>NC_139002.1:87496384-88911312 GCF_964374135.1 Grampus griseus | reverse complement strand
TGCTAACTATGATGAACTCTCTGGTATAAACGGGTGTGTGGCTATTACAGCACCTGGCGCACGGCAATGCCCAATCGATATGCATTGATTAATTAATAGTTGTTGTGTCAGAGCTTCCTGAGCTGTGATAACTAATTAAACTTCAACCTTTGCTGTTTCTGACCCTTTTGTTATTTACCTTCCCCGGGTCACTGGGAAGAAATTAAGGAAACAGATAACACCTCTTAGATTTCTGTTAGAGGAAAAAACCTGAAATGAGATTACAAATATGAGTGCTTTGAAAAGCATAACGCTCTGAAGTAGCCAGCTTATAACGTGTTTCACAGCTGGTGGAAGGTGTTCGTTTATTTTTAATAGGTTAAGGATAGTAATAAGTTAGGGAAACAAAGTTAATGTTAAACAAATGTAGGAAGATAATATTTTGGAGATATGAACCAGTATCTTTTTCTCCATATGCTTGGCTTTCTTCTGCCCACTCCTGCACTGCTCCAATTAAAGCCGCTGTTCTTTTCTGTGTGCAGTGCCTTAGGGTGGGATGAGGAAAGCAGAGAAAATAGCTGCCATCCTACAGCTGGTTTCCAAAAGTCTAAGTCCTTAGGGGAAAGACAGGACTGGAGGCAGAGACAAATGATTTTGGGGGAAATAACAGTAGCAAAAGCAGTGCCTAAAACCTTCCCTCCACCCACTCAAAAAGCATGATTTTCTGGACTGGGGGAAAGAGAGGGGAAAAAAAGAAAAATAAATTGATGACAGTACAGACATTGGTGGTTTCTGGAAAGAGGGACTCTAAGCCTCACCCTGGAAGGCGCAATCCCTGTAGACAAAATGTATAGTTTGCATAGTAAGTCTATCTCTGCAGAGAGGTGCTTAGGCAGCCTAAGACAGTTCTCTGTCCCAGAGCAGTAAAATGACATCAGCCAAACCCAGCCTAGAGGGGGAAGAGGGAGCATGGAACCCAAAAGGGCCAAGAAGACAGGAGGAAACATTGGTCTGCATTGACTGGAACACGCAGGGCTAGGCAGGACGAAAGACAAGTCAGAGGACATTTTGCACGAACGGATTTCTAGTAGAGCAGTTGGCCCTACCCTTCGGTCAAAAGGACTCTCAAGCAAAGTAGAGAGTGACCCATGCTGGGTGTCACTGTACAATGAAGGGCTTGGGAAGACATCATTTGCTGCAAACTGGAACTAACAGGTATCTGGCAGGTGCAGGAATCAAGTGATTTCCCCATCTTCTTCAGTATCGCATGGAGAATTGTGCTTAGGCAAGCACAGCCAGACACATCATGGTTCACGATCCTGGAGAGGGATCCCGAGCTTGCAGCTGAGCCTTTATGTAGAACTTTCATGTGAGCAGCCTTGCAGTTTGGGTGCCGGTGGCTTAGGGAAGATTCATGAGAGTGCTGTTTCCTTGCAGCATCTTGGAACACACTCATAAAAACGCTTGTTCCATCAAAGGGTTTTCTCCTATCAACTAGCTTAAATCAAGTTATCAATGGAACACATTTCTAAGTGGACTGGAGGCAAAAAGTAGAGAGGGGTGATTTTGGAACAGGGGCCACTGCTGCAGGTATGGGCCACACAGGCCAGTACAACAGTGCAGTATTGAGCAGTCAGAGCAGGGCTTGACGCTTCTTAGATCCCATGCATGTGGGAGTAAATTAGCCCAGAGTAAGGGTGGAACAGAAGAACAGGACCAAAAGGGAAAAAAAGGAAACAGGAGAGACTCAAGGGAATGAGGTTCTAAAGCAATTTAGAACCATAAAGATTTTGACGTATACCTGTGCTCTGATCAGCAAGCAGGAAAATGGAGCTAAATTTTAATTTTTAAAATAATTACATACTTAATATAAATAAGAGAAACAATTCATGCCTACAGAAGTCATCACATAATAGAATGGTATTAAAATTAAAGCCATCATGTAAAATGATGTTTAAGAAAAATCTTATAATAAAATGGAGATTGTTATGTTAAAAAAATAAAGTAGGTGTAAGATAGGCATAGTATGATCACAGTTATATAAAATTATTATATGTATACATATATATGAAGAATAAAAGAGAGTATATTGGAAATTAATGTGCCATCTCTGAATAGTCTTTCTGCTCTCCTAAATGTTCCTAATTTTCTATAATAATTAGACATTATTTTTATAATGCAAAATGAACTTTACTTAAAATGCTATCTTTAGCTTTAATGATTTTAGAATTAGGATATTAATTAAGTAAAACTTAACTAGGTCTGCCACGATTAAAGTTTAATTTTTGAATAATGACCCATTCACTATCCAGGTTATATATTAATTACATTCATTTCATTCACTTTTTCATTTAGCCGTCCATTTCTCACTTATTCTTTCATTCAACTACTTATTTTTAAGGATGCTTCATGACAGAGGTCAGCAAACTATAGCCTAAGGACCAAACCCAGCACACCATCTGGTTCTGTATGGCTTGCTAGCTGAGAACGGTTTTAAGATTTCTATAGTGGAAAAAAAAGCAAAAGTAAAATAACATTTTGTGATACATGAAAATTATACGAAATTCAAATTGCCTCTCCAGGTCAGTTTCCTTATCTCTAAAAGGCAGTAGTTGGTTGAAAAATATTTTTTTTTTTGTTTCTCTCTCTTGATCCCAGTTTAAGAGAACATGAAGGCATAAATGCAGACAGCACAGGGGAGTCCTAGAATTAACTGCATTGCATAGTATGGTAACAGCTTTCATGGCCATCTCAAGGGAAATAAAATACTCTAATTCTAAACTCCACCCCTGAAATCATCTAGCTAGTGATCTGATACAACTGAAACATCCCTGGTTTGCTGTATCAAATCAAATTAAGGGCATAACTGAAGGTATATTTATAACTTTCAGACATGGTGCCCCCAAATCTTAATGAACCCACCTACAGGTACATGTAACTCAGAACTTTAAATATCTAGAAACAGACCAGGCTAACGATCCTTCAGGCAAATCCCCTATTCTCAGCTATTTAGAACAATGACTAAGAATAAATGCCTCCAGCTGCCTAAAATATTAAGAAGAAGGTTGTCTGACATGTTTTAATTGACTAAATTGAAACTTTAAACACAAGACTTTATGACAGTTTCTGTAGTTTCCAACTGTATTATCTGTAATAGTACATTGGGGACAATGATAAAAGGAGATCTTAGATGACAAAATTGAATGCTAAAAGGAATTTGATAGGTTGGGGGTAGATGCCAACTAACACAATTTAATGAAGACATGTGTGGAAATATGCATTTAGCTCTAAATAATCAATCATACAGGTCAGGTAGAAAGCACGTACTTTAACAGTGGTCCTTAGTTTAAAAAAAGACATACATTTCAGGAACATCAAGTCAAATATGTCAACTTTTAGAGTTCCTTGCATTATACTAGAGGGGGAATATAATGTGTTCCCTACCAGGGACAGGTTCTAGGACATGCGATCAGGGCAGTCACACAGGGCTGGCATTTGGAAGCTCAGAAAGGCCCTATATTTGATGTAACGTCCTGCTGCCACCCTCCAGAAATGCTTAACAATTGTGGATCAAGGGGCCTTGTATTTTAATTTTGCACTGGGTCGCACTAATTACGTAACGTGATCCCTACTCACGTGAAGCTTAAGTCCTAAGACTGTTATTAATAGGAGCTTATTATCTAGAATTTTGGAGTTTATAAATCCATGTGCAGGTTATTTTCTACTTGCCCCACTTCCCACTAAACCCATTCTTACCCACCCTGAACTGTGCCCTAGAAGGCATATGGTTAGGGCGGGGGGGGGGGGAATATATATCTATATATATATATATATTTTTTTTTTTTTTTGGTACGCGGGCCTTTCACTATTGTGGCCTCTCCCACTGCAGAGCACAGGCTCCGGACGCGCAGGCTCAGCGGCCATGGCTCACGGGCCCAGTCGCTCCGCAGCATGTGGGATCTTCCCGGACCGGAGCAGGAACCCATGTCCCCTGCATCGGTGGACTCTCAACCATTGCGCCACCAGGGAAGCCCTATATATTTATTTAAGAAAATACTGAATATACAGTTTTATATTTCTTATTCAGCATCATATCATGAACATTTCTACACATATTTAAGTGTTCTTTAGAACATGATTCTTTAATGAGTATATAAAACTTTAAATGATGGAAGTAGTATAATTTATTTAATCATATCCCTATGTTGGGCACACAAGATGTTTTCAATACTTTAAAAATATAAATGCACTATTATTTATAAGCTTTTCCTCTGCTCTTTTAAAATTCCTAGAATTGAAATTACAGGGTCAAATAGTATGAAATTTTAAGACAGTTAATATGCATTGCCAAATCCAGAAAATCTATAACCATTAGACTCCCTCTTGGGGGTCAACTTCACCAGCACTGCCTATCTATGATCATCAACTGATTAACGAAAATGGCATTTTTTTTTTGTTTTAAGTTGAATTTATTTGAATAATATTAACATTAAACATTTTTGTATGTATATTGGCCATATGGGTTTCATTCTCTTTGAACTATCTACTCATGTAATTTACCTATTTTTCTATGGGGACAGTAGCGCTTTATTTTGTACAAGATTTTATACGTGAGTAATGATTTATCTATCATATTTGTTTCAGGTTATCACTTTTAGGTAATCACTTTAGGTAATATGATGTGGCATGTAATTCAAAAGATAGTGATTTAGCTACAGTGGAAACATAATTCTTTAAATAAATGGAACAGGATAGAATTGTTTTTAAATCACTCCTTTTTAAACCTCCTCCCTTGCTCGGTCCCTTATTGACATTCAGAAAAAGCAGCATAAAGAAAACATTATACATCACGAACATGGCCAGGAAGCAAAGAAGTAGTCGTTTAAATAGAAAGGGTTGTTTGAGGAGAGTGTAGGTGGGGTGCCCTTTCTATTCATAAAAGAGCACCTTCATTGCAGCACATCCACTGTTCACAGCAGAGCACACTGACCTCTGCACTAACTCTCTCTTAACCTTGCATCTTTGCCTTTCAGGAATGTTCAGAAACTGTTAAATAAATTCCAAACGTTTAACTCTGACTAAAAATCAAGGTCACAGGGCTTCCCTGATGGCGCAGTGGTTAAGAATCTGCCTGGCAATGCAGGGGACACGGGTTTGAGCCCTGGTCCAGGAAGATCCCACATGCCACAGAACAACTAAGCCCGTGCACCAAAACTACTGAACCTGTGTTCTAGAGCCCATGGGCCACAACTACTGAAGCCCGTGCATCTAGAGTCCATGCTCTGCAACGAGAAGCCACCGCAGTGAGAAGCCTGCGCACCGCAATGAAGAGTAGCCCCCACTCGCCGCAACTAGAGAAAGCCTGTGTGCAGCAACAAAAACCTAATGCAGCCATAAATTAATTAATTTATTAATTGTACTTAAAAAATTTGAAATTGTACTTAAATATATGTAATTTTCTACACCCTCTAGCCCAAGCTGCCAATCTTTTTAAAGAGAAAGCCTCCCAAGATGGGGCAGGGGGAGGGCCAGGGTCCTAAGTCAGTGAAGGAAAAAGAATCACCAGATTCCCATCTGACCATCACCCAGCATCTTACTTTATGTATATATTGGGTTGGCCCAAAAGTTCGTTTGGGTTTTTCTGTTACATCTTATGGAAAAACCCTAATGAACTTTTGGGCCAACCCAATTCTCACAGGGGATATCTGGAAGATACTGCAAATTAAGAAAATAATGATTAGTCCTACAGGACACTTAATTTAATTAATGAAATGGCCTACTGATCCAGTTTGAACAACAGGAAGGTTATATAAGCATATGAAAAAGCATCCTGAAAAAAACAACTTTTTTTTTTGGTCGCTTAAAGAGAAATAATGATTTGAGGCAGCACGATTGACTGCCAAAAAATAAAAATTCTGATTGACACGAATAAAACCAAGTCTTTTTTTTTTTTTTTTTGCTGTACACGGGCCCCTCACTGTGTGGCCTCTCCCGCTGCGGAGCACAGGCTCCGGACACGCAGGCTCAGCGGCCATGGCTCATGGGCCCAGCCACTCCGCGGCATGTGGGATCCTCCCGGACCAGGGCACGAACCCGTGTCCCCTGCATCGGCAGGCGGACCCTCAACCACTGTGCCACCAGGGAAGCCCATAACCAAGTCTTTTTTTAGGGGTCAGGGTCACGGGGGAAGGAGGGCCTGGACAAAGAGGGCAGGGTTTTTAATTTTCCTAAATACCAGTCTCTTCATCTGCTAAATAGGATCAGTCAAAAGTCTGGCACAAAACAGCATGTTCTAAATCATCTCAAACACATCTACATCTTGCCCATCTTTTCAGGGAAAATTTATATGTGTAACCAATTACCCTTTACATTATAAGAGCAAAGAGAAGATTATTTTATTAATAAGACACCTTCTCTCAATTCTGAGATTAAGATTTTTTTAAGCTGAATGCATAAACTGATATTCTTCAGATAATGGAAAATTTCCTGCTTTTTTCAATTCATGGCGGAATATACAAAAGTTCGTAGGCAATAGTACCTTTCTTCTAATTAATATTGGTGGGTAGATGATTACAAGTTATCATATAAGATACAGCCACAGTACTATGCAAAGAGATCACAAAAAGCTAATAACCTTCTAATACCAGGTAATTCAGAACCCCTGTAGTCTGATATAATATGGGAAATCATAGAATGATAGAATTTAGCAGCTGGTTGTGACCTTAGCAATCATCTGGGACAATTACCCCAAGGAACAAATGAGAAAAAACTATGACCCAAATATGTTAAGTGACTAGGTCATGGTCATGCAGTTAATTAGCAGCAAAGATTGAAATTGAACTTGGGTCTTCTAATAATAACACCCAGTCTCCTCTCCACTGTACCTGCTGGCAAACCTCCAAAGATGAGAATAAGTGAAAATTTATCCATATATTTGAGATCTGTTTTGATGGAATAAGAAAGTCATTCTAATGTTAAGTGGAAAAAAGAATGGAAAAAAAAGTATGCATACACAGTATAATCTCAACAAGAAAAGAAATATGTAAAATGATAATAGTAATCACCTTTAGATGGGAAGATTAGAGACATTTTTTATGGCCTCACCCATTGCGGAGCACAGGCTCCGGACGCGCAGCCTCAGCGGCCATGGCTCACAGGCCTAGCCGCTCCACGGCATGTGGGATCTTCCTGGACCGGGGCACGAACCCATGTCCCCTGCATCAGCAGGCGGACTCTCAACCACTGCGCCACCAGGGAAGCCCATTTTTTACTATCTTTATAATCTTCTATATTTTCTATACTTTATAACCATAATATAATAATATTCATTATACACATAAACAATGTCATTATTATTATATATTCGAAAAGGATTATACATTATATATTAAAGAGTGAATATTATATAACATACTATCGTATAAGACATGTTATTATAAGATATATATTATACACATGTAAATAATTATAATATATATTCTTACATTTTAGGAAACTTTTATCAGTCTTTCCCAAAATATTATTAGTTTAACACAAGTTCATTAGGATGAGATTCATAAAAAAGATCTCGGTGGAGAAATCAGTTTTGGAAATACTGTATACTTGGTCTCTGATTAACTGATTCACAATTTACACTAGCGTATTAATAGTTCCGAGACGCGCTGCAGTAATGAAAGCACCTTAAGTCTGTGTAAGCCATCATTTCCCTACTTATTTGACCACAGCACTGTTAAGAGATATATGGAACACTTACTGAATTAGATTTCATAAAACACACTTGGGGAAACCTCACAACTCTAAAATTCCAAATCATCCACTCACAGGAAGGTCAATAATTTAAGGCTCATAACTGAGCATTGCTACAAATATTTTTATGGTACACACATAAAATGACCTGTAAGTTTAAAATGTATAAATAATTGGGCCTATGTCTAAAAGGTTTCTTTTTTAACCTGTGAGTACGTAGTGAATTAGGCAAAAAGAAGGTGAGTTCTGTGTTATTACTAAAAGTTTTCACGTTTTTGCTCATTGATTTTAATGTTCAAGATGATTAATTTTAACTCTGCTTCTTCCCCAAGGCTTTCTTACAAAAGATCAATAATATTATAATTAAAAACATCAACTGAAGTTGGCCAGAGCCATGCTCCTTTCTTTATCTTGGTCTGGACCCTAGTGCTTAAAAAGGAATTAGTTCAATGACTTCATTTTCATACCCAGGGTCTCAATCCAGGATGCCAACTTCAGAAATCCATATGAATAAATTAAAACATAACTTGAATATGTGTACCGCCTTCATGTCTCTTCCTTCTAAAAAATTCATCCCATACCTAAACTATTTCCCCTCAAATGTTTCCATTGACCACAACTATATATGTTTTTTAGTCTCTCTGTGCCTCAGTTTCTTTTTCATCTTTTTATCTATTAAAATAAGAAGAATGGCTCCTACCATCAGATTTATGTACAAATTAAATAAGGTACTACATAACATATGCTTAGAACAGCACCTGACACGTAGTACGTTTTCATAATGAGTGTTAGATATTAATCTGAAATGGGATATAATTTTTTCTCTCCTTTGTTTCTGTTATTGGAAATACTATCTTCTCTCAGTTATGCAACATAAAAAATTATAGTGTCATCTTTCCTTTCTCTTTTATCTTATCAACTCTATAACTACACACACACATTATATAAAATTTACCTTCATCATTCCCACACTACACACAGGCACACAAACACACCACAAAACATGCATACTATGCAATCTATTTTAAAGTCCTTTCAGTTCTTCCTTTGAAATCACTGTTAAATATATCCTTTTAATTCCATCTTGTATTCTCACTAGGATATCAGGACTCATTCCCTTACTTCTGAACTAGTATAATAACAGAGTACCTGATTTCTGTACTTGAAAATGATTTCTCCCCCAATCTATCCTGTAAGCAATATGCTCTAAAATTTTATTTTGATCCAGTAGTTCACAGCTTACAAACTATCACTAATTTCCTATTTCTTACAGGATAAAATCTAAACTCCAAAGGCCATTCCAGGCATTCTATAGATGTGCCACAAGTTCTATTCCACACTCCCTAAATGAAATCTCCACTCCAACTTTCACTTGGCCAATGGAACTGTCAGGCAGGGAATGCTATCCACAGATGGAATTTCTTTATCAAGGAAGCCTCAATACTTTTAAAGTTGTCCAAATGATTGGATCGGGCCCACTCAGTTCATCTAGGACAGCCTTCCTTACTTATCTTTGATTATGGACTTTAATCACATCTACAAAATACCTTCACAGCAACACTAGATTAGCATTTATATTTGATTGAATAATGGGGGGCTGTAGCAAAATTGAGGGAGGAACTGAATAGATAAAAAGGTTCAGAGATTGGTTTCTAGACATGCTAAGTTTGAGAAGCCTATTAGAAACCCAAGTGAATATACCAAGTAGGTAGTTGGATATATATGTCTTGATTTGAAGGAGCTGAAGAAATACATTTGAGAGCCATCAGCTATTTAAAACCATGAGACTGGATGAGATCACTGAGGGATGAGCCCTGGGGCACTTTATTGCTCCCAGGTTTGAGACATGAATGATGAACCTATAAAGAAGGCTAAGAAAGAAAAAACAGTTGAAGCAAATGAAGGAAAATGTAGCATCCTGGAGTCCAAGTGAAGAAAATATTCTAAGAAGTAATGAATGGTTAAATGCATTCAAAACTGCAGACTGTTCAGATGAAACAAGGAATGATGTTTGGACATTGAATTTAAAATGTAAATGCTATCTGGTGTTCTTGTAAGAGCTAATGTTAAAGATGTGATGGGATTAGTTCTAATAGACTCATAATAGGTGGTCTCATCAAGGCTATGAATGTTAGGGCATTGGCAGTGGGTTGAGATGAGAGAGGTTGAGATCTGAGATGCCACTTCTGCTAATGGTCAAGTAGAGGGAGGGATAATCTTATCATGAATACATAGAACTTGGGAACTCCTTCTGGACTCCAGTGGAAGCCTGGGAGCCAGGAAAAGCCAAGGTGATTTATACTTGATATCCTGTAAAGTGCTAAATGGCCTATATGTATTTCTAATAGAGAAATAACACTCACTTGAAATTACTTGTTTTAATAATTACTCAACAGAACTATTACTTTTAATAATTACATTACCTATCATAAAATTACAGAAATTCTTGGGTACTACTAAATCAAACATCAATTATCAAGTATGTTGTAGAATGCCTCTAAAATAATTTTCTTTTTTACTAAAAAAAAAGAAAAACTATCTTTGCAATAGAAATTCTGTATTTATTCACAAGTAAAAATAGTTCTGTGAACTTTGTTATCACCCAGCTTAATACAATGTTTCAACAAACCCATCCAGGGCCTGGAGCAGAAGTAAATAGGAGTACAAGATAAAGGCAAATCGTGTGTGTGTGTGTGTGTGTGTGTGTGTGTGTGTGTGTGTGTGTGTGTCTGTGTGTGTGTGTGTGTGTCTGTGTGTGTGTGTGTGTGTCTGTGTGTGTGTGCGCTTACACTGTCTGTGCGCTTGTTTTTTTCTTCTTTAGAATTAGGTGTTAATTCAAGTACAGATAATTTAAGGTATGAAAGGCCTCGAAATAATTTGGAGAAAAGATAAGATGTCCTGAATTTTCTCTAAGGCTTTAGACTTTGATATCTTATAAGAAATGTATATATTTTTTTATTTGAAATTAGACTTCTTGCAAAACAAAACTGCCTATTCAACGCAATTAGGAAAAATAAACTAACCTTAGATGCCCCAGAAAAATTTTATTGAGCTGAAAGGGTGATTTATATTCTACTTTGACCAGCGTGTGGTTATCACCTAAGCCAGCTGAGCGATAACTATCCGTGTTTCCTAAAGGAGCCCTGGGTCTGCTTCCTCCCCGCCTGAAATGACACAGAGGGATGTAGCTCAAGCACCAGCAATGCCATCACAGTCTCCAAAAAGTAGGGCTCAGAAGATGAGACTGGTTTGAAGATTAGTAAAGGTTAGTAACCATAGAGTAAGAAATCTGTCACTATCTCGCTTTCTCTCCTGCTCATCTGCACATGAGGACATCTACACCCTCGTGTGGACGCGCATACACACACACACACACACACACACACACACACACACACACACAGACACACACACACGGGATGCGTGAATGTACCTGTCGACCTTCCTCACTAGCCTGTGAGGTAGCGTGAACTGCCAAGTTGACGTCCTCTAGCTCCTCGTCAGTTTCAGTGTGATGACTAATCATTCTCTTGGCATGCACCTTCAATCCCTTTGCCCCTCTCATTTCAGCACAAATTCTTGGCAAAGCAACAACCTCGATTAATCCCTGCCTACTCCCTAACCACAGCCATGCAGTTGAACTAGCCTGTTGAAGTAAGGCTGGTGAAGCACTCCACCGCACACGTTGGTTTTGCTTTACCTTAGTGACAGTGAACTCCAGCAGGGCACTTGATGCTGCCAGGTAATTACAGTTGGTCCTCCGTGTCTACGGGTTTCGCAACCAACCGAAGACAAAAAAAAAAAAAAAAAAAAAAAAAATTTTTTTTAATTCCAGGAAGTTCCACATTAATAATTTAAAAAAAATTCTATTGAAGTATAGTTGATATACAAGGTTGCTAATTTCTGATGTACATACAGCAAAGTTATTCAGTTATACATATATACATTCTTTTTCATATTCTTTTCCATTATGGTTTATCACAGGATATTGAATATAGTTCTCTGTGCTATAAGTAGGACCTTGTTGTTTATCCATCCTCCATATAATAATTTGCATCTGCTAATCACGAACTCCCAATCCTTCCCTCCTGCCCCCCACCTCCCCCTTGACAACTACAAGTCTGTTCTCTATGTCTGTGAGTCTGTTCCTGTTTCATAGATAGGTTTATTTGTATCATATTTTAGATTCCACATATAAGTGATATCACTGGCATTTTTGTCTTTCTCCTTTTGACTTCCTTCACTTAGTAGGATCATCGCTAGGTCCATTCATCCAGAAAGTTCCAAAAAGCAAAACTTGAATTACTGCTGGGCACCGGCAACTATTTACATAACATACTATACGTTGTATTTACAACTATTTGCACAGTGTTTATCTTGTATTAGGTATTATAAGTAATCTAGAGATGATTTAAAGTTTACAGAAGGATGTGAAGGTTACGTGCAAATACGTAAGGGACTTGAGCTTGAGCGTCCGTGGATTTTGGCATCCACGGGAGTCCTGGAACCAGTCCCCCACAGATACCCAGGGACAACTGTACACAATTTTTACATAGTCCAATCACTCTCTCACTCTCCTATTTAATACATTCTCCTCCCTCTTCAAACCCTCAACAACTCCTCTCTCAGCATCATTCTCAGCTGATACCCTTGCTTCCCACTAGACTGGAAAAAATGGAATCCATCAGGACAACATTTTCACATACTCCCACCACTACATCTAAGCACCTGCCAGCATCAGGACTCCCACAGCTTATCCCCCGACCCAACCCCACAGGTGAACCATCCATGCTCCTATTTAAAGTTGATGCCTCCACTTATGTACAAGCCCTCACTCACTCATTCACTCACTCACTCAAGGACATCTCTCCAGCAGTTCTCCTGGTCTCTCCTTTATCATCAGATTTTCACAGTCTACTGGATTATTCCCATCTGTATACAAACATGGTACTGTAATGGCTCCTGCCTTAAGTTTCTCTGTACCTCACAAGCTACTGCACCATTTCTTAGCAACACTTCAGGAAGCACTGAAGGAAATATCTCTTTGACATTTGAAGGGAAATGCCTATACTTGCTCTTCCAGTGATTACTCTCCCATTCACTCTTCAGCCCAGTTTATTTCAGTTTTCACCCCATGGCTGCACTAGAAGTGCTGAGTCAAATCCCCCATGGCCTCCACATGGATCAGCAGCACTTGACACCATCCCTCGTTCCCTCTTACTTGATGTACATTCTTCAGAAAAGAGACCTGGCACATACTAAGTACTCAACATGTGTTGCTCAATTAAACTGATAAGACAATAAGGAAACAGCTTTCCTGATCTCTCCTTCTCTCCCAGTTGATCACTCCTTTCTCTGGACCATCTCTGTCCAGAGATGAAATGGCATATGTTTTATTAATGCATTCCATTCACAATGTTGTTATTATTTGTTTAACTTTCTGCTTTCTCCTCAGACTGTGAGCCCCTCCAGGATAGGACCTGTGTCTCATTCCTCCCTGGACCTCAGCACAGGGCCTGCTGGCACCCCTGTGCATTCAATTAATATTTGTCAAACCACAATTTTTAAGAAGCATTTTTTTTCCTTTTAGAAACTTTATAGGTACATATTAGAAATTTGGCAAAATTCAAAAAAGTGGAGGAAAGGGTGAAAAACCCATATCCCCATTATCAAAAAGGTCAGCATTTTGGTGTCTATCCTTCCAGTTGTTTTTCCATGCAAATTTTTGAATGTTTGTTTTAAAAAGGCTTTTTATTAAGTAAAATCATACATATACACACTTTTGTACTCTGATCCTTAGACTTATAATGAGCATGAATGTGGAAATTTTATACTTTTAAAAGGATACATTGTATTTCATCAACTGAGCAAAACAGAATGCTCATCCACTGCATTATGGTTGAAGGTTTGAATTATTTCCATTTTTTTAAAAGAATTTTTAAAGGGCTCCACTCAAGCTATTCAACAGAGGTAGGCAACCTTCTTGACTATGATGGACTAAACTAGGGAGTTGCCAAATTGTCCAGTTAATTTAATAGATGGACTCTCCCAGTCTCACAGCGTGAGAATACGGATTTACTTGCCAAATGAACCAAGGGAGAAGGTGAAAAAAGTTTTACTTTAAAACTACAGAGCCTGTTTTCAATAAAAATGTCCACATTTCCTTTAGTAAATTTCCACCTGCCATCAAAAAATACCTGATAATCGCAAAGGTACAGGTTGCTTTACACGTTAAGAATATATGCTTCTCGGGGCCTTATCTCCCTTCTGCCAGGTCTTTCTATGCCAGGAGAAGTAAGCGATTTGTGACCTTTACTTTTTGACCCAGGGATCATATTTATAACAGAGTCAGACTCTTGGGGTAGCTGTTAACTGAAGTTTCTGCAGAAATACTGCTGACATACCCAGTGCCCAAGGCTGTTGCCTCTGTGTGCCTGGGCAGGAAGGAGAGAGCTCAGTGGCATTTCTTTCTTCTTCTTTGTTACCCTCGGGTTCTATCCTATAAATTCTGCAACTAGAAGTTCAATCTGAAGTGCAAATTCAATATTGTATTCTGGTACTTTTGCTTAATTTAACTTTCTTACAGAAGTACGTAGTAAAAACTGAACACAATTAAATTTCTCTTAACACTGCCAAAAATCATTGATCAAATTAGCTAATACAATAAAAATGTGAATTATTCATTTGAAAACATACAGATTGGTTTTTATACTAAATTGCCAGGTAGTATCCATGAGTTAAACATGGGAAAAGTTGTTCTGATCTCCTGGCAATGAGACATGCATGCTCTTTTATCCTCACTTTCAGGTTAACTCTTAAGAGCTGATAATCTAATTTATGCCTGGCATTGAAAGAAAGGTAACCCAAGTTTAAAAGACTTTTGACACAAAATTCAAAACAGCTACAAAACTGCAGGTGTTAGGCAATGAAGGTTTTGCTCTCTTTCCAAATGACTTTTTATTTTTCTCTGTATGTGATTGTTTAACAGTAATAGCTACTACTTAGTTAAAACTTTCTATATGCCTAACACCATGACCAGCACCTTAAAAACATTAGATAATTACTTTTCCTAATAACACCTTGACGTAGGCATTATTTTACCCATTCTACAGATCAAAAAATTTAGACTAAGAATTTAACCTGTCCCATATTACATTTTGTGAAATAAAATTCATATTTTATGACAAGAAAAATTTAAACATAAAAATTCTTCTCTGCCCTTTGGCCTCCTCTCTTCCCCACTGTGCACTGTGTATCTGCCTTATGCATCGACCAGACCTCCCCCTTCAGCGGGAACCCCTGCTCAACCATAAAGAGCAACGTTCTCCTAGCACCAAGACAACTCCTTAAAAGGTAACGTGCCTTCCTGATCTTGTAAGGGGTCACATGACCCACCATGATGACTCTTAGATCTGGATTATATAAACTGTCAATAATATGTCATTTGATGTACAGCCCTCTGTCTCAAGAAACTTACATAAGCTGTGTCAATTTCTAGCGGGCTGAACAGTTCTCAGAGCTTTCTGAGATGCTCTTCCCAGGTTATAATCCTCAAATTGGGCTGGAATAAAATTTTCCATTTCTTTCTTAGATTGATTAACTATTTTTCTGTCGACAATAAGAGCCCACATAACGAGCCACAGTGCTCTCCTCCTCGCTTCTATCTCTGTGTCACTCTGCCTCTCGTTCTATCCTTATGTTATCTCTCTATAACACCTTGTAACTTTTCCTTCCCTTTTACACTTCCCTCTTTCTTGTTCCTTAAACTGACCATAAAATAGAACAAAAATCTACCTTAAATATAGTTTTTATTTATGTGTTTGAGTTTATGTTCTAAGTTTCAGCATGTGATTGAAATGTTTTAGAATACTTTTATAACTTGAAACAACACAGCTTCCCCCTGACACTCTTAGGTGAGACAAGGAGGCTAGAGGAGACGGAGGAGGAACACGGCTCTTACCCTAAATGCCATAATACTCTGGTCAAGTGTTTCCCTTGAGGACTCGGTCTTTGTTGTGGAAAAAGCTCTGGGATTATTTCAAAATGGTTCATCTTCCCCTTCCCCTGCCAGAGCGACTAAGGGATCTTTCTCAGATTCACCATGAGATCCTCGTGGGGTTCCTTGAGAAAGCCATCAAAGTGTGCCCCCTTCCAATACTGAGGGCCCAGGAGTTTCCCCCTGTCCTGTGAGTCCACACTCAGCCTCCAGCAACTCCTCAAAAATATTACTTATATGTTTCTATCAGTTTCTGGTTGGCAGCTTCCGCCCCAGGGAATCAGATCTCAGCTATGACTCTCTGGATTCATGGGTTTCTTTAGGTTTCTGGGTGGTGGAGTGCTCTGCAACCTCCATTCTCTAATGAGTCCACAAAAGTGGTTGATTTTCAGTTTGTCCACCTTTTTCTGGTAGGAAGGATGAGAGCAATGACTTCTAGCTCCTTACATGTTGGAACTAAAACCAAAGCCCTTATTTAAAATTTTTAAATAGCTTTTTATTTTATTCAACTGAACTTTTTGCAATGGAAATAGTGATTAATAGAAGAAAAAAATATTTTTTATTCTTGCTCCATTTAGCTATTGTTTGAAATACTGATAACACTCAAATCTATCACAAATAAATGAAGCTTCCAGGGAGGGCAGCATCTAAATAGTCTGGAATCCACAAAGCCATTAAATAATTTTCATATCTTCTATGAAGAAAATACATGTAAACCACTCATTGCATTAAATCTCTCGTATTCTCATGGCTTTATGTTCTTTGGCTGATAGAGGGAGTTAGATTCATTTTATTGGAAACCATAATACTAGTCTCTCTTAAATTATCCTCAAAGTTATAAATATGCCCCTCCACCAACAATCCATTTTTGGGATATTTATTTTCTCTTCATTGCTGATGAAAAATCTGCGTATCTGCTAATTTCCTGATTTTCCTTAGAGACAATTTCTGTTCGAGAAAATAGTTACTAGGGAAACTGTATTCCGGACTAAATTCTGATCAACAATGATGACTTAACTGGAAAACAGAAGTCATGGGAATTTTATAGGAAAGTTGTTGTATGCGTACCATGTTTTAAAGTCAGGATGGAGAAGGCTTTGCAGAAATAGATGTTTATATGGAACTAGAGAAAAATAAACTGTAAAAGGCTTAGAGAAGGAGTGGGCTAGATTACACGGCACGGTATTCAGGAGGGGCTTTACAGAACAGAGATGCTCTAGGAAGGCAAACGGCCAGTTTAGAAAATGGCCACCAGGACTGTGAAAAGACCTGACCTCATTTTATGAAAACATTTAAGGAACAGAGATAGTTTAGAGAAAAGAAACTCAAGTAACAGAAGAGCTGTCTTCAAGTATTAAAGGACTGAAAGATTGAGATGCACAAGAGAGCTTCAACACACTTAGTATGACCCCAAGTGGTAGCAACAGTATTAATACTTAAAAGTTACAGGAAGAGGTGAAGAAGACCATCTTAATCATCACAAAAGTTCAAAGATGGAATAGGTTATCTCTAGATTTAATGAATGCCTTATCATAAGAGGTATTAAAGTCAAAGCAAATAATTATATGTTTAATTGGGTTTTAAGTTATTGATACTTTAAATCCTTCCTGAAAAAGTAAGGCCAAGTACTAATAAATAAATATAATTTTACCTAATGATTAGTACATTGCCTAGAACATGGTGGGTGCTAAAAATTACATTGGTTGACCCAATTCAATTAATAGACAAATGACCACTTGGGGAAGGGAAGCAAAGTTGCAGACTGGATTCAAGCTTTGGAAGGATGGTTAGACTGACAAACTTCCAAGTCCCTCTGACTAAAAGATTCCATGATTGTGTTTATTCAGGCAAATAGTCTTTAGTAATTAAGTTCAGTGGCTACTCTGTATTTCTGTATGATGTGTTTAGAGTTAACCAAGCTCTTTTACATGTATATCCTACTTTATCCCATATTAGCTCTCTAAGGCATAGAAGGTGGGGCAGCTGAGATCAGACTATTGAGTGTTTTGTCAATGTTACATCAGGTAAACAGCAGAGGCAGGATTCCAACCTATGGTTTAAAAGATATTCAACTTCCTCTTTATCAGGTAAAATAATTCCAATTTTATCAGTCCTTTCCCAAGGGTCCTGGTTTTAAATCCTTCCCACAGCTACCTTAAAGAGCACAATTAGCCAACTATGGAAAGCAGAAAGAATAATACTTTTTAGATTTTTCATCTCATTTGCACTGATTATTAATTAATTTTCTCATGTGGTTATATACCTTCCACGGACATAGTGTTCTGAATAATTAAAGGAGTTGCTAAAACTTGTTGAAAATGTGTATGTGTCTGATGTGGTTAGGCCTTTTACCTGCCTTATCTGAGTTTATCCTCACACAGTCATATGAAAAAGGTACCATTATTATCCTAATTTTACCCCTGCCACCAAGAAAATAGAGGGTAATTTGCACAAAATTACATAATTAAATGTCAGAGCAGGGATTCCAACTCAGGCGGTCTCACCCTAGAAACTGTGCGGAAAAACTTTTTACCCCCCAGGCTTATTGAGACATGATTGACATATTACATTGTGTAAGCTTAAGGTGTACAGCATGTTTATTTGATAAACTTATATATTGCAAAATGATTACCACCATAGCTTTGGCTAACACCTGCATCATATCACATAATTACCATTTCTTTTTGTGTGTGTGGTGAGCATATTTAAGATCTACTTTCTGAGCAACTTTCAAGTATATAATATGGTATTATTAACTTAATCACTATGCTGTACATTGGATCCCCAGAACTTATTCATCCTAAGTTTGTATTCTTTCACCAACATCTAGAAACTGTACTCTTAAACCCTACATAATTTTAAGCTGCTGTGACAATCCCTCCCAAATCTCCCATCAAATAAGTCACTGATTAACTGAAACACTGAGTCTCCGGATCTTATGTGGCCTAGTGTAATCACTGAACATGTACTGGACAGGATATGGACAGTAGTATCACTGTCTGGTTCTATTACTCGCTGCTGCAACTTTGACTTATCTTCCCTGGCTTTTCAAAACATGGAACAGACAACAAACATTGCAAAAGTAACTTGCAAATTCAATCTGCCTAGTTCATTTAGGTATTGGGTATTATCCCATGATCCCTGCTGGGTCTTGGAACCAACTCTAGTTAACGGAGGCAGTGTCACTGGCCTATTACCACATCTTATATATAAGAATGGCAACTAAAGTAACGTGGAGAAAATAGCTGATGTCTAATAACATCTTGGAAAACACAGCTTTCTGGTTTTCCTTTGCACCTGAACTAAAGAATCCTTCTGAAGTTAAAATCCTAGAAGGAGAGTATTGTCAGTATTTATCCTCTAATAAAAACAGTATTGGCACTACTTAGGCTTGACTTAAAGAACATCCTCCCTCCCAAAATATATTTCTAGATAATGGCCTTGCCAGAGGTCTTAGAAGAAAGCATATGAGCTCATAAATGCAAAGGTAAAGTTATACACCCCAAGCTTAGCTGCTGTTATTTCTGGCTTGTGAAATTGTGTTTATTCTTTTCTCCTTAATATTCCTCTGTATGTTTCAAGTTTGTCAGTGATTCAACATTACTCTTGTAGTCACACGTATGTTATTGAAACAAGAAAGTGCTTACCCTAACCATGCACTGAATTGTACAAACCAACAGAAGAATATTCTTTGACACTAGAAATGATAGAACAAAACACATAATGAGAGCACAGCATGGATTTAGGCGCTACTAGGATCTAAAGATAAAAAGCTGAAGACATAGTCTCTACTCTGAAAAAAACAAGTCTGACAATTCTCATTCAATTTTCCTCCTACCTTTTCTTCTGTTGCTATTAATATTGCATCATTCACTAAAATTTGTCAATCTCTAAGCTACAATCATTTCTGTTATTTCTTTCAACACTTTCCACAAATGTTATCAGGGATAATATCATATTTATTCTACCTTTATAATTTTCCATATACTCCTTCTCTACTTTATTCCTAGTTCACTAGTACCCCATTAATTATTGCTACAATTTTCTAATCATAGAATATTTTAACTAAAAAATATTTAACTAGGGTAATTTTAAATATAGATTCTAATGTCTTTCTGGAAAAAGTAGAACTCACCAAAATTAACCTTGACTCTAACTAATAAGTGGAAATACCGCGCCTTGAACAATTTCTTGTGACTCCAGATTTAGTGACCTCTTCACCACACCGTAATATATGGTATATAGAATAATTACAGATTATTTACAGTTTTGCTTTGTGTTATACTCAGATGACACTAGTTTTTCAAAGCATACCCCATGTTTTCCTGCTTTTATAATTTGCTTAGACTGTTCTCTCTAATTGGAATATCTTTATAGTCACCCTATTATCTTCAATTATAGAGATATGACTCACCCTTCAAGATTCAGACTACATAACACCTCATCCTTGGAGCTTTCATTGTTTTTTTTCCTAGCTGGAAATAAGTTATTTTCTGAACTTCCATAAAAAATTTTTCTTACCTCTCTTAAAGATCCTACCTGGTTCAAGGTATTTTTATATCTCTTCTATCTATCAGTATTCTTTTATGTGTTTTGATGCTAGATCTGTATCTCACTAACCTTATATCTTCCAAGCCCCCTCATAAAAGGGAAGCATTATAAAGCCAGATAGTTCTGTTGTAAAGCTTAAAACAGTGTGAACTACTTAATTTAAGGGTCCTACTGTTTAAAACAATTGTCAGAAACATCTTTATCCTGATTATTCTCAGCTGGGTGAAATAAATGCCTAACAAACACTTGGAGACACATGACAAAAGGGAGGAAATCACAAGAGAAAAAGAGGTGCCCAGGGTGAGTAGGGGTGGCTTGTTAACCCTGACTGTCACCCAATAATACCTGAGTCACGCATACTCTGAAATTCATCAGGCATCACATCGGCCTTTATTCTCTCCTGCTGTAACTGACAGTGCTGCAGATTCTCCAGCTTCCGTCCATCTGCGTGAATCCAAATATGACCCCTACTGCTGCCCCTTGTCCTACAGCTTAAAGCATCACTGATTATAATTTAGGGTCACCTGGGCACTACTGCACTGCTCCTTGGGAACAAATGCCATGAGTGACAGATGTTAGCTATAGTCTGCACTTTTCAGAGCTGGAAGTAGACCTCTGAGGCCACCACTGCAGCAGCACATACACTAATTTTACAGGACAGTTTCGCCCCCTCTTGAAATAAGCAAGTGTGAGAACTATCAATATTTTTTTATTTCAGAGAAATTACACAGAGAAAATTTTATGTAACAGACAGCAAACTAAGCCCAAGTTATTCTCATCAAAACCGTCTAATGGAATCTACTGATACAAACATCAGGAGCTGGAGAGTATCCACTGGAAACCCTGAGAGCTGTTACATGCAAAACTCGGAAAATGTGTTGTGGTTGTTACAGGGAGGTTCAGCAGGAATGGAAATTCTGAATAGATTTTTTTTTTTTTGCGGTACGCGGGCCTCTCACTGTTGTGGCCTCTCCCGTTGCGGAGCACAGGCTCCAGACGCGCAGGCTCAGCGGCCATGGCTCACGGGCCCAGCCGCTCGGCGGCATGTGGGATCTTCCCGGACCGGGGCACGAACCCGTGTCCCCTACATCGGCAGGCGGACTCTCAACCACTGCACCACCAGGGAAGCCCCTGAATAGATTTTTAACATCTTATTTATCTATGCTAAAAATAGATTTTAACATAAGTATCTAGATTGCAGCATTATATATATAATCTATATCTGTATCTGTCAAGATACAGATATGTAGGAGGGAGGGGAGAAAGTCTAATATAGGCTGCGTGAATCTGTCATTTTGCTGAAATGGGAAGTACTGACAGTGCTCAGACTTGGTTGTTTCCAAGGAATTGTATTTATAATCTACCACCTACCTACCATACAGATTCCATGAAGACTTTATATCCAAGGGTCTGGCACAGGCTCTCAAAGCCCCTTTTAGAAGCCATGAAGAATAAGGTGCTTCTTTTTCTCTCCACACATCTTCCCATTAAGATTGTTCACAGATATGTTGAAGATATGACAAAGCAGAATTATTTAACTATAAAATTTCTTCCAGATAAAATACGTTCTAAACATATGGGGGTAGAAAAACCATAATTCTTTGTACAGAAGAAGCCTTTGCAGTTCAAGATAGTCCCCTGACTTGAAATGTACATGAAACAACAACTCCAAAATCTCAATTGACCTTTCCTTCCCGCGCCAGAATGAATGTAGTTTTTTGCAAGGAAGAAATTTGTAAGATTGGATTTCATCTGTTTCTGTTAATCAGGTTAAGGTGACCTAAGTGTTACAAATGCCCCTTTCAACTCTTGGTTTTCATCCCTGCGAACAACTCTGCTATCGGAAGTTTCTGTGGGTGGCTGGAAGTGGGGACCTAGAAAAACAGGTTCCAGAAGATCTTAGAGAGCAAACTCTGATTGCTTCACAAAAGTCAGGCTCAGTAGCAGGAAACGAAAATCCAGTTCTGTGGCAGGATAACACAGAAGGTGCTGAAGACTTTAACGTTCGTGGCATTATTTAATTTAATATGGTAATAAGAAATGTGAGAATTAAAAAGAAAAAAGCCAATTATACATAGAAGGGGAAAAAAACCCTTTAAATACAGAAAGTTGCTTATTAGATATTCCTTTTGGTTAAATCTAAAGTACAGATTTGCCTAAAGAACACAGAGTTATGGCTTTGGGGCCATTATATTCTATTTGATAGATTTTGATTAATAAATGGTACTTAAAGGCAGACTCAAAATATCCTACGTTTGAGAAGTGCCCATCAGTTAAACAAAAGGCCTTCAAGGATTTAAATTCACTGGTGGGGATTTTATACAGACTCACCCCAAGCACTGCTTTAATCTTGATTTTTTTTCTTTTTGCTAATAAAATAAAATAAAAATCCTTCCTGTGATCAGAGACACAGATCAAATCCCAAGGATTAAGATTTAAATGAGTGAGCGATCAAAATAGGCACTCTGACAGAGGTTTAAGATGGTAAAGGAATAGGACACATTAGCACTCGAATAGACTGAATATAAGCTTTTAGAAATATTCTTGATTTTCCTCCAAAATAATAATGGTTCTGAACTTATAAAGCTGTAAAAATCTCTGTGAGAATAAAGTGATCACTGGGACAGCTGAGGTCCCTATTTAAATTTCAGTCAGTGAACATAATGCACTGTCACTCTTGGTTTAATTTCACACATTTTATTACAAGCACGATTTTCAGAATACCATAAAACTGCTACAAATTGGCATGTATGAGGACATTGGTACTAGTTTATTGAATTCCATGGCTAATGCAGGACTCATTGACTAAGGTGTCTGAGTTTTATTTTTTTACATTAAACACTGCAAATTTTTAAAAATTAGCTTCTTTTCCAGTCTTAGTAGAAGAATATGAAAATACTAGTTATGATGAGGATAAGGCTAGTTATCCTTAGACAGAGACATATCATACCATCTTTACCTTTTGTGATTCAGATATATAATGTCTGATATATTAACCATAGAATAGTGATCTTTTTCCAATATTCAAGGTATTCCTGTAGATGTCTTTTGTAAACCCAACTTCTTATATCAGTCTATTTTCTTGTTATTTTCCAAAGTAGAACTTAGTAATTAAAAGTTCTGGTTAGCTGGCTTCCAATTGGTTAAAGGTTTACTATATGATCCCCTGGAACTGATAAAGATAATAATACAATAAGTGGCATAAACAAAGAAATTAGGAACTTTATCAGAGAGTGTTTTACATCAAATGACCTAAAGCTAACCTTGAGTCCAATCCTTCTGCTGTTATCAGGGATGGATTTAGATTAGGTACAAAGTAGGTCCTGAAAGTTTAATTCCATTGTTGCTAGGTTTTAGAAAGTGAGGAGGCAATATGGAATAAAAATCAAATATTTGATATCTTCCATGAAAAACGATGTGCATAAAAGTCAAACAAAATGGGGGGGGGGGTTACGTTTGTAGTATTACAATCCTAGACTGTGTAGGACAATGCAGATCTAAACTGTCAGTTTATATTGCCAGTTATGTCAAATTGAAGCCAGGATGGATGAGAAGGCAGAGGAGAAATATTCTCTGTAGTTTCCTGACAGAGGCAACAGGGCAGCCTTAATACAAGAGTGTGTCAGGATAGGGGTGGGAGCTGAAAGAGCATAAAGTGGACCTCTTCATACCTGCCTGCTTACCTTTGTTCAGGAACAGCTCCCCACATCTCTCTCCTTTTCAGCTCATGTGCTACTAACTTCACCCCAAGCCTTCAGGGATGAAGATATACTAGGCTGTGCCAATGACAGCATCACAGTTTGTGCTGAAGGCAAGGAATGACTCTAAGAAGGGGAATACGAGCTTGTGATTACTCAGGGGCTTGCAGGGGCTGCTCCTCCACCAGCTTTTGCAGAGTTGGTATTTAGTGCTATATCACGTAGGTATCTATCCATTTGATTTATCTGGTCTTCCTTAGCATTACTGCTGGAGAAGAAATCTTGAAGTCGGGAATGCTGGACTGGGGAAAAAGATGTTCTCTCCTGATGCTTTAAGTAGGAGTTCTGAGAAATCCAGGAGGTTTGGTTTAATGTGCCCCTGCCTTCATCCTGGGAGATGGGATCCACCAAGAGGGAACAGTACGACATGCAGTCGACAAGTACAGCAAAGCAATCTAGCAAGGAATGGGTAACATCTTGAGAAGTCTTCACTTTTGTATCAGGAGCCATAAAAAGATGTCTACTGTGTAGTACTTGAGGTACTGACCAATATAGCACCACAAGAAAAAATGAAGAGGGCTTCCCTGGTGGCACAGTGGTTGAGAGTCCGCCTGCCGATGCAGGGGACACGGGTTCGTGCGCCGGTCCGGGAAGATCCCACATGCCACGGAGCGGCTGGGCCCGTGAGCCATGGCCTCTGAGCCTGCACATCCGGAGCCTGTGCTCCGCAACGGGAAAGGCCACAACAGTGAGAGGCCCGTGTACCGCAAAAAAAAAAAAAAAAAAGAAAGAAAAAATGAAGAAAACGTATGTTTGGAAAGGAAGAAATGAAACTGACATTTATCCCAGGTCACAATTGTCTACATAGAAAATCCAAAAGAAGTAAGATTGCTGAATATAAATTCAGTGCACAAAAGTCAATAGCATTCCTATACACCAATAACTAGAAATGTATAACTTTAAAATGTCATTTATTGTAACAAAGAAAACTATAAAATACCTAGCATCTAACAAAAGGTATTTTAAGATCTTTGCAGAAATATATGTATAAGCTCTATTAAAAAACATAAAATAAGATCTAAATAACTAGAGAGATACGCCACACAGGCTGAAAAACGCAAAATCATGAAGATATATTGATTCTTGACAAATTAATCTATAAATTCAAAGGAAATAAAATCAAAATGCCTGCACAATTCCTCACGGAAATGACAAAGGGTTTCTAAAATTCTCATGGAAAAGAAAATGATGATAGACAAAACACTCCTAGGGAAGATTGATATAGGTAGCTTGCCTTCTCAGCAATCAGGAGTCATTATGGAGCCACAGAAATTAAGGTCAGTGTACTGCTGGGCCAGGGACAGGTAAACAGAACAATGGAACAGAAGAGGAAACACAGAATCCACGGTGATGAGCAAGCGATTATTCAAATGTACGAAAATAACATCATGTTTCCTACCTTCTGCCATATACAAAAGTAAATTCCACATTAGTTAAGAACTCAAATTTGAAATGTGACTTTTAGAAGGACATATTTAGATCTAGAGTAGAAAAGGACCTCTTTAATAAAGATACAAAAAAAAAATTGCAATCCTTAAGAAAAAAAATACAATAAATTTACTACTTTGGAATTCAAAAATATCTGTATAAAAACATCATAAGACTATTAAACTGAAGTGGATGGGGAGAAGATGTTTACAATACTAATAATCAAAAGCAAAGAGTCTCTGGAATATACTAAAAATTTTTTTAAATCTGTAAAAAATAATAGGAAGATGGATAAAGGATATGATTCAGTAAGTTAACAAAAAGGAAAGCTAAAATTGCCAAATTATAAAAAGGTACTCCATCTGACTAATAAATACGAAAACTCAAATTTTTAAAAAGATGGCAATTAGCAAGCGAGTTTTGACCTGCTGTATTTCTGACCTGGGCCAGTTAATCTTTTCTTAGGCAACATGGTAGTCCTCCAGTCTGGGAGGTCACATGTTCATACAGAAATTAGTGTGGATACCCAATCAGCATCGTGCACTATAGCCCAGAACTCATGGGCTCAAGAAATCCTTCTGTCTCAACTTCTCACGTAGCTGGGAATACAGACAGGTACCACCCAGAAAAGGAAAAATTATGGAGAAAGTACAAAACTCAGTGGTTCCAAGGGATGGGGTGGAAGGAGGGACGAACAGGCAGATCAAAGAGGATTTTTAGGGCAGTGAAAATACTCTGTATGATACTTTAATGATGGATAAATGTCATTCTACACTTGCCCAAACCCATAGAATGTACAGCTCCAAGAATGAACCCTGATGTAAACCATGGAATTTCAGTGATAGTGATGTGGCAATGTAGGTTCATTATGGAGGGGGATGTTGATAGTGGAGGAGGCTGTGCATGTATGAGGGGAGGAGCTTATGGGAAATATCTATCTTTCTCTCAATTTTACTGTGAACCAGAACTTGTTCTAAAGAAAACAGTCTTAAAAAGTCAAAGATTGAAAATCATTACAGTTCCAAACTAGGAGGCAAAGATACTAAATTTTACCATAAAATGCTAGAAACATGTTCTAATGTCTAAATATATGTCATTATTAGATATATTCCTAATAATGGATCTTTAAAACCTATAACTTGATATGTGCTTAATATTTTTGAAGAAAACATTAAATATTAAAATAAAAACATGGTGATACTATTCACTAATACTACCCATTACACTGGAAAAGAAAAAAAGTCTGTTGACACCAATGTTGACAAAGATGATGCAAAGCAAGAACACATATAATGTGTTCTTGTATAAATGGCAGTATAATTAGAGAAAGTAATTTGGAAATTGCCAGTAAAGTTGAAGAAGAATATAATGTGTGACTCAACACTTCTCCTTCTTTTACCCTAAAGAAACATGCATGCATTTTCAGAGGGAGACAACAACAGAGAAGATAATTACAGAGCTGTTTGTGATTGTGAAAAAAAAAGTGAAAAAATGGCTGCACCACCCCTCTGAGCAAAATAGAATACCTTAGCAACCAAGAAGGAGAAAATAAAATATTGGGTAGGCAAATAACAATGTCTGATACAAAATGTGTTCATAAAAATTATAAATCTGTATGTTTAAAATTGTATATAAATTATATCATTCTGAATCTATGTTTTGATACATGCTTTTCCACTCAACATTATGTTTTTAAGATTTATCTATGTTTATACATGGAAATGTAGCTCATTTAGGGACTTCCCTGGTGATGGTTAAGAATCCGCCTGCTGGGCTTCCCTGGTGGCGCAGTGGTTGAGAGTCCGCCTGCCGGTGCAGGAGACACGGGTTTGTGCCCCGGTCCGGGAAGATCCCACGTGCCACGGAGCGGCTGGTCCTGTGAGCCATGGCTGCTGAGCCTGCGCGTCCAGAGCCTGTGCTCCGCAACGGGAGAGGCCACAACAGTGAGAGGCCCGCGTACCGCGAAAAAAACCAAAAAGAATCTGCCTGCTAATGCAGGGGACACGGGTTCGAGCCCTGGTCCGGGAAGATCCCACATGCATAGGAGCAACTAAGCCAGTGGGGCACAACTACTGAGCCTGCGCTCTAGAGCCCGCGAGCCACAACTACTTAAGCCCACATGCCACAACTACTGAAGCCCGCGTGCTACAACTACTGATGCCCGCGCACCTAGAAGCCCGTGCTCCACAACGAGAGAAGCCACTGCAATGAGAAGCCCGCGCACTGTAATGAAGAGTAGGCCCCCGCTCGCCGCAACTAGAGAAAGCCCACACTCAGCAACGAAGACCCAACGCAGCCAAAAATAAATAAATAAATAAATTTATTATAAGAAAAGAAATGTAGCTCATTTATTCTCATTGTTGATGGTGTTCCATAAAGCTATTACAACAAATTCTGACTTCTATTAGAGGTTCTGACATTCTGTACATTTAAAATCGTAGAATTAGAAAACAATAATGATGATAATAAAACAACAATAATGGCTGCCATTTAGTAAGCCTTCACTACATGCCTGGCCTTATACTAAACGCTCTATGCCATTACATTTTATCCTCAGGACCCTCCTACACAGTATTATCGACCTCATTGCACGGATGACAATATGAATCTTGCAGTGGTAGGACACTTAACGAAAGGTCACACACTTAATACCTTAAAGAGACAGAACTTAAACATAGTCCTGGTTCCAGAATCTGCACTGGTAACTAACATACCATCCTAGGAGTGCATTTCCCTTCTTGACAGCAGGACATTTTCATATAAGCTTCTAAGTTATTTTTAAAGACTTCCATGAAACTGCAATATCAAAGATAAACAAAATCTGTATTTTAAACCCATCATGGTTTTTATACTGTGACGATTCAATTCTTCTCAGCATATTTGAGGCAATCTGTTATGCTGAGCAGGCAGTTGTTGCACTTTCTCTTTTTATCTCACCCCTGGCAAGCATTTTATAGAAAGAAGTTTGATTAAAAGTGCATCTACAAGCTGACCATTAATTCTGTAAAAGACTGCATGTTATGAATCTCAGCTGGCAAAGCAAAGGATCTCCCATCATCAGGTATAACTGCTGATGGAAGAGGTGTTCTTTGTAGCTTGGCCCCCTTCCTGAACCCTCTGTCATAATTCCTGTTTCCTGCTTTCTTTCTATTACAGTGAATATCCTTGGGATTGTATCTGGTTTCAAATGACTTCCTCTATTCAAAGATGTGAGCTACGAGCAACCATGCTAAACTCCAACACCCTGTGACTCTCTGAACTTGGTGGATGGAACCAGGGTGATATTCAGTTTCAAGCTAAACTAATCAGATTCTGGCTCCCCTGAATTCAGAAATTCTAAATAGAGGAGAGTCAGAGACTGATAGATGTTAGTAGCTGAGTCACTTTAAACAAACTAGTTGAAACAATCTAGGAAAAAGGCCCACAGATTCATACTATCAAGGTTAGAGATACAATCTGGTTTTGGTCCTTTCTGAGATGCTGGGTCAATTTTTCCCTATACGTATTTAATCTAAGTGAAACAATCCCTAATCCTTCCTTTCTGTCCTTCACCTATCTTCAAACACGTGAGACAAGGACTAAAAACATTTTCATATACATTATCTTAATTGATCCTTGAAACAAGTCAAGGAGGTTGGAACATTGGATGGGTTATACAGATTATACAGATGAGTAAACTGAGGTTGGAGAGGTACCCCTTTCACAGAGGGGAAGCAGGAATCTGGCTAAAAATTCACTATGGACAATCTGCAAACAGGATGTTGGCTATTCTTAGAAAGAAGAAGGCTCAACTCTTCCTGAAATGATTGGTGATCTGCCAGCAGCGCTCAGCAAAGATTTGTTTCTTCTACCAAATATCAAGAGACCTGGCTTTAACAATAAACACTTAGTAGTTAACAGATTTTATTATCATCATATAATCTTCTCCCCTCTATTCTCTTTGTATCAAAGTGAAGCCTCAGGTATCCTTTCAACCTTTTTCTCCCAGGGCTAGTATTTACCTTTCATGAATGTCCTTGGAAAAACATGTTGGATACAGGAGAGAGACTGGCTCTCCCTGTTACCACTTACCACCCTCAAGACTCCTTCAGCCCTACAGTTGAGAAGAGATAGCTGGGTCAATAGGAATCACTTCTCTAGCAAGAGTTTCTAGATACCGAGTAGACTCTAAACGTCAAAAGAGCAGAATTTTTTTTTCTTTTGCACCCAATGCTATACGCTGAGCCCCTAGCACATAATAGGAGTCAATGAATATTCAATGACTGAATAAGTGAATTCTAAGTACTGCTGAACCAAGCAAAAGCAGAACAAAATCTGCAAAGGAGGTCAGGATTAGAATACCCATTTTTTACTAAATATTTCTGTGTCTTAAGCAAGTAATTAAACCTCACTGAGCTCCAATATCAAAATGGAAAAAAATGCCATCTAATTAACAGGAACGTTGTGAGTGTTAAATAAAATATGGGGATGTGCCTACTGTGTAGCATGTGTTCAATGAATGTGTTGAATGAGTGAATAAATGTATGCGTACACAAATAAACAATTTATCTCAATTTAATCACTCAGAACCAAAATTTTATTTCATAATAATAGAGAGGTGAAATAGAAATATGACCTTAATTGCAAACTTCTACAGACCAGAGCTAACCACATATTTCCCTCTTCAGAATGTCTCATTGGCTATCACAGTAAAACTCAGAATCCTTAGACCTGGTTCTTATTGTCCCTGAGACCCTACAATGAGCTGCACCCAACTACTCCCAGATACCGAAATGCATACTATGCTGTCTCATGTTTCTCTGCTTAAAATACCTTCTGCACACCTCTTCTTCAATTATCTACTTTTTAAAGACTAAACTTGTGTGTCACCTCCTCTAGGAAGCCTTCTCAGATTGCTCCTTCTAGCCTGGATTAGGTCTCTTCTTTCCTGTACCTATAGAGTCCTTACCTCCTTCATTATATTTGCTAACTACAATGGGAGAGGGAGAGAGGGAGAGAGAGAGAAAGAGATAGGGAGAGGGAGATAGAGACAGAGAGAAGGAGAGAGAGAGAGAGAAGGAGAGAGAGAGCTCTTACAACAAACAAAATCAAATATTACAACAAAATCAAATATTATATTTTTTCCTTGTCTCTCCTATGAGACTGTGAGTTCGTTAAGCCCAAAGACTATACATTATTCAACCTTGAATTCTAAGGATTTACTATTTATCCACAAAATGGAAGACAGATGCTACGTAAAATTTACTGAAAGGAGAAAAAACAATTTCTACTTAATAAACAAAATTATAGGCCAAGTAATGGACTACCTTTAGATATACAGAAATGAACACTACAGATATAGGCCTCTTAATCTCATAGTGAACATAAATAATAAACATAAACTGAATGTGATGCTTATCTGGAAAGGGGAAGGACAGGGTACTATGCCACAGTTGTACTATGGCAACAACTAACCAAGGAAATTAACTTAGTCTATGGAAGTGATTCTCCAACTTCACAGCTCATAACAAATGCCAGGGGCATTTGCTCAAAATGTAGATGCCTAGCCCCTACCTTCTTACTCAATAGGTCTGTAGAGAAGCCCTGAAAGCTAAATTTTAATACACACCCCCAAGTGATATCAATACAGGTGATGTGAAAAACACACTCGATAGAACACTAATATGGGGGCCAGGGTTTCCTTGCTGAGAAAAGTAATTTTAATTTGAGATTTGAATAGTGAGTATGATTTAGCCAAGCTAGTGAGGATACGGAATGAACTAGGAGTTTCTGGCAGAGGAAAACTATGTGAAGACCTGAAAGAGAAAGAGGGAAAAATCATCATAATGCCCCAAATAAGACGTTTGAATGATAAGTGAGGGACAGAGGAGAATGAATAGGTCATATCAAAGGTCTGAAAGGCTGTGTTAAGAATACTGAACATTAACCTAAAAGCAATAGAAAATCATAGAAAGGCTTGAAGCCTGGCAACCTCTCTGTGACTCAGCTACTTTATCTATAATTATCCCATCATCATCGTAGACTCTCTGTAAGGATTACAGTGGAGCAATGTCTGGCATAGAGTAAGCTTTTAATAAGTGTTACATATTATCATCATGACACTGTTTACATTTGGATCATTTAAAAAATCTCAGATAAAGCTGTGGATGGGGTTCAAACTAAATGAAATGCTGAATAAATTATATGTTCAAGCAACTTGGTGAGTCTGGAGAAAGTAGGGGCATAAGACAGTAGTGTGAATGTCAAGAAAATAAGCATTATTTAAAGAAACAGAAGGTCTTGTAGGATGAGCAGAAACTTCTCAGGCCACGAATTCTTGACAACAAGACGTAGGACCAGAAATTATTTACTACTGAAACTGGCACAGTAGGCGCTGTTTAATTAGCAGAATGAGGAGAGTACTTAAAGCTGGCTTCGTGAGAAGAGTTTCATTACTGTCTTTGAAACTACAACCCATAAGTCAGTAAGAGCTGGCTCAGCAAGAATGTGGCTCTAAGCCTAGGCCTAATTCTCAGCTAGGCTGAGTTAAGCCATTACAGTGCTGGCTGATCCTTGAATATGTCCTAAGATTCCTCATCACTTTTCCTCAGGTGAATCCCAGCAGAATGCACCTTAGGATTGTTGGCTACTTGCATCTCCTCACTTGTCGTCCCATCTTTCTATCTTCCAAGTGCTCAGTATAGACCAAGTGAGCAAAATCACGCGCAAGTGTGATTGCACAGGAGCACAGGCTCCAAAAGCATCCAGCATTTGGTAGCTCTTACCTGAAAGCATCTTAAAACATTCCCTTCCAGGTAGCAGCCAGAGATGCTTAGCTTGGAGAAAGCTGGCCTATTGGCATGAATTTTGTGCATCAGAAAAAAAATGGGTGATACATTCCATGTTTTCTATCTTCAGTTACATCAGTAGTTATTAACCATGGCTATTATCTGGAGAGGTTTGGTTGTTTCTTTTGTTTTGTTTTGTTTTGTTTTGCTTTGTTTTGTTTCATTTTAAGATCACAATATTCCAGCCATAAGAGAATCCAGAGATTCCAGATGAGAATGAGAGTATAAAGGTTCTTACTTCATAATTATGGAGTCTGGTCCAAGATCTGTTTTTGAAAGTTGGCCAGATGATTGCTAATATCCAGCCAGAGTTATAACCACTGAATTATGGAAAGTTTGCTTAAGGCTCTCTTGGTTGCACGTACAGAAATGCACTCAAAGCAGGAAATTGATGCAAACTTGGATTCTCAAAGTGCTCAAGCTAGTGACATTAATGAGTAATGCAAATATGGTTTGGGGGCTCTACAGAAAGCTGGGGAGTGTAAGATCCACGCAGAGGGGTAGCACTTAACTCAGCTACAGCCAATTGTCAGGATGTGGAAATGCTTGCCCAGTGTTGTCAGATCTTCTTATTTTTCAAGAGCAGCTAAAATTCTGGAAGTTTATATTACGTAAAAATCCTGACACTTAAAGGTTGACAAAGAATTTTTTAAATGTCTCATGGGATTTATGCTGTAACATAACACTTAAAGTCCCGATTCCAAAGTGACTCTGATAGCCCACCTAGCATCAGGCATCCAGCCCTGGTCTTTTGATTATGACCAGTGGGTACTGTCTCTTAATAAATGGCTACCACTCCTCTTGGGGAACTAATGGGCAAGCAGTTTTCAGACAAATAGGAGAGGAATTAAATTACTCAAGTGTATCCATTATAAAGACCCAGAAAGTTCAATCCTGAGACTAGTCTGGTGTATTTCCTAATCCAGAAAACTAGAGCTCAGTGAGTGAAAGTTACAAAAAGGGAGACTGTGACTCATTAGAGTTCCCCACAAATACAATAGCCGTCCTCAGGAGATGCTGAGTTTTCAGTCACTGCAGCATTCAAGCAGTGGTTGAAAGATCACCTGACGGAGGTGTCCCCATATGTGCCCATCCGATGACTAGTATTGCCCCTCCCACTCTAACGTTCTATGAATATATATCCACTCTGCCTGATCAAACTATGAATATCCCTAACTCCCAGTCTTGTGGAATTGAATGTCTCCTACAAGAATGTACAGCTTAATTTTTTCAATCACAAGAGACTTACAGTAGAGATAATAATCATACGTAAAGAAGCCTGTAGGAATATGTTCCAATATACACAGGAGAAAACTTGCTTTCAGTATAACAGGCTTCCCATTTTATCATGTGTTAATTTTTCCTTAACACTTCCTTTTAAATCCTGGCAATTCCCATCACTAGAGGAGATCACTAATCTCGCTTTTAACAGAGAATCCTTGTCTCCATCCAGGCCTTCCTACAGGATGCATGAGAAAAAGGAAGAATCACCTCTGACCAGTCTGCCAGATTATAGGTCAGGATGGAAAGGGGCTCTCTCTGCAAAGAAAAAGATGACCAAAATCTCTTTGCAATAAAAAGAATGACTTCCAGACTCCATGACGATTAAGCCAGTTGCAAAGTTTCCAAAACAGAGATGCAGCCTGCCAAATATGTCTGGAGCTCAGAGGATAACATCATAATTAAATTTATAATAGCACTAAAGACTGAATGCCTCTATTCATTATCTTATTTAACATTTGCCCCAAACCTTGAAAGTAAGCATTATCATCCCCATTCTATACTCGAGTAAAATGAAGCTTAGATAGACCCTAAGATAAGAGTGGTTTGGGGGCAGAAACCTGGGTTTGTGTCCTGACTCTCCCAGTTACTAGCTACATGATATGATATGATATGATATATAATATATGATATGACATGATATTTCTTAACCTCTCTAAACCTTAGTCCCTCATTAGTAAGGAGAAGATAATAATGGTTTCTACTGAAAAGGAATTTTGTGACCACTGAATTAAGTAAGATTATCTTGGCACATTGAAAACGCTTGATAAATATTAGCTGCAGCTGTAACTGCCAGTAAATGGCAAAATTGAAACACTAACTGATGCCCAAATCAGCTGTCTTGGCTATTAGTCTCCTTCACTATGGTTTCAGACTCTGTCAGAATAACTTCTCTACAGGGAAATATACCACTTGTTGTATTGGTTTGATCTGAATCTCTTCAACTTAGTGGACCAGACACCTCTATCTTTGGGACTGACTTGCTATTTCTATTTATCTAGAGGACTCTGATACAAGTCTTGGCCACTGACCCATAAATGGTTTGATCTCATCTCTGCCCTATATGTACGTCCTATGTGTATCAGTTATCTCTTGCCATGATAGTGCTGTGTAACACAACCACAAAAGCTCAGTCTACAATCATAAACATTTTTTATGCTCACAAGCCTATGAGTTGGCTGCATGTTTCTGCTGTTGTGGGCCAAATCTGTCTGGATTACCCATGAGTCTGGTTGGCTGGCATATTGTCTGGGGTCTGGCTAATCTAGAATGGCTTTACCTGGGATGTCTCTCCTCCAGATGGACTCTAGTCATTAAAAGGGGAGCCCAGGCTTGACTTCATGCAGAGCCAGGGATCCAAAAAAAAAAAAAATAGAAGCCCAATAAGCCTCTTGAGATCTAGGTTCAGACCTGAAATATAATTTCACTGACATTCTATTGACCAAATAATTCATAAGACCAGACCAATTTTGGGGAGTGAGCAACTAGGTTCTACCCTTTGATGAGAGTATCTGTCAAGTCACATTGCAAAAGACATTACAGAAATGGTGCCACTTGTGAAATCTATTACACTGCTCCATCAATGCTTGGGGTTATCAGTTCAGTGGCCAGACCTTTTTCCCAAATGGGAAGAAAGGCAGTGAATCTATTATGGCTTGGTAGAAGACACTGGAAATATTTCCAATCATGAATTTCAAAATCATATGCAACTGATTTTTTATACTCCTATCTCAAAGGTATTTGCTCTTCCAAAAGAAAGATCAAGGTATACTTTGATAGTTAGTACCAGAAAAACTAGTGAGTACCAAAAATCACCGTAAGGATCACCTTTAATATAGGGAGAATGGGAGGAGGTCATAATGGCTTCAGGCCTTTTTAAATTCTACCAGTATCAAGGAATTTTCCCCTGAAGCGAGAAGATCAGTCTTTCCATTAATCTGGGAGTTTCATTCTCATTCAATTACATAGTCACCCGGTCCAGGAAGAATCAAAATGTTATTGACCTATGATTTCTAGGAACAATTAATACAAATCTGTTGGTTTAGGATTATTTGGGGTCCTCAACATAAAATAACCCTGTTAAATATCAATCTAAAACTTGAAATAAATTTGTTATGAAAATTTAGTAGCTTAAATTTTAACTCCTGAAGTATGGTGTCCACATGAAAATTCTCTAATTTCTCAGTTTCCCAGGCCCAAAATTCATAAAACACATAATCTCAGCTGTAGAACAAAATCTGCCTTTAAATTACTAGGGGACATCAGAAATTATTCAAGTCTCTTAACAGCTTTTCTTATACCAGTATAAAGTTCAGTTCTATTTAGCAAGTACAGTATTAACAATACAGCTTAATAAGTGTTTAAGGCTGTGTAGAAGATGATGCAATATCTACCCCTAAGAAGTTAAAAGTCCCAAAGATTTTATTTTCTCATAATTTATCATAGCTGTTCTTCAATCTCCATCTCCTTTAGTTCATAGTCTAGCTGTCTTTCATTGGACGATGACGAGATTCCCCTAACTGTTCTTCCTGCCTCCACTCCTGATTCTTTACAATCCATCCTCCGCACTGCTGCCAGAGTGATCTTAGAAAACACAAATCTGACACAGAAGACCACAACAGCCACCTACTGACCTACAGATTATGCCCAAGTTTCTCTCCATATTGAACAAAGCCTTCCACAATTTACCCCCCGTCCGACCTTATTCTTAGTTCACCTGACTCCTATCCCATTTCACAATCCACAGATTTCTCTATTCAAAACTACTTGGCCTTCCATGAGCACATGTCTGCACCAGAGCCTTTCTTATGTTTAAACCCTCTTGGAATTCCTCTCCCTGTTATCACTCCCTTTCCTCCTTACTTCTCTCCATTCTCTACCACCTAATAAACATCTTCTTGTGTCTCCTTAGAGGCTCACCTTTTAGGTCTCTCTTCTTCCCAGGTAGTATTGATTAGGTCCTGCTTTGTATACCCAATGTGTCCTGTTTACATTTCTATCCTAACACCTATATCTGGCTGTGCTTATTCCCATGCCCTAGTCAACTGTAAATAGGATTTCATTCATACTTGCATCTCCAGCACCTGGCACAGTACCAGATACAGAATGTGTACGCTTGGAATGTTTCTTTAATTCATGCATAGATAAATGAGTGAATAAATGAATACATGTTGTGACAATGAGACATATAAAGATATTGTCTTCAGTGTCTTGTACTTGTCCTATATATTAAATATCAAATAGGCAGTATGGCCAGTAAGATGGGGAGGGTCTCAGATGAAGGGAAGGAGCCTCTGGGTTACATAAAGGATATACGGCTTGAACTAGGTCCTGAAAAGTAAATAGTTAATTCATATATAGGGAGAGAACTGGGAAGAAAACTCAGATAGAAGAGAAAGAGTAAGAGAAAAGGTGGGGGCCTTCTACCTGCGGGCTTCCTGCGGGACACTGGTGACACATAAATGCGAGGATAAATTAAAGTGAGGTTTTGTATATTAAGACTTTGTAAATTGAAAATTATATATACATATATATACACATATATAGGAATAAGCCACTCTATACTCTATTTTGGTTTAATTTTACTACTTTGTTCCTTTCTACATGCTATATCTCTTTCATACTGGTTGGCATAAAAACCAAGGAGGCCTCCAAATTACAGCCTTTGGAATTTAATGAGGACAGAAGAAATTGATAACATTATTCTGCTCTCATTAAGACCCTTTACTTCTAGGGGATTAACGTGGACAGAGGCCATTCGGGATTCCTCTCGGATTGTTAGCCACCAAATGAGATATCAGGCTGCTAATGGCTTTTACACTCTCCCTCAGACAGCCTGTACATCTCTGACCTTTCAAAGTTTGGCAACATGAGATGTTTTTTCTTTCCCTCAGGGTTAGTGAAACTCTCAAAGACAAATAAAGAGAAATGGAAAATCAAATATTTGCCCCCAAAAAGAAGCCAATCACAAAAGATCATGGATGAATCAGAATAGGACAAATCTATCCCCACCACTGGAAAAGCAAGTATTTTCTGAAACAACTCCATCTTATAATTTGCAAAGCCTTGGAAACATGATCTATGTATCACTTGATAGCTACCTATTAATGAATGAGGTATTTCAGTAAAACGTTAATGCAAGTACTGAGAATATGGAGGATTTTGAGTATGACATCTTCTGATTATTGTTTCACTCAGGGCAATCAAAGTCTCCTTTCTTTTCAATCATTATGAAAAGTACTGTAAACTTCATTAGTATATAAAACACTGGATAACTCATTCATTGAATGAGTACTATTTTTTTATTTTCTAAAGAAAATAGGATAACCTTTTTATTTTGGTTGATGAGTCAGGATTTTATTAGTATATTGGGGAATGATGTTCTGAAGAATAACTACCATTCTCCATAATTATACATATATAGAAAATAAAGAGATGGAAGCTTACAGAGTCTCCCTGATTTGGAGGGAGGCAAGGGGATAACAAAACTCTGTGCTTAAAACTACAAACAACCACTTAATCCATGATATCATTTAGAGCCAAACCCATATTTTGAGGGTTTGGGTTGGATTAATTTTCAGGTACTTGAGACTGAACTGCATTAACAGAAAGGTAGGAGGGGAACATGATGGGTCCCGCAACTCACCAAGTAAACATCACTGTGCATCCAGTGTGGCTCCCACAAAAAGCACAACTACAAGTGAGCAGGAACTCTCTAGGATTTTCTTTCAGAAGGAAATATAACCATCTAGATGGTAATGTTCACTAATATTTAAACAGAAATTTTCTTTTCTTTTAATATAGTCTTAAACCACTTAGGAATGCAGGTAACTGCAATAACACAGAGTCATCCATTCTGGAATGTTTATCTGGGAAAGTTAATTTTCTCCTGCAAATAAGACTTTTCTAAATTATGTGTATGGGTCTGAGGTTCACAGGATGCTGGGGAAGAAATAAGGACTCTCCTGGGACTTCCCTGGTGGTGCAGTGGTTAAGACTCCACACTCCCAGTGCAGGGGGCCTGGGTTCGATACCTGGTCAGGGAACTGGATCCCACATGCAAGCTGCAACTAAGAGTTCACATGCCACAACTAACAGTTCTCATACCATAACTAAGGAGCCCATGTGCTACAACTAAGAAGCCAGGCGAGCCACAACTAAGGAGCCTGCCTGCCACAACTAAGACCCAGAGCAACCAAATAAATAAATATTAAAAAAAAATGAAATAAGGACTCTAACTCAGATGTTTATTTCTCAAATTCTCATAAGAGATTAGAGTCTGGAACAATTGAATCAAGTTATATACGTATCTGTGGAAGACTGTATTTACCAAAAATGGCTCCAATAACATCTCCCATCCCACAGCCTCTTCTTACAATGTGACCTTGACACTCAACATCTAGTGGCAGGGTCTAGAGCCCCTCCCCTTGAAACTAAGCAAACTTTTGTAGCTGCCTCTTAGATCTCAGCCAATAGCCCATACCACCTGCCAGACATGTGAGTAAAGATGTCTCTGAATGATTCCAGACCCCAGCTTTTGAGCCACTCCCAGTCTCTGAGTCATCCCAACTGGATCTCAAAACTTCACAGAAGAAAGACAATCTGTCATCACTGTACCCTATTTAAATTCCTGACCCACAGAATCTGTGGGCATAACAAAATGGCTGGTTCCCCTGCTAAATTGGGGGTGGTTTTTTTCAATTCAATTGATAACTAGAATAACTTCAAATCTTAATCTCACTCTTTCTTTACTCCTTTTATAAATAGGTATTGAAAAACTACCATGGACCAGGTATGCTGCTAGACATTGGAGATGAAGGAGCTCAAAAAGGCAGATGTGATCCATGCTGTCATCAAGATTACATGCTGACTGAGGGGAGACAGATGCAAACAAGATAATTATAGGCTGGATAAGTGCAATTAAGGAAATAAACAGCTGAAAAGTTACTTCATGGTAGGTGGGATACTTGGATAGAGGTCTTTGAGGAGGTAATATTTCAGCTGGGACCTTGAATCTGTTTTAGGCTACGTCTTGTTTTACACATACGGAATATGTGGCCCATAGTAGGTGGGAGCAAGGACAGGGATCCAGGTCTCCAATTCCTATTTAAATGTTTTCTGCTGGTCCAGCCTCTTCTAGAGAAGGGAACACTAACCTATAAAGAGATCTTCATTTTTCCATGAAAGAAAATATGGAAGCATGCAGACCTTTCAAATTATTTTCTTTGTGTCAAGGCTTCCAAAACTATTTGGGAAGGAGAAGAGTAGGAATGACAGTTAACATTTACTGAATAATAATTCTGCTCCAAGCATTGTGATAAACAGCTTCTATTTTTCAATGACAGTACTTCAAAGAAATATTGCAGACATGAGACATTGGAGACAAAAGCTCAGCCATGCTGAGGGAGGGGTCTGCAAAATGGTGGAAACAATCTGAAAGATCTGAGTAGAGAACCAACAGAAACCACTACAATCCACCTCTTCCAACACTCAAATGGGCTCACATCTTATCCTCTCCTGGTTTCTTCAAGATGGTAGTTGGCCATAGTTTCTAGAGAAAAACTGATAGTAGGAGAGTTAGTGATATGAACTACAGTCTCCTCTGCTGCATTTAATTCTGAGGCCTTAATTTATATCCAACATCTCCCTCTTCTACATCCGTGTGGGATTCTTTCCATTTCTGGCTAACCTTTGTGCTGGTCTAAGTTGTTTGACTAGTGGAATAACCCTGACATTCATCCCTGAGGGGTAGGAGGCCCTGATTACTATTCATTTATCAGGATGTGGTTGCAGTAATAACCCATTCATGGATAAAGCTGGGCAGGAGGAATGAGGAATGAAAGATACTTCAATCTTTTCAAAATATTATACTCATTACACTTAAATTCCTAGCAATGAAGTGAAGTTGGGGAAAAATTCAGAAGTGTTCCTGCTTGCCTCTATAACTTTCAATATTATGCTTCTATAACTTTACTGTACATTGTCATATGGAAGGGGATTAGAAGTGTTCTCCTTATTGCCCAAGGGGAAGAATTAAACCAAAGTCAAAGATACAGGGAAACAGGCTTCAGCACAATAAGCATTAAGTCCTTTCTAAAAGTCAAAGTTTTATAAACCTTGAAGTAAATTGACACGAGAAGATATGAATTCTTTATCGCCTTATATTAGTATGTCTCAGGAGAAATCATTGGGAGGAAACCCCCTTAAAAGACTTCTAACCGATGAGTCCAAGATTTTAAGAATTACTACTTCGTTTAACTTTATGTGCAAAACCAGAAAAAGCTAGCTAGATAGATGTAAGCAAAGTAAATGTGACATTTCTATCTGAGGCCTGGTTTCCCTAAAACCAGAAAAAAACAAAACAAATGAAAACAAGAGGAACTGATCAGAAAATGGAGGTAAGGAAAAAGAGATTTAAGCTTGTTAAATTTCTGACTCGGGTGTCTTTCTAGTACCAACCCAGAAACCTTGCCATCTCAGGATAAATAAGTGTAATAAGACATTACATAAGATAACCAAGTAAATAAGGTTTATAAGGTATAAGATAACTAACCTTAAAAAAAATATTAGGGGGGAGGGGATTCAAGATGGCAGAAGAGCAAGACGCAGAGATCACCCTCCTCCCCACAAATACATCAGAAATACATCTACACGTGGAACAGCTCCTACAGAACACTTACTGACGCTGGCAGAAGACCTCAGACTCCCCAAAAGGCAAGAAACTCCCCACGTACCTGGGTAGGACAAAAGAAAAAACTGACGCAAAAGAATAGGGATGGGACCTGCACCTCTGGGAGGCAGCTGTGAAGGAGGAAAGGTTTCCACACACTAGGAAGGCCCTTCGAGGGTGGAGACTGTGGTTGGCGGAGTGGGGAAGCTTCGGAGCCACGGAGGAGAGCACAGCAACAGGGGTGCAGAGGGCAAAGTGAGATTCCCGCACAGAGGATCGGTGCCGACCAGCACTCACCAGCCCGAGAGGATTGTTTGCTCACCTGCCGGGACGGGCGGGGCTGGGAGCTGAGGCTCGGGCTTCGGAGGTCGTATCCCAGGGAGAGGACTGGGGTTGGTGGCGTGAACACAGCCTAAAGGGAGCTAGTGCGCCACGGCTAGCCAGGAGGGAGTCTGGGAAAAGGTCTGGAGCTGCTGAAGAGGCAAGAGATTTTTCTTTCCTCTTCGTTTCATGGTGTGCTAGGAGAGGGGATTCAGAGCGCCGTTTAAAGGAGCTCCAGAGATGGGCGTGAGCCGCGGCTATCAGCACAAGCACCAGAGATGGGCATGAGAGGCTAAGGCTGCTGCTGCAGCCAACAAGAAGCCTGTGTGCAAGCAGAGGTCAATATCCACACCTCCCTCCCGGGAGCCTGTGCAGCCCGCCACTGCCAGGGTCCCAGGATCCAGGGACAACTTCCCCGGGAGAACGCACAGCGCGCCTCAGGTTGGTGCAACGTCCGGCCAGCCTCTGCCGCCGCAGGCTTGCCCCGCACTCCGTGCCCCTCCCTCCCCCCCGGCCTGAGTGAGCCAGAGCCCCGGAATCAGCTGCTCCTTTAACCCCGTCCTGTCTGAGCGAAGAACAGACACCCTCCAGCGACCTACACACAGAGGCGGGGCCAAATCCGAAGCTGAGCCCCGGGAGCTGTGAGAACAAAGAAGAGAAAGGGAAATCTCTCCCAGCAGCCTCAGGAGCAGCGGATTAAAGCTCCACAATCAACTTGATGTACCCTGCATCTGTGGAATACCTGAATAGACAACGAATCATCCCAAATTGAGGAGGTGGACTTTGGGAGCAGTGATATATATATTTTTTCCCCTTTTTCTCTTTTTTCTGAGTGTGTATATGTCTGCTTCTGTGTGTGATTTTGTCTGTATAGCTTTGCTTTTACCATTTGTCCTACGGTTCTGTCTGTCCGGTTTTATTTTTTTTGTTTTTAGTATAGTTTTTAGCACGTCTTTGTGTGTGTGTGTGTGGTATGTGGGTCTCTCACTGTTGCGGCCTCTCCCGTTGCGGAGCACAGGCTCCGGACGCGCAGGCTCAGCGGCCATGGCTCACAGGCCCAGCCACTCCACGGCACGCGGGATCCTCCTGGACCGAGGCACGAACCCGTGTTCCCTGCGTCGGCAGGTGGACTCTCAACCACTGCGCCACCAGGGAAGCCCCAGTACTTCTTATCATTGGTGAATTTGTTATTTGGTTTGGTTGCTCTCTTCTTTCTTTCTTTTCTTTATTACTTTAAACATTTTTTTTACTAATTATTTTTTATTTTAATAACTTTATTTTTTTATTTTATTTTATCTTTTCCTTTCTTCCTTCCTTCCTTCCTTCCTTCCTTCCTTTCTTTCTCCCTTTCTTGTGTGCATAACAGGCTCTTGGGGCTCTGGCCCAGTGTCAGGGCTGTGCCTCTGAGGTAGGAGAGCCAAGTTCAGGACATTGGTCCACCACAGACCTCCCAGCTCCATGTAATATAAAATGGCAAAAATCTCCCAGAGATCTCCATCTCAATTCTAAGACCCAGCTCCACTCAACGATCAGCAAGCTACAGTGCTGGACACCCCATGCCAAATAACTAGCGAGACAGGAACACAACACCACCCATTAGCAGAGAGGCTGCCTAAAATCATAATAAGTGCACAGACACCCCAAAACACACCACCAGACATGGACCTGCCCACCAGAAAGACAAGATCCAGCCTCATCCACCAGAACACAGACACTCGTCCCCTACATCCAGGAAGCCTACACAACCCACTGAACCAAACTTAGCCACTTGGGGTAGACACCAAAAACAACGGGAACTACAAACCTGCAGCCTGCAAAAAGGAGACCCCAAACACAGTGAGTTAAGAAAAATGAGAAGACAGAGAAACACACAGCAGATGAAGAAGCAAGGTAAAAACCCACCAGACCTAACAAATGAAGAGGAAATAGGCAGAATAATGATAGTAAAGATGATCTAAAATCTTGGAAATAGAATGGAGAAAATCCAAGAAACGTCTAACAAGGACCTAGAAGAACTAAAGAGCAAACAAACAATGATGAACAACACAATAAATGAAATTGAAAATACTCTAGATGGGATCAATAGCAGAATAACTGAGGCAGAAGAACGGATAAGTGACCTAGAAGATAAAATAGTGGAAATAACTACTGCAGAGCAGAATAAAGAAAGAAAAGAATTGAGGACAGTCTCAGAGACCTCTGGGACAATATTAAATGCACCAACATTCGAATTATAGGGGTCCCAGAAGAAGAAGAGAAAAAGAAAGGGACTGAGAAAATATTTGAAGAGGTTATAGTTGAAAACTTCCCTAATATGGGAAAGGAAATAGTTAATCAAGTCCAGGAAGCACTGAGAGGCCCATACAGGATAAATCCAAGGAGAAACACGCCAAGACACATATTAATCAAACTATCAAAAATTAAATACAAAGAAAAAGCATTAAAAGCAGCAATGGAAAAACAACAAATAGCACACAAGGGAATCCCCATAAGCTGATCTTTCAGCAGAAACTCTGCAAGCCAGAAGGGAGTGGCAGGACATATTTAAAGTGATGAAGGAGAAAAACCTATAACCAAGGTTACCCTATCCAGCAAGGACCTCATTCAGATTTGATGGAGAAATTAAAACCTTTACAGACAAGCAAAAGCTAAGAGAATTCAGGCCCACCAAACCAGCTTTACAACAAATGCTAAAGGAACTTCTCTAGGCAGGAAACACAAGAGAAGGAAAAGACCTACCATAACAAACGCAAAACAATTAAGAAAATGCTAATAGGAACATACATATTGATAATTACCTTAAAGGTAAATGGAGTAAATGCTCCAAACAAAAGACATAGATTGGCTGAAGGGATACAAAGACAATACCTGTATATATGCTGTCTACAAGAGACCCACTTCAGACCTAGAGACACATACGGACTGAAAGTGAGGGGATGGGAAAAGATATTCCACGCAAATAGAAATCAAAAGAAAGCTGGAGCAGCAATTCTCATATCAGACAAAATAAACTTTAAAACAAAGACTATTACAAGAGACAAAGAAGGACACTACATAATGATCAAGGTATCAATCCAAGAAGAAGATATAACAATTGTAAATATTTATGCACCCAACATAGGAGCACCTCAATACATAAGGCAAATACTAACAGCCATAAAAGGGGAAACTGACATTAACACAATCATAGTAGGGGACTTTAACACCCCACTTTCACCAATGGACAGATCATCCAAAAAGAAAATAGATAAGGAAAGACAAGCTTTATATGATACACTAGACAAGATGGAGTTAATTGATATTTATAGGACATTCCATTCAAAAACAAAAGAATACACTTTCTTCTCAAGTGTTCATGGAACATTCTCCAGGATAGATCATATCTTGGGTCACAAATGAAGCCTTGGTAAATTTAAGGTAATTGGAATCGTATCAAGTATCTTTTCTGACCACAACGCTATGAGACAAGATATCAATTACAGGAAAAAATCTGTAAAAAATACAAACACATGGAGGCTAACCAGTACACTACTTAACAACCAATAGATCACTGAAGAAATCAAAGAAGAAATCGAAAAATACCTAGAAACAAATGACAATGAAGACACGACGACCCAAAACCTATGGGATGCAGCAAAAGCAGTTCTAAGAAGGAGGTTTATATCAATACAATCCTACCTCAAGAAATAAGAAACATCTCAAATAAACAACCTAACCTTACACCTAAAGCAACTAGAGAAAGAAGAACAAAAAAACCCCAAAGTTAACAGAAGGAAAGAAATCATAAAGATCAGATCAGAAATAAATTAAAAAGCAATGAAGGAAACGATAGCAAAGATCAATAAAACTAAAAGCTGGTTCTTTGAGAATATAAACAAAATTGATAAACCATTAGCCAGACTCATCAAGAAAAAAAGGGAGAAGACTCAAATCAATAGAATTACAAATGAAAAAGGAGAAGTAACAACTGACACTGCAGAAATACAAAGGATCATGAGAGACTACTACAAGCAGCTATATGCCAATAAACTGGACAACCTGGAAGAAATGGACAAATTCTTAGAAACGCACAACCTTCTGAGACTGAACCAGGAAGAAATAGAAAATATGAACATACCAATCACAAGCACTGAAATTGAAACCGTGATTAAAAATCTTCCAGTAAAAAAAAGCCCAGGACCAGATGGCTTCACAGGTGAATTCTATCAAACATTTAGAGAAGCTTCACACGTATCCTTCTCAAACTCTTCCAAAATATAGTAGAGGGAGGAACACTCCTAAACTCATTCTATGAGGCCACCATCACCCTGATACCAAAACCAGACAAAGATGTCACAAAGAAAGAAAACTACAGGCCAATATCACTGATGAACACAGACGCAAAAATCCTCAACAAAATACTAGCAAACAGAATCCAACAGCACATTAAAAGGATCATACACCATGATCAAGTGGGGTTTATCCCAGGAATGCAAGGATTCTTCAATATACGCAAATCAATCAATCAATGTGATTTGCGTATATTGTGATACACCATATTAACAAATTGAAGGAGAAAAACCATATGATAATCTCAATAGATGCAGAAAAAGCTTTTGACAAAATTCAACACCAATTTATGAAAACCCTCCAGAAAGTAGGCATAGAGGGAACTTACCTCAACATGATAAAGGCCATATATGACAAACCCACAGCGAACATCATTCCCAATGGTGAAAAACTGAAACCATTTCTGCTAAGATCAGGAACAAGACAAGGTTGCCCACTCTCACCACTATTCTTCAACATAGTTTTGAAAGGTTTAGCCACAGCAATCAGAGAAGAAACAGAAATAAAAGAAATCCAAATCGGAAAAGAAGAAGTAAAGCTGTCACTGTTTGCAGGTGACATGTTACTATACATAGAGAATCCTAAAGATGCTACCAGAAAACTACTAGAGCTAATCAATGAATTTGGTAAAGTAGCAGGATACAAAATTAATGCACAGAAATCTCTTGCATTCCTATACACTAATGATGAAAAATCTGACAGTGCAATTATAAAAAAAACTCCCATTTACCATTGCCACAAAAAGAATAAAATACCTAGGAATAAACCTACCTAAGGAGACAAAAGACCTGTATGCAGAAAACTATAAGACACTGATGAAAGAAATTGAAGATGATATAAATAGATGGAGAGATATACCATGTTCTTGGATTGGAAGAATCAACATTGTGAAAATGACTCTACTACCCAAAGCAATCTACAGATTCAGTGCAATCCCCATCAAACTACCACTGGCATTTTTCACAGAAACAGAATAAAAAATTTCACAATTTGTATGGAAACACAAAAGACCCTGAATAGCCAAAGCAATCTGGAGAAAGAACAACAGTGCTGGAGGAATCAGGCTCCCTGACTTCAGACTATACTACAAATCTACAGTAATCAAGACAATATGGTACTGGCACAAAAACAGAAATATAGATCAGTGGAACAAGATAGAAAGCCCAGAGATAAACCCACGCACATATGGTCACCTTATCTTTGATAAAGGAGGCAGGAGTATACAATGGAGAAAAGACAGCCTCTTCAATAAGTGGTGCTGGGAAAAACGGACAGCTACATGTAAAAGAATGAAATTAGAACACTCCCTAACACCATACACAAAAAATAAGCTCAAAATGGATTAAAGACCTAAATGTAAGCCCAATCACTATAAACTCTTAGAGGAAAACATAGGCAGAACACTCTGTGACATAAATCACAGCAAGAGCCTTTCTGACCTACCTCCTAGAGAAACTGAAATAAAAACAAAAATAAAAAAATGGGACCTAATGAAACTTAAAAGCTTTTGCACAGCAAAGGAAACTATAAACAAGACGAAAAAACCCTCAGAATGGGAGAATATATTTGCAAACGACGCAACTGACAAAGTATTAATCTCCAAAATATACAAGCAGCTCATGCAGCTCAATATCAAAAAGACAAACAACCCAATCCAAAAATGGGCAGAAGTCCTAAATAGAGATTTCTCCAAAGAAGATATACAGATTGCCAAGAAACACATGAAAGGATGCTCAACATCGGTAATCATTAGAGAAACGCAAATGAAAACTACAATGAGGTATCACCTCACACCCGTCAGAATGGCCATCATCAAAACATCTACAAACAATAAATGCTGGACAGGGTGCGGAGAAAAGGGAACCCTCTTGCACTGTTGGTGGGAATGTAAATTGATACAGCCACTACGGAGAACAGTACGGAGGTTCCTTAAAAAACTAAAAATGGAACTACCATACGACCCAGCAATCCCACTACTGGGCATATACCCTGAGAAAACCATAATTCAAAACGAGTCATGTACCACAATGCTCGTTGCAGCTCTATGTACAATAGCCAGGACATGGAAGCAACCTAAGCGTCCATCGACAGATGAATGGATAAAGAAGATGTGGCACATATATACAATGGGATATTACTCAGCCATAAAAAGAAACGAAATTGAGTTATCTGTAGTGAGCTGGATGGTCCTAGAGTCTGTCATACAGAGTGAAGTGTGTCAGAAAGAGAAAAACAAATACCATATTCTAATATATATAAATGGAATCTAAAAAAAAAAAAATGGTCATGAAGAACCTAGGGGCAAGACGGGAATAAAGACGCAGACGTACTAGAAAATGGACTTGAGGACACAGGGAGGGGGAAGGGTAAGATGGGAGAAAGTGACAGCGTGGCATGGACATATATACACTACCACATGTAAAACAGATAGCTAGTGGGAAGCAGCCGCATAGCACAGGGAGATCAGCTAGGTGGTTTGTGACCACCTAGAGGTGTGGGATAGGGAGGGTGGGAGGGAGATGCAAGAGGGAGGGGATATGGGGATATATGTATATGTATAGCTGATTCACTTTGTTATAAAGCAGAAACTAACACACCATTGTAAAGCAATTATACTCCAATAAATATGTTAAAAAAAAAAGAAAAGAAATAAAGTGTGAGTAAAAAAGAAAAAAAAAATTGAAGAACCAGCAAACATCTACTTTAAAGAATAGCTTTGTATGAAGCACTGGGTTTTGTAGGATGACACAAACATCCCCTAAACACTCTGTCCAGGATTTGATTGGTCCCATACAAACACTTCTCATTGGATACAGTAAAACGTGAGTTCCTGGAAAATGGAAAAGATACCAAGATGCATGGCAGAAATGGACTGGAAGTCAAAAATAAAGTCCAAACACTGCCACTGTGTGGTCATCTGAGCTTACACAGACATCTGACCTCTTCGGATTTAGACAATACAATCTCCAGCTTCTCTGCAAGCTTTAGTGTTCTGTGCTTCAAAGTACAGCTTCAGACCGTCCTGTGCTATGATCTAGTTCCAGAAATCTATATCTGAGCTGTCAGTTCATGAAAAGAACATATATAATTATAAAATGAACAGTCCTAAGTTTCTAGGTTACCTCATTCTGGAGAATTCTGCCCTACTTTTAGCATAGAAGGAGAAATTTCATAAGAATTCTTATGCCTGAAAAATTTTCTACACTTCTGTCATCATAATAAGCATGAATTTTATTCATGCTCGTAGAATCCTCACTTATTCTAGCATATGAGGTAACTCCAATTGTTCTAATTGTTGGGAAATCATAGCGATTCCCTCTACTCATTTTGTCCTCCTCAATTCTTTAAACTCTTCTTTTGTAAATATACTAAGTAGGAAAGACCATATTTGATAGTATTCCAATCTACATGAAGCTCCAATCTTCTTAGCACAAAAAGACTAGGTAAATTTTTGAATGCAGGAAAACAGTTTAATGACCATTCAGATTCACTAGCTGTCAAGTACAAAAGAAAACAAGTTATTTCCTAATGTTTTGGCTTTTAGGATATTGCCTCTGGGATTAATGTATACACTCTCCCCTTTACCTACTCTCTTCAACTGGCTAACTCCTGCTTATGGCGAAGATCTCAGCTTAGACATCACATCTTGCAGAAAGTCAAGGCACCCTTTGTTTAACCCAATGGTTCTCAACGGGGTGCAATTTTGCCCCTCCCCTCAGAGGACATGTGGCAACGCCTACAGGCATTTTTGGTTGTCACAACCCGGGGGAAGGTTGCTACTGGCATCTACTGGGTAGAAGCCAGGGATGCTGCTAAACATCATACAATGTGCAGGAGAGCTCCCACAACAAAGAACTGTCTGTCTGAAATGTCAGTAGGGCCGATATTAAGAAACTCCAATTTAAGCCATCATAGCATTTGTCACACTGTATTGTATTTGCGGTGTTTATGCACCTAAGAACAAGAGCATGCCTTGATTTCCACTGCATGTTCCTGCGTACCTGGGACTCATCAGGCAGATGGTAAAAACGAAATGATGGGCCAGCTGAATTAATAAAGGAGATTACAAATAGTATACAAGGAAGCAAGAATAAGACCATAGCATATTTATTGTTAAAATATTTTTTTAGATTGCCTAGTTAAAATGTTCAGTTTACAAAGCGCTTTAGAACCGTGATCCAACAACTCAGCTAGGCAAGTAGAGAGTAACTTAACTCAGTTTTTACAAAGGCGGCACCAATTCTCAGAGAAGTGAAGAGGCTTGCAAATGTAAATGATGAATAATCTAGCGCTGGAGGCATCTTACAGAGCCTTCACTGATTTGTGACAAAATTTTAGGGACTTAGAAATAACCAGTTGGTTGTGGAGTGGATGTCACGCTATTCCTTTTATACTGCCAAAGAAAAACTTTAGCTTTGTTCCATAGGAGCCCAATAACCCCTCAACTTCAGCTAACAAAAGCAACCAAGTGCCACTGACTCTGGGAAGGTTTGGCCTAATAAAAGAGTGCAATTATGGGATAATGTGTCACTTAGCAATTCCCTTATAGGTGGCTCAAAGGCACCAGGGCCATATCCTAGGTAATGATGAAAATAAACTGCTCCTTGTTAAATCTCTAATCAGCCAGATTGCCTGAATGTTTAGAAACACAGAATATATAGAAGGTAGTTTTCCAAAGGAAATTTCCTTGATTTGAAACTCATGTCTGCATACTTATTTGCTGCATTTCTTTGGGCAAATATCTTAACATCAATGTATGTGCCTCAGTTTCCTCAACTGTAAAGTGAGGATTATAATAACAACCATTTCATAGGACAGTTGAGGGGGTGAAATGTCTTCATACACGAGGCACTTAGTGCCTGAAATGAAGTGTGCCCAATAATTTTTATCAATCTACTATCTACCTATCTACCTATCTATCTATCTCTCTATCTACCTACCTACCTACCTACCTACCTACCTATCCATCCATCCATCATCTATCCATCCATCTAATTTGATGCAAGCGCTATCTCACTGAAGTTTACCATAGGGTAAAAGACCCCATACTCTGAGGGAATTTCTCTATGGATGTGACATCCATCAATCCATCTGTCTGCCTATATATATCATTGATCTATCTTATCTATCTATCTACCTATCTAACCTATCATTCATTATTTCTGTATCCTTTCCCAAGTAAAGAATTCCTCCTGGAGATAAATAAGCCACATCAATATGCTGTGTGTCTCATACACATCAAATGTCTATGTAAAAACCTACCTAACTACTTTGACTAATGTAGTCAACACATGGATTTCTTGGTTTCCCTGCATCCTATTCAACTTAACTTCTTTGGTAACAAAGCAAATTTTGCGGGGGGAATTGTCTTACTCAAGAATGCTATGGGAACCTTTCATATCTCAATTTATCTATTTCTGTAACTTTTTTTACAAAGCAAATGTATTACTCTGGCAGAAAAAAAATCAGTGTTACTCATACTCAAATAATGTAAAGAGTCTTTTTAAAAGAAATTGCCACTGACTCCTTCTCCAGCCTTGACCTATATTATGTTACAGTGTTGTGTAAATGTACACAAACATAAAATAAAGCTAGGCATGAAGGCATTAGGCTAAATAAATTGAATGTAAAACTAAAAATGGGATAAAATTTTAATGACAGTGAAAAATTGGTACTGTTGGGTTTAGTAGCATGTGGCAAACAGTGAGCTGTGCCACCCAGACTGCCCTTCAAGGAAGGACGTGCTGACCAGCTGTGAGGACTGTAGGCTCCAGCTGTCACCTTCTTCAAGGTCTGCCTCAGCTGCAGCCTCCCGGCCCAAGGTCAAGCCTTTCCTTGAGCAGCCTGCATCTGGCAACTGTGCAAGGTTGGGGTGTAAAGGCCCCCCATTTCAGCTTGATGGGGGACAGCTCTGACAAGCAATCCTCACCCCAGAGCTCCCTGCCAGGTTGACTGAGGTACTACTGGTCTGCATCAGCGTTCAACTCCTTCATTCTACCCAGACCTGTCCTCTCTTGCTTTCTTCTACAGAGACTGATCTCAGATAAACATCTTACACCCCAAGCTCTCTGTTTCCAGAGAATTTGATCTAAAACACAATAAAAAGAAAAGAGCCTATGCTTCTACATTTTTAGTTTGATGACACAAATACCAGAAATGAACATTTAATGAACAGCACAAAACAGTATTAATAGACTCAAGCCTGTGTTTGTCCATCTTCAACTGAGCAATGAGTGAGGGCAACTTGTGTGCTTAAGAATACAATTCTTTGTGTGTTTCCATTACTCAATAAGCTATACAGCTATACCTAGTAATTAAGAGCTCTAGCAGCTCATCTTCCCATTATGCAGAATAGAAAATCTTTAATGAAATATCACACAAAAGAAGATTCCAGGCAACTGAAAACCACAAAGCATAAACAATTGCTGGGTGACAATATTGCACTAAACAGACAGTTATTTCAACGAGGCATTGTACTAGCTAGCAATTATTTCATAAAACATTGCACACAACATGGATGATAATTCCAAAACATACCTCACAGGATAATTATTTAAGGCTGTTCAATAAATGTTTACTCCAAATTGGCAATTATTTCTTTAACAATGATGATACATTCAGAAGGAGTTTGCAAAACCTGGCATAAATAGATAGGCTGAAAGAAACTAGCATGTACCAGAGTCTAATGTTCAAAAGCTTTTAAGAGAGTAAACATAAATGAAAAAAAATTCTTTTTTGCTCAACAAGCCATTTCTCCTGTATTTAATCATCTCTTCAATTCACTTATTCATCAAATACTTAGGTGTCACCTACTTTATATCTTGAGCTGTGGAATGAAAAGAAAGAATCCTGTGGTCAAGGAGGTGCTTGCAACCTGTTAGAGCCTGACATGATTGACATGTATTTCCCTTTTCTCCAGCCATTCTGGACTGTTTTCTTTTTCTCAAGTCTCCAAATCCAACCCTAGTAGAAGCCATTTGCCCCTGCTGTCTTCTCTGTCTATACCTGCACTATCCAGTAGGGTATTCCATAGCCACACGTGGTTATTGAGTACTTGAAATGTGGCTACTGTAAACTGAGATGTGTTTTAAGTGTGAAATGAACACTCGATTTTGAAGACTTTGTACAAAAGAATAATGTAAATGCACCACGAATAATTTAAGATAGTTATGGGATGAAATAATATTGTGGAAATACTGGGTTCTATAAAATACACTATTAAAATTAATTTTATCTGTTTCTTTTTTAATGTGGCTACTAGAAAAATTAAAATTACTTATGTGGCTCACACTATATTTCTATAGGACAGCTGTGGTCTAGAACATTCTGACGTTTTCATGATTTCTTCTCAGCATTCTGGCATCAGCTCATTGTCTTCACTTCAAAGAGGTTTTTTTCTGACCATCATTCTAAAGAAGACACAACACCCTCACCCACTCAGTCACTCTCACATTACTCCATTTAACCTTTTTATTATAGTAAAAAATATATAACGTGAGATCTACCCTAACAAAGTTTTAAGCATACAGTACCATGTTGTTACTATATGCAGATTATTGTACAGTAAATCTCCAGAACCTTTTTATCTTGCATGACTGAAACTCTATATCCATTCAACAATTCCCCATTTCTCCCTACCCCCAAACCTTGGCAACCAACATTCAACTCTGTGCTTCTATGACTTTGACTAACTTATTTACCTCACATAAGTGGAATCATGTAATATTTGTCTTTCTGTGACTGGCTTATTTCACTTACCATAATATCCTGAAGGTTCATCCATGTTGTAGCACATGACAGGATTTCCTTTTTTAAAGCTGAATAATATTCCATTGTATATACCACATCTTCTTATTCATTCATTCATCAATGGAATTTGGGTTATTTCCACCTCTTGACTATTGTGAATAACACTACAGTAAACAGCCACTAAGGAAAACATTGTGGAGCATCTCCAAAAAATTAAAACTAGAACTACCACATGATCCAGCAATCCCACTTCTAGGTATTTATACAAAAGTATTGAAATCAGGATCTTGAAAAGATATTTGCACTCCTGTGTCCATTTAGTTTTCTTTTTAGCACTTATTATTATTTGAAATTACCCTATGGACTTGTTTATTTACTTTTTTAATCATCTCTGTCAGAATATAAGCCCCAGGATAGCAACTAATACATCTTCTTTACCATTTAAAGTACAGCAATAATACAATGCTTGAAACTTAGTAAGTGTTCAATAAATAACTATTGAACAAGTGAATGAAGATGCAACACACACCTAGGTAGAGGAGCAGCCAAGTGTCCCAGGGAAGACAGAGAAGGGAGCACTCTAGGTTGAAGGTATTTGGCTAGGTTCTCTAGAAAGAGTAGATTCAATCCACCCTTCTATCTAGCCAACTATCTTTCTATCCATCTTTCCAACATTGATCCATTTACTCAAAAGACATTTCTTTAGCACTTCTATGTTTCAGGCACTGTGCTAATTGCAGAGAAATATTGTATCATATACAATAGTGAATACAATTAAACAGGGTCCTACTATTATGTAGCTTACAATCTAGAAGGAAGACCAACTAGTATGAAGTTACTTAATTACATAAACAATTAATTATAATTTTGATAAGTGCTAGGGAGGGCAATTTGTCTAGGGGATCAGAAGAGGCTTACATAGGTGAGCAATATTTATGCTAAGACCTGAACGATAAAAAGGAGTTAGCCTGAGCTAACCTTGACTCTAAAGGGACAAGGCAGAAAGGGAAGTTCAGAGAAATCCAAGTAATTCAGTTCTTCTGGGGCACCAAGTATGTACGTGAGCATGACAGACTGCCAGTATGAATGTAGGTAATTTTATAGAAAGTACATTTATCAGCTAAATACATATATATTGATGTAGAATGAAAAACTCAGCAATGGTTCTAAATTTTGAAGGCAATGACACATAACACCTTAAATGAAATTTTAATCAATTTTTAATTCTGATGAAATAATCAATATTTATTTTTAGAAAATTTGAAAAATATCACTAAAAGGAACTTAAAATTATCCCTGATATTATTTTCCAAAGATAAGTACCATTAATATCTTAGTTTGCCTACCTTGATTTTTTTCCTATTTGTATACATACATTTTTTTTCTACTTGTATATACTTCTTTAACAAAAAGACCTAAGTATAACAATTCTTATGTTCTTATAGGTACCTTTAAAAGAACAGTAGAACCAAGACTCTGAAAGTAACTAACTCTCATTTTTCTAGAAACATAAAGAAATTTTAGAATCTGTTTTTAAGTACCAAACTCTCCCCTAAAATGTAGAAAGTAAAATTTTCACCACATTCCCACAAAACCAGTAGTATCACAGGAAGTCTCTGATTGAAAACCAAGGAAGCACCTCAATATATAAGGCAAATACTATCAGCCATAAAGGGAGAAATCAACAGTAACACAATAATAGTGGGGGACTTTAACACCCCACTTTAGTCAATCGACAGATCATCCAGACAGAAAATCAATAAGCAAACACAGGCCTTAAATGATACATTAGACCAGATGGACTTAATTGATATTTGTAGAGCACTCCATCCAAAAACAGAAGAATACACATTCTTCTCAAGTGGACACAGAACATTCTCCAGGATTGAGCACATCCTGGGCCACAAAGCAAGCCTTGGTAAATTTAAGAAAACTAAAATCATATCAAGCATCTTTTCTGACCATAATGCTATGAGATTAGAAATAAACTACAAGAAAAAAACTATAAAAAACACAAACACGTGGAGGCTAAACAATATGCTTCTAAACAACCAATGGATCACTGAAGAAATCAAAGAGAAAATCAAAAAATATCTAGAGACAAATGAAAATGAAAGCACAACAATCCAAAACCTATGGGATACAACAAAAGCAGTTCTAAGAGGGAAGTTTATAGCAATACAAACTTACCTCAGGAAACAAGAAAAATCTCAAATAAACAACCTAACCTTACACCTAAACAAAACTGAAAGTTAGTAGAAGTAAAGAAATCATAAAGTTCAGAGCAGAAATAAATGAAACAAAGAAGACAATAGTAAAGATCAATGAAACTAAAAGCTGGTTCTTTGAAAAGATAGACAAACGTGATAAATCTTTAGCCAGACTCATCAAGAAAAAAAGAGAGAGGACTCAAATCAATAAAGTTAGAAATGAAAAAGGAGTAGTTACAACTGACACCACAGAAATATGAAGGATCATAAGAGACTACTATATGCAACCGTATGCCAATAAAATGGACAACCTAGAAGAAATGGACAAATTCTGAGAAAGGTACAGACTCCCAAGACTGAACCAGGAAGAAACAGAAAATATGAACAAACAAATCACAAGCACTGAAATTGAAGCTGTAATTAAAAACTCCCAACAAACAAAAGTCCAGGACCCGATGACTTCACAGGCAAGTCCTATTACATATTTAGAGAAGAGCTAACACCTGTCCTTCTGAAACTGTTCCAAAAAATTGCAGAAGGAGGAAAACTCTCAAACTCATTCTATGAGGCCACCATCACCCTGATACCAAAACCAAAGATACCACTAAAAAAGAAAATTACAGGCCAATATCACTGATGAACATAGATGCAAAAATCCTCAACAAAATACTAGCAATTCAAATCGAACAATACATTAAAAGGATCATACACCATGATCAAGTGGGATTTATCCCAGGGATGCAAGGATTTTTCAATATCCGCAAATCAGTGTGATACACCACATCAACAAATTGAAGAATAAAAACCGTATGATCATCTCAATAGATGCAGAAAAAGCTTTTCACAAAATTCAACACTTATTTATGATAGAAACTCTCTAGAAAGTGGGCATAGAGGGAACCTACCTCAACATAATAAAAGCCATATATGACAAACCTACAGCTAGCATCATACTCAACAGTGAAAAGCTGAAAGCATTTCTTCTAAGATCAGGAACAAGACAAGGATGCCCACTCTCACCACTTTTATTCAACATAGTTTTGGAAGTCCTAGCTATGGCAATCAGAGAAGAAAAAGAAATAAAAGGAATTCAAATTGGAAAAGAAGAAGTAAAACTGTCACTGTCTGCAGATGACATGATACTACACATAGAGAATCCTAAAGACGCTACCAGAAAACTACTAGAGCTCATCAATGAATCTGGTAAAGTTCAGGCTACAAAATTAATACACACAAATCTGTTGCATTTCTATACACTAACAATGAAAGACCAGAAAGAGAAATTCAAGAGACAATCCCATTTACCACTGCATCAAAAAGAATAAAATACCTAGGAATAAACCTACCTAAGGAGGCAAAAGACCTGTACTCTGAAAACTATAAGATGCTGATGAAACAAATCGAAGAAGACAGAAACAGATGGAAAGAAATACCATGTTCTTGGATTGGAAGAATAAATATTATTGAAATGACTATACTACCCTAGGCAATCTACAGATTCAATGCAATCCCTATCAAATTACCAATGGCATTTTTCATAGAACTAGAACAAAAAAAATCTTAACATTTTTATGGAGACATAAAAGACCCCGAATAGCCAGAACAGTATTAAGAAAGAAAAGTGGAACTGGAGGAATCAGGCTCCCTGACTTCAGACTATACTACAAAGCTACAGTCATCAAAACAGTATGGTACTGACACAAAAATAGAACTATAGATCAATGGAACAAGATAGAAAGCCCAGAAATAAACCCACACACCTACGGTCAATAAATCTATGACAAAGAAGGCAAGACTATACAATGGTGGAAAGACAGTCTCTTCAACAAATACTGCTGGGAAAACTGGACAGCTACATGTTAAAAAAATGAAATTAGATCACTCTTTAACACCATACAAAAAATAAGCTCAAGATGGATTAAAGAACTAAATGTGAGACAGGACACTATAAAACTCCTAGAGGAAAACATAGGCAGAACACTCTCTGACATAAATCACAGCAATATCTTTTCCGATCCACCTCCCAGAGTAATGGAAATAAGAACAAAAATAAACAAACGGGACCTAATTAAACTCAAAAGCTCTTGCACAGCAAAGGAAACCATAAACAAAATGAAAAGACAACCCACAGACTGGGAGAAAATATTTGCAAATCATGCAACCGACAAGGGATTAGTCTCCAAAATTTACAAACAGCTCAAACGGCTTAATATCATCAAATAACCCAATAAAAAATGGGCAGAAGACCTAAACAGACATTTTTCCAAGGAAGACATATGGATGGCCAATAGGCACATGAAAAGATGTTCAACATCACTAATGATTAGAGAAATGCAAATCAAAACTACAATGAGATATCACTTCACACCAGTCAAAATGGTTATCATCGAAAAATCCACAAACAATAAATTCTGCACAGGGTGTGCAGAGAAGGGAACCCTCCTACACTGTTGGTGGGAATGTAAATTGGTGCAGCCACTATGGAGAACAGTATGGAGGTTCCTTAGAAAACTAAAAATGAGCTACCATATGACCCTGCAATCCCACTCCTGGGCATATATCTGGAGAAAAACAGGGTCCAAAAGGATACATGCACCCCAATGTTCACTGCAGCACTGTTCACAATAGACAAGACATGGAAGCAACCTAAATGTGCATCAACAGAGGAATGGATAAAGAAGATGTGGTACATATATACAATGGAATATTACTCAGCCATAAAAAAGAATGAAATAATGCCATTTGCAGTAACATGGATGGACTTAGAGATTGTCATACTGAGCGAAGTAAGTCAGACAGAGAAAGAGAAATATCATATGATATCACTTATATGCAGAATCTAAACAGTAATGATACAAATGAACATATATACAAAACAGAAACGGACTCAAAGGCTTAGAGAATGAACTTATGGTTACAGGGGGGGAAGGGTGGAGGGAAGGGACTGTTAGGGAGTTTGGGATTGACATTTACACACTGCTATATTTAAAAAGGATAACCAACAAGGACCTACTGTATAGCACAGGGAACTCTGCTCAATGTTATGTGGCAGCCTGAATGGGAGGGGAGTCTGGAGGAGAATGGATACATGTATATGTATTGCTGAGTTGCTTTGCTGTGCACCTAGAACTATCACAACATTGTTAATCATCTATACTCCAATATAAAATTAAAAGTTAAAATAAATAAAATAAAACCAAGGAAAAATGTTGTTCCTCCTCTCAAATATATGGCCAGACATCTATTAGAGTATTATGAAGTCTTACTATAAATAATTAAACATAAGCTGCCAATGCCCCTAGTAAAATATATGAACCAAATATATTTATGGGATGTACTACCTAAGCTGATTATGATGTGTTTATTCCCTTACCTAATCAAGACTGGTTTGTAATTCAAAACAAATGTCACAATCTTTAGAGCAAAGGAAAATTAATGAGCATGAATAGTCTATAACTCTAACTTAAAAAAATTAAACCAGGCCAATCAAACCATTCTCAATCAAATCATAAACCCCTAAAATCTGAACACTTGGGAACCAAAATAATAAGGCTCTCAATAATTTCCTATATTTTATTCTACCCAAATGTGCAAAGATACAGTTTGTGACCCCCAACTTTCTTTCCTTATTAACTATAGTATTTATCATTCTGGCCATTAAATAGATTAATAGCCCCCATTTTTCACCCATCTTTTATTCGTACACTTTGCCATATAACTTTGCAATGCTCTCCTACTTTGAGTGAGATGTTCTGCCCCACCCCTTGACTCTGGCTCAGCCATGTCAACAAGCAAATGTGAATCAAACAGGGGCTTGGAAAAATGCTTGAGTGTTTTAGTTTGTTCCACTGCTTCTCTGTGATTGCAACAAACACAAACTTGAGCTAGCTTGCTCCAGTCATGAATAGCTCCAATCATCACAGCCAAAACTATCCTAGATCAATAGCCAGTTGATGCCAGGTGGGCAAGTAATCCCAGCCCAGATTCAAAGAACGGCCAAGCCAATGCCAGACTAAATTGCCACCCTCCAGACTTGTGAGCAAAATAAATGATTTGGGGTGATCATGCAAAACACACTATTATTGAGGCAATAGATGACTGATACAGCAAAAAATATCTTCATTAGTAGCATTATTTTCACTTCTGAAAAGAAGTCAGAGTATATTGAAAAAGGCAACAAATAGCTATGAATTTTCCTTCTTTCTTTCTAATTAAATTTTCTACAAAGAAACACCTCAGTCATGGATTATAATTAATCTATGGTAAAACCTTTCTAATGGTTACTATCCATAATATTTTGACCACTTCCAAATTTCCATGATGAGTGTATAAGAAGAGAAAAAGAGCTTATTATTCCTATCAGAATGATAAAGTTACTTTTAACAACTGCTGCTCTTCCAAGCTGATTTTCTTTAAAATTAAGAGCAACATTCTGGCCAATTTGAAGTTAGGATTGTCCAAATACATGCAAGGAAGACATGTTTAGACTAACTCTTCTAACAAATTCAAATAAAGACATTCTCAAAAGTATTACACCATTAAAATCTGTGGGAATAGTAAAGAACCTAAGTAGAATCAGCATTATGAGGGCTCTAACAAGATGAAGTTTATCAGGAATAAATGTCATATTTCAATCTTGGGACTAATGAATCACTTGTACTTGTAAGTATGGTGTAGGAGAGATGTAACTTAGCACACCAATTACTGAAAACTCAATTACAGTTAATAACACAAAAAGCATGAGGGAGTAAATGTGATTAAATGGAACTGAGGTTCCAGCATTGCTGGGAAAAGGAAAAATTACTAATTTATATTTGACTACATAAGTCAAGATGCATGCTCTAATGTAGCCACTAAATATGTTAAAGACTTTACAACTAGTAAGTTAATGAAGGGAGAATATGGAATTTAAAACATCTGATTAGTCCACAAGGAGACAAGAATGGAAAGAAAAAACTTAAAGTGCGTGAGACAAATAGAAAACAGATATTAAATATTAACATAAAAACCAAAATATGTTAGTGACTGCATTACACATAAGAAAACAAAATTCTCTAGTTAAAAGGCAAAGATTGGCAGACTGCATTAAGAAAATGGTTCGCAAAATCACACCCTAAATATAAGAACACAGAAAAGAATTAGGGTAGAAGGAGATACACCAGACATCTCCACCCAGAAGATAGTTCATGCAGCAAAACTAATACCAAACAAAGTAGTTTATAAGGCAAGAATCATTTCTAGAGATAAAGGCAATGGGGTGGAGGGTGGGAAAGGATGTTCACAATGGCAAAAGAATCAAGCCACCATGAAGATAATAACGGCAAAAAGTATATGCAACAAATAGCAGAATAACAGATTCAAAATATATGAATGAAAATTGAGAGAAATAAAAGAATATATAATAAATTAACAAAGCCAACTACGGTTCTATGTAAAACCTAGTAAAAATGATTAAGTGTTAACAAGACTAATAAAACACATAAATTATTAATATCAGGAATGAAAAGGTCATTGCTTCAGATCTACACAAGCCAAAAAGAAAATAAAAATATATAATAAACAACCTTATTAAAATATCATTATAGTTTATACATTTTCCCTTATGTATATTATACTTTAACAGAAAGTTTACTTTCAAGAATGTGAAAATCTTTAATTTATTGTCATGCTCAAGCAGCACATTTCTTTCCTACTAAACCCTTAATTTCTCAAAGGCAGGTAGAGTACATTATTTTCTATTACTGTCTAAAAGAAGGCAGGGGAAAATATATCCTTATTTTTAAAAATTCTACTGTCATTTGCAAATGACATGCAATAATTTTCCAAGGGCATTTTTCACAGATTTAGAAAAAAAAGAACTTAAGTTTGTACAGAACCACAAAAGACCCCAAGTAGCCAAAGCAATCTTGAGAAAGAAAAACAAAGCTGGAGGCATCACACATCCTGCTTTCAAATTATATTGCAATGTTATAGTAATCAAAACAGCATGGTAGAGAAGGCGGAAGATGGCGGAAGAGTAAGACGCGGAGATCACCTTCCTCCCCACAGATACACCAGAAATACATCTACACGTGGAACAACTCCTACAGAACACCTACTGAAGGCTGGCAGAAGACCTCAGACCTCCCAAAAGGCAAGAAACTCCCCACGTACCTGGGTAGGGCAAAAGAAAAAACAGAGACAAAAGAATAGGGACGGCACCTGCACCAGTGGGAGGGAGCTGTGAAGGAGGAAAAGTTTCCACACTCTAGGAAGCCCCTTCGCGGGCGGAGACTGCGGGAGGCGGAGGGGGGAGCTTCGAAGCTGCGGAGTGCACAGCAACGGGTGCGGAGGGCAAAGCGGGGAGATTCCCGCACAGAGGATCGGTGCCGACCGGCACTCACCAGCCCGAGAGGCTTGTCTGCTCACCCGCCGGGGCGGGCGGGGCTGAGAGCTGAGGCCGGAGCGCAGGGAGAGGACTGGGGTTGGCGGCTTGAACATAGCCTGAAGGGGTTAGTGCACCACAGCTAGCCGGGAGGGACTCCGGGGAAAAGTCTGCACCAGCAGAAGAGGCAGGAGACTTTTCCTTCCCTCTTTGTTTCCTGGGGCGTGAGGAGAGGGGTTTAAGAACGCTGCTTAAAGGAACTCCAGAGACGGGCGCGAGCCGCGGCTAAAAGCGCGAACCCCAGAGACGGGCGCGAGCCGCGGCTGAAAGCGCGGAATCCAGAGACGGGCGCGAGCCGCGGCTGAAAGCGGGGAATCCAGAGACGGGCGCGAGCCGCGGCTGAAAGCGCGGAATCCAGAGATGGGCGCGAGCCGCGGCTGAGGGCGCGGACTCCAGAGACGGGCGCAAGCCGCGGCTAAAAGCGCGGACCCCAGAGGCGGGCGGGAGACGTTAAGGCTGCTGCTGCCGCCACCAAGGGGCCTGTGTGCGAGCACAGGTCACTCTCCACACCCCTCTTCCGCGGAGCCTGTGCAGCCCGCCACTGCCAGGTTCCCGGGATCCAGGGACAACTTCCCCGGGAGAGCGCACAGCGCGCCTCATGCTGGTGCAAAGTCACGCCGCCCTTTGCCACCGCAGGCCCGCCCCGCACTCTGTGCCCCTCCGTCCCCGCCGGCCTGAGTGCGCCAGAGCCCCCAATCAGCGGCTCTTTTAACCCCATCCTGTCTGAGCAAAAAACAGACGCCCTCCAGCGATCTACACGCAGTGGCAGGGCCAAATCCAAAGCTTAGCCCTGGGAGCTGTGAGAACAAAGAAGAGAAAGGGAAATCCCTCCCAGCAGCCTCAGAAGCAGCGGATTAAAGCTCCACAATCAACTTGATGTACCCTGCATTTGTGGAATACATGAATAGACAACCAATCATCCCCAATTAAGGAAGTGGACTTTAGGAGCAAGATCTATGATTTTTTCCCCTTTCCTCTTTTTGTGAATGTGTATGTGTATGCTTCTGTGTGAGATCTTGTCTGTATAGTCTTGCTTCCACCATTTGTCCTAGGGTTCTATCCGTCCATGTTTTTTTTTTAATTTTTTTCTTAATAATTAATTTTAATAACCTTATTATACTTTACCTTCGTTCTTTCTTTCTTTCTTTCCGTCCTTCCTTCCCTCCTTTAGACAACGAATCATCCCAAATTGAGGAGGTGGTCTCTGACAGCAAGATTTAGGATTTTTCCCCATTTACCTCTTTTAGTGAGGGTGTATGTGTATGCTTCTGTGTAAGATTTTGTCTGTATAGCTTTGCTTCCAACATTTGTCCTAGGTTCTTTCCGTCCCTTTTTTTTTTTTTTTTCTAAATAAGAAGTTTTTAATTCAATAACTTTATTATACTGTATTTTATTTTTACTGTATCTTCTTTCTTTCTGTCCTTTTTCCTTCTTTCCCTCCTTCCTTCCTTCCTCCCTCCCTCCCTCCCTCCTTTCTTTCCTTCTTGCCTTCTTTCCTTCTTTGCTTCTTTCTTTCTTTCTTCCTTCCTACCCTCCTTTCCTTCTTTCTTTCCTCATACTTCTACTAATTCCCTCTACTTTTTCTCCCTTTTATCCTGAGCCTGTGGATGAAAAGCTTTTGGTGCTCCAGCCAGGAGGCAGGGCTCTGCCTCTGAGGTAGGACAGCCAACTTCAGGACACTGATCAACAAGAGACCTCCCAGCTCCACATAATATCAAACGGCGAAAATCTCCCAGAGACCTCCATCTTAACACCAGCACCCAGCTTCACTCAACGACCAGCAAGCCACAGTGCTGGAAAACCTATGCCAAACAACTAGCAAAACAGGAACACAACCCCACCCATTAGCAGAGAGGCTGCCTAAAATCATAATAAGGCCACAGACACCCCCAAACACACCACCAGACGTGAACCTGCCCACTAGAGAGACAAGATCCAGCCTCATCCACCACAACACAGGCACTAGCCCCCTCCACCAGGAAGCCTACACAACCCACTGAACCAACCTTAGCCACTAGAGACAGACATCAAAAACAGGAGGAACCACAAACCTGCAGCCTGCAAAAAGGAGACCCCAAACACAGTAAGATAAGCAAAATGAGAAGACAGAAAAACACACAGCAGATAAAGGAGCAAGATAAAAATGCACCAGACCTAACAAATGAAGAGGAAATAGGCAGTCTACCTGAAAGAGAATTCAGAATAATGATAGTAAGGTTGATCCGAAATCTTGGAGATAGAATGGACAATAGATTGGACAAAATGCAAGAATCAGTTAACAAGGACCTAGAAGAACTAAAGATGAAACAAGCAACGATGAACAACACAATAAATGAAATTAAAAGTACTCTAGATGGGATCAATAGCAGAATAACTGAGGCAGAAGAACGGATAAGTGACCTGGAAGATAAAATAGTGGAAATAACTACTGCAGAGCAGAATAAAGAAAAAAGAATGAAAAGAACTGAGGACAGTCTCAGAGACCTCTGGGACAACATTAAACGCACCAACATTCGAATTATAGGGGTTCCAGAAGAAGAAGAGAAAAAGAAAGGGACTGAGAAAATATTTGAAGAGATTATAGTTGAAAACTTCCCTAATATGGGAAAGGAAATAGTTAATCAAGTCCAGGAAGCACAGAGAGTCCCATACAAGATAAATACAAGGAGAAATACGCCAAGACACATATTAATCAAACTGTCAAAAATTAAATACAAAGAAAGCATATTAAAAGCAGCAAGGGAAAAACAACAAATAACACATAAGGGAATCCCCATAAGGTTAACAGCTGATCTCTCAGCAGAAACCCTACAAGCCAGAAGGGAGTGGCAGGACATACTGAAAGTGATGAAGGAGAAAAACATGCAGCCAAGACTACTCTACCCAGCAAGGATCTCATTCAGATTTGATGGAGAAATTAAAACCTTTACAGACAAGCAAAAGCTGAGAGAGTTCAGCACCACCAAACCAGCTTTACAACAAATGCTAAAGGATCTTCTCTAGGCAAGAAACACAAGAGAAGGAAAAGACCTATAATAACGAACCCAAAACAATTTAGAAAATGGGAATAGGAACATACATATCGATAATTACCTTAAATGTAAATGGACTAAATGCTCCCACCAAAAGACACAGATTAGCTGAATGGATACAAAAACAAGACCCTTATATATGCTGTCTACAAGAGACCCACTTCAGACCTAGAGACACATACAGACTGAAAGTAAGGGGATGGAAAAAGATATTCCATGCAAATGGAAGCCAAAAGAAAGCTGGAGTAGCAATTCTCATATCAGACAAAATAGACTTTAAAATAAGGACTATTAAAAGAGACAAAGAAGGACACTACATAATGATCAAGGGATCGATCCAAGAAGAAGATATAACAATTGTAAATATTTATGCACCCAACATAGGAGCACCTCAATACATAAGGCAAATACTAACAGCCATAAAAGGGGAAATCGACAGTAACACATTCATAGTAGGGGACTTAAACACCCCACTTTCACCCATGGACAGATCATCCAAAATGAAAATAAATAAGGAAACACAAGCTTTAAATGATACATTAAACAAGATGGACTTAATTGATATTTATAGGACACTCCATCCAAAAACAACAGAATACACATTTTTCTCAAGTGCTCATGGAACATTCTCCAGGATAGATCATATCTTAGGTCACAAATCAAGCCTTGGGAAATTTAAGAAAATTGAAATTGTATCAAGTATCTTTTCTGACCACAACGCCATGAGACTAGATATCAATTACAGGAAAAGATCTGTAAAAAATACAAACACATGGAGGCTAAACAATACACTACTTAATAATGAAGAGATCACTGAAGAAATCAAAGAGGAAATCAAAAAATACCTAGAAACAAATGACAATGGAGACACAACGACCCAAAACCTGTGGGATGCAGCAAAAGCAGTTCTAAGGGGGAAGTTTATAGCAATACAAGCCCACCTTAAGAAGCAGGAAACATCTCGAATAAACAACCTAACCTTGCACCTCAAGCAATTAGAGAAAGAAGAACAAAAAAACCCCAAAGCTAGCAGAAGGAAAGAAATCATAAAAATCAGATCAGAAATAAATGAAAAAGAAATGAAGGAAACTACAGCAAACATCAATAAAACTAAAAGCTGGTTCTTTGAGAAGATAAACAAAATAGATAAACCACTAGCCAGACTCATCAAGAAAAAAAGGGAGAAGACTCAAATCAATAGAATTAGAAATGAAAAAGGAGAGGTAACAACTGACACTGCAGAGATAAAAGAGATCATGAGAGATTACTACAAGCAACTCTATGCCAATAAAATGGACAATCTGGAAGAAATGGACAAATTCTTAGAAATGCACAACCTGCCAAGACTGAATCAGGAAGAAATAGAAAATATGAACAGACCAATCACAAGCACTGAAATTGAAACTGTGATTAAAAATCTTCCAACAAAGAAAAGCCCAGGACCAGATGGCTTCACAGGCGAATTCTATCAAACATTTAGAGAAGAGCTAACACCTATCCTTCTCAAACTCTTCCAAAATATAGCAGAGGGAGGACCACTCCCTAACTCCTTCTACGAGGCCACCATCACCTTGATACCAAAACCAGACAAGGATGTCACAAAGAAAGAAAACTACAGGCCAATATCACTGATGAACATAGATGCAAAAATCCTCAACAAAATACTAGCAAACAGAATCCAACAGCACATTAAAAGGATCATACACCATGATCAAGTGGGGTTTATTCCAGGAATGCAAGGATTCTTCAATATACGCAAATCTATCAATGTGATAAACCGTATTAACAAATTGAAGGAGAAAAACCATATGATCATCTCAATAGATGCAGAGAAAGCTTTTGACAAAATTCAACACCCATTTATGATAAAAACCCTGCAGAAAGTAGGCATAGAGGGAACTTTCCTCAACATAATAAAGGCCATATATGACAAGCCCACAGCCAACATCATCCTCAATGGTGAAAAACTGAAAGCATTTCCACTAAGATCAGGAACAAGACAAGGTTGCCCACTCTCACCACTATTATTCAACATTGTTTTGGAAGTTTTAGCCACAGCAATCAGAGAAGAAAAGGAAATAAAAGGAATCCAAATTGGAAAAGAAGAAGTAAAGCTGTCACTGTTTGCAGATGACATGATCCTATACATAGAGAACCCTAAAGATGCTACCAGAAAACTACTAGAGCTAATCAATGAATTTGGTAAAGTGGCAGGATACAAAATTAATGCACAGAAATCTCTGGCATTCCTATATACTAATGATGAAAAATCTGAAAGTGAAATCAAGAAAACACTCCCATTTACCATTGCAACAAAAAGAATAAAATATCTAGGAATAAACCTACCTAAGGAGACAAAAGACCTGTATGCAGAAAATTATAAGACACTGATGAAAGAAATTAAAGATGATATAAATAGATGGAGAGATATACCATGTTCTTGGATTGGAAGAATCAACATTGTGAAAATGACTCTACTACCCAAAGCAATCTATAGATTCAATGCAATCCCTATCAAACTACCACTGGCATTTTTCACAGAACTAGAACAAAAACTTTCACAATTTGTATGGAAACACAAAAGACCCCGAATAGCCAAAGCAATCTTGAGAACGAAAGAAGGAACTGGAGGAATCAGGCTCCCTGACTTCAGACTATACTACAAAGCTACAGTCATCAAGACAGTATGGTACTGGCACAAAAACAGAAAGATAGATCAATGGAACAGGATAGAAAGCCCAGAGATAAACCCATGCACATATGGACACCTTATCTTTGATAAAGGTGGCAGTAATGTACAATGGAGAAAGGACACCCTCTTCAATAAGTGGTGCTGGGAAAACTGGACAGGTACATGTAAAAGTATGAGATTAGATCACTCCCTAACACCATACACAAAAATAAGCTCAAAATGGATTAAAGACCTAAATGTAAGGCCAGAAACTATCAAACTCTTAGAGGAAAACATAGGCAGAACACTCTATGACATAAATCAAAGCAAGATCCTTTCTGACCCACCTCCTAGAGTAATGGAAATAAAAACAAAAATAAACAAATGGGACCTAATGAAACTTCAAAGCTTTTGCACAGCAAAGGAAACCGTAAACAAGACCAAAAGACAACCCTCAGAATGGGAGAAAATATTTGCAAATGAAGCAACCGACAAAGGATTAATCTCCAAAATTTACAAGCAGCTCATGCAGCTCAATAACAAGAAAACAAACAACCCAATCCAAAAATGGGCAGAAGACCTAAATAGACATTTCTCCAAAGAAGATATACAGACTGCCAACAAACACATGAAAGAATGCTCAACATCACTAATCATTAGAGAAATGCAAATCAAAACTACAATGAGATATCATCTCACACCAGTCAGAATGGCCATCATCAAAAAATCTAGAAACAATAAATGCTGGAGAGGGTGTGGAGAAAAGGGAACACTCTTGCACTGCTGGTGGGAATGTGAATTGGTTCAGCCAATATGGAGAACAGTATGGAGGTTCCTTAAAAAACTACAAATAGAGCTACCATATGACCCAGCAATCCCACTACTGGGCATATACCCTGAGAAAACCAAAATTCAAAAAGAGTCATGTACCAAAATGTTCATTGCAGCTCTATTTACAATAGCCCGGAGATGGAAACAACCTAAGTGCCCGTCATCGGATGAATGGATAAAGAAGATGTGGCACATATATACAATGGAATATTACTCAGCCATAAAAAGAAACGAAATTGAGCTATTTGTAATGAGGTGGATAGACCTAGAGTCTGTCATACAGAGTGAAGTAAGTCAGAAAGAAAAAGACAAATACCGTATGCTAACACATATATATGGAATTTAAGAAAAAAATGTCATGAAGAACCTAGGGGTAAAGCAGGAATAAAGATGCAGACCTCCTGCAGAACGGACTTGAGGATATGGGGAGGGGGAAGGGTGAGCTGTGACAGGGCGAGAGAGAGTCATGGGCATATACACACTAACAAACGCAGTAAGGTAGATAGCTAGTGGGAAGCAGCCGCATGGCACAGGGATATTGGCTCGGTGCTTTGTGACAGCCTGGAGGGGTGGGATGGGGAGGGTGGGAGGGAGGGAGACGCAACAGGGAAGACATATGGGAACATATGTTTATGTATGACTGATTCACTTTGTTATAAAGCAGAAACTAACACACCATTGTAAAGCAATTATACCCCAATAAAGATGTTAAAAAAAAAAAAAAAAAAAAAAAAAAAAAAAAAACCAGCATGGTATTGGCATAAAAAACAGACATATAGATCAATGGAACAGAATAGAAAGACCAGAAATGAACCCATGCATATATGGTCAATTAATTTATGACAAAGGAGCCAAGAATATACAATGGGGAAAGAATAGTGTCTTCAATAAGTGAGGTTAGAAAAACTGGAGAGCCACATGCAAAAGAATGAAATTGAATCCCTTCTAACACCATACAGAAAAATCAACTCAAAATAGATTATGAACTGAAATATATGACCTCAAACCACAGAACTCCTAAAAGAAAATATAGGGAGTAAGCTCCTTCATGTCAGTCTTGGCAATAATTTGCTGAATTTGACACCAAAAGCAAAGGCAACAAAAGAGAAAATCTACAAGTGGAGCTATACATCAAATTACAAAAAGTTTCTGAAAGCATAAGAAACCATCAACAAAATGAAAAGGCAATGGAAAAACAAAACAGAAAGGGAGAAAATATTTGCTAATCATATATCTAAGGGATTAATATCCAAAATATATATAAAGAAGTCATACAACTCAATAACAAAAATCAATCCAATTTTAAAAATGAGCAAAGGAACTGAATAGACATTTTTCCAAAGACAACATACAAATGGTCAACAGGTGCATGAAAAGGGGCTCAACATCACTAATCATCAGGGAAACAGAAATCAAAACCGTGATATCACCTCATACCTGTTAAGATGGCTATTAACAAAAAGATAACAGATTCGTGTTGGTGAGGATGTGGACAGAAGGTAACAACTGTGCACTGTTGGTGAGAATGTAAACTGGTGCAGCCACTATGGGAAACAGTATGGAGGTCCTTCAAAAACTTAAACCTAGAACTACCATATGATCCAGCAGCTCCACTTTTGGGTATTCATCTAAAGGAAACAAAATCACCTTCTCGAAAAGATAATCTGCACCCCCGTGTTTATTGCAGCATTATTTACAATAGCGAAGACATGGAAACAATCTAAGTGTCCACCGACAAATGGATAAAAAAATGTGATACATATATATTTATTTTTATATATATCTCACATATATGATCTATCACATACATATATATACATAATAGAATATTATTCAGCATAAATATGAAGGAAATCCTGCCATTTGCAACAACACGGGTGGACATTGAGGATATTATGCTAACTGAAGTAAGTCAGACAGAGAAAGACAAATACTGTATTATCTGACTTATATGTTGAATCTTTAAAAAAACAAACTCATAGGTTACAGAGAATAGACTGGTTTTTACCAGAGGCAGGGGGTAAGTGGTAGGTGAAATTGGTGAAGGTGGTTAAAAAGTATAGACTTCCAGTTATAAGATAAATAAATCCTAGGGATGTAATGTACAGTATGGTGACTATAGTTAACAATGCTGTATCGTATAGTTAAATGTCGATGAGAGAGTAGATCTTAAAAGTTCTCAACACAAGAAAAAAATTGTAACTATGCGTGGTGATGGATGTTAACTAAACTCATTGTGGTAATCATTTCCCAATATGTACATATATCAAATCATTATGTTGTACACCTAAAACTAATACAATGTTATATGTCAATTATATCTCTATCTGGAGAATAAATATTAAAAAAATCACCTAAAAAAAAAAACCACCTAAAAACTTCTAACTAAAGACTAAATGTCCTCTTTTCTCAATGTGCATGACATAGAACAGACACTAATATTAGATCAATAAATTCTTATTCATTCAGACTCCAGTTCAGCTCACTCACATTGTAAGTCTCAGTCAGCAAAGCAATATGAATCTAAAAGTAGTCACTGATAATCTGGTGGCTAGAAGAGACTGAACCACAAAGAGAGAAGTCAAGATTTAAAATGGATAATGTTGCAAAAATATTCTTTTGGTTGATTATACTTTTCAACATATGTTCAACAAATATTTATTTCAGATGAGAATAATGTGCATTCTTTCATCCATCATTGAATCCCCTCTGTCTATCATAGCCCATGGTACAACATTTGTATTCAACAAATATTGCTTAAACAATAAATATTTCGTTTTGTGTATCTCCACTTTTATGTTAATTTCTAACATGGAACATCACTGAACTCACGATAATGATTTAATTTGAAAACTACAGGCTGAAATATGTTACTAGTCACACCTTTGTATACTTCTTATTTCTCCAGGCAAAAATACACATCTGTTCATCTAATGGCACTTGAGAAACTCCTGAATCTGCTAAATGATTAAATTATCTGGGAAGGAACTGAGACTATATTCTGGGACTATGTCCACATCCAGGATTGAACTGATTTACCAATCCAACCATATAAAAATATAGTATTCATGGAGGTAGTGAGACTTTCAAAGCTAAAAATAAATTTGGATAAACCTATTTTTTATAAAATTTCAAAGATTAGATGGCTAATGTATACCTTCAGTGAAACAATTTGCCATCACTGTGAGCAAAAGTAATACAGTCACTAAATTATTTTTAAATAAATGCATGAGCTTAATTTCTGTTCCCAGAAATAAAAATGATAACGTAATTCTAACTCTCTAAGGAAAAACTATGATAAAATATGATTTAATATACCCTATAAATATTTATATGTTATATTTACAGAGAGAGAGAGCACACTAGACATACAAATATATTTGCCTTAAGCAAAGCTAATGTATGGACAAAAATTAAAATTAATTTATAAAACAAGTTAGTGGTTGACTGTTTATGTTTCTAAGATTTACTACAGGGTTCATTTAAATAAAAGGTAATCCCAGGCTCACTTAAATATAACATGTTCATTCATTTGCTTCAGAGTCAGCTTTTCCAGAATTACTCTTCCATCACCAGAGGTGAGCATGAAGAACAGAACAGAAAGTGAAAAACAGCAATTTCTCTAAGTTCTTGGATTTTATCATTATTATATATTTCCCTGAGAACAGATCCTGTGTCTCATTCACTTAATATTCTTTAACTTGCTTGACACACAGTAGGACCTTAAAAATTACCTGTCAGAATCAGGGAATTATATGTCTGTGTGAGCGGCCTTGTAGCTAAGTTGTGAAATAAGGCTTTAAAATCTGTCAACGTGCTGTTCTTTTTTTATACTACCTGCAATTCAGCAGAGACATCCTTTGCCTCGGGAAGAATGAGGATTGTGAGAGGGGGAAAGCCGAGCGAGAGAAAGTGTCACTATTCAGTATCTGACTTCCAAAATAGTCACTTGAAGCCTGTTTCAAAGACAATACTCTGCATTTAAGTGAGAACTGAAATGTTAAAAAAAAAAAAAAAAAAAAAAAAAAGCTGAAAAGGGATTTTGTGTCCAAAAAGAAAGCCCTAAAGAAGCAGAGCATAAAATTTATTCACAAGGAACAGATCAGAAGAAACACAGATGAAAAGCTAAAGGACCCCACCCAAATGGGAAAACTAAGACAGCTCTGTCCAGGAGTAGAGAAAGGGAGAGCCCTAGGGAGACAGCCAGGAGGACGAGAGGAGGGATGACGTGGAGGGGCAAGTGTAGGATCTCCTACTGATCTCTGCTGAGCCTTATGATGACCAAGGCAACACCCGCAGGCCACTCTCTGTCGTTCCAGTGAATGCCCACTTAGCCTGGGTTAGTTCTCCCTATACTGGTGGTGTTCCTTTTCTCTCCCAAAGGATGAGTCTCTCATCAACAGCAACAGCCCAGCAGAAGTGGTGGTCAACTATTATTGGCTTCAGATTGGCAGGCAGCAGATCTAATAAGGAGGGGGATTTACATAGGAGGCTTGCCTTGGGCAGTCGCAAGATGAGTAGATCTCTGCCCTGGCCTAAAAGAATCTTAAAAGTTTATATAGAGGTCTTAACAGGGTTCAGTCACATACACAGTTCAGATGGTCTCAACAACACATTACTCTCTCAAGGCCGCATCCTTGAAACAGCTTCTTTAGGGTGGGAACAGAGGACAGAACGTACATTCCAAGGACAGGGAAGGGGATAAGGAGCCTCCTATCACCTGGGTCCAGCTCGCCGGTCAGCAGGAGGTTACATCCTCTCCATGACCTCCTCCAACTAAGACGCAAAATTTTGTTTGGCCTGCAAAAAAATCTATACTTACAATGCCCTCTTCCATGGCCTGAGCTATTCTAAGTCTGTAAAACACACATAGGAACTCTGAATTCTTAGAATGAGCAGTGTGAACAACAAAACATCCAGCACCTGCACTTGGCTGGGACTGATCAGAACCAGTTTGAGATTCTTCCTCACTTCAAACCAGGACAGGGTGAAGCTGCCCCACACCACACTGTTATTTGAACATGGACATTGCCAAGTCTAGAACCTTAGACCTGTAGACCTTGAAGATCTACAACTCTATCACATTTTATATAAAATTGTAATATAAGAGCAGTAGAAATACTTTTTCTTTTTTAACGTAAGTGAAAAAGAAATCAATACCATGGACAAAGAGGGGGAATATTCTAAATAATAAAAAAGTCTCATAAGTTAAGAGAATTTATATCATAACTGGTCGGATTATCAGACACCATCTCATGCACCAACTTTACAAATTAGGAAACAAAAGCTTGGATAGGTTAATCAATTTGCCTGACGTCTAGTGGAAAAAGCAAGACAGACCCAAGAAACCACTCCTCCCTGCCACCTGTTACCTAAATTTCAAAAACTCAGCTTTTTTTCTTTGCATCTTGCTTAATTCAGCCATGTAAACAGTTCAACTACAGTCTTTGCATACCCTATTAACCTTAATTTGCTACATAAAGATAAAACCTAGTACCCTGTTCTTTTGAGCTTAGTTGGTGAGACTTTTCTTTTGCAAAACAATCTCTATCTCTGTTCCCTTCGGGAGTGACATTTCCTTTGGTTTCCCGTATGTAACCTCCTGTTAACTCCAATTCCCATTTGCTTTTTATTATGGTTCCATATGAGGTCACTCCATTACCCCATCTGTCTCTAATTAACCTGTAGGCTATTTCCCTGGAAATTATTCAGTATGATTTAACAACTTTAATTTCTAATAGTGGCATACTAGGATTGAACTGGTATATCTTGAACATGATCAACTTGCCTCATGAAATAAATATGCATTTGCCATTTCATAATTTATAAAGTGACTGTGTGCATTACTTCTTCAGAAAAATACGTAGGTATACTTATTAATTTATTTTTAAAATACAGCATCTAGAGCTCAGAAGACAAGCCTGCAATCCAAGTTTCTCTGAGTCAAAATTCCATATTCTTCCTACTAGGTCATACCTTCTTCAGAAAAATTGCTAACGGTGGCCCATGTGTCTCTGGAGAATGAAAATGTACAGAAGCTGAATAAATTCACGTGCAAGTTTCTAATGTGGGACAGTGATCAGCCCCAATCATAATGCTGGTCTGTTAATTTTGATTAGGAACAGGAAAGGCGGCCACATCCGGTTGCCAACATTAAACCATCTCCGTCATTAACAGAGCAGCAGGCAAGTGGCTTGTAGAGCACTGAGGTCAGACAGGAAAAAGGGATGAACAGACATCGCATAGGCAAGGACTGGAGAGGAAGCTTCAAGGCAGGTCATTCACTGCAACGGAAGTTTGTGGGGAGAACTGAAGCAGAGCCACTGCCCACCTGGGGATGGCCCATAGCAAGACGTGGCCCTGATGTGCCTGTAATCTCCTCCTACTTGCCTCCTCGACTGGCTCAGAATGGACCGGAATATGAAACAGACTTTGCTCCTGAAGACAGGAAGTGATCCTGAGAATGTGAAGGAACTGCATTTGCTGGCTGATCAGAGAGATTGAGCAGGAATGCCTGTGTGGAGGGAGGGCTCTCACGTTGCACGCATCCTCCCCCATACATGGTATTCTGTGAATTTACCCGCTGTGCGACTGTCTCACACAGGACAGAATTCAGAAAACTGATCCAGAAAAAATAAGGGGGCACTTTTTCTCTCTTACTGTCCCACCATATCTCTCTGCTCCTTTCCAAAATCTGCCTTTGTTTGTCCTAGTACTCAAAGGGAACACAATCAGAAAGTTAAAAACTGCTTCTAGATAGGCGCATTCTAATTAAATGGACTCTGCCACCATTAAGGTGGATGGGGTTGAGTTTCCCATTGGAACAGCCTGAAAAAGAAACTACACGTTTTCTAAGGCTGTGTGATACATGGTTCTCATTCGGGACTTTACGTTTTTCTTAGACCATAAGATCAAAGTGGCACTATTATACACTGTCCATGTATCATACATATAAACAAATCAAAAAGAGAAAATAGTTTCTTTCCCCCCAGGAAATCTGTAGTTAAATCTAAGATCTATTTCCTCCCAGTCTTTGAATTAGTGACTGGGCTCCCCCAACTGGAGCTTTACAGTACTGCAAGTCATCCTTAATGGCTGTCATGATTTTAAAGGAATGCTTATGAAGAAAGCGTTTGATTTTTCTTTATAATCTTCATTAACAAAATGACCCCATTAGGGAATTTCGAGGCTCTTCATTTTCCCACTCTTATTCTTTGATTTGCTGTATCCTTTAATAATTATTTTCTGAGCATCGCTATGTACTAGGTCCTATGCTAAACTCAGTAAGAGCACCTATGGAATTTTTTGCAATTCTGAACACGTAATTACAAACAAGATCTTGAGAAATTAAAGAGAGTCCCAAGGAGGGACTCTGAGGACTGCACCCTGAGAACAACAACTGAGCTAATTACAAGCGTAATTACAAACTAATTACCACTTTGAAACTAATTACGAACGTGTAGTCTGAGCAAGAAAAGGCTAAGAGATTACACGTAACTGTCTTCACACATCAAAATGTGTCTCATGCAGAAGAGGGCTTAGACTTATCTTGCATTACTCTACAGCAGGGTTTCTCAACCTTGGCAATATTGATATTACAGGCTGGATAGATTTTTGTTGTCCTATGCATTATAAGATGTTTAGCATCATCCCTGACCCATGAGATGCCAGGGGTGAGAAATTCCAAATATCTGCAGACTTTGCCAAATGTCCCCAGGAGGGAAATATGATCCACATTGAAAACTGTTGCTCTGGAATCTAAAAGCGTGGTTTCCAAAGGGATTTCCAGAGTGGGTATTCAATTAGTAGGACTCTAGATACCCTCTTACCAAAGTGGCTCCATTCTTATATATTTTCATATGGGATGGGAGATGCTACAGAGAACTTGTACTCCGGTCAGTTTCAGGAAAGAAGTTCAAAACCAAGTGTTGGAGCAGAAATGGAACTGTGAGGCTCATGTTGCATCACGTTCCCCTTCCCTGGAGGAATTCAACAGAAGCATGGTTAACACCAGTAGGAGAATCTGTAAAAAAAGATTCTAGGCAACAAGTATGTGGTAATAGGTGTCATTTCTAAGGTCTCCATAATTATGATTTCTTGCCATGATTACATATGGTTGTGTAATCCAGACACAGAAATGGTGGCCACACAGAGTATCATTAACTAATTAGCTAGAAATCTGATTAGCTGTTCCCTTTAAGAATTTGAAGACATTTATGGCCATAATTTAAACTGTACCATTTATTTTTGTACCGATCATCCAAAAAACCTAATCCTTTTTAGAATCTATGATTAAAACCCATCTGCCTTCTTTTCATGTTATCCAAAATAGTGAAGACTATTTTACTTTTTTTGGCTGCCTCCGAATTTGTACTGGAATTACAGAAAGAACAAAACTGTGCTCACTGACCACTGAATGGTGATTGTTTTGGGTCATCAATGGCCACATGTCTTAGTTAGAATGTATTTTAACATCTTATTATGGTGCTAATGGTACTATGATTTCATAACATTAAGTTAGATATGATCATACACCTTCCAATGGAGAAATATCTTTGTCCGTCTCACAACACCCTGACTTTTATCCAGGGGATGAATCTATTTTTTTGAAAACTACCCTAATCCAAAAGGTATTTCCAAGAGGTAAGATGCTTCTCAACATTTCCCAGCATTTCCCCAGAGCAGAAAAGTCAGAAAGACACAAACCTGTAGGGTTGCCTCCAGGCTATGTGTTATTTTGAATCATGAGCACAGTTTAAAGGGCTTTTTTCGAATAGCCTAAAAAGAAGCCATTTTAAACTGGTAATTAGAAGCTTATCTGCATACCATTATTTTTTTAATTAATTTTAAGCCCCAGAGGGCTTTTGAATGGTTGACTAGCCCCATTACTGAGTTTTTATAAATGCTTTGGTTATTAGAAAATTTTTTTTAATTAAAAAGACAGTGGAGAGCTCCATTGATCAGACCTATATTAGTTCTCCAGATTACTTCTAAGCCTCGAAAGTTACTTGTTTAGGTTGGCTTTCCTCAAGTCAAAAATGGCCCTTCTGCAGAAAGTACAGATCAAGTCTATATGCCTCCTTTGAAATCTGACCACTGATTCCCACCCCTAACCCACAGGATATCTGTGAGAGTCACTACCAAAATGTTAACCCATCAGTTTATTTAATAAGGGCTTATTCATTTCCAAGATACTTATTACCCTGAGAATGCCTACATTAAACTTAATGCCTTACAAAATGGGTTTTGAATATTAAAAACACTGGACTGAAATTAAAAGAAAATTAAGGTCACAGCACCTTGAAATTCATTCCCTTTCTATTATCAATCAGTTGTGTGATTTTGAACAAGCTAAGCTCTCCTCCTAGGATTCAGTCTTTCCACCTTAATATTATTAGGTAGTTCTTATTTTTAAATAAAGTTACAGAATTCCATATTCTGTAGGCAAACTAGGAAATAGAACATCTTGTGCTTTTTAAAAATAAGTACCACAATTATATCTCCATTCTGAAAATATTTGCTATGGTCCACTCATTCACTTAACTCCTGTGTTCTTCCATTGACTCAAGATATAGAAGAAACATTTGAAACATTAAAAAAGTCAAGAAAAAAATCTTCCACTATGTTCCAAATTAGTTTATTGTTATTTGGCTTACATTGTTGGGTTATAGCTTTAGATAAAGAAGGCTGTGCTTATTGGATGCTTTCCACTCTGGCTGGGCTATATAGCTGGGCTCTCTTCAGTGGATTCAGACCAATCTGCTCAGGCCAAGCAAAACACCCTGTGCCCTTATTCTCAAGGACTTCCTGAGTAAAAGTGCTGAGCTGAACAAATTAATCTATATCTTCACCCACTACTACGGTAAAAACAAATTTTCTTATACAGGACAACCTATGCATTTAGCATAATTTAACATTTCAGATATGGCTATCAAGGAAGAGAATTCACACACTCCTGCTTCTGTATCCTTGGAAAAATGTTGCTGAACGCCTAAGGTAAAAACAAATTCATCCTCAGATAAAAGTAAATAGATGTTTGAATAAAATGAAGTGACAGCAAGTTCATCAAAATAGATGTTGTAGCTGCTATATAACTGCTCCATCTCCACAAAATGCTCACCCGTCTTTGTCTTTACCCTAAACTCTGCTATGCTGCTTCTTCGGCATAGGGGTAAAAACTGCTGACTTAGCAAGATTTGATTAAAAAAAAAAGCCTTGAGTAGGAAAGATGCTTGAAGTGTTCTGACTCATAAGAGAGTAATAAGACCTATAAGAGAGCTGCTCATTCCATAGCAACATTCCTCCCATCAAACCCAAAACTTAAGGTCAACTTCAAAGCTTGAGAGGTAGGACATGATAATACTGAGTAATATTGCACACATATACCTAATCACTTCTCATGTATTACATCATTTAATCTTAACAACTGTGAAGGTTAATTTTATGTGTCAATTTGATTGGCTGAGGGATTCCCAGATGGCTGGTGAAACATTATTTCTAGGTGTGTCTGTGAAAGTTGCTGCAGAAGGGATTAGCACTTGAATCACAGACTGAGTAAAGAAGATCACTTTCACCGATGTGGGCATCATTCAATCTAAATAGAGCAAAAAGATGGAGGAAGAGCAAATCCCCCTCTCTGATTGAGCTAAGACATTGATTTTCTCTTGCCCTTAGACATTGGCACACCTGGTTCTTGGGCTTTTGGACTCAGACTGGGATTTACCTACACCATCAACTCCCCAATTTTCAGGACTTTGGACTTGGACTGAATTACACCACTGGCTTTCCTGGTGCTCCAGCTTGCAACTGGCAGATCTCAGAGCATGGGACTTCTTGGTCTCCATAACCATGCGAGTCAATTGCTATAATAAATCTCCTCTTTTATATATATATATTTATGTATATACATATATATATCCTATTAGTTCTGTTTCTCTGGAGAGCTCTAATACAATAATCTTATAAAGTAAAATCAATTATTATCTCCAATTTATGAATGAAGAAACACAGGCACATATAGGTTCAATAATGTGCCTTTGGTTGCACAGTGTCACAAAATAAGCAAGGATTCAAGTTCAGACTGTCTAGTGCCTTAGTCCTCATTCCTAACAAGTAACTAAAATACCAAAACAAAAGTAACAACTAATATTACTATTAACTATTACTGCATGTCTGTTACATGGCATTCACTATATCTTTTCTCACTTTCTCCTTATGAACCAAGGGTTAGTACTCCCATTATAAGATTCTAAGAGGTTAACTAAATAGCCTGATGTCACATAGCTTGTAAATGAGACAGCATGAGTCTAAGCTTCTGCTTTTAAAATACTATTTGCCCTGTTTTGTGAGCATATGAGGAGTGCCATATTCTGTAGTTGTGAGAAAATCCAAGGATGCTGAATAAAGTTCCAGGCGGCTAAGAGCTAATCAACCAACAGAATATGAACAGACTCAGCAATACACCAATACAGAATAAAAGCTAAAGCAGAGATACAAATTAAGCAACTTTATAGTTGAGACAAATTCACTACTGTTTTTAGACAGTACGACCCTTTTCCAGCCAAGTTTCACTCCACATGCCAAGACGACCTGACCACTAAAAGCCCATGTTCTCTCTTCTAGACCATGTTCTAGTTATCCAGGACTTCATAATTCCATATCCAAAAAGTCTTGAGTCCTGGATCCAACCTCCCCAGGCCCAGCTACACCAACAATGTGCACACCCAATGATGTTTGGCTGGGGCAGTACTTTAAGGGGTGTAAGTGAAGCTTGGATATGCAAGCTGGGGTATCTGTCTGAAGATGGAAAGAGACATCAAAGCAATGGGCTAGGGCCTGGGGTATTTACACCATCAGCATAGGATTATGATAAATGCAAGAATTTTAAACTTGAACCTGGCCTTCCAGGATAATATAAAGTTATATTTGTCAAGAAAAGGACAGAGCATATTTTATGTAAATGTTTGTAAGTCTGATTTATAACTTTTAAAGACCTATGTCCTGTAGATCTCCGTTTGCACTCCTACCTTGAGTCCCAAAATGCCAAGGGCAGGCCTGAGCGGGCTCATTTCTTTCTTATCCTTTCCCTTCCCACCAGAGGCAAATATGCTGCAATGAGCTCACTGTAGTATTCAACTGGTAGTGGTTAACAAACTTGGTCTGTGCCTCCACTGAGGACACTTCCCAGAGAGACGCATCAAATCTTAGTTAAAGATGACTTCCTATAGCCTCACTCCTCAGTCTCTTCTGAAGACAAGGAAAAAAAAAAAAATCACCTGTTGTTGTGTAGGAACTGCTATTTACATAACACTTCAATGTTTACTTCATTGGAAACAGCTGTTTCATCGATTTATTTCAATGTCCATTAGGTTGACACGTAAGATTATGGCGTGCTGTCTACATGATGCCAGAACCACCAGATGATTTAATCAAATGCAGTCCAACAAGCAGACAATTTACTCTGAAAGAGAAATTCGTTCATTTTGTTTGCTTGTTTTTTTAATTGTTTGTTTTTTTAAATATCAATTCTACTAAATCAACAGGGAATCAGTCATCCTCTCCACTCCAGCCAATACAATTCATGTAGCAATAAAAAAAAAAAATCCAGGCACAAAGTCAGGCTATTAGTCAATCAGTTTGGTTTTAGTACTTATCTTCACCAAGCATCTAAGCTCATATTCCATAATGATGAGACATCTGCATGGGAATGCTACCCAGCATGGGTCAGAAGGCCAAAGATGATAGACAGACAAGATGCACTGGAACCCACACCCACTCTAAGAAGGAGTCTTTGAGGGAAGTGGCTAGGCTAGACTTACCAAGTCATGGTGACTGTAGTCACCTCTCATTCTGACATGTGTGAGTTCACAAAACCCAAAATACCTCCGTACCACACTCCTACAAGCTTCCAGCATTCCTTCACTAGTAAAGCATAGAGAGAGCTTAAATAAAGGTGACCTTATAACCACCTGCACCATCATTTGGTGCCCCGGGATCAAATGCCTCAACCCATTTCCTGCTTGAAAAGAAGGGGCAGGATGTCCTGTAGCAGGAGATACATAAATAGACTTTGAAACCCAGAATCCAGTTGCTTAACACCGTGTGAGATTCCCATCACTGACAACCATGCTGCGGCATGTTTATAAATTGAGCATCTAATTGAAACCCATGTGAGAATATACCTGATTCATTTTCCGTGGGTGGCTGCCAGAAGCAATATAGAGCAATGGGAAATCATTAAAGAAGTAGCCTCAGCAGCCTTGGAGAAAGTGCCTGCTGATCTGGGGAGGGCACCTTAGAGAAGTGATGCTCTCCCATTTAAAGACAGAAATTCCTCTGGCCATAGAAAGCAAAGCTACTTTCCAATCTAACCTACAAGTCACTTGGGTCATAGTACAAATTTGGAAGGCCGGATGCAAGGAGTGAATTTTACTGATCATTTCCCCTTCCCAAACAGCATGATCTCCCAGAACTGCTTTGTTAGAACACAGTAGATCACAGCTTGTGGTAGGTAAGGTCGCAGCCCAAGCTAAACAATTTCATTAGGCACATGCTGACTTAGCCCGGATTGTTTCCTTCGGGTCCTGGATCCTACATGGAATTGAATCATCCTCCATCATAATTACCGGAAGCATCAGAAGCAGCTGTTGCTTCCTCCCCACTGCTAGTACCGGACAGCAGACAGCCTGAGGGTCCCATCATCTGACAATGCCACACTTCATTGCAGTGTGCATGCCTGTGCATTCCACAGCCTGAGCCAGGAGCTGTTACCTGCCCACTTGCTGCAGAATATGGTGTGGAAACTTCTCTCCACATCAACAGAGCACAGCGAAGACAGGAATACTCCTCTCACTAAACACAAAAGAGTTACAAACACTAAGTTTCACTGAGACATGAACTACAGAGTACTACTGTCAATATTAGTCATCAGTTATTTATCCCCACTGTGTGCTAGGCACCAAGCTAAGCACTCTATATACACGATTTCACTTCTTCCACCAAAAACGTCTCTGGGATTAAAAAGTTATATGGTCAACCATCAGAGCAGAAGGAAAAGTATAACACACTCTCTTCTTTGCATGGAGTCTTTGAAAATAAGAAGGAGGGAGAAGACATGGAGCCACTGCTCCAGAAGTTGTAGACTGAGGGGGGATAACTGCAGATACTCACTAAACATTTGCAATCACCTACTATGTGGTCTGCACTAGATGCTGGGGACACAATCAGAGACAGTGACATCGGCTTTACACTAGAGGAATATAAAGGGGGTGATTTTTAAAACAGTGTTTTGAGAAAGAGGAGGGATACTATTTGGTAGAGAAGGTAAGGAGGATGAAGGGGCTAGCTAGGCATTGCAGCATCCCCAGGGGAGGAACTGAGTCCAGAGATGACACTTGCCCTGAGTGGGTGGGGAGAGCAGGTGGGAAGGGAAGGGAAGGGAAGGGAAGGGAAGGGAAGGGAAGGGAAGGGAAGGGAAGGGAAGGGAAGGGAAGGGAAGGGAAGGGAAGCAGGAGAAATGAGATTTTATAAAGGTGTGCTTCCACAGACCCACATTAGAAGAGAATCAAGAGCTAGCTCTTCCAAGATCTGTGCCCCCATGATTGCTATAGGATACTAAACACCAGCTACTCTGGATGGGTCTCAATGTTTTGGAGGGCAGACGACAACTTGAGAATCTGATAAACTATGTACATAAAGACACATGTATACACACATGTACAACTTTATATAAATTCTCTGAAATCTGTCCATGTTCTAAGATCTCTAAGACTGGAGAATTGAGCTGGGACAAATATGTCCTCAAAGGGGTTGAGAAGAGTCCAAGTACAAGAAGGTGTGAGATGCATGGAGACAGCCACAGCCCCAAGGATCTTAGTATTGCGGGGTATTCATTACACACAGTAGATAATTCAGAGAGAAAAATTAGCCAGCACCCTTCAGCAATAAAGGAGAGATCCAGAAATGACCTACCGATCAAAGAGGTGAGAGTAAGCCTTCGAACAGCTTAGAAGAGTGGCAGTGTAAGTAACTGTCAGCAAAAAGGTCTTATTAGTTAAGGAAGTCCTGTATGCTTTCTACCATTAAGTGAGTCACTATGCAGGCAACCAATATCATCAGTCCTTATTCACAAACATCTGGGGGAAAGGCTAACTTTGGAAAGTTCTTTTATTGTACTCTGTGTATAACGTAGGAATGAATGTCAGAAGACCTAGAGGAACTGGAGTCTTGGAGTGTTGGCGGCTGAGTCAGCTATATATGCCCTGAAAGGAAACCACCTATGAGTTCCCACTGGAGGGTGTTGGCCAGGAGTAAATAACAAAAACAAACCAATTTAGTCCTTATGACAACCCGAATGAGATTATTACCACAATCTTAATGAGGAGGAACAAGCCTGCCTAAGGCTATACAGCTAGAAAACGAAATGCTCTGTAAACCGAGGTCCCCACGTCTCCAGAACCTGTCTTCTTAACCACTGCACTCGACTGTCTCCCAGGCAAGTGAAAAATTACCTGGAAAAAGTGGGACAAGAATCTTACTCGGAATACATCTGCTCTCTTCAGTCTTTGCTTCTCCGCGGAATAGACGTGCTGGGGGACTTTTCTGTACTCCAGTTACCCTCATCTGCCTTACCACCAGCTAGCCCTCTAGTATCACAAAGCACACTAGAATGCTACCTTACCCCGGACTACTCTGTTTATCCCTGCTGAATGTTCTTTCTTTTTCTTTGCAAGGAATGTCAATCATCAATGCAGAAATTCAATCACTGTTTGGATTTATTTATTCATTTGTTTGATGCATGGCACGCCCCATTCAGCGCTACGCTCTGAGATCACCATATCCGACAAAGGGAGACAGTTTACACGTTCAGCCTAGACATAAACCAAGCCGACTCTGGCTCAACAATCTCGTATTACCGCCTCCAGCTCGCAGTGCTCATCGCGTGACCTGTTCTTTCTGAGTAGGCAGTGATCAATGGTGACAACAAATACCACAGCTGCAGGAGCGGAGGCTGGAGCAGGAAACGTCCTTCCAGAGGCTACCTTTCGTATTTGGCAAATGACACAGAACCGGCCTTGCCCAGCACTTAACTGGGAGAGCCCCCGGGAGAAGGTGAGGCTTTGCCCAACGAGGCTTATGGGAAGTGGATTGTTTTCTTTCCAAAGAACAGGTTGATACCGTCATTGTCTCACAGGTTAGGGCAAAAATAAGAGAGGAATTCTGATTTTGTCTAAGTTGCCTTCACATTTATTTAAGACTTTCCTTGTGTACTGGACTCTCTTTGCAATTCTCACCGGAGTACATGGAGCATTCCTGTCTGAATTCCTGGCACAAACAGACTGCGGAATACACTGAGTCATCAAGAGAGTGCAATTAATTAGTATCAGACACAGCAGTCTGGGGCCAGCAGAGGTGGCACCCAGAGTCATTTATGTAGAAGTACTACTGTGAGGAGGGAGGAAAAAACCATAAATCAGAGAGTCAGATATAGCTGGGTTCAAATATCTGCTCTGCCACCTCTTTGCTGTGAGACTTTCAGCAAGTCACTTAGTGGTTTTCTCTTAGAAGCTGGTGATAAAATCTGCTCTGGATGGAGTGTGTGAGGGTTTGAGATGGGCATAGGCATGCCCTCAATTATTCATTGTGATGATGATGATTCCACGGGGAACCATCAAGAGCCACTACAGAAAGGAGACATATATCTGAAGTCCGGGAGATGAACCAGAAATGTGAACCAAAGACCATAAATCAATGAGTAAAAAAGTAATAAACCAACAACAATTCACAGAAAGAAAGGGAAGGGCAGTTCATTTTATTCATCATTCATGGGGTGGCTTATTTTAAATGAGTCCGGTTGTCTTCTGGAGCCCCTGGTGTTCTGTCTCTCTACCAAGATGTCACCAATGAATTCTGATCCCTCTGAGTCCTGCAAGCTCACCTGGGCCCTGGTGGTAGCTGTATGGTCAGTCTTTTTCCCTCTCTTGAAAGCAGAAGCCCTTTATTACTCTGAAACTGGGAAAAGCAAAGAGGCACAGTAAGGATACCTCTTTTCTCATAGAATTCTCCCGCTAAGTTTCTGAGGTTTTAGCCGTGGTTTTAAATGATGCTTGCTCTAATTGGATTTGATATTTTCCAAAATTCTTTCTGGGTCCAAATATATAATTTTATGCTGCTATGGCATAACTCTTAGCTGTGTCAAAGGCTTTTTTCCTTCTTCCTATTTATATCTGTACAAGAACTTGATTATAGTATAACTCCTATTACATGGCAATCTTTATTTGTACCTCTGTCCATCCACATGACTGTAAATTCCTTGAGGGCAGAGACTGGAGTTTATTTCCCAAAGACCTCGTCTGCTTTTTAGGAAAAAAAACAGTTGTGCAAGAATGTGATTGCTATTATGTGAGTAGATGCTATGAACCAACACATGGCAATATTGTGAATTTATGTCCCAGTTTCCTTTTCAAGCAAAATATCTAAAATTACCTTGGGGAAAAGGCACTCTCCAGATTGTAGTAGTGTGCAAATGTTACCTACTTGGTCATTACTGTCAAGTTAAGCTTTTGAGAATTAAAATTGTGCTTTCAAGAAGATAAAAGCTGTAGATTTTACAAGCAGCTGTACAATATGTTTACGATGGAACAGTTCATACGAATTACCTAGAAATATCTGAACTGAATGCTGGATATCAAGCATTCCCTTCTAAAATGATTTTTGGGGGCTTGCCGTTTCCCTTACTAGTCCCCCTGGTAAGTAACAACTCAACCTCCAGCTAAACCGTATAATTCCAATCTGCTGTGAGGTTACACATCGCCTCCCTAACCAAAGTCGGTCACCTTACAATTATATATCAATCAACCACAAGGTAAATGAATAGTAGTGATAATAGCTATCATTTATTAGGTGAATATGATCTGTATATTCATTACTTCACACGGATTATCTCATCTTCTCTTCAAAACTACCCTCTAAAAGAAAAATACTGATATCCTCATTTTATAGCTAAAAAAACTGAAGCCCAAAGAGGCTATGTCACTGATCCAACAGGCATGCAGATGTGTTCACCCCAAGTCATCCACCATATCTGGGGTGGAGGAGAAAGACTTGGAGGGCCTGAGTGACAGTGGGCTAGTGACCACCTTCATTTATTTCACAGAAACTCTCTCAGCTATGCATTTGATATCACTTTGTTATGGTGATCTGTCTTGGTATTTGCATATCCCGTAAGAAACCACCCTCAGTGAGAAGCAAAGAAATGATGCATTTTAATATGAAGCAGTGCACATCGTTAGTTATCACTGTATCTGTCTATGAACACCCTAAGGAACCAAGTTTCATAATTTCCAAATTTCCCAGAAAGATAGCAAGAGAAATACATAAGAGAGAAACACAGTGTAAAAACACATAAATCCCCAGACCACTCTGCAGAGGCACTACTCTTGGACAGTCAGGGAAGGAAAGCTGTACTTGAAGTGAAAAGAAAGCAATACTTTACACCTAGTCCATCTATTTTTATGTGTATGAGAATCATCATTATTTCTGAGTTTGTGCGTTACAGTTCCAAAACCTTAAAGTGATTATCTCTGATACTGAGTGAAGTTTGTTGTTGCTCTGAAAATGAAGATGGGTGGGCCTGGTTGCAGGAGTACTATCTTTGTATAGAAAGGTGACACTGATGGTTCACGGTGGATGTCAATGGTACACTGCTTTCTTGGTTCTAAAAAGGACTCTTTCTTGATCTATCAACAATTCTTAAGAGACTGCCTGGCACCCACCACTAAGAAAAGAAAACTGGAGCTAATGGAATTGAACCTGAAAACATGGCTTAATTCACCCAAACTCTGACAATACAGTTTCAAGAGATAAGTGTAGCAGAGTGGAAGAGAAGGAGAGATGGAAATCAAGTCAGCTGTATAGAAAAAATGTCTTTCTTTGCATAATCACCCCTGAGAAACGCCTTTTTCTAACTTGCCCTTACAGGCATACCTTATTTTACTGTACTTTACTGCACTTCGCAGATATCGCGTTTGTCACAAACCGAATTGTTCGTCACAACCCTGCACTGAATATTCAATCAGTGCCATTTTTTCCAACAGCATTTGCTCACTTAGTGTTTCTGTGTCACATTTTGGTAATTCTCACAATATTTCAAACTTTCTCATTATTACTGTATTTGTTATGGGGATCTGTGACCTTTGATGTTACCATTGTAATTGTTTTGAGACACCACGAACCATGCCCATATAAGATGGTAAGCTTAATGGCTAAATGATGTGTGTGTGCTCTGACTGCTCCACTGACTGGCAATTCCTCCATCTCTCTCCTTCTCCTCAGACCTCCCTATTCCCTGAGACACAATATTGAAATTAAGCCCATTAATAACCCTACAGTGACCTCTCACTCTCCAAGTGAGTGGAAGATTCTCACATCTCTCACTTTAAATCAAAAGCTAGAAATGATTAAGCTTAGTGAGAAAGGCGTGTTAAAAGCCAAGATAGGCTGAAAGCTGGGCCTCTTGCACCAAACCTTTAGCCAAGTTGTAAATGCAAAGGAAAAGTTCTTAAAAATATTAAAAATGCTCTCCAGTGAACACTCAAATGATATCCGTTCTTCAGTCCATGGATCAAGGAGTCATTTTGACCTTCAAGTCTTGTTAGTAAGAAATATATTTCATAATGAAATTAAAACAAACAAGCAAGTAAAAGTGATGTAGATGCCCAATGTCAAAATAAGCCCAGGAGGTAATCAATGAGTTGTGTGATGTCAAAGTCATTAAGTTGGGTATCAGAAGGGCAGATGTTACAGGTTCTGTAGGGTGCACAGAACTGAAAGGCCAAACCAGGGAATAAGAGACAACAGAAAATGTTAACCCAAGTAGGAGATTGTGGCAATACAAAGATTTTGCCAAATGGTGCTTAATTTATATAATAACAGTAACACATACCATTTATTAGGTGCCAGACACTGGTAAGCTTTTTACATAGTTATGTGATTTAATCCCTTCATTAGCTCTATGAGAGAGGAATTATTATCTTGATTTTATATATGAGGAAACTGAAACTCAGAGAGACGGAGACTCTTGTCTAAGGTCACACAGCCGTTAAATGAGAGTGACAGAAATCAATCCCGATTCTGTTAGACTCGGAAGCCCGCTATTCTTAACACCATACAAAATCCCTTTCTTACGTTTTATACCACTAAGTATATGTGTGTCCTTTTAAGGATATGTCAGTGGAGTTTTCAGACAGTGTTACAATCCATCTAAATCCATCGAAAGGTTCAAACCCTTCGGCTTAGGTGGACTCTTGGTCCAGCTCCCTCCAACCAGCCTTGCCCCTTTAGCAACTGTATTTTTTGGCTTTTAGTTCTTTATTCAGAGGCTAAACCCAAATCCATATCCACATTAGCCAATGCCATGTGTTTAGTGCTGTGAGTTGTTCCCTTTTCTTGTTTCCTGGCTCCCTTCAGAATCTTTATAGTGTGTTATTTCTGGACCAGTTGCTCACTGTGACAGTGTGTAAAGACTCAGAGCATCTGCCAGCTTCCTGCCAGATGGCTGAACTCCAATGAATGGCCACTGACCTATGGACTACGCCTAATGCTTTTCTGCTTAATGCAGAAACTCTTGCAGAATGTCACATGTTGCAAGCCTGGGATTCGGCTAATCTCTAGGAGACGCTGAAATCTCAATAATAATGATGGTGATGATAATGTCCAAGTACTCTGAGTGCTTCCTGTGTGTCAAGCACAGCTTCAAGCACTTTAGAAGCATCATTTAATAATGTTCATAACAAGTAAAGGAAGCAGGTATTATTACTAGCCTTGTTTTACAAGTGAAGAAACTGTAATTATTACTAGCCTAGAGAAATTAAGTTACCCAAGTCCACAAAGCTGAAAAATAACAGAGCCGAGTTCCTGACTGCTTCCTGCACTGTGTTCTGGGAAAGCAAAAGTTTGGGATATATTTGTTCCACAAAACGGAGCTAAGACCCAAAGCATCAATCAGGAGGAGCAAAAGGCCCCTCATGGAAGCCTTGCTGATGATGGTTCATTCATAATCGGAAAGAAAATAGTAACAACTAGCTCATCTTGAGCTCCTTCTTCGTGCCATTTACATATATCCAGTCACGTAATCTCACAATAACCCTGTGAGATTCGTCTTAATATTAACTCCAATTAAAAGAAGAAGGAACCTAGATTTTGAGATCAGTATGTTCTGCAAGGACACATTTGGTAAAAATCCAAGACTGTATCAGATAGTTACTACCACAGTAATGCTGTGTAACAAACCACAAAACTTACTTGCTTAAAAGAATCATAGTAAGTTTAGCTCACATTTTTCAAATTGACACTTTGGCTTGATTTGACTGGGCAATTCCTCTGTCCTTCCTGGGATTCCTCATGCATCTGAGGTCAGCTGTGGGTCAGGCAGGCAGTTTTGCTGATTTTGACTGGGCTCTTTCATCTCTGTAACTCAGCTGGAACAACTGAGTTGACTCAGCTCTGTTTACATGACAGAAGCAGAGTCTCTAGAGAACATACAGATATGTACAAGGCCTCTTGAGGGCTATGGTTGGAAATGACACACCATGCTTTCTATCACTTTGTTAGTCAAAGCAAGTCACAATGCCAACTCACATTCAGGGGTTGGAAAACAGAAGCAAAGGGCTAAAAAATCATATTGCAAAGAGCACAGGTCTACGAAAGCAAGAACAATCATTGCCATTTTTGTAATCATGTACTGCAAAGCAGAATTCAAACCCAGTTCTAACTCCAGAGTCCTTATTGCTATAAACTACCTCCAATACAAAATTCAAGTTTGCACACCCTTAAATAGAACATTCAGGAAGTGCATTTATATCTCTTTCCTCTAAATATTTTAAATATGTCACACCACCCTCTTTTTGCTTACGTGTTTTCTAAGGAGAAGTTACATGTAATTCTTATCTTCACTTCTCTGTAGATAAGGTGCCCCCCGCCTCCCTGCAACCCCAGCTTCTTTCAAGGTCTTTATCTTTGATTTTCTACATTTGAATATGGTATACCTGGGTATAATATGTTGAGGTTTGTTTTTATTGTTGTTATTTGTTTTTATTTGGCATTTATCCTGCTCGGTGTTCTCTGAGATTCCAGAATCTGTGGCTTGGTGTCTAACATTAATTTGGGGGACATTTTCAGTCATTATTACTTCAAATATTTCATCTCTTCTTTTCTTTTTCTTCTCCTTCTGGTATTTCCATTACCTATGTTACACCTTTTATAGTTGTAACTTTCTTGGATATTCTGTTCCACTTTTTCCAGTCATTTTTTTCTTTGCTAAAAAGCAACTAAAAATATTTGAAAGTTTCTATTGACATATCTTCAAGCAGAGAGATTCTTTCCTAAGCCATGACCAGTCTACTACGGAGTCCATCAAATGCATTTTCATTTCTATTTCATTGTTTTTGATCTATAGCATTTCTTTTTGCTTCTTAGAATTTCCATATCTCTACTTACATTATCTACCTGTTCTTGCATTTTGTCTATTTTTTCCATTAGAGCCTTTAACATATTAATCATAGTTGTTTTAAATTCCCAGTCTGAGAACTCAACATTCCTGTCATGTCTGAATCTGGTTCCGATGCTTGCTCTGTTTCTCCAAACTGTGTTTTTTGCCTTTTAGTACGCCTTATAATTTTTTGTTGAAAGGAGGACATGAGAGAATGGATTAAAAAAAAAATTCCAGTAAATAGAGCTTTAATTATACGGCAGCAGCAGGCATGGGGGGGAGGGAAAACATTCTATAGTCCTATAATTAGGTCTGTCTTTGAACCCTGGGGCTGTGAACTTTACAAGTACTTCTCAATTTCACCTCCCCTATTAGGTGGGACAGGATGACAAAGGGGGGGATGGGAAATTTCTTCCCCCAGGTCAGTTAGGCTCTGATAGAACCCCAATAGGTTAGGTTTCTGGTAGAATAGTTTCTCTTAAGGGCAGGCCTTGTTAAGAAGAATAGAATTCTCTGGCATATTTCAAAATGGTTCCTTTTCCTCTCCCCCTACCAAAAGGATGAGGGAATTTTCCTTCAATATTTACTATGAAATACTAGTACAGCTCCTAGCAGTAAAACTCACAGAAGTGTGGGGACTCCTCTATCCCTCATAGAGTTCTTAACTCTCAAACTTGTCCACACTGAGCCTCCAGCAATTTGTCGATTATAGCTTAGGTTTTCCTACCCCATACTAGTTCCTGAGGAAGTTTCTGCCCTTGGGCTTCTTACCTGGTAAGTTACAATCCTCTGTATTACCTCTCTGTCTCTTCAATTTTAGGGGGCACTGGCTTGTCCTGTGACCTCACAACTCTGAAAGATCTAAGAAGAGTTGTTGATTTTTCAGTTCATTCAGCTTTTTACTTGTTAGAACAGAGTGACGACTCCCAAGCTCTTTACACACCTGCCAGGCCAGAAACCAGAAGTCCTGGATCAGAAACTCAAAGTTACCTTTTCAGTTATCATGTTCCTAGTATATACAAGTACCTAGTGACCTGGATTTACCTTTCAGTTGTCTTGTTAGAGGACCGGAAGGAAAGGGAAATGTGAGGGGTATGAAGATGATGGCAGCTTTGAGGAGGGAAGATTTTAGGTTTGCAGGAATGAATCTGAAAGTGTTTCCTATGGACTCTGCATGCTTTCTGGAGCAATGACCTGGCTCTAGAGAGAGTGTAATGAGACTAAAGGTAATTTTTCCTAGTGGAGACTTATTTTGGATCATAGTGGGACTAAAGCAGCATATTCCGTAGGGACCCAAGAAAACCAAAATTCCTTGAGGCCTACACAAAGAAGTAGCAAAAATTCTCATGGGGTTTCCAGTTCCCTGCCCCTTTCTCATCCTCTATCTGTGCCAGGAATTGAGCTAGATTGTTCACATTTGTACTCATCATTTTAACTTATCTTTCATGCTCATGGAGAGCCACACTTACACAAGGGACAGCCCAAGAACCCAACTGGCCAACTGCTATATGGGTTTCAACATGGTTAAATCCTCCAATCTTCCTATGGCTTTAAATGCCTCAACTTGGACCATCCATTGCTTGGGTATCACCCAGAAATATTTCCTCAGCCTTTTCATAAAAAGGAGAAGGAAAGCAGCAAGGTAATTTTGTTTAGTTCATTTCCATTTTACTCTTTATTATTAGTTATGGTTTCAGTGCAGAATTCTTCAAAGGGGAAGTAAGGCTATGAGAAAACAATCTCTTGAAATTCAAATAATAAAAAATTAACCAATGAAGGAGAGGAAATAGCTTCCTTTACATCTAAGTTTACTTTTCTCTTAGGTTTGTGCAAAGTCTCCTTTAGCTGACAAATATTTTCATTCAACGAAAGGAACATTTGTTTCAGGTGATGTTCTTATTCCTGAAGGAAAAGGAAAAGGAAATTCTCAAGTGCAAGATATCCTGAGGAAACAGTTCGGCAAACGATATGACATTTTCCTGTTCTCGTTTAATATCATAATGGAATAAATATGGGTAACATGGAACCAAGTGGGGAAAAAAAAGATTCTTAGTATAATAGAATGTGAAATCAGAATAGTTCCTGAGAGATTACCTGGTCCAAATGCCCTATATTTTTGATGAGATCTGAGACCTAAAGAAGTAAACTTCGTTGCCCAAAATAACCCAGATGGTTAGTGACAGAACTGAAGCTAGAATCAAAGCTTAAAATTCCCAGTCCATTGTTCTTTCTAATAAGGACTCAAGAATCTTCTACCAAAGTCTGCCTCTATCAGTCCATGATCTTCCTTCTCTTCTGCCAAGTCACAGAAGGGCCTACTTCCACCCTCTAGCAAAGCTTTGTGAGGCTTTGGTACATGCTGTCCCCTAAAGAGGGACATGATAAAAATTCAGGGTATGTTGAACTTCAATGTTATCTTCAGTAACCTGTAAGTGAGACTGAGCATTTTCTTCAATTACAAATGTAGTCAACAAACCACAGTTGTATTAGTGGTTCCTGCGACTTTGTCACCATGGAAATCAGATGTTTTCACATCCTTCTGTAGTTTTTCTACATTTTGAAACATCATTTATGTTCATAATGATTTTGAAATTATGATACTCATCAGACTTGCTCCTAGATATTAATATTTAATGTCTTCATAAAAAGGCACACACATTGCCATTTCATAAATGTGCTCTTTAATATTTTGTCATTGGTTTCCTTAGCAACCGTATATAATTTATTTTATGGCAGGCCTTGAACAGGCAATTATATGAAGTTGTACAGTCCTCCCCGAAAGGTCTTCTGAATCACAAAATACCTACAAACACTTCTAGGACTAGCCACATCTCTCATTTAAAAGTGTCCCCATAGCCCCATGGCAGGCAAAAACACCCTAAAATGTATCTATACCTGGGGAATAGACCAAGGTGTGAGCTCCTGAGACAAAATCATTGAGTAATTAAGAAGTCTGCTTGAATTAATTAACCAGATTCAGCAACAAGGCTTGAATGTTAGGGTGAAGGGCTGGGCTTCCAGGTTCAAATCCGGGCTATGCTTGTCTCCTTCTCTTGGGCAATGCTTCCTGATACCCCTCCCCATCTCTCCCTACCCTATGATGTAACACATCAGTGAAATTACTGAATCCCTGGGAACCAAGTAGTTCTGCTGTGAACACCATTGTAAAACCTGGACCCAAGATTAAGAAAGGGTTTCCCTGGGCTTCCCTGGTGGCGCAGTGGTTGAGAGTCCACCTGCCGATGCAGGGGACACGGGTTCGTGCCCCGGTCCGGGAAGATCCCACATGCCGCGGAGCGGCTGGGCCCGTGAGCCATGGCCGCTGAGCCTGCGCATCCGGAGCCTGTGCTCCACAACGGGAGAGGCCACAACAGTGAGAGGCCCGCGTACCGCAAAACAAAAAAAAAAAAAGAAAAAGAAAGGGTTTCCCCGATGGCAAAGAGGACATTGGCAGCAGTATGAGCTGAAGCCTTGAGCAACCCAGAAATGGGCGAGTCAAACGAGAACAGAAACAGTATGGATGGTGGACCACAACTAGCAGACTATCAATTAATTAGGCAGAAAAAAGGCAGCAGCATCAATTATCACAGCAGGCACCATGTTACACACTGAAGAGTGCACTGCTTAGGAAGTCAGGTGCAACTCCCAGAGTGTCCGGGTTTGAACTGATTCAGCCTCTTAGGCAAGTTACTTCACCTTTCCTTGCTGTAAAATATGAGTAACAGCTGTACCTACTTCACAGAGTTTTGTGAGACCAAAGTGAATACATTTGAGAAAAGTGTATATAGTAAGCCCTGGCCTTCTATAAGCACTCAATGAATGTTAGATATCAGTTGTAGCAATCGCTCTGAATATATACACAGGACAACTGTGCTCTCCATCGTATTGTGGAACTCTTTTTGAATGCATAAATTGTTGACATTAGAAGCATATGCAGGGGCTTCCCTGGTGGCACAGCGGTTAAGAATCCGCCTGCCAATGCAGGGGACACGGGTTCGAGCCCTGGTCCAGGAAGATCCCACATGCCGCGGAGCAACTAAGCCTGTGCACCACAACTACTGAAGCCCGTGCACCTAGAGCCTGTGCTCCACAACAAGAGAAGCTACTGCAATGAGAAGCCTGCACACCGCAACAAAGAGTAGCCCCCGCTTGCCACAACTAGAGGAGGCCCAAGCACAGCAAAGAAGACCCAATGCAGCCAAAGATAATTAATTAATTAATTGCAAACAAATCAATGGACAAAGGATTAATCTCCAGAATGTATAAACAGCTCATGCAGCTCAATATTAAAAAAACAAACAACCCAATCCAAAAATGGGCAGAAGACCTAAACAGACATTTCTCCAAAGAAGACATACAGATGACCAAGAGGCACATGAAAAGCTGCTCAACATCACTAATTATTAGAGAAATGCAAATCAAAACTACAATGAGGTATCACCTCACACCAGTTAGAATGGGCATCATCAGAAAATCTACAAACAACAAATGCTAGAGAGGGTGTGTAGAAAAGGGAACCTTCTTGCAGTGTTGGTTGGAATGTAAATTGATAGAGCCACTATGGAGAACAGTATGGAGGTTCCTTAAAAAACTAAAAATAGAATTACCATATGACCCAGCAATCCCACTACTGGGTATATACCCTGAGAAAACCATAATTCAAAAAGACACATGCACCCCAATGTTCATTGCAGCACTATTTACAATAGCCAGGTCATGGAAGCAACCTAAATGCCCATCAACAGACAAACGGATAAAGAAGATGTGGTACATATATATATATACAATGGAATATTACTCAGCCATAGAAAGGAACAAAATTGGGTCATTTGTAGAGACATGGATGGATCTGGAGACTGTCATACAGAGTGAAGTAAGACAGAAAGAGAAAAATATAGTATATTAACGCATATATGTGGAGCCTAGAAAAATGGTACAGATGAACCAGTTTGTAGGGCAGAAATAGAGACACAGATGTAGAGAACAAATGTATGGACACCAAGGGGGGAAAGTGGCAGTGTGGGGGGAGTGGTGGTGTGATGAACTGGGAGATTGGGATTGACATATATACACTAATAGGTATAAAATGGATAACTAATAAGAACCTGCTGTATGAAAAAAATAAATAAAATTCAAAAAAAGAATAAATAAAATAAAAACCTAAAAGAAATTGAGTTCCATTAAAAAAAAAAAAAGAAGCAGCATATGCAGCTTACATATGTAAGACCCCTTGGAATCCTTGGGGATTTCTGAAGGACGTATTTCCTGGAAATAATTTGACTCTTTTTAAATATCAAAATTGAGTACATTATTAGAAAGGTGAAACATGAGACACAGCAATTAACCCTTCATAATGATTCTGTTATTGTTGTAACCCTTTAAGATTAAAAAAATTGGTAATTATGTGTACAAGAAGAATATTTACCAAGTTCCTGAATTACCTTCAATTTTAAAGACTAAATTTTAGTATCCTAAGTCATATATTCTATCTCAGTCACTGATGCCTATAAGAAAGCACCTAGTACCACGTCTGATCCATTGTAAGAATGCAGTAAATACACTTGAATAAATAAAAAACAAGTTCATGTGAGGGCTCTCTCTGCTGTTAAAGGTAAGTCTTATAGAATTCACAATACCTATGAAAGCTAGATTATATTTCATTTTTAATGCTATTGATGTCTTGGTACAATATACATTCCAATAATATATGCATTTGTCTGAGGTGTAAATAAAAGTGCCATTTATTAATTTGCTAATTCTTCTTCCCTGCTGACGTTATCAATGGCACAGTGATCGGGGCCTGGATTTTTATTCTAAACTGGTACTATCACATAACTTTGGTCACAATATTTTATAGATCAGTTTCTCTAGAAATAATAGCCTACTTATTATATGCAAGAAGGACATGCACTCACACTCCTCTCCCCCTCCCCCCGCCAATTCCCATGCTAACTTCTGTTTCTTGTCCACGCAAGAGTGACGGCAGCAAGTCTAAACCAATTTGTTATCCACTTATTGATTAGATATCCAGGGAGACCCTAGTGCTCACAAATGTCCAGGATTATAAATTGGATACTTAATCTCCTCAGCTGCTGGGATGCCTGATTGACTGGAAGATTAGTGGCTTTTATTTCTAAAGTGTTTGTGTGGTCGAGAAAAAGTTGCAGCATCCCTGGGAGAGTCATCATCTATGATGCGCAGTCTGGAATCGTCCCCTAGTCAGCTCCCTGGCTCTATGTTTGCCCACAGCTGCCCTCTCCCAGTTGAGGGGTTGATGGTCCTATCCAGTGTCACCGGCTCACCCCAAACTAGACGCAACTGTGACTCCAAGTTCCCAGAGAACAACTCAGGCAAATGTCTTATTGTTTAGTCTCCGTGCTGCTTGGAGGACATGCAAGTCTTTACAACCTTGATTAGTGAGGGCAAATGGAATGGGTTTAACCCATGGGTTCAGTCCCCCCATCTTTTGATCATTCCTCAATCTGGAGGGAGAGGGGCAAGGATGGCTCCAGCTACTTCCTGCTGATAAGGGGTGTAGACTCAACAAGGGCTTGGAATGAAACTGGCTAGCACTCGTTTGAGGGTATTTTCTTATTTCTGGTTTCAAGTTCACATTTTATCCCAATAAACAAATACCACCTATGTGCCAGCTGTCAAGGCACTCATAGACCCAAGATTGGTAACAAACCCCAAAGATATACTCTTGGGGGCACACAGAATGCCAGACATTGTCAACATTTAGGATTTTTAGAGGTTTTATCGAGGACATGGTCAAGCAGGAATTGTGTCCCACATTTTTACGTGTTTTGGTGTCTATCATTATCCATTTGGCTGAAAAACTTACATATTAAATATGGAAGAGACATAGGCTGGGAAAGGATGGACTTTCCAATATTCTGACCAAATAGAACCTTGACAGGGGTAAACACCAAGGGTATTTGTTTTAAATCTGAGGATCCGATGACAGGGAGAGAACAAAGTTTCAGCTTAGTCAAGGGAAGGACAGAGGACAGGTGATCAGCCTAACTGATAGGTTACATCTGAAGTCAGTGAGGTTAGGGATGGTCAAAAAACTGGCCAGCACAACCAAGGGTCAGCATGATCAAGTACAGAAAGAGGTTTCAGATGACAGACCCACTGCTAGAGAGATTACCTACTTTTGCCAAAGTAGGATAAATCTAGACACCAAGTTGTCCTTGCAAGCCTGGGGGGTTAGAAACAAAGGACTGACAAAGGAAAAGATCATTCTAGGAAGTTACTGAAATTGCCTTCTGAAGAGTTTGACTTTACCAAGCCCACTCACCTTGATTTCTTTCTCGCAGCTTCTGAAAAGCAACTTACGATCTGTCTGGATTCACCTGGCCCCTGGGAGAACTCAGTGTCAGGGTCTGGAACCAGCCCAGAATTAGATGACCTTCGTCCTGGTTTTTGTGCAGCACGGTTCCCGTTTCCCTCTTAAAACCTCTAAAAATCTATTTCTCATAAGATCCAGTCCATCAAGGATGGAGCCGGTCTTCTGGATGTTTATCCTCCAAGATTTCAGTCTACAGCGTCACGGTCTCCTCCTTTAAAAGCTTCATTCAAACGGTTTTGCTATGAGTCCAAAGTTAGGGATCCAGATGTGGCAGAAGCCAACCATTCCCAGGAGCGTCCGCAGTCATCTTGGTGGGAACTGCAACTCTGGCTACAGCTTCCCTGGCTTCAGGGAGCAGCTCTCTGTCCTTGAGTTCAAAACCCCCAAATATTTAACATAGTGCCAAAACGTCTGCATGTGCTCCAGAACCAGAGTGCACGTGACCCCAAGGGGGCATGCACCTGACCCTGAGAGGTGCGGTACGCACGCACGAACCTCAAGTCTGCCTCCAGAAGGCAGGGGCTTGGGGTATTTATGGGATCAGGAATAAAGAGGCACAGCGTTCTGAGGCCTGGGCCGTGTGGGCGGCGTGGGGAAAAGTGCGAAAAGGTATCGGAATTGTCCCTCTGCGCAGGCGTAACTAGGCTACAGGCTCCACAGGTTCACAAAGTCACCAGCGGATAAGTGCGCAGGCCCAGTTGTGGGGTCGGTGGTTCTCCCGTTTCGTCGGCTCAGCCCAAACGAGACACAGCTGACTCCAAGTTCCTGGAGAACAGCTCCAGAAAACATCTTACTGTTTAGGCTCTGTGCAGCTTGGAGGATGCCTAAGTCTTAAAATGAGCTTGCTTAGTGAGAGCAGGTGAAATGTATTTGACTCATTACCCATGATTTCAGTTTGAAAATCAAACTGAGAAATGTGGCTGTGATCCTTGACTTATAATGAGGTTTTAGAAACGAGACTGATCACAGGAATAAAGCTGGCCAGGAAGCGTTTGATTCTTCATGATTATCTTTTTTCCTTTGAATTAATTTTATTTTTTTATTGAAGTATAGTTGATTTATAATGTTGTGTTAGTTCCAGGTGTACAGCAAAGTGGTTCAGTAATACGTGTATATGTACATATACATACATATATATGTATATGTATATATGTATATATTCTTTTTCAGATTCTTTTCCCTTATAGGTTATTACAAAATATTGAGTATAGTTCTCTGTGTTATATAGTAGGCCCTTGTCGGTTATCTATTTTATATACAGTAGTGTGTATATGTTAATCCCAAACTCCTAATTTATCCGTCCCCACCCCTTTCCCTTTGGTAATCATAAGTTTGCTTTCTACGTCTGTGGGTCTATTTCTGTTTTGTAAATAAGTTCTTTTGTATCATTTTTTTTAGATTCCACATATAAGCGATATCATATGAAATTTGTCTTTGCCTGGGTTACTTCACTTAGTATAATAATCTCTAGGTCCATCCATGTTGCTGCAAATGGCATTATTTTATTCTTTATGATGGCTGAGTAATATTCCATTTTATAAATATACCATATCCTCTGGTGGGCAGGGCCATGACAGGGGGCATGTCTAGTAGTGGTTGTGGACTCAGGAAGTCTTTAGGCAACCTGTCTGCTAATGGGTGGGGCTCTGTTCCTACCCAGTTGGTTTTTGGCCTGAGGTGTCCCAGCACCTCAGGCCAAAGGTCCATTGTCCAATTTGCTGCCCAAATGCTTCAAGGCTGTTCTCCATGGGAAAGGCTCAGGGAACAGGTGCGATGCTCTCCTGGGATGAATTTCCCACACTTGGCAACTGCCTGTCCGGCTGGCTGTGACCTTGGACCCTGGCAGAGGTGGAACGGGGGTCCAGGGTGCCTCCCTGGAATCCCCCAGGGCCACACCTGCCTTTCAGACTCCTGGAAGGTTCTAGATTTGTGGCCCCAGCTTGCACAGAGCATTACCCCGTTGTGGCCTGGGCACAACCTTTGAGCCACAGCCTGGTTCCCTGTACCTGGCCAGACACCTGGGATTGGAGGGGGCCACAGGCATCACGAGGACTGTGCTTTGCTGGGAAGGTGGCAGGAGTGAGACTCCTTATGGCGACAAATCTGGGACAAGGAGCCTCAGCTATCTTTCTGTATGGAGATGTACACCTATACAAATATCCCATTTCCCCATCATACCCATCATTCCTGGAAGGTAGCCTTGACTACGTTGGGATCACAGTCTTTAATATTGAAAAGTATGCTGTCAGAAATGCAAATAAATAATCATAACCACTTGGCTAGGCCTGTGGTATTTTTCTTTCAATTTTCCTTTTAGGATTCCACATGCCTAATATTTTAAGCACAAATATCTTTACTAGCTTCTTACTATAGAAAACAACAGTAACATTCTTTTGAATCCTTACTATGTATTAGACACATTACGTTAGGCGCTATTACTATCCCCATTTTACAGATGAGGAAACTGAGTCTTAGAGAGATTAAGTCACTTGCCTGAGGATAGGTTCCTATTAAGTTGCTGAGTCAGGATTCGGAACAAATTCTGTCTAAACAGCTGCTCCTAATTCCTACTCAGTGGAAAAGGGGAGTATAGTTTAACACGGTTCTCTGGTTTTCATGAGAAGGAATTATCCCAAAATACTACTAAACTCTTAGAACACTCTTATTTCTCTGTACAAGTGTGGTGTGACTGATTGGTGGTGATAGTCATTAGTCTATGTTTCTCTCATGAGTGAATCTGATCTATTAAATGGCTTGAGTATGGAGGACTTAGTCTCTTTCTCCTCCCTTCTTCACCTGGACTGTCCCCAAAATTCAACTTTGCTTCCGGTGGGCAAAATCAGAAATGCAGTGTAGGTCTCAGCAAACTAACTTTAGCTCAAACTAAGACAAATCCTCCAACCTGACTACTACTGAAAACCAGAAAATAGCTTGGTTTTCCATTCTCTTGACTCCTTTGTCTTACTTTTCTATTGATTCAGAAATCAGTCCAGGAGATACATGCTATTTTGTAACCTATTGCTGTATAACAAATCACTCTAGAATTTGGTGGCTTAAAAATAAAAACAATCATGTTTTTGGCTCATAAATTTACAAGTTGGGTAGAGTTTAGCAAGGTGGGCTCATCACGATCCCACGAAGCATCAGCAGCCCAACCGGTCTGGGGGATATGTTTTCAAGATGGCTCACTTACATGGCTGTCAAGTTGGTGGGGGTATCAGCTGGGAGTTCATCTGGGGCTGTTGGCCAGGGGCCACTCCCTGGGGCTGATTGGGCTTCCTCACAGCATGACAGCTGAATTTCAAAAGCAAGCGCTCAAAGAGGCCCAGATGGAAGCTGCAAGAGTTCTTATCAACCAGCCTAAGAAGTCCCAGAATATTCCTCTACAGCATTCTATGATCAAGCAAATCCCTAAGGCAAGCCCAGATTTAAGAGGAGAAATGCCCTCTTTCAGTAGAAGGAGAAGTAAAATAATTTGCACCCATTGTTAATCTATCATAGATGCTATTGACTGAACTTTTTCTAGAAGTCCAATGCCCTGAAAGGTCAAACTATATAAAGAGTAAAATATGAAACATATAAGAAAACAGAAATCACACCCCAGCTTGCTAGTTTTTCTGAAAAGTTTAAGAACAGGCAAAAAATATTAAAAGTCTGTTTCTAAATCCCAATAGTCTTCAGCTTTATGGATACTAATTAATTCATGAAAGAATCCAGCAACCGAGAAGAATTAAATTTTCCAGGGTCTCATCAGACATCAATATAAAACTGATTTTCTGTCGTTAAACTATTTATTGCCTGATTTCCAATGTCTAACTTGTTCCTAAACAGAACTGTAACCAGAATGATTTAAAAGTTGTTTCTCATCTGCTAAGTATTTTTCCATTCATTTGCTGTTCTTTCCCAAATCCACTAGGGAAAAGAAAAAAATGACACCCTAAACTTGAAGATGCCATTTCAATTACCTAAATTGAAGAGGCTGAACCAGGTAATCAAAAGATTCTCTGAACCCCTGCTTTCTTACAACTTCAGCTAACTCCAGCATTATTATCAAAAATTTTCACCAGACATTAACAGAATTAGAAAGACTAGGTCATGCCCTCCCAATGTGGGACAGGTAGATGCTCAGAGTTACTACTACTATTTGCCTATTTTGTTATTATAAACATTCACTACCATTGGCCATAAAATTAGAGGTGCATGTGTGTGGTTTATAAAGGTTATAAGTAGTTGAAGATCTACTGGGTCTTTTTTTTGTTTGTTTTGTTTTATTTTGTTTTGTTTTGTTTTTGCTGTACATGGGCCTCTCACTGTTGTGGCCTCTCCCATTGCGGAGCACAGGCTCCGGACACGCAGGCTCAGCGGCCATGGCTCACGGGCCCAGCCTCTCCGCGGCATGTGGGATCCTCCCGGACCGGGGCACAAACCTGTGTCCCCTGCATCGGCTGGCAGACTCTCAACCACTGCGCCACCAGGGAAGCCCTACTGGGTCTTCTTTTAATAGATTTGTGAGAGATTCAAGGTAAGGTCATTATCGCAAAGATTTCTTTTGATGTGGGAAAGAAAAGAATGTGGGTGCTTATTCTTTAACTTTATAAAGTGCAGGAACACAAAACTTGGCCATGTGAAGTTTATCTAGTCACCAGAGGAAGATTCTGTTCAATGTCAGCTTTTTAATAGCAGAAAGGAAATATTTTTCCAAGGGGAAATCACAAGATCTGTTTGGGAGCTCTAAGGTCATCTGGGAGACACCTCACAAGTTCTTTACTACCTAAAAATGTTAGGACTCAAAGGTCTCAGTCCCTTTCCCACTTTTATTATGGATGCATTTTGTTATATAAAAGAATTTAATATTCATCAACTGCCAACTATACCAACTAAGAACCAAGAGAAAGAAAAATATTGTGATACTTTACTGTTGATTTCATTTAAAAGCAGAATTAGCAATATCGAGAATAAGGGAGGAGGGGGGAGGAAGGATGAAAGGGAGGGAGGGACTAAAGAAGAAAGCAAAACTTATCAGAGACCAAACTCAGTGAAAGGTATGGCAAATGAAAGATGTCTTCATAATCTTTGACTTTCTCCTCCATTAACACATGGAGTCTACATCCCTTCCCTTGAATGTGGACTGACCCTCAAATACTTTAAGCAATTGAGTATGGTGGCTTCCCTTTTTTTCCTCTTGGGGTCCTGAGGTACCATAAAAGAAGTCCAGGCTAGTTTTCTGGAGACAGAGGTCATGTAGAGGGGAGCTGACGCACCTGATATGTGAGTGGAGAAGCCATCTTGGCTGCCAGCCTGCAGAAGATCCCAGCCCCAGCTGTCCTCTGACTGTAATCCCATGAAAGGTTAAGCAAGTCTATTCAACCCACAGAACCATAAGAGATACTAACAAAGTATTGTTGAAACCACTAAAATTGAGGGTAGTTTGGTACCCAGCAGTAGATAAGAAGAACAAGGCATCATGTGGGAAAAGAGAGAACATTGTATCAAGGGAAAACCATAATTCAAAAAGGCACATGCACCCCAATGTTCATTGCAGCACTATTTACATTAGCCAGGTCATGGAAGCAACCTAAATGCCCATCAACAGACGAATGGATAAAGAAGATGTGGTACATATATACAATGGAATATTACTCAGCCATAAAAAGGAATGAAACTGGGTCATTTGTAGAGACGTGGATGGACCTAGAGACTGTCATACAGAGTGAAGTAATTCAGAAAGAGAAAAACAAATATATATTAATGCATATATGTGGAATCTAGAAAAATGGTACAAGGTTTGAAAGGCAGACACAAGTAGAGACACAGACGTAGAGAACAAACATATGGACACCAAGGGGGGAATGGGGGGGGCGGGTGTGGTGGAATGAACGAGGAGATTGGGATTGACATATATACACAAATATATATAAAATAGATAACTAATAAGAACCTGCTGTATGAAAAAATAAGTAAAATTAAATTTAAAAAATAAACAACAAAAAAATGAGAGAAAAAGAGTGAAGATGCAGGCTAGCCTTGTCAAAATGTAGCAGCAAGGTCATCCGGAGCCTTTAACTCTTGGATCTTCCTTCTAACTGCAGGTTTCTATCTGAAATGCTTTGAGTAGATCGTCCTCAATTGCACAATGCAGAGAGAGGACCCAACCAACCAACCAACTGTCCACAAGAGACTGTGACCACCAACAGTGAATCACGTTTTTCTGGCCTCCTTTGGTGAGGCCAAAATGGTTTAGAGATTTTTTTTCCCCCTGATATTTCCCTATACAAGTCTAGTGTGCCCCTGCAAATACACTGATTAAAGTCTCAGGATTCAATTTACATAATTGAGGCAGTCCAGCTAATTTTAGGAAAATTACAACTTTGTGAAAAATAACTGTTATACAGTAACTATGGCAAAGATGTTCTGCTTTGTGTCATACACAATGAAATCAGTAGGTTTAAAAATTAAGAACAAGCGCCTCTAAGCTCTCAATGTCATTTCAAAAGTGAGAGAGAGCTGTTAAGAAACAGCTTTGCATGTTAATCACAGAGCTCGGGAACATTCTGTGTTAAGATATATGATTTTCAACCTTGCTAAAAGAAATATTGAAAGAGGGAAATTGATTTTTTTCCCCAGAAAATTTGCCTGTCACACTCCAAGATAAGTTACTGTTATGTGTATCCATTAACTAAGTTTATTATATGAAAAGTCACACTCTAGGAAAAAAAGTTCAGTCAGCATTGACTTCAGCTAGGATTTATACAACCTCTTAATTCAGGGAATCAAGGTTAACTGAGTTGATTCTCATTAATGTGCAATTGAACTAGTTATGGAACAAAGAGCATATGGAATAGTAACAAGTTATAACTGCATTTGGGAAATTGTGTTGGTCGCCTCAGAGAGGGATTTTTGGAAATACTATATTCACAGAAAGAGTAAATAAATGTACTGCTATTATATGTGCTGAATGGTAAATTAGCATGCAATGTTTGGTAGAAGAAATCAGTGACAGAATGAGATAATTTTTTAAATTAAAAAAAAACATTTATCCTAAAGGTTTTCAAACTTTTCCCAAGAAGCTCTGTATTCCACTGAGATATTTGGGGATGGAGGAAAAGGGAAAGGAAGTCTGAGTAGGTGGGTTCTACTCCCTAAGAAGCTCCACATCAATCCATCACCCCTCTCAGCCACAGCTCTGCCTTTATGTGTTTTCTGTACTGAAATGATCATAAAATTGCATTTGAGAAACTAGCTCAGAGCCTAAATAGGGTCTTAGATGAGTTCCCTCAGAAGCTGACCTGGAAGTGATTCCTAAAAAGCACCAGCACATCAGTGGCAAAGTAAAAGGATGGAGGTGAAGAACTGCTGTCTCAAGAAAGTACATTTGGAAGAATTTAGCCTGAACCGATAAGCTTCCAAATGCAAAATCCTGAGTGTGAAGGAAACCCCCGATTCGAGTTTTCAGACGATTTTCCCCTTAAAGATAACAAATATAATCATTTTTTTGGGGGGGTGGCATTCTCATGAAGTTTCTGGGGTTTATTCAGGAGCAGTAGACTCATAAAGTATTGGTTAATTCACTCCAAATTGAGTTTACTACTAGCTAAAGCCAAACATAATCTCAAATGATATACGATGTCTTTTCACTTGACAACAAATTTTAGTTCAATGATGTGCTTATTTAGAACCATAATTAATTACAGAAGCCAAAATGCAATAGAAACTGAAGATACATATATCTTTAAAAAATACATCTATACATTTCCAGCTCCTTTGAGCCTCTATTTTCATCTTTAAAATAGTGATAATAGAATCTTATAGAATCCTTGCAAAGGTAAGATAATGCATGCAAAATGTTTAGCACAATGCTTAGATGTATGTGTTCAATGTGATAGCTTTTATCATCATCATTATTATTAATCACCATTATTGCAAAAAAATAGAGGAACTGGAGAAAACTGAGCATTAAATGATGATGTAATTTACTCATTTATAAGCATCCCTCAATGGTAAAGAATTAATACTATTCTTGATAAAAATAGTCCATAAAATACTATCTTATAGAAATGTACACATTTAGCTTTTGTTTAATTATATTAGGTTCACATTTTCCTTATCCTTTGACATTTTACTTAACCCATCACTGCCACTACCTCTTATCCCTAAGAGGGATATCCAGGCAGGTGAAAAGTCTAAATCAGCAGTCCTCATCAAAGAATAATAGACTATCTAATCTAGGGATGCTTAGCCTCACACAACTTTTAGGAAGTCCCTAAGAATGTGAAATTATGGAAAAAAAATTTGTGTGAAAGTTTATTTACCTGGGAAAAGTGGGTCATTATTGGAGGGTCTACGACTCTCAAAAAAGTTAAGAACCATCGATCCCATCCCACTCTGGTTGTACAGTTGAAGAAATAGGACGAAAGCATTGGAGTCACTTACTCAAGGTCATACACTTAGCTAGCAATAGAACTGTGAGTAGGGCTGAAGATGTTCTTATTCTTGGTCCTTGATGATCTGGGCAGAGATCCTGATTTTTTTGCGGGGGGCCGTGCCACACAGCTTGTAGGATCTTAGTTCTCCCACCAGGGATTGAACCCTGGCCCTCGGTAGTGAGAGCATGGAGTCTGAACCACTGGACCGCCAGGGAATTCCTGAGATTCTAATGACACTAGATAGAGGATGGTCAAGGAAAAGATGGCAGATCCCAACAGACATGGATCTTGTCGAATCTGCTGGACAGCATAATGGCTCCTTGTCCATGTACGGGAGTGGTCAACCCCAGACCAGATTTCAGTTCCATCATTTTGTTGACTGAATTTGGGCATGTTACTTAATTTATATGAGCCTATATTGCCTCACCTATAATACAGTTATAAAAATTGCTTATAGTCAGGATTTAGTGAGGATTAAATGAAATAATATGCAAAAAGCAACCAGAACAATGCTTGGTAAATAATAAATAGAAGTTATTATTGTGGTTGTTCTACCTCGTCTTCCTTTTCTATAAAGTTTCCTTTGCCCCAGCCAACTCAGTTCCTCCGAATTCCTTCTATTCCTTCTTCCAACTAACAGCTACTTTGGGGATATAATTCAATGAGCATTTGCACAACAATGTTTAAAAGACTGATACCTTCTCCTGAAGATCTCTTTTTAATTCATGAAAAATTGCCCCAAGCCAAGGCATAAAGCCAGGGATGGAACTGCAGCTTCAACAACAATCTGATGAGAGAGAAATTTATTACTTTATTTTTCAATGGACGAGGAGAATTCCTAAGCTTCCCTTCCAGAAATCACACTTGCTGGTGGATACCTTCTCCCACTACTTGATATGACCATGTGCCCAGCGACAAGTAAAAAGAAGGAGAGCATCCCTGGCCAAAAGCCTTTTCCTGAAATCCCCTTAAAAAACAGGAAGCTTCTGAGCCAGGCTGATGAAGTCCATGCCACGGCAGATGCGACTCACATACCTGAATCCTCCCCAGCCTAAATAATTCATTACCGCAGTAAAACAGCAATTCCCTCAGTCAATGCTGAATACCATAGCTATTTGCTCATTGCAAAATATTACCATCTCAAAGAAACAGCAGATGATTTGTCCTCCATGTGCTTGCATCCTTGCCCAGTTTGTCTACAAACTGAGATCTCTACTGGTTTTATAATTCCAACCATATTTATTTTAATCTTTTTTTGCAAATTCTCCGTCTTTTTAGAATTCAAATATAACTGCTGGTATTGGGACAAAAACGGAAAGATTCCTTTTTTTACCCTCTCTTTGGTTTCAGTGTGTATCTGATGTACAGGTATTCTTTACTCTGTAATTCAATGAACAATAAGCAAAAGCCACATGAATTATACGATGGTTCCTAAAAATAAGTTAGTAGCAGATTATCAGCTCTTCTTTACAAAAATTCTTATCATGTATGCAGTGTGTTCTTACTCACTAATCCTTCTGAATTCATGGGGCACAAGTTAGCACAACCTTGTAACATATGGCTTTAGGCCTTTATACATAGCTTACCTCTTGCTGATGTTTTTGGAATATAACTAGACCCAGAAGATAAGGGGCAGAGGGAGGAGACGGGGTTTGCTAAGAACTCTTTCTGGATAAAGTATTAACAGAACTAAAGTGCTGTAGTTGGATATAAATCCTCATGTTTCCCCCTCAAGCATTAAACTGTTTGATTTCCCATCTATCCAAGGTTGATTAGTGTTAGGAGACTTATTCGGGGATAATTCAATTGCCAGGTTCAAATGCCTGTGTTATCTAAACAAGTATTTGCACTAGCACTGTTGCCGTCATGAATTTAAAAAAAAAAAAAAAAGAGCCTTATCCTCCTCCTTAGGGTAGAAAAGTTCGAAAAGTACTGGGAAGAAGAAGAAGCAGAAATGGCATTATTCCTGGTGTTTTCTACCTTTAAAAGAGAGGTTGTGGACTGCACTGCTTAACAGCCTCCAAAATGAATATCTGCTGCTTATCACTTTTTAATGCATCTGATATCTTGGGTATTTTAAATAACAGGAAAATTCGCATTTTGATCCATCAGACAGCTGGTATGACACGCGAACTAATTTTCTCATTAAAGTACAATCACAAGAAAAGGAAAGCATGATCTACTGGGGCAAACACAAATGCTCTGTTTTCTAGCAATCTCTTAACAGACAGGATAAGCAATACTCACAGCCCGCAACCCAGAGTCACTGCAAGATTCTACTACTTTTTAAAGTTTAAACCGTGTCCAGTACTTTATCAGATTTTAAAAGAAAATAAAGTACTGACGGGCATTTCTGTCACTGACCTCAGTCTAGTGCATCTCTTGGAGCAGAAGAGGCATTCTTAATTCCCAGGGTGCAAACACCTCCCAAACTCTCCCACGCTATCCTGGGCCCCCACTGTTACATCATCAACAGCTTCGTCTCTGCTCCTTCCTTCATCTAAACCTACACAAGGGTTCATGTTTCCCATGTCCCTTAACTAAAACCCTTTACCCTTCTCCCTCTCACTTCACTTCACTGCCACATTTCAGTGATTCATCTCTAAATCCAAATGGTTGCACCAGGACTTCCTTGGCGGTCCAGTGGTTGGTTAAGAATCTGTGCTTTCACAGCAGTGGCCGCGGGTTCGATCCCTGGTCTGGAACTAAGATCCCACATGCTGCACAGCATGACCAAACAAAGAAACAAACAAACAAATGGTTGCGCCATTTCACGTGTTTCCTGCATCTCTAATGTCTTTCCCAGCAACGTCCCCACATTTTTTAACCTGCAGTTGAAGCATCCCCTCACTTACCTGCTGCATACTCACCCTCTGGCTTAGCAGACCCTGGCCCATCCCTCTTTTGTGTCACCACTGTGCTTGGGTAGTGTCCTCATTTTGGCATCACATGGCACATCAAAGGACTGTGACAGAAACTGCTGTCTCCCAATATCCATTCCCCCCCCTTTTTTCCTGCAGAAATGTAACTTGTGAAACTCAAGAGAAGGAAGTATTATGTCATGAAGTGAATAAGTGAAGAGAAATAGATCTAAGAATAATATCCTTTAATAAATTAGAGGTGAAAAGAACAAGTGCTGCATCTTTTGGAACTAAAGAGTGAGGAGATACTCCTGGAAGGCTAAGAGAATGAGAAGAGGGTGAAATGGGGAAATAACTCAGAAACTGAGGAAAGATTATTTTTTCACACTTGAAATGAAATTAATTATACTAACAAATTCCAGGATATCTAACCTTCTTTGTATTCCCAGATGTGACTGACTTCATTGCTCTGTACTGTTCTTTTAGTAAATACATTCCTTTAAAAGATAAGTGGATGGGACTTCCCTGGTGGCGCAGTGGTTAAGAATCCACCTGCCAATGCAGGGGACATGGGTTCGAGCCCTGGTCCGGGAAGATCCCACATGCCATGGAGCAACTAAGCCCGAGCACCACAACTACTGAGCCTGCACTCTAGAACCCGTGAGCCACAACTACTGAGTCTGCGAGCCACAACTACTGAGCTCGTGTGCCACACCTACTGAAGCCCGCGTGCCTAGAGCCCATGCTCCACAATAAGAGAAGCCATCGCAGTGAGAAGCCTGTGCACCACAAGGAAGAGTAGCCCCCACTACTCGCCGCAACTAGAGGAAGCCCGTGCGCAGCAATGAAGACCCAATGCAGCCAAAAATAAATAAATAAACAAATAAATGTAGAAATATATATACATATAAGTGGATGTAATTTGTGCCGAGTCTTTTCTTTAGAATTTTTACTGCAGCATCCTAAGTGAGACTGTCCTTTGTTTTGCTGTTTTTGTTAGGTTCTGGTTTAGTGCTAGGCTTCTTTCATAAAATATGTTGTTTGAAGTCTTCCTCATTTTTCTGTGTTCTAAAATGGTTTAAATTTTTGTCCTTCAATGACAATGAACTTGTCTATGCAATTGTTTGAGACTGTCATCTTTGGGGAGGTTCTTAAACTCTCTTCTTCCTTTTAGGGTTATTGATCTATTCAGAGTTTTGACCCTTCCTTGAATCAAGTTTGAGAAATTTCATTATCCTAAAAATTCATCAAATGTATAAAGACTTGCAAATTTCTTAACAAATAGTGTGTATACATAAAATCAGTTGTAAAAATGTTTAAATCCCATATGCTAACACATATATATGGAATCTAAAAAAAAAAAAAGCTTCTGATAAACCTAGGAGCAGGACAGGAATAAAGATGCAGACGTAGAGAATGGACTTGAGGACACGGGGAGCGGGAAGGGTAAGCTGGGACGAAGTGAGAGAGTGGCATGGACATATATACACTACCAAACGTAAAACAGATAGCTAGTGGGAAGCAGCCGCATAGCACAGGGAGATCAGCTTGGTGCTTTGTGACCACCTAGAGGGGTGGGATAGGAAGGATGGGAGGGAGACGCAAGAGGGAGGGGATATGGGAATATATATACACATATAGCTGATTCACTTTGTTATGCAGCAGAAACTAACACAACAGTGTAAAGCAATTATACTCCAATGAAGATGTTTAAATAAATAAATAAATAAATAAATGAAATATTTAATTTCCTGGCTATTTATAGTTGTAGTCCATGATGAAGCTTAATGCTGTTTTTTGTTGGTTTTTTTCCCTCATTATTTTATCTCCTTTCCATTCTGGCCACATGATAATCTTTCAGCCCAGGGCCTTTGTACTTGTTACTCCAGTGAGTTCAGCCCAACACTTTTCATGAACTCTCTAACTAGTTCAATTCCTCCTGTTTGGCACTATAACATCACATATCAGTTAAAAATTACTTTTAGTTGCGATTATTTGATTAACTATGTCTTCACTATAGAGACTATATTGTGTATTATTCTTTTCTAGGTAACTTTTTTTTTTCTGGATGGCTGCTTACAGCAGTATTCTTTATCATTAAAGATTTAAATGTTTAGTATCATGTATTTAAAGGTCAATTTCTTTTCACAATTTTGACTGGAAGATAGTGAGCTATTTTACATCCACATGCACAGTTATTTTTTTCTTTAAATTAAAAAAATGTGTAATATGATCCCTTTAAGTATTTTCCCATTCACTTGTTCTTTCCTCTATATGTGGAACACCAATTATTTATTAAGGCATTTTTATTCTCTTTCATTGACTTCCACATTGTGGGAGCACTTTTCAATTTTATCAACTGAGTCAATAATCTGGTCTTCCGCTGTTTGCTGCATCGGGGTGAATTCTAACTCTGCCATTTTATTATTAATTCTTTTTACAATTCTTACTTATATAATACATCTCCTTTTTATCAGCTCACGTTATTACCTTTTATCTTTTTATAGATTGTCCTCTTTTTTGTTTAATCTAATTCCACTTTTATCTAGAGCCAAATTTCTCAACCTCAACACCAATGACATTTTTTTTAAATAAACTTATTTATTTATGGCTGCATTGGGTTGTTATTGCTGCACGTGGGCTTTCTCTAGTTGCAGCCAGCGGGGGCTACTCTTTGTTGCAGTGCGTCGGCTTCACATTTGTGGTGGCTTCTCTCGTTGCAGAGCACGGACTCTAGGCACATGGGCTTCAGTAGCTGTGGCATGCGGGCTCAGTAGTTGTGGCTTGCAGGCTCTAGAGCGCAGGCTCAGTAGATGTGACACATGGGCTTAGTTGCTCCACGGCACATGGGATCTTCCCGGACCAGGTCTCAAACCCATGTTCCCTGCACTGGCAGGCAGATTCTTAACCACTGCACCACCAGGGAAGTCCCTGTCTTGTCCTCTTTTAAGTCACCAATTTAAAAAGATTTTTCTGGATCTTAGATAATGTGCAGAGGTATGATTTTACTCTGAAGCTTCTGAAACATCCACTTTTTTCTTGTTTCTCAAAGCCTATGCAACAAAATCTAACTCATTCTTTGTAACAGCCTCATAATATTCCTTAGTATGACGTGCCATATTATAATCTCTCTTTTAAATTCTCATACTAATGCATTTCAGGTTATCTATAGGGCTTGTTTGTGTTGGTTTGGTTTGTTTTGTTTTTTTTTGCCCCTTCAAACAACACTGTAATAAAACTTCTTGCGGGAGTTTTAGATAGAATACATTCTATCCTTTTCCTTTGACTATTTTGACAGTTTAAAAGTTGCTTCTGCATTGTATGGTTCTGTTTTGCAACACGTCTAAATATCTTTTCATATGTTTACTCCTCAGTTTTCATTTTCTTTTTCATGAGTTGTTTGTCCATATTACTTTCTTTCTCTTTTTTTCCTCAGATATTTGTAGGAATTATCTGGACATTAGAAATATTAACTCCTTGTTTGTTACAAATATTGGAATATTTCCTCCAGCCTATAAATGGTCTCAATTCTTTCTTATGTTGTTTTCTAATAAGGAAATTTTTATTAATATGTATTCAAATTTGCCAATCCTTTTCTGTGTAGTTCTGGGTTTCCCAGCTCATTCAGAATATCTCTCCCACCTTAAGTTTATAAAAACATTTTTTCCTAAAGTGTTGAATGATTTTATTGTTTTACTTTTTACATTTGATTCTTTAATTAATCTGGAATATATATTAAATAAGCTATAAGGTAGAAATCCAACATTGTTCTATCATTTTGGACTGAATTTAAAAGGCATCCTTGTCATATATTAAGGCCTCATCCTGTTTAGATCTATTCCCAGGTTCCCTTCCCTGTTCCAATGATCTATTCTTCTGTTCTTATCCAATCATTAGACTATTTTGATTTTAGAAATTATGCAAAAACTTAACATATCATATTTTGCATATTTATTCTTTCATACGAATTTTAAAATGGTGTTTTCCAGTTTGAAAAACAATTGAGATTCTGAATGAAATTGCATTAATGATGTGTAATTTGAGAATAAATTACAATTTTATGATATTTTATTTTCCTATCTGGGAATGACTCCCCAAGATTTATTTTTTTGTGCAGTCAAATGTATTATTTAAATACTGATTACATCAAACATATTATTTTGTAACTTGCTTTTTTTCATTAAACAGCATATTCTAAATACTTTTCATGTCACTGAATATTTTTAAACAATTATACAGGTTTCAGGGTATTAAAATATCAAGATATGTTCTCATGATATAAAAGACTTCATTGAATCTCTATGTTTTCATTTTGTTTTTATAAATAGCATTATATTTTCTTATTATTATAGCTAACAGTACACATTGAACAACCTTATAGATAAATCTCTGCTCACATCTATGATTTATTTTTATAACAAAAAGCAAGTCGTGTTCAACACAGAAACCATGAAAAGCACAGAAAATCCCAATGGAAGAAAAAAAATCTCCAAAGTTTAGTTGGGAACCCATCTTCTAAAGATAATTGCATAATGAGGATCTGTTGTTTGTCTTTTTAGTATTCTCTCCCTTCTCTCTCCATCTGCGTGTGTGTAGAGTTATAAAAACAATATTGAATTGCATACAGGATAGCTTTTTTGTTTTTTTTTACCTATATTGTGAATGTGTCAATCTGTTTTCCATTATGTCTGTGTTAATGTTCATGTCTTATGTGCCCCCAAATTATCTCAGCCCCAACTGTCCCCTGACCCTTAATGCCCTGCTCAGTCTCAACCACTGCACTGGTAAATGACTCTATGGGGACCAACCAGCTACATGCCCAGAGTCTCTGGCTCCTCCCACCATTTCCAAACTTGTATAAAGCACACGCAGTTCATGGAGTCTGAAGAAAGAGTCAAGGACACAACCCAGAAGTTCAGGAAAGTTAACTCCCTGACCAATGACCTTTGACCATGGGTAAAAGGGAGACTGATTGGGGTCAAGAGAGAAATTCTTTCTCAAATCTGAAGGCAAGCCATGGCTAATGCAGGAAAGTCACTTTGCATTTGCTTCTTATCCTTCTTTGCCTCACTCCTTTTTGCCTCAGGCTTGCTGCCCTCGAAGTACACCTTTCAATAGGATTAGCACTTGAACCTGGTCTCAGTATCTCTTTTCTATGGACCCCAGGCAAAGCACCAGGATAATACTGTATCATAAGGATATTATAACTTAGTAATTAATCTTCCACTGATAAACATTCAGGTGTTTCCAAATATTGCTTATTACAAATAATGCTGTTATAATATACTTACACAAATATATTTACACATAACTCTGATTATTTTCTTTTTTTTTTAAACACTATTCTTTTTTTTTTTTTAGATGTTGGGGGTAGGAGTTTATTAATTTATTTTATTTATTTTTGCTGTGTTGGGTCTTCGTTTCTGTGTGAGGGCTTTCTCCAGTTGTGGCAAGCGGGGGCCACTCTTCATAGCGGTGTGCGGGCCTCTCACTATCGCGGCCTCTCTCGTTGCGGAGCACAGGCTCTGGATGCGCAGGCTCAGTAGTTGTGGCTCACTGGCCTAGTTGCTCCGCGGCATGTGGGATCCTCCCAGACCAGGGCTCGAACCCGTGTCACCTGCATTAGCAGGCAGATTCTCAACCACTGCGCCACCAGGGAAGCCCCTGATTATCTTCTAAGGATAAATTAATAGACATAGAACTTCTGGAAAGTGGTATAAGCATTTTGAAGGATAAAGAAACTTTTTAAAAGTCACATTTAAGTTCTTTGACTCTAGACTGAATGAGTCAGCAAGGAAATTAGCTGGGAATTGCCGTATACACAATTTGAAATGGGAATATTTTTCAGTTTAATGTGTTAACATTTAGAAACTATACAGTCAGTTCTGAGATCATTCTCTAGCTCCTGCCTCATTAAGAAATGGGAAAAGAGTTGTAATGTCTCTAAGAGTCTCCAATATGTTCAGTGGGGTGTCTGCATTTTCCAGATAGCCCACATCTTATTTGTACAGGTATACTTTCTTCTTTCAGGAATCTTGTTTTCTTTAAGCACATAGCTTTTGCTTATGTACTTGTTTCATTTATACTTCCGAATCTTTTTGGAATACGTTCAGAAAACAACAACAGCAAATGAGTTTTGCTTCTTTCCAATATACACAGAAAAATCCTAGATGCTACCCTACCTAGTTCATGAGAATATCTGTCTGATATTGTAGCTTATTATTTCTCCATAACTCTTTTCTAAGAGGGTACAGAGTGATGACAAGGGTCCAAAAATTTACATGTGCTCTCAGCACTGTCCATGATAGACTGAATCAATAATACACATATGCTATTTGGTGCCATTCTGATACGTATTTTCTCAGAGGATGTTTACTAAAAGTATCATTATGCCAGGAAGGTATATGAAGTTTGAGAACTTTGAGTATCCTCATATTTGAAGACAAGAAACCACTATTCTAACTCCAGCCCTGGGGTCCACGTTTGCAAGATTTCAAATTCCACCTGTGAACAACATCCTACATGTTGTGGCAAATTGGGGGAAATTTTTTAAACTTTTTTGATCAGAATATTTGCTTTCTCCTTGAATTCACAGCTGGAAAGCACATGCCCCAAAGCACTTTACTAGTGCGTATCTATCCTGTGTACCCCAAGTACCATTTAGTGGTTATAAGTTGAGCTCCAGCGTCAAAATCCTTGTGTTCAAATTCTGGCCCCATCACTATGTGGCTTTGGCAAATTGCCTAGCATTGCTATTTTCTCATCTTCTCTTCTATAAAATTGGGATAATAGCCATATCTATTTCATTGAATTAATATGAGAATTGAATGTGTTAATATATGTGACTCAGAAGAGTGCCTGGCACACGATATGCATAGAGTAAAATGAAAACTATAATAAAAATAAATTATTATTTAATAATTTTATGCCCAATATCATATTGATAACCTGGATAACACTGACTTAAATTATGTGAACTTATACCTCCTCCCATATTTCAAAAGACTTCCAAGGAAAAAGATAAGAGAGGAAAAGCATTCACACTAATTCAGTACCTAACATGTTCCAAACACCCCACTATTACGCAGGGCTCTTCCTAACTCTGTTCATTTTGAATATGCCACATGGTATCATATTATTATATAGTTAGGAAAATGCATCCGTATTCCACATTATCTCATTTTTAGCATTTAAAAGACTGACAAGACATATAATTGTGGTCTTAAAATCAGTCTCAATGTCAATTTTCTAGTTTTTCAATTTATAACTTCAAGAGAAAAAATATTTTACATGTCAATCATCTTAAAAGGCCCTTACCAATTATACAGGTTGTAGGCACTCTATCTACAGTATCTAATAGATAATTTGGCCCTCTTTTACACATCTCATCTTTATAGCCAAAATAAAAATGCCTGTTCTGTTGATGAGGAAACTGAGGCTTAAAGAGCTTAGGAATATTTACCAACTCCACCATGGGAAAGCATTAAACCTAGAGCTGGCCAAGATCAGAAGCACTTTCTCCATCTCCCATGGCCTCCAGAGTTCTCATCTTTCTCAGCTCACGGTGAGACATAGGGCTCTGCTTGGGCCCCTAGAACTAAACACAAAGACCTCAGGGTTCCTTCTCCCCAAGAATGCAGCCCTGAAACAGAACACTCCAGTTCTAAATGCTTTTTGGCAGAAGGCCCAGGTTTCTGTAGCTTCATTTATTCTCTTGTCAGGCTGTCCATCAAGAATTAAAACTCCACGACTTCATGTGGCTGAAGCCCAAAACTCTTAACATTTCATTTTATCTTTGGTTTCAACACCCTTTTGTTTCTGTTCTTACCCATTAGATGTGTGTTTTACGTCTTGTTCTTTAAGTTTTAAATCCCTTTTCCCTCTTGATATCTTTTCCAGCTATTGGTCAGCCTGGCAATGAGAAATAGCCACATCTCTGAGTTGTTTGAAACAAATTCTGAAATCTGAGCCTATGGCCTGGGAATTGCATAGATAAAAGTCATGTGTTACCAGTATCGAAATATATCCTGATGAATTGTGTGGCACCTACATTTTGGTTGTCTGCCAACTTTTTCTAATGTAGTAAAACTATGTCTCTTAGCTCTATAAAATGTTTAACCTGGAAAGTTTATATTATATGCACAGAGAGGCTATGGATGATCCATAAATTCATTGATGCAACGTAATTTTAGCCATCAGAGATTTGGATAGGTCTAGGTATATGATAACAACTAATACTTCTCAAGGACTTTACAATGCCAAGCATAATTCAAAGTACTTTGCATGTTAGTCCTCTAAACAAAGCTAGGAAGTCTAATCCCCACGTTAGAGAGGAAACTGAGGCATAGAGGGATGAAGTAAGTTGTCTGAAGTCGCAAAGCTAGTAGGTGGTAAAGCAGAAATGTGAACCCAGGAAGTCCAGCACCAGCACTCACAGCCTTAAGCACTAGGAATAGTATCTGTCCCATCCAGAAGGGAATTTTAAGGGAGGAAAGACCCATGTGAAAGAGATGCTGATATAATGATGGAGGGGAAAATAGAGAAGAAAGCATTTCTTCTTCTGCCACCCAAGTCTCTGGACTCATTTCCGAGCCTACAGCAAAAACTGTAGGAACATTCTCCTGAGGGGTTCAGTGTGACTTCAGAGATAAATTATTCTATTTGAAGGCAGACGAAGAGATAGAGAAGAACATGTTTCTCCAGTTAGGGGCAAAAAATAAATAATGACATTTGGTGGCATACAGAGCACTAGGACACAGAATCCTTTGTATAGATACTGGAATTTTCATACATATACCATGAGCAATGGCAGCCTTGGTCATGATCAAGCAACCTCCAGAGAGAATACATCAAATTTGGGTATCAGAGCAAAAAAAGAATTACGTATCCTATGCTGCCTGGAGACCAGAACTGCCAGACTGATGTGAGCACAGTGACTTGAACAGCAGGTGCCATGTGAGCCGTTATGGACTTGAGTCAGTGAACTTTAGATTATTATCCCTACGTAATCCATATATAAACAAAGGCCTGGGAAAACTCAGAGTACTCATAAATGACTTCACTTATATCACACAACTAGGGACAATTTTACCAGGACAAAAATATAAATTATAACCATGAGCATACTATATTAAAAAAATAGCTAAAATAAAGACTTAAAAGTAAGGATAATAGGTTGTTTTCATTTGTTTCCATTTTTTCACTGTTGTTTTGTCTCTTAGTAAGTGCTTTGTCATTAACTAGGACTTCTTAGAAGACACCGAAGGCTTGATAAAATTAGGAGTATAAAAACACTGAAGGATAAAGGAAGGACCAATTCATAGAACGCCAGGATAACCCAGTATATCAACTGAGAACCACTACATTAGACCATCTAAAGTTGGGGAGGGAGATTTCGTTAGTTTTCTGGTTCAGATCTTAGAATGATTTCTATACCAACTTATCAAATTCCTGAAAGGAATACATGAAAAAGCAGTTAAGAAATGGTTGGAAAATGTGACCCATAGTACAAATGCTAAGCATTAAATTATAGTACGACAGAAAAATTAGAAAGGAAAAGAAGAGAGTATCCATATATTTAATTAACTGAGCACATTTGAGAGGCATGGGCAGGAGAAACAAGACCAGCAACTAGATCTCAAATTCTCCTAGACATATAACATAACTTATTGGTCTTACAGACAGACCCAACAACAAAGTGAATCATTAAAGTTCCACCATAAGAAATTACAGTAGGCCCATCTGTGAAATCAATACAGAAAGATCAAAAGAAACAGCAGACATAACATCATAACATATCTTTTGTTTTGTAAAAATCCTTAGTAATTGAATCCTGGTAATTACTATGTCTCAAGATACCTTTTGCATCTTGCAGGATATTTTATCTGGAAGTCCCAATGATAAAGGCAAATGGCTCTTCTCTCACCGCTCCCACCATAGTCTTAATTCAAAACTGGACAAGAGCAGTACAATTTTGTCATGTTGCATACTAGACTTTCTTGGAAAGATTATTTTAATGGAGAATTGGATACATTAAAAATAATACCTACATTCATATAGGTATTATTCTCATTGCAGTGGCTTCTCTTGTTGTGGAGCACAGGCTCTAGGCACACAGGCTTCAGTAGTTGCAGCACACAGGCTCAGTAGTTGTGGCTCACAGGCCCTAGAGTGCTATCTGAGTAGTTGTGGCTCAGGGGCTTAGTTGCTTCGAGGCATTTGGGATCTTCCCAGACCAGGGCTCAAACCCATGTCACCTACATTGGCAGGTGGATTCTTAACCACTGCACCACCAAGGAAGTCCCTGGTTGGAGCATTTAATCCATTCACATTTAAGGGAATTATTGATATGTATGTTCCTATTACCATTTTCTTAACTGTTTTGGGTTTGTTTTTGTAGGTCCTTTTCTTCTCTTATGTTTCCCAGTAGAGAAGTTCCTTTAGCATTTGTTGTAAACTGGTTTGGTGGTGCTGAATTCACTTAGCTCTTGCTTGTCTGTAAAGTTTTTGATTTCTCCATCGAATGTGAATGAGATCCTTGCCAGGTAGAGTAATCTTGGTTGTAGGTTCTTCCCTTTCATCACTTTAAATATATCATGCCACTCCCTTCTGGCTTGTAGAGTTTCTGCTGAGAAATCAGCTGTTAACCTTATGAGAGTTCCCTTGTATATTATTTGTCATTTTTCCCTTGTTGCTTTCAATAATTTTTCTTCATCTTTAATTTTTGTCAATTTGATTACTATGTGTCTCGGCATGTTTCTCCTTGGGTTTACCCTGCCTGGGATTCTCTGCACTTCCTGGACTTGGGTGGTTATTTCCTTTCCCATGTTAGGGAAGTTTTTGACTATAATCTCTTCAAATATTTTCTCGGGTTCTTTCTCTCTCTCTTCTCCTTCTGGGACCCCTATAATGTGAATGTTGGTGCATTTAACGTTGTCCCAGAGGTCTCTTAGGCTATCTTCATTTCTTTTCATTCTTTTTTCTTTATTCTGTTCCACAGCAGTGAATTCTACCATTCTGCCTTGCAGGTCACTTATCCGTTCTTCTGCTTCAGTTATTCTGCTATTGATTGCTTCTAGTGTACTTTTCATTTCAGTTATTGTATTGTTCATCTCTGTTTGTTTGTTCTTTAATGCTTCTAGGTCTTTGTTAAACATTTCTTGCATCTTTGATCTTTGCCTCCATTCTTTTTCTGAGGTCCTGAATCACCTTCACTATCATTATTCTGAATTCTTTTTCTGGAACGTTGCCTATCTCCACTTCATTTAGTTGTTTTTCTGGGGTTTTATCTTGTTCCTTCATCTGGTACATAGTCCCCTGCTTTTTCATTTTGTCTGTCTTTCTGTGAATGTGGTTTTCATTCCACAGGCTGCAGGATTGTAGTTCTTCTTGTTTCTGCTGTCTGCTCTCTTGTGGATGAGGCTATCTAAGAGACTTGTACAAGCTTCCTGATGGGAGGGACTGGTGGTGGGTAGAGCTGGGTGTTGCTCTGGTAGGCAGAGCTCAGTAAAATTTTAATCCACCTGTCTATTGACGGGTCGGGCTGAGTTCCCTCCATGTTGGTTGCTTGGCCTGAGGTGACCCAGCACTGGAGGCTACAGGCTCTTTGGTTGGGCTAATGGCCCACCATTAGCCCCACCAAATGACTCCAGGAAGGCTCATGCCAAGGAGTACTTCCCAGGACTTCTGCTGCCAGTGTCCTTGTCCCCACGGTGAGCCAGAGCCACCCCCCACCTCTGCAGGAGACCCTCCAACACTAGCAGGTAGGTCTGGTTCAGTCTCCTATGGGGTCACTGCTCCTTCCTCCCGGTCCTGATGCACACACTACTTTGTGTGTGCCCTCCAAAGGTGGAGTCTCTGTTTCCCCCAGTCCTGTTGAAGTCCTGCAATCAAGTCCTGCTAGGCTTCAAAGTCTGATTCTCTAGGAATTCCTCTTCCCATTGCCAAACCCCCAGGTTGGGAAGCCTGATGTGGGGCTCAGAACCTTTACTCCAGTGGGTGTACTTCTGTGGTATAGTTGTTCTCCAGTTTGTGTCATCCACCCAGTGGCTATGGGATTTGATTTTATTGTGATTGCACCCCTTTTACCATCTCATTATGGCTTCTCCTTTGTCTTTGGATGCGAGATATCTTTTTTGGTGAGTTCCAGTGTCTTCCTGTCGATGTTTGTTCAGCAGTTAGTTGTGATTCTGGTGCTCTCACGAGAGGAAGTGAGCACACATCCTCCTACTCTGCCATCTTGAACCAATCTCCCCAAATTCAACATATTTTCATAATAAATCTCTCAATACATTGAATATAGAAGGAACACATCCCAACATAATAAAAGTCTATATGACAAGCCCACAGCTAACATCATCCTCAATGGTGAAAGGTTGAGAACTCCCTCTAAGATCAGGAACAAGACAAACGTGCCCACTCTCACCAGTCCTATTACATAGTACCTGAGATCCTAGCCAGAGCAATCAGGCAATAAAAAAATAAAATTAAAGGCATCTAAGTCAGAAAGGAAGAAGTAAACTGTCTGTTTGCAAAGAACATGATCTTGTATATAGAAAACCCTAAAGACATGACCAAGAAACAGTTAGAATTAATTAACAAATCCAGTAAAGTTACGGGATACAAAAAACAAGATAGAAAAACCAGTTACATTTCTATACACTAACAACAAACTATATGAAAAATAAATAAAGAATCCTCATTACAATAGCACCAAAAACAGCAAAATACTTAGGAATAAATTTAAACAAGGAGGTAAAAGATTAATACTCTGAAAAGTAGAAGGCTTTAATAAAAGAAATTGAAGAAGACACAAGTAAATGAAAAGATATCACTTGTTCATGGATTGGAAGAATTAATATTATTAAGACATCCATTCCACCTGAAGCAATCTACAGAGTTAATGCAATCTCTACCAGGATTCCAATGGCATTTTTTACATAAATAGAAAAAGCAATCCTAAATTCATATGGAACCACATAAGACTGAATATTCAAAGCAATCTTGAGAAAAAAGTATAAAGCTAGAAGCATCACACTACACTGATTTTAAACTATACTATAAACCTAAGGTAATCAAAACAGTATGGTAGTACTCCATATAAACAGGCACATAGGCCAATGGAACAGAATAGAGACCTCAGAAATGAACCCACGCATACATGGTCAACTAATATTTGACAAGGGAGCCAATGGGAAAGGAATAGTCTCTTCAACAAATGGTGTTGAGAAAACTGGATATTCACATGCAAAAGAATGAACCTGAACCCCTATCTTACACATCACTCACAAAAATTGACTGAAAATGAATTAAAGACTTAAATGTAAAACCTAAAACCATAAAACTCCTAGATGAAAACATAGGGAAGAAGCTCCTTGACACTGGTCTTGGCAATGATTTTTTGGTTATGACACCAAAAGTGCAAGCAATAAAAGAAAAACTAAACAAGTTGTACTACATCAAACTAAAAAGCTTCTGCACAGCAAAGGAAATCATCAACAAAATGAAAAAGTAATCTGTGAAATGAGAGAAAATATTTGCAAACCGTATATCTAATAAGATATTAATATACAAAGTATATAGGGAACTCATACAACTCAATGGCAAAAAAACAAATAATCCAATTTAAAAATGGGCAGAGAACCTGAATAGATATGTTTCCAATACAAATGGCCAATAGTACATGAAAAGGTGCTCAACATCACTAATCCTGGGGTAACTGCAAATCAAAACCACAATTAGATATTACCTCACACCTGTTAGAAAGGCTGTTATCAAAAAGATAAGAGAGAATAAGTACTGGTGAGGGTGTGGAGAAAAGAGAACACTTGTGCATTGTTGGTGGGAATATAAACTGCTGCAGCCACCATGGAAAACAGTAAAGAGGCAATTCAAAAACTTAAAAATAGAACTACCATATGATCTATCAATTCCACTTCTAGGTGTATATATGAAGGAAATGAAATCACTATCTCAAAGAGACATCTACCTCCCCATGTTCATTGCTGCATTATTTATAATAGCCAAGACATGGTGTCCACTGACAGACGAATGGATTTTTAGAAGATCTACGTATCTATCTATCTACACACACACATACACACACACACACAATGGTATATCATTCAGCCATAAAAGAGAAGGAAATTCTGTCATGTGCCACAACACGAATGGACATCAAAGGCACTATGCTAAGCTAAATAAGTCAGATAGAGAAAGGCAAATACTGTAAGATCTCACTTATATGTATAATCTAAAAAACTAAACTCAAAAAACAGAGTAGACTGGTGGCTGCCAAGGGCAGGGGAATAGAGGAAATGGATGAAGGTGGTCAAAGAGTACAAACTTTCAGTTATAGAATGAATAAGTTCTGGAGATATAATGTGTAGTATGGTGACCACAGTTTATATAATATATAATTAACATAATACTGTACTGTGTACTTGAAAGTTACTAAGAGAGTAAACCTTAAAATTTCTTACCATACACACAAAAAATTGTAATTCTGTGAGGTAATGGATATGTTAACTAACCTTATATGGCAATAATTCTCAATACATACATATATATATATATAAAACAAATCATCACTTTGTACACCTTAAACTTATACAATGCTATATATCAATGAAATCTCAATAAAGCTGGAAAAAAATTTTAAAGAATGAAAAGGCAACCTTCAGAATGAAAGAAAATATCTGCAAACCATATAACTGATAAGGGGTTAATATCCAAAATATATTAGGAACTCATACAACTAAATAGCAATAAAATAAAATAATCTAATTTAAAAATGGGCAAAGGAGTTGAACAGATATTTCTCCAAAGACATACAAATGGCCAACAAGATATGAAAAGATGCTGAACAACACTAACCATAGGGGAAGTGCAAATCAAAATGACATTAAGATACCACTTCACACCTATGAGGATGGCTATTATAAAAAAAAAAGATAGCAAGTGTTGGTGAGGATGTGGAGAAACTGGAATACTTGTACACTGTTGGTGAGAATGCAATATTGTGCAACAGCTATGGAAAATAGTATGGAGATTCCTCAAAAGAATTAAAACAGAACTAACATACAATCCAGCAATTTCATTTCTAGGTATATATCTATAAGAATTCAAACCAGGATCTTGAAGAGATACTGGCACTCCCATGTTCTTTGCAGTATTATTCAAAATAGCCAAATATGGAAATAACCTAAGTGTCCATCGATGGATGAACGGAAAAACTATGGTATGCTTTAATGGAATGTTATTCAGTCTTAAAAAAGAAGGAAATCCTGCCATATGACACAACATGGATGAATCTGGATCACACTGTGTTCATGGAAATAAGTCCATCACAGAAGGACAAACAGTGCATGACTTCACTTACATGAATATCTAAAATAAACAAACTCATAGAAGCAGAGAGTAGAATGGTGGTTGGGGCTAGGGGCTGGGGGAGAGAGAAATGGCGGGCTATGTTTCAATGGATATAGTTCCAGTTATGCAAGACCACAAGATGAATAAGTTCTAGGGATCCAATGTACAACACATTGTACAACTAGAAAACACAAATAACCCTATGACCATAGTTAACAATACTGTATTGTGCACTTAAAAAAATGTATCAGGAGGACAGATCACATGTTAAGTGTTCCTACCACAAAAACAAAAACGAAAACGAACAGGCACAAGGAAACTTCTGGCAGTGATGGATATGCTTCTTACCTTAGTTGTGGTGATGGTTCACGCGTGTGTATGTATACGTCCAAATTCATTGAAGTTGTATATGCCGAATATGTGTAGTTTTTTGTATATGAATTATACCTTAGTAAAGCTGTTAAATAAAATAGAGATAAATAAATTTCAAATAATGAATAAATCTCTAGCAACACTTGTCAAGAGAAAATATGATGAGGCAAAAACAAGCAGACATACAAAAGTATATAGAAATTCAAAGAGAGCACAGAACACTAGAATGAGAATTATCTAAATAGCTATATTCTAATAAATTTAAAATGTTTAAACTGTTTCATGAAATAGACAAAGTCCTTGAAAATATAATTTCAAAAATTGATTTAAGAAGAACTAGAAAACACAAATAGCCCTATAACCATTAATATCCAACATATATAAACAGCTTATACAACTCAACACCAAAAAAAACCCAAACAACCTGATTAAAAAATGGGCAGAAGAACTGAATAGACGTTTTTCAAAGAGGAAATGCAGATGGCCAACAGGCACATATAAAGATGCTCAACACTGCTAATCATCAGGGACATGTAAATCAAAACCCACAATGAAATATCACCTCACACCTGTCAAAATGGCTATCATCAAAAAGAACACAAATAACAAATGTTGGCGAGGATATGGAGAAAAGGGAACCCTCATACACTGTTGGTGGGAATGTAAACTGGTGCAGCCACTGTGGAAAACAGTCCGGAGGTTTCTCAAAAGCTAAAAATAGAATGACCATATGACCCAGCAATTCCACTCCTGGGTATATATCCAGAAAAAAAAAAGAAAAAAACAAAAACACTAATTCGAAAAAAATACATGTACCTCAATGTTCATAGCAGCATTATTCACAATTGCCAAAATACAGAAGCAACCTAAGTGTCCATCAACAGATGAATGGATAAAGATGATATGGTAATATACGTACAACGGAATACTACTCAACCATAAAAAAGAATGAAATTTTGCCATTTGCAGCAACATGGATGAACTTGGAGGGCATTACGCTAAGTGAAATAAGTCATACAGAGAAAGACAAATACTGTATGACATCACGTATATGTGGAATCTAAAAAGTAAACCAAACAAGTGAATATAACAAAAAAGAAGCAGACTCACAGATATTATAGGGAACAAACTAGTGGTTACCAGTGGGGAGAGGGGAGTTAGGGGAAATATAGGGGTGGAGGAATGGGAGGTATAAACTACTCGGTGTTTATATTGCACTACATGGGGAATATAGTCAATATTTTGTAATAACTGTAAATGGAGTGTAACCTTGAAAAATTGTATAAAGATTTTAATAACTATTAAAAATTAAATCAGTATTTTAAAATACCATATCCAGATGGTTTTACAGGGCAATTCTACTATTTATAGGACATATAACACTGATTTTTTCTTTTATTTATTTAACACAGTGCTCGGCAAGTTCTAAGCACTTTTCTGAGTGTGTTTCATATTGCGTTTTCATATAGCCTTTATTAAATCTTCGTAACAACCCTGTAAGGTAGGTGTTGTACTTATTCACAATTTATAGGGGAGAAGATTTAAACACAGACAAGTTAAGGAATCTTCTAAAGGTTATACAGTTATTAAGTGACACAGACGGACACAAAACCAGGTAATGCAGCTGCAAAGACTGAGCTCTTCGCCACCACACTACTGTCTCCTTGCTAAGACAATCACCAAACTGTATATGAAGACATAGACCTAAAAAGCTCAGTACAGAATTTTTATGCCAGTAAAACACGGGATACAAGCTAAACTGGCGATCACAGGAGAACAGTTAAACAAATTATGAACCATATGATGAATTACTAGTCAATTATTTTAAATCTTTTTTTAAGAGTGCTCAGTGAAACAGAAAACACATATTATGTTAAGGAAAAGGAAAACACATATTATGTTAACAATATGTAAAATTTTTTTTAAACTTTTATTCATTTATATAAATATAAATCCATATACCATGTCTATGAGTATTTTAAAATTAAGAAGGAATATCACCAAGACACTAAAAGAATTATCTTTGAATGGCAGAAATATGAACTTCAAAGATGTTCTTATTTATATTTTTCTGAATTATTCCATATATTACCTACACATTTTTAGAATTAATAGTAGTTTGTGGAAGTGTTCTTAATGCTTTATACTAGATAAGAACTTCATATTTTTTTTATTAATCTAATTACCAGCCTAGCATTTATTCTACTGGAAATACAGGATTGAGAAGAATGCTGTTTTATTAACTATGGTCTAGAATTCAGGAATTATTTATCTTGTTCATTCTAGTTTTAAACAATAAATAGACTCAAAATAACGTCAAAATAAATGAACTATATATTTTTAAAACTACATTCCCTCCTAAGCAACACCATTTCCAATGAATAGAAAAGCTGAATATACATAGTGTTAAGTTAGCAGACACTACTCCTCATTAAAGAATCTCTTATTCTTGTTAATAAAATAAATTAAGTAAATGACACACTAGCTGGTTGAACAAATATGAATATGTAACTTTTAAACACTATCATTCCAAATGATAGATGTAGAAGGAATTAAAGAAACAGTTACCATTAGAACACCACAATGATAATTGCTGCGGGCAAAATCCTCTAATGGATGAGAAACTTTAAAGATAAATAGGATATCTGCATGGCTTAAGAGTACCTCCCCTCAAATACTCATTTATTATGGTGGTTTAATATATGTCCACAATTTGATAATCTTCCTTACATAAGATGGAGCTTAACTCCCCTTTCCCTGAGTGTGAACTTATTGTGAACTTAGTGATTCCTTCGAATGAATGGAGTATGGAAAGGGAAAAATGATAACTCTAAAGTAGAGAAACCTGGCATACACCTCTTCAACCAAGTGACCTAATAAGCCATGTTGATATCACGTATCCTCTGATGTGATGGGTTGAGAAGGGCACATGATCTCTGTGATATTCTTGCCAGATTCCATAACCCCAGCCTAATCATGAAAAAAAGATCAGACAAAACCACACTGAGGGATGGTCTACAAAATACCTCACCAGTATTCTTCGATAGTGTCAAGCTCATGACACTGAGAAGTGTCACAGACTGTAGGAAACCGAGACATAACAACTAAATGTCCTGGAATGGATCTTGGATTAGAAGTAGCACATCTGTGGGAAAACTGATGACATCTCAGTAAGGTCTGTAGCTTAGTTGGTGGATTATTCCAGTGTTAATTTCTCAGTTTTGATAAATGTACCATGGTTATGTAGAGCAAGCTGGTAAAGTGTATGTGGGAACTCCCTGTACTACCTTTGAAATTCTTCTGAATCTAAAATTATTTCATTTAAATAAGTTTAAAAAACTTCAACCAACAATGTAGACTATACCCTACATCTAAATAAAGGGTAACTCTACTCACATTGCTGCTCATGCCATAAACCTGGACATCAGGATAATTTTTTCTGCCTTATCCCTAGACTCCAGCTGATTCTACCTTCAAAATAAATCCTCAGCTTTTCTCTGTCTCTACTGCTATCCCAATCTAATTCTCCATCGTTTATCCCCAGAACTACTACAGTAGTTTCTTCTAGTTCTCTCTATTCTCACCTGCCCTCCTTCCCAATCCTTTCGCCATATAACAGCTAGAGTGATCTTTATAAAACACATATCTGTATGCCACTAATCTGCTTGAAGCACTTTAGTGGACTACCATCGCTCTCGGGATGGGGTTCACTGTCCTAGCATGACCTGTAAGACTCTGCCTAAGCCTGTCTTCCTCTCCAGTTTCATCTGGGACCACTCTTCTTCTCCTTCATGGAGCTCTTGACCGCATCATCCTCTACCCAGCTTGGCTAAAGCTCATTCCTCACTTCAGGCATTTTTGCATGCTGTCTCCTCTACCTGGATTCCCCTCTTTTATCCTCCTCACCTTCCTTGCCTGGTTAACTTCTTATCCTTCATTTCTCTGTTCAAACGTAATTTCATCAAGGAGGTCTTTAATGACACCAACCTCTGACCTTCTAGACCAGGGGTCCCAGAACCGGGCCGCACGGCAGGAGGTGAGCAGCGGACAAGCGAGCGAAGCTTCATCTGCCGCTCCCCATCGCTCCCCATCGCTCGCGTTACCGCCTGAACCATCCCCCCACTAACCCCGTCCGTGGAAAAACTGTCTTCCAGGAAACTGGTCCCTGGTGCCAAAAAAGTTGGGGACCGCTGTTCTAGACTACCTGATGGCCATCTGCTACTATATGCTTTTGTCAGCTATAATTTCACAGACAAGTCTCTTAAATTTTCTCTGCTTCAGCTTCCTAATCTCTAAAACAGAAACCGCATAAAGTTAGTCAAACAATAGGCAACATGTACGGATCACTTAGAATGTGCCAGGCACTGGATTTAATCCTCACAACAGCCCTATCCTGGTGGGTGAATGGCTGCTTTGCGATCAGCAGCCCAGCTCCTCCTTTCTTGGGATGTGAAGTACATCTGAGGAGCCTCACGTGACTCACAGCACTTTGGACAGCTGCACCTGAAACACTCTTAAATGAATCTCCATAGTCATGACCTTTCAGAGCTCAACTTGAGAGACCTCACAGAAATGGAAGCTAGAGCTTACCTGAGGAACTGGACATCATCACATGTTCACTGTTTTGTGCTGACCACAGTGAGTGGATCTGTGAGTGAAGAATTCAACACTCTTTATTTTAAGGAGTGTTATATCACACCTTGTCCTGTCTTATTTTGTGGCCAGCTCGCCTGATGTCTTCTCCAGGGTGTCTTGCTATGTCTCACTGGGAAGTGGCAGAACTGCTTCCTCTGTGGCTTCATCCTTTTATCTGTCAGAGGCTTGCTCCCAACTGTCTGTCCTTTCTCTCATCTCTGCTCCAAGTATTTACCTAATCCTCCTTTGGAAGTCTTTTCCTTCCCCCTTTGTGTCCTCTATTTCTAAACAGACATTTGTCTCAGGTCTTGTATTCTAGCTCTTCGTACCCACTTTGACATTTCTTGAAGATCTTCTTTGCATTATTCTGGTAAGAATCTCTTACCCTGTCCCATCTGGTCTCACCTCTCCATTAATTTCTCTTGATAAAACTTGACATGGGACAGTCTGTGCTCAACAAAAATCTATTTGTTCCCCTACATTTCCCAGCCTCCCTAGCAGTTAGGCTGTGGCGATATGATTAGTTCTGGTCAATGAATTAGGAAGAGAAGGGACGTATGTCCCTTCTGGGCTAAGCCAGTTAAGAGTTGATGTGTTTCTCTCACTTTCTCTCTCCCTCTCGCTCTTCTGCTCTTGTTTTACCTCTAGTTCCAGCTCTAGTGCTCTGCCCCAGCCCCAGAAATCTTGGGGACCAAGTATTCCAGACTGCCTACTTACAAGATGCAGAAGAACCACCAAAACCATATACAATTTTGAGTGAAAAAAATCTACATTGTGCTAAGCTGATGAGATATTTGTGGGGCTTTTTTGTTTCATAAAGAATTATTAATTACACTGTCTAAAATAACCTTCTTCCCCTCTTTTACCCTAGAAGAACTGTGACAAAGCTTTGCTCCTGTGAATCCACCTTATCCCATTTTTCTCAAAAGGAACTAACATCCCCCAGTTGCTTTTTGGCATACTTCCTATTCACCCTAAACTACCCTCTTTATTTTCCTTTATCTTTAGTGTTTACCACCATTATCACTGAAAATCTGAGAAGGGAGTCCCTCTTACCCTGCTGTCTGGGCCAGGTTCTCTAGAAAACAGGAAAACAATAGCTTAAAGCTACATAGAAATGCTTTACTAGGAGGGGCAATCTAAGAGCAGCAAGTCTGAGGGAAAAGGGAAGTGACGCAGAAATGCAGAAAATCAATCACAAGGCGGCACGTGGCTTAACTGGTCTTCACCAAGAAATCACAGCCAACTTCTCAGTCATGTCAGGCATCTCTGAGAGGCTGAATGGAGCCACTGTGCACGGAAACAACCTGAAGGGGTATGAAGGGCACAGAATCTATCTGCCAGCTTGTTCCTGTCAAGGTTTGCTTCATATTTTCAGGTTGTGTAAACTGACTGCCCAAGGCCAATTCTCATGCCCCAACATTTGGGTTTTATCCGAGACCAGAAGTGGTGGAAGGCACCGTATCTTCTGGGGTCCAGTCAATTCATCCAAGGTGTCAACGTTTACGTCATCCTTGCCATGGCAGAGATTGTGCTGGAGCCTGGTTCTCACCCTGTAAGATATCGAGGGGTGCTGGAAGATGAGGAAACTATAGCAGCAGTGGCCAGGGCTCTCCCTCTAACAAGTAGCCAAGACCCAGGTGACAGGTGGGGCTGAGCAAATAGGGAGAGGAAAATAAACTGGACCAGGTACAGATGGCATAACTGTTTGGTCCCAACTGATGTGCCACATACTTTCTCATCTGTTTATTAGTCTCTACACCTAAGGGTTGCTAAAACTTCAGCTAAAGGGGGCTTTACTATATATAAAAATCCAAATGCCAAATGACAGGGAAGTCAAGTTGAAAAATTACAAGTGCAAAAAAGTGCCACCATGTAACTAATACCCTTTATAAAGCACATTTAATCCAGATGCTCATTCATCCTCCAGTCGAAACAAAACACAAGAGCCACAAAGCCAGCTGGGAAAGCTCTTTTCAAAATACATATCTTCAATGATACGTAACTCAGCAAACTGTTTCATAAATACAAAGTCTCCAGTGCAAATAGAGGGACATTTCAATTACCTCCTGGAGAAGGTTAACAGTTATCAACAACTTCGACATGACATTTCATTCAAAATTATCACTGGTTGTGAGCGGTGAGGGGCAGAAAAGCACCAGCCAGAGGTTCAGGAAGCCCCGGAGACGCAGGAAGTTCAGTATTATGCCAACCACCGTAGCCCTGCAGCTGAAATGCCCTTCATAACAGTGTAAATTTTTGTTTTTGTTTTTCGTGGACTGATATCTGTATTTGGCAATACCTATCTGTGTGAAAGAACATATTCAAAGATGAAATACATAAAATTTCATTACAGATCAACATTAACAGATAAACATTTGCAATTGATTCTTTACAGCTTTACTAAGAATACCCACGCCATGCAATTCATCCATTTAAAGTGTACAATCCAGTGCTTTTTAGTATATTTACAGAGTTGTGCAACCATTAGTGGTTTTAAACCATCTATACCCGAGTGGCAGAGAAAGGGACAATCTGCTTGAGCAATTCTTTCAGCTGCCACTCTAGGCCACGTCCCATGCTTCTCTGTGGACCAGTGCAGTGAATTCAGGGAGATGTGGGATTTACTGCTCAGACTCCTGATTTAAAAATAGAAGGAAAGGCCTGGGCCCCTGCATCACCCTCATCCAGCAGGACAGTGATTAGCTGTGCTTTCTCTAAGCCAATCCCTTTTAATATCTTTATTGGCCACTTTCCATATCTGAGTCTGAGCCAGGTTATGAGATAATGTCTGTGTGGAGTACATGAGCTGCTGCAAGGTCTGCAGTCATAGTGAGCTCAGGACCGTTAGAGGCGCATTGGTGTGATTTTAGCTGTGAAAAACATCTCAGTGATATGACAGACAGCAGAAGCTGTTATGAGTTTGGATTTGGTGGTGTTCCATTCCAGCTTTGAGACCTCTGATAACACAAGATGTCTGTGTTCTCAGGGCATTTTCTGATGCCACAGAGGGAAAAAGGTGCTAATTGGTCCATGCCAAGCTTAGGTGGGGGAAGCAGATGCTTAGGTCCATGAAGTCTTCCCTGTCCTGGGAATGGTGATTCAAAAATCAATTGTCTGCATAATACTAGAATGTGTTCACCACTTGCTATCTCAGTGTAAGTTTGGTTGTCAGGGGAAAAAAAGCATCTGTGACCTGTATGACCTTGGACAAGTTACTCAATATCTCTGGGGCTCAGTTTCCTTACCTGTAAAATAGGTTTAATCATAATTCCTACCTCACAAGATTGTTACTAAGATAAGTGAGTTACTATTTATAAAGTGCTTGCATATAGTCAGTGCCATATAGGAGTTCGATAAACAAATGAATGAGTGGATGAACGGAGGAGCTCTGTGCCTCCTTCCCATTCCAGGGGAAATAAATACCTCCACCTCCCCCATAAACCCTCAATTCTTCTCACCCTCCACATTGGGCCTATGCTAATAAGGACCCTTCAGTTTACCTAAATGAAAGAATCATCTTCGTCCCAGAGTTGACAGTATTTCTGTGCCATGAATTGCGTATGTAGTGATCTAACAGGCATTCTGTTCCCCCTCGCCCTGACACGAGTATTTACTTAAGACTAGGTCCACATGATGCTGTCCTCCATATTCAAACCTAGAGAATTTCTGGAAACACTCATTTCCTTAATAGACAGGCATTTAGATAATCCTAGTGCGCAAGCATACTGCAGAACTGGCATAGATTTGGTAATTACCAAATCATGACTGAATGAATGAAACCATTCTCTGACTTTGAGTTCCACTTCTCCTGACTGTGATTCTGCTTTACGGTGGTATTTACATGCCCATCTTACATAACTTTATGATAATTAACCATTCCCTCACCACCTCCCAGAATCATCTTCCACCCCAACTCCCATTCCAGGTTTTATGAGTCTCATGTGCTTGAGAATTTGTCCACAGTCATACTTAGCAGAGTGAGGTCAACAGAACAAGACTTCCTGCTCCACCTCGCCGACTTCTGTCTTATTACCAAAGCTACCTTTAATGTTTTACATGAGGGTGGAGTGGTAATGGAGAGAAGACATATTATTTTTTTCTCAAAAGAATAGTTGTGAATAATTCTGTAGCTTATTGCAAGAAGCCTCTCTTCTGTGAAGCAAAATAAATCACTTCTTCCTTTGTAGTCAACGTAGACTTTTGTTTACACATTTATCACAATATTTAAATTTCCTATGGGAGATATGATTGTATCTTATTCAGTGTTGCATCCAATACAGCTAACACATCGTTTCATACACAAATACTTGTTTGATGTATAGTTGGATAATGAGAGAAAGTTATCTAACATATTTTCAAAAATTTATTTTTCTCCTTAGGTTTGATTTGTCAGAAATAATCCCTAGGCTTAAAATCACTGTATGCATTTTGTTAAACTGTGATGACATATTAATTTAAGAACCCTACTTCCTGGTCAGGCTCACAAAAACATTTTATTGAAGGGCAAAATAGGAGGAGTTTGAAGTGAGAAACACCTGGGTTCCCACCCCCAGCTTTACTATTTATTAGCTCTGTGAACCTTCGCCCTTTGCTTTATTTGTCTTTAACATGGAGGTAAAGGCAGTAACTCTTGCTTGGGTTTGCGGGGAATATAAAAGTAGACAAAAGATTCAACAAATGATGCTGGGACCACTGGTCATCAGCAAGCACAAAATAATAATAATTTAGACACAGACCTTAAACCTTCACAAAAACTAACTCAAAACTGATCACAGACCTAAATGTAAAATATCATAGAAGATAACAAAGGAGAAATCATAGATGACTTTCAGCATGGCAATGACTTTGTAGATATGATAGCAAAGACACAATACATGAAAGAAATACTTGACAAGCTGGACTTCACTAAAATTAAAAATTTCTGCTCTCTGAATGACAATGTTAAGAGAATGAGAAAATAAGCCATGCTGGTGGAATATATTTGCAAAACACACATCTGACAAAGGACTGTTATCCAAAATATTAAAACACAGTGAGAAAACAAACAACCCACATAAAAAGTGGGTTCAAAAGACCTGAACAGACATTTCACCAAAGAAGATATACAGATGTGAAATAAGTATATGAAAAGATGCTCCGCATCATATGTTATTAGAGAACTGCAAATAAAAACAATGAGATGCCACTGCACACCTATTAGAATGGCCAAAATCCAGAACACTGACACCACCAAATGCTGGCAAAGGTGTGAAACCACAGGAACTCTCATTCACTGCTGGTGGGAATGCAAAATGTGCAAAATGGTACAGCCACTTCGGAACACAGTTTAGTGGTTACTAAACATAACTCTTACCGTACCCCGTACCATCCAGTAATTGCACTCCGAGGTATTTACCCAAGGTACTGAAAACTCAGGTCCACACAAAAAACTTACACATGGACGATGCAGCTTTATTCAAAATTGCCAACACTTGGAAGCAACCAAGATCTACTTCAGTAGGTGAATAGATAAACTGTGGTACATCATACAATGCAATACTATGCAGAGCTAAGAAGAAATGAGCTATCAAGCCATGAAAAAACACAGAGAGACCTTAAATGCATTATTACTAAGTGAAAATAGCCAACCTGAAAGGCTATATACTGTAAGATTCCAACGTTATGACATTCTGGCAAAAGGCAAAACTATGGAGACAGTAAAAAGATCAGTGACTGCCAGGAGTCAGGGAAGCGGATGTATGGGGTTTTTTTTAGAGCAGTGGAACTATTCTGTATGATACTGCAATGGTAGATACATGTCATTATACATTTGTCTAAACCCACAGAATGTACACCACCAAGAGGGAATCCTAATGTAAACCACGGACTTCGGGTGATAATAATGGGTCAGTGCAGGTTCATGGATTGCAATCAATGTGCTGCTGCTGTGAGGAATGTCAGTAATGGGGGAAGTTGTTTGCATTTGGGGGTATAGGGGGTATGTGGGACCTCTCTGTATTTTCTGCTCAATTTTGCTATGAACCTAAAACTGCTATTAAAAATAGTTTATTAATTAAAATAAAAACAGGCAACACATGTTAAACACAGGTAGCTTGAGACTGTGTTAGGAAGATGGTAGACAATAAATAGTAGCTGCTAGGATTTTATTAATATTATTATTTTACCAAAGTCTCAAAATTATTAAGAATTTTTAGGGCTGAAGGTGCCACTTCACAGTGATATCAGTTGTGCCAAAGTCCACAACTAAAACTGCTTCAACAGCTACCAGACTTCTGTTGGCTTTAAAGCCACTTGCACCTGCCTCCTCAGCCCCACTCAGTGTGATCAACCCCTTTGGCTACTAATTAAATGGTTTATTCTGTTTAAAACTTGTATATGGTAAAACCTGAAACAGAGCTAACTGGAAAGTATAAATTGAAAAACAAAAGTTCTCCCTGTACATCTTAGTCCAATTCTCCAGAGTCAGATACTAACACTTTCTTGTGGCCCTCTATTAAAAAAAGGAAAAGGAAATAGAAAACCATAAAACAGCATTTATTTTATATATCTATTTTATTTACAGGTGGGACTACTAAATATACTATTTTCACCTTTTTCTAGCCTAATAATATACCTTGAGACTTTTCCAAATCAGCACATAGAAATCTTCACAAGACTACAAAGTATGTCTCTCACTGACTTGTAACTAAACTCCCAAACTATCAACATTTACTTGAAGCATTTTCTTTGGATGCTTGCGAAAGGAAGGAAGAGGATCTGAACTCCTCAGAGTGTAATATTCCTTGTCATTACTGTTACCCTTTGAAGGTTATTAGAATGATTACAGTTAGAAATTAGATTTCCCAACTAAATAGGGTTCTCAGCAAAGATAGTGTTCGCATATGTTTTGAATTAACAGAAGCGAAAAATCTATATGCTAGGTGAAGTAAATCAAAGACAAATACTGTATGATATCACTTATATGTGGAATCTAAAAAAATACAACAAACTAGTGAATATAACAAAAAAGAAGCAGACTCAGATACAGAGAACAAACCAATGGTTACCAGTGGGGGGTTGGGAGAGCAGCATACAGGTAGGGGATTAAGAGGTACAAATTATAAGGTATAAAATAAGCTACAAGGATATATTGTACAACGTGGGGAATATAGCCAATATTTTATAATAACTATAAATGGGGTACAACCTTTAAAAATTGTGACTCACTATATTGTACACCTGTAACATAATATTGTACAGTAACTACACTTTAATAAAATAACTAAAAATCTAAAAAAAAATTACTAAGAATTTTTAAATACTTATTTTAAAATAAGTATTGGGCACTGCAAAGACTTGAGAATTTTTCAGGCCAACATACCCACACATACGCACTACTGCTACTATGACAATGGTACCAAACAACTGAATCCTAATATTATACATCAGGCACCAAAATTTAATCAACATGCAAAAGCCACTGGCAGAATTAATAATTATCATAAAGAAACCCTGAATAACCGATTTTAACGACCAGATAAGGAACTTATTTCCAGCCACCCACTTCGAGAAACTAGTCCTAGTCTACTGACACACACAGTCTGGGCTGAAATAAACTCTTAATAATGAATTATCTCGCTATGAATATAATTCTGCTGAGCAGAAAATGGAGGATTATAGAACATTTCAGAAAGAATTCGTTTTCTCTTTTTCCCACTTCCTCACCCTTTCAGTTAATTTTCTATAAATACCATTTGATTGTTGCTGTCACCTTAAGGTATAAGAGGATGTGTACACAAGAGTAACAGAGTATTCGATACTGCCCCAAAGAAAATGCACGTGGGAGGGGCATCAGAGTACGGAAGCAAAAGCACACAGGACTGACTGCTATTTATATTAATAATCCTTAGAGAAATCCATCTGCTAATGCTGGCTTCATCCATTCTGGAGTCTTAGGGTAAAGTGGCAAACATAGACCATGCATTCATAATTTACACACATGAGGCTGTGCACACTTACACACACACACACACACTGCACTCCTCAGGCTCAGTAATGAATGTTCTAATAATTCTGAGTATTCCACACCACAGTGCAGAGAGAAAAAGCACAGATTTTCTTTTATTGGTAAGGGATATCTCAGCTAGATTCAGCAATTTGATCAGAAGCTTTGAGGCAAAGTCTAGGAAATCATGGCTGTGGGCCCATAAAGCTGCCCTTGAGCTAACTGACCTGCTACAGAGGAAGGAGAGAAGGGAAGAGAAGAAAAGGAGGAGGGGAAAAAAGAAAATTCATTAATTTGTTCATTCATTAACATTATTGAGCACCTACAATGTGCCAGGCACTGTGCTAGAAGCTAGGGACACAAAGGTGACAGTCTCTGCCATCGAGAAGCTCAAAATCTCATGAGAATGACAGCCAAGCAATGAAGGAATTCTTCCCAGCCAGACTCAGAGGAAGCTCCCACATCTCTCTCTGGTTCCTACTACAGTAGGTACAGTGCCTGTGATGGTGTGATAATGGAAAGAACTCAGGCCGGGGGTTTGCAACGACCTGGGTTTAAAATCCTCTCTCCATCCTTACTGTCTCATCTTGGCCAAATCTTTTAACTTGTCTGAGCTGTAGTTTCAGCTTCTGGAAAATGGGAATCAAAATCTACTTAGTACCACTGTCCTGAGGTTGAGTAATCATAAGGAAGCACCAGGAGTCTTTTAGAACAAGGTCTTTGGTCTTTGATGCCCTCACTTGTATGTGTCCCCAGTGGCCTGCCTCCTGTCTGTAGCCAGAGCTTCACAAGTGTCACCCTGGAACCCACCACACCACCAGGAAAGGAATCCTGGATCTCAGAGCCAGGCCCAATGCCAAACCTGTCCAAGGAGAGCATCCGGATCAATCCAACAGGCTTGCACTGTTTACCTCAATCTCTCCCAGAAGCACAAGGCTGGATGATCGTCCATTATCACCAGACTCTCCTTCCCTTTACTGCTCTGTACTTCCCCTAACTAGGTTCAACCTCACTCTTTTCCTCTCTCCCACACCCATGGTGCCCTTGGAGATAGCCCACCTCTGATCAACAAAGATCCCTACACCCACTAGTTCTTCTCAGTTTGCTCCCTTCGTCTCCCTGATGGACTGAGCTGTCCCCATGAACACTGCTTGCCAAGCATCCTTCTCAGTTTTTCTCTTATCTTCCTTGTTCCTCAGGGTCACATCTTGATTTTAGACACACCTCTTATTGACACTAACATCCTAGCCTTTTCAGCTCACTTGCTCAAATACCCACACTGAACAATTCCTCAGTCTTATTGATCCTGGTACATTCTCGTAACCAGTCTCTTCCAACTCTAACTTTCCTCCTTATTCAACTGTGAATATATGCTTTATCATTATAATCACTCTATTACAATAATATAATCACTCATACTGTTTTCATTCCTTTCCTTCAGTCATATTTCCAGAAAAAATTCTAGACTTGCATGTTAAACCCTACTATCCACAATCTCTATGTCTGTACCTGAACACACTGACGTTTGATGGAGAAAAGCATACATCTGCACTGATTGATGTCACCACCGAGAAAGTGGATTCGTTTCTCAAATAACCTCAATTTCCCATTCTGTGAGATGTCCACCTCTTCTCACCATCACCATTGTGCACAAATAACCTCCCAACTGAACCTCCACTTGACCAGAGTGATCTTTAAAAATAAATAAACCAAACAAAATCTTTCTCTTATTTAACCTTTGATAACTTCCCATTATGCTTGGTATAAAACCCAAACTCACTGCTTCTAAGTCCCGTCTACCTCTTCATCCTCATACCCTTACATTCTCTCTCACTTATCTCCAATTATACTACCCAACTTTCAGTTCCTTAAACATGCCAGCAATTCCCTGCTTCAGGCCCAAGCACATGTTACTCCATTTCCCTGGAGAGCTCCTCCCTGGGTTTCCAGAGCCCCACTGTTCAGGTCTACCTCACAGGTCACCTTCTGAGGACCTTTGCAGGTCATCCTCTCTGATGCTGTTCCATCCATTGTTACTCTCTGTCCCAGCACTCTGATTCCTTCCTGAGAACTTATCTCAGTCAAGCATACTTTATTTGTTAACATGTTTATTTTTAGTCTCCCTCACCTCTCTGTAAACTCCATAATGCCAGGTCCATACAGTGGTCTTGTCATTATTGACAGACAGTAGTTACTCAATATGTATTTATTTTATTGAATGAATGAATGAATATTGAATAAGTAAGGAGAGTCTTCAAAGAGAAACTGAATCAATTTCACAAATTTGCTAATGTGATTTTTGAAAACAAAGTTTGTTTCCATCTCAAATCTCTTCTAGAAAAAGGCAGGGCATAAGTATGTACTCAGTGCTTCTTAAATATTTTGGTCAAAGTATCCAGAAGGGGGTAACTATGCACACCTGAGAGGTTATGGCCATAAACAGCTAGACTTTATGCTCTCCATGCTAATTCTCCAAATGATATTTTCAATTATCCATATTTAAAGTCAATGATCCAAAAAGAGTGAGCATGACATATTGTTTAGAGTTCTCTCTTGCCCACTGCAATAAACCTCTACTAGAGAAGCACAGATAAATGTACACTGTATATGTTCACACCTCTTTTTTATTTAATTTAACCCATTTTTCTCTGAATCAGTGTCTAATGCATAATAAATGCCCTGCCCATATTCTCTTTTTGGAAACTTCAGCTCATGCCCAGCCCATGCTGAAGGGGCGCCCAAATGGCTGTGCTTCCTATCACAAGAACTTTCTCCCTTTAGTTGTAGTTAATTGGTCAAGACATGGACCTCTGACACACAAAGAACCATCTTGAAGTTAGGCTAAGCCAATCAGATCCATTCTCTCTTAGTGGTGGACACAGGGCTCTGAGAAGTTGTAGAAGGTGAAGGCTGAGTCTGTGCCATGGAAATTCATGGCCACCTCCATGGCTGCCAACAGTTATGCAGTGAGTAGAAAATCAGGGAAAGCCAGCCTGCTGAGAGAAACAGGAAATGAACAGGTGTATAAAATGAAGGCACCCATGAGACAGACAGGCTCAGGAGAGACAGGAGACAGGAGAAGCCTCCATTTCCAAGTTAATCTCCATGGACCCCAGCTGTTCTTCATTCCTAAATTCTCTGCATTCCCTAATATTGTTTCTCTGCCACTATTCGTTGTAGCCTTTCAATCGCCTCCTTTTAAATTTAACTTATCTGAGTGGGTTACTGTTTCTCAATATTTAAAAAAATCCCACTAACACCTCTACCAAAGATTTAAAAATTAGAGGTAGCTTCCTTTTCAAAAAATCTGTGCTAAAAAACCTCTTTTTTTGAGGTCATGTAGACATCCCTTTGTCCTTTGAAAATAAATGCTTCTCTGCTTCTGCTAGGAATGAGCCACTAGGACCCACAACTCATGGCCAAGTGACAACATATCCCAAGATCCATGGATTAAAGAAGTACAATGGACTGTTTGTGTCCCCCAAAATTTATACACTGAAATCCTAACCTCCAATGTGATGGTATTTGGAGGTAAGGCCTTTGGGAGGTAATTAGGTCATAGGGGTGGAGCCCTCATGAATGGGATTAGTGCCCTATAAGAAGAGACTAGAGAGCTAGCCAGCTCTCTTTCCACCATACAAGGATATGAGTGGAAATGAGGAGTCAGCAGTCTGCAGCCCCAAAGAGAGCCCTCACCACAACCCAGCCATGCTGACACCCTGATCTCAGACTTCCAACCACCAGAACTGTGAGAAATACATTTCTGTAGTTTATAAGCCACCCAGTCTATGGTACTTTGTTACAGCAGCCTGAACAGATTAAGGCAGGGAGGAACCAGGGGTGGCAAAGTAGACCATCTTCTGGTCCAATTTCCCCAGCTGCTGGGCGTGGCCTTGCAGACAACTCCTAGCAGAATTAAAGGGTTGGATTTACCCCAGAAAGTGCCATAGAGCAAGAAGCACCACCTGAGAGAGGAATGTAGACATTTGATATTAGCAAGAATGAATTGTGAAACTTAAGAACTTCTAAATTATCAATATATATATTTTTTAATTTGACAAACATGCTGTAAGGAAGATGTGATATTTTCTAACTATGGAAATTGTTATAAAATTGTTGTCATATAAAGAAGTGATCAAAAATATGCAGCCAAAATATATGCAAAAATACTTATTACATATTATTAATAGTAATAAGATTGTATATTGTATATTGTATATTTTGAATTTCATGATAGTGACAGCATTTATCATCCTTTTTTAATTTTTAAATGTATAAGTTATGATTTATCATTTTAAATAATGTTCACTTCTGCACATAATTTTATATTCATAATTTGGTATTATTTTTCCTAATGATGATTTCCAAAGCTGCTTAGGTTTCAGACCCTATAACACCTGAATCCACCCATGTCCATATGTTACATATTAGGAAACTGAGGCTCAGAGAAGTTAGGAAAATAGCCTCAGGCAGGAGAGCCGGAAGAGGAGCCAGGATTTAAACTGAGGATGTCCGGACCACTGTGTGTTATATTCTCTTTTGATCTGCCATAAAATTTGATAATTACTGATATACATTTCTAATGAGTTTAAAGTTTTTATACCCCTGTTTCCCTCACCAGAGTCTAAGCCCTTCAGTGTAGGGACTACAACATATCCATATTTACATCCCCAGCAATTACTTCAATAACATGCAGTGAAGTGCTCATTAAAAGTTTGATCAAAGGATGAATGCATAGGTGAATGAATGAATGAATGAATCCTTTTTATTCCTGTTTTTCAGGTGTCACACTGACTCAGAGGAAGACCAGACAGTAACTGGCTGCCTAAAGAAAGAACCACGCAAGTCTTTGGACCTGTGACTCCCAATCCTTAGCTTGAGGGTCCCCAAGTAGTCAGGACTTTATTGCAGAAGCCTCCTATATGTGCTACACCATTTGTATTATAAATAAATCAGTGCATTATGCCCCTTCTGTGAAGGTGGGCAACTTTTTCTGAAAATAAAAGCAGTTCCTTCCTTATATATGGAACAAGCTGGGAAGTACTAATTCTCACTAAAATCCAATACTTTTTCCTATCACTCAGAACAGGAGGGTCAGAATGAGGTATAATAGTTTTGGAGTCTGGGGAAAGGAGGTTGATACAAAAGGTCAAGGATGAACCACCATGTCAAGAAAAGTAGACAGTCTGGGACCAAGTGTAGAAGCTGGAGAGAGAAGAGAAAATTGGTCTCAAAATGGGAGGAAGCTTAGGCACAGCAGAAGCCAGTGGACAAAACAGAGAGAAGGTACAGAATATGAGATAATACCTAGAAACATGTTTTAAAGGAGTTGAAAGTGCTATTTTGTATACCACTATCATCCATGCCTGACCCCTCCAAGTCCTATTTCTTAGCAGCCTTTGCTGTGTCCAGAACTACTTGTCATGTGAACAGGGAGCAAATAGCACCACTCCCTTTCCAAGTACAGTTGGTCCTTTGTATATGCAGGTTCCATATCTGGGAAGTCAACCAACCACGGATGGATCCCCAGATGCAGAATCCATGGATATGGAGACCCTACTGTTCTCCACCCCTTTATATAGGGGACTTGAGCATCCTCATATTTTGGTATCTGTAGGGGCTCCCAGAACCAATCCACCACGCATACAAAGGGATGACCTAGCCACAACTCCCCAGGACTCTTCTTTCAGACTCACTGGAAGGCATGTGAGACCGGAAGTTGAATCAGCCCAACATAGGGCAGGAGAAGCAAGTTTGGCACACAGCAAAGAGGAACCAGAGGAGAGGAAAACAGGTTTCAGTCTGACTATCTCCCTGCATCAACTAGCATTAACATCAATCAATGTAGAAAACAGTCAGCCCAGCATATTTCAGCTGTATTCCCTAACGCTGTGTGTGTGTGTGTGTGTGTGTGTGTGTGTGTGTGTGTGTGTGTGTGTGTGTGTGTGTGTGTGTGTGTGTGTGTGTTTATGTGGGGAAAATAGATAGAAATATGGTTAACTTGTGGTTCTTTTTGATTTGGAGTTTGAGGGATTTTCCAAGTAATGAAAAAGGCTGGCCACCTGGGGGCAAAGATATTCACTCAGTGAGCAGGAAAAAATATTGCTCAGAGAAAAATGAATTGAGAGCTCCCTGAGAAAGTACTGACTACTGAAGACAATCTCTCTCCTGGAATTATGCAAAGCCCAGAGGATGAAGGCCAGAGAAGCTGTGGGCCTGGGGGCCCTAGGAGATACAGGCATGGCCATTTGAGCACTATGTGACAGAATCCCCAAGCCTGTCAGCTCTCCTCCTAAATCCTGGCCAAGGATGGATGTTATGGGTTGAACTGTGACCTTCCCCATCCCCAAAAATATATATATGTTGAAGTCCTAACCCCTCCAACTAAGAATATGACTGTACTTGGAAAGCAGATCATTGCATATGTAATTAGTTAAGATGAGGCCATACTGGATCCAGTGAGCCCCTAACAAAGACACAGAGACACACAGGGTGAACATCATGTGACAATCATGGCAGAGACTGGAGTTGCACAGCTGTAAGCCAAGGAATGCCGAAGACTGCCGGCAAACCATCAAAAACTAGGAAGAGGCAAGGAAGGACTTTCCCAATATGGCCCTGCCAACGCCTTCATTTCAACTTTCAGCCTCCAAAACTGTGAGACAATAAGTTTCTGTTGTTTCAAGTCACTCAGTTTGTGGTGCTTTGTTCTGGCAGCTGTAGGAAACTAATACACTTGGGTAAAATAAAGGGACCTTAAATGTCCTGGGCCAGATGAAGAGGTTGGAAAGGGGAATATCCAGCTGGAGGAACATTGTATGCTCACTCAAGACTGGGAGGAAGTGAGGAAGTATCATATATATGTATGTGTCTGTGTGTGTGTCTGTGTGTACATGGATAATATATGTGTGTGTATGTATAATTTTAAGAAGGAAGACCAAAACCCATCACAACAATTCCAAAGTATTTTCTACCAATCAAAACTTGTCTACATAATCAAATGGCAATCACCAGTTTCAAAGAATCAGAAGTTAAATAAAATTAAAGAACAATGAAATGTTCCCAAGGGTGATTTTATTTCAAGTCATTTCAAGGCAATTTGATATCTTAGGACCATGAACCTGAACAAGCATTATTAAACAGTATATTATCAGTGGGCTAAGGTATCAGTAAATGAAGAATGCTAGCAATTATAGGCTTTAGATTTAGAAGACCCAGTTTCAAATCCTCACTAAACCAATGACTGGTTTGTAACCATAGGCAAGTTGTAAACTCCCCATAAGTTACTTATAATCAAAATGATAACGTGTAAACAACTGTCACCTCTTCTTGCTCATGTCTCTGAGAGTTACTGAGGTGTTGACTGATCTAGACCAGGTGGGTCTGGGCTCAGCATCAAGTTGCAAGTGGGAATCACATTGTCTCCATGTGACTCTCATCTTCCATAGACCAGCAGGCTAGTAGGAGCCTGCTCTTTCAGGAATGGCAGAAGTACACATATGCCAGACCTTCTTTTGGCCTTGGCTCACAACTGGCATGTTGTCACTTTTGCTAACATTCTTGGGCCAGAGCAAATCAAATGGCCAAGGCCAACGCCAATGGGTCAGGGAAATGTACACTGTCTCTAATTGGAGAGTGGAGATGGAATATTTGTTACATAATTTAAATTATCACATTCCCTGAATATGTTTCCTTACCTGTAAACTGGAGATAATAATAATACCTAGTTCATAGAGTTCTTGAATTGTGTCCATTTAAAAATTGGAAGATTTCACATAATGACCCATATTTTCTCTTTAAAATTAAAAAAAGTCCACAATACTGGGTCCATAGTTCCAACTGGCCATAACTGGCTGGAGATTAAGGGGGTTTTGCCCAACTTTGGAAGAATCTGGCAGGTTCCCCATCTGGCCCAACAGTTCATACATTTAAGTTGCCTAATTAGCACCTATAAACCTGGTAAGTTTGTAGCCCCTGCTGTACACCAACCTGGGAGTGTATGGAGTGTGGCTATGTTAAACACCCCTCTTACATGTTTCCCTAAAGAACCTCATAGATGAATTTCACTCTTTGAGGCTAGAACAAATGACAGGAACGAAATTCAATAGTGAATTCTCCATGGACTTCTTCCTCCCACTGGGCTCCCAACTTACACAGCTGGTAATGATATTTTGTAACATGGATAAAAAGGAGTCTTTGGATCCAATAAATCTTTTGTATCCAATTGTCAAAATTACATTAAAAATTTTAAATGCATTGCTTCTAGGGAATCTTCAGTTAATTACTGTGTACCTCGGCTTTCTCTTCCCAAACAAGATTTCTAATGCTGTGACCTGAAAGGTCAATACATCCAAAAGTTGAACTCTAGTCACCAAATTTAGCTGCACATTAGAAAAAATAAACAAACAAAGGATTTTCAGGACTCTACCTCTGCTGAATCTCCTAGGATGATATACTGGAAGTCTGACATTTTTTTTTTCCTGGTGATTGTGATGGGCAGGTACGTTTAATAACTACAGATGAAGGTCATCCGAGGGAAAACTGTGATGCAGAAAAGGGCTCAGAGAAAAAATCAAAGGGTCTCAGTCTCTTTGCTAGTATCACAGATATGCACTGCTTGGTCTGCCTTACGGTGGACGTCACCTTATCAAATTTTTTATCTTGAAAAGAGTAAGCAAACAGCATGTTTTCTTATTTGCACAGGACTCTGGGTCAAATGTACTCCTTTGTGATAGCCTGGGTGCGATTTCTTAAAGACTAAATGAGAGCTAAGTGATTAATTTTCAAACTGCTTTCTCTGCTAGGAGCAGTATCCAAAGGCAGCTATGCTGTGAGATCTGTCAGCCAAATAGTAGTGAATTACCCATGATAAGATCCCAGGCCTGGCAATGTATGCTCTTTGTACATTCAGTAAAGATTTCTGCCTGGATATTCATCATATGATAGTCACGAGTCTGTGAAACTATGATTGCCTAGATATTTGAATGGCCTGAGATTTGCATTTCTCACTGGGAAGGCAGCATTCACATTTTATTTTCATAATCTAACACCTATGACCAAGTTATGTGGCAAAGACTTCAACTCTGAAAAGTCAATATTACTTCATAAAAGTAATATCAAAAGTTATTTTAACAACACAGATCCTCAGTCCCTTATCTGCAATTTTAAAACTAAAATCAAACCTTTTTATACATTTGGCAGCAAAACCTAACCTAAACTGAACTTCTTTTTGTGGCAAAACCTGACCTGAACTGATGTGAGACTATTTATAGGCTCTGCATATCCCGCTTAATATAAATATTCACATATTTCACTAAAGAATTATTAATGTGTTTGATTCTGGGTGTTTCTCCAGATCCCACTGGGGGTGGTACATGCAGTATATATACTGTATTACCTTTATGATATCTGAAAATTTCAAAATCCCTAAATACATCTGGCTCCAAGAGTTTCAGATAAGACTGAGGACCTGAGTTATTGGAGTAACTTTTATTTACGTTTATAAAGCAATCTTACCTTTGCAGAATTGAGGTCCAGCATGTCAGTTTGGGCTCATATAGTCATGAACAATATCTGCCACTTGCTCTTCAGTGATGAAGAGGTAAACAAATTCATTTTCAAAGTCATAAACCCTAATTGAGTACCTACTATGTGTAAGAAACTTGGGTCCTTAAACTGCATTATTAGAAATGAGAAAACCGAGGCTTGGTGAGGTTCTTTGACTTGCCCAAGGTCATGCAGCAGAGAAGAGATAGAGGCTAGATTTCAAAGCTAATGATACCTAATGGTAAATTTTGAGATTATTAAGGCACTGGGCCTATAATTAGATAATCTTCACAGTACCCAGAAATGCTAGAGGCAGAGGAGTGTGGATTTCCATGTTCTGCCTTCACTTACTCTCTATCTAATCATGTACCCCATATCTCAACATATTATATGTCATCATCCTCCACCCAAATACCATTATTTCGTTTCCAACCCTCTTCTCTCCACACTCCTGGTCAAGTATTTTGCAAGAGAATAATAGACACACTGACTTAGATGAAAGCCCAAGAACTTCACTGAGCTTGTGCACCTTGCCATCAGCCACTCTTGCCTTCTTCTCACTTTAATGGAAGGAAATTTAAAATTCAAATGACAAACCTATAGTTGTATTTGGAGGTGGCCATCAAACCAGATCACAGCCCATTGAGCTGCAAAACCCTTTCCCCAGACCCACCGCTCCCAATTCAAACTAACCCATTACTAGAAAGAAAAACTTCCAGGTCAATCAATTTGTGATAGGGCCTCTTTTGGGTTACTGTGGACTGAACTGTGTCCCCCAGAATTCACATGTTAAAGCCTTAACCCCCCCAAATGTAATGGCATTTAGAAATGGGGCCTTTGGGAGATAAGTAGCTTTAGATAGGTCAGGAGGGTGGGGCCCTCAAAATGGTATTAGTGCCCTTATAAGACAATGAAGAGCTCACTCCCTCCCTCTCTACCATGTAAGAACACATGAGAAGTTGCCCATTCTCCAAGCCAGAAAGAGAGCTCTCACCAGAACCTGACCACTTTGGCACCCTAATCTCAGGCTTCCAGGCTCCACAACTGTGAGAAAATAAATTTCTATTGTTTAAGCCACCTACTCTGTGGTATTTTGTTATGGCAGCCCAAGACATTTGGGATGTCATAAGGCAGAAATATGTCAGTCTCATTAGAATCCCTTAGATATCAACAAACATTAGGAAATATTGCATGGGTACATAGCTCTCTAAAATTAAAACAATTATTAAAATAGCAATAGTCATTGAGTGACTACACTATACCATGTAAGTCTCATTATCTCTAATTTCCATAGTAACCGTATGTTCCATTCTTGTAATGCTGTGACTCCAGATGCTTAAAAAAGCTGTCCAGTAGTAACAAGCAAGTCAATGGTATAGTGGGGATTCAATCCAGGTTTATTTGACTTCAAAGCTCATGCTCTTTACTCCTATCAAGTTTGCCTTTCTATAAAAGAAGAAACACACACAATAGGCTTTAACAGAAGTCAGAGGCAACCTTTAAGCACAAAAAAAGAGGTGCTTAACTAGCATGATAAAGGATTCCACTCAGCCTAAAATATCTCCATTACTTATGCCTGAAATTCCACCCTCATTAATTCACTTAACACACTGAATGTTGTCAGTTCTTCACGTCTCTTTTAACTTGCAAAAACTCACCTTGAAATTATATATGAAGCTCCAAATACTTTGAGTGCAATGTGTTTATCTGTTCTGTTAAACTAAGAAATATTAAACACCTGTTCTATAGATGTTTATAGGGATTGTGCTCAACTTGCCAGAAATGTAAAGATACATAAGACTTTCTTCTACAATATCTCCCAATATAGAGCTATCAGCCAGCGAGTGGAGAGAGGCAGCATTTATAATGTGTAAATGTACTAAGCACATTCAAGTAAATTACACTTCAGAAAGGCAGTACTAACAAGTGGCTGAGAGAATGTCCTCATCGATCGGGACCCCATACAAATGTGAGCATGAAATATGTTCACTTTCATTATCTGAGTTTATTATTACATGCATGTTCTACTTTCGAAAAAAATTAAAAGGGTGAAAAAACTAATTTAAAAAAGTAGTTAACTGGGCTTCCATGGTGGCGCAATGGTTGGGAGTCCGCCTGCCGATGCAGGGAACATGGGTTCGTGACCCGGTGCGGGAAGATCCCACATGCCGCGGAGCAGCTGGGCCCATGAGCCATGGCCGCTGAGCCTGTGCGTCCGGAGCCTGTGCTCCTCAGTGGGAGAGGCCACAACAGTGAGAGGCCCGTGTACCGCAAAAAAAAAAAAAAAAAGTAGTTAACTGAATCTGAATCTTAATTGAATCTGAATGTCTCTAAGCTGATATTGCTGATTTCAACACAAAATCTTTCTGATTCACTTTGTCCAGTACCTACCAAGAAGACAGAACGTTGTATTTCCCTTCATGCATTTATTCACTTAATTCTGTATTCTACAGTACTTTCTGAGCAGCTAGTATGTTTCAGGACCTATATTAGGCACTCAGCAATATTCAAGGATGATTCAAATAAATAACGTAACATTTACAGACAGGTGCTACGAAGTTAGAGGTTGTACATGAGGGACCTCTAAGACGACCTCTAATAGAGAGAAGGAGCATATCTAGCTAGAATGAGATCAGGCCATTCTCCCTGCCTGCCTGTGATGGACCTCAGACCCGGCTGGCATCTGGGTGACACCCCCCGACAACACACAGAGAGTCACGCAGCCAAAATACTAGCAGAACATACAACACTCCGGCTCTTACAGTCATCTAGGGAAAACAGGCTTAGGAATGTAATAAGTCAAGATGACACTGGAAGAGGTGTTCTGGGTGCACTGCTAAAACAGTGTTTCCTCTGCGAGCTGCAGGAGGTGGAGGTAGTTGCAGGCTGACGCAGGCAGGGAAGGGTTTTTCCATACCACCAGATACTCAGGTTTACCCACACATTTGCCTCCACAACTGGAGCAGGAGTGCTGAGGTTTAGTTTTCATTTCCCTCGGTGCTCTTCTCCTGACGATTATTACAAGTCAAGTGGCAATATAGCACTGTCCTCAAGGAGAAATATTCTCTCATTTTGACTGTTATGTCAGAGAGAAGGCAGAGGAAGGAAGCTATTTGTTGTTCATGGGGTATATTTCTTCTCACTTCCTCCATGCCCAAGTCAAAAACGAGTAAGGCCATGGAATTTCCAAACGCTGGGCACAGCTAGTGAAGGAAGGCAGTGTTTTCTGGATAAGCAGTCCACTACCCAGCAGTTAATTTCTAAATCCACCATTTAATTATTAGCCCAAAAGGACACTGAAAATGAACACCACTGCTCCATTTATATAATCGGATTAGACTGCTGACTTTTAGATCCTGGCAATTAACTGGTCTCCATGTCCCTTTTCCAATACTTAAATGATTAATCCCTTATATTTGGGTGCCTGTGTTCGCTCCCTGATATTTTATGTTGGAAAGTTAATTGTTCTGTTTTGGCATCATTACATGGGCAGGCTAATGCAAACAACTTACCTCTTGCTGTCCTAAATAATAATGAATTTATGAAGAAGCTGTGTAAGATTCGAGCTAATCAGATATATGTTGATAACTATAAACCTCCTATTTTCCTCTTAAATATGAAATCAATTAAGTGAAATCAAATGAACCTGCTGCCTTTACAGTTACTTCAGGTCAACAAAGAAGGTATTCTTCCAACTGAATCTAATATTGCTAATTAAAACCAGCACTTCCCACAACCCCCAGATGAGGTTCTATAGTTTCCAGTACTGCCTAAAAAGTTTAAACTTGGACAGGCTAAGTCTGAGATGCGAAACAACACTGGTAATGTGACCAAGCAGGCCTAATGTAATCTTACTGTAAGATATCCGCTGCTGTTAACAAACACCTCCAAAATCTCTCCAAACCTTTCTGGAATGATCCCAAATCAATTCACCTTGAACGATGACACATAAGGTCACCCAACAACCAGAAGGGACCAGGAAAGTGCACAGAGTAGGTGGTTCACTTAATGGTGTGATTGATGAATTATAAAAGACAGAAAAACAGTCTAGAATTGTGGTTTAAGAGAACAGTCTCTGGAGTAGGAGAGAGCTGTCTGTGTGTCCCAGTTGTGTCATTTAATGTCCACAAGTGTGACTTCAAGCAGTGTACTAACCTTCCCTAAATCACAAGTACATCATCCTCTAAAATGGAGCTAGTAATGGCAGCCATATCAGAAAGTATGGCCAGAAGGATTAAACGAAGAAATGCAGGTAAGGAACTTAGCCTAGTGCCTGGCGCATAGAAAGAGCAAAAGTAATGTTAGTGGTTATTTGAACACCTCTTTGTTAAGCTACATAGCCCACTGTCCTGAGGCCTAAAATGACTGTGGCCTTTATTAGATTTTTAAATTTCCAAACCCTATGAAGACTCAGAAGGCAGAGTGGATAGCAATGGTTTTAGTTTCAGGTCAACAGTCAAAAACTTTGTCATTTGGAACTCAGTCTAATTCCATCGTGAAATACATTCGCTGGTTCTCACATTCAGACGAATCAATTTCCCTGACTAGGTCATTCTCATTAATTCATACCCAACCTAGAAGCATGGGACTTTGAGCACACAGGTTTGATGGCATATATAAGACCTTGCACCTGGGGGAATTTCCATGATTCTCCAAAGAACCAAAGATCAAACCCCTTGACCTGGAGCCAACAGGTACTACTTCAGCAGAAAACAAGCCAAATTTCCAAGTTCCCAAATTTAGCCATTCTACTAAGGAGCTGTTGAGGGCCTACTTTATGCCAGGAGCTAGAATTTTACTTCTTTTCCTTCTGAAGCTCCAAAAATCTCAACTCCATACTAATCAAGCAGAAGAAGTTATCTGGATCTTTCTCAAAATCTCTAGTGCCAAGTTTCTGTTGCCCTCAGCAGCTGGAACAAATTAGAGCCAGGATAGGCTCTGAAGGTTTTTGGAAGTTCAAAACAGTCTATTTTAAAGAAAATGCTCTTTACTTTTTTGATTTTTAAAGCAGTTTGTGCTTCTATATTTTTCAGACAATACAAAAAGGCAAAAGTAAGAAATAAAAACCTCCCATCATCATCCTACATAGAGATTATCACTGATATATATTCTAAGATTTTTCTAAGCAAATATATCCATACAACAATACATACAGGGGACGAGGGGAGGATGACGGAAGAGTAAGACCAGAGATCACCTTCCTCCCCACAGATACACCAGAAATACATCTACATGTGGAACAACTCCTACAGAACACCTACTGAACGCTGGCAGAAGACCTCAGACCTCCCAAAAGGCAAGAAACTCCCCACATACCTGGGTAGGGCAAAAGAAAAAACAGAGACAAAAGAATAGGGACGGCACCTGCACCAGTGGGAGGGAGCTGTGAAGGAGGAAAGGTTCCCACACACTAGGAAGCCCCTTCGCGGGCGGAGACTGCGGGTGGCGGAGGAGGGGAGATTCGGGTCCGTGGAGGAGAGCGCAGTAACAGGGGTGTGGGGGTCAAAGCGGGGAGATTCCCGCACAGAGGATCGGTGCCGACCGGCACTCACCAGCCCGAGAGGCTTGTCTGCTCACCCGCCGGGGCGGGCGGGGCTGCAAGCTGAGGCTCGGGCTTCGATCGGAGCGCCGGAAGAGGACTGGAGTTGGCTACGTGAACACAGCCTGAAGGGGTTAGTGCACCACGGCTAGCCGAGAGGGAGTCCGGGGAAAAGTCTGGACCTGCCGAAGAGGCAAGAGACTTCTTCTTACCTCTTTGTTTCCTGGTGCGCGAGGAGAGGGGATTAAGAGCGCTGCTTAAAGGAGCTCCAGAGACAGGCGCAAGGCGCGGCTGAAAGCGCGGACCCCAGAGACGTGCAGGAGACGCTCAGGCTGCTGCTGCCGCCGCCAAGAAGCCTATGTGCGAGCACAGGTCACTATCCATACCCCACTTCCGGGGAGCCTGTGCAGCCCGCCACTGCCAGAGTCCCGGGATCCAGGAACAGCTTCCCCGGGAGAACGCACGGGCGCGCCTCTACTGGTGCAACGTCATGCCGGCGTATGCTGCCGCAGGCCCGCCCCGCACTCCGTGCCCCTCCCTCCCCCCCGGCCTGAATGAGCCAGAGCCCCCGAATCAGCGGCTCCTTTAACCCCGTCCTGTCTGAGCGAAAAACAGGCGCCCTCCGGCGACCTACACGCAGAGGCGGGGCCAAATCCAAAGCTGAGCCCCAGGGAGCTGTGAGAACAAAGAAGAGAAAGGGAAATCTCTCCCAGCAGCCTCAGGAACAGTGGATTAAAGCTCCACAATCAAGTTGATGTACCCTGCGTCTGTGGAATACATGAATAGACAACGAATCATCCCAAATTGAGGAGGTGGACTTTGACAGCAAGATTTATAATTTTTCCCCCTTTTCCTCTTTGTGAGTGTGTATGTGTATGCTTCTGTATGAGACTTTGTCTGTATAGCTTTGCTTCCACCATTTGTCCTAAGGTTCTATCCGTCCTTTTTTTTTTTTAATTTTTGTTTCTTAATATTTTTTAATTTAATAACTTTATTATATTTTACTTTATCTTATTTTACTTTATCTTCTTTCTTTCTTTTTTCCTTCCTTCCCTCCTTCCTTCTTTCCTTCCTTCCTCCCACCATCCCTCCTTCCCTCCCACCTTTCTTTCTTTCCTTCTTTCCTTCTTTTCTTCTTTCTTTCTTCCTTCCTTCCTTTCTTTCTTTCTTCCTTCCTACTTCTACTAATTCTTTCTCTCTACTTTTCCTCCCTTTTATCCTGAGCCGTGTGGATGAAAGGCTCTTGGTGCTGCAGTCAGGAGTCAGTGCTGTGCCTCTGAGGTGGGAGAGACAACTTCAGGACACTGGTTCACAAGAGACCTCCCAGCTCCACATAATATCAAACGGCAAAAATCTCCCAGATATCTCCATCTCAACGCCAGCACCCAGCTTCACTCAACGACCAGCAAGATACAGTGCTGGACACCCTATGCCAAACTAGCAAAACAGGAACACAACCCCACCCATTAGAAGAGAGGCTGCCTAAAATCATAATAAGTCCACAGACACCCCAAAACACACCACCAGATGTGGACCTGCCCACCAGAGAGACAAGATACAGCCTCATCCACCAGAACACAGGCACTAGTCCCCTCCACCAGGAAGCCTACACAACCCACTGAACCAACCTTAGCCACTGGGGACAGACACCAAAAACAATGGGAACTACGAACCTGCAGCCTGCAAAAAGGAGAGCCCAAACACAGTAAGATAAGCAAAATGAGAAGACAGAAAAACACACAGCAGATGAAGGAGCAAGATAAAAACCCACCAGACCAAACAAATGAAGAGGAAATCGGCAGTCTACCTGAAAAAGAATTCAGAATAATGATAGTAAATATGATCCAAAATCTTGGAAATAAAATAGACAAAATGCAAGAAACATTTAACAAGGACCCAGAAAAACTAAAGATAAAACAAACAACGATGAACAACACAATAAATGAAACGAAAAATACTCTAGATGGGATCAATAGCAGAATAACTGAGGCAGAATAACGGATAAGTGACCTGGAAGATAAAATAGTGGAAATAACTACTACAGAGCAGAATAAAGAAAAAAGAATGAAAAGAACTGAGGACAATCTCAGAGACCTCTGGGACAACATTATATGCAACAACATTCGAATTATAGGGGTTCCAGAAGAAGAAGAGAAAAAGAAAGGGACTGAGAAAATATTTGAAGAGATTATAGTTGAAAACTTCCCTAATATGGGAAAGGAAATAGTTAATCAAGTCCAGGAAGCACAGAGAGTCCCATACAGGATAAATCCAAGGAGAAATACGCCAAGACACATATTAATCAAACTGTCAAAAATTAAATACAAAGAAAGCATATTAAAAGCAACAAGGGAAAAACAACAAATAACACACAAGGGAATTCCCATAAGGTTAACAGCTGATCTTTCAGGAGAAACTCTGCAAGCCAGAAGGGAGTGGCAGGACATATTTAAAGTGATGAAGGAGAAAAACCTGCAACCAAGATTACTCTACCCAGCAAGGATCTCATTCAGATTTGATGGAGAAATTAAAACCTTTACAGACAAGCAAAAGCTGAGAGAGTTCAGCACCACCAAACCAACTTTACAACAAATGCTAAAGGAACTTCTCTAGGCAAGAAACACAAGACAAGGAAAAGACCCACAATAACGAACCCAAAACAATTTAGAAAATGGGAATAGGAACATACATATCGATAATTACCTTAAATGTAAATGGATTAAATGCTCCCACCAAAAGACACAGATTGGCTGAATGGATACAAAAACAAGACCCATATATATGCTGTCTACAAGAGACCCACTTCAGACCTAGAGACACATACAGACTGAAAGTAAGGGGATGGAAAAAGATATTCCATGCAAATGGAAACCAAAAGAAAGCTGGAGTAGCAATTCTCATATCAGACAAAATACACTTTAAAATAAAGACTATTAGAAGAGACAAAGAAGGACACTACATTATGATCAAGGGATCGATCCAAGAAGAAGATATAACAATTGTAAATATTTATGCACCCAACATAGGAGCACCTCAATATATAAGGCAAATACTAACAGCCATAAAAGGGGAAATTGACAGTAACACATTCATAGTAGGGGACTTAAACACTCCACTTTCACCCATGGACAGATCATCCAAAATGAAAATAAATAAGGAAACACAAGCTTTAAATGCTACACTAGACAAGATGGAGTTAATTGATATTTATAGGACACTCCATCCAAAAACAACATAATACACATTTTTCTCAAGTGCTCATGGAACATTCTCCAGGATAGATCATATCTTGGTTCACAAATCAAGCCTTGGTAAATTTAAGAAAATTGAAATCGTACCAAGTGTCTTTTACCACCACAACGCTATGAGACTAGATATCAATTACAGGAAAAGATCTGTAAAAAATACAAACACATGGAGGATAAACACTACTTAATAACGAAGTGATCACTGAAGAAATCAAAGAGGAAATAAAAAAATACCTAGAAACAAATGACAATGGAGACACGACGACCCAAAACCTATGAGATGCAGTAAAAGCAGTTCTAAGAGGGAAGTTTATAGCAATACAAGCCCATCTTAAGAAACAGGAAACATCTCGAATAAACAACCTAACCTTACACCTCAAGCAATTAGAGAAAGAAGAACAAAAAAAACCCAAAGTTAGCAGAAGGAAAGAAATCATAAAAATCAGATCAGAAATAAATGAAAAAGAAATGAAGGAAACAATAGCAAAGATCAATAAAACTAAAAGCTGGTTTTTTGAGAAGATAAACAAAAATAGATAAACCATTAGCCAGACTCATCAAGAAAAAAAGGGAGAAGACTCAAATCAATAGAATTACAAATGAAAAAGGAGAAGTAACAACTGACACTGCAGAAATACAGAAGATCATGAGAGATTACTATAAGCAACTCTATGCCAATAAAATGGAAAACCTGGAAGACATGGGCAAATTCTTAGAAATGCACAACTGCCAAGACTGAATCAGGAAGAAATAGGAAATATGAACAGACCAATCAAAAAGAACTGAAATTGAAACTGTGATTAAAAATCTTCCAACAAACAAAAGCGCAGAACCAGATGGCTTCACAGGTGAATTCTATCAAACATTTAGAGAAGAGCTAACACCTATCCGTCTCAAACTCTTCCAAAATATAGCAGAGGGAGGAACACTCCCAAATTCATTCTACAAGGCCACCATCACCTTGATACCAAAACCAGACAAGGATGTCACAAAGAAAGAAAACTACAGGTCAATATCACTGATGAACATAGATGCAAAACTCCTCAACAAAATACTAGCAAACAGAATCCAATAGCACATTAAAAGGATCATACACCATGATCAAGTGGGGTTTATTCCAGGAATGCAAGGATTCTTCAATATACGCAAATCTATCAATGTGATAAACCATATTAACAAATTGAAGGAGAAAAACCATATGATCATCTCAATAGATGCAGAGAAAGCTTTTGACAAAATTCAACACCCATTTATGATAAAAACCCTGCAGAAAGTAGGCATAGAGGGAACTTTCCTCAACATAATAAAGGCCATATATGACAAGTCCACAGCCAACATCATCCTCAATGGTGAAAAACTGAAAGCATTTCCACTAAGATCAGGAGCAGGACATGGTTGCCCACTCTCATCACTCTTATTCAACATAGTTTTGGAAGTTTTAGCCACAGCAATCAGAGAAGAAAAGGAAATAAAAGGAATCCAAATCGGAAAAGAAGAAGTAAAGCTGTCACTGTTTGCAGATGACATGATACTATACATAGAGAATCCTAAAGATGCTACCAGAAAATTACTAGAGCTAATCAATGAATTCGGTAAAGTTTCAGGATACAAAATTAATGCACAGAAATCTCTGGCATTCCTATATACTAATGATGAAAAATCTGAAAGTGAAATCAAGAAAACACTCTCATTTACCACTGCAACAAAAACAAGAAAATATTTAGGAATAAACCTACCTAAGGAGACAAAAGACCTGTATGCAGAAAACTATAAGACACTGATGAAAGAAATTAAAGACGATACAAATAGATGGAGAGATATACCATGTTCTTGGATTGGAAGAATCAACATTGTGAAAATGACTCTACTACCCAAAGCAATCTATAGATTCAATGCAATCTCTATCAAACTACCACTGGCATTTTTCAAAGAACTAGAACAAAAAATTTCACAGTTTAGTATGGAAACACAAAAGACCCCGAATAGCCAAAGCAATCTTGAGAACAAAAAACGGAGCTTGAGTAATCAGGCTCCCTGACATCAGACCCTACTACAAAGCTACAGTAATCAAGACAGTATGGTACTGGCACAAAAACAGAAAGATAGATCAATGGAACAGGACAGAAAGCCCAGAGATAAACCCATGCACATATGGTCACTTTATCTTTGATAAACGAGGCAGGAATGTACAGTGGAGAAAGGACAGCCTCTTCAATAAGTGGTGCCTGGAAAACTGGACAGGTACATGTAAAAGTATGAGATTAGATCACTCCCTAACACCATACACAAAAATAAGCTCAAAATACATTAAAGACCTAAATGTAAGGCCAGAAACTATCAAACTCTTAGAGGAAAACATAGGCAGAACACTCTATGACATAAATCACAGCAAGATCCTTTCTGACCCACCTCCTAGAGAAATGGAAATAAAAACAAAAATAAACAAATGGGACCTAATGAAACTTCAAAGCTTTTGCACAGCAAAGGAAACCATAAACAAGACCAAAAGACAACCTTCAGAATGGGAGAAAATATTTGCAAATGAAGCAACTGACAAAGGATTAATTTCCAAAATTTACAAGCAGCTCATGAAGCTCAATAACAAAAAAACAAACAACCCAATCCAAAAATGGGCAGAAGACCTAAATAGACATTTCTCCAGAAAAGATATACAGACTGCCAACAAACACATGAAAGAATGCTCAACATCATTAATCATTAGAGAAATGCAAATCAAAACTACAATGAGATATCACCTCACACCAGTCAGAATGGCCATCATCAAAAAATCAAAAATACAAAAAATGTTCATTGCAGCTCTATTTACAGTGGCCCGGAGATGGAAACAACCTACGTGCCCATCATCGGATGAATGGATAAAGAAGATGTGGCATATATATACAATGGAATATTACTCAGCCATAAAAAGAAACGAAATTGAGCTATTTGTAATGAGGTGGATAGACCTAGAGTCTGTCATACAGAGTGAAGTAAGTCAGAAAGGAAAAGACAAATACTGTATATATGGAATTTAAGAAAAAAAAATGTCATGAAGAACCTAGGGGTAAGGCAGGAATAAAAACGCAGACCTACTAGGGAACGGACTTGAGGTTATGGGTAGGGGGAAGGGTGAGCTGTGACAGGGCGAGAGAGAGTCATGGACATATACACGCTAACAAACGTAGTAAGGTAGATAGCTAGTGGGAAGCAGCCGCATGGCACAGGGATATTGGCTCGGTGCTTTGTGACAGCCTGGAGGGGTGGGATAGGGAGGGTGGGAGGGAGGGAGATGCAAGAGGGAAGACATATGGGAACATATGTATATGTATAACTGATTCACTTTGTTATAAAGCAGAAACTAACACACCATTGTAAAGCAATTATACCCCAATAAAGATATTAAAAAAAAAAAAATAAAATAAATAAAAATAAAAAACTACAATGAGATATCACCTCACACCAGTCAGAATGGCCATCATCAAAAAATCTAGAAACAATAAATGCTGGAGAGGGTGTGGAGAAAAGGGAACACTCTTGCACTGCTGGTGGGAATGTGAGTTGGTACAGCCACTATGGAGAACAGTATGGAGGTTCCTTAAAAAACTACAAATAGAATTACCATATGACCCAGCAATCCCACTACTGGGCATATACCCTGAGAAAACCAAAATTCAAAAAGAGTCATGTACCAAAATGTTCATTGCAGCTCTATTTTCAATAGCCCGGAGATGGAAACAACCTAAGTGCCCATCATCAGATGAATGGATAAAGAAGATGTGCACATATATACAATGGAATATTACTCAGCCATAAAAAGAAACGAAATTGATCTATTTGTAATGAGGTGGATAGACTCAGAGTCTGTCATACAGAGTGAAGTAAGTCAGAAAGAAAAAGACAAATACCATATGCTAACACATATATATGGAATTTAAGAAAAAAAAATGTCATGAAGAACCTAGGGGTAAGACAGGAATAAAGACACAGACCTACTAGAGAATGGACTTGAGGATATGGGGGGGGGAAGGGTGAGCTGTGACGAAGCGAGAGAGAGGCATGGACATATATACACTACCAAACGTAAGGTAGATAGCTAGTGGGAAGCAGCCGCATAGCACAGGGAGATCAGCTCGGTGCTTTGTGACCGCCTGGAGGGGTGGGATTGGGGGGGTGGGAAGGAGGGAGACGCAAGAGGGAAGAGATGCCTGGGTAGCTCAGCTGGGAGAGCATCAGACTTTTAATCTGAGGGCCCAGGGTTCATGTCCCTGTCCAGGCGCCAAGAATAAATAAATAAACAGAATAAAATTTTTTTTAAAAAAGAGGGAAGAGATATGGGAACATATGTATATGTATAACTGATTCACTTTGTTATAAAGCAGAAACTAACACACCATTGTAAAGCAATTATACCCCAATAAAGATGTTTAAAAAAAAATACATACAGACACATAACTATAAACACATACACACAAAAGACACATACACATAAACTGTTCTGCACCCTAATTATTTTCACTAAATAGAAAATGTTTGTATTTCCAGGTTAATAAATAAGGATTTAAATCTGCCTTATCACTTTCAGTGGTTCCATTGTTTTCCGCTCAATAGAGGTGGCTTATTGTATTTACCAAACCCTCTCACTGGACAGTTAAGTGGTTTTCTTTCTTTTTTTTTTCATTTATTTACTCAACACCTAAGTACAAAGTACCTGCAATATGCCTGGACTGTTCCAGTAACTGGAGCTACAGCCATGAGCAACAGAAGCGAAATTTCTGTCCCTGTCAACCTTATAGTCTAGAGGGGAAGGGAGTTAACAAAATAAAGCTGGTTAGGGGATAGAGGAGGACTAGAGGTGACTATGATAATCAGGAGATACACATGCATATATTATATATACTTCTTCATGCATTTGTCCAGTAACACAAATTTGATGGACTTACTTTTTCAATTAAATTATGATTCGGGCTTCCCTGGTGGCGCAGTGGTTGGGAGTCCGCCTGCCGATGCAGGGGACACGGGTTCATGCCCCGGTCCGCCGGTCCGGGAAGATCCCACGTGCCGCGGAGCGGCTGGGCCCGAGAGCCATGGCCGCTGAGCCTGCGCGTCCGGAGCCTGTGCTCCGCAGCGGGAGAGGCCACAACAGTGAGAGGCCCGCATACCGCAAAAAAAAAAAAAAAAAAAAAAAAATTATGATTCATTTCCTCCTCTCTAATTGCTAGTCTGGACAAGATGGTCCTGATATTTGTAAAATGCCCTCCAGGTGGACTCTCTTTGCCCATGCCCTAGAAACCACTCTGGATCCGATAAAAATGAGGGAAAATGACTTTTCCTCATCCCCTGGCTCCTTACTGCCCCCACAGAAATGTCAGTCTTTGAACCATCAGCCAGAGGCATCACCACTCATTCTAGAGGAGTTTTCACGGGCATTTTTCTCTTCAGAATACAAGTTCCATGAGCAGCAAACATATTGCATCTTACCGAACACACGCTCCTTTTAAGGAGCCGTGGAGTTCGTAGTTGTGGTTAATATCTGAGAGCCACCCACCCAGTGTCCTTGTAACATACTTGTTTTTCTTTTCTTCCTAGCTGAGCGTGGTGGAGGGCTGCCTCTATTCTTCATCAGCCCAGACAGGTTTCTGAAAAACCAAGCAGCTCAGGATTTTGTGTGTTGTCAGAATCTACAGTGAGTTCAAAGATGAGCAGTGATGCTGAAGGTCAGCGAGGACGTGAAGAAGAAAAATCCTCTCTGTTAGCTTGGACCTAACGGTTCTATAACAAACTGTGACTGCTTGCTGCTTCCAAAGGACCATCCACCAGCAGAAAAGGCAGAGACACCTCTAAACAGCACCTGAAAACCTGAGCATCTGTGAGGGGACGAAACAGCAGCTAATATTTATTGAGGGTCATCTATGTGCTTGGCACTGTGTCAATGTCTTGTGTGTGGTAACTCACAACATCACTTGGAGGCAGGCACTCTTACTACCCTCTTTCTAGAGATCAGGAAATGAAAGCACAAAGCAGTTAAGTCATTCGCCCATGTGGTGGAGCCAGTCATTAATTCAGGCAGTCTGGCTCCAGAGCTGGGCTCTTAAATACCACAGCACAAGTCCACATGTGTGCACGCACACACGCGCGCGCACACACACACTCCCCAAACCACACACCACACATATGTACCACACATCATCCATGCTTATACTAGGCGCAGACCACTCCCAACACACACGTATCTCACCCACAGTCACACACCACACACACACACACCCCGCTCCCCAGGCACACGTACCCCACAAGTCTCACACACCACACACTCACCACATGCCACATACACACACTCTGTATACACATGCACCTACCCCACACACTCCATGCATCGTGGGCACATTCAGAGGGAACGTACCACACCATACACACATATATACATCACACAAGCACACCACACATCACATATACACACATACCACACACATGCCCCACCTTGTGTATACATGCATACCACACGTACATACATCTCACACACGCACATACCACACACACATGCTCATACATATATTCTCTATCCTTCCCCAAACTGAGCCAATAACTAAGTAGCGAACACCAAATGTAAACTGCTTATAAGAGAATTTCAAGATATGCTAAGGTCTGTTTTTCCCGCATGTGGTGGAGGCAGTAGCATGGATGCTTCCCAGGATTGCTTTGGGAAGTGTCTGTGATGTATGCACAAAGGCTCGGTGACATGTCGAGGGTGCTCTACCAAGATGCCATGCGCTGCTGTAGAGCTCGGATGGGCTTTGGGTTTCGAAGGATAAGCTGTAGCCACACCCCTCCACTCAGGTGATCAACAGCTCGCAGCATGTCCATGGAGCCACTGCCCCAGGACTAGAAATGTGGTCCTAATCTTCAGCCTGCCATTCAAAGCCTCAGCTATTCCATTTCCCTGGTACTCTCCCACATAAATGCCCCCAGCAGACAGATGAAGGACTCCTGGTCCCTTGTGCACACCTGCCCCTTCCTGACCCTCTGATTCTTTTCCTGCTTGAACCCAAACCATCCACCCTGGCCAAGCTCAGTCCTTCCCATACCATCAAGGTACCTTTGACCAGGCATCCCCCACCAACCTGTCCATCCTCTAAACTTCAACAGCATGTGTTATCTGGTCCACCTGCTTGGCATTTTGATACATGTCTTACCACATTGTTAGCCATGTCGAAAGATAAAAACCGTCGTATTATATTCTAGTTGCCTGGAGACCCTCCACCCATTCTTTATTCAGTGGCTGTCATTGCTTTAGAGGGATGGCAAAACAGCATTTATTGACTTTGAGGTTCAAAATAGGGCTTTGAAACTTGGAAATAAGTGGAATCTTAAAAGAAAGGTGTTTTTGATTTGTGAGAAGCTGGCTTTGTGAGAGAGAAAAGGTTTGTTGAATTCTAAAAGCTTGCCTTTAGCTATTAGGAACTAAGACCTAGAAGATGTAAAAAGTTTGTTTGATAAGCATGGCTTTAAGATGAATGTATAATAACATAAAAGCAGGTTTTCCCTTCCAAAACAAGGTAAATTTCAATGGCTAAAGAAGGAGAGAAAACTAGAGAGAAGTGACAGCTTAAGCAACAGGGTGGTGTTACTGCACCTGGCAGCCTCCAGCCTGGGTCTCAATAGGACGCCCAGAGAAGCTTGGGAATGAGATCGTAGTTATGGCCCACTTTCCAGAGGCAGAAACCTTACAAATGTCCCTATACAGCAGAAGGTATGGGAGCACTGATGTCAACATGGTAGTGCAGCATGTCTACCATGAGAAGGATTAGGGTCTTTCCCCATAAGCCTCCCAAAGGGTCATAGGGAGTGTGTGTGCTGATAAATAGTTACCAACTAGCTCTCTTTAAAATAAAAATCTCTGATTTTAGGGGTTGGTAGACAGAATGATAGCCCTCCAAAGGTGATGCCCTAATCCCCAGAACCTTTGAAAATGTTACCTTAGATGGCAAAAGGAACATTGCAGATGTGATTAATTCAAGGACCTGGAGATGATGATCCTGGATTATCCAGGAGAGAGAGAGATAATGTCAGAAAAAAGAATACATTTGTGTTTTTTTACACCACTTCACTTGTTGTACTTTGTTACAGAATCAATAGGAAACTAATACAGAGAGTTTTCAAATGTTGTAAAGACTTCCCAAGGCTAATTTCAAGCTACCAAGGGAATGCTACTGAACACAAGACGGGAAAAGATTCACACAAGCAGCCCTTGTGAGCTGGAAACAGACTGACTCCCCCTGCGGGAGAGAACACGTGGCATTTCCAATGTCTCAAAAAGCTCAGCAGGGGACAAGAGGGACTGGCAGACTGATAGGATCCTACAGTCTTGATGAGAGAGAACATCAACAAATGTTGATCAACATTTACAAATACAGCATGGAGCCCCGAAGATGGTAGCCATGCACAGGATTAGAGGCCAACACCCAAAGATCAGGTGGCTAAACCCCAGCTTACACGGATGGAGGACAGAGGATGGCCACAGGCCAGATACTTCCTGCTTCATCTCTCATGCCGAGGCTGTGCCAGCCCACCAGAATCTGGGCGAGAAAGAAGGGGTGAGCGGAAACGTTGAAATGACTGATTTCAAGTCTTAAACTGACCAAATTTAAGTCCTGATTTGACTGATACGACTTGATTACCTAGAAGTGACTCATATTTCCTTATGCCAAAGAGAACGCGGGTGAGGCTCAAAACAGAAATTAGATTCAGTTTTGTGATCTGAAAATCCGATACCAGCTGATATTATTTTTTCCAAAAAATTTACAAACACCTTACAAAAATGCAGCAGGTCTATCTATCCATACACCATTGAATTTTAAAGGGCATTGCAACCCCGGCTGATAGGAAGCACATAGGAAGCAGCTGCATGGCTTTCAGCATGGCTCACCTCCTCAGATGCGTGTTGGAATCACAGGAAGAACTTTACACTGTAATGATGTCTAGGTCCTACCCCTTGGAAGATTCTGATTTAATTGCTCTGGAGTATAGCCTGGGCACCGGGATTTTTTTTTGGGGGGGCAGTACTCGGGCCTCTCACTGTTGTGGCCTCTCCCGTTGCGGAGCACAGGCACCAGACACGCAGGCTCAGCAGCCATGGCTCATGGGCCCAGCCGCTCCGCGGCATGTGGGATCCTCCCGGACCGGGGCACGAACCCGTGTCCCCTGCATCGGCAGGCGGACTCTCAACCACTGCACCACCAGGGAAGCCCAGCACTGGGATTTTTTAAAGTTCCCTGCAGAAGGTGTGCCAGTGTGCAGCCAGAGTTGGAATGTACTGCTCAAACATACTACTCTTCCTGCAGACAGTTTTAGAATCAAATTAACCCAGGTTTAGCTAGGACTCTACATGAGTCCAGTATGGTTCCAGTATGACCCTGGATAAACGACTTTATTTTTCTGCACCTCAGTTTCCTCACCTGTAAGTGGGCTAATGATATTTAAGTAGAGAGTATTAAAAAGATGACGTGCGTACAGAGCCTTGCACATGGTACATACTCATTTTTGCTGGTGAATGGCTACCATTCTATAATATTTTGTCAGAGACTGTCCATGAATATTCATTCTCCAGTCACTGGGTATTCCTGTTTATATAGAATCAGTAGAGGCTTCCGATGCACCTAGAATATAAATATTAAAGCACAAATCTTTCTTCTTATATAATTATCCCATTTGGAAAATAAAAAATACAAGTGAACTCCACAGTTTATGCATGAATCAAAGAGGAAAGCACCTTCTGCACAGAAAACCATGTCAAAAAGCCCCTGAGCTTCACTCTCATTATGCACCAAAGGAGGTTTTTCCAAGGTAGAGGTGATAATGTGTCCTCAGGTTTCTGAATATCAGATATATGAGGGCGCTTAGGGACCTCCCAAACATATATCTCAAGGATAAAAATCTTTTCATCATTGAAGCCTCCACTTACTATTCAACAAAGATTATTAGAAAATAAGACAAATGGAATTATCCTGTCTCAGAGGTGCTGTATAAAAACAAAACAAAACATGTATATATACCAAAGTGGTTGCGAAAGATTAGAAGTGTATATAACTAAAAGAAGATATGGTATAAAGGTATAAATGAAGTCTCCAGAGATGATCTTTGCTACTGTGACTCATTAATAAAAGTATGAATGGGGGGGGGGGGTAAAATTAAAGAGGCATGTCCACAAAAAAGAGTGCAGTGATTAAAACCAAAGGTTCTAGAATTAAATCCTCTAGGTTCTACTCTAAATTTGTCCCTTATGTAACCTCTCTATGCTTTGGTTTTCTCCTGAATAAAATCAAGATGGATAAAATCAAGTGGCTACAGGGAGGATCTTAAAGATACTAGAAAGTGCTTATTGCAGTATTTGGTACCTAGCAAATTGTCAATATGTATTAGCTACTACTGTTGCTACAATAGTAATACAATTACTACTGTATTACTGTACAATAATACAGTACTGCCCAATAAAGTATTCCATAGCCATATATGGCTATTTGAATTTAGTATATAGATTTACAAAACCTAAACAGAATTAAAACTGAGTTCCTCACCTACCCTAGCCATATTTCAAGTGCTCAATGGACACACGTGGCTAGTGGTCACCATAATGACCGAGAAATATTTCCATCATCATAGATATTAAAGTCTCTACTTCAAGAGATAAATAGCAAGCTCTGGAGCCTCTCTCATTTGGCTGAAGGTGAAATAGAGGCCTCTCCCTTTCCTCCTGCACTGGGTAGGGAGAAGCATAAGGCAGCGACATCCCTCTCCCAAGAAATCCTCTCTCTCAAGGTCCTGCCCTCCTCAAATCTTAGATGCTCTCTATAAGGATGCTGGGCTGCTGCTGAATGAACTTGTTTCACAGTCACCTAGCAAGGCCTGATAGGAGGTCTTGCACTTGACTTAGGATGTAGGGGCACTTAGCAACTATGACATTATTGGCAGGATTTACGGCCTCTGCTAGAATTTCTGCTTTATTAGTTTGTCCCTTCCCGCTGATCAATATTTGTCCCCCTGCCAGTCTCCCTAAAACTTCTAACTTGCTGATTCTGATTTTATGTGAACTAGAAAACCAAATAACCAAACTTATTACATCAGAGTAAGGCTCTGGAAAGGGCTTTTAGTCCTTTGCAAGAATATCAATGCAAAAACACTTAAAGACTTTTTGTTTTACATCCTTCCTGGTCCCTCTCTGTGCTCTGGAGAGCTGAGAGTACCGCAACCCCAGCTTATGAAAAAGCCTTCATTTGTAATATCAGAGAGAAATAAGGATGTATGAAGTGATTCTTTGGAAAAGAGCATGAGAAATAGAAAGATAATAGAAGTGGTACAAAGAAATCTCTCCAATTAGCTAATCTGTGTGGAGTGCAAATTTCGACAAATGGCCAATTCTATTCAGTCACGAGCAAATGATATCAAATCATTCATGGATCAGCAAAATCCATTCTTCAACTATAAAGCACAAAAAATTCACTTTATATATCTAGCTCTGTATATTTAATCATACAGGTGTTTTTAATGTGTAACAAAACACTTTTTAGGCTGTGTCTATATACATATGCCAGCTTGAGGAAGAGATGGTATCACCTAAAGAAGTGTTACTCTTGTAACCTTAAAAGATGCATTTCTTTCTAAGCTGATTTAACTATAGGAGTGCAAGAGGAATCAACTAATTCAGGCCATGTCAGATAAGTCAGTTGATTTTACATCGTTGAGTATCATTCACCAAACGTATCCTAGTGGCAAAAGAACCATGACTCCATTAGAGCAATAATATATCCCTTATTTGCCTTATTAAAGCAGGAATAAAGCCAAGTTTAGGATGAAAGACCTGGGGTCAGATTACCTGGACTCAAATCCTGGCCTCATTACTCAGTATCAATTTGACTTTTAGGCAACTGCCTACATTTTCTAATCTATAAAATGGAGTTACTAACAGTCCTTGCCTAATAGAAGTTTCTTTTATAACACCTTTATCGAGTTATAAGTCACACACCATAAAATGCAGCCTTTTAAAGTGTAAAATTCAGTGGTTTTTAGCGTATTCACAAACTATGCAATTATCACCACTATCTAATTTTAGCCCATTTTATCACACCACAAAGAAAGCTCGTATCTACTCAGTCACTTTGCTTCCCCCGTCACCCTGTCACTGGTAACTAATAATCTACTTTTTGTCTGTATGCATTTGCCTATTCTGGACATTTCATATAAATAGATTCATACAATACACAGTCTTTTGTGACTGATTCCTTTCACTTAGCATAATGTCCTCAAAGTCCATCTATGTTGTAGCACATAGCAATACTTCACTCCTTTTTACTGCCAAACAGCATTCCTTTGTATGAATATATTACATTTTATTCATCCATTTATGGGTTGATGGATATTTGGGTTGTTTCTACGTCTTGGATATTGTGAATGACACTATGACGAACAATTTGGTATGAGCTTTCGTGTGGACGTGGATTTTTATTTCTCTTGAGTGTTTATCAGTGAGTGGAATTTCTGGGGTATATGGTTTTGATTTGTATTCCCCTGATGATTAATGATGTTGAGGATCTTTTCATATGCTTTTTAGTCATTCATATATATTCTTTGGAGGAATGTCTATTCAAATGCTTTGCTCATTTTTAATTAGGTTATTTGTCTTTTAATTGTTGAGACGTAAGATACTTTATATAATCTGAATACAAATCCCATACCAGATATACAACTTGCAAATATTTTCTCCCATTCTGAGGATTGTCTTTTCACTTTTCTGATGTTGGCCTTTGAAACACAATGTTATTTATTTTAATGATGTCTGTTTTATCTATCTTTTTCTTTTGTTGCTTGTGATTTTGGTTTCATATCTGAAAAACCATTGCCTAGCCCAAGGTCACAAAGATTTATACCCATGTTTCCTTCTAAGAGTTTTATAGTTTTAGCTCTTACATTTAGGTCTATTATCCATTTTGAGTTAATTTTTGTATATGATGTGAGGTAGGAATCCAAATCCTTTTGTATGTGGTTATGTAGTTTTCTTAGCACAAATTTTTAGGAAGACTATCATTACCCATTGAATTATGTCGGCACTCTTGAAAATCAATTGACCATAAATGTAAGAGTTAATTTCTGGATTCTCAGTTCTATTCCATTGATACCCATGTCCATCCTATGCCACACACTGTCATAACTACTTAGCTTTGCAGTAAGTTTTGAGATTGGGAAGTGTGTTTGTTCTTCTCTTTCAAGATTGTTTTGGCTATTTGGGTCCCTTGCATTTCCATATCAATCTTGGGATCAATTTGTCAGTGTCTGCAAAATAGACAAGTAGGATTTTTGTCAGTGTTGTGATGAAGTTTTTCTTCAAATGCTTTGTATGAAGCTGAAAGATATGGGGGAAAGAGCAGTGGGCTGGAACTTAAGAAATATAGTGGAGAAATCATTTCCATTCCTAGGGCTTCAATTTCTTCATCTGTAAAATATGGAAATTAGGTTATGTTGATTCGGAAGTTACCTTCAAATTCAAGATTCTAGGGTTCTATATCTATTTCAAGTATGAGAATAATCTTTGCAGTTTAGTATAAATAACTCAAGACTCTTAAACAAATCAACTGTTTTGACCTATCAACATTCCTGGACACTTGGCAAATACAATAACTCTGGGGATAGAAAAGATCCTAGTTTGGAGGGATTCATTTTTCTGATGGATTAAATGTAAGCCAATTTCAACAAAACAGCTTCTAAAAAACTGCAGTTATTAATGGGCTCTTATGCTGTTGTTTGCATGAATGTAGGTGTTTTTAAAACTATATTTGGTATAGAGCCATTTATAAAATAAAACCTGGCCGTATGTTAAATATCTATAATTTCATCAAGCAGAACACAAGAGCCAAAGGGAACATATGCCAATTACTGTTTTCATGAATATAGATTATTTTAATCATTAAATATTAAATATACATGATTTAATATATTACATAATCCATTTTCCCCTAAGTTGTAAGCTGACATTCATAATAATGAACATCTGGCAAGTACTCCTATTTTTCCCTTTTTTACTTTCTAAGTAAACCCTCTAGTACTAGCTGGTTCAGTATACTGGATGCTCAAGTTCACATTTTCAAGAGGTCTAAACATCTATTAAGCATGTACCATGTACCATATACCAGGCATGGAAAACACAAAGTTAAATAATATATAACCCTTATTCTCAGAGTTTACCATCTAATGTAATTGAAGAGTCAGATATATAAGAAGAGAGCCACAGTACGTGAGAAGTGCTATAAAAGGAGTATAAAAACTGTTCCAAGGATTCAGAGGAGATATAGGGGCTGTAGGAGGGTTAGGTGGTATGGAAAACAGTGATAAATGAGGCAAGACTTCAGAGCTGAAGACATATCTGTACTGAAGTGGGACACGGGAAAACAAGAAGAACTGTGGACAACTCCAGATGTCTAGCTTGGTAACTTACTGGATAGTGATGAAACTTTAGACAAGTTATTCTTAGCTACAAACAAGTTCTCATGATGTTAATGAAACTGAATTCCAGATAACAAAAAACCCAAACTATATTGCCTCTTCCCTCACCCCAAAACTCAAAGAAATTCCAAAGTACAACTCTGATTTTTTTTGTATTTCATGTCAGCAATTGGTGCATCACACAGCTATCTAAATATCATACTCTCACGGAAATTCAAACAAGAAACAAAAATGAAAGTTTGTCATTCCTAATGATACAATGTTCATTTCTCTAATATAAAGTGCCATTTCTGCCTCTTCCCACCATGATACCTTTTTGATATATAAGTAAAAATGACATTGCATAAAATGCAATATCAAACCAACAACTGTCACTTTCTCTGACAAGTATCTGAGCTGGAGTGGCCACACTAATATCAGACAAAATAGATTTTAAAACAAAAAATTATTAACGATAAGGAGAAATTTTATAATCATAAAAGGGTAATTCCATCAGGAAAACACAACATATATGCACCTAAGAACAGAGACACAAAATTCATGAAGCAAAACCTGACAGAACTGAAGAGACAAATAGACAATTCAATAAACTTAGATGAAGAGTTTGAAACCTCACTTTCAATGATGAAGACAATAGACAGAAGATCAATAAAGAAAGGGGGGACTCAAGCAATGTGTTCATGTAATCAAATGTTTTTGTAAAATTTGTAAAAGTATATTTTAAGTGAAAATAAGATCATTGTCTCTTTGCATTCTGACTTCTTTCTGTCACATTCACTCTCATGTTGGGTGGCAATGCAGTAACTACATTTTGGGAACCTAAGGAAGAGTTAAATTTAAGATATACTTAGTCTGAGTGGAGTGTATTTATGTGACTTACAGCTATCGCTAGCTTTCCCGGGTTGGAATGGCTTTCAGGAATATTCCCACTGTGCACTGTGCCAACTCACCCAGCACTATAAACACAAATGTACAGGGGCAGAGGTGGTATTGAAAAGTGAATCTGTCCTATAGCCCCTGGCACCAGAACTATGTATGTAGTGGATGAGAAACCAGGTTTGAAATGGGAAAGCCAGTACCTAGTCTGTGGAAAATTCTTCAAATCATCAAAAATGTAAAGTTGTAAGCAGAGGAAACAGGGAAGTCCTCTCCTTTCAGGGAAATATTTAATAATGTGGTATTTGCAATTATAAAAGTACCATACTTTATTTCTTTCCTTTTTGGTTGGAAGCATGGAAAATAGAATTTATCAGAATTCCTTTATTTTTAGGGCACAAACTTATAAACGGTGAGCGAAGCTGTGAGGTAAGTCATATATATGCATCACTACTACTACTAATAAAATACAAACTTCAATCAACCATGTTAAGACAAAGTATTACAAAAATCATGTTTTCACGTGAAGAAATGCTCAATGTATGCAGTCAAAAAGTATACCTGAAAAATCATATTACGTCTTAGTCCACTCACTGCCACCACAAAACACCATAGGCTAGGTGGCTAAACAACAGAAATTTATTTCCCAAAGTTCTGGAGTCTGGGAATTCCAAGATCAAGGTTCTGACAATCGCTTGTAGACGCTGCCATCTCACTGTGTGCTCACATGACCTATTCTTTGCGCACATGCTGGGGAATGATCATGAGCTTCTCTGGTGTCTCTTCTTAAAGGGCACCAATCCCACTATGAGGACTCTACCCTCATTACCTCATTTAACCCTAATTACCTCCCAAAGGCTCCATCTCCAAATACCATCACATTGGGAGTGTTAAGGCTTCAACATATGAAGTTGGGGGGTGGGGCGGGACACAAACATATCGAACATGTATACAATAATTAAATTATTATGCACTTAATGATATTTGTGATATTTGACAGCTCTTTAATATTTGCAATTTATTGTGATTTATTTTCTCTTTTCAAATGTACATTCAATTTCACACCTAATTTTGTTTTTATAATTTTGTATTCTTTCTCTCAAAGATGATACCAGTCCAACAAAATCTGGACACTCTCTTGCCCTTAACATCACCTTCCTATACCGCATATACTACAGTTTTGTCATATCTAAAACCACCCATCTTAAACACAACAACAGTCTCCCTGTCTAGCCAACCATGCATTTCTATCTATTCGCAAGATTCTAAATCACAAATCTCAAGAATAAGTCTGATGGAAGCAACCTAAATGTCCATCGACAGATGAATGGATAAGGAAGATGTGGTACATATATACAATGGAATATTACTCAGCCATAAAAAACGATGAAATAATGCCATTTGCAGCAACATGGATGGATCTGGAGATTATCATACTAAGTGAAATAAGCTAGACAGAGAAAGACAAACATCATGTGATATCACTTATATGTGGAATCTAAAAAAAAAATGATACAAATGAACCTCTTTACAAAACAGAAATAGACTATGGTTACCAAAGGGGAAAAGGAGGGGAAGGATACATTAGGAGTTTGGGATTAACATATACATACTACTATATATAAAATAAACATGGACCTACTGTATAGCACAGAGAACTATACTCAATATTTTGTAATAATGCATAATGGAAAAGAATCTGAAAACGAATATATGTATACATAACTGAGTCACTTTGCTGTACATCTGAAACATTGTAAATCAACTCTACTTCAATAAAAAATAAATTAAATAAATAAAAACAAAGCAATTACAAAAACAAAAACAAGTCTAGTAAAAGCAGAAAGAAGTTGAATAAGCAAACATTATCACGCTTAGGGAGTGATAAGGAGGATAAATTAGGAGCACTTATTTGTTATTCAACATATACAACTTACTCCACTAAAAGTTTGCAAATGGTTGAGTTACAGTCACCATAGTTTACCCAGTACCACTATTTTCCTCCAACCCTCAGGCCCTGTGGCTAAGTTCAGCTTACTTTCACTCAGGGTTGATTCTTTCCCACTGGCCCTACAGTCCACCATGGCAATTTGGCTTCCTTCAGACGTCCTTCAGTCAATGAGTCATGCCTGCGTGGATCTGCATTCCAGGTGTCAACCTTGTTTGAATCATTACTTTCCAAAAAGGCTCCTTAGCTCCAAAGTGAGTCAGTCAATATCAATAAATTTGAAGAGGGGGTGAGAACCAGCCTCGCACTCCCAAGTTACAAACATAACACACGTAGAGAACACAGCTCACTTGGACTTCACCAGGGCTCACTGCTATCAGTGGAGAGAATGGCCATATAAACACAAAGTGTGAAGCTTCATTCTCTCCCTGAGAGTCAGAGGCAGAGTGATTTCTTAACAAATGCTCCTGTTGTGGTGTACAAATGATACTGATCTCTATAGTTGGCACTAAAAGCTAGAGCTGCTTTATGGCATTTTTTAAACTTCCATCTCTAAATCCAAGCTGGCAGTTCGGTGTCAGATACAGCAGAAGCCTATTCAATAGATATCTCTCTTAAAGGTGGAGGAAAATCCTGATTTATAGGAATCCACGTAACCATGGCTCTCAGTGCACTGGAGTATTTTGCTTGTTACTCTGTTTCAGAGAAAGTCTAATCACCAAAAAACCCCAAGACAATAAAACAAACAAAAAACCCCGAAAGTCTTGTGTGTGCAGCTAGCAGCCCTGCAAAAGTGTTCTTACAATGTTTTGGGATTGTTGATTATCTGTCTCAATATTCACCCCTTTTTGCAACTGCACGATGTCCTATAACATCCTGCCATCAGAGTCCATTTTTAACAACGTTCTATTGCTTAAGGCAGGAAAATGAATGTGAACTTCTTAAAAGGAATTTCACCAAGGGCTGAAGTGGAACTGATTATTTAAATTAACCCTCCGTGGACCGGATAATCCAATTAGCAAGTGTCCATGTCCCCACCAGTCTTTTCACTCCTCTGCCTCCGAAGCACATTTCTGCCTCCAAGCTTCTGTAATCGTAATTGTATTTTTACATTGCAAAGTTACTAATATTTGAAGTCTGCTCTGAAACCAAATTGAAGTCTTGAGATTCAGACAGTAATAAACAGGGTTTATATTACTATTCTGTGTAAATATTGTTCATGGTAGAGCCAAGAAGTATTCTCTGGTTATATTTTCTTTCTTATGCTGCCTCTTATTTATCTTGATGTTTCTATCAACCTTTATTATTTTCTTGCATTGTTTACCTTTATTGAATTCCTAAGTTCTTCCATTTCTCTGGGATAATATCAAATCTCTTAAATACCCACTTGGAGTTTTTGTTTTTTTACTCTACTTGGACTTTTATAAGTTTTCTGCATGATTACCAGGCTTAACTTCCCTTTATTATTTTCCCAAACCATTCTTTCTTCCTAGATCCTAAATCTGCATGATTCTTGGTTTACATCTTCATTTTTCTAAGATGTATACACAAGTGGTTTCCTTAAAAATGCTGTGTGTTGGTAAGAATGTAAACTGGTACAGTCACTGTGGAAAACAGTTTGGAGGTACCTCAAAAAATTAAAAATAGAATTATTGTATGGTCCAGCAATCCCATGACTGGATATATATCCAAAGGAAGTGAAATCAGTATCTCAAAGAGATTTCTGCACTCCCATACTCATTGCAGCATTATTCACAATAGCCAAGATATGGAAACAACCTAAGTGTCCAATGGTAGATGAATGGAATATTATTCAGCCATGAGAAAGAAGTCAATTATCACAAAGTTAACATGCTTGTGTAACTGTCACCTAGAGCAAGAGATGAAATAGTACAGCATCCCAGAAGGCCCCTACTGCTCCTCTCCAGTACTAACCTTCCCTCTTCACCAAAAGTAATTACTTCTGACTTCTATCATCAGAGACAAGTAGTTTTGTCTGCTTTTGAAATATAAAGGACTCATTCATGATTTGTTTTTGCATCTAGCTTCTTTCACTCGACGTCACGTTTGTGATAGTCATCATGTTGTAGCATATAGCAACAACATTATTCATCATTATCATGCATCATGATATATTCTGTATCATTAGATGAATATATCACAATCTATGTAGCCATTCTACTGTTGATGAACATTTGGATCTCTAGTTTGGTGCTATTAATAATAATGTTAACATGAATATTCTTATACATACCTTTTGGTGCACATATGTATGCATTTCTGTTGGGTATAACCCTAGAAGTGGAAGTGCTTGGTTATAGAGTATATGAACGTTAAACTTGATTAGCTACTGGCAAAGAGTTTTGAATGTGATTTTAGCAGGTTACGCTCTCACCAGCAGTATATGAGAGTGCCAGGTGTTTTACTTCATTACCAACACTAAGTATAATTAGTCTTTCTAAATTTAGCCTTTTTGGTGAGATTTCTTAAAGTGAAGCCCACCACATATGCTTCTCACCCATTTGTACATAAAAACATAGTTATGATTGTAAAAGCATAAAAATGTGAGGGTTACTGAAAGTGGAATTTTAATGCATGTTTATTAGTTGCAAAGCCCTCTACCTCTCAACTCCTCATTAAACCCCATCTACTTCCACTTTAGAGTATTGTGGTAACAGAGCAAAATCAGAGACTAGTCAACTCAAGGAACCTGAGATTTTGAGGCCATGTGATGCCCAGTGGAACCCCATGGAGATAGACTTATATTGTCTTTCACGCTTGACCGTCGCCAAGTCAACCCACATCCCCTCATGAGCAGCATCAGAGGAGTATTCTGATGTTAGCTTTCTTAGGATGTATAATCTTTCATACTCACCACTATTTTAACACAAGATAGTCTCTAACCATTCTTTTTTTTCAATACTCACAAAATTTATACTCAAGATTGTATTTTTGAAGATCTTAGGTCACTTAAATTTTACATCCCAGAAGGTAAACACTAAAGTACTATCAAAGAGACATGAAACACTCTTGATCAAGTAATTTGAGGTGTGGCAAAAGAATTATAATTAAATTAGCTGGGAAAAGAGAAAGATTTTTTAAACTATCAGATAAACATGGAGCCAGTTGGAATCTTTTTCTATTGATAAATATCAACTCTCTAATTGAGACAATAAAGAAAAGAATAGAACGGCTTATAAAAATATTTTTTGAATAGCTCACTCTGAATCTACTTGAATTTTAAGACTTCTTGTGGTTAATAGCAGACCTATACTATGAATGTGTACAATGCATGGAAGGACCATAAGTCTTAAAAGAATCATTTCACTGATGGACAAAATGATGGGCTGTACTTGATGAGAGAGAAAAAATAGAATTTTTCTTTCTAATATAATACTGATGCTTATTTATTTCCATATTGGGCAATATCACTCTAAAATCTAAAATGACAAATATGCAAAACAAATTGTATGGAAATTTATCTCTATGGTCATTATTTTCATTTTCACAGCACTATACAAATGTACAAAGTATTCAGATATAATTTCTCTCATTTGACTCTAAAGGCTATCTGTATGGAATATGTTCACATTATTAATCTTGTTTTATAAAATTAAAATGTTCAGAAAGGTTAAATGAAAAGTCAAAGCTATGCATATTATAATTGTAGTAGATGAAACTAAAGCCAATTTTCTTTTCTCCAATTTAAGCATTCTTTCTACTGAGCAATGTTGGCTTTCTACTGACAGACAAAAGGCAGTGACTATTTGGAAAAGGCATTAGCCTATGAGTATGGACATTAGTTGCTGAGTTTACAAAGAGATTTGACACAATTTACAAAATATTGGATCCAGTTCTCTTTTTTTTCTATCTTTATTCTCTTTAGTCAAGGCAGAAATATAAATAAAATGACAGATGAGTGAGAAGGTAACTCCATGCCAACTTTATTTTCTCCAACTACTAAAACCAGAACAGGTGAATTTAATGGTAAGCAAATGGGGGTAAAGCCTTGGGTATGACTGTGACTTGAAAAATCACTTGGGGAGGAAATAAACAATACAGCCAACCAACCATTGGGATTCAAAGGTCAAGAGACAGTGAAACTTTGCTTGAACTGAACTAAAGTTCTGAATGGACTAGTTTTAGATTTTATATAAGCAGACTAGATTGAATGTATTGGCAATGCTTGTATAACCTGTAATGCCAGCCATGGTTGAAATTTAAACTCTACAGGGAGTGGTAGATTCTTTAACACGATGGGGCAATGGACATGAAATATTTTCCTCTGAATTCTGCATTATATTCCCACTGCTAGTTTGTAGCTTGGCGCATTACTTTGTGTAACCTCTACAGGGACTAATGTCCCTTCCAACTCACCGCACACACTGAACAGTTCTCCTGTGCCAAAACCTTTCAGGAAGATAGAGAAATAATTGCAAATAATTGAATTCCCTTTCTCTCTCTCTCTCTCTCTCCTCTCTCTCTCTCTCTCTCTCTCTCTCTCTCTCTCTCACACACACACACACACACACATACACACATACACACACACACACACACACAAAGGCTTTTCTGTAATAAACACTTGTCCAGTGGAGAGAAGGTAGCAAGAGAGACGGTATATGCTGAAATATATTTATTGATATTCAATTAAATGAAAGAAACTAGATGCAGTCTAGCTGAGCATGCTATTTTAAAAGACTGACTTCTCTCCAAAGGTTTGTCCACATAAATTGTCAAGCTTCTTGGACATAATCAACTTTCCAATTTCAATAAAAATAAGCAAAGCTGATTCTGTTTTGACAACTTATCAATAAATAATATTCCTGTAAAAACTTCTGCAGTAGGTAAAATAGACACAAGACTTCAAACTCCTGAAATATTTAGTCCCCTCTTAATCCTTTCATCATTTTTTCACCACTGTGATGGCAGAGACCATATCTACCTTATTCAAAACTGTAATCCCTGTGGCTAGTACATTGTAAATATTCACAAGGAAGGAATAAGGACAGTACATCCATGTCCATAAGGGGTGTGTACGTGTGTGAGAGACACATTTCAAGGATTTTCCATATCTTCTACTACTTTTCGTATCTCCCTATTCTATTTATATTCAATCAACTATAAAACCCAATCAGTAATATAACATCTTTATGAAGGCAACTTCTCATAACAGTTTATGAAAAAAATCAATGTAACAAGTAAATTATGTAATATGACCTTTTTTCCTATTGTATAAAGGTGATCTTAGCCATTTAATCCCAATTTCGTCAACTCTGCTTCTCCCCACCATCAACATTTCTCTGTATCTCTACTACTATCATTTTCTCTTTCTTCAGCATCAGAGGGAACAATGATGCAACTTTTCTCAAAGGCAAATCTCTCCACTTCATCTCCTAAAGCTCCCCACAGACTTTATTTCATCAATAGACCCCCTCTTTCACCAGACTTTTGGTCTTTTATTCTTCACTCTGAATTTTTCCTTTGCATACTCTTTCACTGCTATTGGTTTAAATTCAGAGTTACAGTCGGATCCAAAAATACAAAGTCTCAATAGTTAATCTCTCTCTCTCCCTCTCTCTCTCTTCTCTGTATGTGTATGTTTGTGTTCTGATTGCTTCTCAGTCTTTCCTTTTCAGACATTCTCATTGTCCTTTGTACTACCAATATCAGAGGGAAAAAAAAAATACTCTTTCCTAATGACTGCAGAAAAAGTCCTAGCTGCAGAAAAATCTCCCAGCTGGAGTCATGTGCTTCTCTCTGAACCAGTACCTTTGGTCAAAAGACAGAATGCTCTAAGGGACTAGGTCTGAGCCACATGGAGATCCTGGAGTAGAAGCAAAGAGAGAAGAGGTAATTACCTACTGCCACAGCACGTGGGCAGAGGCCAAAATAGAGGTAACTCTGCAAAAGAAAATTATGAAGCACAGAAAAAAATAACAGCCATACAAGTGCAAATGTAATTAACTCTCTTCACATGAAACATTTTTTTTTCTTCAACAGTGTTTTCCTTTCAGGATAACAGTCTCTCTTTTTATGACTCCAAGTTTCCAAATGAAGAATGTGGACTCCACTTCCCATGCATCATGCACTCCGTTCTTTGCCCTTGAAAACTGGCCTCTAAACTTCTCCAACATTGATGCTGCCCTCTCAAAAGTCACCACTGGTGCTTTCTCTTCACCTACTACCTCTGTACAGCATTTGGCACAGCTTAGCATTCCCTCTGTAAATTTCTTCCCTCCTAAAATGTCCAGGACACTCAAATAGCCTCCTCCATTCACCCCTAGTCTTCTGTTTCATCCCCTCATGGCAGACATGTCTGAGTCCATGTCTTCATCCTTCTTCTCTTCATTGCTCTTAGTTTCACCATCTCATACGATCATGCCCTCAATTAACCTTTCTAATGAATGACCTGAAAGATCTACATCTCCAGCTCAAAACTCCAGCATACTTCTTCATGGTTCCAGCTGGATGGCCCACCAACAAAGTAAACTTAAAATGCTTACATCTGACTCCGAAATGTTAACGGTACCATCCCTTTCCAAGCAACATGTTTTAAATCTCAAGTGCTTCTGACTCTTCTCTCCATGTTCAGTCAGGTGCCATTTCCTCCTGATCAGTCCTCCTTTTTTCACCTCATATAGTTTCTGCTCCCACTGACACCACCAAGCAGAAGTCCTTATTATCTTGCAATAACAACTTTAGCGTCTTCCCTGCTCTGGGACCTCCCCCATTTCAATCAATTTTTAATTTTCACATCGAACACATCACCCCACCGCTCAAAAACTTTTCATGACGTGTGCTTGCCAATGGTCCACATTTCTCTGTTAGGTAGAACCAATCTTTTAAAGGTTTGCATGCGTTAGAGATGCTTTTTTTTTTCTGTTTTTCATTCTCAATTCCTGACTAATATGAGGCAACAATCCAGGACAATTATGTCTGATCTGTAGACCTAAACTTTTTTTTTTTTTAATTTTTATTTATTTATTTATTTATTTATGGCTGTGTTGGGTCTTCGTTTCTGTGCGAGGGCTTTCTCTAGTTGCGGCGAGCAGGGGCCACTCTTCATCGCGGTGTGTGGGCCTCTCACTGTCGCAGCCTCTCTTGTTGAGGAGCATGGGCTGCAGATGTGCAGGCTCAGTAGTTGTGGCTCACGGGCCTAGTTGCTCCGCAGCATGTGGGATCTTCCCAGACCAGGGCTCGAACCCGTGTCCCCGACACTGGCAGGCAGATTCTCAACCACTGTGCCACCAGGGAAGCCCTAGACCTAAACTTTTCCTTAGTTGGGATAGCCCAAGTTAGAGACTGCAGGATGGGTGGGAGTGTAAAGTACAGAGTGTTTTGGCAAGATTTTTTTAGGCACAGGTATGGAATCCTATTTTATAATTAGTTCATCTCTTAATTGTTTTTGAACCCAGAAAGCACAGAAAGGAGTATTAATTACTTTCCTTCTGAAAAATGCTAACATGGTAGACTCAGATGTTCATAAATTTTTTCACAACAGCACCTACACATCAATGACCAAAGTAAAAAGTCTGAACATCTCTTGAAAATGGATGGAGCAAAAATTTGCCTGCCTACAATTAGATATATTCTAGCAAGAAGGGACCTAAAAGCATTTAATTCCACTCCATCCTTTTACAGATGAAGTGACTTACCCAACTTCAACTGTTCAGAGACTAAATGGTATCTAGAACCTAGATTTGCCTATTTAAAACCCAGAGTTTCTTCGCTTTACACCACACAGCTTTCCAAATGGTGGCGGTCTGCCTTAAAAAATTATATTCAATATTTTTTAATAACCTATAAGGGAAAAGAATCTTTAAAAATATATATATATAAAACTAAATCACTTTGCTGTACACCTGAAACTAACACAACATTGTAAATCAACTATACTTCAGTAAAAAAAAGCATGTCCTCCACGAAACAATCAACAATGCAGCAAGATGAATTCCCTATAAATATAGCTAGATTACAGCATTCAGGAAATGGCAGGTGAATGGAAAATATATCTCTGAATCTTTCCCAAAGATTCTATTGTCAAGTTATCCTTTCTTGCATATAAGGAAAATGTTCAAGAAGCAGTTCCTTAAAACAGGGATTTATCATTTTGGCAGCCCAAACCACTATATAAAAGAAAGCCATAATTATTAAAATTATGTGTTTAAATTATTAATACATAATTAATAATTAATTAAAATTATTAAAGCCAATTATTTATTAAAATGATTAAAGCCGTCACAAAATGTTTTGCCTCAGAATTGTATGACATCCAGAGTATGTGTAAATAGTCCAGTCTACATCATGTTCAAGTCTGTAATATTTCAGTAATGTTTCTCTTGGGATGAACTGGTATCTGTAAAAGACTGGCCCACACAAACAACATCTACAGTCTTTGAAGGAATGAGGAGAAAATAGATAAGTCTATTATGTCAGGATGAAATGCTTCTTGTAAAATGACAATTTGTTAGAAATTTAATAGAACTGAAAATGAGCCTAATATTGGGCTGGCATTTGTTCCCACAGAAACTGGCTGGGTAATGGTCCTGAAAGGTTTTCCATTAAATGTGGCTCTGCTGGTGCATTCAGGTTCTCTCAGGTATGAGAAGCAGATAGTGACTGGCTGAGAATAAGAGAAAGGTAATGGAATCAGAAGGTATTTCCTTTGAAGGGATACACAAAGTTAGAACTTAAAAAGTATTATTGAATAGTTTCAGGCACAACTGGGAGATGATCTGACCATAGCCATAGTTCAGGAAATAGCACACCTTATGGATTCACCAGTTGGACTTTGGAGTTAACTGGACCTAGATTCAACTCCCAGTACTGCCACCTATTGGTCCACATCACTGTGCAATTCAAGCTGTCAGAGCCTTTTAATTTCCTCCTCTGTAAAACAGTGTTAATAATATTGCTTACTTCAAAGAGCTATTAAAAGGTTCACTGATGTAATGCCCATTAAGCCCTCAATGAAAGCCAGTGGTTATTATTCCATGATATAGCAAAACATTTCTTTTTCTGTGCCTCCAAAGTGATTATATATCCAGTCCTAATTGGTACATATTGCTCCTTAAGTCCACTTTTTCTGACATTCTCTTAATGGGAGTTTGTATCAAGGCCTAGGGATGGATAAGGAGTGTCACCAATGCTGTTAATATGCCTAATGCCTGATTTACTACATAATCCTCAACCATCCCTGAATCACTGACAGTCGACTCTATAAGCTGAGCTCACCTGAGCTTATAAAAATCAGAAAACGGTCAAACTGGAAGAGAATGTGGCCATCTACGGAAAACTCCTCATTTTTACATCTCGGAATGGTAGACATACAGAAAATAGCAGGAAAATAGAACCATGTCTCTGATATTCTAGTTATCCCACTACAACTTCTAGAAAATGCATTGACTATGGCAGAGAATGATTATAACAATAGTAACAGCAGTAACAGTACACACAACAGCTATTTAATATTTTCTCTGTTCTAGGCATTAGTCTAAGCACTTTGCATATATTAACACATTTAATTGTCACAACAACCCAACAATTAGTATTACTCTTATGTCAGTGTACCTTGGCTTTTAAAAACACAGAGAAGTAACTTGCCCAGGGTCACATGTCTAGTAAGTGGTATGGAAGGAAAAGAGTATTTGTATTTGCTACCTATTATACACCAAGTATATGCTAAATTCTTTAAGAAATTTCAAGGGAACTAACAATTATTGAGCACTTACTATTAACCAGGCAGTCAGAAGTTTTCTGTTGGTCACTTCTGAAGAATAAGGATGGCCTTCTTTCTAGGGGCATGTCCTCAATAAACTACTCAGTTTTACAAGGGGCAAATCCTACCTTTTAAAACATCTGTAAGAGGAGTAGATTGGGATCTTCCCTTGCTATTCCTTCCTTCTATTGTGAAAAATATAAATCAAATTGAAAACTCATTAGATGGGTGTGATGATGTCATTTTGATTGGGCCACGGATGCCCAGATATTTGGTCAAACATTATTCTAGGTATGTTTGTGAGGGTGTTTCTGGATGAAATTAACATTTGAATCAGATGATTGAGTAAAGCAGATTTCCCACCCTAATGTGAGCAATCCAATCGGTTGAAGATCTAAATAGAACAAAAAGGTTGGCCCTCAGGTGGGTAAGAGGGAACTGTCTTGAGCTGGGACATCATATTTTCTGTGCCTTTGGACTCAAACTGAAATATTGGCCCTTCCTAGATATCAGGCTTGCCAGCATTTGGACTGGAAATTTCCTAGATTTCCTGGAACTTTCCATCAGCTTTCTTGGACCTCCAGCCTGCCAACTGCAGATCTTGGGATTTGTTAGCCTCCGTAACAGTATAAGCCAATTCCTTATAATAAATGTGTCTGTCTCTTCTTCTCTCCCTCCCTCTCCCACCATATATATTTAGAGAAAGAACTGTGCATCCATTTATATGAGGATTTTTTTCAATAGCAAATACTACAGTACTCCACGGATGTGGAGATGTGGAACCATGGATGTGGAGGAACTGAAGATATACGGAGGAACAATGTATGCGGAGAGCCAACTGTAAGTTATATGCACACTTCTGACTGAGTAAGAGGGTCAGCACCCCAACCCCCGCATTGTTCAAGGGTCAACCCTATATAGAAAAAGAATCTTCTTTTCTCTGGAGAATGATAACTAATACATACAGGTCTAGAACAGGTTAGATGAGACACAGTGAAAGACAGTATTAATAATCCAAACTAAAGCACAAGAGTAAAAAGAAATTAATAGAAAAAAATCATGCAACATGTAATACATGAAAAGATCTAATATACACATAGTTAGATTCCAAGAAATAAAAGACAAGGACACCAAGACAGAGCATTATATGAAAAATTAGTGATCGAGAAATTTTGAAATCTGATGAAAGACGTTAATGCACAGATGAAGAAGTTCAGTGAATCAGAAGCAGGATGAATGATGCTTGGGCACATGAGTCTAACTGTTGAAAACAAACAAACAAACCACACAATAAAAAGAAGAAGAAGAAGAGAAAAATCTTAAAATCAGCCAGCCAGAAGGAAGTAAAAAAACATTTTCCTCAGCAAAGCAACAACTAAAATGACAACTGACTTCTCAGCAGAAACCATGTTTGCCATAAGAAACTGTAATGGCATTCTTAAAATGCCAAAACAAAACAAAACAAACAAACAACAACAACAAAAAAACTGCTAACACTAGAATTCCATACCTGGTAAAAGTAATTTTTTTAAAAAAGGCAAAAGAATGATATTCTCAAATAGACATAAGAGAATTTACTGCAACAGACTTCTACTGTAGGAAATACTAAAGGAATTTCCTCAAGCTAAAAGAAAAAAAATGCAGATGAAATCATGGAAGTCCAAGAAAGGATAAACCGCATCAGAAAAGGTAAATATAGGGGAACATAAAAGATTATTGACTGCTTAAGGCAATAATAATGACAATATTTTGTGGCATTTGTAACTTATGTAGAAGTAAAATATATGACAAATATAGCAAATAAAAAGTGAGTTATTAAAAATATCTCTAAATCATAATCATTGTAATTGATATCAAGTAAGCAATTTTTTTTTTCTCCAAAACTCCTACTTAAAAATATCCCTATTTATAAACTCTGTAACAAAATATTTCTGATTGACCATCAGTTTGGTCATTTCTTTTATCTTTGACTTCTTTTTATATAGCCTTCCTAAAATGAAATAAAAGAATAAATTAAATTTACCGTAGGAATAAGTATTACCATCAGAAATCTAAATTTTAGACTGTAGGTTTTTAATGCCCTCCTTTTCCCATAATAAGGCATAATTTTACTGGATCCCACATTGACATGCACCATAAGAAATAGCCTACTCCTGTAATATCCAGACAAAGCCATAATTTGAAAAGATACATGCACCCCAATGTTCATTGCAGCACTGTTTACAATAGCCAGGACATGGAAGCAACTTAAATGTCCATCGATGGATGAATGGATAAAGAAGATGTGGTACATATACACAACGGAATATTACTCAGCCATCAAAAAGATTTGCACCGACATGGATGGACCTAGAGATTGTCATACTGAGTGAAGTTAAGTCAGACAGAGAAAGACAAATATCATATGATATTGCTTATGTGTGGACTCTAAAAAAATGGTACAAATGAACTTACTTACAAAGCAGAAATAGAGTCATAGATGTAGAAAACAAACTTGTGGTTACCAAAGGGGAAAGGGGGAGAGGGATAAATTGGGAGATTGGGATTGACATATACACACTACTATATATAAAATAGATAACTAATAAGAACCTACTGTATAGCACAGGGAACTCTACTCAATACCCTACAATGACCTATATGGGAAAAGAATCTAAAAAGAGCGGATATATGGATATGTATAACTGATTCGCTTTTCTGTACAGCAGAAACTAACACAACATTATAAATCAACTACACTCCAATCAAAATTAATTAAAAAACAAAAAGAGAAATAGCCCACTGAAGTCTGTTATTGAGAATGTAGTTCACAACAAACCTCTATTTTTTCCTTAGGACCAGTCTTCTGAAGTGTTATTTTGTTTTTATTTGACTAAGAATGTGAATTACGTATCTTATCATGTTAACTTCTTTGTTTTATTTACTAGAAAGCTCTGAGACAAACTTGTGGTTATTGTCTAGACACTGTAGAAATACATATATACCCTGCTATTTATGCATTACATTCACCCTTAATTATATTTAAGTTTTCCCCATGTTTGATTTCCCTTTACTCATATTTTCTCCTCCACTTTTATACGTAATCCTAATAACTTGGATGTTTTTGTATGTCACCTCAAATCCTTTTTAGAACAAGGGAGGAAATAAATACATACATATACACATTTACTCATTCTGGGTTCTTTTCAGACATTTTCTCATTAAATCATCACACACAAAAAAGGAAATGCTTATTCTTACCCATTTCACATATGAGAAAACATAATCAATGGCTAGCCCCGAATTACACAATAATGAAGCCAGAATTCTCTCCCCTTTGCTCTAAAGCCTGTGATTTTTTTTTATGCCATGATGTCTATGTCTCTCATGTGCCTACTGTACCATTCATTTATTTATTGATTGGTTGCCTATGTACGGACTACATAGTATGTGCCAGACTGTGGATTCAAAGTGAATAAACCCGTCAAAGCGCCACACCTCCCAGGAAGATTGCAGGCTCTGTCCTATGACATTAGGTTTCTTTTACAGAAATACTTTTTTGGTAAATTGGACTGGAAGTGCTTACGAGAGAGATACTATTGTTTACAACTGTGTATGACCCGCCACACGCATCCCACACCATCAGAGGTCCTCTTCGAGGTGTGGCTACTGTGCTTATCCACATTGCCCCAGCCAACTTTACAGTAAATATTTACACTCACAAGACCCATGAGGAATCAGCATGGCGATTAGTGGGAGGTTTTGCTAAGTAATCCAAAAAATAATTAGAGGAATAGCAGGATGCTATGAAACAACGCTGAGGGTTAGTTTTATACAGTGAGAGGGGAAAAAAAAAAAGACACAAAGCCTAACTGAATTATGTTGACTTATACTGAACAAAAGGTAATTTTAGAACTAACTTGTCAAGTATGTCAATCTGCTGTGGCTTTTGGGAGCCCAGATTCCCTTCATAACTCAATGTCTTGTAACTAACACCCCCCCGCAAAGGACTGTGAATATGTCCTGAACAATGGCTGAGTATGGGTTTGAATGCTTAATGGGATGTTGTCAGCAAAGAGAAATGGTCTCATTTCAGGCCATTACTCAGACTCTGCATACCAAACCCTTGATTCTGAATGTAACACATGGCTAAGGGACACACAATACTTTACTAAACACAGGGTTTTCTGCAGTTACATAAGAGAAACTGGAGGGTTTTGTCAGGGATCAAGGAACAATACCTATAATTCACAGGTCTGTGCTTTGTCATGGAGAATCCAAAGCCAGTGGAGCTGAGCCCTTCAACACAGGAGCCCTCACACACACTGTCCTCTGTAGGACCCTTTTCATCACCCCTCAAGGGCTAAGGATTAATCATTTCAGGGAGAGAAGGTAAGTTCTTTGAGCATTGCAGGAAGTCTATTTTCCTGAATGGAAAGGGGTAATTTTCTTATGCTCACAGGCATTAAGGATGCACAGATTCTACTCTGTCCCGCTTTCAGAATCCATCTTCTCGCCCCTCAAAACATAGGGAGAGAGAGTCGGTTTCATTAAAAGAACAAGTGCTTTTGTGTCAGACACCGTGGCTTAAACCTTCCCAACCTCCACGTTCACATCTCCAATATGGGGATATTAGTAAAACCTTCCTCACAGGGGCTGCGTGAGGATCAAACAAGATCTCATCTGTAGGCTGTCAGCCAAGAATAGGTGTTCAAAAAAATTCATTCTAAGTTCTTTCTCTTCTAGCTCCAAGAAACTGCTCCAGAGAGGTGGGGGGCGAAGGTCAGTATATATGTGATTTTGGTGAAGGGGGAGTACACACAATCAAGCACATATATTTTTTTTTTAATTTACTTTTGGCTGCATTGTGTCTTCGTTGTTGCACGCAGGCTTTTCTCTAGTTGCGGCAAACGGAAGCTACTCTTCGTTGCGGTGCACGGGCCTCTCATTGCAGTGGCTTCTCTTGTTGTGGAGCACAGACTCTAGGTGTGAGGGCTTCAGTACTTGTGGCACACGGGCTCAGTAGTTGTGGCTCGCAGGCTCAGTAGTTGTGGCTTGCAGGCTTAGCTGCTCCGCGGTATGCAGGATCTTCCCGGACCAGGGCTCGAACCCATGTACCCTGCATTGGCAGGGAGATTCTTAACCACTGTGCCACCAGGGAAGTCCCCAAACACATATTTTTTGTGGAAGGTTTCTGCTAGTCTCGTGAACGTTACTGTGAGTCATGAGGAGCAGACGTCACCATAAAGGATTTTAGTGCTTTTCTACAATAGATATGAGACGATGCAAGAACTGGGCTCATAAAATCATCTCCTGAAAATATCTAACTATCTGAAGACATGTTCTGCCAGTTTTTCCCAGAGCACAGAGTGTCTCATTCCTGATCTCCACCCTGAACTCCTTTCAGGGGGTTGTGAAGGTCAGCAGCTGCAGCGGTTCATAATTTGATCCTTGTAGAGGTAGCTGGCAAGTGCCAATTGGTCGGTGACACCTGTTAACGAGGAAATATGGAAACGGGACTGTGCGGCCTAAGGCAGGTCCCACTGGGGGAGACAGTTTGCAGGACAAAACTCTATGTTAACCAAGAAAGAAAAACAAATTATGTTCCTACTTTAAAGGACAAGTCTGAGGATAAAATGATAGGTTAAACAGTAAAGCTCAGGATTAAACTGTAGAGTCCTAAGTCAATGGAAACAGCGGTGCTCTCTTAGCTACTGACATAACTCACCAAAGACATGGTCTGGGGGATTTTCTGGCCACTCTTTTTGGAAAGATTATTATATACCAGGAACTGTGTTGATGTTCTTTCCACATTATCTCATCTTTTTTTCTTCACAACTATCATCAGAAGTGAACATTATCGCACCCAGTTACTAGTAAAGAAACTGCAGCCTGCTGCACTCAATAATGTGCTGATGTTCCCACAACCAGTAAACGGCAGAGCATGAAGTCTACCCCTACCTTCTCTGAGTTTCTATCTCCACATGACCCACACAGTTTCCCAGCTACAGAGAAGACAAGAGTAGCAGTGAAATTTGGGGAGAGTTCCAACTAAAGTCTTGTCCCCAAAGAAAACTTCCTGTACTAATAAATCTAGTCATTCGGACCAGACCCAGTAGCTCAGAACTATCTGTAAGCCCCCTGAGAAAAATGAGAGGTGCGCCTTCCACAGTGAAAGGGAAGGTTCTGTTCACATGTTCCAATTATCATTAGATTCCTAATGTCAGAGCTCCCCCGTCATTGCTGACCCAGAAGGTCGTTGCTCTCCCTCTTCAGAGGCTTCGGGGAGCCCTACCCTCTCCCCAGCCTTTACCCCTCCCAGTCCCCCTACAGAAGCTCCCCAGGCTTCTCAACTTACTGTGGTGTCTCAAGGTAGTGAGAAAATCTTGTCCAAGAATCTACCCAAGAAAACTATGTGGAGAGAGGGAACTTAGGGATCTGAGGAACACTTTGGAGGCCCACTGGCCACAAAGCACACAAGAAACAGAAATGAATGACTGGGGTCACAAACAATTTAATTACTTATTTACTGCATTAACTAACTATTGAAAAAACTTAGCTCTTCATGGAACCTCCCAGGAAAGCGGAACCAAAAGCATTCTTACACTACTTTTGATTTTGCTAATCCGAGTCAACTGGTCACTCCAGTCTCTTCTTTTCACATCCCTTCCTACCTGCCCCCTTGTCCTTCTGCAAAGGGCAAGCAGATGTGTCCCAGGACATAGCTCCAAGTCTGCAAGATGACTCCTCAGCGCAACTGTCAAGATGACATAGTGAATACAGAGTGAAAAGGGAAAAAACTCTCCATTGTTTTGCACAAAAATAAGCCGGTGCTTAATCTAATGCAAACGTAATTACTTTTACTTAAACAAAAGGGGGAAAACAAATAAAAGGAAAAAAACTTAATGTTTAGAGCAAAGGCCGTCTGCTTGGAAATGAACAATTATGTGGGCATCAGATAGCCGTCACATTCTTCCTCTGGGCGTCTGCTCTTCAGAAACAAGTCTGAAACGCATTTAAAGAAACAGAAACAGGAGCTATGAGTCCTAGCTATTCTTTGCTTATTGTCAACAGTTCCCATTTTAGGTTCCTGTCCTTGGTCATTTCTTTAGTTTGAATATTAGTCGAAGGTTGGCACTTTGGGAAATGGCATTAAAGTTGGGTGTCAGGAAGAGGTACATTTAACATTTTTTTCTATTGACCTTTACTTGGGTTGACCCCTTTGATATTTCCAAACAGAGAATGAGTCAAAAGGAATACTCTTTGATTCATTCAACAGATATTTAAAGCCAAACTACTCTGTGACAGGTGCTGTACTGGAGTAAGCGATACAGAAATGAGGACTGTCCTAAAGCAGACGATCTAGTGGAAAGAAAAAATATGGAACAAATAATTCTGCAAATAAGTACAGAAAAGTACATGTTGCTCTGAGAGCATATAACAGAGAAGCCTAAACTGTTAGTAGGGTAGTGAAGGAGGGTGGTCAAGAATAGCCCTCCAGTTATTCCTGGAGGCTCCAAGGAAAATTCCACTTCCAAGCTTATTCAGGTTTTGAATAGAATTCGGTGCCTTGCAGAGCCTTGACACATGGGTCCCTTCAGGTCCAAGGCAACAATGGGACATGGGATCCTCATATTTCAAATCTCTGAATTCCCCTTCCACTACTATCCTGAGAAAGATCTCTGCTTCAAAAGTCTCATGTGATTACATTCGGCTCCCCAGGATAACCCAAGATGAATCGCTATTTTAAAGTCAGCTGACTACTAATCTGATTTACATCTACAAAGCCCCTGTGGCACGTAACTTAACATATTCACAGAAGTAACACCGGGGTAGGGGTGGGTGGGGGGGTTCATTTGGACTAAAATTCTGCCTTTCACATGGAGTATTTATAATGCTATGTGATGAAACCTCTAAAATACCCTCAAACTAACAGATTTACTTCCTAAGGAAAGGGTATATGGGAACTAAAGTTTTGTCCTTTCAAGTTGCAATCTCACGATTGTAACTTCTCCCCTCTCTCCCACTCTCCTCCTTGAACCCTGGCTCAGCTGCTTTACAGCTGTGAGACGTCAGATAGGCTACTTGAATTTGCTGAGCTTCAGTCTTCCTATCCGTAAAATGGGGACGATAACAGCAGCACAAACTCAAAGGGTTGTTTCAAAGACTAAATATAGGAAGTTAGGATAACATCTGGCAGCTATCGAAGTTTCAACCAGTGCACACGGAATTAGAATTAGAAGCGGTAGAGTCAAGAGCCCTGGTCCAGAGCTCGCAAATCCAACCCTGGTTGCCAAGAGTTAGCAGAACCATCTGTGTGTCCACTCTAACATTCTCTGACTAGAATTTAGCTAGACCCCTGCCCAGCCTTGCTTTCTATCATTCTGTTCTGTTTCCCACTTCACAGGCTCTCTTCCTCTTAGTGACCATATTCTTAAGATTCTCTTCCCAGTGACTCTTTCATGACTCAACACACTGACCCCACTCTCCACAAACTATTTTCCAGGCTCCAAACTCTGGATTGAAAGTAGACCCTGATCTTTGTTGGCCCATGTTGGACGTGTCCTTGATTCCACTTCCAGCAGATACCAACCCTCCCCTCATCTGGTAGGAAATAGTGGAAAAGATTAACAAAGAGACGTGGAATCTTCATCTCCAAAGGTCCTCAAAACCAGTCCAAAGCAGGAGCAATCCAAGCAGGGAGGTCAGAAGCTAGAAACCATTAGGAAATCTCAGGAGAATTTATCTAGACAGCTAAGCTTAGATAAACAGTCTTTTGCAAACTAGGAATAATCATTGGCCACGCAGAGACAAACACCTGTAGAACATTTTTTTCTTGTTAAAATTATCAAAAGAATGAAAAGTTAGCCTGCATCTGGCTTATATGCAATAACATGACCCAACAGAAGGCTTTCCTGGCTCAAACCAATGTATGACTGCTCTCCAGTGGCCTGGTAACTACGAATATCAATTATACTCATCGGTTCTCTCTGTGTTAAAATGCAGGCCATCCTGGGGACTGGGGACTGGGCTCAAAATCCATTGGGCTCTACATAAATTCAGCCCAGAATTAAACTGGTTGAATGAAAGTGGATTTGAATATTTCTTTCCAGGTGAGCTCTCCATCCAACCACACACATATCACTGAGATAAAAGCACAATCCTATACCACTTTCTTTTGTGTAGTCAATAGCTAAAGTCAGGTAAGAAAATAGCCTCTTTAGACAGGTTCATTTTTTTTGCAAGGTAGCCCTATATTCAGCCATTTCCAGTTTGGGTCCTCCTGAACCAGGATTCAAGATTGTACCCTGTGACCCATCTTACTTTGGCCAATCTCGGTTGAATGTCTGAGTACACAAATGGTGTGTCTACTTTCTCTTTTATGATACTCTTGCTTCTTCTAAGAGTCCATTAATAATGAATAGAAATGTAAAATTCTCCTTCTCTTCCCCTTCCCAAACCATCAAAGTAATTGGTGAGTTTCTATGTTGAACTGAACTCTTACTGGACTGGGAGACCCCCCTGATCTCCTGGTGCTATCTTACCAATTCATGCTGGATAGTTCAATTCAAAGCAGCACTTTTGTGGAAGCTTGCATGAAATCCAGACTATGTAACTGCTCTGCTCAACAACTTTATCTGCTGGGTGCCTCTCCAGGATTGCAGAGAAAGGACCTGGGATTCCAAATGCATCTCTGCATTGTTGTTAGCTAAGATTCAAGCAAAGCAATCAGATAAAGGAAAAAGGATGAGAAATCTAGTATTTGACCATGGCTTTGAACGTACTAGACTCTGATTTTACTTCAAACTTTAATTTGAGCAATGAATAAAGAAATGATGGGGCTTCTACAGAGGTAAGAATTGAGATAGTTAGCATCCTTTGTTCTACAAAAGATGAAAGCTAAAGAGAAAGGTCACTGGAATACTCAAAAAACTTGGACATCTCAGAGAGAGTGAGGATCAGCAAAGCCAGAAAAACAAAATACAGGGACATGGGATTTTTCCACTGTTTTTTTGTTAATGCTGCAAAATTTATTTTATCTAACTTAAAAGTAGTAGTAATGCTCTGCAGAACTAAAAGGGTATTTATCTTATAATGATTAATTTTTTCTTCCTTCCTGATGAAAACCAGTGTTTCATTTTATATTGAAATTATGCTCCACTGAACATTTTATTAGTAATAATTCACTATTTAAAATGTATAGTTCAGGGCTTCCCTGGTGGCGCAGTGGTTGAGAGTCCGCCTGCTGATGCAGGGGACACGGGTTCGTGCCCCGGTTCGGGAAGATCCCACATGCCGCGGAGTGGCTGGGCCCGTGAGCCATGGCCGCTGAGCCTGTGCATCCAGAGCCTGTGCTCCGCAACGGGAGAGGCCACAACAGTGAGAGGCCCGTGTACCGCAAAAAAAAAAATAATAATAAAATAAAATAAAATGTATAGCTCAGTAATGAAAAACAGATCACTAGGCTTGAAAGAAATCCAACTTATTTAAAATGAAAGAAATCTCCCTTTTAATTATGGTAGAAGTTTCTCTATCCAGACATGTAAAACACTTTCCAAAGAGTCCTTGAATTTTTCTTTTTATTTAGAACTGTTTCAGATTTATAAAATTATAGTGAATTTAGTAAGAGAGTTCCCATATAGCCTGCACCCAGTTTTCCATATTACTAACATCTGAAGTTAGTGTGGTAGATTTGTTATAATTAATGAATAAATATTAATAACATTGTTAAATAGAATGGATATTTTATGCAAATTTCTTCAGCTTTTCCCCACTAATCTCCTTTTTCTGTTCTAGGACCCTATTTAGGAAATCACTTTTCACTTAGTTGTCACGTCCTCAGGCTTCTCTTTGCTGTGATAATTTCTCACGTTCCTTATTTTTGATGACCTTGACAGTTTTGAGGAGTCAAGATATTTTATAGACTGTCCTTCAACTGGGATTTTTCTAATGTTTTTCTCATGATCAGAGTGGGTTAGGACATTTTAGGAAGAAGACCACAGAGGTGGAGTGCCATGCTCATCACGTCATTTTAAAGGTATATATTATCAATGCAATTTTTCCTCTATTACCTGGCTTGAAGTAGTGTTAGTCAGGGTCCTCCACCAAAAGTTACTAATTCTTTTCCCCTTTGCATGCTGTCATTATGGGCAGCCCACACTTTAGGAGCATGGAATAATGCTCCACCTCCCTCATGGCAGAATACCTATGTAAGTTATTGATATTTGGAATTCTTCCATATAGGAAGTTTGTCTATTCTCTCCCCCTTTTATTTATTTATTCAATCATTTATTTATTTTAGTGTGGACTCACAGACATTTATTTTATCCTTTGAGTTATAATCCAACACTAATATGTTTATTTTGTGGGTCAAATTGCCCCAGCTTTGGCCACTGGGTGCTCTTTCAGTTGGCTCCTGTGTGTGTCTCTTTGACATATTCCCATCATTGTGGGACTTTTTGTTGCTGTTGTTGCTTTGAGCACTTCTTTACTTTCTAGCACTAGAAGATGCTCCAAGCAGATCTTGTGTATTTCCTACTCCAGTCCTAAAATCAGCCATTTCTCCAAGGAGCTCTGGTCCTTTTTATTGGAGAACGATATATTTTTTAATTTGAGGAAGGGCCCCTAAGGAAGAAGAAATGAAAGTACAATTCAAGTCAGCTGGGATTGATACATAACAAAAATATTTTATATTTTAAAAATACTTTAGAATGCTCAAAAGACATGAATTTGAGCCTCACAGCCACCCTAAGTAGATAGTATTACTCTACTTTGCCAATGAAGAAACTGAGACCGTGAGACTTTGTGTGATTTTCCAAGGCCACGGAGTTAGTAACTGGTAAGTAAATCCAGAACAAACATCCAGATTTTCTAGCTTATAATTCAGTTCTTTGGTGTCATTCCAGTATATACAGATGAACAAATATAGGTTCCTAAGAGGTGTGGCCAAACTTCTATTTGGTAGCTCTATCAACAAGGTTTTAAGGAACTTTTAAGTATTCAGAGAAAATTGCTAACCTCTGATGTCACAGAAACATAAGATTTTCCTAATATACTTCTTTTTTTTTAACATCTTTATTGGGGTATAATTGCTTTACAATGGTGTGTTAGTTTCTGCTTTATAACATATATACACTAACGAACGTAAGGTAGATAGCTAGTGGGAAGCAGCCGCATGGCACAGGGACATCGGCTGGGTGCTTTGTGACCGCCTGGAGGGGTGGGATAGGGAGGGTGGGAGGGAGGGAGACGCAAGAGGGAAGAGATATGGGAACATATGTATATGTATAACTGACTCACTTTGTTATAAAGATTTTCCTAATATACTTCTCGATCAGCAACAAAATATTGGGCTGTCTGGAACCTGCAGGTGATTTGTTGTGTCATTTCAATGAATAGTTTCAGTAGAAGACATCACTTCTAATAAAGCAATGGAACCCTTTTGTATCGTAGTTTGAACTAAATATCCCAATTTTCACCATACAATAACCGAAGAAATTCAGATTCTACGTCAAGACTCAAGTATCAGTCAATTTTCAGCCCTGACTGCTTTTATCAATGCTAAAAACATCCACCTGAAAAAACAGGTAGGAGAATTAGTGTGGAAGTGAATTTGAAAATTTGAATATACTGTGTTATTAGCCAAATTGAAATGTATAAAATCAACTGTCCTGAATCCTGGGGAATGAAATAGACTGTTTCTATCCAATGTCAGAGTAAAAGCAAGAGCTGATGGAGGAGAAACATCAAAAATGTAAGCTCTTCCATAACTCTTAGTGAGTTCTTTAAAGTGAACAAAAGTGCCACCAGAAGAGAAGAAAAATATAGAAACCACCCAAATAAGCCATGGAGTCTCAAAGTGCTTCATATTTATTAAGTTTCCTCTTTGATTTAAAACCCATGTCCAGTCACAGAGTCACTCTCTCCTTGATGCTCCCAGTTATATATCAGTCCCTAACCGCAGACTTCAAATTCTTAGAAAAGGACCATGGTGGGCATTCCCCAAATGCTTATAGAATGAATGAATCCGCATCCCCACCCCACAGGAGTATCAAAGATTTTCCTAATTAGCCCATCCCAAATTAATGACCCCTCTTTTCAACAACTGTGGTAGTTATGTTGGAAATACTCATTTGATATTCCTTACATAGGGCGTTATATTGTTATTTTACCACGTGTATGTACCTTATTTTCCCATCGGATTGTAAGTTCCTTGAGGGCTAAAATTAGAATCTACAGCCTCCTTACCTATAAGTTGAGGATGATCATATCTATCCTACAAGCCTATCATGAGATAATGCATGTGAAATATTGATTCACAGCAGAGTAATTAACAAAGATAAATTGGTTAGTGGCTTTCATTTCCTCTCCAATTTTACTTTTTTGTATTCCTCCCCGTTCCTATTATAGTGTCTTACGCATGGCAGGGGCTGAATAAATATAGTCTGATGCACTATGAGTGCTTCAAGTTCAAGAAAAAGTTAATGTTGGCCAAAGATTAAAGGGCAAGGCTTAGGAATCAGTGGCTAACTTGAGGAAGCAGGATTTCTGTTCTTGACGCTGGCTTCTGCAAATGCATTGAATATTGTGCTGTTGTCATTGCTCAAAACGTTTTAAAACAAACTGTAAATGCATAATAGTAATATGGTGCCTTTAAAGGTCATCATAAAGATAGACAGCATTTTCAATAATAGATGTTAAGAGGGGGGGAAGCTGGAATTGTGTTCAAACAGAAATGGAAACGCTGCTTCTACGCAGGGTTAGATGATTGGCGTCATTAAGCAGAGTTTGGATTTTATTTGACAAGCAAGGATGCTAAGAGATACACTCAGCACCAGGTACTGATCTATAAGCTGCGAAGTGCTGACATACAGCATAGAGCTGGCTGTCCTCATTTCCTCTCCACGTGGTCTACCTCGCTGGGTAAAGCCTTCTTGCTCAGTGGCTCCACCGCTGAAGAAAGTAGTGGGCCTGGATGGATAATTAGGATTTCATACCAAGAACTGAGGAATCACAATCAAATTCACTCCAACAATATATTGCCAATTTTGTATTCCCCGAAACCTACTAAAAATAAATAATGTGATAAAGAAACTCTCATAAACATACAAATGACAATCTCAGAAAAATCATGCTATTTATTTCTAAAAGATATGGGGACGTATGTATATGTATAGCTGATTCACTTTGTTATAAAGCAGAAACACACCATTGTAAAGCAATTATACTCCAATAAAGATGTTAAAAAAAAAACCCTACTTTGGCAAAGTCATCGTTGAGGCTTAAGATAAAATAGTTGAGGGCCACTGTTCTAGAAGACACCACGAGAGGAGAAATAATGAAGAGGAAAGGTGCTATCAGAGAGAAAAGTTAAAATGAAAGCAAACATACAGAATCTGTGAGATGTACTTAAATTTCAGAACCAAACTAGCTCCCCAGGGGGAGACACTTTTCATCTTCTGAGTTGACACAAACCTTTTGAGATCTCTGTGGCTTTGACCTTCCATTATTGGTGAACACGGCCACCCACCCTCCCCTCTTACCCGAGTCTCTCAGCTGCAGTGCCAGGGATGACGCCTCGGCCACTCTGTGATCGCTTGACGCTTTTACTGCTCTCACTTCAAAACCGGCCAGATTGTGAGATGTGAGTCTTGCAAGAAAAGGCTTTTCTCTCAGCACCAGTGTCTTTGGTGAGAGATGTAATACATCAAAGCAGAGAAGAGATGCAATCATGCAGGGAATGATTTCAAAAACTTTAATGAACCATATAAAATAAACTCATTTGAAGGTAATTTAACAACCCCACTTTTACAATTAAAAATATTATTTTAGCATGCAAATGCAGAACATTAGTCCCATGTCAGGATGGAAAATGAAGTGAAACTGAGGGATTTTTGAAACATGAATGCCATCTCAGTAATTTCTCATCACTCCATGGTGCTCTTAGGCAGCCTAATGAAAGAATGAATTGATTTAAACAACATTTTGTTAGAGCAATGGGATTTGAGGAATTAAATTAACTTGATGGTTAGTTACAAGAGCCAGGCTTGGAATTGGCATAGATTGTTACTAAAATTAATTTCTATCCTCTCCTAAGTTTTATTTGGGTTTTTTACCCCCCCTTTTTATTCCTAAAGTGTCAACCAAGGGCTTCAGCAATTAGCAGAATACTGCATCAGTCCTCTTCGATGTATTACCATTTGCTCAAAGATGTATATGTGAAGGCAAAATTATACTCTCCGGAAAAACAAAATGGATTCCAACAGCTGCCCCCAGGAATTGCAGTAACAGCTGAGTCTTCCTTTGAAGGGTCATAGGAATGACATGCCAACATGTGGACTAAGCCAAGACATTGATTCTCAGTCTTTTCCTTCATGAAACAGATGACAAACCACATTCACATAATGAAACGGAGCAGGACCCGATGGTCCTTACCTCCCCATGTCCTCAGCCTGCCTTTTGTCTGTGGAAAAACTTTAGCCAAAGAATAAGTTTACTCAGAGAAGTGAGAAAATGCAGAAACAAAGGAAAACCGTCAAAGGAGACCAAATAATAATAGTTTAGTCATTAAGCATAGCCAAGGACCTTTAGTGCCGCCTTAAGGGCTACAGATAATATTCTGAGCCATATCCTGTGAGCTGTTTTGCAGATACTGAAGTCCACACCAGGTGGAGGGGGATGACTACAAGATGAGCAAGTTGAAGCCATGACATAAGCTACTCCACTTCACACAATTCTGAGAACTGGCCTCAAAGAAATGGGAATAAACCCTGGAACTAAAGATTAACTGTACTTAAAACAACCAAGATGACGCCGATCAGACCACCACATTACATGATTTCATGACTGTCAAGAACTGACTAGACTGTTCTGCTCCCTCCCTTTGCCAATACAACCCTGAAACTCCCCTTTAAACGACCCTGTCCCCTGAGCAGCAATCGGGAGTTGGTTCTCGGACAGGAGTCCATCCTCTCCCCCAGTTGCCAGCCTCCGAAATAAAGCAACATTTCCTTTCCTACAAACACTTGCCTCTCGAGAATTGGCTTTTGAGCAGTGAGCAGCTGGACCTGGGTTTGGTAACAATAACACAACCATGGCTGCACCAAATTACAGATCTCAGCATTGCTAAGACAGGGTGCAGGTTATGGGCAATTCTCAATGCACAGGCATCTGCATACAAGTTTCTCTCCCACTCAGGAAAGTATATCAGAATGCTAGTAAGTGGAAGTGACATTATTATAGACATCACCTTATATAAGCCCAAATTTTTAAAAAGTAGGTCATAAAATTTGTACCTTAATGGTTACAAAAAAGAAAATGGGTTAAAAAATAATAGATATTAACATGTCAGACAATATGTCATTGACATGCACATTTTGTGCTGCAAAATATTGCTCTTTTTATAAGTATTGCTCTTTTTATAAGTTTAACTCTAGTTTTTAACATTAGCCTCAGAAGAGAATGCTAAAATCAGATGCTCTTTCAATAAAAACCGTTTTATTGGTAACAATTTTTACCGTGATTGAGCAGTACTGAATAGCTTGTTCCAGGCACAGAATTTGCATCCTACACAAACTTTCCAAGATAATATTCCCCATTTTAAGGAGAAGAGAATTAGGGTTCAGACTTGCTCAAGATTCTACAACTGGAAAATGGTAACTAGGAATTGATCAAAGGTCTATGTCCACTGTGACTGGATAGTCAAATATCACCAATGTCCAATGTCCCATGAAAGAAAAAAATCTAGACATGAATATGGTGTTTTCATTTTTTTCTCTCATGCAAGACTTCATGATCCGAAGCACCATTCTCTTTCAAAGAGTTCCCTTGGGAGGCTACACACATACACCAACCAGAATACATTTGCTTAACGCTTGCCTCTATAAAGAAATCCTTCCCGTCCAATTTATGAGTCACATGTGAAAATATCTCATTTCCTCCAATCTTTCTGTGATTATACAAACATAATTTTAAAATGGTACCTCCATCTTGCTCACCCACCTAATCTCTGCAGAAATATTTCAGTGAGGACTTACAACATGTTTCTAGCAAAGACAGTATCTTTAAAACATGCACATCACATCTGAGAAGACCATTTCTGAAGGGCAACAACAGATGTTCAAAATTTTTAATTCTAATATATCTATTTCTTTATAGTCTTTGCTTTTAGAGCAGTTTCAGGTTTGCAGAAATACTGAGCAGGCAGTACAGAAAATTCCCACATTCCCAACACACAGCTTCCCTATTATCAACAGCTGCATTAGTGCTGCACTTTTGTTACAACCGATGAACCAATATTGATACATTATTATTAAATAAAGTGCACAGTTTACATTGGGGTTCACTCTTTGTATTGTACAGTTCTGTGGATTTTGACAAATGTATAGTGTCATGTATTTGTTAGAATATGATACAGAATAATGTCACTACCCTAAAATTCCCCTGTGCTTCAGCTATTCATCCCTCCCTCTCTACCCTCAAGTCCCTGGCAACTACTCATCACTTTACCATCTCCACAGTTTTGCATTTTCCACAATGCCATTCAGTTGAAATCACACAAAAGTCTTTTCAGACTGGTTTCTTTCACTTAGCAACATTCATTTAAGTTTACTCCATGTCTTTTCATGGTTTTAGTATATCTATTTTTAATTCAGCAACATGTTAAAAGTACAAAGATGGCTATTCTCCACCTTACATCGACATTTCAGAAAAAGGGGGGCATAGGGAAAAAGACTGGAAAGGGGTTGGCTAAAATGCATTAGGATGGTGGGATTATGGTATATGGTTTCTTTTGCTTATTTCCAGATTTTGGTTTCTGAAATTTTATAAAGAGATATTTCTTCCACATCGTTCAAAAAAGAAAAGAAGAAAAGCAATCATATCTCTTTACTATTCTTTTCCACTTGTTTGACATTCTAGGTAAATGCTTTTCTCTCCCACTCCTTTCCTATGTTTTTTATTTTTTCTTCTTCAGCTGAGAGTGAAAACTCTGTCTCTTTTGACTGAGATGGGAAGGTAAGAAGGAGAAGAATACAAAAAAGGCAAAGAGAGGACCTTCAAGACAGCAGAAGAGTAAGACATGGAGATCAACTTCCACCCCACAAATACATCAAAAATACATCTACATGTGGAACAACTCCTACAGAACAACTACTGAATGCTGGCAGAAGACCTCAGACTTCCCAAAAGGCAAGAAACTCCCCACTTACCTGGCTGTGTGGCTGACAGGACTTGGCGCTCCGGCTGGGTGTCAGGCCTGAGCCTTTGAGGCAGGAGAGCCGAGTTCAGGACATGGACCACCAGAGACCTCCTGGCCCCACGTAATATCAATCGGCGAGAGCTCTCCCAGAGATCTCCATTTCAACGCTAAGACCCAGCTCCACTCAACGACCAGCAAGCTCCAGTGTCGGACACCCTATGCCAAACAACTAGCAAGACAGGAACACAACCCCACCCATTAGTAGAGAGGCTGCCTAAAATCATAATAAGGTCACAGACACCCCAAAACACACCACCAGATTCGGTCCTGCCCACCAGAAAGACAAGATCCAGCCTTATCCACCAGAGCACAGGCACCAGTCCACTCCACCAGGAAGCCTACACAGCCCACTGAACCAACCTTACACACTGGGGGCAGACACCAAAAACAAAAGGAACTAGGAACCTGCAGCCTGTGAAAAGAAGACCCCAAACACAGTAACTTAAGCAAATTGAAAAGACAGAGAAATACAAAGCAGATGAAGGAGCAAAGGAAAATCCCACCAGACCAAACAAATGAAGAGGAAATAGGCAGTCTACCTGAAAAAGAATTCAGAGTAATGATAGTAAAGATGACCCAAAATCTTGGAAATAGAATGGAGAAAATACAAGAAATGTTTAACAAAGACCTAGAAGAACTAAAGAGCAAACAAACAATGATGAACAACACAATAAATGAAACTAAAAGTTCTCTAGAAGGAATCAATAGCAGAATAACTGAGGCAGAAGAATGGATAAGTGACCTGGAAGATAAAATAGTGAAAATAACTACGGCAGAGCAGAATAAAGCAAAATAATGAAAAGAATTGAGGACAGTCTCAGAGACCTCTGGGACAACACTAAACGCACCAACATTCAAATTGTAGGGGTCCCAGAAGAAGAAGAGAAAAAGAAAGGGTTGAGAAAATATTTGAAGAGATTATACTTGAAAACTTCCCTAATATGGGGAAGGAAATAGTCAATCAAGTGCAGGAAGAGCAGAGAGTCCCATACAGGATAAATCCAAGGAGAAACACACCAAGACACATATTAACCAAACTATCAAAAATTAAATAAAAGAAAAAATATTAAAAGTAGCAAGGGAGGGCTTCCCTGGTGGTGCAATGGTTGAGAGTCCGCCTGCCGATGCAGGGGACACGGGTTCGTGTCCCGGTCCGGGAAGATCCCACGTGCCATGGAGTGGCTAGGCCCATGAGCCATGGCTGCTGAGCCTGTGCGTCCGGAGCCTGAGCATCCAGAGCCTCTGCTCCACAACGGGAGAGGCCACAACAGTGAGAGGCCCACGTACCCCCCAAAAAAAAAAAAAAAAAAGTAGCAAGGGAAAAGCAACAATTAACATACAAGGGAATCCCCATAAGGTTAACAACTGATCTTTCAGCATAAACTCTGCAAGCCAGAAGGGAACAGCAGGACATATTTAAAGTTATGAAAGGGAAAAACCTACAACCAAGATTACTCTACCCAGCAAGGATCTCATTCAGATTCGATGGAGAAATTAAAACCTTTACAAACAAGCAAAAGCTAGGAGAATTCAGCACCAAAAAACCAGCTTTACAACAAATGCTAAAGGAACTTCTCTAAGTGGGAAACACAACAGAAGGAAAAGAATTACAAAAACAAACCCAAAACAATAAAGAAAATTGTAATAGGAACATACATATCGATAATTATCTTAAATGTAAATGGATTAAATGCTCCAACCAAAACACAGACTGGCTGAATGGATACAAAAACAAGACCCATATATATGCTGTCTACAAGAGACCCACTTCAGACCTAGGGACACATACAGACTGAAAGTGAGCGAATGGAAAAAAATATTCCATCCAAATGGAAATCAAAAGAAAGCTGGAGTAGCAATACCCATATCAGATAAAATAGACTTTAAAATAAAGAATGTTACAAGACACAAAGAAGGACACTACATAATGATCAAGGGATCAATCCAGGAAGAAGATATAACAGTTGTAAATATTTATGCACCCAACACAGGAGCACCTCAATACATAAGCAAATGCTAACAACCATGAAAGGGGAAATCGACAGTAACACAATAATAGTAGGGGACCTTAACACCCTACTTTCACCAACGGACAGATCATCCAAAATGAAAATAAATAAGGACACACAAGCTTTAAATGACACATTAAACAAGATGGACTTAATTGATATTTATAGGACATTCCACTCAAGAACAACAGAATACACTTTCTTCTCAAGGGCCCATGGAACATTCTCCAGGATAGATCATATCTTGGGTCACAAATCAAGCCTTGGTAAATTTAAGAAAACTGAACTCGTACCAAGTATCTTCTCCAACAACAATGCTATGAGACTAGATATCAATTACAGGGAAAAAACTGTAAACAATACAAACACATGGAGGCTAAACAATATGCTACTAAGTAACCAAGAGATCACTGAAGAAATCAAAGAGGAAATCAAAAGATACCTAGAAACAAATGACAATGAAAACACAATGACCCAAAACCTATGGGATGCAGCAAAAGCAGTTCTAAGAGGAAGTTTTAGCAATACAATCCTACCTCAAGAAACAAGAAACATCTCAAATAAACAACCTAATCCTATACCTAAAGCAATTAGAGAAAGAAGAATAGAAAAAAAAAACAAACCCAAAGTTAGCAGAAGGAAAGAAATCATAAAAATCAGATCAGAAATAAATGAAAAAAGAAATGAAGGGAATGATAGCAAAGATCAATAAAACTAAAAGCTGGTTCTTTGAGAAGATAAACAAAACTGATAAACCATTAGCCAGACTCGTCAAGAAAGAAAGAGAAAAGACTTAAATCAACAGAATTAGAAATGAAAAAGAAGTAACAACTGACACTGCAGAAATACAAAGGATCATGAGAGATTACTACAAGGAATTATATACCAATAAAATGGACAACCTGGAAGAAATGGACAAATTCTTAGTAAAGTACAACCTTCCGAGACTGAACCAGGAAGAAACAGAAAATATAAACAGACCAATCACAAGCACGGAAATTGAAACTGTGATTAAAAATCTTCCAACAAACAAAAGCCAAGGACCAGATGCCTTCACAGGCAAATTCTAGCACACATTTAGAGAAGAGCTAACACCTATCCTTCTCAAACTCTTCCGAAATATAGCAGAGGGAGGAACACTCCCAGACTCATTCTATGAGGCCACCATCACACTGATACCAAAACCAGACAAAGATGTCACAAAAAAAAAAAAAAAAACTACAGGCCAATATTACTGATGAACGTAGATGCAAAAATCCTCAACAAAATACTAGCAGACAGAATCCAACAGCACATTAAAAGGATCATACACCATGATCAAGTGGGGTTTATCCCAGGAATGCAGATTCTTCAATATATACAAATCAATCAATGTGATACACCATATTAACAAACTGAAGGATAAAAACCATATGATCATCACAATAGAAGCAGAAAACCTTTTGACAAAATTCAACACCCATTTATGAGAAAAACCCTCCAGAAAGTAGGCATAGAGGGAACCTACCTCACCATAATAAAGGCCATATATGACAAACCCACAGCCAACATCATTCTCAATGGTGAAAAACTGAAACCATTTCCACCATGATCAGAAACAAGACAAGGTTGCCCATTCTCACCATTATTACTCAACATAGTTTTGGAAGTTTTAGCCACAGAAATCAAAGAAGAAAAAGAAATACAAACTGGAAAAGAAGAAGTAAAACTGTCACTGTTTGCAGATGACATGATACTATACATAGAGAATCCTAAAGATGCTACCAGAAAACTAATAAATGGATTTGGTTAAGTACCAGGATACAAAATTAATGCACAGAAATCTCTTGCATTCCTACACACTAACAGTGAGAAATCTGAAACAGAAATTAAGGAAACATTCCCATTTACCACTGCAACTAAAAGAATAAAATAACTAGGAATAAACCTACCTAAGGAGACAAAAGACCTGTATGCAGAAAATTATAAGACACTGATGAAAGAAGTTAAAGATGATACAAACTGATGGAGAAATATACCATGTTCTTGGACTGGAAGAATCAACACTGTGAAAATGACTATACTACCCAACGCAATCTACAGATTCAATGCAATCCCTATCAAACTACCAATGGCATTCTTCACAGAAGTAGAACAAAAAGTTTCACAATTTGTATGGAAACACAAAAGACCCCAAATAGCCAAAGCAACCTTGAGAAAGGAAAATGGAGCCAAAGAAATCAGGCTCCTGGATTTCAGACTATACTACAAAGCTACAGTAAGCAAGATGGTATGGTACTGGCACAAAAACAGAAATATAGATCAATGGAACAGGATAGAAAGCCCAGAGATAAACTCACACACATATGGTCAACTTATCTTTGATAAAGGAAACAAGAATATACAACGGAGAAAAGACAGCCTCTTCAATAAATCATGCTGGGAAAACTGGACAGCTACATTTAAAAGAATGAAATTAGAACACTCCCTAACATCATACACAAAAATAAACTCAAAATGGATTAAAGACCTAAATGTAAGGCCAGACACTATAAAACTCTTAGAGGGAAACATAGGCAGAACACTCTATGACATAAATCACAGCAAGATCCTTTTTGACCCACCTCCTAGAGAAATGGAAATAAAAAAAAATAATAAACAAATGGGACCTAATGAAACTTAAAAGCTTTTGCACAACAAAGGAAACCATAAACAAGATGAAAAGAGAACCCTCAGAATGGGAGAAAATATTTGCAAATGAAGCAACTAACAAAGGATTGATCTCCAAAATATATGAGCAGCTCATGCAGCTCAATATCAAAAAACAAACAACCTAATCCAAAAATGGGCAGAAGACCTAAATAGACATTTCTCCAAAGAAGATATACAGATTGCCAACAAACACATGAAAGGATGCTCAACATCACTAATCATTAGAGACATGCAAATCAAAACTACAATGAGGTATCACCTCACACCATTCAGAATGGCTATCATCAAAAAATCTACAAACATTAAATGCTGGAGAGGGTGTGGAGAAAAAGGAGCCCTCTTGCACTGTTTGTGGGAATGCAAATTGATACAGTCACTATGGAGAACAGTATGGAGGTTCCTTAAGAACTAAAAATAGAACTACCATATGACCCAGCAATCCCACTACTGGGCATATACCCTGAGAAAACCATAATTCAAAAAGAGTCATGTACCACAATGTTTATTGCAGCTCTATTTACAATAGCCAGGACATGGAAGCAACCTAAGTATCCATCAACAGATGAATGGATAAAGAAGATGTGGCACAAATATACAACAGAATATTACTCAGCCGTAAAAAGAAATGAAATTGAGTTATTTGTAGTGAGGTGGATGGACCTAGAGTCTGTCATACAGAGTGAAGTAAGTCAGAAGGAGAAAAACACATACCATATGCTAACACATATATATGGAATCTAAAAAAAAATGTTTCTGATAAACCTAGTGGAAGGACAGGAATAAAGATGCAGACATAGATAATGGACTTGAGGACACGGGGAGGGGGAAGGGTAAGCTGGGACGAAATGAGAGAGTGGCATGGACATATATACACTGCCACACGTAAAACAGATAGCTGGTCGGAAGCAGCCACATAGCACAGGGAGATCAGCTCCGTGCTTTGTGACCACCTAGAGGGGTGGGATAGGGAGGGTGGGAGGGAGACGCAAGAGGGAGGGGATATGGGGATATATGTATACGTATAGCTGATTCACTACGTTATACAGCAGAAACTAACACAACTTTGTAAAGCAATTATACTTCAATAAAGATATTAAAAAATAAAACAAGGTAAAGGAAAGACGAATATTTGGGAAGAGTTGACGATATTTCGGATAAGCCCGTGAGTATTCATAGCCCCTTTGTGATTTATAAACACTCACGGCCAAAGAACACAAACTTCGTGGCAATAAATTAAATGGAACTTAGTCCTGCAGCAACTCCTATTCCAGGAAAATTACACCTCTCAGCCCAGATCAGGTGAAGCGAGGTTCTCATTACAGCTGCCGTGCACTGAGCCCTTTCTTAACTTCGGACACCATGCCAAGCACTTTGCATCCCGTCCTCCTAAGAGCACTCTTATGAGACAGACATATGACAGATGAGGCTGAACAAGAAAGCCGGGTTCAAACCCAGATCTGACTCAAGAGCCTGCTCGCATCTACTAAACACTGCCATGGGTTACAGTATGTAAAATCCATACACATCTTGTCCCCAATTTTCTTTTCTCCTCCATAGCGAAGAGTTATCATGGAGGAAAGCAGGGAGGGTGTCTGGGCTGGAGACCAGCATTTAGACCCTTCCCAGAGGTTTCCCTTGCTAAATGGGAGAATTAAGTAATTAATGCATTTTAAGAAGACTTTGGATGGATATTCTTCCAAATCCTGCTACAGCGTTCAGGGGTTTGAGGACAATTAAAATCTGAGTTCCAACTCCCCATTTCCCATGTGACTTCTCTTATCTTCAATTGCTTCATCTATAAACTGGGGACCAAGTGAAAGTATTACTGAGTAAGAACCCACTCAAGCAGTCCTTTGGGCAGAGATAGAAATGTGAGGCTCAGAACATTTGGCACTGAGTGGCATTCCTGCCTTGATTCCTGACTCCACCATCTAGTGGAGGGACCTTGAGCAAACATCTTAATGTCTATGTCTCTATTGCCTCATACACATAATATGGATAATAATACCGCCTGGCCCTGGAAGTGGTTATGAGGATTAAGATGAGTAACTATATAGCAAGAGTAGTAAGTTATTATTCTTCAGGTTGGTTTTAGTGAGGCTAGTTCTCCAAGGACTTGGAGGAGGGGGATTTAATAATCAACACAAGATGTAACTCAGAGGCATGCCTATGATACGAGTGAAGGTCATTCTATTAAAATGTTGGCATAGCTGCAAGGATGGGAGAGTTGCAGGCGATAACCAGGTATTCTAGAGTGAAGAAGGTCAAGGTCATAGTGAGGAGGAGAGTATATTACCCACAGTTGCCTTTAGGGTGCATATCCTAAGCTGTATAGTTTAGCAGTGGCTGATTGCTAGGAAAGACCCTGGCTTTGGCATAAGATAACCCCTGGATGAAATACTAGTCTCACCACTTAGCTGTGAATTCTTGAGAAATTTACTGAAAGTTTCTGAGCCTCTGATTCCTAATCTATAAGATAGGAATAATAAGACCTGCCTGGTGGAGTTGTTTCCAGGATCAAATTAAGAGAACTAACACATGTAAACCACCTAGAAAATGACCGGCTGGCCCAGCGTAGGCATTTATTGGTTTTTTGCCTCTTTGTGAGGGCTAATTGTGCCAGGAGGCAAAGATAAAAGACCTACAAAAATCTACAGATCATCCCCGACAGGAAAAATAATGTCACCACAGTCCATCTTCTCTGCTCACGTTGGGAGCAACCTCGAGGCATGTATTTAAGGAAGACACAGCAAGGAATTGGCCAGTCTTTTACTCTGACCCTGCATGCTCTCTCTTGTACCATCATATCAATCAGTCTTCTCGGCCTTTCTTTTCTAATTGGGATACGCTTTTTTGCAACAGATTTCCATTACCCCACTTTCCCTGCACCATCTGTAAGTCAGGGGACCCAGGGAACAGGGACACTCTGAATTTTGGTTGTCATTTCTGGAAGCAACACTCCAGCGACCCTCCTCTCCACACCAGGGGAAAACTTCCCCTTGGCTCAAGAAACAGCTCAGCTCCTATCAAACAAGCATGTTAATTGAACCCAGTTTGTTTGTTTGTTTGTTTGCGGTACGCGGGCCTCTCACTGTTGTGGCCTCTCCCGTTGCGGAGCACAGGCTCCGGACGCGCAGGCTCAGCAGCCATGGCTCAAGGGCCCAGCCACTCCGCAGCATGCGGGATCCTTCCGGACCGGGGCACGAACCCGTGTCCCCTGTATCGGCAGGTGGACTCTCAACCACTGCGCCACCAGGGAAGCCCTGAACCCAGTTTTTTATACTTAATTTGAAAGTGAAGGTGAAAGCAATCCCGTGTCTGTGAGAATTGTCTGGTGGCAGCCTTCCCGCTGAAGCCCCACCCCATCTACTTGGGTTTCTGCTCAGGTTGTCTGCGTCTGGGCAACAAGGTCTAGTTGTGAACTGTAACCAGTGGTCGGGTGAGAACGACACTTTCACAGGTTGTTCTCAGTCTCTTCTTTCAATATTGTGTCCTGAATTCGCTTCCTTCATATTGTGTCAGAATCTCTTGATCCAAGACCAGTTTTCCCACCTGTTGCCAGGAACTGCTACCTTTCCTCCTTCAAATTAACACCTTCTTGGGGAATTCTAAACAGACTAAACTTGAATTTCTCCCAAACTCCTAAAATAAACTATTCAACCTCACACTCATTAGGATGGTTACTACCAAAAAAAAAAAAGGAAGAAAATAACAAGTGTTTGTGAGGATATACAGCCCCTATAGAAAACAGTATGGAGGTTCCTCAAAAAATTCAAGATAAAATTACCATATGATTCAGCAATTTCATTTCTGGGTATACAACTAAGAGAATTTAAAGCAGAATCTTGAAGAGATGCTTATACGCCCCTGTTCATACCAGCATTACTCACAATGGCTAAAAGATAGAAGCAATCCTAGTGTCCATCATGGATGAATGAATTTTTAAAATGTGGTACATACGTACAATGGAATATTACTCAGTATTAAAAGGAAAGAAATTCCAACACATGCTACACCATGGGAGAAACCTGAGGACATTATAAGTTAAACAAGCCAGTCACAAAAAGATAAAAACTGTTATGATTCCACTTATATGAGGTACCTAGAGTAGTGAAATTCATAGAGTCAGAAAGTGGTTTCTGAGGACTGGGGAGAGAAGGGAGTGAGAGATTGCTGTTTAAGGGGTAATTTTAGCTTTGCAAGATGAAAAGAGTTCTAGAGATTGTAAAGAGTGTTAATATACTTAATACTACTGAGCTGTACACTTAAAAATGGTTAAGATGGTAAATCTCATGTGCATTTTACCAGAATAAATTTTTTAATTTTTTTTAAAGTAATCTATTCAACTTGCCAGCTGGTCACTTTTTCCCCTGTGCTAACCAGAGGTATTGCAGCCCCACCGAAGTGTAACTTGGTCTACCGCACACCTGAGGGCATTCCCACCAGGCCAAGCAGCTAGAGCCACAGTGAGTTTGACCCTCGAGGAATAAAGTGCCACTGAAGATAGAATAAAAATTGTGGAAGAATTCATGCTATTTGTGAGGTTAAAGAAGGTTAAAGAATGAGAACAAAGTCAGAAACCTTAAAAAAAGAACAGTGACATAGGGCTCACAAAAGGAATTAAAGGAGAATGAAGAAGGGCTTTGCAGACACACTGAGAAAGAGAGAGGCTCAAGGGAAAAATGAGCTTCCTAATGAAGGAGGAGGCGTGCTCAATTAATTATGCCTTTGAAATATTGACCTCATTCCTTAAAGATATCATAGCCCTGATACAAGTCAGAAGTAATAGAGCCTGAGAGGAACTAGCCGTCTAACACCAATAAAGGGGATGTTTAGAGAACTGGAAAAATGCACATCAACAGGTCCCAGGATCTTTCTTACAGGCAGTTTACTGGATTACCGCTTAGAACTTCTCTTCTAAAGAGAAATATAAACACCTTCAGAAAGATCAGGGGGATAGCAAGACAAATGGCACAACCTAAATTAGAAAGACCCTTGAAATTGCAGACTTCTAAGTACAATGGCTCTGATAATAGAGACAAACTATATACATATCAAAGCCCATATTAAAATAAATACTACCCTGAGTTGCAGGGGGTTTTTTAATTAATGAAATTGATAAAATAAGAATGTTCATTGTTGGAACTCTTATTAAATCCCTCATATATTATATATATTAACCAAACAACAGAGGCGGGTCACTTTCCGAGTTTAATTTTTTGAGTTCAATTCTCTCCTCTTCATGTTTTAAAGAGTTTTTTGGAAGACTGAATACATATAAAGTACGGAAAGTGCTGAGCAAAGTACCCGGTGTACCAGAAACAGGAATCCCTATTGATCATCAGTATTATTCTCTTCAGAATCGATCAGTTGTTCTCATTTCCTCCTCAAGTCCTCACTTCCAGTTGCCACCTTTGCTCTTTGAACCTGCTTCCCTGAAATGTCACTGTGCTCACCTGGCATGGTGGCTGAGCAGGCATAGGTTGAGTGGCCTCTGAAGACAGGGTTCAAATCCCAGCCTCCCCACTTACTAATTGTATGGCCTGGGGCAAGTCATTTGACTTCTCTGTGTCTCTGCTTCCTCAACTACAAAATGCGAAAAATGAGACCTATTTTTCAAGGTAACTGGGAGGACTAAATGAGATTACCTATATAAAGGACTTAGCATAGCAGGCTCATACAAGCACTCATGACAGGGTAGTTATTATTGTTGTTATAATAACAATATTATTTCTCGATCTTATAAAAGTGAAGCTCTTCTTTTGTGAAACAAGGCTGGCCTAGGTGTACTCAAAGCAAGGGGGTAATTTGAAAGAGCAAAGCTATATCCTCTGGCCTAATACATTTGTTGAAATCTCACTAGGAACTGATGCCTTCTTTTTCAAACTAGGAGTAGGAATAAGAATTATTTTTTAAAATAGAAAATATGGGGGTGGTGAGTCATTCATAATTTAGAATAAAATAGTTTAAATTCAAATGTTTTGCTCCGAACAGCTATTAAAATCAGTACAGAGAAAAGGCAGATTTTAAGGAGGGAGGGAAAAGTCATCATGAAAGATGAGGTGGCCGCCTTGAAACAGGCTCAGCTCTGAGTATGCAGTGGAGATACCCGAGAGCACAGAGCAGCTTGGGGTCAGAACATGAGGGAGAAGAGACACCGGAGGAAAGCAACAGGGGTCCCCACTGGTTTCTCCATCCACACATCCAATTTTTCCACCGTGTATTATTTAGCATCTACTACGTGCAATGTCTAAGGGCCTAACAACAGCCATAAAGAGACACCATTCCTATGTTCAGGAAGTCCACAGTGTAGCGGGGTAAATAAGCTGGTAACCAACACAGGGCAGTGCATAAGCACTGTAATCTCAGAGCATATTCACTGTTTTGTCGACACGGGATGACTGAGTGAAGATGAGGGGAAAGGTGGAAGGTGAAGAATAAAGTCACTGAGTGGGTCCTGGAGAAAGTGTCATATGTGCCACCTCCCTTGGTTCTCAGTAGAGGAGAGACTGGAAGGGTCAGATTTCAGGCAGTGGGAATGAAGGCATGAAAAAGCAGGTCCTGTTGGAGACCCGCAGGCAATTCTGTATCATTCTAGCACAGGCTAATTAAGAGAAAGAGGGAAGGGAGAGGGAAAGTACACCAAATAGAAGCCAGTTGGACTCACTGAATGATTTTTAAGCAAAGAAGTGGCATCACTGTATTTGCCTTTTAGAAAGAATATTCTAAAAGTCATAAATTACTGGCTAGAGGAGTTCATCAAGAATATTAAATCGAGGGATTAAAGTGTATCAAGAAATGCTGAAACCTGAACTAAGGCAGTGGTAGTGATAATGGAAAAGAGATGCATTACAGGAACTAGAATTGATAGAATTCGCTGATCGCTTATTTGCAGAAAAAGTGTAGAATGACACTGAGGGTTCTGATTTAGCAAAGTGAATGGATGATGGTGACCCAGAAGTCAGAAAGACTGAAGGAGCAAGGGAGTCAGAGGACAAGTCTCACAGATGTGCAAAGAGCCAGCTTCCCAGAGGAAAAGCAAATGAACTCAGTTCATCTGAAAGAACGCTGGGAGGAAAGGACTATAATGATTGCAAAAGATTATTTTTTATTATTTTCATTTGACATATTAATAATCTGAATATGATGCAATATTTCAACTGCTTCCTTTAACTGAAGGTCAACAGTGCGGCACAGAAACAGCATCAACAAGAGCTCCATAAATTTTAATGAGCTTTAAAAATTAGCTAAATAAGTGTCAATTCCTCTCAACAGCTGGAACATTCCCTCCTAGGGTTGCTAACCATTCATAAGATATTTCTGCGGGTAGACCCAGGGAAGCTGAGCTGGGAGAAGGCCCTTCTAAGATTAGCCCGGTGCATACTCTGCCCCTAAAGTTGGCCAGAATCTAAAAGAAATCAGAAGGTATTAACGCCATGCCTCAGACCAAGAAACCCTCTATAATGGGTAACAAGCAGTCAAGAATACCAAGAAGAGACCCCTAAAATCTTCGGGGATTTACAGAAAGAGACCAGAATCTCGATACACTGTAAGATAACACTAACCTGTAGTTCCAAGGCTATGATTTCACAAGTCATCCAGGCTATCTTCAGACAGGTTGCCACACAACCATCTAACCTTCATGTAATTATGTAGCAAAACAAGAACAGAGTAAGAAGCTGCATTTATTGAAGGTTTGCTGTGTACACAGACCTATGCTAAATGCTTAATATCTCCTATTACAATTAATCCTCAAAACTACCACCCTGTGAAGTGAATATATTATTGCCATTCCCATTTCCCTCAGCTGAGGGCAAGATGAGGAAACCAAGGCTCAAAGAAAAGCAATTTCCCCAAGGTTTCACTGTGGCACAGCCAAGATTCAAGCAGGATCTCTTTGCTGCCAAAACCAGTTCTCTTAACCCCAATGTTAGAATGTCTTTATACCTGTATCATTCCAGGCCCAATTTTTAAGTTTGTCAGGAAAACTCTAAAATATGTGCCAACTTTGCTCAGAAACTAATGAATCTGGTTCAGCTTTCCTTTTGGGTCCAAAGACTTGACCATTCATTAAGCCCACCCAGAGACAACCTGCCAATAAACATGTAATCCCAGGCACAATTTTACGCTTTGGTATTGAAACATAAAGATAGGTAGATAAATATTATTTGAAGTCCTACAACTTCCGCATATTAAATATTTCTGTAATATTTCCTCTGGGCTCCTCTCAGCAGTGATGTGTCTTTTTTACCGTTCCTCCAATTTTTCCACTTCAATCTGTTCTGAATACAATATTCTGTCAGTCAGAAGTGCCACTTCCTTTTACAACCAAGGTTTTGAACAATGATACTAAACAATATAAATATATTATATTTGATGACTGTTTTATGCTTTTGCAGCCTCTGCTGGAACAAGACACTTGGGCTTCCCCTGTAAATCTTGCAGGCTCCGCATCTGCTGCCACTATCAGGTTCTCTCCTGGAAATGTAAATCTCTGCTTAAAACATTATCTTCTTCTTCATTTAATTTTTTTATGGCTAAGGGTTTCCAGCTGACTTTATGGCCCTGGGATGATTAATTTTTAACGCCTTTCTTTCTTCTTTGATCAACACCCTCCAATTTCAATTTGAATGCAACTGTATCTTTCTCAAAAGCATTTGTCACTTGCTGGTTTGTATATTTCGGGCAACCAGAGGCGGCTGATGCAGAGTGAAAGGCAGGCATTCCTGCAGAGAATAACTTTCATGTGACTCCTATTGATAGCAAACTCTCTGTCATCAGTAAATCTTCCAGTTCTGGATCTTGGCAGGCAATGAACTCCCTGAGAGGGTTATCTTACTAAATCCTATCACTGTCATGCACAAGGTATGGACTGAGTCACATCATTCAAACTACTGAACCTTCATTGGGGAAAACAAATATCTCTTAAAAAGATACCTTAACTCCCTCTTCCCAGAGCACCAGAATCACAACTAACTGCTGAACAGTCATCGACAGGAAGACACTGGAACTCACCAAAAAAGATACCCCACATCCAAAGACAAAGGAGAAGCCACAATGAGACGGTACAAGGGATGCAATCACAATAAAATCAAATGCCATAACTGCTGGGTGGGTGACTCACAAACTTGAGAACACTTATACCACAGAAGCCCACCCACTGGAGTGAAGGTTCTGAGCCCCACGTCAGGCTACCCACCCTGGGGGTCCGGCAACAGGAGGAGGAATTCCTAGAGAATCAGACTTTGAAGGCTAGCAGAATTTGATTGCAGGACTTCAACAGGACTGGGGGAAACGGAGACTCCACTCTTGGAGGGCACACACAAAGTAATGTGTGCATCGGGACCCACTGGAAGTAGCAATGACCCCAGGGGAGACTGAACCAGACCTACCTGCTAGTGTTGGAGGGTCTCCTGCAGAGGCAGGGGGTGGCTGTGTCTCACCGTGAGGACAAAGACACTGGCAGCAGGAGTTCTGGGAAGTACTCCTTGGCGTGAGCCCTACAAGAGTCCACCATTAGCCCCACCAAATAGCCCGGGTAGGCTCCAGTGTTGGGTGCCTCAGGCCAAACAACCAACAGGGAGGGAATCCAGCCCCACCCATCAGCAGACAAACAGATTAAAGTTTTACTGAGCTCTGCCCACCAGAGCAACACCTAGCTCTACCCACCACCAGTCCCTCCCATCAGGAAACTTACACAAGCCTCTTAGATAGCCTCATCCACCAGAGGGCAGACAGCAGAAACAAGAAGAACTACAATCCTGCAGTCTGTGGAACAAAAACCACATTCACAGAAAGACAGACAAGATGAAAAGGCACAGGGCTATGTACCAGATGAAGAAACAAGATAAAACCCCAGAAAAACAACTAAATGAAGTGGAGATAGGCAACCTTCCAGAAAAAGAATTCAGAATAATTATAGTGAAGATGATCCAGGGCCTTGGAAAAAGAATGGAGGCAAAGATCAAGAAGATACAAGAAATGTTTAACAAAGACCTAGACGAATTAAAAAACAAACAAACAAAGATGAACAATACAATAACTGAAATGAAAACTACACTAGAAGGAATCAATAGAAGAATAACTGAGGCAGAAGAATGGAGAAGTGACCTGGAAGACAGAATGGTGGAATTCACTGCTGCGGAACAGAATAAAGAAAAAAGAATGAAAGAAATGAAGACAGCCTAAGAGACTTCTGGGACAACATTAAATGCAACAACATTCACATTATAGGGGTCCCAGAAGGAGAAGAGAGAAAGGACCTGAGAAAATATTTGAAGGGATTAGAGTCAAAAACTTCCCTAACATGGGAAAGGAAATAACCACCCAAGTCCAAAAACTGCAGAGTCCTGGGCAGGGTAAACCCAAGGAGAAACATGCCAAGACACATAGTAATCACACTGACAAACATAAAAGACGAAGAACAATTATTAAAAACAACAAGGGAAAAATGACAAATAATATACAAGGGAACTCCCATAAGGTTAACAGCTGATTTCTCAGCAGAAACTATACAAGCCAGAAGGAAGTGGCTTGACATATTTAAAGTGATGAAAAGGAAGAACCTACAACAAACATTACTCTACCCAGCAAGGATCTCATTCAGATTTCATGGAGAAATCAAAAGCTTTACAGACAAGCAAAATCTAAGAGAATTCAGCACCACCAAACCAGCTCTACAACAAATGCTAAAGGAACTTCTCTAAGTGGGAAACACAAGAGAAGAAAAGGGCCTACAAAAACAAATGCAAAACAATTAACAAAATGGTAATAGGAACATACATATCTATAATTACCTTAAACATGAATGGATTAAAAGATCCAACCAAAAGACACAGGCTTGCTGAATGGATACAAAAACAAGACCCATATATATGCTGTCTACAAGAGACCCACTTCAGACCTAGGGACATACAGTCTGAAAGTAAGGGGATGGAAAAAGATATTCCATGCAAATGGAAATCAAAACAGAACTGGAGTAGCAATTCTCTTATGAGACAAAATAGACTTTAAAATAAACACTATTATGAGAGACAAGGAAGGACACTACATAATGATCAAGGGATCAATCCAAGAAAAAGATATAACAATAATAAATATATACGCACCCAACATAGGAGCACCTCAATACATAAGGCAACTGCTAACAGCTTTAAAAGAGGAAATCTACAGTAACACAATAATAGTGGGAGACATTAACACCTCACTTACACCAATGGACAGATCATCCAAACAGAAAATTGATAAGGAAACACAAGCTTTAAATGACACAATAGACCTGATAGATTTAACTGATATTTATACAACATTCCATCCAAAAACAGCAGATTACACTTTCTTCTCAAGTGCTCATGGAACATTCTCCAGGATAGATCACATCCTGGGTCACAAATCAAGCCTCAGTAAATTTAAGAAAACTGAAATCATATCAAGCATCTTTTCTGACCACAACACGATGAGATTAGAAATCAATTACAGGGAAAAAAACGTAAAAAACACAAACAATGGAGGCTAAACAATATATTACTAAATAACCAAGAGATCACTGAGGAAAGCAAAAAATATCTAGAGACAAATGACAATGAAATCACGATGATTAAAAACCTACGGGATGCAGCAAAAGCAGTTCTAAGTGGGAAGTTTATAGCAATACAATCCTACCTCAAGAAACAAGAAAAATCTCAAATAAACAATCTAACCTTACACCTAAAGGAACTAGAGAAAGAAGAACAAGCAAAACCCAAGGTTAGCAGAAAGAAAGAAATCATGAAGATCAGATCAGAAATAAATGAAATAGAAACAAAGAAATCAATAGTGAAGACCAATCAAACTAAAAGCTGGTTTTTGAGAAGATAAATAAATTTGACAAACCATTAAACAGACTCATGAGGAAAAAGAGTGAGAGGACTCATATCAATATAATTAGAAATGAAAAAGGAGAAGTTATAACAGACACGGCAGAAATACAAAGCATCCTAAGAGACTACTACAAGCAACTCTATGCCAATAAAATGGACAAACTGGAAGAAATGGACAAATTCTCAGAAAGGTACAACCTTCAAATCACAAGTAATGAAATTGAAACTGTGATTCAAAATCTTCCAACAAACAAAAGTCCAGTACCAGATGGCTTCACAGGTGAATTCTATCAAACATTTAGAGAAGAGCTAACACCCATCCTTCTCAGACTCTTCCAAAAACTTGCAGAGGAAAGAACACTCCCAAACTCATTCTATGAGGCCACCATCACCCTGATACCAAAACCAAACAGAGATACTACAAAAAAAGAAAATTACACACCAATATCACTCATGAATATAGATGCAAAAATCCTCAAAAAAATACTAGCAAACAGAATCTCACAACACATTAAGAGGATCATACACCATGATCAAGTGGGATTTATCCCAGGGATGCAAGGATTCTTCACATCCAAATCGATCAGTGTGATACACCATATTAACAAATTGAAGAAGAAAAACCATATGATCCTCTCAATAGATGCAGAAAAAGCTTTTGACAAAATCCAACACCCATTTATGACCAAAACTCTCCAGAAAGTGGGCATAGAGGGAACCTACCTCAACATAATAAAGGCCATATACGACAAACTCACAGCAAACATCATTCTCAATGGTGAAAAACTGAAACCATTTCCTCTAAGATCATGAACACGACAAGGATGCCCACTCTCACCACCATTATTCAACATAGTTTTGGAAGTCCTAGCCACGGCAATCAGAGAAGAAAAAGAAATAAAAGGAATACATATTGGAAAAGAAGAAGTAAAACTGTCACTCTTTGCAGATGACATGATACTATACATAGAGAATCCTAAAGATGCCACCAGAAAACTACTAGAGCTAATCAATAAATTTGGTAAAGTTGCAGGATACAAAATTAATGTACAGAAATCTCTTGCATTCCTACACAGTAATGATGAAAAATCTGAAAGAGAAATTAAGGAAACACTCCCATGTACCACTGCAACAAAAAGAATAAAATACCTAGGAATAAACTTACCTAGGGAAAAAAAAGACCTGTATGCAGAAAACTATAAGACATTAATGAAAGAAATTAAAGATGATAGCAACAGATGGAGAGATATACCATGTCCTGGATTGGAAGAATCAATATTGCGAAAATGACTCTACTACCCAAAGCAATCTACAGATTCAATGCAATCCCTATCAAATTACCAATGGCATTTTTTACAGAACTAGAACAAAAAATCTTAAAATTTGTATGCAGACACAAAGACCCTGAATAGCTAAAACAGTCTTGAGGGAAAAAAAGGGAGTAGGGAGGAATCAGACTCCCTGACTTCAGACTACACTACAAAGCTACAGTAATCAAGACAATACGGTACTGGTACAAAACCAGAATTATAGATCAATGGAACAAGATAGAAAGCCCAGAATAAACCTACGCACCTATGGTCATCTAATATATGACAAAGGAGGCAAGGATATACAACGGAGAAAAGACAGTCTCTTCAATAAGTGGTGCTGGGAAAACTGGACAGCTACATGTAAAGGAATGAAATTAGAACACTCCCTAACATCATACACAAAAATAAACTCAAAATGGATTATAGACCTAAATATAAGACCAGACACTATAAAAGTCTTAGAGGAAAACATAGGAAGAACACTCTTTGACATAAATCACAGCAAGATCTTTTTTGATCCACCTCCTAGAGTAATGGAAATAAAAACAAAAATAAACAAATGGGACCTAATGAAACTTAATAGCTTTTGCAAAGCAAAGGAAACTAAAAACAAGAGGAAAGACAACCCTGAGAATGGGAGAAAATATTTGCAAACCAATCAATGGACAAAGGATTAATCTCCAAAATATATAAACAGCTCATGCAGCTCAATATTAAAAAAACAAACAACCCAATCCCAAAATGGGTAGAAGACCTAAATAGACATTTCTCCAAACAGGACATACAGATGGCCAAGAAGCACATGAAAAGCTTCTCAACATCACTAATTATTAGAGAAATGCAAATCAAAACTACAATGAGGTATCACCTCACACCAGTTAGAATGGGTATCATCGGAAAATCTACAAACAACAAATGCTGGAGAGGGTGTGAAGAAAAGGGAACCCTCTTGTACTGTTGGTGGGAATGTAAATTGATAGAGCCACTATGGAGAACAGTATGGAGGTTCCTTAAAAAACTAAAAACAGGATTACCATATGACCCAGCAATCTCACTACTGGCTATATACCCAGAGAAAACCATAAATCAAAAAGACACATGCACCCCAATATTCATTGCAGCACTATTTACCATAGCCAGGTCATGGAAGCAACCTAAATGCCCATCGACAGAAGAATAGATAAAGAAGATGTGGTACATATATACAATGGAATATTACTCAGCCATAAAAAGGAACAAAATTGGGTCATTTGTAGAGACGTGGATGGATCTAGAGACTGTCATACATAGTGAAGTAAGTCAGAAAGAGAAAAACAAATATCGTATATTAACGCAGATATGTCGAACCTAGAAAAATGGTACAGATGAACCAGTTTGTAGGGCAGAAATTGAGACACAGATGTAGAGAACAAACATATGGACACCAAGGGGGGAAGCGATGGAGGGGTGTGGATGGTCGTGTGATGAATTGGGAGATTGGGATTGACATATATACACTAATATGTATAAAATGGATAACTAATGAGAACCTGCTGTATTAAAAAATAAAATTCAAAAAAAAATACTTTAAAAGCAATTCATACCTTCTCCCACCCACCCACCCAATAAACAAAACCGAAGAAACTGAGGATTTGTTTTGCAAGTCAAAAAGTCCCTGGCTTTTTATATTCACAGTATACAGTCATTTAAATGTTGTAGAGCATTTAATGACATGGAAAAAATGTTCACTATATATCCGAAGAAAGCAGGTTACAAAACAGTGAGTAGAGCATAATTTTTAAAGGTATATTTATGCATAAAAAGACTGGGAAAATGAATAATGGTTCTCTCTAGGGATGATAGAAATGTTTATTTTTGTTCTTCTTTGCTTCTAGGTGATTTCTGTTTTCTATATGATTATATATTGCTTTTGTAATTAAAAAATGAGTTATAATTTAAAATAGAAGTTCCTTGCATTTAGGGTAATAATTGAAATTAAATAAAGAACCAGAGACCAAATCCTTGAAAGCGTGTAAAGGAGAAATGGGAGATGTTCAAAAGAAACTCATAATAACATTTATCAATATGTTGAGGGTACTGATAGGAGCATAATATTCCTAACTCTCCAGGTTGCAAAAGTTTTATACACATCTCACAAGAATGAAAAATGGGGCTCAGAACAGTTACATAAAGGGCCCAAGTCTGCACAGATGAGCCTCAAGGCTGACAAATCCCAGATTCTCCTGACTTCAAAATGCACGCAGTTTTCACAGTGCCACACTGCTTGAATGGCAGTACATTTCTACACACAATTGAGCTACCCCATAGATTCATTTATTTCATACAGGAGACACATTCACTCCCAGTCCCAGTGCTAAATCAATAGCATATTTCTAAACCAATTTTATTCTTGCCTTTAAAAAATATATGTGCATGTGTAAAATAATATATTAACTCTTTCCATTACAATTTATGAGTGTGTCACAGTTTATGATACATTTTTCACATCCATTAGTCTCCCTAACTATTTGATTTACGCACTAGGTAAATAAAATACTGTCAAACTACTTAAAATATTTAACAACCTGTGTAGAAAAATAAATAAATATATAAATCAAAAATGAAAACTTCTGCTCCTATTTTGTCTCTACATAAACTGAACTATATATATTTATAGAACCAGTTACCAAATGATATAAATTGTAACAGAAGTTGTTTACCTGATCAATAATTTCTCCCAATATGATAAATTATTGATGCTACCCTTTGTTGGATGAGGTTGTCACTAGCTGTCATATAGCCTCCATCTGTTAGACGCAGTTTGACAGAAAACCACAAACTCTTCTAAATTGATGATCATTAGCCCGCGAGTAGTCTTAGGTGTGAACATCTTACCATCAGCAATGTGTTGTTTATGGTGCTGGATCCTTTCTCAGCTTCTGCTAAAGTAACAGCAATTATATTCAATTTTTTTTCTAGCTCTTGTAATAATGTCTAAATGTTTTCTGTATTCAATGGCTCTGTAATCAGCTAAGTCACAGAAAATATTTGGTGACTTGTATATTTTATTAGGCCAAATTTAAGACTTCCAACTTATGTGCTTGAACCCTATGTTATACTTGTTTCAAATAACATTGGTTTCTGCATCTATAAAATGGGAATTATGATTGTTACTACAGTACTTAAATAAGTCACTATACATGATGCCTAGCATAGGAGCCCCATTAAACATTAGCTCTCATTTTTAGTAAAATGAATATAGTTGGTACCCATGCTAGATGGGCATTCCATGGATTTTCAAAGATTGAGCTCACTGAATGAAAATGCAATTTATTCCTCACGGCTTCCTCCCTCCCCACAGCCTCTCTCTTACCTCAGGAAGGGCCCAATGTGCAGGGGTTCAGCAGTGCCTGGCCATTGTTACAATGTCCACTATTTCTGTCATCCACCCCACCTTCCCATTCTTCTAATCTCACCAAATCTCTTACACCCCAAATCCCATAGATGTTTCAGTTCTTATAAACAAAAACACAAAGGTGACTCCAGGGTTGGACACCCTCTGCTGCAGTGGTCCACAGCTCCTCCTGGGATCCAGCACGGGTGGCATTAGCTTGTCAAGGTGTAAGCACCTCTGCCAAGAGTCCTATCTCCCCTACCAAGGTCTAAGCTTGCTCTAGCATGGAGGAAATACAGGAACAGAAGCCAAGGGACAGGAGCCATAAATAATAACAAATGAGTGGGAAAGACTGTGTTCCAATAAAACGTTATTTAGTGTGCCAACTCCTAGACCCTAACAGAATGTCCAGCACACAACAGATACAGGTGGGCGCCTAGTGAAGCAGGGTTCTTCTTTCCTTAATTTTGAAGGAAGAGCAGAATCCAGCTCTGTCGATAGATAGAGCTTTTACCCTTCCCCCGTACTAACTGAAACACAAAGCTTGAAGTGGAGGCGGTACAAATTTGCATAAAAGCAAAAAGACCTTCTAGGAAGTAAAGTGTCAAGACCTTTTGAACTTTCTTCAAGGTTCAAAGTTATTGAAACATCTAAATATTTGCGGGGAAGATAGAGGGTGTCCCTGATCAAGGCCTATCGGTAGGAAAGCTCTAACAAGCCCCTGAGATAAAAGTCACCTTAAGTGTGAGGGGAGATATTGTTTCTGGATTTGCCAAAAAGCTTGTCCCAAACCATGTATTCTAGTAACATGTGTACTTATAACCCTCAGGCAATGTGTTGAGCTAATCGAAAAATCTGGCTAGAGAAAGTGCTGTGCTACTGAGTCAGTGTTGGCAGGAGGCCCCCATATCTAAGCAGGACTCAGGAAGGATTGTTCTTCTAATCCCTTTTATGCTGTGTCACAATTTAGCTTCCCCTCAATCCCTATGGGCTGGGCCTTGCAAGAGCCAGCCTTTTTATGAAGCACCAGGCATCAGTGGAAAAACAGGCCTTTGGAGAGACAGACAGAACTTGGACTTACCATCTGGAATCAGTTAGCATCCCAGGCTTCTTGGACCCACCTTGAGAAGAGCATCCTCAGAGGAAAAGACTTCATTTCTTGCTACTCTGAGCAGATGGGATACTGAATATTGCATATTGGTGCATCCCTGTGAAATGACATTTATTTGTCTTAACAAACTAATAACTGCAGGTTCCCTCAAATTACAAATTTATCAGTAAATTTTACATGAAAGGATGAATGAATGAAAGCTGGAACACATGCACTGTACAGAAAACCTATGTCTAAAGAAGAATTCCACATCTTTGGCTTCCAAAAGCTCTCAATTAAATGTCTCTGAGAACTTCCTCTAACCTGACTTCCAATTCATGCCTTGTATGATTCTGTGTACCGTGATGTGAAATACATGGCAATCTGGTTACACAAAAATTGACACAAGCTAACGGCTTTTAAAAATTTCTTTTTCACCCTTGATGAGCACAACTTCACAGTCCATAGGTCCCTGCAATCCAAATATCCCCACAAAAATACTTTTTGGCATAGCTCTCAGTCTCTTCCTCTGAAGCTGTCAGGACCAAAGCAGTGACAGTGTTACGTTTCATCCTGGTGTGTCTGTTAGGCATAACCCAATTGTTTTGCTCAGTAGCTACTAAATATGCCAGTCAGTCTTTACAGGTTTCTCTGGGGCACCCACCCCGTCACCCTTCCCGCCTCCAAAACCCAGAAAAAACTTCACCAAGTTCTGTCAAAGGAAATCATATAAATATTAAAAAGACTGAAGGGCTGATCGGAACAGACATTTGATATTATAGGATTTGTACATCGATTTATGAACTGTGTGATATATGGCATAGGAATCAAGAGGCAATAAGCATTTTATGGGAGGAGATCATAAACCCGACAAATGCTCTACCCGTGTGTGCATAAGAGACTATTCTGATGCCAGAAAGTGATGCTGTCGCCTCATCCAATAGCGCTAATGCATTTCTAATTTTATTTTTAATGTTGCCTTTTTAATAGCCCCCTCCAAAAAAAAGAGTTTCTTTTTTTCTGACATTTCCAATATAGTCATTTACACAGCTGGATAAAAGTAAGTTCTCTAAGAGTTGCACTATAGTTTTGACATTCTGTACCCCAGAATCCCTGAAACCAGCATTTCCAGGGGCCTCAGCCTGTTTTCAATCACTGGTCTCCTTATTCCTACTGGATGCTTTTTGCCATTTGAACACTCATCTATTTTTACAGGAAGCCATATGAAATGCCATTCTGTGACACAGCAGTCCAAGAACTCCCAAGACAACATCAAAACACACAGGACAAATGTGTCATCACACAAAGGGTGCTGTCTGGCCAAGTATCTCTGCTGCGGGCAGAATCATGCCTTCTTGGCAGCACACTGTTAGCTTTCAGCAGTATCTCCTATCCCTGCTGGTGCTTTGACAGTTTCAGTATCTAACAGGGTAAATGTATACATGAGACTCAGACATTCACATAAGCTGTCTGACCTTGGGCAAGTCACCGCATCACTCAGAGGATGCAGGTAAGTTCTAAGGATACTGATACCCGCCATTCCATCTAACAGGATGTGGGTAGCATATGGAAGCAACCCAAGTGCCCAGCAACAGATGACTGGATTAAGAAGATGTGGTATGTATGTGTATATATATATATATATATTACATTTTATAAATATATATATACATATATAAATATATATTTTACTCAGCCATTAAAAAGAATGAATTTCTGCCATCTGTAGCAATGTGGATGGACCTAGAGAATATTAGTGGAATAAATCAAAGACAAATATTATATAATATTACTTATTTGTGGAATATAAAAATAATACAAATGAATGTATATGCAAAATAGTAACAGACTCACAGATATGGAAAACAAAATTTGTGGTTACCAAAGGGGAGGGGGAAGTAGGGATGGACAAATTAGGGGTATGGGGTTAACAGATACAAACTACTATATATAAAATATAAGCAACAAGGATATACTGTATAGCACAGGGAATTATGCCCATTAATTTATAATAACCTATAATGGATTATAATCTGCAAAATAATGGATCGTGGGATTCCCTGGTGGCACAGTGGTTGAGAGTCCGCCTGCCGATGCAGGGGACATGGGTTCATGCCCCGGTCCGGGAAGATCCCACATGCCGCGGAGCGGCTGGGCCCGTGAGCCATGGCCGCTGAGCCTGCGCGTCCGGAGCCAGTGCTCCACAATGGGAGAGGCCACAACAGTGAGAGGCCCGTGTACCGCAAAATAATAATAATAATAATGGATTGCTATGCTGTGCACCTAAAACTAACACAATATTGTAAATCAACTATATTTTAATTTTAAAAAAGGAAAGCAAACAAAATAAAAAGTCAACCCATAAGTCATTAAAATGAGCTTCCACTTTCCGAATGAAGAAGTCTTGAGCGCTCATCCAACATTCTGAAGAGCTCCTTGATTTCCTAACCAATCTTGTTTGAGTGCCTTAAAATAAATAATGCCTTATTTCTTAGAGGTATTAATTCATTGCTTCTCTAGTAAGGCTGCAAAAATTAAGCCATATTTAGGACCAAAGGGAGAGAAAAGATAAAGAGAGCCTGGATAGCAAGGTCCTCAATGTATTGAAACAATTCTTTTTTTTAGCTTAGCTCAAAAAGAATATGCCACAACCTCAAGACTTGGTTACAAGTGTGGTTCTAGGCCCTTAAGATATAAACAATAAATGTATATTCAAATATTAATAGTAATAATAAGAATAAATGTCACTTGTTTCTACATAGGGATTGCACTTAACAGATATTTTCATACCCATTTCTCATATAATTCTTCCAATAACCCTACAAAAAGGAAGAGGAGAAATATCCCCTTTTGTGATAAAAGACCAAGACTGAGAGAGGAAGAATGACTTGCCCATCACTACACATCTGTCATTAGTGGATTTAACTAAAGGCTTCTGACTCTCAATCCTATGCTCTCTGGGCCATGCCACGACAGTTCTGTCGTATTCTAGGTTCTTTCAATTATATTAGTGCGTCTCCCAAATGCTCATTTACATTTGTTTAATGAATGATAAGCAAGCTTGGAGTTCCCACACAGAACCCACTCAGTACTCTCCTGCCTGTAGACATCTGCTCCAACTCTCCTCTTCACACATCCACCAAAAGAAGTAAAGTCCAAACCAGTGGTCAAATAAGGGCTTTGCACATCATCCTTCATACACTACACACATGTACCAAAGCAATGACTCCACCACTGAATTGAGCAGCTGTTCCACAGAGGGAAACAATGATGAACTAGATGCTCTTTCTTCTGAAGAGGGCCAGGGAGTTCATCACATCAGGCCAAACGGACAGACAAGAATATCCTTTGAAGATGTCTAATAGATCTGAAGTGCTGCGAACAGCAACACTTAAGGACTCTTCAAAGACTCCGAAGTGCTAGCCATTTTACAACACCATCCAAAATGGGAAACATCTCATTAGGGGAACCTACTGTGAACTTGATAACACAATATAATGTATAATTCATCTTTGGACCCAAACATGCTGACAGCCTTTTTTTTTTTTTTTTTTTGCGGTACGCGGGCCTCTCACTGTTGTGGCCTCTCCCGTTGCGGAGCACAGGCTCCGGACGCACAGGCTCAGCGGCCATGGCTCACGGGCCCAGCCACTCCGCGGCATATAGGATCTTCCCAGACCAGGGCACGAACCCGTGTCCCCTGCATCGGCAGGCAGACTCTCAACCACTGCACCACCAGGGAAGCCCCTGACAGCTTTTTGATTTAGTTTTTTTGAATCAGTTTCCCTATCACATTCACAATGAATTATACTAAATAGTTCACAGTGTCCTGGCAAAGTCAATGTACCATTTAATGACTCAGCAGCTGGTGTCTGCATGTGGTGGAGGCTACTTCAATGTCACTCTGAGGAAGGGCTATTGTGATTGTTCCCATTTTGCAGATGGACAATTTTACAGCAATAAATTAGTTATGGTTACTTAACTAGTCTGAATACTGAATCTGGCTAACTTTGTCCAAGATCTAGCCAGGTAACACTGGCCAGTCATCTAATCTCTCTGAACCTGTTTATTCACCAATTATACTAAGAGAGTGTGTTAGATAAACTCCAAAACATTTTCCAAAAATGTTATTTTTAATTTTATGACTCTTCTCAAATCATAATTTGGAAAAGTGCTGGATACAAATGCAAGCGGGTAAAAACCATGGAACCTCAATCTAGACCAGCACTGTCCACTAGAAACCTTCTATAATGATGAAATGCCCTGTCACTCCAATATACGTCCAGTATAGTGGCCACTAGCCACCCATAGCTAGTAAATACTTGAAATGTTGCTAGTGAGACAAATAAAACTGAATTTTTATTTGATTTGATTATTAATTTAAATTAAAATTTAAATATCCCCATGCTGCCATCATCTACAATGTTGGATAGCACAGGCCTAGACAAAGACATGCATTTCTGTAGTAAGTCTCAGAGGACTGCAAAGAAGAGGAAGAAGAAATAAGAATTCCTGAAATACAAGGGACTACTTTCTTATAGTTTGGATATAGTTCAAAAATTTCCGTGGCAGATTCCCAGTCCATCCCTTTCATACAGGACTCTCTTTTTACTCCCAACAAGAAAGCTATGCATAACAGTTTCTTGGGTAAGATACCATCACACAGAGTCACCATATAATACTTCATCAAAACTGTGACACTTTTGACAGTGAAAGGTGTCGTTATGAATAATGATGACAGGAAAACAGGTATATGCCAAGACCATCCAAGACAAACCTGGACGCAGAGTCACCTAAATTCAGGAGATCCTGCAATTGCAGATTCTTTGGCACCCAGGACTCAGAGAGTCAAAGTCAGGGCTTATAATATCAGACTATGCTCTACAACGTATTCTATAAAAAGCAGCACCTGGGGTGCTTCTTAAAAACTCAGACTCCTAGGTCCCAGCTTAAACCTAGTAATCAAAATCTCTAGAGGCATAATTATTGAATTACTGAGTAATTCTGAATTACTGAGTAATCTGAATCACTGCAAACTGAGTTTCAGTAAAATCTAAATGACCCTGTGATTCTTATACACAAGAAAAACATCTAGAGAAAAATACCATCTAGAGATTCTAGCCAATGAAGTAAAATTGAACACCACCAAGAGATAATGGGGTGGGGCACTGTTGTTTCCAATTTGTATTAACAACAACATCTATGAACTGTCTTTGACAAGTATCATTCTTGAATTCTGTGTTGGAGTGTCCACGCTCAAAAACGTTCTAAGTGGGCTTCCCTGGTGGCGCAGTGGTTGAGAGTCTACCTGCCGATGCAGGGGACACGGGTTCGTGCCCCGGTCCGGGAGGATCCCACATGCCGCAGAGCGGCTGGACCCGTGAACCATGGCCGCTGAGCCTGCGCATCCGGAGCCTGTGCTCTGCAGCGGGAGAGGCCACAACAGTGAGAGGCCCGCACACCGCAAAAAAAAAAAAAAAAAAACACGTTCTAAGCAAGGGAGTGCCCTCTTTGATTCTTAATGTCTCCAGATCCTTCTAACTTCAGCCTCCCTGAGACTGATCACCTCCGGGAGGCTAAAGAAACAAAAACGACTTATCCTTCCCTATATTTTTGGTATTGGGGTAGAGAGAGAACCACAAAAACAAGCAAACCAACGTAATTCAGAGAGAGGTAAGTGCCATGAAGAAAATTAAACAGCCTAATGGGACATTAGAGTATAAGACACACGAAGGCGGAATTGCTAGTTGTCTAGTTCACTACTTTATACTTAGTGCCTAGGACAGTGCCTGAAATACAGCAGGCACTCAATAAATATTTGTCGTATGAACAGACATATGGAGGGGCAGGAAAGAACTACTTTAAGTGGAGTAAATAGGCTCCACTTAAAGTAGTGGGAGAACCTTTCAACTAAGATTTTTATGTAAAGGAGCCAGGCTGGGAAGACCATAGCAACAAACTTGGCAGAGAAAACAGCAAGTACAAAGGCCCTGAGGTTACAACAAGCTTGTTCTTTTCAATAAGCAGAACAAAATCCTGTGGCTCAGCATGGTGACCAAGGGGAGCAGGGCTGGGTGAGGTCAGTGAGATAGGCTGGGACCAGGTCATATAGAGCCTTGTGGGAAGCCAGTGGTTTCAAAGTGAGGGAGTCATATAATACGGTTTATGATTTACAAGTTCTTTTAACTATTCCATAGAGAATGACCTGTGGAAGCTCAAGAGTAGAATTAGGTACACCACTTAGGAGGCTATCACAGACTGCAGGTGCAAGATTATGGAGACTCAGACTAGGGTGGCAGGAGAGGAGATGGAGAAAAGGGGGAAGACGATAGATATATTTTGGAGGCAGAGCCAGCAGAAGTGGCTGGTGGTTTGGATGTGGGTGAGAAGGCAAAGAGAGAAATACAGGTAGATAATGTCTAGATTTCTGGTCTGAACAGAGAATATTCTCCACGCCACATTTCAATGAGATCTGGTCTTTCCTATGTTTATGTGTGTTGAAGACCTTACTCTACACCAACACCTGGGTTAAAGGTGCCCTCTCTCGCAATCTCACCTCCGAAGAAAAACTGAACCTTTGTCTTGAGTATGGAAGGATCCATGCTGTCAAAATCAGAAGGGCACCTCTCATGTTTGGAAACCTATAGTCTCAGCTGAGAGACCTCTCTTCGGCCATAACATGAGTTAAGGCAACAAGGTCTAACCCGCCTTACCCATGGGGATGTTCTCCCCTGCTTAGCCAAGTGGGGGAATGGAATTTTAATTAGTAAAGTACCAGTTGCTAGATAAGTACCAGAAAGTAGCAAGTAGGGAGCTGGTCATAATTTACAGGACAGAGTTGTCAGGATGTTGTAGACGGAATTCAGGACCCAGCACTGAGATCAAATGGAAAAGGTGTCCAAAGCCATAGTAAAGACTGAGAACCAAGAATCTGTAACTAAAGAAATGGACAAAGTGAAAGGATCCGAAATATGAGGAGAAACCACAAGGGTGACCCAGCGCATTTTACCAGATGGCTTAAATACTACCCGGGAGCTCACAGCTTTTGTCCCAGGCCTCAAAGGCACTCAAAACACCTGGCTGACCATCACCTTAGCAACAAAGAGAGTACGGGATAAGGCAAGTGTTTTCTATCAATACCAAATTAATTACAGAAAACTGACTCTGTTTTTACATTGCTTATTTCATCACATAGTAGTATTTAAACCAACACCTCTTCCAACAGAAATGAATAAAATTGGATACTGGCAATATGTCACCTTTGTGTATGAAAAAGACTCTGCTGGTATTTGAAGGATGTTCCTACTGATAGCCTATTGTCATAGCCTGAGATTAGAGGGGAGAGAAAATATGGCTTCTGATTATTACAGCCATGACAAAAAAGGCCTCCAGTCACATCTTATTAATTTACTGTGGAAGAGAATGTCACATTGACATTTCAAATTATCCTGTTGCTTTGTTCACAGGATTATTTTGAGCTTAAACCCATTGGGTTTCTAGCTTGGCTATTCATCTGAGCTAATGACTCTAATCTCCGAATGTCTTGACCTGCACACAAGACTAAATTTTACTATTTATAAAAATGATTAACTGCCCGATCTTGGGATCAAACAGGCGTGGGTCTCCTTGGGCAAGTGATTTATCCTCCCAGTGCCTTTAGTTTCCTCATTTCTAATAAGGAAAATAATATTATCTCCCTTATATGGTTCTTGGGAGGATGATGTGTGATAATATAGGAAAGGACTTAACAACTATACGAACAAAAGGCAACTCACAATAAAATAAATAATGACAATAATAATAGGGAACATTTTTAGCACTCCCTAGAAGGCCGGCCTTTATCTACATAATTTAAATATATTTACTAACTTAATTCTCACAGCAAGTTCGTAAACTAGACACTATAATTATTATCTCCATTTTACAGATGAGGAAACTGAGGATCTGAAGGTTAGATTATTTGCCAGGAGTCCAGCCCAGGTGGTCCGGCTGCAGGGCCTGTGCTCATGCACCCTGTTACTTTGCATCTATTCCAATTTCTTGACGAAATACCTTTCCACATTTTGATCTCCAGCCCAAACTTTACACTGAAATCCCAAGGTCACACGTCCAATATCCAACTGCTTTCTCATCATTTCTCCCTCAAAGTCTAACAGACTCTCAAATGGAACAGGCTCCAACTCAACACAGTGTTACATGAGTTCCTCATCTACTCCCTGAACCCTGAACCAGTTACTGTAGTCCTTGTGTTATTTTATGTCAGTTTCATCCTTCCAGAAATGACCAACCACTCTTCCTACCTCTCTCTCTCAAACCACACATCTACTTCATTAGTAAGTAATTATTGGCTCTACCTCCAAAATATTCAGCATTCACCACTTCTCACCACCTCCTCCACAGCACCCTGGCCCAAGCCACCATTAACTCTTGCCAGGATCACTGCTATAGCCTCCTGACAGATCACTCCAAATCTGCCCCTGTGCCCCTTCATTCAATACACAACCCAGTAGCCAGAGTCATCTCAGTAACTTCCAATGACTCCTGTCCCACCCAAGGTAAAAGTCAGAATTTGTATGAGGCCCTACATAAAACTGTCCCTGCTGTCATCTCTGACCTCGTCCTTTGTTATTTTCCCTCTTTCACTCCGCTCCAGCCACAATGGCCCCTGCTGTTTCTGGAACCCACCAGAACACCACAACCTCAGGGCCTTTGCACTTACTATTTCTTCTTCCTTGAATGCTGTTCTGCCAGATATTGACATGGTGCCTTCTTTCACTTCCAGGTGTCTAGTTACCGGAGCCCTTACCTCCTTCCTCCTTTGATCCTATTTCCCTCTCTTGCTTTATTTTTCTACATCATTTTTATCACCATCCAACACACTATGTATTTTGCTTATTTGTTTTGTTTATTAGCTGTCCTTCCCACTAGAATGTAAGCTCTGTAGGGGCAAGGACTTTTATCTATTTTGCTCATTTCTGTATCTCCCATACCTAGACCATGCCTGGCACATAGGTGATGCTCAATATATATTTAATGAATAAATGATTAAGTCAGTTCCCTCCCCACGAGAAGCCAAACACATACAGCAACATGCCAAGTATAATACAATGAACTTCATAATGGCTTCCCTATCCCAAGTAGCCTCTGAAGGTTTACACTTTTCTTCATGTTCAATCTTAGAGATTCATTTCTTTGTGGTAAGTCTTATTAATTTACAAATACTCATGAGAAGGAAAAAGTAATAAGCTACTACCAGCCAATAGTATCTTAATATAAATTGGTTTGTATAATTTTCCCCACCTTGTGAATTACCTAAGAACACGTTCACATACAAGTAAAGAAAAAGATGACTAGGGGAAACCAAACTGCCAAGAAAATAAACTGATGTCCAAAACCCTGATGTGGGGCATATGGAATGTGATAGAGGAGGGGGTAGAAGCGCCAGCACAGGGAAGGCACTGCAGGGAAAGATGAATTTACCTTTCCTGCATATGTGCCTCAGTCTGGTCCAGAATCTTCAGGAAGAGATCTTTAGTCACTGGCACTACTTCGCAGACTCAAATGAGCACCTTGGCTTTTTCTTTTTCTTTCTTTCTCTCTATTCTGTTTTGCTACAAGACCCAAGTGTTCATATTCTCTCCCTTTCTCTGCAAGGCTACCCACACCTACTATACCTCTTGGTATTTCTCTATAGCCCACAACTGAAAATGAAGCAGGACAACATCTCCCCAACTCCCCAGAGCACAGCCTCTGTGAGTTTAGTCCCTTTGGCAGCCTGGTATTAGACGGATATTCTCAAACTCATGGCATATTACAGTGATATACAGAGTTTAGAAAAATACTATTTTTTTATTTATTCTGGGCTGAGACCAAGGAGTTGGTGAATTGCCCCAGGCGATTTGGAGGTGTAGCCACAGCTGAAAGTGACCAGGGTAGGAGAGGCAAGGTCTACATGGAGAAGGTCTAGGTTCAAGGCCTGGGCTCCAGCTCTCACCAGATATGACATTAGCAAAGTCACTTCATCTTTCTGAATCAGATCCCTGATTAGAAAAATAACCACTCTTGTTTCTTGGGATTATTGTAGAGATTAAGTAAGATCATTACGTGAAAGTGTTTTTACAGGGCCTCACTACTTTTGGGTATTCAAAGGGGCAGAAGGAGAAGTTAGATATCACTTGAATAAAGAAAACACACAGCAATCCAGGGGATTCCACACCAAATGGCTCTTTTTCTAACAGCTCTGACAACACAAGGAGAGTATCTCTGCATCAGGATGTGAGAGGCAGAACCCTACAAAGGAGCTGTTCTAACACAAATATCAGCTGTACTGATCTTGTAATTATCAAAATGATTTATTCACTATACCACCCTTATACAATACTGATAAGAAAAAGAGAAAAAAGCTGAAATTTTTGGATCACCATTACTACCATCTTGATATTCTTCCAAAGTTTGATATTCTTCCAAACTTCAACACGTAAAGATACAAAAATATGCAAGACAAAGATCATACATGTTATTCTTTAACATCCTTTATTTACTCAATATGACATAAATACCTTTTAACATCAATGAATACAGATCTCTCATCATTGTCCTAAAGGCCATGTAGTAGCCAATCTCTGAGCATTTATCACTTAGGCTATTTCCAGTTTTCCCTCTCATATAACCAATTTTGCAGTATAACCTTGTATGGATGTCATTATTCACTTGTCTAATTATTTTCCGAGAATAAATTCCAAGTAACAAAATTGCTCAAACAGAACGCAAAAAAGGAATTACATTATAGGGCTTTTTAATTACAATTTTTTTTTTAATTCAAGCAATTTACGCTAGCTGCTCACTAAAATCTATGTTCTCTTCTTCTACTTGGGCACACAGCCAGACCAAATTTCCCAGCCTCTCTTGAAGGACAACCATGGGACTAAGTTTTAGCCAATGGAATGTATACTAAGTAATAGATGGCAAAGTGCCAGCCAGGCCCATTGAAACCTCTCATGAAATTCTCCTGTATCTCTCTTACCTCTTTTGCTGATGGATGACAATACCTGGGGCCTCTTTGGAAGTTACGTGTTGAAGATGACAGAGCCTCCATCAGCCTGGATCCCTGAATAACCATCACAAACATAGCCCACCTCCTGCTACACTAGAACCAGCTTAGATTATTCATCTAAGCAAGAAAAAAACTTCTGTGTTTGGGCTATTATACACCTTGAGATTTATTTGTAACAGAAATTAGACCTCCTTAATAGGAGGAAATACTGAAATGAATACCTTAAAGTAGCATACTGCCCCAACACAATCCTAATGTACGTGGCATTGACTTAGCGGTCGAGGAGCACATGGTGGAGAAATTTTTTAACATAGGCTCAAAAGATAGAGACCCATAATATACAGCAATGAGATATTTGGTGAAATGTCTATCTTGGAAGGCAGGTCCAGTGCCTTCCATGCTTTTAGCTGTGGGGAAGTGGTTAGAAAACAGATATTAGAGCATGTCGACCATTACTCATTGCATTTAGAAAGGATCTGCAAGAAATAGATGAGCTTAAAAAAGAATTGGTTGATTTTCAAGGAGAAATAAAAGAGAATAGAGAAAGTCTAAAAAAATCAGACTTTGAAGAACTGAAAAAGTTATCTGCTTCTGAACCACAAACAATAGGAAATAAGACTAAAAATAGGCCTTGAAGTCCTATTCATTTGGCCATTAATTTATATTAGTTAAACAAAGGTATTTAACATTGTGCCAAGTGTCATATTAAGGATGTTTCCTTTCCACCTCAGCTTTTAGTTTCAAATGACTGCCAGAGAGCCACTATTAAGTTGAGGGAGAGAAGTGCTGAGTTAGTCAGTAAGGAAGTAGAAAAGGTTTGGGAATGATGTCTTGGGAAAGACTTTGAGGTATGGTTACTATCACATGGAAGTGACTGGAAGCATACAGATCAGAAGCCTGCTAAATACTTGAAGAAATGATATTATCAAAGAGATCTGGGCCTAACCTAAAAAAGCTTTGACTCTTCAAGCCTTGAAAGAACTCTTAGAGCCCATATTGGCTCAGGCAGGAACCAAGCTGAGGAAGGCTCACTCCCACTACTCTCATTCCATTTATGGCCATGGAGGATAACATACAAGGAAGAGGCACCCACAGCAAGGAACCAGGGTCATTCAGTAGACAAGGGAGTTCCTCCAAGGGCGAAGAATTGGGATTTATTTAAGGAACTTTCCCTACTGCCAGGGAAGGGGGCCTTCAAAATGCTTGCCCAGGAGGGTTTCATCATTGCCTTGATCAGTGATTGCTGCGTGACTCCCATTCTTCCCTTTCCTGAATGTGAATGGGAGTTGTCACTGTAGCTGTCCTGTCCCAGCTCCATCACTGTATAGAGTATATATGTGTGTGTGTGTGTGTGTGTGTGTGTGTGTGTGTGTGTGTGTGTGTGTGTGTTTTGTCACTGGAGAGTGGAAGAGCTAACCTGTCTTCTTAATACACAGGTCACTAGGAACCACATCTGGATATGACTGAGAAGACTGTACAGCCCCCAGCAACCTTGCCTTTGAATCTTATACAGAATTTGGATGGAACATTGAGTTATCTCCCTGAAGGAAGAGGGTAAGTGTGTCCTCTAAGTGGATAAAGGGGAGAACCTGGATATTTGTGACTATAAACCCTAACGAGGGTAGGAACTGCTAGCTGTTCACCAGAACCTTTGTTCTGTTCGTCTTCCTGGGAACACAGCTGGATTCTATTCGCCAGCCTCCTTGCAATTAGATGTGGTCATATGACTGACCTCTAGCAAGTTGAATGTGAGCAGAAGTACTCTTTCCATGCCTGGCTCATTACACACGCACACACACACGCACACACCACCACCACCACCACACCTTCAATGAATAATCTTCTATGTTCATTTCCCTTCTGCCACTTAGCTGTCAATGCCCAGAGGAGTGGATGTGATAGCGCTGGGAAAATCTTGTAAGCTGCATGTCAAAAATTGATCCCTGAATAATTGTGTGAAGCAGAGCTCCTTCCTACGTTTCCCCAGGTCCAGGGACTGCCTTGGATTGGTTACCCAAAGGAAAACTAAACTTCTGTGCTCTCAGCCATCAACTCTATTTGGTCTATTTGTTCCAGCAGATAGCCTATCCTAATACAATTCAAAATCATATGAATTATGAAAAAGAGAGTCCATCTATTCTGCCTATTCACAGTTCTTGGGGTGACTGGCTGCTAACACCTTTGAGTCCCCTGCTGCTTTTTCTGTGAGCATATGTATACATACATATACTACAAATATTTATGGATGCATACATTACATTACAAAAAATGGGATCACACTATCTACATTGTTCTGAGATCCTTTTAAAGAGACTGAGTATCCATTTTAAAAGGACACACGATAATGTGGCTAGATAGCACTCTAGGCCTTTACTAAAATAACAACGATCCATCTTCAGCTAACAAAAGCTATGAAACAAACATGAAAATATTTACTCTTTTCATAAACACTTTGTTTGATAGCCAGCAAATGAGATATCCAGAAATAAGGGTATTTAACACTGCCCAGAAATATGTAGAAATGACAACTTCTACGCCAGTAACTGAAAGTAAAATCCACAGCAGAACTCTACATGTCCCTATAGAAAATAGAGTAGCCTCCATCTGGCCCTCTAGCATTTGTCTTCTGAGGGTATTTTTTCCAATAAGTCCAGGAGATCAGTATAGACAAAAGCAACCAGACTCTTTTCATTTAATGCTGTGCTAGAAGAACAAGTGCTGGTGAACAACTGATGCACTTCCCAGTGCTTTTCTTAGCTGTTCATCCACCGTATTTATAGATATTTTCAGACATTTCTTGCAAAAATGCTGAACACAGAGCTCATATATGGTAAACTATTTCAATTATTGTCTCAAAAGGTAGTACTTGCCCTGGAATTCTTGGAATAACGTCACATTGCTGATGGCATCTCTGAGTTTAAGAAGACTTGGTACCATCTTCCAGTTTGTAAAGGTCAAATCTGTTTTTGCTCAATCTCTATTATACATTTCCCTATACGTTCAGCATAGCTCATAGCTCAGAATTCTCAAATTGTCCTTCACATACCTCTTCCCTGACCATTTCCTCTCACCCTCCTCTGCCCCCCTTCTTTGTTTTCCTAGCATTCTGCACGTGCCACTATCCAATAACTCCAATTCATTATTGTCATTGCCATCACATTTATGAAGAGCCTATGTGCTAGATGCCATATAATGCACTTTATGTACCTTATTTCACTCAAATCTAATATTCTATTTTATAATGAGGAGACTGAGACGCAGTTTAGTAAACAGCTAGTGTCAGACCCAAGGCTCAAAGCCAGGCAATCTAACCCAGGAAACCATATTCTAAAGAGTCAGTAATAATAGTTGGTTTTACTGCCTCTTTCTCTTCTCTTCTTCAACAAATATTTATTGATCACCTGTTATGAGCCAGGCTCACTTTCATAGGAAATGAGCACCTTGAAGTAAGGGACTGTGTTTTTTTCATCTTAGGATTTCCAGCTCTTAGTACCATGTCTGAAAGATAGCTGCTGCTCAAAAACCTTGTGATGTATCATCAATACAAAGACATATAAGCATATTCTCTGCCCTGCTTCTATATAGTCTAACAGGAAGACAGGAAAACAGTAAATACCCTTCTGAAACAAAATGGAATAGACTGACATTTCCCTGCTACTAGAAATATATCAAACAGAGGCTAGACCTCCGCAGGTTAATGGTCCTGATCCTTTTAAATAGAACTGTAAGTACAATTACAAAGACTATAACGTGGCATGTTCTAGAGTCTTCAACATTCCAGTGGTTTGGTCCGTTCTAATTCTGTGCTGTATGTTTCTCAATTTTTTTTAATGGTCCAGAAAATACAGAGGTCATTCCAGGTTCAAATGCAGAGATGAAAATTCATGGAGCAGGTGGATATTGAGATGAATTCTTGGAGAATAAGTAGAATTTGAATCCAAGCCAAAAATTGGGCACTTTCCAGGCTAGGGAAACAACAGTGGGTCCATGGAAACAGACACGGTTATGGTGTCATGGCTGGTAAGGAGACTAGCCTTACTAAAGTAAAAAAATGGAAATCGATAATGATGGAATCACAATGAGATGATGGTGATCGATATATGATGATGATGTCAGACAGACAGACAGGTAGACAGACAAAGTAGGTTCTGATCCTTAGAGGGGAGTATAAAAGAGTAAAGTTGGAATTAAGCAGTTATTTTAGGGTGGTTAACAGAAAAATTACATTATAAAAGTGGTGGGCTTCCCTGGTGGGGCAGTGGTTGAGAGTCCGTCTGCCGATGCAGGGGACACGGGTTCGTGCCCTGGTCTGGGAAGATCCCACGTGCCGCGGAGCGGCTGGACCCGTGAGCCATGGCCGCTGAGCCTGCGTGTCCGGAGCCTGTGCTCCGCAACGGGAGAGGCCACAACAGTGAGAGGCCCGCGTACCGCAAAAAAAAAAAAAAAAAGTGGTATATGAAGCATATTGGCCTGGCACCTGAAGTTCTGAAGTTCTAAGAAGATCTCTCTTCTTATTATTTCCTGTTCTTTTCTCTTTCTTATGCTGGAGACAGACAACCTCAAGATGATTACAATTCAGCAAAAAGAGCCAGTAGAGAAACTGGCCACATAAGTTAGGCTGCAACCATAAGAGCACTCCTCCCACAACTGAGTCTTTAGGTTTTGTTCCTTGGCAAAGAACTAAAGTCACCTAGGGAGGTTTCTCTTTACCTTAGGCAGACCCTACGTTGTGGGTAAACCTTGTGGGTAAACCTTCCTAGCTCTCTTTTGCCAATCTCCACCATCCCTACTCCTAGGCCTAACATTTCCTAGAAACTTAACCCAAGAATTGACCTCTACAACGGACACTCCACCCCTTGTTCCTAAGTGAAGACCTTGCACAGCACTGTTCACACACACTCATGCCCACACATGTCCTCAGACCATACTGGCTGCCTACATGGCTATTAGCTTTCTCCAGGGGTTCACACATGCATGTGGAAGGAAACCAACTTTACCTTTCCTGACCTTGTTAATGTTGACAGTCATTGGCTGGCTCAGTTTTACCTCATAATCATAACTCACCTCATAGACTCTTTTCATCAGCCAAGCTAATTAGCCTACTGTAACCCTATGTCTGCTCTCTATCACTCACCCCTGCTCTGAATTTCATCCTCATGTCCTAACCTCTACTCTCTTAACCATTCTACACCGTCCAGTTTTCTTCAATTTCCTAGACCCACAGAAGTCTCTACTTCCTTTGAACTCTTAAAAGTGTTTCTACCAATTTCTTAGGCACTTAAATTTAAACTCATATCATTTCTTAACTGTTCTTGTGAGAATGTCGTTTTCCTATCAATTACTTTCTATGAGGTAAAGACTTTGTTGAAAGCTTTTGTATCCTTCACAGTCCCAAGCACCTATAGGTGCTCAACAAATACTCCCTAAGGTGAATTTTTGATTACTAATTATTCATTTAGATATTTGATGAAATGGCAGCAGGGGAACAGATTAGAAATGGGTAATTCAACATTTCTCCCATTGCATCATGTTGCAGAATTTTAATTAGAGTAACTCTTGGCATTACATATGGCTATTCAGAAAATCAGGATGCAGTTTTAGCTCAGGGTTTGATTTGCCTGAAACTGAAGGTAGATGACTATATTTTTCTAAAGCAACCATACATTGTACCTCAAAATAACTATTTTTGCACTCTGCTCATTAATGCTTACCAGAGCGAGCTGAGAAGACATAACAGACCAGCACCAATCTGACAGTTCATTTTTCACTACCATTTTCTTCATCTGTTGCAAAACAAACAATGATTTGCTAAACTGAATTTTCTCTCTCAGTGAAATAAGCCTGGTAGTAGCAGAGTTTCTTTAAAGAAAACTATGTCTCTTCCAACCCTACAGAATACAGCACATCCACACTTATTGCACCCAGGAAAGGCAAAATGAAGATAGGTGTCATTTTTTTTAAGAAAATTGAAGTGCAGTAACCTATCTAAACCACAAAAATTTTAAAAGTCAGGAATTGACTATTAAAATTACAGAATTGCTTGCTTTACAAAAGAACATGCTGCAAGGTGCAATCAAATTCCTGGTGTTTATGAACTTAACAATCATTGTTTCAATCATTGTACTCACAATCAAACAAATAATATGCATATATTATAATATTCAAATATATGCATTATATGCAAATATATGCATATATGTGTTAGAGACGTACAAATTTGAGTCACACATGCTGAAGTGATCCTTATGTACAATATGATTTCACTCTATGTCAGAAACAACTTTGTCAAGTAGGTATTATAACACCCCCATTTAACAGATGATAACAACATGCAAAGTATATATTTTCATGGCATTCATAAATTTGGGCATTCCTGAGGCTGCCTGCTCTGTTTCAATGCCAGTCTAATTCTCAGGAGTAAAGCATCTCAGACACAAACTTTCTTTAATGACATTTTTCTTCTGTTGGGCTTTGGGTCTGTAATAATTTTTCATGTTTTCTTCTCAGCCGAGTGAGATTGATACCAACACAGTAGGGGCTTCATTTTATTTTGTATTAACAAAGTTCACTCATCTCTGTAAAGCTGCCATCTAATTCTCTAAGATTCACAAGCAATATCTGCGTGTGGTGGTGGGGAGCTAGTGTCACAGAAGTCAACCAAAGAATGTAAAAATGGAGCTTACCATCCCAAAGCGAAAGATACCTCCTAGGGACCCTCAGATCTGGCTGATAAATGCAACAGGGAGAGTACAGTTCTTGCACTGTCTAAAGCCTGGGCAAATAGTCTCAATTAGACCTTAACCCAAACAGAAGGAGGAGGAGGAGGAGGGGGAGGAGGAGGAGGAGGAGGAGGGGGAGGGGGGAGGGGAGGGGAGGGAGAGGGAGGGAGAGGGGAGGGGAGGGGAGGGGGAGGGGAGGGGAGGGGGAGGGGAGGGGAGAGGGAGGGGAGGGGAGGGGAGGGGAGGGGGGAGGAGGGGGAGGGGGAGGGGAGGGGAGGCGGGAGAGGAGGTGGAGGAGGAGGAAAGTCAAAGCCAAATGGGCCTGATAACACCCTACCCAGAATTTTGTCCCGACTTGAGACAGCACACAAGAGGAGTGTGAATCTGCAAAGCAGACCCACCTGCCCTAGACACTGCTTCTGGGAAGAACAGAGAACACACTCAGGACCTCGGACAGATCCTCTCCAAGTACTGAAGAAACCTGTTGCCTTCCAACCGGGTACCTCACTCCACCTCTGCTAGCAGGAAAGGACTGGGTAGGGCAAGATCCACAGAAGTCTGCTTTGGGAAAATCACTTTTCACGGAAGTCAAGAGTAGAGAAAAACATTCTCTCCAACAGACGGGACCTACCATGCATCAGCACACTCACCAGCCTCAGAGAGCAGCCCTCTTAGCCTTTCCACAGCTATCACCCTGTGGAAAGGGCATATATAACTTGGCCCCATGACATTATAAGTACCTCTCCCCTCAAGGCCACATAAGCCACACTCACACACCCAAGTAGCTTCTGGGAAGAGTGAAATAGAGGACATGTGAAAATCAGAAAAAATGAGGACCTCAAAGTCTACTTCTATTTAATGGGGCTATTAATTATTTTTGGATTAGACTAAATAAAAAATGAATAAAGTTCCTTTATCCCACCCAAAATGTGGGCCTCAACTGGGATATTATTCAATAAAGTCAGAAAAGAAATGCATTTTCTCTGCACATCTGAGTGTGGAGAGGAAAACTGGCATCTACCAGATCAGATACAGCTTACAAAACCAAGCACATTATAAAACAGGGCAATAAAAATTAAAGTAGACCAATGAAATTAAAATCAACAAAGAGATATATAACTAATCTCCTGAGATAGTTAACACCAAAACTGACCACAAAACTTTGCTTCAAGTTTCAAAGAATTCTTAGTAACTGAAAAAAAAGTATGCAATTCAGTCAGTTGACTCCTCCTCCATTTATCAATTTGCACTTTCATTTTGAAAGCTGTGATTTCTTAATCTAGATGTTTAAAAGAAATAAAATTTGTAGACCAGGATTTCATAATGTAAAATCTACTCCTTGACTTTAAACTAGAAATCTCTGGAAGCTGAATTAACATTTAGACCACTAGGGTGCAATTTAGGAAATTATTCCTTCAGTGGCTCAAATGGTACCCCAATGGAATAAAAGATTACACTAAGTCTACGCTTTATTAAATTGTACCTTGGAGTTCTGTACTATTGGATAGTACCCTTCAGGTACCACAATTCAGCCGTTTATTGTTGCTCTCTGTAGAACTACCGGCAATTACCTATTAGTATGAGCTTAGAAGCCAAACATCTTTAAACCAACCTTGAGGGAGAAAAAGAAAGAGGTTAATTCTATTTGAATGAACACAAACATTGCTTCCCTAATTTGGTCCCTATTAGGTAATATTTAATGACACCAAGCATAAGAGATTAATTTCTAAAAGTATGTTAACATTTTATATAAATAAAAATGACTAATTGGCAGGTTCAGACGGATGTTGTTTAGTGTTTCAGGTACCTAAAGTCGATGATATCAATTTACTTCCTGAATCTAGGACTCCTTAAAATAAGCCTTGAATCTACACATGAACTCTGAGAACTTTTCACTAAGTACAATAGACTTTTGCTGTCCAATACGGCAGGCATTAACCACACGTGGTTATTCAAATTTAAATTTAAATTAGTTAAAAGTTAAGTAAGATTTAAAATTCCATACCTCAGTCACTCAAGACACTTCAAGTGTTCAATAGCCACATGTGGCTAATGGCTATCATATTGAACAGCATAGATATTTCCATCATTGCATAAAGTTCTCTTGACAGTACTGCTAATGTCTACAAGATACTTTTTACAGTAAATGCTAAAGTATTTATTTAATAATAAGGTAACAGTGAATTATATCTATTTATTATCTGTTTAAGACAGAAGAATTTGTTGCTTGTTTTTGTTTTAATGTGAACATTACATTTATTGTTTTATGCTTACACACACTCATTGCAACACTCAGCAAAAATATGTCCTAGCATCCTACTGTAATAGGGGCGGGGCAGGCGTGACCAATAGCAGTCCCGCTCAGCCATTGGTCAGTGTCACAGTGGACCCCTCCCCCAAGCAAGCAACGTTTAGCGAGTGAGCAACTGCCAACCAGCAACCACTAGTGGACTCGCTCAGCCATTGGTCTGCACTGCAGTGGGCCCCTCCCCGCTCCCCTTCCTCTGTATAAAAGGAGCCCAAAATTGGACTGAGGGAAGATGGTTTTTTGAGACACTAGTCTGCCATCTTCTCAGTCCACTAGCTTTCCGATTAAAGTCATTATTCCTTGCCACAACAACTTGTCTCATCTCCCGATTTATTGGCCTGCCATGCAGCAAGCAGAGCAAGCTTGAGCTGGGTAACACTACCATGTTCCTGGCTCTGTGTCTGGCACTGCAGATGCACATGAGTTCAATCTAGTGGAGGAGAAATTCCAGTAACAAAATAATTACAATCCAATGAAACAGGAGCTATAATAAAGGTACAGAAGTAAAAACCCCTAGTTTTTGTGGGGAAAGGAGTGACACTTTAGCTGGATCTCAAGCAGGATTAGGGATCCCAAATCCCACAAGAAAAAGATAGTGGGTGTTCAGGATGGAGGAAAAAGTTCATACAAAGGCATGAAGATATTAAAGTATAAGATGTGTTTGAGGACTAAAAGAGGCTAAAACACAGCATGAAATTAGTGGCAGAGGGCTAAATGGAAGGTAATGAGTTTAGAATTGTGAGTCAGGGCCAAACAGGAAGTACACCATGCTATGGAGGCCGGGCTTACTTTGCAGAGGCTATGGAATTTTGGCATATAGCACATTTATGCCCTGAAAAAAAAATTAAACTAGCTTGTTGCAAAGGATGGCCTAAAGAAAATAAAAATGACTAAATGCATATGAGACAATTTAAAGTTGGAAATTTATACCACACAGCAACTCAACACCAGATGCCAAATAAAAATAATGTTCCTCTATACATATTCACATTTATATATACACATATATAAACATTTATAAACATACTTATTGTTAACTAGACTTATTGTGCTACTTACTTTGCAATATATACAAATCATTATGTTATACACCTGAAACTAATATAATGTATATTGACTATACCTCAATTTAAAAGAAAACATACTTACAGATTATCAAAAATGAATATAATTGTAGAATGCTAATGAGGCTATATGGGTGTATTGGTATGTAACCCAGCCTCCAATTTATTCGTAGATCTGAGGAAGGCCGGACACACACACACACACACACACACACACACACACACACACACACCCCACACACACAATACACACATCATTTATTAAGTTCTTACTCTATGTCAAGGCCTGTGTTAACTGCCATTCCCATATTATCTCATTTTAACCCTTAGAAACTACCCAGGAGATTGGAACTGTTCTCCCCATTTTAAAATTATGACCCAGACAGGTTGTATATCTTATCCTAAATCAGACAACTAGGAAGAGACAGAGCCAGACACTGTAGTCAGGCATATACAATTGTTTTGAGCCTGTGCCTTTAACTTCTAGTCAATATTGCCTTTCAGGATCATATAACATACTTGATTCATAGAGGTTCAGGTCCAGCATTCTTGAAATATGCTTAGAGAATGACATGAAATACAAAGAAAACATTAAAATGAAAGAAGAAGTTCTGATAAAGCTTGCTGCTCTAATACGTTCATCACACCTCAGTAATGGCATAGAGATGCATACACTGGACAAGACAATCATTTAAACAAAGATATATCATTGGAGGAAAAAGGATGGGCCCCAGTGACCTGACTTCAAAGCTCTCTTCTAATGGCTCTAACCAGAGGTGCAATAATGTAGGATAATATTAAGCAGAGTCCTCTTTGCACACATTTACTTCCATCTTGTCTCACCACGAGGGTAAAGATGCCTCTAAAGTAATTGTCCTAGCCACCCCATCACCTTACCTTCAGAGGCTGATTACAAGAGAAGAAGTTCCACCTGGAACACTAAAGAGGCAATCAGAGGTAAATGAGCTTTGTAGCCGGCCCATGCGAGAGAGCACAGAGGAAGAAAGCCATCTACCCCATAAAAATACTAATATTAAATGGGCAGGAGAGGAAGAGGAGGGTGAAGCGGTGGTGAAGGAGGAGGGAGAAGAAGGATAGTTCAAGAGCAGTGTTGGTGGGGGTAGGAGACTGAAATCACCCGTCATTTCACTTCTCAGCTTGAGCAACTACGGCAATCAACATTATTTTCTTCTACTGCAAAACAACTACACTGACAAATATCTTTAAAGCTTCACTCAGTTATTGGCAGCACACTGATAATTATCTTGATTGGTGGCTTGCTTTCCTCAACAGCCCATTAATACGGAGGAAAAAAGGCCATCCCTCGAGAGTTCCCATTGGCTGGAAGTGATGATACTGAACAGAGGCCCAGAGTCCTGGAAGACATCAAGGTTGTCCCTGGTATGGATGGATTTTATGACCTCTAGTTCACAAAGCCCTGCCTGCTTCTCCGTCTAGGCAACAGCCATAACATCACACAGACCCAAAGCACAGTCATTCCAGTTATTGTATTTCAACTCCATGGTGTCACAGGGCAGGAGGATGGAGGAACTGGGCTCCTTTCACAGGTGCAGCTTAAGGAATACAAACATTGAACAGATTTTATTACAGACTTGTCTGTTTTGGTCACGCAGCATGGCTCTCCTTCCTTAGGCTGCAATAATCCCAGATCTACGCGAAGCTCAAGGCAATTCATCAACATTGATCAATCTTAACTCACGTCTGGGGTAGAAGGGCGGGATACATAAGAGCTGCCAGAGCTGAACGCAATGCAAACAGCAAAGACAAGCATTTGTGCCAGAGAAACACAGTAAGGAGGATCAAGATAATCAGCTCTGGCTTAAACAAAGAAAATTAATTACTAATATTATGTCATAGGCTTTCAAATGTGTGTAGATATACAAGCATACATGCATCTAAAATATAAAACTTATTTTACCTTTTAATTCTAAACATCATACACACGTACACATACACACATGTGAACACACGCCAATTTTCTTTGAAATAGCAAATTCTCTTTCATAAGTGAATTGGAATTGGATTAACCTCTTAGACCTAAAAGAGACCTCAAAGATCATCTGACTCATCTGTCTGCATTATATTATTTTACAAATTTAGCCATGTTTATAGAGGTCTTATTGTGTGGCACACAACAAAAGGAGGAATCTGAGGACTTAAAGGGAATATCTTAAGATAAGTAACATAGGGGAAAAAAATAAAAAATAAATTAGAACAGTTTTCTGGCTTCCCACTATAGTATTCTCTCTATTATATCATGCTATCCTGCTCAGTTAGGAAGCAATTACTTGCAAGAAACAAAAAATCCTCCCTGGAGCAACTAACAAGCTTAACCAAGTCACCTCATTTAACAAAAATTCTCAAAGTAGGTGTTAGTTCACCAGGTTAACAATGCCAGGGCTGATGGGGTATTCCCTTGACCTTTTCATCATGTATGTCTCTAGTCACAGTATGGCTGCTGCATCTCCAGGCATTATAACCTCCTTTCAATGAGAAGAAGGAGTATGGGGAAAGGCAAAAGGCTCTTCTGCCTGTACTGCATTGGTCAGAACTCTGCTACAAGGCTAGAAATCTGCAAGAGAGATTGTGAAATGGAGTATTTAAAACTACTCACATTGCTGCCTCCAAAAAAATTAAGAATCTGTAAGCAAAGAATAAGGGGAGAATTAACAGTGTGTAGGCGGTTTATACTTTATTCACACACACGGTCTTCCCAAGGAACTGTTTCACCCTTTTTAGAGCAGATGCAAGATTTCGTCTAAATCTAATGGCAAGATTGAATCCAGTTCTTTACCTGCCATTAGCTAGGATGGTGTGAAGAAGTAAACTTTATCTTCCAGCCAGGCTGTGCTGCTTCCCACTTACCTCACTCAAAACCTCCCCTTCCTATTGTCCTGTGGCTATGGGTATGAGGATACAGTCTAACTCCTCTGTGCCCACACATCACCCATAACCTGGAGAACAGACAGATGAGCAACGGGTGAATTGTCCTCCACGAAAAAAGGTGCTTAGCTTTTGCTTCAAATGAGAAGTATCAATAGTAGAGATAATAAATTATAAAAATTTGGAAGAAATTTTTGAAAAAATACTATAATATAGCACTTGTTTTCTCTCTCACATACACACATGCACAAACATGCACACACACACACACACACACAATTAAAATAATCCTCCTATCAGCAAAAGGAGAAAAGTCTTAGTATGGATTTGGAGACTACAACACCAATTAACTATAATTCTTTGACAGAGGAGTGACTTATTCGTCAAATAGCAATGATCTTAAAAAACAAAGATCGTCAACTAGAGATCTATTAGAGAGGATGAGAACTCTAAGTTCATCTATCTTTGTTTTAAAGTTAAAATATAATAGGAAATCAGACAAGCAAAAACTATTTTATATAAACATAATTAGTCACTTAGCTTCTTTAGAGCATGGTTTGTTTATAAAATGAGAAGAGTGCAGCAGTTGGCCTCCAAAGCCCACTAGACACTGACTTACCCCACGCAGAAATCACTTCTTTATCAAGGCAGGGAGCTGGCCATTCAATTTCTTTTTCCTGCCTCTAGTAACAGGGTGTCATTACTCAATAAGGGAGCTGACTTCTTCTAGGGTGATCAGTTACCCGCGTTTGCCTAGAACAATGAGGTTTTCCAGGATTCAAGACAGTTGGTTCTAAAACTGGGACCGTTCCAAGCAAACCACTGTACCATTCCACTTAGAGCATGTTGCCCCCTGCCCTGACCTCATTCCTTCCTCCCAAGTCCTGCCTAAAAGGAGAGGAACAAGGGTGGAGCCCTGTATGTAATCAGACCCAATGACTAAAATGAATTCCTAGTTATTCAAAATGTCCTTCCACAGGTTCAAGGTTTTCATTACTGCTTATTATGCGACATCTGTTTCTGAAGGGAAATTTTAAGAACATAGCTCATGAGATGCACTTTGCTTGAAATTCTCTTTAGATTTTACCTCTTGCTACAAAGCAGCAAGCACATTTAGACAGACTCCATTCCCCCGCTTCACAGTTGTACCCAATGGCCACAAGGCAGATGTATCCAACACGTTTGATTTGTTTTGTCATTTTGGGCACAAACTTAATTATGATAAACCAGTCTAGTTCTTTCTCACCCACCCTCCTCCTCAAAGTGGATCACACTGATAAAGTGTGATTTAAGTATATTTTTCAGTAATTCTAATAATTGACCCAGGGATATTAAAATAATATTTTCCTGTTCTACTTGTCATAACCTGTTGAGATAGCTTTCAAAATGTGCTACTGCAGGGAAAAAAAGAAATTTTATACATATGCTCTTGCTGAAATTTTCTGGCTCTCTGCCTCCCAGAAGACCAATGCATGAAATATTTATTCAAAAATGGAAATATTAAGAAGTAAATGAATTTAAGCCATCCTAATTACTTTACGGGCATTTCTCCACTGCTTAAAGAAACACCAAATTATCTTCAGTTCTGCATAGTCTGTGTCAACCAGCACATCTTGTTGAAATAGTGAAAAACTCCTCTCAAATAGCCAACTTGACTGATTTAATTCTATTTAAAAATTGTTCTCAGGATGAAGTAACTGGATTAGTGCTGCAGGAACAAAATAAGAAGAGGTAAAGAACTTTCAACTACATGGGACCTGGGAGATCATTCATTCTTTCACTGAACAAATATTTATTTATTGAGCATCTACCGTGTGCTAAGTGCTGTTCTAAATGCTCTGAACAAAAGAGAGTTTCTACTCTGTTGAGAGACAGACAACCACCCCTGTGATGGTCATGATAAGTAAATATGAAGAAAAACAGCAGGGTATTAATGACAAATTTTCTTATATCCTAAAGGAGGAGTGTTTCTCTGAGAAAATGACATCTGAATTGTGAGCTAAATTAGTTTGGGAGAGGAGCTAGGCCTGTCCCCTACTACCATCATCTTTACATGTCTAGACAGTGGTTCTGAAAGCACAGTCCCCAGACCAGCAGCATCAGCATCACCAGGGAACTTGCTAAAAAAAGGCATATTCTCAGGCCTGCTCAGGATCTACTGAATATGCAGCTCTAGAGGTTTTCATAAATAATCTGTGTTTTAATAAGTTTTCCAGGTGATTCTGACGCATGCTCAAGTTTGAGATCCACTGCTTTTGACAATCATCCTTTAAGGTCTCATTCAAATGCTCCCTTCTCCGGGAAACCCTCCAAGATCTTCACAATTGAGAGTGATTCTTTCCTCCTCTAAAATCCTGCAACACATTACAGACAACCATCCCGAGGCACCTTGGCCCTCCTTTTTGTATTATACTACTCATGCGCCTGCAGTCCCTCCTTTGCTACCAGTCAGCTCCCTTAAGGCAGGGGCCCTGGCATGGTCATTTAATATGTCAATTTGACTGGGCCATGGGGTACCCAGATATCCCGCTAAACATTATGGGTGTGTCTGTGAGGGTGTATCTAGATGAGATCAGTATTTGAATCAGTCGACTGAGCAAAGTACATTGCCCTCCTGTGGGCAGGCATCATTCAATCAAAAATTGCTCAGGGCCTGAAGAGAACAAAACACTGAAGGAAGGGAGAATTCACTCTCTGCCTGACCGACTGAGCTGGGATATTGGTCTCCTGCTCTCACACTTGGACCAGGACTTATACCATCAGTTCCCCTAGTTCTCAGGCCTTTGGAATTGGACTAGGACTACAACACTGCTTTCCTGGGTCTCCAGCTTGCAGGTGACAGGCTGTGAGACTTATCCCCCATAATCACATGAGCCAACTCTTTATATATATATATATATATATATATATAGAGAGAGAGAGAGAGAGAGAGAGAGAGAGAGAGAGAGAGAGAGGGAGAGAATATATATATATATAAGGAATACTCTATTATTTAGGTGGGCCCTAAATGTAATCAAAATGTCCTTATGAGAGAGAAGCAGAGGGATATTTAATGCACACAGAGGAGGAGAAAGCAAATATGACCACAGAAGCAGAAATTGACTGAAGTGTCCACAAGCCAAGGAATGTCAGCAATCACCAAAAGCTGAAAGAGGCAAGGAACAGATTCTCCCCTAGAGCCTTCAGAGGGAGAATGGCCCTCCTGACATCTTGATTTCTGCCCAGTGAATATGGGTTTCAGATTGCTGATTTCCAGGACTAAGAAAGAATAAATTTCTGTTGTTTTAAGCCACTAAATTTGTGGTAGTTTGTGGCAGCCACAGGAAATTAATACAGATAGTAACAGCTAACCGTTGAAGATGGCTTTTTTTTTTTTTGCGGTACGCGGGCCTCTCACTGTTATGGTCTCTCCCGTTGCGGAGCACAGGCTCCGGACGCGCAGGCTCGGCGGCCATGGCTCACGGGCCCAGCCGCTCCGCGGCATGTGGGATCTTCCCGGACTGGGGCACGAACCCGCATCCCCTGCATCGGCAGGCGGACTCTCAACCACTGCGCCACCAGGGAAGCCCGATGATGGCTTTTTAATGTGACACCTTGGCTAGGCTGCAGTCCTGTTATTCACCCAGACATTAATCTAGGTGCTACTGTGAAGGGATTTTGCAGGAGTACTTAAAGTCTCTAATAGTTGACTTTAAGTGAAGGACAGTATCTTGAGTGAGCCTGTCTATGTATGTCACTCGGAAGGATTTAAAAGCAGGACTGAGGCTTTCACTAGAGAGAAGAAATCCTGCCTGTAGGCAGCGGCTTCAGACCATATGCCGGTGAAGTTCCAGCCTGCTTGTGATCCTCCCTTCCTGACCCCATGTCCCTGGGGTCAAACCTGCCCATGATTTCTGCCTGCCCTGGTTAAATCCTGGCTGATATAGGCGTTAAGCATTTATTCTGCAGCAGGCATTATACATATATCATGTTATTAAATCTTCACAACAATCCCATGAGGTAAGCATGACCCATTATCCCATTTTATAAATGAGATCATTTACACCTAGAGGAATGAAGTGAATTACCCAAGGTCACACAGCTCACAGGGGGACAGAGTTGTCATCTGAATGCAGGCCATCTGATTCCAGAGTCTCAGTTGCTCTACCAAATGCCTCCCACCAAACCATGAATGAGTATGAGACAGAGCAGAAGAGGAATTGCAAGGAAATTTCCAGTGCTCTTAAATGTGTCAGGCTAATAAGGGGAAACAGCAAAGTAATTTTCTTTAAAATGAACAGGAGTCCCATTAATTTGGAACATTCAAGGCAGACTTGGACTGTTGAGAAGACAACTGTTTACTAAGTAATCTGAGAATGCCAACCGGGCTGGGTTCAAAGCTCCCCCACCTGGCAGGGTCTGTCAGCTGACCTTCCTCCTCTCACTTTCTCTCTGAGGCAGCAACCGGAACTGGACAGATGCTCCAGACAGCAGGGGACGAACAGCCCTGGTTATAAAATAGAGAAATTTAGGAGCCCTCCACTGGGTTTCCATATACTCTCTCATATTCATGAGAAATAGAAGAACTTTATCAGCATTTGCCCCAGGGTGCCAATTAAATATGCTAAGAACAAGATTTTCATATCTGGCATCTTGCAGCTGAAAAGAAATCTGCTCACCGCAAAAGAGACCACTCAGCCCAGCTGAGAAGCTATTAAACAATGAAGTCGTTCTAACATTCTGCATTACAGAGAATTCAGCACAGGATGGTTCTAAGTCAGTGGGGATTAGTCAGTGGGGATAAGGATGTCCTAAAGAACCAGAAGGACCTTATTACAAGGGAGTTGATTGTCTAAGCCAGTCTTGCCTGTGTAAAGAGCACGGGCTTGGGAATGCATCAGAGCAGGGTTCCAGACTCAGCTCATTAAACACATGACTTTGGTAAATTACTTACTTTTCCACAAGGAAAATAGGCTATTGGGTTTTTCATCATTATTGCATAATGCATGCTCATTTAATAAATTCAAACAATATAGAGAACAAAGAAAAACAGTAAAGTTCACTCAAAATCTCACTACCCAAAGAAAACTGACATTAACCTTTTGTTGGGCAAGTCAGCTAACCTCTTTTTGCCTGGCTATGCTCATTGATAAAATGGAAATAAATGCAAATAGAGTCTGCCTCAGACACTGGAGAGGAGATGCATGAAATAAATCAGGTAAAATGTTTAGCACAGGGCGTAGCTAACGAGGCTCTCCCACTCTAGTGTGGGCAATGGCCGGTTTGTCAGGGTCTCTCTTGGTTTTAGCCCTGAATGTCCCACAGCCTGGGAAACCCCTCAGTCTTGGGCAATCCAGGATGGCTGGTCACCATGCCACAAGCCTAAAGGAAGAAAGACAGGAGTGAAGTATCGTATTTGTTGGAGTCCGGACAGTGCTGAGGGAGTACATGACAGCTGTTTTAACCAGGAGGCATCATCATACATTTCCCCTTAGCTTCACTTTTATTATCTAACACAGGGTCCGCTTGGACTGAATGGTGGAAATCTCAGAGCCAGTAGTCCAATATCAGAAAGGTATCATCCTAGTATAGAATTGTCATTCATCCAGAAGCAGTTTTGATTTCCAGAAAATTGCATTTCCTTTCTGCCTGCCTACACCTTCAAGTTGAAGGACTGAGCAGGAGAAATCTTCCGAACTCCCCTGAGCTATAAGTTGCTCTTGACAAGCAGAAGGGAAGCCAAGCTCTTAGCAAAGAGGCCCCCTGTGGACCGCTGGTCCCCAACACCTCGCCAGGCCAAAGAACATCAATCTCCTGGCTCTGTTTGCTTTCAGCCTTTTAACTGCTCACATCTTTGGATGGCACTGGCTCAGCAGGACACAGTCTCATCATCATGGTATCAGTTCTGCCTTCAGAACTCAGCCTTGTTCTGACTTTGTCAGTGAAAGAAGCAGCAGAGACTAGAAAGGTATTTTCTTAACCAGACCCTTGGCCTGCTGATCTCTGCTCACCACCAGGAGCGTGTTCATCCCTAACATGTTAGATGGCTCACTTTCTGTGCCCCCAGTTTAATAAATCACTCACTTTGGGCATCCTGACAAATGTTCACATGATATTTCCTTTGGCTACAACTCATCCCATCCTTTCTAGTTATCAACTCAGCTCTTCTATCATCTAAACAAAGACCAGCCAACTTCTTGTGAGTTATGACCCTTCATTTCCCTCTCTTCCCCCATTATTCTTCACTGGCTTCTCTCGATTACTCTTCTCTGCGCTTGCCTGGAGACACTTAATTATCTTGCCTCTGGTGCATTCAAACCTTTGGACTAACAAGTGCTCTGAGCCGTTTTTTTCCTTCTGGGAAACCAACTGGAAAGTCACCCAGATGTGCTGCCCCAGCTATATTTCAAATAAGCACCAGAGGATCTGGGAAAGAGCCTCCAACCTTCAAGGACATCTGGAGTGCCAACTGAGTATCCTTGAGTTTGAGTAATAACACACACACGCGCACACACACACACACACACACACACACACACACACAGACTTCCACAAACTGGGGGTCCAAGTGACATTACATTAACAGTAATAATAAAAATTTCTCTGTCCTTGTCCTTGATGATGCCTGATCATGCAGAACCTCAGCCTCCGACAAAGACCTCCAAACCCCATGAGCATTTCTGGGGGTCCATTTATAGGTACACATGCAAATCAAGTCAGTACCACAGGGCTTTTTCTGGGCACACTGCCACCCCACTGCTATTTCTGTCTCTCCTCAGGTACTGTATTCTCCCAGCTGACAGCATCACTTACACTCTGGAACAGTCAACACTGAGAAGTGGTCTGTGGCACAGGAGGGTGGGAAAATCAGCACTGCCTGGACCCTCTTACTGAGTGTAACATAAAGTGGAGAGAGTATGAATGAAACATTGCAGGTTTTCCTCTCTCTTCCTCCAGCTCAGCTCCAAGTCCATGCGACTGAGCTGGGCATAGACCTGAGGGAACAGCACCACATTCTACTCATGATCACAACCCCCATATGCAACAATGACCACAACCATACAAATGGGTCAAATTCATCACGCACAGCTATTTCTCCCCTTAAGATAAGTTCCCACCCTGGATATTCCCCAAGCAAACAGATCTCCATCAGCTGCCCTCATGTTCCACCCTCTTTCCCCCACCTCATCCACCCCAGATCCCAGATTCCCAGGCATGCCTAAACCCCAGATGGGTAGATTTCCACATGTGTATGTTATTTTTAAACGATTCCTCTCAAATCCTGAGCACAGGTCCTAGACACTGGGGTTTCAAAACTGAAAGAGATGCAGTACTACTCTCAAAAGGATGCATATTCCTAGATTGTTTTCCATCATCTCAGATTTGTGAATCCCCAAAGTACAGCATAGGACAGACAGTGACAGACATAACAAGCCCAGGCGCTGGCATGTTACGTTACATGGGCCTGTGTGTTTGCTTTTGTGAGTTTTCCCTGGAAAATGTCCGGTCACAAGACCTATTGAAACTATTAGAAGAAGTTGACCCTAATAATATGCAGAATTAACATAATAAGGAAAATGGCTGAAACAAATGGATCTTGACACTGCAGTAACGGCTTCTTCATAGGAACAAATGAATTCAGGAGCAAATAATGGAAATTAATGAAGGTACCACAGACAGAGCCCTCCTCCTCCTAAGGGATGGGTTTCATAGGGGCTGTCCTGACTTCAAGATGAGCAAGGGTTCTACAGAGAATCTTGGGACAGGATGCACCATTTGAATGGGAGAAGCAGCCACAGAGGCTGCACAGGCTATGAGCAGAGTCACTCCTCGAGGGAAGTGGTAAATTTCCACAGCCTTTATAGATCATTTGGTTGATATTTCGATACCAACAGTCTATGTCTTTAAAGGCTATTTATAGCTTTAATGGCATTAAAGTGATTGAATTCCCTGGGACTCCTGAACTTTTATCTGTTAGTGAAAAGTATAAATCACCTTGACACCAGATTAGCCTATGGAGGTGTTTCCCCTAGAAATCAATAGCTCATCCTCAGTTATCTCCAGCTCTGGAGACTCAGCCCCAGCAAAGCAGCATCAGCCCCCCAGTAGGAGTGAACACTTTTCAAGGAAACAGCAAAAATCATGCGGGGTGTGCAGGGAGGTGTAAAAAGTGGGGTTTTTATCATAACTTCCCGGGTCTGGAATGTGCCTAAGGCAGAATCTGGGTCACCAACTTAAGATTTTCCATCTAAGACTTGCAGACACCTAACGTTACAGAACGAAAACATCCCATTCTCCCAGAACCTCCTTTCCACTGCACACTTATGGACGTCCATAGTGCACGGCACCATCCGACCTATGTGAGTGCATACTGTCCAGCCCCCCTGCCATTAGAATGTAAGCTCCATGAGGCAAGGGGTTGCATCTGTTTTGTTCACCAATGTATCCCAGTGCCTAAGGTAGTCCTCAGGATATGGGAGAGTCAATAAATACTTGTTGAATGAATGAAAGACAAGAATCATGGAATCTCAAGACTGAAAGGGAACTGCAAAGCCATCTGATGACCAAGCCCCTTTCTTTCACTTACTGACTCTGATAATAGAGGACAAGGAGGGTTACAGAGGAAATAATTCAGGGATGCAACTGGGAATGGACATGAGAAAATTGGATCTTCAATGCCCCAAGGGGAAGGGAAGAGGAGACCTTTTGGGGCCTGAGAACATAAATGCTCAGCCCCCTGTCTTGGTCTTCCTAGGGGGTCCAGCTAGAGAAGACGCAAGAAGATTTCCAATGCAGCATATGCTCCACAGTTGGTCAGCCAGCTATTTAGTGGCTACTTATCATATTCTTAGAGATAGGACTGATCACTTTGCAGATGTCAAGAACTGTATTAGGTACAAGGGATAAATAGTGAACAGGACAGACCCAATCCCTGCACTCATGGAGCTTACAGTCTCTGGGGGAAACAGCCACCCAACAGATCCTTACAGTTATGTGAGTGCTGTTAAGAGGAAGTGTCAGGTACCACAGGAACGTGTAAAAGGCCACCTGGGCTACATGCAGAATCAGGAAAAGCCACCTGAGGAAGCACCGTGTAAGCTCCTCCATAGCCCTTTAATGCTTAAAATGCAAAAGCAAGCCTGAAGATAAGAGCCAAAGGAATAGGAAAGAGAATGGAGTAGGAGGCCTTGGAACTGGACCTTGGACCTTCAGCTTACTCTGTGAGCTTGCGCAAGTCACTCCACATCTCTAGTTTCTTCATCTTGTCTGTACTTTCAAATTCTGATATTTTATCATTCGTGGAAGAAGAGACCAGCTAGTCAGTGTCCAGAAACATTAGATCAGAGGAGGTGTGATTCTTACCACAGGGGATATACGTGCTGGGGATGAATTACTTTGGTAGCTGGTGAGAGAAGGAAACAGGAACCATATGAGAAGGGGCTTGGGAGGGGAAGGAAGGGTGACTGCGATGGATGGGATTGAGAGCTTTGCCTGGAATGACCCTGGGAAGGAACTGAAAGACACCTGAAGCAAACCATTCTAACAGTAAATAATATTTGCTGGTGTTTAGAACTCTGACGCCTACACCATCTCATTTAACTCTCTAAAGAGCCTGTGAATTATGATTGCTTCTGCTTTGCAATTAAGAAACTGAGATTCAAAAGCACAGAGTCAGAACATGGCAAAGCAGAACGTATACGCAGGCCTCCCAGCTCTAAGCCGCTTTCTGAAGGGGGCTCTGGGAAGGTTCGGATCTCAGATGGAGCAGAGGGCATCTGAGGAGGGAAAGGTCACTGCCAGAGCCTTAGCCAAAACAGGCTAATGGGAAGCTGCCAGAGATGGGCACAGGAGCAGTAACTGTACTGTCTGCCACTCCCCACTCCCCCCAGTAAGGAAGGGAGGCTCCTCCTCCTTCACTCAACATAATGGGACTAGGACTGCAGGAAAGCCATTCTTACATTTATTCATTCACTCAACAAACATTCACTGGCAGTCTACTAGGTGTGATCCTAGCGCATCACTAAAAGAAAGCCACTTCCCTCAAAGCGTGCACAAGGTGGGTTAGCATAATGGATAATGGCACACTCTACCTCCATATGAGTCCTAGCTCCACTATTTACCAATTTTGTGACTTTGAGTAAGGCTTCTTAAACTCTCTGCCTCTATTTTTTCATCAGCAAAATGGGAATGATGACAGTACCTACTCCACCAGTGCCTGGGGATTAGGTGGGTAATACACAAAAATCACTTTATACTGTCCCTAGCAAATTTGAAGGACTCAGTGAATGTGAACAATCATTATTGTAACATAAGATGTGTCCTGAAGGAAAGGCAGAAGTTTGTCAGAGAAACAAGGAAGGTGACAGTGAGGCCAAAAATATATAAATATAATTTATAAAGTCTCAGCATGAGAATGCTTGGGACATTCAAGGAATCAGAGTGGAGTCCAGGGTACAAGTTTGGCGGCAACAAGAGATGGAGCTGAGAAGGTGAGCAAGGCCCAGTCCCTAAAGGACCTTTAAACCCCACTGAGGAATTTGGACGTTATCCCTGAGACACTTTAAGCAAGCAAATAACATGATCTGATTTGCATTTCACAAATATACTGTTGTCTTCTGTCGTAGGTCGGGTTTCCCAGGAAGGGGCTTTACGTTGGAGATTAGCTTGCAGATGTTTATTAAGGAGTGCCCAACACCTGTGAAAGGGGGAGGCTGGAGGCTGGATTGAGCAAAGGGAAGAGTTAGGCTGCAAGGCCATCCCTACCGATGTGTTCCTGGCCCTCAGGGTGATGAGGAGCCAGAATGCCCTTCAGAGTTGTCCCAAGTTGAGGTGAGAGAGCCAAGACCTTACACCCTGTGTCATACAGTCACTGGACGTGGGCCACACCGGGTACGGGGACTGACGTTGAGTGAAGCGGCTGACCTTGGGTACCCCTTGCACCTGAGGCACCAAAGTGCTGACAGCTGAAGGATGTTGAAGATATCAATCCCAACAGCTGGGGCAACCAGACCCTCTTTGAAACAGGGTCTGAGCAGTGATACTCCTTGTCTACCACACCCTTCTTATTAAAAACAAAGAATCACAATAACATACCAGGAAACCAGGAAACCGAGCCAGAGGCCTCAGATGCCCTGCAGGAGTATAGAGCCAGGCAAAGCAGCTTGCACATGAGGCCACTGTACACACACACACCAGTGTCTAAATATAAAGGAATCCTAGGAGAGAGCGTCACCCTTTTTTTCTGACTAGGTATACCCTGCAGCTTTTCCTTTCTCTCTAGGGCTTCAGAGCCTTTCCAGCATGCACGGTTTTATTTATGATACTTGAATGATACCTGCAAAGAAAAAGAGCCCAGCCAGGGGAAAATGAGAAGCTCAGCTAGGGATCTTCAAGGCTCCTTGATATATTTCTTACTCTTCTTCCGGGCAGAAATTTTCATTTACAAAATTCCTACAGCTCTATTTGTCTTATGTTAGTTTTTCATTATTCCCATTTTTTTAAGCACACACATGCTTGGGACAAATCATTTTCTCTGATTCATGTGTTCAATTAGTGTGGATATTAACTTGAGCTGCCTGACCCATGGCAGTGAGTAAATGGGCACCTCCAATTCTGAAGTTCCCTAAACTTTCCAGTATTAACTTAGCCTTTCAAGGGCGTCAAAGCGCTGGCACAGAGGATGACTTCTGTTTTTCTTTTTTAATTTATTTATTTAATTTATTTTATTTTTGGCTGCATTAGGTGTTCGTTGCTGCACACAGGCTTTCTCTAGTTGCAGTGAGCAGGGGCTACTCTTCGTTGTGGTGTGCAGGCTTCTCATTGCGGTGGCTTCTCTTGTTGTGGACCCCAGGCTCTAGGTGCACAGGCTTCAGTAGTTGTGGCTAGTGGGTTCTAGAGCCCAGGCTCAGTAGTTGTGGCGCACGGGCTTAGCTGCTCCGTGGTATGTGGGGTCTTCCTGGACCAGGGCTCGAACCCGTGTCCCCTGCATCGGCAGGTGGATTCTTAACCCCTGCGCCACCAGGGAAGCCCAGGGGGATGACTTCTTAATGTTTCTATTTGTGTGATCTAGAAGCCTGAGAGTTGCTGGTTTCCTTTAAGCTTGTAAACTTTCTGGGATGAGCTAAATCACAAGTGACGGGTCAGGAGAGTAAGAGGCAGCATCCACATCACATCAGAAACAACAAAAACAAGAGTGAAACAAGACTAAGGGCCTCAGGAACCTGGAATGGGTGTTGAAGAGCAGGAAGGTATTTGGGACCACATATCCTATTCCCTCATTTTTCAAAAAAGAAAAACACAAAGCTGAGAAAGTTTGAGTGAATTGCCCAGATTGCTCAATGAGTGTTAGTGGCAGAGCTGAGACACAAATTTCTCGGCACCCAGTCAGCACAAGGACCTTTCTCTACTCCACCTACAGGAGAACAAGAATGGAGTATTGGGACATTTGCTGGAGTTGGAAATATTTCAAGGCACATCTGGGCAGGAAGTTATCAGAAATATAATCATACTTTTTTTTCTGACTATTCAATTAGTAAGAATAATTGTTCTGTCTCCAAGGACCAGAGAAAGCAATACAAAAAGCTTTTAAGAGATAAAATCATGTTTGCATGTCCTTAAAATAGTATATTTCTCTTAACTCAGCTTCTTCCTCCTAACCAGTCCTCACTGGGGTGGGGTAGGGAGGTCGACTGGCTCCATGGGACTGATGTCCATGTTCCATATTATCCTTCAATGAAGACTCCATAGGGTGTGCTGATCCCCAGAAATAAGTATCCCAAAGGAGCATGAAAGTAATAAATTTTAACATATGTCTTATTCCATATAATATGGTCCTTCAATGATGAAGGCTGCATGGGTTGTACCTGCTCAAGGAGAAATAGTGACAGCTTGAAAATGTTGTCCTGACCTGAAAGAATAGTGTAATAAGACAATGATGACCTTATTTTCCAAACCAAAAATCAGGACACAAAGTCTAACAAAGAACTTTTTCCACTTCTGGGAATTAGGCTGTCTGAGAGATGTAGTTTAAATGCCAAAATATTGGCATTTCTGGGACATTGATATATGGAAACAACAGGACAGACTACTTGAAATCACGACTGCCCTGAAAAGTCAAAAAATATCATCCTAAAAGAACTTGCCTAAAATACAGTCTCGAGACCCATAGAGACTAAAAACAGGAGGAGTGGACGGGTGGAGCAGTTTCTAAGAGTTCAAGGAGAGATCAAATGAATCTTGAGTATCCTTAGGTGCAGAAAGAGGGGAATAAAACAAGTAAAACAAATACCATTTACCCAAATCAACTGATTCTTTTTTTAAACTCTCTGGTTTAAAAACAAATTGTGTCAAAAGATTTCGAGGTAAAGAAATCAAAATACCCCCTTGATTAACTATTTAAGTGGAAGATTAATCCACACATATCTTTTCTGTTATGCTCTTTTAATTACAAGCAACAGAGACCGACTATTACCCTAAAAATGGAGGGTGTTAATTTATTAAAAATGAATATATATGGATTATTAGACCTCTCCTTCCATTTCAGCTTTAACTCTGGCAGCAACCAACTTAAACTAACAGGTGTTTCAAGTTTCAAATTTAAATTCTCAGAAGAATGTCTGATTCCCACCCTCCTCTTATCTTTTCACACCAGTTCATGTCATGGGTGGCTGACCCAAATCTGGGTTTTTGCCCACCCTGGTCTCATAAATCATGTCCTAAGCGGTATTCTGGGCTTGCCAGTTTCAGTAAGAGGGACTAGCAATGTGGAAGTGTCCTGCACCACTCTTAAGACAAAGTTATGGATGCCCAACCTTCAAAGAGAATTTTGCAACTCTTGTTCCATCCCAGGTTCACCCAGCTGTTCCAGATGTACCCACACCTGCCTCCGGACAGCACCATCCATTCAGAATGTCTTTCAGGAGACAGGAGCTGGTTGTACTTCCCTCCACCCTCAGGGGGCGCCGAAGTACTTGTTCTGTGCCTGCAATAGCTAGGCTACGGCGCCTCCTCTCGTGTGTCCTCTCAGATCAGCAAAACTCTCATAGAGCCCGTTGGCCTGTCCATCCTCCTCCAAGGAGGAGGCCACCTGTAGCAGAAGCTTTTGGTGCCCAACTCAAATTATCTCAGCCCCTCCCACATCCCACCTGTGATCAATTCCCATACTCGTCAGTGACATCCTGTGACTCGCTGCCAGGTGGAATTCCCTGGCTAGGAAGCATGTTCAGCCCCACAGGGCAAGACAGGCCAAAAGTGCCAAGGACTGGCCCCCCCCAATGAGAGATAGAAACTGGTGGATAAATATTTCAGTTTCCTCACTTCATTGGCGAAAGAGCTCTGGGCTGTGTTCTACACAATCTCTCAGAGGATCCACTGTGGGATTGAGTTTCCATTGCCCATAGTGGCTGAATACACCCTTTATTAGCTTTTTCCCCTGCGCCTCTCACTTCTGCCCCAGTCTTCCTGCTGTCACCTCTCAAAAACTCCATTTTCACCCAAATCCTTGTCACAGGGTCTGTTTTTGTGAAAACAAGACAAAGGTAATAGTCAAGGGACCATTTCACCCACCATCCTCAATCTGCTGACACTTCCCACTCCAACATCTTGCTCTGACATCTTGCTTTGAAAGATTCTGAACACGATCCAAGTTCCTAAACTCAGACCAGTCCTGTGAAGACAGTTCTCCCCAGAACTAGTCCCTCTCCTCAAATCTTGCGTTCCCTAACCTGGATTCCACAGTGGTATTTTACTTCATTTAGTCTTAACACTTCTAAGCTTCCCCCAAAAGAATGAAGTTGGCTGCATGTTCTACTCCCAGAAGCTCACTGGTTTCTCCCACCAGATGCTTCTTGCCGTGAGCTCTTCCCCAAGATGTCATGATGTCAGCAGTACTAATTGATTTCACCTCCATGCTAAGGACACATGGAAGACACTGCCATTTAGCTACCTAACAGCCACTGCCAGCACCCCTTGCTTTCCCCCTACCACAGAAACTGAAAAAGGCAGGAACTTGTATTTACAGCCTCTCTTGCAGCTAAGGGTTCCAAGGAGCCTATTCTTGCAAATAGACATAAGGGGATTTCTGAGATAGCTTTTTCCTCCCCCATAAAAGAAAGGAGAATGACCCTCCTCTCTCTCTCTCTCTCTCTCTCTCCCCCCCCCACCCCGTGTGTGTGTGTGTGTGTATGTGTGTGTGTGTGTCTGTCTGTGTCTCTCTTCCCACCCCCTTGTGTTGTGTGCGTGTCACACACACACATGCGGGTACCCTCCTGTCTTATCCTCTGGACACAGCGGCATACAGAAGAGGTTTCTAGGGCTACAGAAGAAATCCTGTAACCATGAGAAATACGATAAGCCAAGAGAACTGTGAGATGTCAACTCAGTACGCTGACATCATGGAGCTAAGGAATGAACACCAGGACTGTCTCACTCCAGGCTTCTTCTCTGGTACACAAGTGTCTTTTGGGTTAGTCCACTGTTGGTGGAGTGACACTTGCAGCCAACACTTTTCCCAACTGACACAGGGCAGAGCCACGCAGAAGCTGTACAGGATTCTCCCTCAAGCAACAGCTATTTATTAACTACCTAGTCTTTGAAAACCATGATAGGGATAGAGAACATGTATAAAGCAAAGTCACTTCACAGGATTAGAGAAACTGTGGGGCTTCCCTGGCAGTGCAGTGGTTAAGAATCCGCCTGTCAATGCAGGGGACACGGGTCCAAGCCCTGGTCCAGGAAGATCCCACATGCCGCGGAGTAACTAAGCCCGTGCGCCACCACTACTGAGCCTGCACTCTAGAGCCCACAAGCCACAACTACTGAGCCTACGTGTCACAACTACTGAAGCCCGCATGCCTAGAGCCCGTGCTCCACAACAAGAGAAGCCACTGCAACAAGAAGCCCGAGCACCGCAACGAAGAGTAGCCCCCGCTCGCCGCAACTAGAGGAAACCCACGTGCAGCAACGAAGACCCAGCACTGCCAAAAATAAATAAACAAAAAATAAATAAATTTATTTTAAAAAAAAGAAATTGTGATAAAGAGGCTGCCAAGTGGTGGGATCAGCTGAATGTGCTGCTGCAGGGGCTCGCGGGAGGGGAGGCTGCTGTGGACCACAGCGGGAGGGAGAGGCTTCCTCAGCTCAGAGGCACATAGGACGTAAGTAGATGGAGAAGAGAATTCCAAGCAAGGGAAGTCATGTAAGCAGTGATGCTTGACATAATTTTGTAAGACAACGTGGGAAAAGCAAGTCAACCAATGTGGCTGCAAAACCCGGTTGGTGTTGGATGCCATTGAGCCCCCAGCACTATTCTTGTGAACGCCAAGGCTACAGCCGTTAACATATGCTAGCAGGGAAAGGAGGTGGGGGCATCATCTCAGAAGGCAGGGATCACAGGCATGGCCCGTTCTAAGGAAATAATAATAATAAAATGACCATTTATTGAACACTGGAGTTAGTCACTACAGTAAATGTTTTGCACAAATCATTTCATGTAATGCTCAGTACAATCTGACAGATGGGAATTACATTACTGGTTATTGTGGATAAGAAAACTAGGGTCTCAAAATGTTTTTAAAATTTACACTGCTAGGGAATTACCTGGTGGTCCAGTGGCTGGGACTCGGTGCTTTCATTGCCGAGGGCCCAGGTTCAATCCCTGGTCGGGGGGTTGTGGGGGGACTAGGATCCCACAGGCCTTTCAGTGAGGCCAAAAAAAAAAAAACTAAGCTAAAAGTAAATTACACTGCTAATAAGAGCCAGAATCCACTTTCAAACTCAGGTCACCCCTTGATTCTGATGCTTAGTTAGACCTGCGCTGGGTGCCCTGCGCATGGGCTTCCCCAGTCCTCTGTGCTTCCATCTATCACAGCACCTGCCACACAGACTTGCTGACTTACCTCCTCCACTAACTTCAGACAACCTAGGGACATGGATGGTGGCCCATTTACCTGGCGAACCCCACGCCCTCCCGGTACCTCAAGAGTTCCTGGACCATAGCCACATTGATAAACGTTTGCTGAATGAATGCAAGTCTTCACTCTTCGGTGTTGGGTTGACTCATAAATCAAGACAATCTCGTTAGGTTTAAGGTATAACATCCTGGCAGAGGCAGGTAAAACTAAGGCATGAGTGGCTGGCTTTGGCCAAGTCAGCTGAGAAGGCTCCTTCCTCACCACATAGCCTCTACCCTCACCACCAACTCAGTCCAAGACTGAAAAAAAAGCTTTTATACAGAGAGCAGATTGCAGGGCTGGTGAACACCAGCAGGACTCTCCCCAGAGCACCATGTGCTGCTTTAGAATCCACGAGGGACCACAAGTGCAAGGGCAAAAGTGAGCCCAAAAGGATCAGTGAGGAGATGGCCTTATCGTAGGGCTGCTCTTCATCACCAGAGGCCAGGCTTAAACACAGCCAGCTTAAATTTCATCCAGGTTGACTGAAGTCAGAGGAAAGGAAAGATATTTAGCCGCAATACTTATCCAACAGAAATTCATATAATCCAGACTAGTTTTGAGCACTTTCTATAACCCAAGACAACAGGGACACAAAGTTAGAGAAAGCTGCTCACCGCCCTCTTTGTAGTCCGACCTCACCAGGCCAACCACCAAGCCAACAACTAACATTCAGGGAAGGGATGCTTTATTAGAGGAGTGCTAATAAGGAAACGCTGGAAAAGGGCATCTCACCTACACTTTTTCTACCAAGCTTTATTGAGTACTTCCTCTGTACAGCGCACTGGGCTGGAGACAGGGGTATGAAAATGAGTCACAGACTCCCCATCTACAACTTCCTAATGGGGGAGGCTGATACAGAAACTATAACTTCCTATAATGTGGTGCGTGGGCACTGAACGCTGCAGGAACGAAGAGGAGGCTCACTAAACCCAGTGCTGTCCAACAGAAAGCAGATAAACACATGAGTGATTGTAAAGATTCTAACAGCCCAGTTAAGAAAGGTAAAAAGAAACAAGTGAAATTAATTTAATATTTTTTGTCTAATCCAATACCTAAAATATCATATCAACATGGAATTTTTTTAAATTTCCAGTGTTTCCGTTTTTAACATTAATTGCAATTAAGAATTCAGTGCCTCCATCCCACAAGCCACATTTCAAGTGCTCAGTAGTCATGTGTGACTGGCGGCTACCATGTCAGGCAGGGTGGAGCTAGAGGAAATGACACCTGAGTTGGGTTTTAATGAATGACCAAGAGTTATCAACACAAGGCAGGGGTGGCATTTCAAGTAGAAGGATCAGCAGGTGGGAAGACAGATCTAGAGCGACGAGAGCAATGAATGTGGCAGAAGAAGAAGCCAGAGATACAGGCAAGGATAAAATCAACTATATAATACTTTCTATGCTGAGCTGAGGGGTTAGAATTTATTCTAGGGAAGTAATGGGGAAGGTGTATTAGCTTCTTAAGGCTGCCGTAACAAACTTCCACAAACCTGGTGGCTTAATAGACATTTATTCTCTACAATTCTGGAGGCCAGAAGTCTGAAATCAAGGTGTTGGCAGGGCTATGATCCCTTGCGGGGTGGGAGGGGAAAACCCTTCCTTGCCTCTTCCAGCTTCTGGTGGTTCCTGGTGTTCCTGGCCTGTGGCAAACATAACTTCAACCTCTGCCTCTATCTTCACATGGCCTGTTTCACTGTATCTCATCTCCCCTCTCTCCTCATAAGGACACTAGTCATTGGATTTTAGGGCCTACCCTAAATGCAGGATGATATCATCTCAAGACCCTCAAGTTAATTACATCTGCAAAGACCCTATTTCCAAATAACGTCACATTCATAGGTACCAGGAATTAGGACGTGGACATATCTTTGGTAGGGGCAGAGTTGGGATTGGGGGGAGCACAATTCAAGAAGGTTATTAGCAAGGAGGAGGGGCTATCAGATTTGTTTGCAGAAAGATCAGAACAGTGGGTTAAATTTACAAGGCAAATAGCACGAGCCAGGTACTACGGTAAGCCCTTTACAAGGATTGTCAGTTTTAGTCATTACTTTAAAAAAGATACCTATAAGGCAGGTACTCAGATACATAAACTGAGGCTTAGAGGAGTTAAATCACTTGCTCAAGATCAGACAGCTGGTAAACAGTAGAGGGTCTACTCTCTCTCATAGGCCCTCTGACTCCAAACTCAGGCTCTGGGCCATTTGGTTCCATGCCGTATGCTACCGGGATTCTCCCCATTACCCGGTGCCTGAGAGATGTGCCTCTTCTGCATCACCCATGGATATTATGGATTGACTGTTATATTGCAAACGCCTTGCAGAAGTCCCAGGCGAGAAGAAAACACAAAGGCAGATGAGAAGTAGTCTCAGCCCTCAAGATGCTCACTCAGGGTCCAGTAGGGGAAACACTGTAAACTAATCAACTCCACACACATCATCACACTACAAACTTGTATCAAGGGACTAAAAAATAATCCAGCAATGCTATATAAATGAACTCTCCTTTAGCTACTGATTGAATTCATCTTCTCCAGTTCTAACTTAACGAGATTGAGACTAACTTCTCTATTTCTGCCTGACTGAACTATGAGAAGAGTGCTATTGGTTTACACAGGGTAGATATTCCAATAAAAGAAAAGCATTATCAGTTCCCCCCTGAGGTCCAAAATTCCAAGTAACTTTGAGAAGAGGCAACCGGAAGTCCCATGTTGACCAGACACCAAACCCCTTAATAGCAGTCTTTTTTCCTCATGTTTTCCCAGATTTATTTAGGTTCAACTGACAAATAAAATTGTGTATATTCAAAGTGTCCAATGCGATGATTTGATATAAATATACATTGTGAAATAATTACCACAATCAAGCACTTCTACATTTAAGTGCTCTAATGTTACATGCGTATATATTTACAATTGTTATATCCTCTTGATTAATTAATCCCTGTATCATATATGGCCTTCTTTTTTTTTTTTAAAGAAGATGTTGGGGGTAGGAGTTTATTAATTAATTTATTTTTGCTGTGTTGGGTCTTTGTTTCTGTGCAAGGGCTTTCTCTAGTTGTGGCAAGCGGGGGCCACTCTTCATCGCGGTGCGCGGGCCTCTCACTGTCGCGGCCTCTCTTGTTGCGGAGCACAGGCTCCAGACGCGCAGGCTCAGTAGTTGTGGCTCACGGGCCTAGTTGCTCCGCGGCATGTGGGATCCTCCCAGACCAGGGCTCGAACCCGTGTCCCCTACATTAGCAGGCAGATTCTCAACCACTGCGCCACCAGGGAAGCCCCACATATGGCCTTCTTTGTCCCTTGTTACAGTTTTTGAGTTAAAGTCTATTTTTCTGATAGAAGTATGGCTACTGCTGCTCACTTTTGGTTTCCATTTACATGGAATATCTTTTTCCATACATTTTTATATCGTGTATTCATTCATAAATGATTGTAGCTATAGTTCACTTTAATGTTTTTACCTTTTAACCTTTACACTCGAGTTAAATGATTTTAGTAGTATTCTGAATGTAACCATATATTTACCTTTCCACTGAGTTTTATACTTTCATATGTTTCCATGTTACTAATTAGCATCCTTTTACTTCAGCTTGAAGAACTCCATTTTAGTAGTATTCTGAATGTAACCATATATTTACCTTTCCACTGAGTTTTATACTTTCATATGTTTCCATGTTACTAATTAGCATCCTTTTACTTCAGCTTGAAGAACTCCTTTAGCCTTTCTTGTAAGGCAGATCTAGTGGTGATGAACTCTCAACTTCTGTTTGTTTGGGAAAGCCTTTATCTCACCTTCTTTTCTGAAGGACAGTTTTACCAGGTAAAGTATTCTTGGCTGGGAGTTGCATGTTTTTTCCTTCAGCATTTTGAATATATCAATCTACTCTCTCCTGGCCTGCAAGGTTTCGGCTGAGAAATCCACTGATAACCTTATGGGAGTTCCCTTTTATGGGATGAATTTCTTTTCTCTTGCTGCTTTCAAAATTCTCTCTTTGACTTTTGATTATAATGTGTCTCAGTGAAGACCCCTTTGGGTTGAACCAGTTTGAGGACCAATGAGCTTCATGTACCTGGATGTTCATATCTCTCTCTCCAGATTGAGAAATTTTCAGCCATTTCAGCTTTCTACCAGTTTCTCCCTCTTCTCCTTCTAGAATTCTCATAACACATAAATTGTTTTGATTGTCTCCAATAATTCCTATAGGCTTTCTTCATTTTTTCCTTTTCCTCCTCTGACTGTATAACTTCAAATGACTTGTCTTCAGGTCCGCACATTCTTCTGCTTGATCAATCTCGTGCTGATGCTCTCTAGTGCATTTTTCATTTTATTCAATGTATTCTTCAACTCCAGAATTTTGGTTTGGTCCTTTATGATGTCTAGCTCTCTGTTGAACTTCTCATTTTATTCATGTATTATTTTCTTGACTTTATTGAGTTTTTTATCTGTGTTCTCTTGTAGCTTGCTAAGTTTCCTTAAAACAATTATTTTGAATTTTTTCTCAGGCAATTCATAGATCTCCATTTCTTTGGGGTCAGTTGTTGCAAAGTTAATGTGTTCCTTTGGTGTGTCATGTTTTCTTGATTTTTCCTGTTCCTCGATGTCTTTCATTACTGTCTTCACATTTAAAAAGCAGTCACCTCCTCCAGTCTTTCTGACTGGCTTGAGGAGAGAAATACTTTCACCAGTCAGCCTTCCTCGGGATTCTAACTTTTCCTCAGACCTTTTTTATGAATGCACCCAATCCACACTTCTTGCTCCCTCTTCCGGTGTGGAGGGGAATTCTTAAGATTCTATGCCTTCTCTTGATCCCACAAAACCAGGACAGGTGGTAAGAGCCTCTTGTTTGCTTTCCCTAGGGTGAGGCCTTGAAATGCTCAAGTTGCTTTCTTCCAATCCCACAGCATCAAGTCAGCTTTCTGTACATGCTCACTAGCTGTCTGCAAAAGCTCACACTCACAGACCACGGAGATGCACACAGGAAGCTGGCCATGGGATGATGTGTGGATGAGGCGTGCAGAACATTCAGGGTGCTCATGGGCCAGCTGTGTGTCGGTGGTGTGTCCAGAGGTGAGGCATTCCCAGTGGCTCAGGGGCAGGCTTCCTGATGTAATCTGTAAAGTAGTTAGTAGGACCCATGTCCTTTTAATGAGCTCCAAGCCCTGGCTGCTGTGCTCAGAGCCTCTTCCAGCCCCTAAAGCATGCAGACAATCTCAGTACTCTGAACTGGGCAAGAAACTGGGCCTCTTGTACAGTACCCTACACAGCTGAGGAAGCCAGGCACTCAGTCACATGCTCTCACTTTCCCCTATGGAAAAAACGTGGGCCAAAGAGGTCTCTCTTGGCACTTAGCTGTGTCCCCTTATGAAAGGGATTACATGGCTAAAGTGAAACTGTTCTTTTTACCCTGCTCAATGCACCTATATTGGACTTTTTTGCTCCAACAGAGTACTGGAACTTTTCCACTGGACTCCTGGACTTCCACAATGCTACTCTCATCAACAGGTGACTGTGAAAACTGATGTTCTGTCGGGGGGGACGAAAGAAGAAAACTACTATTCTGCCTTCTTGCTAATGTCACTCTCCCAGAATCACTGTTAAAGATTGAATGAGAAACCCACAAAACATGCTCTAACGATGCAGATCTTTAGGGTGTAATTTGGCATAAAGCAAAGAGTCCAGACTTTGGAATTAACTCTACTGAGATCAAATCCTATCTCTGCCTTGTGTTAATGATATGACCTTAGATAAAATGCTTAACCTTCATTATGCATTCAACAAATTTATTAATTATTATTATTATATATCAGTATTCCTCTAGAAGAACTTGGGACACTTGTAAAGGAAACAGGCAAAAACAAAACCCCTGCCCTCATGTAGCTCACATCTGGAGGGAGAGAAGGATAAGGAATGGATAATAAATTATATATTATGTTAGAAAGTGATAAGTGCTTTGGAGAAAAAGGAAAAGTGCTCAGGTAAGGGGAATCAGGAGTTGTGGTTTGAAATATGGTAGTCGGAGTGGATCTTACTGAGAAGGTGACATTTGAGCAATGACCAGAAGGAGGTGAGGGAATGAGCCATGTAATTATCTACTGAAACAGCATTATAGCTAAAGGAACAGCCAGTGCAAAACCCTGAGGTGCATTCCTGATAGAAAAGAGGCTGAAGTAGTTAGACTCAGAGGGAACAGAATAAAAGAGATTAGATAAGTAATAGGGGTGGTTTCATATAGGGGCTTGTAGACTATTATAAGGTCAATGGAGAACGCTCACATGGTCTCGTGTGGAGGAGTGACACGGTATGACTTATGTTGAATAGGTTAAGGGTGGAAACAGGAAAACCAGTTAAATTTTATCGTAGTAATCCAGTGAGAGAGGATGGTAGTGAGGACCAAGGTGGCGGTAGTAGAGATGGTGAAAAACAGTCCAATTCTGGGTATATTTTGAGGGTGTAACAACTAGATTTCCTGAAAGACTGTATAGTGGGTGAGAGAGAAAGAGGAAAGTTAAGGATCACCTCAAAATTTTTGACTGAACAACAGGAAGGATGGATTTACCACCCATGGAGATGGAAAGACTGAGTGGAGCAGGCTTAAATGGAAAGATAAGGGTTCAATTTTGCACATGCTATCTTAGCATTTCTCCTAGACATCCACACGGAGATGTTCAGTAGGCTGGAGTTCAATACACAGATCTGGATAGGGGATAGAAATTCAGAAGACATTGTTTTATAAATGGTATAATGAATCATGAGGCTGGATAAGACCACCAAGGGAGTGAGAGTAGAGAAAGAAAAGAACAAAAAAGGAATTCTAAGGGATTCTAATTGCAGTAGGTTTGGAAGAAGTGGCAAAACCAGTAGAGACTGAGTTGGAGTAATCTGTGAGGCAAGAGAAAATTGAGCTGGCCTCCTGGGAGCCAGGTGAATAAACTGGATCAAGCAGGGCAAGGTCAACTGAATCTAATGCTGCTGTTAGGTCAGTGAGTTGAGGGCTAAGAACTGATCGTTGGGTTTAGGAGATCACTGGGTCAGAAGTCATTGGTGACTTTGACAAGAAGTAGGATTGGTTTAAGAAAGAATGGAGGAAAATAAATTAATTAATTAATTAATTAAATGGAGAACCAACAAGGACCTACTTACTGTATAGCACAGGGAATTTTGCTCAATATTCTGTAACAACTTAAATGGGAAAAGAATTTGAAAAAGAATAGATACGTGTATATGTATAACTGTATCACTCTGTTGTATACCTGAAACTAACACAACATTGTTAATCAACTATACTCTAATATAAAATAAAAAGTTAAAAAAAAAGAAAGAAAGAATGGAGGAGAGGTATTGGAGACAATGAGAATTTTTGATTTGCTCTTCAAGAAAACTGAGAAATTGGTGATAGTTGGAAAGGGCAATACGATTAATATGGAAGAAATAAAGTATTTTTTAATAGTAATGGGAATTACCCACTGAAGGAGATACTTGATGATGGAGGAGACAGAGGAATTGCTATAGTGATATTCTTGGGTGGGCTAAAGGGAATAGGACCTAGTATACAAATAGAAGTATCTGTTTTAGAAAGGAATATGGATATTTAATCAATAGTGAGAGTGTTGGAGCAGAAAGTATGGAAAGATGCCGGTGAAGGCTAAATGGGGTTGTGATTATCTCTGAGCTTCCATTTCCTCATCTGTAAAATGGCAGAGTATTAGTCAGGCTGTAGGGAGGCTTACATGAAATAATTGTGTAAAGTGCTTAGAATAAATCATGTAGTAGGTGTTCAGTGTGTGTGAATCAGTCAAGGTTAGGTCGGGACAGCAGACGCCCCTCACTCTACAGAAGGATTTACATACAGGTCTTAAAGGTTTACCTGATCACTGGAAGAGCTCAGCGACTGAAGGTCAGGGAAGTACCACTGGTGAGACTCAGTTTGGGCACTGACGTGGGGAAAGGTGCTTCAAACATTACACAAGACCACCTTTCGTGGCCGCAACTGCCTTAGAATACTTATTCTGCCTTCCAAACCTGACATGAGGTGTCACTCGCTGCAGACTGGTTTTACTGGCAGAATTATACAGAAAAAGGAGCCTGGGAATATCCTTCTTCGCATCAGGCAACCCAACATAATATTTACAGCCACATGTACAATGAGCACACCATCTGAGGCTCCAGTCCCTCCGGGGCAATGAGAGGAAGTCTAATAGCTTCTCAAGCATTAAGCATACCTCTGACTTCTAACTTGGAGATGATATACGTTTAAATTTTTTTAACCCCTCAACTATAAACATTTGTCAGTTTAGTCCTTTTAAGTAATGAATAAGCCCAAGTGCTATTCTCAGAATATGACACTTTGGCAATAGCTCAAATATAGCAAATATTTTTATTTCTATACAGTGTTGAAACACGTATACAAAGAAAAACTAGTGTTGACACTAAAACTAAAACAGCCAGTTATTTTGCCAGCAAAATAGGTTTATTCAAAGTAGCAGAGAATTGCAGTTCAGGACAAGCATGCTGTAGTAAAAATGATGCAAGTCTGGAGAAACAAGGGAGAGGAACAACTTTTCATAGAGGAAAAGGGAAATTTGAGGGGAGCTGTTATAAACAAGGAGTCCACTGGACGAAACTGGAAGTTCGAACTCTAGTGGCTTTTCATTGGCTGCGTTGTGACAGTCTCTCATGGGCTGAACTGTTGTTGGGCAAAGAGAAAATCTCCCTTTCTCTTGCTGGGCTAGTAAAGTAATAAACTTCTTCCTGTTTGGGGTCTGCAGACGGCAATGAGTGGTGGATTATGAGAGCTCCCACTTCCAGCCTCCTGACTCCAATTTAAGTGAGGTTTCCTTTATTCATTTCACACTGGCAACAATTATTAATGATCACTAGCCCTGAATACCCACTTTGAATTCATCTTACCTTTACAAAAATTCAAGGAGGAAAAGAATTACCCTTTCTGAGTCTATGAAGTTTCCATTATTGTTTTAAATAAATACTTTGGCTTTTCCTATATTCCTGTCAACTAGTATCTCACCTGCCAGAGAATTTTCTGGTTTGGATGGCCCTGTGGATACTCTCATTTGTATAAAACAAAGGATAAAAGAGTTTAAAGATAATGGAAACCATAAGTCATCAGAACAGAAGTAGGGAGCAATATTTTTATTAGACAGATCAAGCTATAACATATTTATAAAACATACAGCACAGATTGTAACAGTTAAGAGGCTTTATGTGGTAAATAACATGGCATTCATACGTAAAATAAATGTTCAATATCTTGATGTGAGTGGTACTTTAACTGACATATACATGTTTTTAAAATTGTACATTTAAAATTAGCGCATTTTATGTACTTAAAATTAATAAAGTAATCCTTAGATTAAAGAGAATACAGATGGCAAAAAAAAAAGTTGTGGTCTTTTGACTAACAGTTATTAAGCAGTTACCATGTGACATGAACTGCCTTAGGCACTCTATATGTACTTTTCTGATTTGAACTTCTCAGCTACCTTAAGGACTAAGTATTGCTGTATACTTTTTTTGATGAAGACACTGAGGCTCAGAATGTTAAAATCATTAACCCAGGCATCCACACTAATAAGTGAGAGAATTAGAACCCAAAACTACTACTAAGTCCAAAAACCACAATTTTAACCACCACACTATATAATCTCAATTTCAGTGCCGGAAAAAGTCTGCCTGCATGCTTTCATCACAGAGGGAGATGTCTTTCCCTTTTTGACTTGACAGCCAGGAAGCTCATGAACAAATTTAGTGCACAATGTCATTAACGCTAGCCTTTACTATATGGTTTCTATCTTCTCTTTTTATTTCTATGATCTCCTCCATGTAAAACTGTATATATTTCTGCTGACAATTATTATATATCATTAAATAATACAAAATAAATATGTAGACATGTCTTCATTTCTCTTATTACTGATCTATTTTAAGTCATCATCATTTAGAACAACAAGAGAACATCATAAGTGATGAGAAGAAGAGTTTCTTTTCAAGTTCAATGTAATATTTAATTTATAAATTATTAATTTTCCGATTACTATGCATATTACCTATATGCATACCTAGAGTGTTGCTTTTTAAAAAATATTTCAAGATAAAAATATGCACACAGGCAATTCTGTGATAAATAACGCACATTGATTGTAAGTACCCATTCTGAAAACCCGTTAAATACATTGATCCAATTTTAAAAGAGAATCTGCTATTGATTGAGCAAAGTGACTCAATACTTACAAGAATAATGAAAACAGATGCAAACCAAATGAGACTCCAGGCATCCCAAGGACCAATGGAAAAGATTAAAGAGTGAATGTTATAGTAAGAACTAGATTATTTGTGCTTATACTGCTGAGTTGGTGACTTAAGGGCCACTAAATGAGCCATTCTGATGGAATTGGCTGGTTGCTAGGACAGCCTACTGCAATCATTAGCAAGCATATCTATAGCAACTTTGCTCAAAGGGTGCCTGAGTATGTAAAAAAATATACTCCTGGTGATTTGGGGAGTGATTATATCCCCATCCTTCACAATCTGTTTTCTATCTGGATGTCAGTTTCGTAGTCTGGTGCAGTGTCTCTATTTTCAAAATGTTCATGGTTCTCCAAGACTTCTTCCAGAACTGGGAGTCTAAGTTGCACTTGCTTGCCCTTGCCAATATTCTGGAGTTTTGTGAAGCCTTGCCTTGTGACATAAGCCCTGGACGGTCTTTTTAATCCAACTGACTTTCAAGAAACACCCAACTTAAATTCACCATCTCTAGGGTCCACCCTCCTATTACTGCCTCATTAAATTTCCTTGGACCCCTGCTCTCTTTTCCTACCTGTGCTCGTTACTTGCCTAGACCACAGACTATCCTTATTGTACTCCCTCTGGACATGGCACTCTGCCCACAACTGGAACTTCTACTGATAGCACCTGAAACTGGTCAAGATCCTCAAGCTCTGATTCTGCCTGGGAATCAGCTCTAGTAACAGACCATACCTTCCCTGTCTCCTTTGGTCAGCCATGACCACAGAGTCCTTAAATGTGACTCAAATGTTTTATAACTGAATATATGCATTTCATTTTAGGTATGCCTATGATGCATTTCTTCATCTATTTTATGCAAGTTGTATCATGTTCAATTTTTAGATGAACATTTAACTTTTTTAACTGCTATACTCCTGTGAGTCTTTTCGCTCTCAATGGGAATGTGTCTTTCCTACTGACTGAAACATCCATCTGTGCCCTCGTCTAACAGTCCATGTTAGTCACAGTGTACAGATTTGAATTGATGTGTCAAACCCTCCAGGGTATGAACCCACCTGTCCCTCTGAGAGCCATGGGGACAATTCAAGTTTGCTTGGGTCCTCTATCCTTGGAGTTTGATTGTATTCTTTTCTCTTACAAACCTCCCTTGTAACTATTTCTCTCAAACCTGATCCCAGTTAGATCCAGTTACCATCTCAAAACAAACATATTATATGTCGTCTCAAAAATGTGCATGTTTCTGTCTCTGTATGTACATTTTCCCCCAAATTTAAAGGAGGCAGCATACCAATTTAAAGCAAAATTGGAAAGGAGAAGATGCCCTAAGTGTTTAGAGATATTGCACTGATCCCTTCTTTTTATTTGGATGACTTAACCTAGAATCGCAGTCATATCTTTGCTTCCTCTACCAGGAGGTGTCATACATACTTCAGCCTGGCAGGCAGAGCTGTCATCCCTCACTAGGTGAGGCTATTTGCATGTGGCTTGTAACACTGTTCACAGTGCTTTACAGTTTAGTTTGTGCTTTCTATTTCTTCACTCATTTAATTCTTAGGCCAACCCAGTGAGACTCTATACTGTTAGGGGTCCATAGAAGAATTCCCTTTTGAGGCCTGGACCCCCAAGAAAATACCACTGTGAATGAGACTTTGCCACAGTCAACTGTACTGTCTCCTCACTTAGTTGCAGCTGTAGGCCTTAAATTTTAAAAACTGGATGATACAACTTGAATATTGAATATGATCCAGAAGCTTGAATTTGGGCACAGGGGCCATGCTGGAAATATCAGAGTATGACTAGCTTTTAGCCCTATGAGAAAGCATGATTGAGCCACTTGCACATGAATGGAAACTGCCCTGAAAGCATGGCAGATGTTCATAAAAGCCATGAGTATAATCAAGTTAGTGCCATTGCTGTTACACCTACTGCAACCAGCTGACAGAACTGAAGTGTGTCCCCTGACTGGGTAAAGTCAACCCAATGCCTCAAATGTCTGTAAGCTACCAAGGCACTGACATTTCTTAAGGTAGATTTTGCTAATGGAGCTACATTTTCTCTTAATCATGGCAGTACATGCCAAGCACAGCTCTCCTAAAGCAGTGTGAAGATAGAGTAAAAGCCTTGATGAGTCACATCAGGCCACGAGGCAACAGCACCACTGTCCTGTGCATCACTCTGGTGGACATTTCTGCCTAAGGAGCTCTAAGCACAGATTAATACTATAAAATCTGGCACCAGCTTAAGGATTCACTGTGCAGGGTACAAAATGGAGCTTTACTGCCTATGTGCTGATTAACTGGGATATATAATTCCATAATAAAATTCCAAGTCAAGTTGGTCTTTAGAATGGCGATTCTTCAGTGGAAACCTCCTACGGCCTGAAAGTTGTTTCCCCCCAAAAATTCATACGTTGAAATCCTAATGCCCAGTGTGATGGTATCGGGAGGTAGGACCTTTGGGTGGTGCTTAGGTCATGAGGGGAGCCCTTCTGAATGGGATTTAGTGCCCTTATAAAAGAGACCCCACAGAGCTCCCTAGCCCCTTCCACCATGTTAGGGACCAGAGAGAAGGGACCATCTATGAACCAGGAAGCCCTCGCTAAACACCAAGACTGCTGATGCCACGATCCTGGACTTCCCAACCTCCAGAACTGTGAGAAATAAACGTTCATTGTTTATAAGCGACCCAGACGATGTTATTTTATTACAACAGCCCGAGCAGACTAAGACAGAACATTAACGCTATAAAATCTGGCACCAACTCAAGGATTCACTGTGCAGGGTACAAAATATCACTTTACTGCCTATGTACTGGTTAATTGGAATATATAATTCCATAATAAAAATTCCAAGTCAAATTGTTCTTTAGAATGTTAGTTCTTCCTAACCACTATGAAATTAAAGACTTGCTCTCCTTTATCTGGAAAAGTGGTCCTCTCTGAGAGAGAATGTGGCTTTGGTGGAACACACATGGATCAGTAAGGGAGAAAAGGGGATGTCTACAACCAACCCAACCGTCCAAATCAATCCTGGAAATTAACATGGTGACCTTTGTGAAAATCATATTACCCTAAACCCAAGGTCCTATTGAGTCAGCTTTTCAAGCTACTGCTTACCTCAATAAACACTTAATGAACATTCCAGATGGCACAACGGTCAGTGCAAAGGTTTATAAAAAAAAGACTCTTCACCCCAAAGGTTGCAGGTAAGATTTTCTCCGGAAACAGACTACAGGAATGAGATTTGCATGCAGGAAGTTTGTTGGAACATATTAATGAGACCAACACCTTGGAGAATATAGGGAAAGCAAAACTGTGCAAGGGGAAAAGCCAAACTGTATGCAGTCACTACAAAGGCTTCAGTTGATCCCACAGGGAGCCAAGGAGCTGGGATGACCCCTTAAAATTGTTTCAAGTTGAGGCAAAGCATCCAAGCCTTTATTAATCATTATTCCCAGAAAGGAAGTCATTAAAAGCTGTCAATCACCAACACTTCAACAGCTGGGGAAATAGATACCTCCATCCCGAAAGAGGGCAGGGGAGACCTGGGTGGCACACCACACATCCACTACACCGAACAGTACAGACCAGTTTTTGTTTTGAGGAAGGGCCCAGTAATTTTTAAGCCACACAATTCAATCATTGAACATTAAAGCATCTATGAGACCCTAACACGAATCACTTAACTTACAACTGGATAATAAAAACTTTGCTGTAATTGTGACTACTTTTTTTTTCTGGAATAAAATTTCTCAAAATCATCCTCTAAAGAATATGGAAGCAGATTTATGACATAAGCAAAATTAACTAAGTGTGAAATCAATGGTACTATAAAGTAGAGTTTAACCAATTCTCCGCACATTCAGGACTCCCCGAGCAAGGCATACCCTTAAACGTGAAGAGCAAATGCTTTTTCACATCATCCTGAAATCACAGCCCTGCTATTCGTCCTTTGGGAGAACAAATGACCAGGAAAATTAACCACCAACATCTGCCAAGAACTTACTATGTGTCTAGTAATGTTACAAGGGCTTCGCACGCACCATTGCCCCTAATCTTCAAAATAAACTACATGAGGTAGATACTGTTATTACTACCAAAATACAGAAGAGGGAACTAAGTTACAGAAAAGTTAAGTAACATGCTCAAGGTCACACATAGTATGTGTGGCAGAGCCCAAATTCCATGTTATCAGACCCAAAGAAAATCCATAAACACAGTTGTTTTGGATATTCTCCATTTTCCCCTACAGAACCCCTCTCCACCCTGTTCTGTGTTCCAGGGGGTTGAGCTCTATGGACTTCACCAACTAAAGCCCTCTTGCCTTCTGGTTTCCAGTTAGGTTGATTAAAAGGAGTTACCAGCAAGAGATCTGAGGGTAGGAGGAGATCAAGATCAGGGTGTGTAATCCCTGGTTTCCTCCCTGCTGGGCCACAGGTTGGCAGTGACCCCCTCCTCTACCAAATGTTCTTCCTACAGCTAGAGATATCACTGGTTCCGATAACCACACCCTGCTTTTCACCCTTCAGATCACTGTTGCTGTCTTCAAGACACTTCTCTGTCCCTTGTTCATTTCTGTTAACGCTGCCAGCAGCTTTGTAAAGAGATCCTTTGTTAAACTTGTCTCATATGGCATTTGAGGGTTGCATATGTCTCCTTCTGGGGTCCTGGTAGATTCAGGAATGTAGCTAGATATCCTATACAGTGACATGCTCTCCATCATAGAGGACATGAGTCTCATGGACAGTGTCTTATACAAGACACTGGTAAGTGCCCATATCATATCTCCTCCTACCTTCCAAGTATCCCTTGGCCTCTTTTTTTTTCCAATAAGCAACAGTGCAAATAGGGTTTCTCAATCTCAACTCCATTGACATTTTGGATCAGAAAATCTTTCGCTGTGGGTGGGGTCAGGGGTGTCCTATGCATTGCAGGCTCTCTGATCTCTACCCAACAGATGCCAATAGCAATCTCCCCAATTGTGACAACAGAAAATGTCTTCAGATATTGGTAAATGTGCCCTGGGGGGCAGTTGAAAACCATGACCTAGAATTAATGGGGCAAGAGCTGCAGGGGATAAATACAAGAGTAACAAAAGAATGGAAGGAAGGAAGGAAGGAGGGAGGGAGGGAGGGAGCGAAAATAAATCAAGAAATATTTCAAAAAATATTATTCTGCTATATTTCTGCCACTGGTGATTAATATCCCTCACTAAAGGTACTCACTTTCACTTATTTGTTACTCCCTTCCAAGAAGCTGGGTGCTCTGTTCTCATGGAGGATCTGTTTCTCTACCAACTTCCTCCTTCGTCACAATCACAACCTTCCCAGACAAGTCACTACTATTTTCTAAACCACACTGCCCTGCCTACAAATCAAAGGCATTGGAAAAGGTCATCTCTAACCTTTCTCCCAATTCTGCTAAGGTACAGTTCCAAAGAAACACTTTCCCTGCTCAGAAACATACCCCAGATGGTCATCTCTCCCCCTTGTATCTGTGGGAGCTAAAAAAGCCAACCACATAGGATTAAAATGACTTTCCTATGCACATAGCCATTATCATCTCATTTTATTTCCACACTCTTTTTTTTTTGTATTTTCTCAAAGATTTCAGGACTTATGTCTAGAATAAATACATCTTTGTCATCTTGAAAAAAACAAAGGCCTGACTTGAGTTGAAGGGTAAAGCAATACCAAGAAATCTGAATGGTTTATGCCTGACGATGGCTATTTGGACCATGTTCAAGGGCCCACGGTAGAAATCCTTCATTAGCACCACGACATTTCCATTATTGCTGGTGTCAGGAAGGAAAGTGCTGCAAGTACTTGGGAGCTGAGGTTTCAACATTTGTCAAATGCAATTACCTAGACTTTTTAGCTCCAAAGTTGATTGGAATGCTATCTTCCACTTCTCATTCACCCGATACATAGGAAAGGAAGATGAGGGGTAGTTTATAAAAGAGATGCAGCAATAACAACAGCATCGTGTTTAAATTAGAGTGACATGAATGAGTTTGTAATACTTGGAAACCACATAACCCTGAGAGCGCTAAAAGGTCTATTAGAGCTAATGAGGCCGCTAGCTGTGCTGTTCCAACGAGAAGGAATGAGGCGACATACATATGAATCACGACACAGTATGCAATCCAAATACAGTTTTCAAACCACGGATAAAATGTTGGCTTAAAGCACTGTGTCTCTCTGGATGACGCACAGAGAAGACCATTAGATGCTAAATTTCACTCCTTAAAAGACTAACACTAACCCACTCTTGAGAACGAGTATGAAATAGAGGACAAGTTTCACCTGAGCGTCATCCCAGACACCTGCCACTCTGAAAACTGGCCGCCAGACCCCCTGATAATCACTCTTTCAGGTGTAACTTTCAGGCACATCACTTGCAACAGAACTCCCATTTCTGCTGTATCCTAGATTGGAAATGTCAGCTAGGTTTCCAGTTTTGTGGCTATTTTAAAAGAAGTTTCAAGTCAGGAACTATTGGGGACATTAAGCTCCACTTAGAACAGGGTTTTCCTGAGAGCCCATTCTCTGTGACATGGGGACAAGGATTTGCCAGAGAAAAGTGCTGCTACGACTGGCCAGCGATGTCAGAGATGGTGCTCTTCTGCTTGCTTAGGATCTCAGCTGGCCTCACCATAAGGAAAATCAGCACAAGCTAACCCTGTAGAAACTCAAGAGCAGCCACAGAGCCACAAGTCCTGTTGCTAAGATGGCAAAAGATAAAGGTGGGAAATGCAACCTTAAAAAAAGACAAAGCAAGGAATTATAAAAATTCAGTCCAAAAAATTTTTTTCATTACTTCAACTCCATTAAACTGGAGGGTCAAAAGTCATACACTGGTAGCCCCATAAGCCAAATTCAGAGAGCAGATGCAACCAAGTTAGTTTTGGTAAAGAGGATGTTTGGAGAAGCTGAATTGGAGGGGCATGCACTCTCCTCCGCCCTCTGCCTCACTACTCCCTACTCATGCTGACCCACATCAGGTATTTTTATTTAACCAGCCCCTAGACCATGTATGTTTATAAGCTTGGCTGGTCAGGTTTCATAGTTGCACAAAATAAAATCTGTTGTGGTGGGTTTAAACAGGGGAAAAAATGTGTTAAAAGAATGTTTTCAAAAGAAAAAAAAAATATTTGTTAAAGGATACTTGATAGTTCACAGACTAGCTGAGAGGGTGAGGGGAACAGAATAAGGAGCTACTCAAGCAGGAACAGTGGCGACCACAGATGAGGCTTCTCTCCTGAAGATGCCCCACTCAGCAGCAACAGTGCTCAGAACCGCACACACGCTTCCCCCAGAAACGGCTGCTCCCACCACTGCTCTGGGTACTAGTTTGATTCCCTCGTACTGCCACCGCCTCGCTTTGCTCACTTCCAACTGCAGTTCTGCTCACAGGACCAGTATCCCGTTGACATTTGGATGAAAACAAGGTAGACCCACCTATTAAATTATAAAATTACCAACAGAAAATGTTTCAGTCTCTGTGACTAGGTTTTAACTGTGCAAGTGAAAAAGAATGAAATAAATATTCCTTGTTTAATTTCATAAAACTTTTTCTCAAGCATTTAAGAATGACCATTTCATAAACTTATCTATGAAACAGAAACATACTGACAGACATAGAGAACAAATTTGTGGCTGCCAAGGGGGAGGTGGGTGGGGGAGGGATGAATTGAGAGATTGGGATTATCAGATGCAAACTCTTATGTATAGAATGGATAAACAACAAGGTCCTACTGTATAGCACAGGGAACTATATTCAATATCTTGTGATAAACCACAATGGAAAAGCATATGAAAAAGAATGTATATATATGTAAAACTAAATCACTTCACTGTACAGCAGAAATTAACACAACATTATAAATCAACTATACTCAATAAAGAAATTTTAAAAAAAAAGAAAGAGCATTTCACCACCTACTTCCAAAAATGTCACAGACTAAAATATGAAGGCACCAAAACAATAAAACCACAAAAAAAGATTAAAAGAAAATTAATCAACTGCCAAGTAATAAAATGTGGAACCAAAAAGAATATATAGCAGGAAAGTTAGGCTAAGGATAGCTACTATAATTGATCATAAAATAGCTGTGTTTCCTCATAGGCAAAGCAATGTTACACGTTTCTTATTGTTTATTAAAAGGACATGTACCCAGTTCTCCGAGGGAATATTCCAATTTCCTCACTTTGAGCCAAAAAGAATTAATCATAATAAAAGAACATTGAACAACAAAAACTGATGATGTAATTGATAATGATTTCACAAAATCTTATAGATATAGTTCTATTCACGATCATTCCTTATTTCAAAATTTTAAATCGTAGTTTTGTCAAGACATTTCTATAGAGAATCAGAGTAATAAATTCCAGTACGTGGCCAACTGCTGGTGTACTTTGAAACCAATAAAGCCTAGAGAATCTGGTAAAATAAACGGTTCAGCTGTCTCTAAGATGGTAATACAGACTATCTCAGCAGGGCTTTTGTCAAGCAATGCGCGACAGTCAAATCCACATTGAGGTCCTTCCATGCAAAAGCCCAATGCTGCTGATTGAAAGGAGATTCGGAAGTTCCAAAACATAGACAGCATCACTAGTATTTCACTAAGGAAATTAAAACTCTTAGCTTGTTTTCTGACTGAGATACAGGTAGTACATCACAGGAGGAAAAAGGGCAAAGTTTGGGGGGGTTTTGTTGGGTTTTTTTCAAAATCAGTAATTTTGAATTAGTTCAAATACTTGAATGAGCGTTTCATGAAACTGGCAGGGTTCTGCATGTAAATAATGGGAGAAAGAAGCAAACCTAGATCTAGGATGAAGAAGACTGAGTTTTAGTCTTAGTTCTCTTAACTAAGCTGTGCAACAGTTGGTGACTAAGTCCACCACCCAAGCCCAAAAGATAAGGAAGCAAGGTCGTGGCTGAAACTGACCTTGTGGATGGGACACTATTAGCTATGTGTTGCTATGTAACAAATTACTCCAAAGCTTAGTGGCTTAAAACATCATTTTATTCTGATAGTTTCTACAGGTTAAGCATCTGGGCACGGCCTCGGTGGTTCCCCTGACCCTGGGTTCTCAAACAGCTGCAGTCAGTCATCTCAAAGCTTAAATGGGGATGAAAGAGTCCACTTCTGCTCACTCATGTTCTTGTTGGCAGGATTCAGTCCCTTGGGGCCTGCTGAACTGAACTGAGGACTTCAGTTCCTCATGGCATGTAGACCTCCACATAGGGTAGTTTACACCACAGGAGCTGGCTTCACCAGGAGAGCAAGTGAAAGGAAAAGAAAGTGCTAGCAAGATGAAAGTAACAGGCTTTTGTAACCTAATCTCGGAGGGGACATCCTATCACATTTGTTGTACTATTCTATGTGTTAAATGCAAGTAACTAGGTCCAGTACATACTCAAGGGGGAGGGGGATACATAAGGCATACATCATACATAAGAGTGCATAATGCCTAAGAGGTCAATACCAGCAGACAGGCATCACTGGAGGCCATACCAGAAGCTGTCAACCACAGACACAGGTATGGGAGCCTGGGAGCTGCACCCAGAGAAAGTCAGGTTCTGAGGTACAAGTTAGAGTCATGGCCTTCAAGAAAATTTAATGGGGAAAATCTTTTCAAACAGAATATTTAAAACAAGTGAAAGCAGAATTACTTTCCCCGAAGCATTGAGTAAGGCCCAGGAGATGATGGGCACCGATCCTTTTCCAACTGCGACACAGGCCCAGGGCTGGGCTCCCTTCCTCCTGACACTCAGCAGTTTGGGAACAGGGTGGCAGCACGGACAGGGGGCATTCATCAGCTGCCTGATAAGGAGCGCTGCCAGAAGAGGAAGCAAACAGTTGCTCTAACTGAAGATGGAAACAAGCCAGAGAATCACAGGTCATTTCCCAACCCCTGTGACAAGTAAATAATGATGAATTTACGATGTATTTTCAAAAACTGAAATGCAAACCAAGCGTTTATTAAACACTTAAAATCTAGAATTATACCAAAAATAGTTTGAAAATCACTAAGATCAGAAACCATGTAACAAGTAGAAGAATGAAGCCGTGTGTAGCCAAGAAGCAGAGATCTAAGAAAGCAAGTGTCTTTCCAATAGGAGAAGCCGGCAAACAGGAAGGCAGATGAATGGAGTCTGTGTTGAAGTGGAGCATCGGGACCAGGCTAGAGTGGGAAGAGGCTGAAAAAACTAGATCAGAAGCTCATCTGACAGTCTCAGCCCAACTGCTGGGCTTGTTTTGTCTGGGAGAACATTCCTGAAGCAATGAAACCACAGGATGGAAGTAAGCTTTATTTGGGTAATCATGTCCTGTTTGCCAGGGCCATCTGGTTTACGCTTGTGTCATTGTCAACAGACCTCTTTTTATTCTCACAAGTGTCCCAGCTTGGATAATAAATTATCTCTAACTTTTGTGTACATCAAGCTTAAGTGACACCTACCTTTAAGGACTGGGTTCCTTAAACTCGCCTTGCCCATTCTTCTTCTTCCCCTTTAATTTCCTTTTGAGCTGGGCTTTTATAATGATTAATTCTCTGCTCAGTGATATCTTGGATCCCTTCTTCTAAAACATTTTAAAATTTTCCATTTAGGATTGAGACATAGTTAGATAGTCAGAGTTATCATCTTTGAATTTAATGTAACCTTGAGCTTACCTGGCAATCGATATCAGCAGGATTTTGATGCATATGAAGGTGGCCAAGTGATGCTTGGCTCTATATCACAAGGATTCAAGCTCCATAAGAAGAGAAGATCACCGGATGAGACCCTGAAGAGAAACACCAAGAAATGTCTCTCAATAATGGCTTGTGATGTAGGCAAAAAAATGTTTACACTAAGATAACTGGGAAAAAGGTTTATTGACTAGGCCTTAGCCTATGTTCATTTCTGAAATCTGAGCTGGGGTAGCAACATTCCAACACCCTCTCTCATGATGCCAGTTTTAATCTCTTGTTCAATAAATACATTTTCCTGTGAATTTGTGAGCTAGTTGCACTTGAGTTTGGGGATCCCAGGGAGGGAGGCTAATCCAAGACACAGCAGGGCTAATCATAGCTTCCAGTGCTGGCAACAGACATTGGACAAAGTTGTGAACTGCTCTGGGCCTCGGTTTCTTTCTTCATACGTAAAATGAAGGTCCTGAGCTAGGTGGCCTGGATATTTCCTTTCATATCCAGTTCTAAATTTCTACATTTGCAACAGTACATTTGATCGAATATTTTTGAACAGCTTCCTCATGCTGGAAACTGTGCAAGTGCTGGGACAAACATAAATAACATTCTATCCTTTTCTGCAAGGAGCTTAGTTTAGTGGAGGAGATAAATAATGGAATATTACAAAATTTGAAGTAAAGTTAGATCTCCAAAGAGGACACAGAGGGAGCACCTCGCTTGACCTGGGAAAATCAGGTAAGATTCCATGAAGGAGAAAGCCCCAGAACTGAGTCTTTAGGGGCATGAAAGAGTTACCCTGCAGAAAAAAAAAGAGATGAAAAATACCCTAGACAGAGAAAGCAATGGTGAGCGAAGTCTCAGAGGCACGAACAGCACTTTAGATTGGGGGAAAACAAGCCAAGGCAGTATTAGAAGTACGCAGAGTCAGGCTGGGGTGCTACGTGGAGGCCCCACCACGGATAAGCTTAGCTGCATAGTGAGGACTGTAGGTGATGGCCTGTGTTTAAGGATTTAAATTCTGGATTTCTCCCCCAGACAAGTGTCTCTTTAATGTTTAACAAGAGATCAGATCAATATTCTAGGGTCAATACAATGCTTAAAAATAGGTAGCTGACAGAAATACAGGGAACGACAGAGCTATCTAACAGGCACCATTTTAAAAATTAAACTTTCCCAATTTGAAGTGAAGAAATATAAAATATGAGAATTAGAAAAAACTTAGAGGTTTGTTCAGCCCCGCCCTTTCATTTCAGAGAAAAGGAAACTAAAGCCTTGGGATGGAAGCATTCCATCCAGGACAACGCACACCTCTTTTTGTCATGTCTGCACCTTTAATCCCATTAGGATTGCGATCAGAGTAAAAGCACTCTTATCTGGCTTAGTTGATACCTTCATAGTAAATTATTTGGAAAGGTAGGGTAATGAGAACTCTCCAAATATACATACATACCTTTGACATTTTATTTTAACTTAAAACATATAAAAGTACATTCATTCTGCAATGTTTCTATTCTGAGTCAAGATGCTCCTTTCAATATATGGAGGCACAGATTACACTGTCTTCTTTCTATAACCATAACGCAACATCTAAGACTTACAGTTTTGATTTTTTTAAGTAAAGCAAGAGGTTGAAGACACTTGCAAAGAAATCAAAGCATGGCGTCATTTAAAAAAATTTTTTCTTATTAGTCATCCATCCATGTACATCAGTGTATACATGTCAATCCCAATCTCCCAAATCATCACACCACCACACCCAGCCCCCCACCACTTTCCCCTCTTGCTGTCCATACATTTGTTCTCTACAGCTGTGTCTCAATTTCTGCCCTGCAAACCGGTTCATCTGTACCATTTTCTAGGTTCCACATATATGTGTTAATATTCGATATTTGTTTTTCTCTTTCTGACTTACTTCACTCTGTATGACAGTCTCTAGATCCATCCACGTCTCTACAAATGACCCAATTTCATTCCATTTTATGGCTGAGTAATATTCCATTGTATATGTGTACCACATCTTCTTTATCCATTCATCTGTTGATGGGCATTTAGGTTGCTTCTATGATCTGGCTATTGTAAATAGTGCGGCAATGATCATTGGGGCGAATGTGTCTTTTTGAACTATGGTTTTCTCTGGGTATATGCCCGGTAGTGGGATTGCTGGGTCATATGGTAATTCATTTTTAGTTTTTTAAGGAACCACCATACTGTTCTCCATAGTGGCTGTATCAATTTACATTCCCACCAACAGTGCAAGAGGGTTCCCTTTTCTCCACACCCTCTCTAGCAGTTGTTGTTTGTAGATTTTCTGATGATGCCCATTCTAACTGGAGTGAGGTGGTACCTCATTGTAGTTTTGATTTGCATTTCTCTAATAATTAGTGATGTTGAGAAGCTTTTCATGTGCTTCTTGGCCATCTGTATGTCTTCTCTAGAGAAACATCTATTTAGGTCTTCTGCCCATTTTTGGATTGGGTTGTTTGTTTTCTTAATATTGAGCTGCATGAGCTGTTTATATATTTTGGAGATTAATCCTTTGTCCATTGATTCATTTGCAAATATCTTCTCCCATTCTGAGGGATGTCTTTTCATCTTGTTTATGGTTTCCTTTGCTGTGCAAAAGCTTTGAAGTTTCATTCGGTCCCATGTGTTGTTGTTGTTTTTATTATTTCCATTACTGTAGGAGGTGGACCAAAAAAGATCTTGCTGTGATTTATGTCAAAGAGTGTTCTTCCTATGTTTTCCTCTAAGAGTTTTATAGTGTCTGGTCTTACATTTAGGTCTCTAATCCATTTTGAGTTTATTTTTGTGTATGGTGTTAGGGAGTGTTCTAATTTCATTCTTTTACATGTAGCTGTCCAGTTTTCCCAGCACCACTTATTGAAGAGGCTGTCTTTTCTCCATTGCATATCCTTGCCTCCTTTGTCATAGATTAGTTGACCATAGATGTGTGGGTTTATCTCTGGGCTTTCTTTCTTGTTCCATTGATCTATAATTCTGTTTTGGGGCCACTACCATATTGTCTTGATTACTGTAGCTTTGGAGTATAGTCTGAAATCTGAGAGCCTGATTCCTCCAGCTCCGTTTTTCTTTCTCAAGACTGATTTGGCTATTTAGGGTCTTTTGTGTTTTCATACCAATTGTGAAATTTTTTGTTCTAGTTCTGTGAAATATGCCATTGATAGTTTGATAGGGATTGCATTGAATCTGTAGATTGCTTTGGGTAGTATAGTCATTTTCACAATATTGATTCTTCCAACCCAAGAACATGGTATATCTCTCCATCTGTTGGTATCATCTTTAATTTCTTTCATCAGTGTCTTATAGTTTTCTGCATACAGATCTTTTCTCTCCCTAGGTAGGTTTATTTCTAGGTATTTTATTCTTTTTGTTGCAATGGTAAATGGGATTGTTTCCTTAATTTCTCTTTCAGATTTTTCATCATTAGTATACAGGAATGCAAGAGATTTCTGCGCATTAATTTTGTATCCTACAACTTTATCAAATTCATTATTAGCTCTAGTAGTTCTCTGGAGACGTCTGCAGGATTCTCTATGTGTAATATCATGTCATCTGCAAACAGTGATAGTTTTACTTATTCTTTTCCAATTTGTATTCCTTTTATTTCTTTTTCTTCTCTGATTGCCATGGTTGGGCTTCCAAAACTATGTTGAATAATAGTGGTGAGAGTGGACATCCTTGTCTTGTTCCTGATCTTAGAGGAAATGGTTTCAGTTTTCCACCATTGAGAATGATGTTTACTGTGGGTTTGTCGTATATGGCCTTTATTATGTTGAGGTAAGTTCCCTCTATGCCCACGTTCTGGAGAGTTTTTATCATAAATGGGTGTTGAATTTTGTCAAAAGCTTTTTCTGCATCTATTGAGGTGATCATACAGTTTTTATTCTTCAATTTGTTAATATGGTGTATCACATTGATTGATTTGCGTATATTGAAGAATCCTTGCATCCCTGGGATAAATCCCACTTGATCATGGTGTATGATCCTTTTAATGTGCTGTTGGATTCTGTTTGCTAGTACTTTGTTGAGGATTTTTGCATCTATGTTCATCAGTGATATTGGTCTGTAATTTTCTTTTTTTGTAGTATCTTTGTCTGGTTTTGGTATCAGGTTGATGGTGGCTTCATAGAATGAGTTTGGGAGTGTTCCTTCCTCTGCAATTTTTTGGAAGAGTTTGAGGATGGGTGTTAGCTCTTCTCTAAATGTTTGATAGAACTTGCCTGTGAAGCCATCTGGTCCTGGGCTTTTGTTTGTTGGAAGATTTTTAATCACAGTTTCAATTTCATTACTTGTGATTGGTCTGTTCATATTTTCTATTTCTTCCTGGTCCAGTCTTGGAAGGTTATACCTTTCTAAGAATTTGTCCGTTTCTTACAGGTTGTCCATTTTATTGGCACAGAGTTGCTTGTAGTAGTCTCTTAGGATGCTTTGTATTTCTGCGGTGTCTGTTGTAACTTCTCCTTTTTCATTTCTAATTTTATTGATTTGAGTCCTCTCCCTCTTTTTCTTGATGAGTCTGGCTAATGGTTTATCAATTTTGTTTATCTTCTCAAAGAACCAGCTTTTAGTTTTATTGTTCTTTGCTATTGTTTTCCTTGTTTCTGTTTCATTTATTTCTGCTCTGATCTTTATGATTTCTTTCTTTCTGCTAACTTTGGGGTTTTTTTGTTCTTCTTTCTCTAGTTCCTTTAGGTGTAAGGTTAGATTGTTTATTTGAGATTTTTCTTGTTTCTTGAGGCAGGCTTGTATTGCTATAAACTTCCCACTTAGAACTGCTTTTGCTGCAACCCATAGGTTTTGTATCATTGTCTTTTCGTTGTAATTTGTCTCTAGGTATTTTTTGATTTCCTCAGTGATCTCTTGGTTATTTAGTAACATATTGTTTAGCCTCCATGTTTTTGTGTTTTTTACCTTTTTTTTCCCTCTAATTGATTTCTAATCTTATAGCGTTGTGGTCAGAAAAGATGCTTGATATGATTTCCATTTTCTTAAATTTACTGAGGCTTTATTTGTGACCCAGGATGTGATCTATCTTGGAGAATGTTCTGTGCACACTTGAGAAGAAAGTGTAATCTGCTGTTTTTGGATGGAATGTCCTATAAATATCAATTAAATCTATCAGGTCTATTGTGTCATTTAAAGCTTGTGTTTCCTTATCAATTTTCTGTTTGGATGCTCTGTCCATTGGTGTAAGTGAGGTGTTAATGTCTCACACTATTATTGTGTTACTGTCAATTTCCTCTTTTATAGCTGTTAGCAGTTGCCTTATGTATTGAAGTTCTCCTATGTTGGGTGCATATATATTTATAATTGTTATATCTTCTTGGATTGACCCCTTGATCATTATGTAGTGTCCTACCTTGTCTCTTGTAACATTCTTTATTTTAAAGTCTATTTTATCTGATATGAGTATTGTTACTCCAGCTGTCTTTTGATTTCCATTTGCATGGAATATTTTTTTCCATTCACTCACTTTCAGTCTGTTTGTGTCCCTAGGTCTGAAGTGGGTCTCTTGTAGACAGCATATATATGGGTCTTGTTTTTGTATCCATTCAGCAAGCCTGTGTCTTTTGGTTGGAGCATTTAATCCATTCACATTACCTTATAATTATCGATAATTATCAGAAAAAGAATTCAGAATAATGATAGTGAATATGTTTCCTACTTAGGGAAATCCTTTAGCATTTGTTGTAGAGCTGGTTTGGTGGTGCTGAATTCTCTTAGCTTTTGCTTGTCTGTAAAGCTTTTGATTTCTCCATCAAATCTGAATGAGATTTTTTTTTTTTTTTTTCCAGTACACAGGCCTCTCACTGTTGTGGCCTCTCCCGTTGCGGAGCACAGGCTCCGGACGCACAGGCCTAGAGGCCATGGCTCACGGGACCAGCCGCTCCGCGGCATGTGGGATCTTCCCAGACCAGGGCACGACCCCGTGTCCCCTGCATCGGCAGGCGGACTCTCAACCACTGCACCACCAGGGAAGCCCCTGAATGAGATTCTTGCTGGGTAGAGTAATCTTGGTTGTAGGTTCTTCCCTTTCATCACTTTAAGTATATCATGCCACTCCCTTCTGGGTTGTAGAGTTTCTGCTGAGAAATCAGCTGTTAACCTTATGGGAGTTCCCTTGTATGTTATTTGCTGTTTTTTCCCTTGCTGCTTTCAATAATTTTTCTCTGTCTTTAATTTTTGCCAATTTGATTACTATGTGTCTCAGCGTGTTTCTCCTTGGGTTTATCCTGTATGGGACTCTCTGTGCTTCCTGGACTTGGGTGGCTATTTCCCTTCCCATGTTAGGGAAGTTTTTGACTATAATCTCTTCAAATATTTTCTCAGGTCCTTTCTCTCTCTCTTCTCCTTCTGCAACCCCTATAATGTGAAAATATTGTTGCATTTGATGTTGTCCCAGAGGTCTCTTAGGCTGTCTTCATTTCCCTTCATTCTTTTTTCTTTATTCTGTTCTGCAGCAGTGAATTCCACCATTCTGTCTTCCAGGTCACTTATCCGTTCTTCTGCCTCAGTTATTCTGCTATTGATTCCTTCTAGTGTAGTTTTCATTTCAGTTATTGTATTGTTCATCTCTCTTTGTTTGTTCTTTAATTCTTCTAGGTCTTTGTTAAACATTTCTTGCATCTTCTCGATCTTCTCCTCCATTCTTTTTCTGAAGTCCTGGATTATCTTCACTATCATTATTCTGAATTCTTTTCCTGGAAGATTGCCTATCTCCAGTTCATTTAGTTGTTTTTCTGGGGTTTTATCTTGTTCCTTCATCTGGTACATAGCCCTCTGCCTTTTCATCTTGTCTATCTTTCTGTGAATGTGGTTTTTGTTCCACAGGCTGCAGGATTGTAGTTCTTCTTGCTTCTCCTGAGAACAGAATAGGCCGGCTTGAAAACAGGGCTATACAGGATCTCTATCTTCTAAGAGATGTCCTCTGTCTCACTCCTGAGATGCTGACAGCCTGGGTCTTGCTGGAAAGTGACGTTCTTTTAAATTTTTATTAATTTTTTTCTAATCCCTTTAAGTGATATTACATCTAACTCAACAGTTTTATTAATTTTTCATCAACTCATCTTTATTGATGATTTTCAAGTCATTCAGCTTGTTTTTCACAGAAGCAATAACTCTGTTCTTAAAAATCATATCCTGTTGGTTTATATGATCTTAAATTACATAATACAGTACAACTATAAAGGCATAAACAAGTATGGAACTAAGAACGGCTGAGTCTTGGTAATCCTATGACTGTTTCTGGGACCACTGGTGTGAGGGGGACGAGAGAGTGGCCTTGTAGCTAGTAGTTAGCAGCAGCACCTGGGAAGACTAGTTTACCTAATGTGACTGTCCACATTTTTAAAAATTTGATTACCCAATATCATTCTTCTGATATGATGCAACTCTCCTTCTATCATCCAACTGAAAAGGGAAGCTATCTCCCCATATAGCCTGTGACTACAAAGAAAAAGAACTCTACACCTTACAGCAACCAGACACTGACTGATAAACAGAAGGTTAAAAACAGGGACTTTTACTACAGAGTACTCACTGTTGATTCATTCGTTTCCTACAGTTTTCTTTCTGTTTTTTTTCTTTTTTTAGGTAAACATCTTAGATAGAAAAGTCATACTTTCTTCTGACAAGACTGGCGCCATCTCAGTATCTCTGCTTTATTGAAACACAGTACTTTAAGTGATGGCTTGAAAAATGTAGATTTCCTATCTGTGTGAACAGCATATGCCCATGAAATGATAACTTCATTCCTTTTCTAAAGACTCCCCAGTCACTTCCCTTATAATTGGCAAAAAGAAAACATGCTGGGCTCCCCTTCAGCAGCAACAAACCCAAAAGAAGGCAGCAGATGGCACATAATCCTCCTGACTCTTAAAATCCATGTGCACCATTGAACGTCTCAGCTTCAAGGCAATATTGAAAAATGGTATGTTTCCATCAACAAGAGCAACAAGATAACAGAGCACGCTAGGATTAAGAGGTAAGATGCTCAGGAGAGAGACTAATAGTGGGCAATTTAACCTGAGAAAAAAGACCAGCTTTGAGGAGGTGTGTCATCACAATCCCATAAATAAGTACTGACAATTCAAAATCCAAGCCAAAAGCAGAGGCTCTCTCAACAATATACTTTTTCATGTTGACAATAATTTATGTTGAAAGAATCCTTATTTTCGTAAATTCTGTCAACTAGCTCTAGGGCAGAAATCGGGTCTGGTTAGGCAATGTATGACAAATGTTAGGGGAAGCAATAGGTACCAATTCTTGATTCTACTTTAAGGAAATTGATGAGAGGGATAAAACTATTTGTCAGAGATCCAGAGGATAACACAGCCCCTGGATTAGTTTAACCAACATCTTAGATATCTCCTAAATGCTAGTTTCTATGCTGATGTACTAGAAATACAGAGATGGAAAATAATAGCTAACTGTTTTGAATACTCACTATCCACTACATACTGGACTTCAGGCTTATCATGCACTACGTTGCTTAATTCTTCTACCAACGCTAGGGAATAGTACTATTATTATATCCATCTAACAGATAAGAAAAATGATGCTTAAAGATTTTTTCAGGGTCAGAAAACTAGCAAGCAACAGAGCTTGAATTTGAGCTCAAACAATGCTAAGCCAAAGAGTGGCTGGATAAGCTCTATTAAATGTCACTACCAAGACAAGGTCTTGCACTCAAAAGGTTGCTATGTACTGAGTAATGGATAAGTAGGATTTGGCTAGGTAGAGAGAACCAAGGAAGAGAATACCAGGCAAAGACAATAGTAAATGTTTCAAAATGACATTTCCAAATTTTTCTAACATTTTCCACTAGGACATGAATGGAGCTCATACTAAAGCCATGTGAACAATAAGGAAATCAAGGAACTCAATGAAAAGTATGATGATTACATGCTTTAAATAAACTGGTTCAGTTTCTAAGCACCTAACTAAATATACCCCTTCCCATCAGTTACTGTGGGATACAACAGGCACCACCTTAGAGGTTGCACCATCCAAATTTTTCTTCCAGAGTTTCTTATCAGGGAAACTTCCATTCGGGAAGCAACAAGTAAAGACAGAAAGAGCAAATAACTAGGAGCCAAGTGACTAAAGACGTATGTTTCAGATCCAACTGTGTCATTTACATACTTTATAATGTTGGAGAAAGTCGCATGACTTCTATGAACTATGAGGTTTACCTACCTGTAAAATGAGATTCATGCATTCTTTCAACAAACATGTATTATGGATCTGCTAAAACAGGGGTCCCCAACCCCTAGGCCGCGGACCACTACAGGTCCGCAGACTGTTAGGAACCGGGCTGCACAGCAGGAGGTGAGTGGCAGGTGGGCGGGCAAGCAAAGCTTCATCTGCCGGGCCCCATCGCTCCCCTTCACTCACATTACCGCCTGAACCATCCCCCCCAACCCCTTCCGTGGAAAAACTGTCTTCCATCAAACTGGTCCCTGGTGCCAAAAAGGTTGGGGACCGCTATGCTAAAAGGCCCTAAAGACACAACAGTCATTAAGACACCAACCTCTAAAAAGAAGCAATAACAGTGTCTACTGTCAAGTGAAAAAAAAATGCAAAAACTTAAAGTTGAGAATTATGTTTTATTTGGCAGACAAAACTGAGGACTTAAGGCCAGGATGCAGTCTCTCAGATAGCTCTGAGGGACTGCTCCAAACAGGTAAGGGAGGAGACAGGATATACAGGAGTTTTTGCAACAAAGACCAAAAAGTTGGAACTTCAAACGACTACTGTTAATTAAAGAAAACCAGATATCTCAAGTTAATGAATTTAGCAGTTATCTAGGTATGGAAAGATGCAAGAGTGTGGGCTCACTGAAATCATTCCTTTGATATGCACCTTAGTTATCTAGGGCCAGTATACTGTTCTTCCCCATCCTGAGTTCCCTCAGGGCTCACCATCAGGTGGTTGTAATGGCTTTGATGGCTGCAACATCCTCTGTTTACTGATATAGCAGACAACATTTTTCATTCACACTACCCGAGAGAGTTATTATGAGGACCAAATGAGGTCAGTGGAGGGTTGTCCAAGCATTCACAAATACTTGATATTTACTGAGCCAGGTGATACAATACTGAATAACAGAGAAGGTCTCTACATTGATGAAACTTACATTGCAGTGGACAGGAAAATGAAAACAAGATTATTTCAGAGGTGATAAACACTAAGAAGAGAATTTAACTAAAACCTAAAACTGTGTAACGCTTTAAGAGTGACTTAGAGGATGGGGTTGCTTTAAACAGATTGGTCAGGAAAGGGCTCTGAGGAAGTGACATGTGAGCTGAGACCTAAGTGATGGAAAGGACCTGGCCATGGAAAGATCCAGAAGCTTCCAGTCTAGGCAAAGCAAGCAGTAAGTGAAAAGTCCCCAGGGCAAAAGTTACATTCCTAGAAACAGAAATAATGCCATTAGGGCTGAAGTGAAATGAAGAGGAGGAGGAGAGAAGCTGGGAGAGGATAAGTGAGGGAGACATGGAATCTACCCTACATAGCCTTGTGATTGGAGAAAGGATGTGTATTATACTCAGGTGCAATGGACATCAGTGGAGGGCTCTGAGCAAGTGAGCAACATGATCCGATTTACACTTTTACATGAAAAGACACTCAAGATCACTAATCACCAGGGAAATGCAAATCAAAACCACAGTGAGATATCACCTCACACCTGTCACAACGGCTACCATCAAAAAGCCTACAAATAACAAATGTTGGGCGGATTCAAGATGGCAGACAAGGAGGACACAGAATTTGTGTCTCCACACAACTAGGGCACTTATCAGGCACTGGTGGGGGACCACGGACACCTAAGAGGATGGGAGGAACCCCCAGCAACTGGCTTGCGGGATCATGGTTCCCAGGCCAGAGATCAGGCACGAGCTCCTCTGGTAGGAGTTCTGAGTCCCAACTGCTGGACTAACAGAGAACCTCAGACCCCAGGGAATATTAGTCAGAATGAGGCCTCCCGGAGGTCCTCATCTCAGCGCCAAGACCCAGCTCTATCCAACTGCCTGCAAACACCAGGGCTGGATGCCTCAGGCCAAACAACCAGTAAGATAGGAATACAACCCACACATCAAAAAAAACAAAATGACCAAAAAATATGTTAAGGACGAGGGAGCAAGGTAAAAACCTACAAGACCAAATAAATGAAGAAAAAATAGACAACCTACCGGAAAAAGAATTCAGAATAATGATAGTAAAGATGGTCCAAAATCTCAGAAACAGAATGGAGAAAATACAAGAAACATTTAACAAGGACCAAGAAGAACTAAAGAGCAAACGAACAGTGATGAATGACAAAATATGTGAAATTAAAAATACTCTACAAGGAATCAATAGCAGAATAACTGAGGCAGAAGGATGGATATGTGACCTGGAAGATAAAATGGTGGAAATAACTGCCAGGGAGCAGAATAAAGAAAAAAGAATGAAAAGAATTGAGGACAGTCTCAGAGACATCCAGGAAAACATTAAATGCAGCAACATTCGAATTATAAGGGTCCCAAAAGAAGAAGAGAAAAAGAGAGGGTCTGAGAAAATATTTGAAGAGATTATAGTCAAAAACTTCCCTAACATGGGAAAGGAAATAGTCAAGTCCAGGAAGCATAGAGAGTCCCATACAGCATAAACCCAAAGAGAAACACGCTGAGACACATATTAATCAAACTATCAAAAATTAAATACAAGAAAAAATATTAAAGGCAGAAAGGGAAAAGCAAACATAACATACAAGGAAATCCCCATAAGGTTAACAGCTGATCTTTCAGCAGAAACTCTGCAAGCCAGAAGGGAGTGGCAGGACACAATGAAAGTGATGAAAGGGAAAAATCTACCACCAAGATTACTCTATGCAGCAAGGATCTCAATCAGATTCCATGGAGAAATTAAAACCTTTACAGACAAGCAAAAGTTAAGAGAATTCAGCACCACCAAACCAGGTTTACAACAAATGCTAAAGTAACTTCTCTAGGTGGGAAACACAAGAGAAGGAAAAGACCTACAAAAACAAACTCAAAACAATTCAAAAAATGGTAATAGGAACATACATATCGATAATTACTTTAAATGTAAATGGATTAAATACTCCAACCAAAAGACATACAATGGGTGAGTGGATACAAAAACAAGAGCATATATGCTGTCTACAAGAGACCCACTTCAGACCTAGGGACACTTACAGACTGAAAGTGAGGGGATGGAAAAAGATATTCCATGTAAATGAAAATCAAAACAAAGCTGGAGTAGCAATTCTCATATCAGACAAAATAGACTTTAAAATAAGCATTATTACAAGAGACAAAGGACACTACACAATGATCAAGGGATCAATACAAGAAGAAGATATAACAATTATAAATATTTATGCAGCCAAAAAGTAGCACCTCAATACATAAGGCAAATGCTAGCAGCCATAAAAGGGGAAATTGACAGTAACACAGTAATATTAGGGGACTTTAACACCCCACTTTCACCAATGGACAGATAATCCAAAAAGAAAATAAATAAGGAAACACAAGCTTTAAATGACACATTAAACAAGATGGACTTAATTGATATTTATAGGACATTCCATCCAAAAGCAATAGAATACACTTTCTCCTCAAGTGCTCATGGAACATTCTCCAGGATAGACCATATCTTGGGTCACAAATCAAGCCTTGGTAAATTTAAGAAAATTGAAATCGTATCAAGAATCTTTTCCAACCACAATGTTATGAGACTAGATATCAATTACAGGAAAAAACTGTAAAAAATACAAACACATGGAGGCTAAACAATACGTTACTAAATAACCAGGAGATCACTGAAGAAATCAAAGAGGAAATCAAAAAATATCTAGAAACAAATGACAATGAAAACATGATGACCCAAAACCTATGGGACACAGCAAAAGCAGTTCTAGGAGGGAAGTTCATAGCAATACAATCCTACCTCAATAAACAAGAAGAATCTCAGATAATTAACGTAACCTTACACCTAAAGCAAATAGAGAAAGAAGAACAAAAAAAAAAAACCCCAAAGTTAGCAGAAGGAAAGAAATCATAAAGATCAGATCAGAAATAAATGAAACAGAAGTGAAGGAAACAACAGCAAAGATTATTAAAACTAAAAGCTGGTTCTTTGAGAAGATAAACAAAATTGATAAACCATTAGCCAGACTCACCAAGAAAAAAAGGGAGAAGACTCAAATCAATAGAATTAGATATGAAGAAGGAAAAATAACAACTGACACTGCAGAAATACAAAGAATCATGAGAGAATACTACAAGCAAGTATATGCCAATGAAATGGACAACCTGGAAGAAATGGACAAATTTTTAGAAAACCACAACCTTCTGAGAGTGAACCAGGAAGAAATAGAAAATATAAACAGACTAATCACAAGCATTGAAATTGAAACTGTGATTAAAAATCTTCCAACAAACAAAAGCCCAGGACCAGATGGCTTCACAGGAGAATTTTAGGAAACATTTAGAGAAGAGCTAACACCTATCCTTCTCAAACTCTTCCAAAATATAGCAGAGGCAGGAACACTCCCAAACTCATTTTACAAGGCCATCATCACCCTGATACCAAAACCAGACAAAGATGTCACACAGAAAACTACAGGCCAATATCACTGATGAACATAGATGCAAAAATCCTGAACAAAATACTAGCATACAGAATCCAACAGCACATTAAAAGGATCATACACCATGATCAAGTGGGGTTTATCCCAGGAATGCACAAATTCTTCAATATATGTAAATCAATCAATGTGATACACCATATTAACAAATTGAAGGATAAAAAACATATGACAATCTCAATAGATGCAGAAAAAGCTTTCGACAAAATGCAACACCAATTTATGATAAAAATCCTCCAGAAAGTAGGCATAGAGGGAACCTACCTCAACATAATAAAGGCCACATATGACAAACCCACAGCCAACATTGTGCTCAATGGTGAAAAACTGAAACCATTTCCACCATGATTACGAACAAGACAAGGTTGCCCACTCCCACCATTATTATTCAACATAGTTTTGGCAATTTGACCCACAGTGATCAGAGAAGAAAAAGAAATAAAATGAATCCAAATCAGAAAAGAAGAAGTAAAACTGTCACTTTTACAGATGACATAATACTACACATAGAGAATCCTAAAGCTGCTACCAGAAAACTACAATAGCTAATCAATGAATTTGGTAACGTAGCAGGATACAAAATTAATGCACAGAAATCTCTTGCATTCCTATACACTAATGATGAAAAATCTGAAAGAGAAATTAAGGAAACACTCCCAATTACCATTACAACAAAAAGAATAAAATATCTAGGAATAAACCTACCTAAGGAGACAAAAGACCTATATGCAGAAAACTATAAGACACTGTTGAAAGAAATTAAAGATGATACCAACAGATGGAGAGATAGACCCACGTTCTTAGATTGGAAGAATCAACATTGTGAAAATGATTCTACTACCCAAAGCAATCTACAGATTCAATGCAATCCCTATCGAACTACCGATGGCATATTTCACAGAACTAGAACAAAAAATTTCATAATTTGTATGGAAACACAAAAGACCCTGAATAGCCAAAGCAATCTTCAGAAAGAAAAATGGAGCTGGAGGTATCAGGCTCTCAGATTTCAGACTATACTACAAAGCTACAGTAATCAAGACAGTATGGTACTGGCACAAAAACAGCAATAGAGATCCATGAAACAGGATAAAACTCCCAGAGATAAACCCATGCACATATAGTCACTGTATTTTTGATAAAGGAGGCAAGAATATACAATGAGAAAAGACAGCCTCTTCCGTAAGTTGCTGGGAAAACTGGACAGCTACATGTAAAGGAATGAAATTAGAACATTTCCTAACACCGTACACTAAAATAAACTTAAAGAGGATTAAAGGGGCTTCCCGGTGGCGCAGTGGTTGGGAGTCCACCTGCCGATGCAAGGGATGTGGGTTTGTGCCCCGATCCGGGAGGATTCCACGTGCCGTGGAGCGGTTGGGCCCGTGAGCCAGGGCTGCTGAGCCTGCGCGTCCGGAGCCTGTGCTCCATGGTGGGAGGGGCCACAGCAGTGGGAGGCTTGTGTACCATGGGAAAAAAAAAAAAAAGGATTAAAGACCTAAATGTAAGACCAGACACTATAAAACTCTTAGAGGAAAACATAGGCAGAGGACTCTACAACATAAATCACAGCAAGATCCTTTTTGACCCACCTTCTAGAGAAATGGAAATAAAAACAAAAATAAACAAATGGGACCTAATGAAATTTAAAAGCTTTTGCACAGCAAAGGAAACCATAAACAAGAGGAAAAGACACCCCTCAGAAAGGGAGAAAATATTTGCAAATGAAGCAACTGACAAAGGATTAATCTCCAAAATATACAAGCAGCTCATGCAGCTCAATATCAAAAAAACAAATAACCCAATCAAAAAATGGGCAGAAGACCTAAATAGACATTTCTCCAAAAAAGATATACAGATTGCCAACAAACATGTGAAAGGATGCTCAACATCACTAATCATTAGAGAAATGCAAATCAAAACTACAATGAGGTATCACCTCACACCGGTCAGAATGGCCATCATCAAAAAATCTACAAACAATAAATGCTGGAGAGGGTGTGGAGAAAAGGGAACCCTTTTGCACGGTTGGTGGGAATGTAAATTGATATAGCCACTATGGAGAACAGTATAGAGGTTCCTTAAAAAACTAAAAGTAGAACTACCATATGACCCAGCAATCCCACTACTGGGCATATACCCTAAGAAAACCAGAAGTCAGAAAGACTCATGTACCACAATGTTCACTGCAGCACTATTTACAGTAGCCAGGACATGGAAGCCACCTAACTGTCCATCAACAGATGAATAAAGATGTGGCGCATATATACAATGGAATATTACTCAGCCATAAAAAGAAACAAAACTGAGTTATTTGTAGTGCGGTGGATGCACCTAGAGACTGTCATACAGAGTGAAGTAAGTCAGAAAGAGAAAAACAAATACTGTGTGCTAACACATATATATGGAATCTAAAATAAAAATGGTTCTGATGAACTTAGTGGAAGGACAGGAATAAAGACGCAGACATAGAGAATGGACTTGAGGACAAGGGGAGGGGGAAGTATAAGCTGGGACAAAGTGAGAGAGTAGCATTGACATGTATACACTACCCAATGTAAAACAGATAGTTAGTGGGAAGCAGCTGCATAGCACAGGGAGATCAGCTCGGTGCTTTGTGACCACCTAGAGGGGTGGGATAGGGAGGGTGGGAGGGAGGTGCAAGAGGGAAGAGATATGGGGATATATGTATGCATATGCTCATTTACTTTGTTATACAGCAGAAAGTAACACAACATTGTAAAGCAATTATACTCTAATAATGATGTTAAAAAAATATATATTGGCGAGGATGTGGAGAAAAGGGATCCCTTGTACACTGTTGGTGGGAATGTAAACTGGTGTAGCCACTGTGGTAAACAGTATGGAGGTTTCTCAAAAAACTAAAAATAGAATTACCATATGACCCAGCAATTCCACTCCTGGGTATATATCCAAAAAAACAAAAACACTAATTTGAAAAGACACATGCACCCCAGTGTTCATAGCAGCATTATTTACAATTGTCAAGACATGGAAACTACCTAAGTGTCCATCAATAGATGAATGGATAAAAAAGATGTGAGAGATATATAGATAGATAGATAGATGTGTAGGTAGATCGATCAATGGAATACTACTCAGTCATGAAAAAGAATGAAATTTTGCCATTTGCAGGAACATGGGTGGAGTTGGAGGGCACTATGCTAAGTTAAATAAGTCAGACAGAGAAAGACAAATACTGTATGATATCACTTATATGTGGAATCTAAAAAATACAACAAACTAGTGAATATAACAAAAAAAAGCAGACATTCAGATATAGAGACCAAGCTAGTGGTTACCAGTGGGGGGACTATATGTATGCGAGAGTGGGAGGTACAAACTATTGGGTGTAAGGCTCCACGATGTACTGTACAACATGGGGAATATAACCAATAATTTTGTAATGACTGTAAATGGAAAGTAATTTTTAAAAATTGTATAAAAATAATTTTTTTTTAATTCACTCCGGCTGCTAGGGAAATGGGAGAGGATAAGCAGCCAAAAGTACAAGCCAGGGTATAATCCAGGAAGGAGAACATGGTGTCTCAGGCAGGGTAGGAACAATGAAGATTGAGAGATGTGGATGATTCTGTCCATGTGTCGTGGAGAAAGCTAAGAGAAGCGCTGATGATTTAGACATGAGGTAGGTGAGGGGGAAAACATCAGATAATATCTGGCTTGGGACTTTGGTAACTGGGTAGGTTGTGGTGCCGTACACTGAAATGGAGAACAAAGTTCTGCTTTTGCCACATTAAGTTCAAAATACTTCTTAAACATCTTAAAGATATTTAAGTGAAGTATGCTACTCTGGGGCTCAGGAGAGAGGTGACAGCTGATTATACAAATTTGGGTGCTCTACACAAATAGAAAGTAGTACAACTACCTTCTTAGATAATTTCAGTGATAAGAAGAATAAATGAGAAGAAATGTGGAGAAACAGAAGGCAGACAGTCAATTTTAGTGAGGCTCTTAGATGATTAATTCAGTCATATACATCCTAGTCATGCACCATTATTGTAATTGCTCTACTATTTAATGATTTTATGTGTTTTTACTTATTTATACTCCTCTTAATTCGAGAAAAATGAATTTAAGTCTACGTTGACAAAAATGTTTCATATGCTAAGAACTGTCTGCATATTATAGCAGCATTTTGCCTGTCTTATATCTCATCCATAAAACAAAGTAATAATTAGCCACTTACTACTGGTTACACTTTTGTGGTTTGACCTTAAGCTTAGTCAACTAATTATTGAGGAATTCATCAATTTAAATTGAATTAACCAATTTCATTTTAAAACTTAACTTTTGATTGAAACAACCTGCCAAAAGAATAAAGAAAGCACTGCTACTTTCTGATGCTGCCTAACTCTATGCTTTTTGAACTGAGGTATGAATACCCCAGGGGATACGTAGTGACGTGTTCCAAAGATTCCAGAAGTCATAGGATAAACATCTTCCAGAAGCTTTGTTTTTCCTTGATAATTTGGGCAAGAAAAAAATTTTTTTCTATTAAAACAAACACAGACGTATTACTGAGTGGAAGATCAACTTTGCGGTTGGCTTCCAAAAACTATAGAATGGGTAGCAGGCCGCTTTGGACTATGCTGCCAGGCCCCTGGGGGCACAAGTTCTCTGTACTTCGCTGCTAAGGTGACTCAGGCAGAAATGTTTGAGAAGCGCTGGCTTCATTTTCCCCTGTGCCCTTTGGAGGGTAGTTTTCTCTTAACCTTGTAGAGAGATAGGGGAAATTCATTCAGATTTCTCCACATCACACCTGAAGACGGAAGTTTTGCAAGTTGGAAAATTCCAAGTCAAAACATTGGAAACGGCTCAGGACTCTAAGCTTATCTACAAGTGCGCCTTGTCATCAGAAGAGATAAAAGGAAGAGCGAGAAAACAGGCTCTGCGTTCTAGCCCTTTCCTCTAAGCCCACTCTTGTCATTTACGATATGCAAGTTTGCCCCTCATTATTCTTCAGCAGCAGCCATTCGACTTGGAAGTCAACGAAGGCCGGGCATTTATGGAGAAGAGAAACCCAGACATGCTTCGAACATCGTGCTGCTCTCAGGTGGCTTGCAGACTGAGCAGCGCATCTTCTCTGGGCCTGTCCTTGCTCAGGGGCTCATCCCCTCTTTACACACCGGAGTAAGGAAACAAACAGCAGTGCTGAAAGAGGAGCGAGTGATAGAAGAAAGGATTAGCTTGGCTTTTTTCCATGTATTTGAGGGTTGAGCCCTCAGAGCCTGTTGCCTTTTTTCTACTCTGGGCTTCAGCAGGACTGGAGGGAATGGAAATCTGCCTGAATTTTATTTCTTTTAAACAGAGTCCTACAAAGGCTATCTCATAGCCTTACCCCATGGACTCAAGCACAAATAGCAATGTCTTGGCCAGAAATCATAAAATGAAAACGGCTACAGAGGACAGATGTTATCAAATAAAACAAAACAAAATTTAAAGACTTTTAAATAACAGTTTCCCATTCCCAAGTCACACTCTGTGGTTTTTGCTCAGTACTCACAGCATGCTGAAGTCTTATTTCCTGCAAAAAAATTGGCTCTGTGAGATCATTCTCTTTGAAGCTATTATTTTTTCTTGCTTTGGACCTGAGGTGCATACACTTGGATTAACCACAATAAATATTGTCATTGGGCAATGCATGGTCTTCTTTTATTTTATTCTTATTTATTACTTAGAAATGGTATATAAATGTATATTTATATAGGGAGAGAGTTGTATCACATACATATTCTTAAATAATGTATTGTTTAGTTTTGTTTCTAAACATTATAAGGATGCCATACTACCCATTATCTTCTGGAATTTGTGGTTTTACTCATCATACATTACCACCATTCATTTAAATTGCTGCATATTGCTAGAGTTCATTCACTTTTACTGCCATGTAATACCCTGTTGTAAATAAATTGTGATTTGTTTTTCCATTTTTGTCTCAAGAGTCATTAGGTTGTTTCCAGGCTTTGTGATTAACAGAGCTACCATAAACAATCTTGTAACAGATACTTTTTGCAGGACCATGACTTGAAATTCTTTAGAACAAAGTGAGACTGATATGAGCCATCAGGCTTTCTCTTTATTTCATCCCGGGGGACACTAAAGCAAAATAAAGGATTTACTCAACTAGTTTCATACTCTTCCCAAGAAAAAACATGCAGAGAGTAACTAGTATGTAAGTTCATGTTTCATACTTACTAAACATAGACAAAAGGAAAATTCCATCTGGTTTATAATTCAACTTACTGAAAAAAAGAGGAAGTGGAATCCCCCAGACACACCTCAATATATATCATGAAGTCCGGCCCACAAGGTTACATGCCTATTCAAAATGGATTATTGATACATGCAAATCAGCAACTTGAGAGTGACGAAATGTGAGTTAGTTCAAGGACAAACTGGATGATCTTACTTCGTGGTTTTACGCAAATAATATACAAACAATAGACTTAAAGACCTACATGCTATACACACTCACACACACACACACACACACACACCATACTCATATACTGTCCAGGTGCAAATGCTTAACTGAGTATATTTCTTCTCTTTAAGTTTCTGGGTTTTTGTAAATTTGCTCTCAGGTCACACTGGGTTGGAGGAGGTCAGTCAAGTCGGAGTGGTAGTAGCAGTAGTAACAGTGACAGTAGTAGTGACAGTGGTAGTAACTGTAGCACCAGCTAACATTTCATGAGTGTTTACTACTTCCCAGGTGTTGTTCTAAGCGGTTCACATGTATTTACTAATTCAGTAACCAAGCCAGCCTCATGAAGCAGCACCCTTACTGCATTTGCAGATGAAGACACTGAGGCATGGAATGTTAAATGCATTCCCTATGGTTGTACAGCCGGTAAATTACAGAGGTGGGAACTCTGGCTCCAAAGCACATGTTTCTAACTACTGTATCTGGATACCATGCAAGCAGTGTCATCTGTTATACTCTGCAGGTCTTAGTCCTCATACTGGACTAGACCATCCCTATGTCCATGGACAAGTCGTTCACCCTCTGTAGGCCTTAGTTTTCTCACCTAAAAAGTTATGGAAATGTTCTGTATGATCTTTTAATATCCTTTCAAGCTGTGTTAGTCTGTGCATTTAAGTCCCTGGTACAATTAACCTCTGATCATCAGCTCTTGCATTTGGACCTAAAAAAATTAACCTTTTAATATTAGGAGTCATGTCAAAACAAGTCTGTGTAATAGAATGTTGTCTTGGTCCATTCGGGCTGCTCTAACAAGATACCGCAGACTGGGTATCACAGACCATCACACTGGGCATCAGGATTTCTACATACGAATGTGGGGGGAACACAGACATTCAGACCATAGTAAATGTCCATGGGCACACTGCACTCACCGTTATCACCACTCTTAAGAGCTAACAAACTTGCCAAGAGACACATATCACAAAGGACAATACACAGTTGAGGGCTAGAAAAAGGAAATTGGGCTGAAAACCTAAATTGGATAGCCCCTTCCTAGTGACAGAGTTATAGTTTAAGCACAATAGCTTCCAAAGAGATCAAGAAAGTGAGCCCCATGGTTGTAATATGTGTCTGGAGACCACCTTTTTAACCCGTCCGTAGCTCCTGGAAGCCATGTGACTTCTGTATGTAGTACAGTTGGTATTTAGAACTCAGTTCCATAGGCGTATTTACACATAGTAGCTGTTGAAAGCTCCTAGCTGTGGAATCCCAAAGCTGCAAACTGTATTTATGTGCAGGGCTCCTAATCCCTGGCCCCAGCTCTGCTCAAGTCTGTAGAAACACTTCATCTCTGTAGACAAATCCTTGTAAATCTCTCCTTGTCGAAGGATTTAGTTCATTGATTGTCAACCATGAGCTACTTCATAAAACAACTCACAGAGGAATGAAACCTTCTGCTTTGCCTTTGGCAGGAACTTGTTACACTAGATAACCTCTTAATGACTGTATTCCATTTTAACTCGGCTCCAGAGAGGGAAACTAAAAATAAAGAAAAGATCCTTCCTTAATGCTATGCTTTTTGCATATTGCATCCACTGAAGCAAATTAGAAAAGATGGAGAGAGGCTGCTTCTGCCTCTGGAATCCCAGGGCCTTACAACATAAAAATAGGCCAGTTGCTCACTGAAGTGGTTATGTTTCAGGGCTAAAGGACCCACTGAAATATGCAAAGACAAACTTTCTAAACTGAAAGTGATACCAAATCCACATCAATGCTATTTTTAACACCTGTATCTGGCTGAGATGTTACTTTTTAATTCTCTGTTACATTTTGCAACAATTACCTTCATTTTAATAAATTGCAATTAATATTCAAGAGAAAGAATATTGGTTTAAGGGAGCACAGATGTATAAGCCTGAGCCTTTTTTTTTTAATTTATGGAGAATTTATGTCTACTTTATACTGAATTAAGAGATTTTAGGGGGAATATTCTCTCTTAGGAAAGCACTGACTGGATTCTACACAGAGTGGAGGCAAAGTATTTCACTTTGATATTAGAAGACAGAGTTTCTATGAAAGTCAAATCAGAGTTCTGAGAATTCTTGCAAGAAAGTCTCTTAAGATAGAGATTTGAGGTTCTGTAGCATGAAATAGTTCCCACATTAATAATGCCAAAAATTCAAAATTCTAGATACAAGTCACCTTGTGCGAGGGATGCCTATGTGACATCTACAAATGCTTGGTTCTAGTTATAACGTGCAAATCTATGTTTAATTTGGACCAAGTTTTCTATGAAGCAGAAGGCCTCATCACTTAACCTCCACTCGATGTGTTTTCTGTATTAACCAGACCTCTCCACTCCTCCGGAAAACGTAGGCGCAGATGACCTCACTATGTCTGTAACGGAGGACTAATGGGCCCCTCTCCAGGCCCAATGCTCATCGCTGTCCCCACTGTTAGAGATGGATATGCACCAGGGTCAGCTGTGTTCATCTCCAGACAGACTTCTTTTTCTTCTAAGAGTTTTATTTTTTCTTTAATTTCAGCTTTATTGTAGTATAATTGACTTATAAAATTGTAAGATATTTGAAGTATACATCATGGTAATTTAATAAACATGTACATCTCCAAACCAGTTTATGGTAGTTTGCATCTGTTAGCATTGTGTAATTTAATTAAGGACAGTGTAAATTGATGGCACGAATTAAACAAGAAAGAGAGATGTTCCTATGAAAAATAAATTGAATGTTTGGAAAGATTTGATAAAGTGGAGTCACAAAAAAATTATTGTTGGTTAAGATGCAAATATACTAGAAAATAGTCTACTGGCTCCCCATGGACACCCCTCCCTGTATACATACACCACCAAGAAAATAATTGGAGGAGGAATCAACTAGGTCTCTGTACTCAATTTACTTCTCAAGTATTTTGAGCAGAGGTCAGCAAACTTTTTTTCTGAAGGGTCAGATAGTAAGTACTTTAGGCTTTGCAGGCCATAGCGTCTCTGTCACAACTATTTACTATCACCACAGTGTGAAGGCAGCCACAGACAATACCTAAATAATTGAGCGTGACTATGTTCCAATAATAGTTGATTCATGAACACGAAATTTGCATTTTATATCATTTTTATGTGTTTGAAAGTATTCTTCTTCTTTTAATTTCTTTCAACCATTTAAAAAATATAACATCTATTCTTAGCTCAGGGCCGTATGAAAACAGATGGCAAGCCAGCTTTAGCTCAGGCCACAATCTGCCAACCCCTGATCTCGAGTCCTCACTCCACTAAAGAGAAGCAAAACCTCAAATCACACAAGGTATGATTTATATAAGGAAGAAGATGCAGAACTTCATTCAGCCAACCCTATTCAAAGAAAATGTCTTGACTCTATATCCATATATTGGTGGACAACTGTACCCATGAAGTTAAAATAGAATGGTGAAGGTACCTGTGCACCATTTTGAAGATTTCCTGTTTTATCCCCATTTATAATTATTTGTATAAATATTTGTTTCGTGTCTGTTTAAGCTCAGGCAGGCAGAGGCCACATCTGTCAGTTTCATGGCGGGACCCTCAAGCATGGCCAAGCGTTCTCCTAGTAGTTGCCAGATAAGGATTTCATTCAATACATATGCATCAGGTAGTTATTAAGCAACTCCACGTGAGACCCTCTTCCTGGTTCTATGGACACAGTTGTGAAGGAGACAGGCAGTGTCCCTGTTTTCACGGACTTATATTTGTCTGGAAGATACAGGCAACATACAATTAAACAAACATTTCTTCAATAAGTGAATGTTCAATCACCATACAAGCCAATATTTTAAAAATCAACACCTCGTTATGAGACACCCTCTCCCAAAAATGTCAACCAAACTTAATAGAAATTCTCTTTCCTCTGCCTATCATAGCATTTCGATATACCCTAAACATCCAAGTATTCAGTGGTCCTTCTTTTTCTGATGGAGCTAAGTCAATACCCCTAAAGAGAGAAATTACTACTATACCACCACCACTTCTGGAAGAAACGATATTCTGAATGAAACACACATATGGCTCAGCCTCTATGAGATGGCTGATAATGTCCCCCTCCCCGCCCCACACCAGGATGCCCACACCCAAATCTCTGGAACCTGTGTAGATGCTACCCACTACAGCAAAACCGACTTGCAGATGTGATGATGGTTAAAGAACTGGAAATAGGGAGAGTATCCTGATTATCCAGGTGGACCCAATCTCATCATAGGAGCCTTAAAATAGAACTTTCCTCAGCTGAAGTCAGAGAGATGCTACAGAGGAAAAGGCAGGAGAGATTTGAAGGACAAGAAGGTTCAACCTGTCATTGGTGGTTTAAAGGTGGAGGGAGCACGGGCCAAGGCATGTGGGTGGCCTCTACAAGCTGGGAATGGACCTCAGCTGACAGCCAGTGAGGAAACAAGCTCAGTCCGACACAGAAGGAAACAGAATTCTGTCAGCCACCTGAGGGAGCAAGGAAACGGATCTTCTCCTAGCGCCTCCAGAAAGGAAGGCAGCCCTGCTAACAACTTGATTTCAGCCTTTCGGGTCTCTAAACAAGGACACAGTCAAGTCTGCCAGACTTCTGTTCCACAGAAACTGTGAGATAAGAAATTTGGGGTAATCTGTTGCAGCATTGATATCAAATAAAAACAGGCTCTAAGAATGCCTTTGAACATCTCTGCTCTGTCTGTGGAGAAAGGTATTTATGCCAAGAAAATCTAGTCTGGGGTGCCAGGTAATTCATTTAGCGATCTCTCCAATGATAGTATTTTTAAAAGAAACTTGTAATGCTGATTACCACCTAATTATTTCAAACAGGTTGTAATCAGGGGCAATGTTTCTAGAACATGCAATACAACTAAAGTTACAAAGGCACTTGGATTATGTGAGCAAAGCAACTGGATGATAAATATCATCTTGCTGAATCAAGATTCTCACTTAGACTAATAATGGATTAATCTGTATGTAAATCACATAGCCCAATTACAACTTGTGTTTGACATTCTGTCTGCTTTCAGGGAGATAAAAGCATACGTTCCTGGCAGTAAAAAATGTCGGTCTTCTGCAATTGAAGAACAACTCACTCTAATTCCCCCTGCTTCTGATAATACCTTGTCCCGTACGTGACTACATGACTCTTCATTTATTGTTGAGCCTGCTTGTTTGATTTAATGTTATTTCAAGAAGGGGTTCAAAAAGAAAAGACACTTTGTTGAGTGGAGGAAATGGAGTGTTTTTGTTTACTTTTTACCTGAGGATATCTTTTGAGGAGGGCTGCATCTCTATTGGACCTCTTATTTTTGTTTTTTGTTTTTACCATCATAGACTCAGGGAGAACTAACACACTCAGTACTCAAAGTGTCAAGAGTCTGTAGGAAATGGGGGAGCAGAGAGAAACGGCAAGCCTGGATTTGGTAGGTGGAGGATAACATGTGCAGGATGCTATGTGTGATAGAACGAAAAAGGAAATGAAAAACCAAGGAATGCCACTTTGAGATCTAAAGTCTGGAAGGGACACAGAAGCTACCTTAAGGAAAAGGCTAGTTTGTTTCCCTGTCTGTTTGTTTGCTGAGGGGTATTTGTAGGGAGAGGGGACTACCTCAGTGGATGCTTTGATTCTATAAAGGAAATGCTCAAAGCCTGGTCCCAAAGGGAGAGGCTGAGCTAAATCGATGCTGAACTACCCTATAAAACAACGGAAGAGCCAGGGCCTTTGCACAGCCTGTTCTCTGCCTAGACTGTCTGGCCAGTGGTTTGCTGGTGTCGGCTCTTACAAGCTCACACAAACCAATGGTTAGCATCTATTCCCAACTCTGTTCAGTGCTATCACACTGGTAGTTTGAAATTGGCTGTGGAGGGAGTATTTACATCATGGAAATCTGCAACCCCTACAAATCAGTGCTCTCACTCTAGGAGAGCCAGTGGTTAAACATTAACCAGAACTCCTGCGTTATCCCAGAAATCTTCCTTTGGCCCTGTCTGTGCTTTATGCAAGTTCATCTCAGATAACCTTCCCTAACTACCTGATAGGAAATAGCACATACACTATCCTTCTCTATCCTCATGGTTCTCAAAACCAGCTGCACACTAGAAACAACTGGAGAGCTTTAACAACTAGTAAAGCCCCACTTTAGGCCACTCAGATCAGAAACTCTGTGGGCAATACTAAGCATGGGGGTTCTTTAAAGCTCCCCAGGAGATTCCAGTGTGAGGCCCAGGCTGAGAATCATTGTTCTATGCCGTTATCCAGCTTGTTCTTCATAATGATTACAACTATCTGCAATGATATCTTTATGTGTTGCTCTCCTACTAACAGAATGCAGGTCGCATGGGGGCAGGGCTGTTGTCTGATTGTTCAACACTAAATCTCTTGAATCTAGAATTATGCCTTACACATAGGGGTCAATAGATAAGAATTTGAGGAAGGAAGGAACGGAGGTGAAGGGAAAGGAGGAGAAGGGAAGGGGATGGGAAGGGAGGGGAGGGGAATGGAGGAGAAGGGAGGGGAGGGGAAGGGAGGGGAGGGGAAGGGAAGAGGGAGGAGGGGGAGGGAAGAGGGGGAGGGGAGGGGAGGGGAAGGGAAGGAGGAGAGAGGAGGGGAGGGGAGGGGAGGAGAGGGGAGGGGAGGAGAGGGGAGGAGAGGGGAGGGGAGGAGAGGGGAGGAGAGGGGAGGGGAGGGGAGGAGAGGGGAGGGGAGGGGAGGGGAGGGGAAAGAAAGCAATATTTCGTATGGCTAGCATCTCTGGGAGGGTATTAAGTTGCTAACTGATCTACTTCTTCCTCAGGAAATTGGAGGAAAGGGAGATTCTGACCTGAAAGAGAAACTGGCCTTACAACATAGGGTCAGGCTGGGGGCCTGAGGCCAGAGACACACCACCAAAAGAGAAAAAAGCTGATGATCAATGTGTGAAGTAATAGCTGACAACCAATTTTAAAATCTCTTGTTCTGTTACTGCACAAACCAGCTTTGTGTTAGGGCTCTTTGGGGACCAAAGGGACTGGCTCTTCCCGCACCTGGGATAAAGCAGTGCAGGGAGACATGGGAGTGCCAGGTTGTTCAACTCTAGAGGATGCCACTCACATCACACTTGACATGAACAGCACTCCCTGGAGCTGTGCAGTGCACAAGCCGCATGGTTGTGCCAGCGGCCTGGGAGGAAGAAGCGCAACCTGGAAGATATATTGTGGAACAGACAGAGTAACCAGAGAGGGGCTCAGGGGAAGAGTCTAGAGTAAGAGGCTATAAATAGCAAGGACAGATGTGCGTGCCTCCCAGGAATCCTCACAAACAGTTGTGAAAGGTCCTAGACTTCTTGCAGTCATATGAGATCGGCTGCTTTTACTTAGATGTTACCATAAGGGAAGAGTGTCTCCAGAAAGACGAAGGCCTTGCGGTACATCTGCCTGCTGTGATCAAAGCCGGGCAAGCACACAAGCAAACGATGAGTGAGGCTGCACACAGCTGTGCCCTGGGTATCACTGCACACAATTCAGGAGAAGCGAGAAGATGCCCAAGCAACTGGAGGAGCTTAGCTTAGCAGAGTGAGGGGTTTTTTCACTTGCTCTTCATTTTTTTAGCTTTTTAAAAAAATTTATTTCATTGAAGTATAGCTGATTTACAACGTTGTGTTAATTTCTGCTGTATAGCAAAGTGATTCAGTTATACATTCATGTACATTCTTTTTCATATTCTTTTCCATTGTGGTTTTTCACAGGATATTGAATACAGTTCCCTGGCTATACAGTAGGACCTTGTTGTTTATCCATTCTCTATGTAATAGTCTGCATCTGCTAATCCCGAACTCCCCATTCACCCCTCCCCCCACCCTTGGCAAGTCTGCTCAGAAGAGTGAGATCTTAAAGGACTAGAAGGAGGCCAGTCGGGAGCAACAAGGATGAGCTCTCTGAATGGAAAAAATAAAATTTTAAATCGAGTCCTCACCTAGCAAAAAGAAAGGGTTCCATTGCTATACTGGAAAGAAAATGCCAAATACTATATGGTTTTGATGGTTCCCAGGTTCTCAACAAATTTGTTCATGTGTCTTGAGAGCCAGAGACCCAGGCCAAGGTCTGTAGGGATCTGGGCAGTATCAGAGAACAGGTTTGTATAAAGAGCTCAGAACCATGAGCTGAGACTTGTGCTCAGACAAAGAATATGTCACTGAACATTTTTGTGTCCATTTTCCCATTTCACATGGTAGTTGTGAGACTTCAAGTGAACCTCACGTGTGAATGGGAGATGCTCATGGGGACTAAACCAGCTTGGCCTCTAGGGGGAAGCTGCCTGCAGATGCAATGGTAAGGAAGTGAGAACAAGCCTGCCCAGGCCTTGGGGAGCAAGAAAACATTCACGAGTGACAGCAAGTACAGCAGAATACTGTAATCCTGGATTTCCTGAGCCTGTTTTGTTTTTTTGCACCTGCCTCCTTCTTAACAGAACTTTTGGCCCTTTCCCCAGACAACCCTCGAAGGAAAAGTAATTTTATCACACACTTGAACTGACCATCCAGTAAATAGCTAGTGGCTTGAAGGTACTCCCTGCTGTTCGAAGCAGAGGGCTGGTGCCTGACACATGTCTGAGAAAGCTAAGTAGTCTGCAGTGATCTGGGTAGCTGATTGGATGGCTGGCACTACCAGATGGGACCACACATGAAAGGACACCAGCTTGAGGTTGCCTTGGGTCTTGTCCACTTGGGCTGCCTAAAAGGGCAGAGGGATCCCCACAGAAAGAGGGATGCAAATGCTAGATTTCCAGGGACTGTAGAAGGACCCACCAGTGGAGTAGGAAATGTACACTCCTCAGTAAAAAAAACTATGGAGCAAGGTCCCCAGAATAAGGACCTCTGAAATAAACTTCACTATCACCCCAGAGAGAAAGACTCAGCTTTAAGTAACCACCACCCCAAGGAGTGAGAAACCAGCCTCAGACAGACGAGTCCAAGTAAGAGCTTCCCCATCCCTTTCCCACTCTTCTCTTTCACCACTGAACTTGGGAGGAGTCAGCAACTAGCCAGCAAGCTGGGGCGAAAGCAGCTTGCGGAAGGTAGAAACAGAACGAAGACGCCAACCAGCCCCCTGGATCCCTGCCAGCTGCCAGCCCAAGGCCAGCCACCAGAGAGCTGAGAGCCAACACTGAGAGCTGACATTCTCATTTCTGTGTTAAGCAATCTGGGAACCTGTTACCTAAGAGGAATAAAAGTCACAGGCATAAGGATGCAGGGGAAGGTTTCCCCCACTGAACAAATTTCAAAGGGACTATGGGAGATCAAAAAAAAAAATCATAAAAAATAAAATTGTAGTTGTGTTACAATATCCTTTGTCTTGTTCAAAAGACCAATTACATAAAATTTTGGAAAGCCTGTGCCCTCCCCCACAATTTCTTTCTGCAAAATGGGAAAAGGGAATGAAATACATTTAAGGAATGATACTTTCCCGACCTACAACAAAAATTGTGGTTTGGGGATTATAACTATGTATTAGTGCCAAGTGGCAAGGCTAGGAGTGATCCAAAAGGGATCTCGGAAAGCCGATATTTAGAATCCTTGGCTCGCACTATAGAACCAGAGACAACAATCCCGAATGTACTAAGGAAGAATGTGGCTCTTCAGCATCACTAAGATTTATGTGCAAGAAAGAAGTCGTCAAATGTAAAGTGAAAGAGAATTCCCTGTCAGGTCACACTAAAAAAGAGCAAGAAGTAATTTCTCAAGAGCTGGAGGATTTGGCATAAATGGATAGACAATAAGAAAATTCTCCAGCTGGATTAGGAAGAAATTTTCAAACATGATTAAAACCAATGATCAAAACGGGAATGGGAAGGCCTCCCCCTCTTTCAAGGGGTAGAGAACGGCAGGGCATGTTTTTTCAAAATGATAAAGAGAAAGCTCTCAAGGGAAGACTAAAGCCAGAGGCTTCAAAGAGAAAAATCTATATCCCTGCTGCAATATACTTAGTGAAGAACTAGAAGAGACAAAAGTGTCAAAATTGGAGGTGGAATAGTGAAAATCAAAGAGCAAGTGAGAAGTTTGTTTAAATAGAGTGATAACAGAAGAAGGAAGAATAAGAAACCGAAAGATACCACCTACAGGGTATTAAAAGCAGCAGGACTGAAGAAAGAAAAGATGGATGGGGAGCTAGCGAGGAACAAAAGCCACAGGTGGGGATAACACTCAAAGGGAATGATAGGCAAGTTCTGAAAACAAGAAAAGGTAACCTACAAGGAACTCAAGAGGACACACAGATAAATGAGGCATGTTCTTGCTGTCAAGATGCATTTAAGGGGCTTCCCTGATGGTGCAGTGGTTGAGAGTCCACCTGCCGATGCAGGGGATGAGGGTTCGTGCCCCAGTCCGGGGAGATCCCACATGCCAAAGAGCGGCTGGGCCTATGAGCCATGACCGCTGAGCCTCTGCGTCCAGAACCTGTGCTCCGCAACGGGAGAGGCCACAGCAGTGAGAGGCCCGCGTACCGCCAAAAAAAAAAAGATGCTTTTAGGATCGTACACCATGACCAAGTGGGGTTTATTCCAGGAATGCAAGGATTATTCAATTTATGCAAATCAATCAACATGATACACCATATTAACAAATTGAAGGAGAAAAACCATATGATCATCTCAATAGATGCAGAGAAAGCTTTCGACAAAATTCAACACCTATTTATGATAAAAACCCTGCAGAAAGTAGGCGTAGAGGGAACTTTCCTCAACATAATAAAGGCCATATATGACAAACCCACAGCCAACATCGTCCTCAATGGTGAACAACTGAAACCATTTCCACTAAGATCAGGAACAAGATAAGGTTGCCCACTCTCACCACTCTTATTCAACATAGTTTTGGAAGTTTTAGCCACAGCAATCAGAGAAGAAAAGGAAATAAAAGGAATCCAAATCAGAAAAGAAGAAGTAAAGCTGTCACTGTTTGCAGATGACATGATATGTTTGCAGATGACATGATACTATACATAGAGAATTCTAAAGATGCTACCAAAAAAGTACGAGAGCTAATCAATGAATTTGGTAAAGTAGCAGGATATAAAATTAATGCTCAGAAATCTCTGGCATTCTTATATACTAATGATGAAAAATCTGAAAGTGAAATCAAGAAAACATTCCCATTTACCACTGCAACAATAAGAATAAAATATCTAGGAATAAACCTACCTAGGAGACAAAAGACCTGTATGCAGAAAATTATAAGACACTGATGAAAGAAATTAAAGATGATACCAACAGATGGAGAGATAGACCCACGTTCTTGGATTGGAAGAATCAACATTGTGAAAATGACTCTACTACCCAAAGCAATCTACAGATTCAATGCAATCCCTATCAAACTACCACTGGCATTTTTCACAGAACTAGAACAAAGGATTTCACAATTGGTAGGGACACACAAAAGACCCCGAAGAGCCAAAGCAATCTGGAGAAAGAAAAATGGAGCTGGAGGAATCAGGCTCTCAGAATTCAGACTCTACTACAAAGCTACAGTAATCAAGACAGTATGGTACTGGCACAAAAACAGAAATATAGATCAATGGAACAGGACAGAAAGCCCAGAGGTAAACCCACACACATATGGTCACCTTATCTTTGATAAAGGAGGCAAGACTATACAGTGGAGAAAAGACAGCCTCTTCAATAAGTGGTGCTGGGAAAACTGGACAGGTACATGTAAAAGTATGAAATTAGAACACTCCCTAACACCATACAGAAAAGTAAACTCAAAATGGATGAAAGACCTAAATGTAAGGCCAGACACTGTAAAACTCTTAGAGGAAAACGTAGGCAGAACACTCTATGAGATAAATCACAGCAAGATCCTTTTTGACCCACCTCCTAGAGAAGTGGAAATAAAAACAAAAATAAACAAATGGGACCTAATGAAACTTAAAAGCTTTTGCACAGCAAAGGAAGCCATAAACAAGACCAAAAGACAACCCTCAGAATGGGAGAAAATATTTTCAAATGAAGCAACTGACAAAGGATTAATCTCCATAATTTACAAGCAGCTCATGCAGCTCAATAACAAAAAACCAAATAACCCAATCCAAAAATGGGCAGAAGACCTAAATAGACATTTCTCCAAGGAAGATATACAGATTGCCAACAAACACATGAACGAATGCTCAACATCATTAATCATTAGAAAAATGCAAATCAAAACTACAATGAGATATCATCTCACACCGGTCAGAATGGCCATCATCAAAAAATCTAGAAACAAATGCTGGAGAGGGTGTGGAGAAAAGGGAACACTCTTGCACTGTTGGTGGGAGTGTAAATTGATACAGCCACTACGGAGAACAGTATGGAGGTTCCTTAAAAAACTACAAACAGAGCTACTATACAACCCAGAAACCCCACTACCGGGCATATATATACCCTGAGAAAACCATAATTCAAACAGCGTCATGTACCAAAATGTTCATTGCAGCTCTATTTACAATAGCCAGGACATGGAAGCAACCTAAGTGTCCATCAACAGAAGAATGGATAAAGAAGATGTGGCACATGTATACAATGGAATGTTACTCAGCCATAAAAAGAAACGAAATTGTGTTATTTGTAGTGAGGTGGATGGACATAGAGTCTGTCATACAGAGTGAAGTAAGTCAGAAAGAGAAAAACAAATACTGTATGCTAACACATACATATGGAATCTAAGGAAAAAAATTAAAAAATAAAAGGTCATGAAGAACCTAGGGGTAAGACAGGAATAAAGACACAGACCTACTAGAGCATGGACTTGAGGATATGGGGAGGGGGAAGGGTAAGCTGTGACAAAGTGAGAGAGTGGCATGGACATATATACACTACCAAACGTAAAATAGATAGCTAGTGGGAAGCAGCCGCATAGCACAGGGAGATTAGCTAGGTGGTTTGTGACCACCTAGAGGGGTGGGATAGGGAGGGTGGGAGGGAGGGAGACACAAGAGGGAAGAGATATGGGAACGTAAGTATATGTATAACTGATTCACTTTGTTATAAAGCAGAAACTAACACACCATTGTAAAGCAATTATACTCCAGTAAAGATGTTAAAAAAAAAAAAAAGAAGAAGCCTCAGTCCTAAAAAAGAAAAGAAAAGGGAAAGGAAAGAAAAGAAAAAGCCTCAGACCCTTTAGCTCTTACTCCTTTGCCCCACAACCACTCCATAGAAGGAGGTGGTGGGATGATCTGGTTGCATATACTATCTCTCCAGAGAAGAGTAAAATTGGGATTTTTGTCTTAATAAAGTCCTCTATTGCAAGAAACATAAAGAGAACAATCAGGGCCTTTGCTCCTGTGACTCCTGCACCAGCCTCTTTCTTCCTTGCAGCTGAGAACCTTAGAAGCCTTCTTGAGATACTCATTTCAGTTGGACTCCTACCTCACTTCCACTCTTGGTTTGTTTCTTTCATATCCTGTATCATATTACCTTTTGTTTCAACTTAACTTGATTGATGTGTAATTTAAATACAATTAAATGTGCCCTTTTTTTAAAAAAAAAAAAAGATGCTTTTAATCTGGACATGAAGGTCTGTATACAATTACCTTTAATAAAAATTGTGACCTGAAAATACAGCAACACAACACGAGAAAATGTGAATTGAAAAAAGTAGCCTTTGAAATGATCCTTAAGATATATATGGTTTGGGCTGGAGCAGAATTTAGGTAGGAACACTTGGGTGAAAGGTGTTCTAGAAATGGGGAGCAACATGGATAAGGCAGAAAACAGTAAGACAATTTTAAGACGTCTAACGTAGTCTGAGCTATTGTCAAACGCAAAAGAAGAAAGGTTTTTCAGCCAGTTAATAATTAACAAATAGATGATAAATTAAGTCGGATGATCCCATTATTCAACTCGAGCAGAGTTCCTGAGTAAAATGGACTAATCACTAAAATGTAACAGTGCATTGAAATCATTTACCAAGATCATACAAACACAAATTCCTGAAGCCCATCCAAGGAAGATTCTAACTCAATAATTCTAGGGTAAGATTTTTGAGGGGAGCCAGGTAACCTTTCACCATACTTCTGAATGGATAAAATACGAAAAGACAAATGCAACAAAACAAGAATATGTTACTGTGGTAAATTAGGTCATTGTTCTCAATTCTTCATAGTCTCTCGTAATAAGACCTTGCAGTGCCCAAGAGTGGGCAGAGTATACATCTCCACTCTACTGATATTGGGTTTGGCCAAAGGAATGTGGATAGAATGACAGTGTCTAGTTCAGAACAAAGGCCTTAAGAAGATGTTCTATCTTTTAAGCACCCGCCATAGACCATGAGAAGAATATGGTCATTGCTTCATTCAGGAAGAATATGGAGACAGGTGGAACAGACCTAAACCCAACCTGGAGCCAAAGTAGCCGACCAGCATCCTGAGGTAGAAATGTCCCAGCTGACCTATAGGCCTATGAATAAGAAAAATAAACGCTTATTGTTGTAAGTCACTGAGTTTTGGCATAGTTTGTTATACCACATTATTACAGCAATAGCTGATTAATACAATAATTAAATTCAAGGCTACGCTGCATCCTAAGCTAAATTCCCATCCCAAATTAATGCACAGTTACTCTATTCAAAATAACTAACTCCCCAAATGTCCTATAGAAATCAAAAGGCAGTATAAAAACACTCCAATATCAAAAACAAAAAAGGTCAAATAGAACCAGTGTCCATTATCAAATCTATGAGACACTTAAATTCGAAATTCAAATTCTTCGTTTCTTATAAATTAAAGTCCTTAGCAATTCCAAAGGCCAAAAACATTAAAGCCTAAACTTCTTTCTGTTTAATCTCATCCAGATGTGTCTCAGTATAGTTGCAATTCCTTCAGCAAATGCAGCCTGAGCTCTCTTCCACTGGAATGGTATACCTCCATAACAACTTCTGAAGTTGAATTTCATCAGTATCAAGTTTTCATGAGTCCAAATTACATTCCCACATTAAATAGAACACAGGTCAATCTCAGCCCCTACCTCATACTCAAAATGACATTCCCAAAAGCATTCCTGGAGAAATCTAACCCCATGCTACTGTTGACAGAGACCAGAACAGAGTCTCAGAGGTAACTAAGGTAAGGAGGGAAGGCCTAGATGATCCTTCGGTTTCAACCCCAGCAGGATGCCAGGGAGTCTATCATAGTCTGTAAATTTCTACATTTGACCCTACACTCAAGTATGAGAAAACTCACATTAAGATATAAATCTTTAGATGTTGATTATTACCCTATGGTCACCACACATGGTGAGATGGTGTTCTCCCCCCAGAGAATATCATTGAGATATTCATGTCTTCCTGTAAAATTTAAGAATTTGCAATGATGTCAACCCCAATCACCAGATTTTCCTTTAGAGATGCTTTACTATCTTATTCAGTAGATTTAAGTCCTCTTCATTTCTATTTTCTCTTTGAGCCCTGTGTCCCAGCCACATCAGTGCTGAATTAGGAGTGAGCCCTGTCGAGTGAGTTAGCCTTGAGAACACTATTTTCGTCCTGTGCCAAAGGTTTTGGAATTGTTTGAGCCAAGAAAACCTGCCTCCTTATATCCGCATTAGTTTTCTGCTTGAGAATCACCTTTAACAGATTACTGAACTAAAGTTGTCATAGATGGTTCTAGAAACCTGTGCCCCTAAGGGCTCACAGAGAACCAAACCTCTGCCATCATTCTTTTCAAAAGCCTAGCCTTTGCTTGGCCTTTTAATGCTAGGCCTTGAGTAACCATTTCAAAGGCAGCAGAATATTTTCATTTGTCACATCTTTTCTCGCAGCAGTGGGATATGCCTCTGGTATTCTACTTACCTCTTTTATTTCCCTATTCCTTTAAGAAAACTCAGCTGTGTTTTTAACAGCTTATCCTCCTTCTTAGTTTGCTGCCTTTCCTTCTCTACTGAGCATGGGGCAACCTCTGCCCGAAGAGAAATACCTTCCAAGTCTAAAGTACTGTAGTTTGATCCAATTCATTTCAACTGGTTTAAGGGGTTTGGGACTTTAATCATTTGAGGTACTAGATACTATATAATGTATAATTCATAATCAGCCAACCAAAGGGTTGAGTACCCCATAAGTTAAGAGGAAAGTGAAAAAGGCAAAACGAAAGTGATGAAAACTTAGGAATTTTGAGACATTGATATGCTATATGTGTGAAAGTGTTCTGGGCTTTGAGAGTGAGAACACAATATTTAACAAATGTAAATATTTTTAAAACATTTGGGAATCGAATATTATATTACATGTCACAGTGCTTTGTAAAAAGTATTATGTCAGAATAAGGGACTCTTGGTAGTCATCACCATTTTATAAGATGCCATTAATGACTGTATTTATGGAGAGATGTGGGTGGAAGTACTAGCATCGTGGAAACTTTCTGGATGAGAGGCTGTCCTTCCCTTCAAGGTTGGTGAGAGTAAATTAGCATTCACTCTCATGTCTAAGGCTTTGGCACACACAGGTACTCTGTCAAAGTTAATCCAAGGTTTTTCCACCCTGAAAAGGAAATGTCACCTGGTCCCTGCCACTGGCCTGAATTTAGTCAACAAAGAGCTGCCTCCTGGGTCCAGGATAGAGAAGAATAATGGTGGGGATCTGGGCTGTCAGAGCTCAAGGCCAAGTTAGATTCACCAGCTGCATCTATACAAGGGCCCTCCTAGTTGCCGCCAAGAATAAATCAGAGCCTCTGACGCCAAAGCTTCCAGGACACGTGGGGTGGGGGCAGAAGTGAAAATGATATGGAAGAGATTCATCATCATCCTCTCGGGCACTGTTGGATTTGGGTTTGGACCATCCCTACTAATCTGCACAGCCAAACTACGGCGTGAACATGGCAAGGACCAGCACAGTCACTGTCAGGGCAAATCCTCAGAGTGCCCTGCTGTCCCTGCTTTTTTTTTTTTTTTTTTTGCGGTACACGGGCCTCTCACTGTTGTGGCCTCTCCCATTGCGGAGCACAGGCTCCGGACGCGCAGGCTCAGCGGCCATGGTTCACAGGCCTAGCCGCTCTGCGGCATGTGGGATCTTCCCGGACCGGGGCACGAACCCATGTCCGCCGCATCGGCAGGCGGACTCTCAACCACTGCGCCACCAGGGAAGCCCCCTGCTTTTTTTGATGGATGAAGCAAATACCTGCCAAGGGACGAGAGGTCCAGAATGAACACCGGCAGGCCCTGGAGTGCTTGGAGACGATCCAGGGAGAACAAGTGTCCATCTTCAAAGCTACAGAGCTAGAGTCTGGTAGAATGGCATGGTTAGTCTCCAGGCACCTTGGTGGGCAAAAAGCTCAAAGTGTGTCACAAAAAGGTAATGAGGCTGCCTAGGGGTCAGCAAATCCATCAGTCAGAACTGTTGTCCAGGGAGCAGCTGTCCTGGTATTGAGAACCTCGATTTTCCTTGTGACTGGGGACAGGTGACTGATCTATGTCCAGACCTCAGCACACCTAAGCTGCCCAGCCAGACAGCCTGTGTTCCCTGACAAGGAACACTGAGGAGTGATGGGGCACCTGCCTTGGGAAAGTCAGAGTCAGACTCCTTTATGATATAGCTCCTTCTATTTCACTTTCCCAGTGCTGTATACCTCTCACCCAGGGCCCACCCACCTGGCAAATACTGATTAAGCGTCATAGAATTCTGTCCTAGAAGTATAAACAGAAGCTCTCACATGCATTTGAAAACCTGCAGAAAAGGGATCTTTCTGGTATTCACCAAGAAATCACTGCCGGGGCTTTGTCCAAGCTCTTACGTTGTGCTACAGGACATGATCAATGAAGACAAAGTGGATTTTTCTGGCATAACACAGTAGCCTAGAAAAACCAGAATTCCAGTCCTGGCTCCAACACTTACTAGTGGAGTAACCTTAGCTGAATGTCTTCACTCTCTAAGCCCTTGGAAAATGAGGACAGTAACATTTACTCTGCCCATTTCCTACCTCAACAATCTACAGTAAAGATTAAATGGAAAATTCTGTGGCCAAGAAGTTAGTTGTTATTTTTTTAACTTTGAAACACAGACAAATATTAGTATTAGTGGAACTATGTGTCGTCCTATGCTACATCCAATTGGAAGAACTCAAAGGAGTATAAAAGGTGAGACCAAATTAGATAAGACCCTCCCTCAAAACTCTTGGCCTGAAGGTAGTTCCTATCACTAATTAATGGAACAAATGCCCACAGAATCATTGGCATTTATTGTGGAGAGGGAGCTGAGAAACTCTCTAGTAAAAACAGTATAACGTAACAGAGGAGGGTTTGGATTTGGAGTCAGACCTCCTGGCTCTTCTCTTCACTGCCTTGAGCAAACACTGAGGCTTGTTAAATCTCAGTTCCCTGTCTCTAAAATTGCAGTGATAACTGGACCTGGCACATGGGGTTACTTTGGAGATAGACCAAGGTAATGTATATAAAATGCCTAGAATACTGTGCTTAGCATTTAATAAATGCTCGATAAATGATGGCTATCACTGTTTTACGGAGGCCAATTCTGTAATGCAGAGAAACTAAGTGGTTTATGCAAACAAGAACCTGAAGCCGCAGCCAGTTCTTGCTCCAGGAGCCCACACAGAATTTCATGGTTTCTCTGTGATTCGGGAAACCTGGAGCAGCGTTGGCTGGGCTTCTGGACGTCCTCACCTATCATTGGGAATGTTCCTAACTTCCATGTTCAGTTATGTTTCAGCTCAGGTTCAGTGCTGAAAAAATTTAACATGAATAAAACGAAAGAAAAAAAAAAAACAGACCAAGGCAAATTCACAAGAGAAGGCCAGCTCATGATAGCATTATGGATCTTCCTTGCCATCAAAGAGGCCATTTTCTGATGCCAATTTTACACCAGTTTTAAGCAGTATTAAAATGCCAAGAAATAATTTATCTTGAATCTGATCTGTTGCATAGGTGTCTCTATAGATTAATTACTGAGTTTTCTTATGCACGTCTTGGCACTGTCCCTGTCAGTTCAGCTACAATAACTGGAGAAACGTTTCATATAAGGGCACATAATATCTCCAAAGAGATCAGCTTCCTTCCCTCCGCTGGCATCACGGATCTTATGGCACTCAGGAAGCACCTCTGCTTTGCTTCATCACAGATCTGACATAAATGGAAGGTCTTCTCTGTGGCCAGGATGGTTTATGAAGTAAGCAGGGAAAAGGGCCTTTCCTCTGAAGAAGCTACAGCTAAACCAAAAAGTGGAACAAGGAACAGTCTTGTATCTAATCCCTGGAGTTAGCCTGGCTCCTCCTGTTCTCTGTTTGCCAAAAAAATACTTCTCTGATCAAAAGAGACTGTTCTCTCTTCCCATTATTCTCCATCAACCCTGTAAGTCTAGAGCCAACTCTCTCTCTCTCACTGGGTTTTAAAGCATCAGTGCACTGGGAATTCAGTAATTCTGATGCAGATGCTGGCCAGGGGCTCCGATTTATTACTACAACACTGCTTCACTCATGAGATGTCCCTTCGGCATGGTTACCTGAAGAAGGACACGCTCATATTAAAATCCTCCCGCAGGGATATTTCTCTCTGATGAGCCATTGCACTCACTCTCTGCAAAATGTGTTTGGCAACACAACTGTTTCCTAGTGTATCCATTCTATTGTTATCTCGCTCTGTTTTAATTTTTTTGTAATTTGTCTCGTGCTTGTCTCACTGTACCAACTGATTTCAAACTCCTTGAAATCAAATTATATAACGTTGTTATCTGCATTGAGGGTCTTGGCAGTGGTGTTCAGCCAAAGTACCTAGTGTATCTTTGCCTTTAGCAGCCACTCAACTAAAATCTCACACACACACACACACACACACACACACACACACACACACACAAAATAACTCACTGTAATTGCCTACATACAGATTTTGCCCTCATGTGTCTCCTATATTGTAGAAGAGATTCGCATGAATAAGAATTATAACAGAGTCATAAATAGGTTTCTGCTGCTTGTACCAACACCCAGAAGCTATAACACCTTAAAGTCCCGGAGGGTAACAGTGAATGGTTAGCTCAAAAAAGGTGGGAAATTATGTTAACCACATCATAGTCAATCCACAGGAAGAGATAAATAATGCCCAAACCTACTGTGAAAAGGAACTTTCATAAAATTTTTCTCTCTCCTCCAGACTTCTCCCAACACCTGACGATCTTCACAAGGGAACAACAGAGGTTTCCTGTGTGTGTACTACCCATGAGGCTAAACTCATCGTGACGTATCCGATTGCTTACAACATCCCCAAATTGTCCTTGGCCAGACACCTTAGCAACCAGTCTTCTTTGAAGGTGGTCAGTTTGCTGAAATTTTATATTATCAGCAGGCTCGTGGAAACACCTAAGGAAAGATGCAGAGAATAGCAAAGCTACTATAATACAATTATTTAGAACATCAGAAGAAAGATATTAAATATATCCCTCAGAGCTGTTCTCTCTTGAGAGCAATGATGATGGATCCCTCCCTGAGAATTCTGCTCGAACGGGAAATCTTCACATGGTTACGGGGCATCCAGCCTATTAACGCACTTCAACATTTCAAACCAGGTCTCTACTCTGATCCTTTGGTGGTTGCTGCCTAGATTGCTGTCCTGAGGATTCTCATAAAAAGATCAGGTTCGGGGCTTCCCTCGTGGCGCAGTGGTTGAGAGCCCGCCTGCCGATGCAGGGGACACAGGTTCGTGCCCCGGTCCGGGAAGATCCCACATGCCGCAGAGCGGCTGGGCCCGTGAGCCATGGCCGCTGAGCCTGCGCGTCCGGAGCCTGTGCTCCGCAACGGGAGAGGTCACAACAGTGAGAGGCCCACGTACCGCAAAACAAACAAACAAAAAATCAGGTTCAACAGGAGAGTGCTATGATAAATTAGCAATGCCTGCCATGAACAAAGATGGCCACGTCAGCATGGGTGCCAGGACGTTGTCAGCCCTAAAATAGATGCTCCACACTGGAATTATTATAAAGTGCCGTGGAAAGTCTGAGGAGGAGCATTAAAAAATATTCCCAAAGGGGTATCATATTTGAGTTAGGCCTTAAAGAGGGATAGGATTTCAGCGTGTGAGTAAGAAGGGTGATCTGGGCAGCTGAAGTACAATAGCATGAGCAAAGGCACGGAAAGAGAGAAACAGTGTATGGTCTGCTGCAGGTGGTGGGTCTAATAGACGCTGCTGGGCCAGGGTCGAGGCCAGTGATGTCCAGTAGAAATACAATGTGAGCCACGTGTATAATTTAAGTATTTCCAGTTGCCACAGTTTTGAAAAGTAAAACTTTTAAAATGTGTTTCTTTTCTCTCACAAGCACTCCATTGTGGACAAATCGTTAGAGAACTTGCAGCAGAATTCAAAAGGCTTTAGATTAATAAGAATGGCAGAGCAGCTGAATTATGCCAGCTTGCATGGCAGATACAAGGGGAACCATAAACTATGTGATAAAAACAGTGTCGTAAAATGAAACGAAATAAAAGGGAATCCCGAGCGCTCTGGTTCTGATTGGACTTGCCAATAACAGGCGAGGAGATAAAAAGGAAAGGAGAGGAGGGTATCAGTGCTGTAGGCTTGCTCATCAGCAACATGACAATGGCCTGCTTGGCCCCTATGTATAGGCAGAAGAAATATGAAATTCATTTTTTCTGGGAGGATCTGAGTTATTCCTTGTAAGATAATAACATTGAGGAGATTTTATAGCTGTTCAGCTGGATTAAATCTTCCTTATCTTTATTTAGGGTTCACCTTTTTTTAAATAAATCTCTTTACATTACAATGGGACCTTTACAATGATGATTATTATTACTTCCTAGTCCCTTCTCCCCAAAGTTTCTCCCTGCTACCATCTCTCATACAAAAATGTACCAGATTTGAAACCCCATGAGAAAGTTGGTTAAACTTTAGAGATTATCAGAGATTATGAGGCAGTTAAAAATGCTACAATTAGGCAGCACGACACTGCAGAAATAGCACACACTTCAGAGTTAGTCCAAATTAGGTCTGAAACCTTGTTCTGCCACTTGTTAGCTGTGAAAACTTGGGCTGTTTCCTGAGCCTCACTTAGTCCCAGCTTCATGATTCCTAAAGTGGGCAGGATAATGCCTGTCTTTTAGAGTTTTTGTGAGGATTAACTGAGCTAATATATGTAAAGCCCCAATACAGGATAACACTAAAAGTTCTTAATAATGAGTAGTTCATTCTTGCACTCAGTGAATATATATTAGGCACCTACAATATGCTAAGCAATGTCCTGGGTGCTGCAGACACAGCCATGAAAAAGATAAAGGCTAACTAATGTTGTTTCACAGTATCAACAATAATAATTCCCATTAGTATAAGCTCTCAATACACCAAGATAATGTGACAGTTCCGACCAACATGCCTATGCTAAAACTGACATAGACCCTCTGAAGCTAGATGTTTTCCTTCGAGATTATCCTGTTCTGCTTCTTTGTGAGAGCTATGAGAAAACTTAGCTTCAGGAAATAAAATGGCACTGAAATCCGGGGGTACAAAGATGAGTAAGACTATAGTCTCTATACTGAATCCTGTAATATCACACCAGCATCATCACAAATAGTAATTCTTATTTTTACTCTTGTGACTTTTTCATTCACTCATTCATTCATTCATTGAACATCCATTAAAGGACACTGTGGCACTGTGGAACTGACGTACACAATCTGTTACAGCACTTGCACTCACAAAGTTTATGGTAAGCAGGGAATACGGATAGGTAATGGAGCGATCACAATACAGCAGGACACACATTATGACAAGAGAAGTAGAGGGCTCATGGAAACACATAGGAACAGCACTTAGCCCAGCATTCAGGGATCAGGGAAAGTTTCCGAGAAGAAGTCCTGTCCAAACATGGGCTTGAAGAATACAAACAATCAATGCAGAAGGAACAGCATGTGCAAAGATCTGAAGATGAAAGGGAACACAGAATTTCTTAAGAACTAAATTTAATTTGTTTGGAGTATTAGGTGCAAGGACACAAGTGGTAAAGGGTGAATCCTGAAAAATCAGCAGGGGTGAGACGATAAACGACCTTGGAAGACCTTAGAGAGTTTAGATTTGATCCCAACAAAACTCAAAAGATGTGGAAGGGGGCTTCCCTGGTGGTGCAGTGGTTAAGAGTCCGCCTGCCAGTGAAGGGGACAAGGGTTCGAGCCCTGGTCCGGGAAGATCCCACATGCCACAGAGCAACTAGCCCGTGCACCACAACTACTGAAGCCCCGCACCTATAGCCCGTGCTCCGTAACAAGAGAAGCCACCGCAATGAGAAGCCCGCACGCAGCAACAAAGACCCAGCACAAGCAAAACTAAATAAATAAATTTATATAAAAAAAAAAGATGTGGAAGGAAATGATGGTGATGATGGTGATGGTGATGAGGATGAGGATAATGATGACAGGAGGCTAGGAGACAGCAATTTGTCATTATAGGACAAATAAGTGATAGTAGACGTGGCTGCAGCAATAGAATGAGCGTCTCTTGAGCATTGACAATGAGCTAGACTCTGTGATAGGCAATTCCTTAATTAATATTCACAACTCCACAAGAGTAAGCATATAACTTCACTCTGGCTGCTGTGCTAGGAATGGATTAGAAGAAGCCAAAATTGGAAGAAAGAAAACCAATTAGGACATGGCTTGCCGCTGCCGCTGCCGCTGCCATCTTGAGTTGGGATGTTGTGCAGCCGCTCTGTGCTAGAAACTCTGGTCTGAAGGTGCTGGGTTAGAGGCCTCTGCATGCCGCACCCCATGAGCCAGTGAAACTAGACTAAGCACAAAAGATAAGAGAAAAAATAGTGGCCTGGAACCGAACCAGCAATATCTTCAAGGTCTGCCTGTATACAATTTGATGAGTTCGGACATATGCAAACACTCATGAAATCATCACCACGATCAAGTACTGGAAGGTCAATGTCTTTGGGTTCTGTGGAAACAAGCAACCATTGGTCAGGACCTCAATTTTGTCAACAGATCCTGAAAAATACACTAGCCTACCCACAATTCCTGTTTCCTGTGTTGCTTCCCCAATCCTTTGCGGTTGACCCCTTCCAGGAAGCCTTCCTGACCACCCTTCCCCAGCAGGTGACTCCCTCGCCTGTATCTTGCGCCACAAAAGTTATGTATACAGAATACGCATCACAGATCCATCTCTGAGGGTGAGAAATTAGAAACAACATAAATGGCCATCCAGAAGGACAAACTAAAATACGGTGGGAAGCTGACGTGGAAATGATTCTTTTGGAAAGGGATTTTCAAAGTGGACTTTGCTCAAACTCAGCAAATAATTAACTTTTCATTCTCTCATAAAATTGAGACTGTGGCTGGTTCAAAGCCCAGGACCCCAGGCCTTAATTGAATTAACTTGGTTTTCCGTCCTTGTGAAGGATCATTCCAAACCATAACATTTAGCAAGGGCTGCCCTTCCTGGCATGAACATAAGTGTCCATTGAGAGGAGACTGCAGACTCAGGACTGTGGCACACAAATTGGGCCTGAGTGGAAAATGGGACACTCTCCAAAGGGGACAAAGCACTTTCTGTTTCCTACACTTTAAAGTTCCATTTGAATACATCTCCACACAACGCTGTGTCCACCAAAGCAAAGAGAGCGGCCAGTCCCCTGGGCTGCCCAGCCGTGGAGTACACCTGGCTCTTTACTCCTGCGCCTTCTCATCTGCTACTTCCTTCACCTGGAGTGGATCCTCTTGCCTCCCTTCTCTGCATGACTGCCTACCCGCCACCTCCATTCAGACCTCATTTGCTCCAGTCCTCCTTAGCTCTTGCGCTTTGATTTTGGCTTCATTCATGTCCGCTCTACATATGCATTTGCACCCCTCACTTCCTGAAACCAAACGTATTTCACCAACTTCAGATAAAAAGTTGTTATGCACAGAGGAAGTCCAAAAGGTCAGTGATGGAAGTCACTCTCCAAAGCTGGATGAGTCAAAATAAGACAGTCTTCTATTATTTGTATGTCCAACAACTGTATGTACAGAGGAGCTAAAACAACAATGACAACACATGAAACAAAGGGCTTGCAATTAAACTGTAAGTCCCCTGAGGGCAGAGAGCGGTCTCCTCTTTGTTAAGATCTCTGCTTGCCTTTGCACCCTGCTGTGCATGACTAAAACAATAAATACTTGGTGGATGACACACAGTCTGCAAACCAAGAATAGGACATCTCCCATGCCAGAACCTGGCACAACTTAGATTCGAAAATACGGCTTTAAGTAAATTTAAATTCTTGAAAGAAAAAATAAATAAATAAAGAACCAATTAGGAGGCTACCACAGAATTCAAATTCAAGATCGTGGTGGTTTGGACTAGAGTCAGTAGTCTAGTCCAAATGGGAGACTTCTGAGAAGTACCTGTGTCTAAGATTCAGGACCCTGTGGTTATGACTGAGAACATCAATTCTTACTGTTTAATGGAATCTAGAAAATTTAGGTGATTTTGCTTCATCTGCTTCAAATCCAGACCACACACTTTACATGTCCTTGTTGGTCAAATCTTTATAAGGAATGTTTTAAATTGTTTCTTTCTTATAACAGTCAAATTCAGAAATAAAAAGCGTTCTGTCTTTTCAGAGCTCTAGTCTGCAGGATTATGATTATTATACATTCTCCCATCAATGGGGAAGAAGCAGAAAGAATTAGATGCTCCCACAGAGACCCACAGACTGCAATGAGGTTGACGTAAATTCTTCTTCAAGAATTCCAGCGAATATCTGGCCTCCAGAGCATTGCTCTAAGGAGGGATACTGAATTTGCCGATGTAATTGCTGTACTCAGTGGGTGATACTGGACAGGGTGCAGTCATAAAGCAACTTTAGTCTTTCTCCTACACCCAGCTCAACTCACTCTGAATCCCCTCCCCCAGCCTGGGACAGCGGTCAAGCCGGCCCCAGGGCTTCCCAGTCCCCTAAGGTCAAGAACAATTTCACTTTAATAATTAAAACGGCTTATCCAATATAACCACCAAAACTCAAAAAAAACTTCATTCGATATAAAATTTCTCCCCTCTCGGCGTCCCCAGCTTCAGGCTTGGAGCCTGCAGTGGGCGCAGGGGCTTGGCTGGCCACCTTCGTCCTACTGCTCCCCACTTCTCCCCACACAGTGTGTTTCTAGAAATGGTTCCTAGCTTTCTGGCCATGGGCTCAGAGGGAAAGAGGGGGAGGAGGAAAGGGCACAGTAGGCACAGTCTTTGTGGCAGGGACCGTTGTATCAATAATTTGGTGTTGGGTCCCCAGGGTGTGGAGCTGGTTCTTCCATGGGTCAGTTTGACAGCTTTTTCTGAAATCCTCCAGCTAGGAGCCTTTGCACAGCTCTTCTCCATCTGCCCACTCCACAGGGACTCCCTCTAACAGGGTCTTTTTGTCTTTCCAAGCAGTCCTTTTGAGAGGAAGCCCTCAGAGCTCACATGCACACCCACAGGCTGGCTCCTTACTTCAAGCCAGAAAAACAGGCGTCTTTGCCCCATGCAACTCACTCCCTGCGCAGCCAAGCTAGCAGCATCACCCAAATAATTTCCTCTCTGATTTCTACTCAATAGAAGTCTTACGCTTTCTAAATTCCAGAGATCACATGTCAAGCTTTCCAAGAGTTCCCCTTGAAGCCCCTCTCACTGAGCCTAAGGTGAAGAGAAGCAGCCCCCAGCCTCCCCCAGCATGGTGGGGGGAAGGCACAGTCCTGACAACTCTCTCCAACCTCTTATACGGGCTACAGGTGGATGGATGGTCACTAGTGCTGGCAAAACCCATTTCACAAACTCACTGGCACGCCCTGCACTGATAGGCCATACTTCATTTCAGGATGGCATTTTACTTGAAACCTAATTGTGTCTTTCTCCCCCTGTAGGACCTCTGCCCGAAGTCTGAAATAGGAAGAGATGCACATAAGATCTGTTACTTTAAAAAAGACTAGGAACAATTACTAAGAATTCTGAGTATAATTATGTTCTCTCTGATCCTGCACCCTGAATAGCAACCTAGAAAAGAGCACATTCTATGTGAATGACAATCAAGGTGACTTAGATCTCTGGGTGCTTTGGCCAGCTTTTCAGCAATGACCCAGGACCTTCCCTGCCACATTCCCTAAATGTTTCTGTCCAGCTTTCCTGTTTCCTGACTCCTGATTCTGTCTCCCATTTGCATCCCACTCACTCACTTTGTATTTGTTGACTGATCTTGAATTCACTGACTTATCCCCTCAGTATACACCAAGCAATTTAGCCGAGATTCACATTTGTCTGGGAAGAAATAACAGAATAACTGCTCTAAGCTCAGGGCCCACTTTACTCAAAGTTACAGTAAAACGTTATGTATTTAGTGTGACATGTGAGACCCTGGGAAAATATCTCCTTCACCTAGTATCTAAAAGTCTTATATTAAAGATTCATTTAATAAATGTGTCTTAATCATCACCTTGTCTTAAGACTCTTTCACATTTATGTAATACTGATGTGCATTTAGCCAGTAATACATTTAGGCACAAGTTTAAGGGGAACAAGGTTTATTCCTTTTAGCCTATAGTTTCATTTTCACAATTATATGCATATATTTAAAAATACTTCAGTCATTATGTAGTTGCAGAGCTGAATTTTTGACAAACAACAAACTTTTTTTTAGTATAAGTATATGCCAAATAGTGTGGGGACCATACTTATATAAAATATATGTATTTATTATTCACCCGAAATTTAAGTTTTGCTGGGCATCCTCTATTTTAATTGGTAAATCTGACAACCCTAGTCCCCAGACCTTTCAGTCTGACTGCTCATTAGTGGTCCTCAGATGCAATAAGCACCTTCTAAAATACATCGGCAAGTTTTTAAATGGCAGTGATAGATTGGCATAGTAATATGTCAAAGACTGATCCCTTCTCAATTCTGAATACAAGTGATGGCTAACATCTTTCTTCTGATCTCCCTAAGAAAGGAAAAGAAGTTTGACTCCAGATTAGCCAATACGGGAAAAGGGTACCCCAACACATAGTCTTTGCTCTAATTCCACCTCAAGGCTTCCCAGAAAGATTCTTAAAACATATGGGGTCATCAGGAGTATCTTTGGCTGCAAGTAACAGAAAATGTAGACTCGAACTGGCTCAGATAATAAGGAAATGCCAGAAAGCCTATAACTGGAAGCCCAGAAACATAATGATGCCATGCAACCCCATGTTCTCTCTACCTCTCTTCTCTGTTCTCCTCAACGTCCACTTCCTCAAAGGGCTGCCTTCTCTCCTTACAGCAACATGGCAGCCAGTGGCTGCTGGAGCTGCGTACCTCCCCGTCTGCTTCCAGCAGGAGAGAAAGAAAAGGCTGTCCCTCTGACTGGGCCAACTCAGGACGTTCCGCCCCCACCCCCTTAGACTAGTGAGTGCCATCACGGAATGCCACGCATTAATCACCTTAGAAATCAGGGCTCCTCCTGCAGCAGGGAATGGGAAGGAGATATAAACAAAAATGGGCTTCAACAGGAGTTGGAGAGAATGAAAGGCAGCCAGTAGGGCTCACTCAAAACTATCATTAGTTCTTTAATTTTTTATTCAAATAGGCCATTAATTTGATGAAAAAGTTGCCCTTAGTGTGTCTATAAGTAAACTCACTCTGGTTGGTTTGACAAACCCCAGTGAAGCAAAACCAGATGAATTAAGTCTGCCTTTGGGAAAATATACTAATAGCTGTATTAGAAACATAAGTAAACACTTCAAGAATTTATATGAAACACTCTTCCTCTGGGACTGAGCAACACAGACATGTTCAAAGTCATTCCTGAATCTTCCTCTTATGAAGGATAGTAATAATGACACATTAAATTGAATAAATCCTCCTAGAACTATTTCTACATTAATTTCATTTGGGTCTCACTATAACCTAGAGACAGTCCCGTTTATTCAACAAGGAAACGGAACCCCACCCTGATTTAGGGATCTGTCCAAGGTCACATTCGGTTACACTGGAAATTGGAACGAGAGTGCAGTCCATTTTGTCACACCTTCTTGCTGCACACAGTGGAGGCATGCATCTTTTTATACTGACACAAGAGCTCTGGTCTATATGCAACTTCTGGGCTCAGCATGGCAATGAAGAATGAGTTAGTTGGGGGAGGGGGATACTTTTAGAAATGCTGCTACTTTTTTTTTTTCTTTATACAGCAGGTTCTTATTAGTTATCCATTTTATGCGTATCAGTTTATATATGTCAATCCCAATCTCCCAATTCATCACACCACCGCCACGCCTCCCCACCGCTTCCCCCCCTTGGTGTCCATACATTTGTTCTCTACATCTGTGTCTCAATTTCTGCCCTGCAAACTGGTTCATCTGTACCATTTTTCTAGGTTTCATGTATACGCATTAATATATGATATTTGTTTTTCTGACTTATTTCACTCTGTATGACAGTCTCTAGATTCACGTCTTTACAAATGACCCACTTTCATTCCTTTTTATGGCTGAGTAATATTCCATTGTATATATGTACCACATCTTTATCTATGTTTCTGTCGATGGGCATTTAGGTTGTTTCCATGACCTGGCTATTGTAAATAGTGCTGCAATGAACACTGGGGTGCATGTGTCTTTGAATTATGGTTTTCTCTGGGTATATGCCCAGTAGTGGGATTGCTGGGTCATATGGTAATTCTATTTTTAGTTTTTTAAGGAATCTCCATACTGTTCTCCATAGTGGCTGTATAAGTTTACATTCCCACAAACAGTGCGAGAGGGTTCCCTTTTCTCCACACCCTCTCCAGTGAAATGCTGCTACATTCAAATTTAAAATCATTGTATTACATTTTTAGTAGCCTTTACATAACAGAATAATATGGGTAAGAATAAAGTCCATGAAAAGGAATCCTACACAAAGTCTTTATGGCTAAGCCTCTTCTTTTCACCCACTGCCACTATATGAGTTATAAATATTTTTATTAAACATACAGACACACACGCATACACACAATTCACAAAGTATACACTGAACTGGTTTAGGCAGAAGTGTAAATGCACTGGCTCACAAAACTTAAAAGTCTAGGATGTCTCAACTTCAGAGGCTCAAAGAAAGTCACCAGTGCCTGGTAACTTGCCCTCTCCTTGCTCTGCTATCCTGCACATGGGCTTCAGTCTCAGGCTCCACTTGGGGATACAGTAGCTGCCACCTTTTCCGGAAGGAAACCTCTGAGTATCAACACCAACACAAAGGGGAGTGTGCTTCTCTGCCAACACTCCCAGAATTGTCTCCTTGTTACCCACCGGCTCTGAGAGGGCCACATGCCCATCTCTGAAGCAGTCGCTACAGATATAACGACTATAGAATACAGATCTCTGATCAGGCATGCTGGAGTTAGATGCCTACCTATGGGGCCAGGGCTGCAGTCAACTCCATCCAAAGCACATAGATTACATAGTGAAGGGGAAGTGGTTACCTAGAAGAGAAACAGAGTCCTGTTTTCTTTTGATTTTTAATCTTTTTTTACACTTTTAATAAACTTAATTTTTTTAGAGCAGTTTTGGGTTCAAAGCAAAATTGAGCAAAATGTTCTGAGAATTCCCAAATACCCCCACCCCCACACATGCACAACCTTGCCAATGTTGACTTCCGACACCACAGTGATCTATTTGTTGCAACTGATGAAGCTAGACTGACACATCACTATTACCCAAAGTCCACAGTTTACATTAGGGTTTACTCTTGGCATTGTACATTGACTGGGTTTTGACAAATGTATGACATGTATCCATCATTGTAGTTTCATACAGAATAATTTCATTGTCTTAAAAATCCTCTGTGCTTCAACTGTTCATCTCACCCTTCATTCTAACTAGACACAATTAATCATTTTACTGTCTCCATAGTTTTGTCTTTTCCAGAATATCACATTTGGAATCACACAGTATGTAACCCTTTCAGATTGGCTTCTTCCACTTATATATGTTTATGTTTCCTCCATTTCTTTTTCATGGCTTGGTAATTTTTATCTTTTTAACACTGAATAATATTTCATTCTCTGGATGAACCACCATTTGTTTATCCACTCACCTACTGAAGGACATCTTGGTTGCTTCCAAGTTTTGGCAATTATGAATAAAGTTGCTATAAATACCCATATGCAGGTTTTTGGGTGGACTTAAGTTTTTAGCTCCTTTGGGTAAATACCAAGGAGCACAACTGCAGGGTTGTATAGTAAGAGTATGTTTAGTTTTATAAGGAACTGCCAAACTGTCTTTTAAAGTGGCTGCACCATTTTGTATTTCCATCGGCAATAAAAGAGAGTTCCTGTTTCTCCACATCCTGCCAGTATTTAGTGTTGCCAGTGTTTTGGACTTTGGCCACACTAATAGGTATGTAGTGGCATCTCGTTTGTTTGTTTGTTTGTTTTTTGGTGTGGGTTATTTTTTTTAAATTGGAGTACAGTTGATTTACAAAGCTGTGTTAGTTTCAGGTATACAGCAAAGTGAATCAGCTATACATATACATATATTAATAGCCAGGACATGGAAGCAACCTAAATGTCCATCAGCAGAGGAATGTGGTACATATATACAATGGAATATTACTCAGTCATAAAAAAGAACAAAATAATGCCATCTGCAGCAACGTGGATGGACCTAGAGATTGTCATACTGAGTGAAGTAAGTCATACACAGAAAGAGTAATATCATATATCACTTATATGTAGAATCTAAAAATAAGGGTACAAATGAACTTATTTACAAAACAGAGGTAAAGTCACAGATGTAGAAAACAAACTTATGGTTACCAGGGGATGGGAGGGCAAGGATAAACTGGGAGATTGGGACTGACATATACATGCTACTATATATAAAATAGATAACTAATAAGAACCTGCTTTATAGCACAGGGAACTCTACTCAATACAGAGTCCTGTGTAAGAAGAAGGGTGATTAGATGCTGGGAGACAAAAATTAATGTATCTATTACATTCATGAGCAAAAACAAGAACTTATTCAACATCATGCTAAACTATATTGTACCATTGCCTATGCAGTGCCTTTTCTCAAGTCTTTAAAGAAACTGAATTAACCATCTGGATTATTCCCTTTTGGGCAACATTTGCACAGGTAATCTGACTCAGGAACAATAAGACACAAACCCTGAGGTTTGAGGTTATATTTTCATTCAAAGAAACTGACTTTGAATGTCGGTTTAATATACATTGCCATTCTTTATCTGATGGCTTAAGAACAATTAACTGGCTGGAGGAGACAAAGAGAAGAAAGGATGAAGCCCCATGCTTCCTAAAGGTTACCAGCATGAAGCAGAGAAGGGCCCTGGTTTATGCTGAGTGTCAGAAACATTTGTCTCTGAAGCTGAAATGATCTCACTGACAGATACAAAATCTGATCATGGGGAGTTTGTAGAAGAACTTGAGCAGCAAGGAAAATCAAAAGCAGTGAAAATCAAGCCAAAAAAACCCCAAAACACTTTCGGAGCTGGTCATCACTTAAGAGTTGTTCACAAAAGCTCTTTTGTCCTCTTAGAAGAACGAACCAACTCCATATTAAAAGATGTGGCTAAAATCTCACTGGCAGCCATCAAGTCTGGAACTTTGCAAACAGCAGTCACCATGGAGATGTTTCAAGTGCCCTCACATGAGCCTGCATCATTTCAGTCCATTTTCCAAATGGATCTAAATTTTATCTTGCTGGGTAAATTGCCTTCTGTCTCACCTCTGTGTCTCTCCCTCTCCTTCACCCATACTTTCTGTCACAATGTTTTTAAAAAGGAAAAATGAATCCCTACCCTCTGAGGTTTCAGGCTCTGGACTAGAGATAGAACCAAGGGGAAGAAAATGAAATTCTCAAGTAGACACTATTTACAATAATATAAAAAGAATCAACTGCCAAAGACTATATCTAACAAAAGATATGCAAGACTTCTACATAGAAAACTACCAAATATTGTTAACAGAAATTTAGTAAGGCCTAAATAAACTGAGTGATATTCCAGGTTCGTAGTTTTGTATGCCCCAATGTTGTAAATCTGGGAATTCTCTGCAAATTGATGTGTAAATCTAAAGCAATCTCTATCAAAATCTAAATCTCAGCATCTTTATTTTTAAGAATTTTACAGTGTAGTTTTTTAAAGTTACATAGTAAACAAAAGGCCAAAAACATCCACGATAATGGCAAAAAGGAAGAACAAAGTTGGAAAATGTATACTACGAGACGTTAAGACTTATCATCCCAAGACACTATAAGGCTGCAGTAATTAAAGTGTAAGTACAGGTACAAGCATAGAAAAGTAGAATAATGGAACAGAATAGGGAAACAGACCCCATGTCTACAATCACTGAATTTATGATAAAGATAACTTCAAAACAGAGTAGAGAAAGAGTGGTCTTTTCAGTAAACAATGCTAGGTCAATTGGGTATCCATAAAGAGAAAAAGTAAGTTAGAATCATAACTCACACCATACAGACAAGTCAACTGCAGACAGGCTGTAAATTGAATGTGAAAGATAAAATATACATCTTTTAAAAGAATATGAAGGACAATATCTTTATGACCTTGAGGTAAGCAAAATCTCTTAAACAGGACAAAAATACACTAACCATAAGAAAGAAATTAATAAACTGAATGCTGTTTAAATTAAGAAATTCTGCTCTCTAAAAGATACCATTTAGACAGTGAAAAGTCAAGGCACAGAGTGGGAAGAAATATTTTAAAATATATATATATATATACATATCCTACAAAAGACTCGCGTCCACAATATATAACTAATGTTTGCAAGAAAAAGACAGATAATCCAATAGTAAAATGGACAAAAATAATTCAACAGGCACTTCACAGAAGGGTTTATCCAAATAGCCAGTATATATGAAGAGATGCTCAACTTCATTAGCCATCCAAAAAAATGAGAATTGAAACCACAATATGGCTAAAATGAAAATCACTGAAAATGCCAAGTGTTGGTAAGGATGTGGAGTATCCAGAACTCTCATACACTGCTAATGAGATGATACATTGATACAACCACTTTAAAAAACTGCATATGTGCCTATCCTGTGATCCAGCAATTTCATCCCACGTAGATAGCCAGCGAAAATGACTACACATATTCACCAAAAGACATGGACAAGAGTGAGCATAAGAGCATGATTCATTACTGCCAAAAACTAGAAAACACCCAAATACCCATCCATAGCAGAATTCATAGAATTCATACAGTGGAAAATTGTATTATGGTGTGAACTGTCAGTACAGCTATTACTTTTGTGGGGCTAGTGATGACTGAGTGTAAGGGAGGTTTCTGGGATGCTAGTAAAATGTGGGTGCTGATTACACTTATTATAATTATGAACATATAATTCTATGTTCACTTGGTAAAAATTCATTTACAATCTATGCACTTTTCCATATATAGTTATATTTCATAAGGAAATTTCAAATACTGGGGATAAAGAGGGAAAGAATGAAAAGGGAGAAGTGCTTGCAAATGCTCAGGAAATGAGTTAATTGAAACAAGTCCAATATTGGTAACTATTTTCTGCCAACTGGACATGACTTTGTGTGACATGACATGCAGGCAGAGAGCAGCCCCATCTTGAGGCAGTTCAAACATCAATACCAAACTATGATGATGCCCACATATGCAGAATTCCAGCATTCTCTCTCAGGGTTTGAGGAAGATACAAGAAAGTGTTTTCCCGGTCTGGTAAAGAGGGCCATTCTGCTAACATGTTGTTTTTGGTTTAGCAGGCAGGTCCTATCTACTCAATGACTTCATCCAATCTCACAGTTTCAAATGACATCTAAATGCTGATGATTCCAAAATGTATAAAACCAACTCAGACCTCTCCACTGAACTTCAGAATTATAGAGCTCGAATCATACAAAAGTGCCATTTTCTGTGGGGCTAAAAATGTGTGATTTCAGACAGCTCAACTTATAAATAAACTGCCTAATTTATATTTCTAATAAGCATCTCTAATATAACTTATCCAAAACCAAATCTTCCTCTCTTGCATCTGCCCACCTCAATACTTGGCAATCGAATTCTTCCTTCGCTCTAGCTAAAAACCTGGACCATCGTTGACTCCTCTCTGTCTCTAAAACCACATATTGAATCCATCAACAAATCAACCCTGCCAGGCCTGCCTTCAGAGTAGATCCATAGTCAGACAGCTTCTCCTCACCTTCACAATATCACCTCGGTCTAAACCACCATCACTGATTGCATGACTTTTTGCAATAATTCACTCTGCATGCTCCCTTCTCCCTCAACCCCCAAATTTAGTTCATCCCAGCAGCCAGAGTCATCCTTCAAAATGTTAAATCAGATTGTATCACTCTTCTGCTTAAAATCCTCCAGTGGCGTCCCATCTCATTCAGAGTAAAGACCTAAGTCCTACAATTGCCCAAAAAGCCCTACATCACTGGGTTCTCCCATCACCTCTCCAATTCAGACTCCTCCCACTCCTCGCCTTGTTCATTCCACTCCAGACACCCTGGCCTTGTTGCTGTTCCTCCAACATGCCACACAGACTCCCACTCCAGGGCTACCTGCTGTTCCTACTGCTGGAAACACTACCAGATATCCATACTGTACTTACTCCTTCCTCTCCTTCAATTCTTTGCTTTTCACTGGGAACTTTCCTAATAATCATGTTTAAAATTCAAAAATTCCCCAACAGGCACTTTTTAACCACTTCCCTGTTCTATGTTCCTTCATAGCACTTATCACCATCTAACATACTATGTATTTTACTTATCTGTTGTTTTATTATAAACAAATTAGTATACGTTTCATAAAGACATGGATTTGTTGGTTTTGTTTTCAGCTGTGTTTCCAGTATCTGGAACAGTGCCTGGCACATAGAAGACAGAAATAAATATTCAGTAAATATGCAGTAATGAAAGAAGGAAAGAATATATCAGGGACCCAGAATCCTTCCAGTTTTCCACTCCTCTCTCCTTAGAATATGACCCTTGTCCTCATGGCCCAAGATCACTGCTCAGTCTTTGACATCACATCCACATTTTAAGCAGCAGGATTCAGGAAGGAGGAAGAAAGACATGCCCCCTTTATTTTAAGTAGACTTTCAGAAGTCCACACTTCATTTCTGTTTCTATCCCATCATCCATAACCTAAGCCATGCTTTCCCAACCTTGGCATTATTGACATTTTGGACCAGATAATTCTTTGCTATGGAGACTGTCCTGCACTTTGTAGGATGTTTAGCAGCATCTCTGCTAGCATTCCACCAGATGCCAGTAGAACATGCCCCTCTCCCCACCTCCAAGTTGTAACAAAATGTCTCCACACATTGCCAAATTTCCCAGGGAAAGAGGGATACCCGTGGTTGAGAACCACTGACTTAAACTGAAAGAGGTGGTACATATCACAATAGTAAATATCAGGTGATAAATTTGGAATTCTGTATTTTGAGATATGACAGGGAAATGGATGTTTGCTAAGTATCTAGCAGTCTCTGTTGAGAAAAAAATTACTCCTCCCCAGAGGCAAGCACTGTTGTCACTGTTTGGAGATAATTTCAGAGATATTCAATGCATAAAAAATTAGCTTACTTATAAAAAGAGTAGCTTCTGTCATACTAAGCTATTCCTTGCTTTTTTTTCCTCTTAACAAGGCCATTTTTTTCTGGGATAGGATATGGCCTTTCTACCTATGGATTCAAGTATTCTTTTATTTCTGGAAAGTTCTCTTAAATTTTAAAATTTCAATTTTAAATCATATCTTTAGGGCTTCCCTGGTGGCGCAGTGGTTGAGAGTCCTCCTGCCGATGCAGGGGACACAGGTTTGTGCCCTGGTCTGGGAAGATCCCACATGCCGCGGAGCGGCTGGGCCCGTGAGCCATGGCCACTGAGCCTGCGTGTCCAGAGCCTGTGCTCCGCAACGGGAGAGGCCGCAACAGTGAGAGGCCCATGTACCACAAAAAAAAAAATATTATATCTTTAAATATTCGTTCAGTTTCCTTATTTAACCATCATTAACACCAATTATGGGTATTTTAGACTTCCTGTGTCTGTCTTCGATATCTGTTATTTTTGTCCTAATCATTTAAAAAATTTCATGGTACTTTACATTTCACTTTCCTGTGCCTTATGTTCATCAGTGTCTATCCGTTATAGTGTTGCATTCAATCCTTTGTTGAACTTACTTTTCTCCTCCATCTCTTCCCAGAGCTCTGTCAGGTCACAGAGCATCTCTTTTTGGCATCTCACCTTTTTGATCCCTGTTTTCTGGAGGCAATTACTTCATTATGATATTTTTTATTAATGGTGATATGTTTGATCGTAATTTTTGTATCTTGAAGATAATATTTTTCTGGTGAATAGTCTTTATTTGCTATTAGTTGCTTCAATTCCTTTTCTGACTTCTTTCTTCTAGTGTCTTTATATAATGATCCTGTGACCATTCTCTTTTTGCTGTTACTCATGAGTAAGATGGTTCTTAACTCAATTAAATATTTACAGAAAATATCTCGGGGACTCACCAAGGACTCTGAGCCAAACTAGAAAGAACCCTCTTTTTATATGAAGCTGTAGGTGGAATTAAATGGTTTTAGACTTTTCTTTCCCCCAGTCAGCAGTGACCCATAGCCGTCTGATCTTTCACAATACAGACTGTCTCTCCCACCCTGCTTCATTTGCAGTTTGCTTCCTGTCAGTATGTCTTGTCTGTGTAATTTCTCATTCAGTCCTGCCTGTCGTCCTCTTTACCACTGAGGCCTAGCAAAGTCCCTGTAACGAGTCCTGACATATTCTCTGTTCCAAACAAGAATAAGACCAAGACCACCAGTTGCTACTAACATTCTCTTTTCTTCTTGTTACCAAACCAAACTTGAGTCTGCTCACCTGACATGCAGCAAAGCCAATCTATTGACACTGGGTTGTGTTATTGCAAGGCGTCCACCATGTTGCCAAGGAAGGAGAACAGGCAGTTCATGTTCAAGAGACCCAAACTCCCCAATAGCTTTCAGGGAAGGATTTTTAAAGGCAACGTTAGGGATAAGGATTGTAGGGTGCCTGATCAGCTTGTGAACATTCTTCTAATTGGTCGGTGGTGAGGTAACCAGATGGTATTTTGGGAGTCAACATTATCAACCTTACAGTTCCACAGTTGGGGCCTGTGTGCTGGTTATCAGCATGCAGGTTATTTCTTCCACCTGGTGGGGTATTTAGTATCTGCAAAACAACTCAAGGATATGGCTCAGGATATTATCTGTAGCCCTTGAGGAGGCACTGAAGGTCCTTGACTTTGTTTTACGGCTAAACTATTATTATTTTGTCCTGTTTGACTGTTTTCCTTTGTTTCTGCATTTTCTCACTTCCCTGATTAAATTTGCTCTTTGGAACTTGGGAAAGGCCTAGGAGGGTAAAGCTTCTCTATAAACAAAAGGAAGGGGACACAAGGGTCTGTCCCCAGGAGGCCCCACAGTGTCCCGCTCAGTTTCATTGCATCAGAACTTCTCTATTATTGGAGATAGCAATATAAACTGCTAAAAGATTACTTTTTCTGGACTTTGCAGCTGTTTGTGACCATATAATCAGGTTCTAGTGGATATCTTTTGGAGGGAATTCTGGCAAGTCTCTATTAAAAAAATACAGACAGCTGGAACAAAACTCTTGTTATCCTCCCTTCTACTGCCTGGAATATGAATGTGATGACTGATGCTCCAGCAAACTCTTGGATCAAGAGGTTACCATAAAGATGGAAGCCACACACCGGGAAAGTGGGCCCGAAAAGCAGAAAACCTGATTTTTTATAACAGTGGAGTCACTACACCAGCTCTGGACGGCAAACCTCTAGACTTCTCTTATGTGAGAGAGAAACAAAGTTCTATCTGTTATTTTGGTTGTTCTGTTAGATGCACTTGAACTTAATCCTAACTGAAACAACAAAGCTTTGTCCCTAAGGGTGTATTACTGACTTTGAAGAACTGCTCTGCGAGCCTTGTCTGAGATCAGCAGCCAAAGACGTCCTCTCCTGTTGGAATAACCACTGTTTGACTTTTACTCCTTTTGACATCCCTTTCTCAAATATTATAGTTTGGAGTTATAATGGTTTCCTAGTGCTCTTTAAGCTGGAATTTTAGTTTTCTCAATTTTGAGTATTCTCCTTTTTTCTTAAATGAAGGAGTAGACAGATGGAATGCTTCTCTGTTCTACTACTTTAAAACTGGAAGGAGGAGTTTTTTTTAAGATAGAGAAGAAACAGTTTGAAAACAGCAAAAGGAAATATGAAGGGCACAATCTCTACTTCCAGGCTCTGATTTATGAGACATATAAGCTTCACACAAGAAGTCTGCAGAGTGGGTGATATCATCAGAGGACAGCTAATTTCTTTTAGGGTAAAAATACAGCACTTAAAGTAGATGTTGAGGATACAGAGTTATTAGCTAAATGATAACCTAAGAGTTCCAAAGGCATAACAAAAGCTTGAAAGGACAAGGAAGTGCACTGGGTGGTCAGAATTATATGGTCATTAGGGGTCAAGGTCACAATGGGTGAACTGGGAGATTGGGCTTTCCTGGTGACAGGAAAGCTAGCAAGTATCCTAATAGCCTCCAGAGGAAGGCAGGTTCATCCTTTCATACTACACTGGAGGATGGAGATTATATATATATATATATATATATATATATATTTACTTATTTATTTATATATAAATATACATAAGATATAGATATAGATATAAAACCTGGGTCCAGGTACTCATATACACAAAGAGCTACTGTCTTCTGAGGTCTTACCATCTCTTTAGAGCCTTAATGTCCAACACCTTCAGTCTCTCATACCGTAAAGTTTATAGAAATCTTCCATTTACTCCCTTCCATTCTATTCAAAGATACTTAACTGCATCAGTTAGATGAGACTTACGGAAAACAAACGCCTGGAAGAAAAGTATATTGTAGGCAGCTTCTGCTTTCCACCTCAACACCCTCCTGAGAGAAGGAAACTTAACATTTGGGGGAACTGAGGTGGGGGGAGTGAAAGGGGGGAAATAGAAAAACACAAATTATTATGTCAAATATTATCCTACTCCCAAAGCACTCTCTTGCTTTGATTCTCCACACAAGGTAACCAGCCCTCCTTCTCTGCTGTGACTACAGCCAAATCCTGCTTTTCATGTCGGCAGAGTAGGGACGCCTTCTTGGAGAAAAGTAGGGGACCTCAGAACCTCTGCACCCCCAGACATCTCCCCCTGCTCCTGGTCCTCAGAGACTCCTTTTAACCCTCATTCTTTGAGAGCAAGGTTTTTAAAATGCTTTTCAAGGAAAATCTTCTCCAAACTTCAAAATAGGGAACATATAGAGTGCTGGTGCTCTGGCTGAAGCAGAGGCAGGGACCCCGAGCTCTGTGTACTCAGCCACCTCTTGGCACTGCCATCCGGGCCTGACCCTCCCTGCCACACACTCACCTCTGCTAAAAACCCTGGACTATGGTGACCAACTCATCCCAGTTTGCCCAGGACTCTCTGGGTTTTAGCACTCAAAATTCCACATCTTGGGAACCCCCTCGGTTCCATGCAAAACAGGATAGTTGGTCACCTAACCCTAAACACACCTCCATGATGGTTTAAAAATCCCCGATTTAGAAAAATTCATTACCCTTGTCACAATATAAGCATTTCTAATACAGGTAACATTTTAAGCCATGGTTGGTCATTGCCACCGTAGTATGAATCAGTTCATCAGCTACTTTCCAAATGGCAGCCAGGTGAAGAATGGGATTTGATGGTGAAAAGGACGGGTACGGCTGCCTCTTAAGCACGCCCCTGCTGACTTAAAAAATATATGTGCACAACCTGAGAGTTGAGAGTTAAGTTTTATTTGAGGCAAAATGAGGACTGCAGCCCGGGAGACAGCGGTTCAGATAACTCTGAGAAACTGCCCCGAGGCAGCGAGAGGAGGAGCCAGGAGATACAGGAGTTTTGCAGCAAAGAGCAAGTAGTCAGAAGTCAAAAGATTATTGTTAAATAAAGAAAACCAAATGTCTCAAGTTAAGGAATTCAGGGCTTTTCTAGGTATGGGAAGATGCAAGAGTGGGCTCAGTGTAATCATTCCTTTGATATGCACCTCAGCTATCTGGGGCCAGTATCCTGTATTTTCACATCCTGAGTTTCCTCAGGGCTCGCCTTAGGGAGTGGCTGCAGTCTGATGGCTGCTAGATGGCAGGGATCCTTTTCAGCCCTGAGTCACCTCAGGGCTCACTGGCTCACGTTGGAGGGTTGCAATCATTGATGACTGTGCCATCCTTTGTTTATTTATATGGCAGGAAATATTCCATATATAAATATTCCATGCCCTTTATAAGTATTCCACTTATCACCCTGTTGGTCTTGTCAAAGTCAAATTCACTCACCCAGTTTCCTACAGGGACACCCTAGAGGAACACCCCGAACCTGCACCCCTTCCATACCCAAGCAGTGTCTTTGCTCCCCATATGAGGAAAGATGCAGTCAGGGCTGCAGAACAAACTAAAACCAAGGGCCCACGTGGGGAATCAAGCCTTGACTTCATTAGAATAACCCTGTAACCAAACTAACCAGCCATAGAGAAGCCTGTATAATTGACTTGGAAGAGCTTTCAGGCACAAGAGTCTCTCACAGCATTGGGAACCAAGGCCCAAACTACAGAATGAGCACCCAGCAGAGAAAGGAACCGTTCAAAGATACCCAGATGATCCCCTTTGCTGGCAAAGTTGTCCAGATGCTCATGCCGCTCGTTAAGCCCAATTCTAATTCATCTGTGACCTTATTGAAACTGTTTCCCTGAGCCTCTAACACCTCTCCAGATTCAGACGCCCTTTCCCTCCAAGTAGAATTTGAGGGTCTGTTTTTCTTATTAAGTTTAACTGAAAGATGACTGAACCATGGTCTTTCATTAATAGGGAATTCCCTACCAATAGACCTTGTAGAACAGAGGGGTGGCAAACAGGCAGCAGAGACATGATACAGCTTCTACAGTCTGTACAGTGATGAAAGGCTGGGTCCAGCCTGGACCACTTCAAAGTCAACCCATCAGACCTCAGACACTGGATAAATTGAAAGCAGCACATTGTGTTTAGAACAGCCGCATTCGGCGTGGCAGCAATGAGACCGAGGAGAGATGGGCTGAGAGCATGAAGGGATGTGAGAGAGGTGCAGCACAGACAAGGGAGCAGCAGTCAAAGGGGTAAAACCCAACCGCTGTCCTCAAACCCAGGGTTTCCCACTCACATGCCAGGGCACACTGTGTGCTACGAATGACTCACAGGTGTTTCCAGGTGTTAGCCCCTCTGTACTGGTTGGGCCTTGGGGGAGCTGGAGATGCCAGGCCAGCTGCCTCCAGCTGTGAGCAGCCTTCCGCATGCCCCCGGTGGCTGTAGGAATATAATCCTCCTTACCTGTGCCGTGTTAAATGATGTTGACATCGGGTTTAAAATGTTGGGAAGCACTGATAGAAATCCATTCACGACCCCCATCTAACTCTGAAGCCGCATCTGTCTTCTTTTCTATCAGAACAAATACCCTCAACAACCACAACTAAGCAACATGGTACAGAGAATGCAGGCTGCTCTAGGAATCACCACGCCTGTTATTTTATCTGTCTAGGGTATATTAGGGTGGTCTGCTTTTCAATGGTTTGTTTTCGAAACTTGAACGCACTTGGGTGGATTTGAGTATGCCACTCTTACCCCAAAGCTTCTAACGAAAACACTTCTATAGCCTCCTCTTGTTTTTAGGGTAAACATCAAAGTCCTTACCAGGACTTGCAGGACCTTCCAGGGTATGGCTTCTTTGGGGCAGGAATCTTAGTTGCTCATGACAGACCCACTCTAACTGGACTCAGAGAACCTCTGGGAGAGACAGTCAGAAGGTTCCAGAGCTAGGAACAACAGCCAGCCTCACCCAGACTGCTCCCTGACTCCGTCCCTCACACAGACTGCCCGGTCCACCCCTCCCTTGCCGAGCACTGGACACCAGAACCTCCCCCACTGCTGCTCCTGAAAGCCGCCACTGCCACCATGCTCCCCAGAGGATGAAGTCAGCATGGCTCCCGCTCCCTCACCTTGCTCTCTTCTGAAAAGAAATTGCACTTGGGGGGAGCCCCTAATTGTCAGAGCTTACAATAGGGTTGTGCCCTGTCTGTAAGGGAAGTTGAGGAAAAGAGTATTCTGATGTCTGCTTTAGGAAGGTGGAGTGCATGGTGTGGGAAATTCCCCAAGCGTAGGAAAGACAACCAGTGAGGGTAGACAGTTACCAATTTGACACATGCCCATTTGCTCCACTGCTTGACACTCCAGCTTCATCTTCCCTGGTCCTTTTCACCCCAGCTACATGGGCTTCTCTCAGTTACTCAAAATATCATCATACCTCTTTATAGTAGAATAATCCCCCCTCCCAAGGATGTCCACACCCTAATCCTTGAAATCTGTGCACATGTTGTCTTACATGCTGAAAGGAAATTTGTGGATGTAATTAAGGACCTTGAGGCAGGGAGAGCACCCCAGATTGTTCAGGTGGGCCTAATGGAATCACAAGGGAAGCAGAAGCATCAGAAGCAGAGGGGCTATAATAAGAAGTGATAATAGAAGCAGAGAGTGGAGGGCTGCAAGATGGGGCTATGAGCTAAGAAATGCAGCCAGCCTCTGGAAGCCAGAAGAGACAAGGAACAGACTCTCCACTAGAACCTCCAGAAGGAACGCAACCCTGCAGACACCTTCACATTAGCCCCATGAAACCCATTTCAGACTTCTTACCTCCACGGCTGTAAGAGAATAAGCCTGTGTTGTTTTGAGTCATTAGGTTTTGTGGAAATCTGTTACAACAGCCATAAGAAATGACTGCAGTCCTGCCTTAGCACATGCTGTTCCTGCCTGGAACACTGACCCTCAGGTCCTCCTGTTCCTTCATATCTCAGCTCATGTACCCCTTTCTCATAGAAACTGCCTCTAACCTCCCAGACTAGGTCAGTTCCCCTAGTATCTTTTCTTACAGCCCCATGAACTTGTACTTTATGGCACTTATGACAATTATAATTTTATGCTGGAGTTATTATTTAATTCTACTCTCACCAGACTGTAAGATACCTAAGAACAGGGGCATGTCTAGCTTTGCTCTCCACTGTATCTGCATCACCTGGCACGATACCTGGCATACAACAGGTGCTCAAGTAGTGTATGTTGAAAGAATGGATGGATCTCGTACATGCACAGTCAACGCTAGCAGCAAAGCACTTTACAAGGCTTAAGAAGCTGCTTATTCAGAAAAAAATCTAGACACGGCTTCTAAACGTGGCAAAGAGCAAGCACTCAATAAACGCTGGATAGATGGACAGATACATGGATGCATGGATGGTTACACGGACCAACAAAAGAATGGACAGAACGCCCTAATAACCATATACATATTTTAAAAACTTGCTGGAGGATTTATCTTACAGGAATAATATTTTGATCAATAATTGCCTGTATTACAAAATAAACAGTCATGGGGATAAAGTGTACAGCATGGTGACTACAGTTAACAATTATAGTTAATACACAATTAATGGACTGCACAGTTGAAAGTAACTGGGAGAGTGGATCTTGAAAGTTCTCATCATAAGAAAAAAATTTGCAACTACGTATGGCAATGGATGTTAACTAGAGTTACCGTGGATCATTTTGCAGTATACACAAATATCAAATCATTATATTGTACACCAGAAACTACTATAATGTGATGTCAAATATACCTTAGTGAAAAAGAATAGATGCTACTCTTAAACCATGACCCTTGAACGCTGAATGATACTCCACTCCTTAATTGCATTCCCAGCCTGCCATTTGTTCACTGCATTCAGAAAACCTTTACTGAACTCCTACTATGTGGCAAGCATTTCAGAGACACCAGAAAGAGCAAAACAAGGTCAAGAATCTCTTGCTCTTCTAGAGCTACATGACTCGTCCTTCATTTCATTTAATCCTCACATACCCTGTAAAAGAGATCATTTCCTGCCTGTTGCATCAGGTTGACAGTCGGCCCAGCCTTTGTGGACCCTGCTCTGAGCTCTGTTTAGATGAGGGAAGGGGGATGTAGAGGATGTTATCAGTTGGCATTTTCCAAACGCTACTCTGACAGGGATATGGAATCCTGACCTCCTTTGTCAAGGAGCATTGCCTTTTCCTGACAAAAGGACTACTTTGCCACCCAGTTCTTCAGTGTATCACAGGATCCTGAGCCCTTTCTGGAACTTTCCTCTAACCACTGGCAGCCACCTCTCTACAAAATGGAGATACAGACATTGTCTTCTGTGCCCTTCTTGCTCCTCCACTCCTCTTTCTGTGCCTGTCTGTGCCTTTCCCAGTCCAGGTGCCTGATCTAAATCCCACTCCCAAGGGCCTGGACACTCAGGGAGTTTCCAAAACGGTGACGAATGATAGTGCCCTAGGTGTTCGTCCTCTCAGGATGATTTAAATTTTGTAAGATTTCCCCAAATATTAAGTTGTTCAAAGTTAAAAGAAACTAATGGCTAAGGATGATCATTTGCGCATGATGCCTGATGAAGAGAAAAAAAATGTTTAAGGCAGAAAGTCTTGATCAGTGCCTCAAATCATCTCCCAGAGCTGGGCCACGACCTCTATGCACAATGTTGCACAGCCTGCTTCCCTAAGGGGCCCGAAGCTGAGCCACTGCAATGAAGAGAGAGAGACCCGATGATGGGCACCTGCCAGGAGCTTCATTACTAAATGGTGCTTTGCTAGAGATGGCGATGCGTACAAGCAAAGGACGAGGCACTTCAGAACAACTGCCTGTGGCCACATCCGGCACTGGTGGATTTTGTGAACAGCTGCCGCCTTAAGCTTTGTTGGCTCAGCCTGGCTGAAAGCTGGGGCAGGACAGAATGCCTGGTTCCCAAGGCTGTCCTCCAAGTAGCTGGAATAGCTTATTTTTTTTTAGGATTTTTATATCTAAATAGTGAAGATATAGTGTGAAAATGAGACTCTATCATTTTTTACAAAAATCCAAAAAGAACAGCCCCATCAATCAAGAAATGATTCTCATTAGTCACTTTCTGGTCTATTGCCTCCAGATTACATTAGGCTGCCAGAAGAGATGTAGGACCACAATTAATAAAACATCATTACAGATACAGGCTGCAACCCCAATGGGCACGATTAGGATTCACACAGAAGCACAAGCATACACCCTGCCCCTCGGCATCTCCAGGCTCCTGTTTTAGGAACCTCCCATTTCTCAAAACTAATCCAATGAGAATGTAAACCCGCTACTAGTTCACGTGTGTGAAGTCAGACCTTTCATGAGAGAGACCCAGAAGACACCAGCTGAATATGATAAACCAGAAACAGCAGGATGTGTAAAGAGCTTGGGCTCTGAAATCAGACTCAGAACTAGGTCTGAATTGGGCTTCTCCACTTACTAGCTGTGTGACCTTGGACGAACTACCTAAGTTCTCTGGGCCTTGGTTTTCCAATCACTAAAACAGTGATAATAACATTGTTTTGTATAGCTGTGGCGAAGGTAAGAGAAAACTTGTTCAAAACACATATCCCAGTACCTGTCACTTAATAAATGGTAGCAATTATTATTGGTAATCATGAGTATTGGTAATAAATGAGCATAAGTGTGCTCTCTCTCTCTCCCTCTCCCTCTCTCCACCCTCCCTTTTCTCTCTCTCCCTCCCTGAAGTTGTACCTACCACAGTCCTACTGCTACTTTTCCCTTCGGATGCCTACATGACCAGTCAGTCTCTCAAAATGAATTTATCAACTCAGACCAGGTGCTGAGCAATAAAATAGGTCGTGTTGGAGACACCATTACTACTGTTGTCAGCAATAACTGATTTCAGCTTTTGGACATAAATTTGGCTGTTTTGTGTTCTGCTGCCATCAGGGAGCAATCTTACAATGGGGACCCCTCCCTAATGGAAACATCTGGGAGAAGTGGGAGGGAATCGCTACAAAGCAGGCACAGAACAAAACAGCTGGAAGTGGCCTCCCTAATCGGCATCTTCCCGTATTATGACAGGTTTATGGCAGATTATGACAGCAGAAAGCGGACAGGCAGGGACAGAGTGGCAGACAGCACGTCCTCAGATGGAAGCTTCCCCAGGCTTCCAGATGTAGCCATTCCCTTTAACCTGTATGTTCACAGTGGCTCCAGAGTACGCTTCCCGGGGACTCCCAGGGCCATAGATCATCGTCAGCTTGTCTGCCAAGTCCAGCTCTACAGAAGCACTTGGGAAAGACCAAGCAGCTAGTGACAGCAGGGCAATCAAGGGGAAAAGACAGCTGGGCTGGGGGCCGAGGGGACCCTGGGCTCCCATCCTCCCACCACTTGAACTTCTAGCAAGTTCTTGTTTCCCTAAGGGTCGCAGTTTCCTGTCAGCGAGAAGGATGAACTGTATCCCTCCTCTTCCTACATGAGGAATGTTGTCATGGGTGCTCACTTTGCTTATCTGTAGTTTCTACTTTTTCTACACTATATACATATCTTTGAGGAGAGAGATATATAATTTTTGAAGTTTCTTCTGATTGTACTGCTCAGATCTTGTCCACCCCTGAACCAATCAGCAATACGTGTGTGTGTATAGATAGATAGACAGATAGATAGATAGATAGATGATAGATAGATAGATTTGAGAGTTGTAAAATAATGACTAAAATACTAAGCTCATATTAACTGGGCACTTCCGATGTGCCAATCACAGTGTTAAATGCTTTACGTTCATTAGCACATTTAACCCTGCCAACAACACTGAGAAAAGTTGACTGGACACACCTGCTGTTGGCTGCCCAGCATTCATTTCCCTCTGCCTCCTGGTAACAGTGTTCTGGATTTCCCACGAGAAAACATGCCTCCTCGTCATCTTCCCCCATGTGGTTTCATGGCATTGGCTTCAGCCCCAGCTCTGGAAGTAGATCTTGATTGGCTTCATCATCAGTATATGCCCCCTCCCCTCGCCACAGTGATTGGTTCAAGGGCAGACCACACCTGAGCAGTACAGTCAGAAGAAACCTCAGGAATTTGCCAGGGATCGGGAGATATGGTGTACTTCTTCCCTGCAGGACTTGAACAACCTGAAGCATAGGGTCTCATTATGTGATGTAAGACATTCTGGACATGTAAGGGGATGTACTTCCATTATGAGAGCCAATGCTGAAGATGCAGAGCTGCGAAATAAAGAGTGAGAAAACCAGGGCTTTGAGATGCTAGATCAAACCTTGCCTGAAGCTACATTTACTCCTGGAATTTATTGTTTAAGCAATTTAATTTGAATTTTTCCATTTCATGCAATCAAAAGCATCCTTATCAATGTAGGCAGGTGTTATTATTATTATCCCATTTTATACATTAGGAAACTAAGGCTCAATGGAGCTAAGCAAATTGCCCTAGGTCACATAGCAAGTACATAACAGAAACATCACCTGAACACAGGTCCATTTGGGTTCTCTGTCTTCAAAGAGATTAGACTTATTCCCAAAACTGAGCAAAATTACCTGCACAGAAGAGGTACTTACTATTGTTTAAATGAATGAATGAAGAATTCCCCTTAAGGGAAACATCTGCAAGGTGGAAGATAAGGACCACTGAACTAGGAACTAGGGAATCTAATTTCTCACCTGGAGTTCTTCACTTACTAATTATGAGACCTTGGAAAAAGTCATTTATAATTTCTTTCTGCTCCTCATGTTAAACATGGAATAATGAGATGAGATCATCTTTACAGGGTCTAAGGATGAGGATACCATTTAGGAAAATTCTGAAAACTCACATGGATTGATAGTGACTTACAGAGTTTCCTTCATGTGGGTGAGTGAATTCCTCCAAAAACTTACCTAGCCTCTGGGTGATAGTATTAAATGCATATTTGTTTTTGTCTTCTTAATTATCTCTGTTTTCTAAACTTTCTACACTGACTATGAATTAATTTTGTGGAGCATAATTTTCTAAAGAATGAAGTAATCAGTGAAAAATTACACCCCTGACAAAATAGAATTGCCACAAGATATTCTGACAAAAGGGGGATTCTTCCAGGCTGGACAAGTGAATTTGTGGTAGGGTGAATAATGCCATATGTCCATATCCTAATCCTTGAACCTCTAAATGTTACCTTTCCCGGCAAAAGGAATTTGCTGAAGTTATTAAGAATCTTGAGAGGGAGAGATTTTCTTGGATTATCTGGACAGGCCCAAAACAATCACAAGAGTCTTTATAAGAGGGACACAGGAGGAGCCAAAGTTAGAGGAAAAGATACAAGCAGAGATCGGAGTGATGTGCTTTGAAGCTGGAGGAAGGGGCCACAAGTCAAGGAATGCTAGTGGCCACTAGAAGCTTAAAAAGGCCAGGAAATAGGTTCTCTTTCTCAGAGCTTCCAGAGGGAGCTGCCTTGACTCTAGCTCAGTGAAATAAATTTCTGACCTCCAGAACAGTAAGAAAGTACATTTTATTTTTAAATAAACATTTATTTATTTTAAAATAAATATTTATTTTTGAATAAATGTTCTTTAAGCCACAAAGTTTGTGGTAATGTGCTATGGCAGCCATCGAAAACTATTACATCACTCTAAAAGAGTAGACTAACTGAAAAAAAAAGATTTACAGGCATATCTCAGAGACACTGTGGTTTTGGATCCAGACCAGGGCAACAAAGTGAGTCATACGATTTGTTTTGGCTTCCCAGTGCATATAGGAGTTATGTTTACACTACACTGTAGTCTAGTGAGTATGCAATAGCATTATGTCTAGAAAAAAACCAATGCATATACCATAGTTTTTAAAATAATGCTGTTGGAAAAATGGTGTCAACAGATTTGCTCGACTCAGGGATGACACAAACCAATTTGTAACAAAAGCAGTATCTGCAAGGCATAATAAAGTAAAGCACAATGAAACGCAGCATGCCAGTATTAGTTTCTGAATTCAGTAAAGAAGAAGAAGCTGAGACCTTCAACTATATAAAGGATGCAAAGGGGGATAAAGATCGGCAGTTTTCATTCTCTTAGCAAAGCGGCATGAGGAGGAATTGGGCCAAAATGAATCGAAGAAATCTCTGGATTAGATGTAAAGAGGAAATTGCTACTAGTCCAAGTTGGTAAGAATTGGAATGCATTTCCAAAGGGAATTGTTGTGCAAAAATCCCTTGATGGGCTTCCTGGAGGACAGTGCACAACAGTGCAACAATTACACAGGAGTTAGTCAGACTTGCTGAAATGCAAACTGATGCCTTTGGACACCCTGTGCAGTTCGAAGAGGCTACAGGGCTTCCCTGGTGGCGCAGTGGTTGAGAATCGGCCTGCCGATGCAAGGGAAACGGGTTCGTGCCTCGGTCCGGGAAGATCCCACATGCCGCGGAGCGGCTGGGCCCGTGAGCCATGGCCGCTGAGCCTGCACGTCCCTCCGCAACGGGAGAGGCCACAACAGTGAGAGGCCCATGTACCGCAAAAAAAAAAAAAAGAAGAAGAAGAGGCTACAAGTATTAGACTCCTATTCAGTAGTGTTGGGGAGCCAGAGACACCTGTGGTTTCAGCAGATGTGTTTCTAGCACAGGCATGGAATTCAGCGGACCTGGCTGGCTTCTGCTTGTGGACTGGAGGAGAAGCATCAGCTATGAGTAAATGTTCCACCTACTGGCACCAGAGGGACCTTAGGATGGTTTGGAGGTCTGAGTCTATCCATGTGTCAAAACCAAGCAGTTCAGTGTGAGCCCATAAACAATGTCTTATAAGGTCAAGCATATAAGCTTTGAGATCAGACAGTCCTGAATTTGAATCTCAGTTCTGCCACTCTCACGGTGTGACCTTAAGCAAGTTAACATATTTATGTGCTTCAATTTCCTCCCTAGCAAATACTAAGTATCTACCCCATTAGGTTCTTGTGAGGATTAAATGAGATATTACCTATAAAGTAGAATGCCTAGAAAATAGTAAACATTAAAGAAATCGTTATTATTTCTAGCAATGCGAGCAGGACTGGCTGGGAGTCAGAGCGAGGTAATCAGACAAGAGTGGAGGAAGTGCCACGTTAAAGACCCAGAGAGGCAGAGGAATCCAAAAAGCCGAGAGAGAACCAGGAACCAGGAAGCATGTGAGTGGGCAGCAACAAAACCTCAGCATCAATGTTCAAAGCACCAGCATCCTGTAAGGACTAGCATTTGAGGCACTTTGCAATACCACCTACAGCTGCCCATTCACCCTTGGCTTGGAAGGACAAGGTAGGGACCTAGGAGCAACTCGATAAAGAGAGGAAGGAGACCCCGTGCCTAACTGAGGCTGTTTGGAGGGCTTCCTAGGGTTTCTCATATGCTTTGATCTCTTTACCAGGGATGGCAAGTGCTTGGCTTTCATGCCATCATTTCCTCTCCTCCACTCATTCCTTTAACAAATATTTATGTGCTGTGTGTAGGGCACATCTAGGTGCTGGAACCCAGCAGTAAATACAACAATATATTGGTTTACAATATAAACCAATCCCTGCCCTAACAGACTCTATAATCTAGTGCACATGGCAGACATCACTAATCAATGAAGGCACACTTTCCTACTGAGGCCCAAAGCCCCTTCAGTCCTCATCAATGCTGTCCGTTCTCCAAAGAGCCACTGCCAATCAATCAGAGTTGGTACTTAAGATGAAAACTCACATTCCTGCTTTGAGCTTCTGTGGTTGCTGAATAGACACACTGATCCCTTCACAGGAATAGGCCGTTATCTGTCTCACAGCCTGGGGCTAACAGGGAAGTGAGACCCCCAGAGCAACAACAGCCAGCATGCACATTTAGAATCTGATGAAATAATTGCTTTGACGACTATTACTGAAATGGTTGAATATTTTACTGAAGCATCGAGTTACTACACTGATCTAGGCTGAATTTATAGGGGGTTTATGTCATAATCCCAATTTTCTTGTATTTATGATCTTCTCTCACATTATAGCTCCAGATCCAGCCTTCATCCACTATTCCTCATTCTTCCCAAATAGACACACACACACACACACACACACACACACACACACACACACACACACACACCCAGGAGCCTCAGCAAGGAGACAGACAGAACAGGTGTACACATGCACAGCTGGTGGCCACATGATACGGTAGGAAGTCAACCATGACATGGTGGAGTCAGTGGGGCTGGTTTTCAGGCTCAGCTCTTCCACTGACTCACTATGTGGCATTTTATTCATCTGAAAAATGTGAATAACAAAATTCATATCATGATAACACCAGAGCCAGCTTATCCCACACGGTTCTTTCACGACTCCAATACGATAATACATTACAGGTCAAGACTTCCAATAGCCCTCATGTCACTTAGGCACTAGGAGGAAGTATGCCACCTCCCACCTCCTCACTAAGCCAGAGGGACCAGATGCAATTCCACAGACTGCCCACGTAGCTGCCCAGAGCATCCCCAGCAGAGAACTCATTAAGGATCTGTTTGCCTTATGGCATCAGAGGGAAGGGACTGGACCAGACAAAATGCACTTTAACATCCCTCTCAACCTATGACCTGGGAAGTAGCCTATGAACTGACAGAAAAGTAAAGAGCAGCATGGTCACTGGACAGCAGACTATGAGAAATAAATTTGCGAGCCCCCTGGATCCACCTCCTAGTGAAGCCAGCTCTCAAGCTCAGCGCCTCTAACACCAGAATATGAGTATGCTCTCCAGCCTCCAAGTTAGAACAGAATTCTGTTTCAGACAGGAGCGGGGAGGTAAGGCATCTGGCCTGGGACCAGGGTCTCCCGACTCTCACACCCGGTCCGGACAAGCAAACAAGCCATTTGACTTTGTGCCTCTGCCTTCCCTCTTCCCTCTCAGGCTTTAGTAAGAAACAGTTTTCCAGTGAGGCTAGAAGGCAAAATAGAGTAACAAAACAATACAGTGGCCACTAGCTACCAGTGGCTACTTAAATTTAATTAATTTAAATGGAATGAAATTAGATATTTACCTTCTCTGTTGTATAGCTCTACGGCCATATGTGGTTAATCACTGGACAGCAGAGAGAGAGAACATTTACTTGTTCTACCAAGCAGCACCGGTCTAGGCCATCAAGGAGTAGTGAATGGACCACATATACCATTCAACTGCTTGACAATGAGCTATATTATGTGTTTATTAAAAGAGCCTGTGGAAAATAAGAAAGGCTTTCGTATGGCAAAACAGAAGTTATTACATAAAGGGAAGTGAAAATTTAGGAGAAAATATTCACGAAATAGATTAGGAGAAAATTGTTAATATGCTTCATAAATTAACCTAAGTGGCGAACAAAGCGTAACAATAGATAATTCAAGGTAAAGAAATTAAAATGACAACAAAAATGTATGAGGTGATTCTCAGGACATCAATAATTTAAAAATGAAAATAAAAACAATGAGATAAATTAAATGAAACCAGCAAGTTACAGAAGTTGTTTTGCCTGGTGATAACATTTTTGTAAAATACTACATATGTACTGTATATATGATCATGCATATAAAATGTGAGATAGATTTTGAAATGGAAATTTTTTTCAAAAACAAAGGTCTAGGGGCTTCCCTGGTGGCGCAGTGGTTGAGAGTCCGCCTGCCGATGCAGGGGACACGGGTTGTGCCCCGGTCTGGGAGGATCTCACATGCCGCGGAGCGGCTGGGCCCGTGAGCCATGGCCGCTGAGCCTGCGCGTCTGGAGCCTGTGCTCCGCAAAGGGTGAGGCCACAACAGTGAGAGGCCCACGTATCGCAAAAAAAAAAAAAAAAAAAAAAAGATCTAAAGTGTTATATAAATTTTCTTATATTCTTATTATTAATTGACATCATGCTTTCAAATGATGACCAGGCTTTATTTTCCTCTATTTATCATCACTATTATTTCTATATTAAACCTCTTCCCTGCAGCCAATAAAATCAAAATGGACCAGTCGGCCCAAAGCAAGAAGCTTCTTCAAAAGAATGTGGGAGAGTTAATATGTACGAATGTTCTGCTGAGGTTTTTTTTCTTTTTTTCTCTGAACCTCCACACCCCACCCAAATTGCACATGTTTATTTCTCTATGAGAACACATTATTAATCAGTACTTGAACTTGCTTCAGAAAAATAGTAAATTTATTGGCTCATGGAATTGATGAGTCCAAAAATGGGTCTCACTTCAGGCTCAGTTGGATCCAGGGGCTCAAACTATGTCATCAGGGTTTTTTCTCTCCCCGTCTCTCATTTCTGTTTTCTGCTGTGTATGTTGGCATAATTTTCTTCATCAAAGCTCTTCCTGCATGCAGTCAGGAGGAGGACCACCAAAGCCCCATTCCCAGCATCCCTGTTTAGCAGTCGCAATGCAAAGGGAGTTTTTGTCTCCTAATTTCCATAGATTAATTCTAGGAATAGAGTCCAATTGGTCCTGCTATGTCTCATGCCCACTCCTCAGACCACTCAATTTCCAGGGGAAGCTGTCCTGTCACACAACACCAGGGGGCAACCTTCACACTGAAATCTACGTCAGTGGTGGCATTCGGCGTTTAAGTAGAGTTGTGCTGCATGGTGGCCCTGCTCCCAAGGATAGGATTTTATGAATGGATAGGCCTGTGTCACATGGTAGTCCTGAGTCCAGGAGGGCAGTGTCTGTTTTCAGAAAAAGCAAATGAAGGGAAAAATGGAGTGCCAAAATAAACCCAGAACCCACCTCAATATACCATCCCAGTGTGAGAAGAAATGAAAATTCCACACCAACCCTCCCTATACCTTCCCTGTGTACAAGGGTAGGGTGGGTGAGGGGTAAACACAGCACTCTTTAAGCCCTCAGAAGAAATCAGTATGTGTCTGCAAGGTACTGCAGTGAGGAGGAGTCTCCTCTTCTTTAAGGAAACATGTACATGTACACCACATGTACACCACATGTACATCACACACACACACACACACACACACACACACACACGATGGAAAACCTGCTGCAGGTCTGCTACAGAAATGACAAAATCTAGCCTACCTCTTGAAACACAGCTAGCCTCTGCTTCAGGAGCCACTTTGGGTCCCAAGAACATCTTTTAAAGAGCTAAAACTCTAGAAATACGGCCCCAGGACTGGCTCGTGTTTGCAGCATCTCCTCTTTTCCAGTTCTCAACTCTGGGGGGCTCCTGGGTTTCAGGATGTGCCCTTGAGAACCTGTGAATGAATTCAGGCCATCAGCTCCCAGGGTCACGCTGGCAGGCCACCAGAGAGGCAGCAGGGGAGCGCAGCCCACCTGGGTGCACCCAACTCCCTCTGACCCAACTAACCAGCCTTGCACTCCCCCCAGTGCACCCACAGCTGCCAGAGAAAGGGCAACTGCCAGGCGGGGGCAGGCACCCTCCCTCGATCTTCATCCCCGTAGCCCATCTCTCTGTAGTAAATGATGTCTTGTCTTGGCTCCCCTTTTGCATGTTGTGGAAAAAAAAAAACAAACCTGAAGTACTTTTTAAAAATTCAGCTTCCTGGATCTCCTCTCATACTTTTATGATACAAACATCTAGACACAAATGCCTGGGAATCTGTATTTATTTTTAGTCCTCTAAATTGATTTTTCTGTCAAGGTTGAGAACCACTGTAATCACATCTTTGCTTGGCCCTTGTTTGAGACTCAGGCATTACGAACAGAAATTACATAAAATCCTAGAGCAGCTCTAAGCCAGGTCTCCCTCCATGGTCTCTTTTTTGACTTATGTTACTATTTTCTGCTCAGGCCCATTTATACTCTTAAACATTATTGAGGACAACAAAGAGCTTTTGTTTATGTGGGTTATACCTATCATGTTTAACACACTAGAAATTAAAATGGAAAAAATTTAAATATTTAATAAACTCTTTACCTGCTAACATAAATAATATAGGTTTATTTAAAAAAAAAAACTTATTTTCCAGAATCCAAAAAAATTGATGAGAAGAGTGACATTGTTTGACATTTTTATAAATCTCTTTAATGTATGGTTTAATAGAAGGCAGCTGGGTTCTCATACTTGCCTTTGCATTTGATCTGTTGCTATTATCGCATATCATGCTGTCTCTGGAAAACTCCATCAGACACTCACGAGAGAATGAGAGAAAGAAAAGCAAATAATGGCTTACTATTACTAGGAACATAATTTTGACTTTAAGGAGACCCCCTTGAAAGGGTCTTCAGGGTCCCCCAGTGATCCGCAGACCACACTTTGAGGACCCCTGTTCTGCATCACCGCTTCTCCTACACTCCCTCCACCTTCACATACAGGCTCATTTCTCTAATCTCAGTGTTGGTATATTTCAATGACTTTTAATTTTATGACTCTTCACCTTTTTTCCCTAACTGTGTGCGTATGAAAATCAATAGCCTTAAGAAACAGAAATCCACTCAAGCTAGGTTAAACCAAGGGAGATTTATGGTAAAGATACAAGGGAATCTCGCAAAACTCCATGTGGGAGGTACAGCTAGGTTCCCACTGTGTTTCTTCCCAGACTCCGTGGCTCTGCACATAGGCCGGCTCTGCCCTCTTCATACTGGGGTCCACTTGCAAGGTTCCTACTCTCCCAAGGAAGTTTCAGGTTACCATGAGGTAACCTGATGCATCACCTTAAAGCTCCGTGTAGGTAACTTCTTACTATCAAGTCTTGATTCTAAAATCCTAGGTGAGAAAGTCTGGTTGGCCAAGCATGAAGAAGTTATCAAGAGGGGTGGTGTAGAGAGACCTTCAAGATGGTGGAGAAGTAAGACGTGGAGATCGCATTCCTCCCCACAAATACATCAGAAATACATCTACATGTGGAACAACTCCTACAGAACACCTACTGAACGCTGGAGGAAGACCTCAGACCTCCCAAAAGGCAAGAAACTCCCCACGGACCTGGGTAGGGCAAAAGAAAAAAGAAAAAACAGAGACAAAAGAATAGGGACGAGACCTGCACCAGTGGGAGGGAGCTGTGAAGGAGGAAAAGTTTCCACACACTAGGAAGCCCCTTCACTGGTGGAGACTGTGGGTGGCTGGGGGGAAGCTTCGGAGCCATGGAGGAGAGCACAGCAACCGGGGTGCAGGGGGCAAAGTGGAGAGAGTCCCACACAGAGGATCAGGGCTGACCGGCACTCACCAGCCCGAGAGGCTTCTCTGCTCACCCGCCGGGGCGGGCGGGGCTGGGAGCTGAGGCTTGGGCTTCAGAGGTCAGATCCCAGGGAGAGGACTGGGGTTGGCTGCATGAACACAGCCTGAAGGGGACTAGTGTGCCACAGCGAGCCAGGAGGGAGTCCGGAAAAAAGTCTGGACCTGCCTAAGAGGTAAGAGACCATTGTTTTGCGGGGGACACGAGGAGAGGAGATTCAGAGCACCACCTAAACGAGCTCCAGAGACAGGTGCGAGCCGTGGCTATCAGCGCGGACACCAGAGACGGGCATGAGACGCTAAGGCTGCTGCTGTCGCCACCAAGAAGCCTGTGTGCGAGCACAGGTCACTATCCAGACCTCCCCTCCCGGGAGCCTGTGCAGCCCGCCACTGCCAGGGTCCCATGATCCAGGGACAACTTCCCCGGGAGAACACATGGCGCCTCAGGCTGGTGCAACGTCACACTGGCCTCCGCTGCCGCGGGCTCGCCCCACATCCGTACCCCTCCACCCACCAGGCCTGAGTGAGCCAGAGACCCCAAATCAGCTGCTCCTTTAACCCCATCCTGTCTGGGTGGGAACAGACGCCCTCAGGCGACCTACACACAGAGGCGGGGCCAAATCCAAAGCTGAACCCCAGGAGCTGTGCGAACAAAGAAGAGAAAGGGAAATTTCTCCCAGCAGCCTCAGGAGCAGCGGATTAAATCTCCACAATCAACCTGATGTACCCTGCATCAGTGGAATACCTGAATAGACAACAAATCATCCCAAAATTGAATTGGTGGACTTTGGGAGGAACCGTAGAAATGGGGTTTGCTTTCTGCATCTAATTTGTTTCTGGTTTTATGTTAATCTTAGTTTAGTATTTAGAGTTTATTATCATAGGTAGATTTGTTTATTGATTTGCTTGCTCCCTTCCTTTTTTCTTTTTTTTAAATAACATTTTTTTTTTTCTTTTTGTGAGTGGGTATGTGTATGCTTCTTTGTGTGATTTTGTCTGTATAGCTGTGTTCTACCATTTGTCCTACGGTTCTGTCTGTCCATTTTTTTTGTTTTTTGTTTTTATTTTTTTTAGTATAGTTTTTAGAGCTTGTTATCACTGGTCAATTTGTTTTTGGTTAGGGTGCTCTCTTCTTTTTTATTTTCTTTTTTCTTTTTTATTACTTTTTAATTTTTTATTTTTATTTTTTTTACGGTACGTGGGCCTCTCACTGTTATGGCCTCTCCCATTGCGGAGCACAGGCTCCAGACGTGTAGGCTCAGCGGCCATGGCTCACGGGCCCAGCCGCTCCGTGGCATGTGGGATCTTCCCGGACCGGGGCACGAACGCGTGTCCCCCGCGTTGGCAGGCAGGCTTTCAACCACTGCGCCACCAGGGAAGCCCCTAATTTTTTATTTTTAATGTTTTTGGTTTTTGTTTTTTGTTTTTGCAGTATGCGGGCCTCTCACTGCTGTGGCCTCTCCCATTGCGGAGCAAAGGCTCCAGATGCGCAGGCTCAGCGGCCATGGCTCACGGGCCCAGCCGCTCCGCGGCATGTGGGATCCTCCCAGACCGGGGCACGAACCCGTGTCCCCTGCAGCGGCAGGCGGACTCTCAACCACTGCGCCACCAGGGAAGCCCCATAAGTTTTTTTTTTAAACATCCTTGTTTTCCTTTTTCTTTTAATTTTATTTATTTATTTATTTATTTATTTATTTATTTATTTATTTATTTTTGGCTGTGTTGGGTCTTCGTTTCTGTGTGTGGGCTTTCTCTAGTTGCAGTGAGTGGGAGCCACTCTTCATCGCGGTGTGCAGGCCTCTCACTGTCGCAGCCTCTCTCGTTGTGGAGCACAAGCTCCAGACGGGCAGGCTCGGTAGTTGTGGCTCACAGACCTAGTCGCTCCACAGCATGTGGGACCTTCCCAGACCAGGGCTCGAACCCGTGTCCCCTGCATTGGCAGGCAGATTCTCAACCATTGCGCCACCAGGGAAGCCCTTTAATAAGCTTTAATTTTTTTATTTTAATTATTTTATTTTTTCTTTCTTTTTTTCTCCCTTTTCCTCTGAGCCATGTAGCTGACACGGTCTTGGTGCTCCAGCCGCGTGTCAGGCCTGAGCCTCTGAGGTGGGAGAGACGACTTCAGGACATTGGTCCACAGAGACCTCCTGGCTCCACGTCACATCAAACAGTGAAAGCTCTCCCAGAGACCTCCATCTCAACGCTAAGACCCAGCTCCACTCAACAACCAGCAAGCTACAGTGCTGGACACTCTATGCCAAACAACTAGCAAGACAGGAACACAACCCATTAGCAGAGAGACTGCCTAAAATCATAATAAGGTCACAGACACCCCAAAACACACTACTGGATGCAGTCCTGTGCACCAGAAAGACAAGACCCAGTATCACCCACCAGAATATGGGCACCAGTCCCCTCCACCAGGAAGCCTACACAACCCACTGAACCAACCTTAGCCACTAGGAGCAGGCACCAAAAAAAACGGGAACTACAAACCTGCAGCCTATGAAAAGCAGACCCCAAACACAGTAACTTAAGCAAAATGAGAAGACAGAGAAACACACAGCAGATTAAGGAGCAAGGTAAAAACCCACCAGACCAAACAAATGAAGAGAAAATAGGCAGTTTACCTGAAAAAAAATTCAGTGTAATGATAGTAAAGATGATCCAAAATCTTGGAAATAGAATGGAGAAATTACAAGAAATTTTTAACAAGGACCGAGAAGAACTAAAGAGCAAACAAACAGTGATGATCAACACAATAAATGAAATTAAAAATTCACTAGAAGGAATCAATAGCAGAATAACTGAGGCAGAAGAACATATAAGTGACTTGTAAGATAAAATAGTGGAAATAACTACCGCAGAGCAGAAAAAAGAAAAAAGAATGAAAAGACTTCAGGACAGTCTCAGAGACCTCTGGGACAACATTAAACATACCAACATTCGAATTATAGGGGTCCCAGAAGAAGAAGAGAAAAAGAAAGGGTTGAGAAAATATTTGAAGAGATTATAGTTGAAAACATCCCTAATATGGGAAAGGAAATAGTCAATCAAGTCCAGGAAGCACAGAGAGTCCCATACAGGATAAATCCAAGGAGAAACACGCCAAGACACATATTAATCAAACTATCAAAAATTAAATACAAAGAAAAAATACTAAAAGCAGCAAGGGAAAAAAAAACAAATAACATACAATGGAATCCCCATAAGGTTAACAGCTGATCTTTCAGGAGAAACTCTGCAAGCCAAAAGGGAGTGGCAGGACATATTTAAAGTGATGAAAGGGAAAAATCTACAACCAAGATTACTCTACCCAGCAAGGATCTCATTCAGATTCAATGGAGAAATTAAAAACATTACAGATAAGCGAAAGTTAAGAGAATTCAGCACCACCAAACCAGCTTTACAACAAATGCTAAAGGAACTTCTCTAGGCAGGAAACACAAGAGAAGGAAAAGGCCTACCAAAACAAACCCAAAACAATTAAGAAAATGGCAATAGGAACATACATATCCATAATTACCTTAAAGGTAATTGGATTAAATGCTCCACCCAAAAGACATAGACTGGATGAATGGATACCAAAACAAGACCCGTACATATGCTGTCTACAAGAGACCCACCTCAGACCTAGGGACACATACAGACTGAAAATGAGAGGATGGAAAAAGATATTCCATGCAAACGGAAATCAAAAGAAAAATGGAGTAGCAATTCTCCTATCTGACAAAATAGACTTTAAACTAAGGACTATTACAAGGGACAAAGAAGTACACTACATAATGATCAAGGGATCAATCCAAGAAGAAGATATAACAATTGTTAATATTTATGCACCCAACATAGGAGCACCTCAATATAATAAGGCAAATGCTAACAGTCATAAAAGGGGAAATCGAGAGTAATTAAATTATAGTAAGGGACTTTAACATCCCACTTTCACCAATGGACAGATCATCCAAAATGAAAATAAATAAGGAAACACAAGCTTTAAATGACACATTAAACAAGATGGACTCGATTGATATTTATAGGACATTCCATCCAAAAACAACAGAATACACTTTCTTCTCAAGTGCCCATGGAACATTCTCTAGGAGAGACCATATCTTGGGTCACAAATAAGCCCTGGTAATTTTAAGAAAACTGAAATCGTATCAAGTATCTTTTCCAACAACAACACTATAAGACTAGACATCAATTACAGGAAAAAATCTGTAAAATCTACACACACATGGAGGCTAAATAATACACTAGCAAATAACCAACAGATCACTAAGAAAATCAAAAAAATACCTAGAAACAAATGACAGTGAAGACACACAGACCCAAAACCTATGGGATGTGGCAAAAGCGTTTCTAAGAGGGAAGTTTATAGGAATAAAATCCTACCTCAAGAAACAAGAAAAACCTCAAATAAACAACCCAACCTCACACCTATAGCAATTAGAGAAAGAAGAACAAAAAAACCCCAAAGTTAGCAGAAGGAAAGACATCATAAAGATCAGATCAGAAATAAATGAAAAAGAAATGAAGGAAATGATAGCAAAGATCAATAAAACTAAAAGTCGGTTCTTTGAGAAGATAAACAAAGTTGATAAGAAGATAAACAAAGTTGATAAACCATTAGCCAGACTCATAAAGGAAAAAAGGGAGAAGACTCAAATCAATAGAACTAGAAATGAAAAAGGAGAAGTAACAACTGATACTGCAGAAATACAAAAGATCATGAGAGATTAGTACAAGCAACTATATGCCAATAAAATGGACAACCTGGAAGAAATGGACAAATTCCTAGAGAAGCACAACCTTCCAAGACTGAACCAGGAAGAAATAGAAATCATAAACAGACCAATCACAAGCACTGAAATTGAGACTGTGATTAAAAATCTTCCAACAAACAAAAGCCAAGGACCAGATGGCTTCATAGGCAAATTCTATCAAACATTTAGAGAAGAGCTAACACCTATCCTTCTCAAACTCTTCCAAAATATAGCAGAGGGAGGAACACTCCCAAACTCATTCTAAGAGGCCACCATCACCCTGATACCAATACCAGACAAAGACGTCACACAGAAAAGAAAACTACAGGCCAATATCACTGATGAACATAGATGCAAAAATCCTCAACAAAATACTAGCAGACAGAATCCAACAGAACATTAAAAGGATCATACACTATGATCAAAAGGGGTTTATCCCAGGAATGCAAGCAGTCTTCAATAAACGCAAATCAATCAATGTGATAAACCATATTAAGAAACTGAAGGAGAAAAACCATATGGTCATCTCAATAGATGCAGAAAAAGCTTTTGACAAAATTCAACACCCATTTATGATAAAAACCCTCCAGAAAGTAGGCATAGAGGGAACTTACCTCAACATAATAAAGACCATATATGACAAACCCACAGCCAACATCGTTCTCAAAGGTGAAAAACTGAAACCATTTCCTCTAAGATCAGGAAAAAAACAAGGTTGTCCACTCTCACCACCATTATTTAGCATAGTTTTGGAAGTTTTAGCCACAGCAATCAGAGAAGAAAAAGAAATTAAAGGAATCCGAATCAGAAAAGAAGTAAAGCTGTCAGTGTTTGCAGAGGACATGATACTATACATAGAGAATCCTAAAGATGTTACCAGAAAACTACAATAGCTAATCAATGAATGTGGTAAAGTAGCAGGATACAAAATTAATGCACAGAAATCTCTTGCATTCCTATACACTAACAATGAAAAATCAGAAAGAGAAATTAAGGAAACACTCCCATTTACCACTGCAACAAAAAGAATAAAATACCTAGGAATAAACCTACCTAAGGAGACAAAAGACCTGTATGCAGAAAAAATAAGACACTGATAAAAGAAATTAAAGATGATACCAACAGATGGAGAGATATACCATGTTCTTGGATTGGAAGAATCAACATTGTGAAAATGACTATACTACCCAAAGCAATCTACAGATTCAATGCAATCCCTATCAAACTACCAATGGCATTTTTCACAGAACTAAAACAAAAAATTTCACAATTCGTATGGAAACACAGAAGACCCCAACTAGCCAAAGCAATCTTGAGAAAGAAAAACAGAGCTGGAGGAATCAGGCTCCTGGACTTCAGACTATACTGCAAAGCTACAGTAATCAAGACAGTATGGAACTGGCACAAAAACAGAAACAGAGATCAATGGAACAGGATAGAAAGCCCAGAGATAAACCCACGCACATATGGTCACCCTATTTTTGACAAAGGCGGCAAGAATATACAATGGAGAAAAGACAGCCTCTTCAGCGAGTGGTGCTGGGAAAACTGGACAGCTATATGTAAAAGAATGAAATTAGAACACTTCCTAACACCATACACAAAAATAAACTTAAAAAGGATTAAAGACCTAAATGTAAGGCCAGACACTATAAAACTCTTAGAGGAAAACATAGGCAGAATACTCTATGACTTAAATCACAGCAATATCCTTTTTGACCCACCCCCTAGAGAAATGGAAATAAAAACAAAAATAAACAAATGGGGCCTAATGAAACTTAAAAGCTTTTGTACAGCAAAGGAAACCACAAACAAGACCAAAAGACAACCCTCAGAATGGGAGAAAATATTTTCAAATGAAGCAACAAAGGATTAATCTCCAAAATATACAAGCAGCTCATGCAGCTCAATATCAAAAAACAACCAACCAATCCAAAAATGGGCAGACGACCTAAATAGACATTTCTCCAAAGAAGATATGCAGATCACCAACAAACACAGGAAAGGATGCTCAACATCACTAATCATTAGAGAAATGCAAATCAAAACTACAATGAGGTATCACCTCACACTGGTCAGAATGGCCATCATCAAAAAATCTACAAACAATAAATGTTGGAGAGGGTGTGGAGAAAAGGAACCCTCCTGCACTGTAGGTGGCAATGTAAATTGATACAGCTACTATGGAGAACAGTATGGAGGTTCCTTAAAAATCTAAAAATAGAACTACCATACGACCCAGCAATCCCACCACTGGGCATATACCCTGAGGAAACCATAATTCAAAGAGTCATGTACCACAATGTTCATTGCAGCTCTATTTACAATAGCCAGGACATAGGGGCAACCTAAGTGTCCATCGACAGATGAATGGTTAAAGATGTGGCAAATATATACAATGGAATATTTTTACTGAGCCATAAAAAGAAACCAAATTGAGTTATTTGTAGTGAGGTGGATGGACATAGAGTCTGTCATACAGAGTGAAGTAAGTCAGAAACAGAAAAACAAATACTTTATTCTAACACATATATATGGAATCTAAAAAAAAAAAAAAAGGTCCTGAAGAACCTAGGGGCAGGACAGGAATAAAGATGCAGATGTAGAGAAAGGACTTGAGGACACTGGGAGGGGGAAGGGTAAGCTGGCATGAAGTGAGAGAGTGGCATGGACATATATACACTACCAAACGTAAAACAGATAGCTAGTGGGAAGCAGCCACATAGCACAGGGATATCAGTTTGGTGCTCTGTGACCACCTAGAGGGGTGGGATAGGGAGGGTGGGAGGGAAACGCAAGAGGAAGAGATATGGGGTTATATGTATATGTATAGCTGATTCACTTTGTTATAAAGCGGAAACTAGCACACCATTGTAAAGAAATTATACTCCAATAAAGATGTTAAAAAAAAAAAGAGGGAAGAGGGGTGGTGGAGCATTTCGGATGTTTTTTTTATATCCATAAAGACAGAGTCTACATCAGGAACCACACAAGTAATCAAATAATAAAACTTGGTTCTTAACCCTGGCTGTTCAACCCTTGCGTAATTAAGTGAGATCATAAGCCAGGGTTACCAGTGCATTGGGTTGCCCCATTTAGGCTGTGTGGTTTCACATAGAACAGGATATGTGTGGTAGAGGTAGCAGGCATCCCTAGCACAGACTGTCAGCGCTGTTCACTAGAAATATAACATGAACCACGTATGCAGTTTAGAATAGTCACATTCAAAAAGTAAAGTAAACTGGTGAAATCAATTTAACATATTTTAACGTAATGCATCCAATATATTATCTCCACGTCATCAATATAAAAAGCAATAATGAGAAATTTTACATCCTTTCGTACTAATGTCTTCAAAATCAGTGTTTATAAAATACATTTTAATCGGTACACTAAATTTTCATCAGACATACTTGATCTGTACTTAGGGTTCATAAAATTTATAGCTGAAAGAGCAAATCCATGTACCCAAGTTGTTCCACACATACTTACATCTTTTCGAGTAGCTGAATCAAGTAACAGTTTTTTACATTTTAATTAATTATAATTGAATTTAATTTAAAATTACATTCTTCAGCTGCATTAGCCACATTTCAAGAGCTCAACAGCCACATATGACTAGGGGCTACATTTCAGACACCGCAGGACTAGACTGAGAGCCAGAATCTGGTCTTTTCTACTCTTTTGTGCTTCCCGCAGCACGGGTACCCAGTAACTACTGTTGATGGAAACTGTCGGAGTTAGAATTGCTGAAATCTAATTGCTGAAGGACACTTAGAGGTTGCACATAAATGTTTGGGTTTTTTTAACAAATTGCATCATTTTAAATGCATTAAAGAACCTTGTTAGTTAAAGGAATCCTATAATGATTTAATTAATTCATCAAATAAATCAGCTTTCAGTCATTCGTATTAAAAAAAAGATTTTCTTATATTAGGTTTATTTTAGGTGAGGCACAAAGCCAACTGAAGGCCATTCGACAAATGAGTATTCTGAGGAGCCATAAGTCACATCCTCCACCCTCAGGAAGCTGAAGCGAGTTTTGCAGAAGTACTTGAAAACCTGAAACAAAAATGTGTGATTTCTGGTTCTGTTTGTCTGATACTGGCTGCATTTCAGCCCACTGCGAGAGGTGATGGAAACTGTGCACGAAGGTTGGCTAAGCGAGCCAACAGCCTTGAGCTCTTTCCAACAGATGGCACTGTAATCAAAGGGACTGCTCCATGACCCCACAAATCCAGTTTGTACAACCATTTCTGAAATCTGTGCTCATTATATGCTAAAGCCAGCCTATATGGACGCAGCCCATTTTGACTGAACAAAATTATGTAAAGCTTCCCTTTGTTCAATCAAATAAGCTTTGAATGTTTAGTGTTAGCCGAACAAGCTGTTCATTTCTTCATCAAACCCTTTTTGAGTGCTATCAAGTATCAGGTGCCATGACAGGGATCTAGAAACACAAGGAAAAGTAAAAATAGGTTCTTCCCGTAAGGAGTTCACAGCCTGTTAGGAAAGTTAGACATACACATAAATAACTGCAAAAGAGTGAAATTCAGAATTGCGAAAGAAAGATACGATTCTGTGTCAGGAGGGTGGAGAAGAGGAGAACTGAGGAATGTTTTTTGTGTAGGGATACCCTTGAGATGAGTATAGAAAATGGGATAGTTGTCACCAGACGAAGGTGGAGAGGGGGCTGGGGAATGAGCATCCCTGAAATGGGAACTAGATACACGAGAGCCTCCTATGTTCCCCCTGCTTCCACTCTGGCCCCACCGTGGGCTGCCTGGCAGTCACACAACTGTCCTCATGATCCTTTTAAAATGTCAGATTCCATCCCTCCCTGACCTCAAACTTCCAGCAGCTTCCTATCACACCTGGAATAAAATCCAAAGTCCTTGCCGCGGTCTGGGGACCTTACATGACGGATGCATGCTGTATCAGAGACTTCCCTCTTTCAGTGTTCAACATTTTAGCCACACTGACCTTCTTGATGTTCTTCAAACCTTCCAGGCAAGCTCCTTTGCAAACGCCTTTGCAAAGTGCCTTCTTAGACAGTCCTACATACACTAGCGCCCTCCTATCACTCTCTAGCCCGTTGCCCTGCTTTATTTCTCTACATAGCACTCAGGATGATGATATTATACATGTATTCGCTATTCACCTGTGTATTGTCTAACTACGAGGGCAGGGGTTTGATCTGTTTTGTTCACAGCTGCATCACCAGTGCCTAGGAGAGGCGTGGCACAAGGTGGGCTCCCCGAAAGTATTTGTAGAATGAGTGAAGAATCAAATGAGCCTAGGAAAACTACGCGTATTTCAAGAGATTGCAAGTATCCAGCATGGCTAGCACATGGGGGAGGAAGGCAGGTAGGAACAGCTAGGAATGGATGGGAGCTCAGTGACCAGGTCATGAAGGGCCCGGTGCTCCTGACTAAGGGATTTGGGCTGTATTCTGAGCATGGTGGGGAGCCAGTGAAGCTTGTTAAGGAAGGGAATGACACAATCAGATCTGCATGTTTAAAAGATGAGTCAGGCTGCCATGTGGTAGGATGGAGAGGTATAGGAGGCAAGAGGGATGTTTGGAAACTTTTGCAATCACCTCAGTTTCCCTGTCTGTAAAATGGAGAGAACAACATCATCTGAGTCGCAGGCAACGTGATGACTAAGAGAGTTAAAGCACACAACACACTTAGCACAGTACCTGGCAATAGGAAGCTAACATTACCCATTATCCATTACCATCAATATTAGGGAAGCTTGGAGGATGGCGTCCACAGGTCAAGACTGACTGCTTGGAGGGTGGTGCCTTTGATCCTGATGGGATCTACAGAAAGAAGAACTCATTTCTAGGAACAGAAAATAAATTCTATTTTGGGCAAGTGCAGTTTGAAATAGCTGTGGGATATCCAGTGAGATCTATGGTTGGCAGTCTGATATAAAGGTCCGAAGCTCAGAAGGGAAGTTTAAATAAACCAAAGATAAAGATTCAGAGGAATCCTTTACTTTACAGGCAATTGACTTGGTCCCCTGTAAGCAAACTCTGAATCCAAAGTACTCAAAGTAAACTCACCAGAGTAAAAAGCCTCAACAATAAATCATCTTGTTGAGCTGAAAAGCAAAATACCATGACAGGAATTGACTCTAATTCTGAGCCTCTCAGTAACTCCTATGATGTTCACATAGTCCCCCTTTGCATTTCTTCTGGGCACAGAGAGAAGAACCTCACGTATATACAGCTTTTCCCACATCCTGCTCCAACTTCCTGTTTTCCAGTGTACCCATATAAGAACAGGCTGAATAAGCTCCAAAAGTCTAAATATTATAGCTGAGAGGCCTATTAGTTTTGAAGACACTTTCTACTGAGCTGAATGAATTCTAAAACTCACAGTATTCTACTCCTGCTTCAAGGATCGTAGGATTCGTGTGTGAAGTACGGTGTATGGTGCTGGGGTGGGGGGGGGGGCGGGCAGTGACTCTATTGAGTCCCTGGGGCTTGAGGTTTAAGAAGACAAAGATGGAGGTGGCTCTGCAGCAGATGCAGAGAAAAAGGCTTGAGGTTCGAAGACAAGCAATCGACTCTGGTGCCACTGAAAGGGCAGTGAAACTAGGCTCATGCATGCATTCACTCATTCATTAAACAAATAGCCATGTAAAACCTAAAATATTCCTCTGCCACCTGCAGAGGAAGCAAGAGTGAACAAGACAGACGTGGTCCTTCATGGAGCTTTGTGTCCTGTTTCCCGTCTCCTGGAATCCTTGCGGATATCTAAAATGTAAGGCAAACCCTCTTAATTTTCATTCATTCATTCAACAAAAATGTTTTGAGAGTGCAGTGTTGCCCTCTAGGGTTATAATGTTGACTAAGACTGTGCAATTACAGTTCAGTTTAAATATCACGGTGAAGCAAATACAGTGTGAAAGTAGAGGCTGTAGGAAGGAGCCTGTGATAGAATAAGCTTGTCCACAAATTCTTTGACATTGCCCCCCACTCCACTGAGAGATGTCTATGTCCTCTTCCCTTCAATCTGGTCTGGTTCTGAGACTGTGTTGACCAGCAGAATATGACAAAAGTGATGCTTCACCCAGCCTTTGAAGAGTAGCAGTATCTTCTCTAGAATGCACGCTCTAGGGAAAGCCAGCTGCCATGTAATGGGTCTGACTGTCCCTGAGGCTGCTGTGCTGTGAGAAAGCTCAAGCTGGCTGTGTGGAGAGGCTGTGGGAAGAGGCCCAGTGAGCTCTGGTTATTCAGCTCTTCCAGCCAGGTGACAACAACTGAGGAAAGAAGCTGTCTTGAATATTTCATGTTGGACGGTGCTACGGTCTAAATGTTTGTGTCTCCCCAAAATTCATATGTTGAAATCCTGTACCCAATATGATGGTATCAGGAAGTGGGGCTTTGGGGAGGAGGTCATGAGGGTGGAGCCCTCGTACATAGGATTAGTATTCTTATAAAAGAGACCCCCACAGAGATCTCTCATCCCTTCTGCCATGTCAGGACACAGTATGAAGGAGTCAGCTATGAACCAGGAAGAGGACCCTCTCCAGACCATACTGGCACCCGGATCTCAGACTTCTAGCCTCCAGCATTTTAAGAAATAAATTTCTGTTGACTATAAGCTTCCCAGTCTGTGGTATTTTGTTATAGAAGCCCAACCGACCTACGACAGGTGGGAAAGGCCTCTCTGAAGAGGTGGCATTTAGTTTAAGACCTAAATGATGAGAAGAGTTTGGATATGCAAGGACCAAGGAGAAGAGCAATCCAGGCAGTGGAAAGGGATGTTCAAAGATCCAGAGTTGGGGAAATCCTTGGAGTGTTCCAGGAGCTGGGAGTCAGCCAGTGTGGCTGGAGCTTGGGGAGCAAGAGGGAAAGCTGAAGATTAGACCAGCGAGAGGACAGGGACACAGGAGGAAGGCCGTTGGCCATGGCATGGTATCTGAATTGTGTTCTAAGTATAATGAGAAGGCCTTAAACAATTTCAAACACAAAAGCAACATGATCTATACAGATAGCCAAGAGGCACATGAAGAGGTGTTCAACATCCCTAATTATTAGAGAAATGCAAATCAAAACTACAGTGAGGTACCAGTATGCAGGTTCCTCAAAAAAACTAAAAACAGAGTTGCCATATGATCCAGAAATCCCACTCCTGGGCATATATCTGGAGAAAACTATAATGAAAAAAAGATACATGCACCCTATGCTCACAGCAGCACTATTCACAATAGCCATGGAAGCAACCTAAGTGTCCATTGACAGATGAATGGATAAAGAAGATGTGGCACATATATACAGTGGAATATTACTCAGCCATAAAAAAGAATGAAATAATGCCATTTTCAGCAACATGGATGCAACCAGAGATCATCATACTAAGTGAATCAAGTCAGAAAGAGAAAGACAAACACCATACGATATCACTTATATGTGGAATCTAAAATGTGACAAAAATGAACATATCTACAAAGCAGAAACAGACTCACAGACACAGCTAACAGACTGTGGTTGCCAGGGGGCAGAGGGGTAGGAGAGGGATGGGTTGGGAGTTAGCAGATGCAAACTATGATATATGGAATGGATAAACAACAAGGCCCTACTGTATAGCACAGGGAACTATGTTCAAAATCCTGTGATAAACCGTATCGGAAAAGAATATGAAAAAGAATGTGTATATACATATAACTGATCACTTTGCTATACAGCAGAAATTAACACAACATTGTAAATCAACTATACTTCAATAAAATATTTTCTTAAAAAAGCAATATGATCTGTATTAAAATCCTAAGAGGATCCCTGTTGCTGCCATGCCAGCTCTGTGAGTACCAGCTCCGTGACTTTGATCACGGCTCTAATTCAGCACTGAATACCTGGCACACAAAAGGTGCCAACTCCCCAGTGCCCCCCCACCAAAAAAATGTTAAATGAATGACTTAAGAATAGATTGGAGAGGGATAAGAGTAAACGCAGGGACACGAGCAAGGAAGTCACTGTAATAGCCCAGGTGAAAGACACTGGGCAGGGCTGGAGGTGGAGAGAAGAGGGAAGTGTTGAGTAACAGTCAGAGGTAGAAGAAATTAGACTCAAGTTCCAGCTCTGAGATATATCAGTCACATGACCTTGAGAAAAGCAAAATTCCCTGAGCCCGAGCCCCTAATTCTTCACCAGTAAAATCTCAATATTAGAATCTCTAATTCACATTGGTGTTGTGAGACTCTATGAGAAAATATAAGGAAAGCACTTTGTCAAACTGCATTGCTGGCTTGTATGAGGAGGCATTACTATGATTATTGCATTTTTTTCCCTCTGACCTGATGGATTAGTCAGAAACATTGTCACTGGTTTTTACAGTATCTCCTAGTTTTCTAGAATAGTGATATAGGAGTCCAATCTGTCTGGTCTCCGAGGCTGACAAGATGCTTTCATGAGCCATTCTGCCTCCTGAAGCTCTTCACCAAGGTCATAAGAAGCCAGACATCTTCTATACCACAGGCTTATTTCCCCTTAGAGCAGGAGTTCTCAAACTTGAGCGCGTATCAGGAGCTCCTGGAAACCTTGTTAAAATGCTCACTTCTGAGCCCCACCCCCAGAGCTTCTGATGCAACAGACCTGAGAAGAGGACCAAGAATTCCCATTTCTCGCAAGTGCCCAGGTGAGGCTGATGCTGCTAATTTGGGGTCAGCTTTGAGCACTGCCTTAGCTGGGCATGCAATCAATTTCCTTTTCTGATTGGACGGTCTCCTCTATTTCTCAGATGACAGTCCCACAAAAATTCAAGAACCAACCAGAAAAATGTCTTCCAAGTTCTTAATATGAGATCTAGCTATTCTTGTTTTAAACAAGGTAGGTTTTAAAAGCACGGAGCCAAGATGCCTTGTTTCAAAACTGTGAATCAGCTGCGTGACTGGGGCTAAGTACCTACCTTCTAGGATCAACATGAGGATTAAGAGTTAATGCAGGCAAGGCACTTAGAGACGCAGCTGGTACCAAGTAAGCACTTGATAAATGCTAGCTGTTAGCATTATTATGCCAGAGCGTGACTCATGTAATTGGTTGTATTATGTTTTCCACATAAAATCCAATAGAAAGTGCAGCTTCAAATTTGTAACCCACCTCTAGAAAACGTATAGGACAGCACAGCAAGCATTTCGGGAGGAAACGTCACTCCCAGCTTCATCTAGCTTTTAACCTACGTTTTCTTAGGACTCAAATTCCCCCACTTCACTTTATCTTATTGAATTATTATATGGGTCTCTGTATGCCACTTTAAATCCTTTCTTAAACCAAGTGGATCCCATGTATAACTAAATAGTTCTCCATTCATTTATGCAGCCACTCCACAAATAATCAAGGTGTTTCAGGGTCAAGATTCCTACACCCCAATTTCTTCAGGTACCCGATCGTTACTGTTTTCCATTCTCAAGCACCTTAAGCGCACAGCAATAATGGTAAACCATATATGCAAACCACACATAAGAATACGGTTGTTTCACATGTATCCACCCAATCAACTTTGTGTCCTACTGTTTCTTGGAATGATAGAGTATGTTCTACAAAGTCAAGCTGCTGTCCAACTTTTGCTGCCTTTCTCCTATGAAGATATCATTGACCTTCCACTGATAGAACACTGTCTTTCGGTTGTTTTTGTGGCACTGACTCATCCAAGAAGCAGTTACTGAATGTCTAACACATCACACATTGTACAGGGCATCAGGGAGGTGAGAGTGCTCAAGACACCACCTGTCCTCAAGGAATTTAGAATCTAGTGAGCAGACCCAAAAACAGGCAGGTAAGTACCATACTACAAGATGCATATTATGAATAATAAAAGTCAACAACATTTACTGGACATTTGCTACATGCAAGCACTGTTCTGTGCATTTAACAGGAGTGATCTCTTTTATCCTCAACTGACCCTGTGAGGCAGGCACTACCATTTCCCTCACTTTGTAGTTGAGGAAATGGAAGCACAGAAGCTGCAAGGTTACACTGTAAGAGGCAGAATCAGACTTTAAACACAGGCAGTCTGACTCCAGGGCCTGCACCCTGAATCTCTCTCTACTATGCTGCTTTTCTGCCATGTAACATGATGGAGAGTTGGAGGAATAAAGGTTCAAGGGATCTTTGGACCCAGGAATGCAAAAAGGTAACTTTGGACAGAAAAAAATTAGTGAGACAAGAGAAGGGCAGGACCTCTGGCAAAGCAGATTAGGTAGCAAAATCAGGTAGCATTCCATGGCATGGAACCATGGGTGGAAGAAAGGCTGAATAAGCATCCTGCAGTAATGACCCGGGGAGCCGTTGGAGGGTGGCCACCGTAGAAAACTGCAGTCCCAGCCCTCAGGAGACCAGTGGGCCCCATACAGGTAGCACTTTTATATAAGGATCCAAATCAGCACTTTCCATGGAGTTCATCAACAGAGCAAGGCCTGGAAGCCTGAGGCCTGAAGAGGCCTCACCTACAGCCTTCACACGGGACAGAAGAGAATGGAGTTTGCAGACAGTCGTTGTCTGAGAATTCTGTGTCTTTATGTGCTCTGTGTTTTAATGTTGGACTTGTGATATAAAGGATTTCTTAATTATCCTCCAGGTCTAATTTAGGGCCCTGTTCCAGTTACCTTCTGCTACCTAGCAGAGCATCCCCAAACTTAGTACAATAGCCACCATTTTATAAAGTTCACCATTTTGCAAGTTGGGACTCTGTACACACCAGAGCTGGAATGGCTATAGGATGGCTTGAATAACTGGAATTGACTAGGACAACTTGCCTGGGGTCACATGTCTGAGGCCTGGGTTCTGAATTCCAGTTGAATTCCTAGGTTCTTCTCTATGTTATACAAGCTGGGGTTGAAGTATCTGAGATGGCTTCTTCACTCAGATGTTGGCACCTGGCTGGAATGGCTGGATAACCAGAGCTCATGGGTCTCCCTCTTCCCACAGGCTCTCCACCTAGCTATCCTGGGCTTCCTCACAGCGTGGCAGTCTCAGGACAGTGGACCCATTACCTGGCGGCTGGCTTCCACTAGAGCAGGCATTCCAAGAGAGGATGTTGCTACCTCTTTAAAGCTTGGGTGAGGCATCACTTTTTCCATATTCTGATAGCAGGCACAGTCTCAGAACCAGTCCAGATTCAAGGGGAGACGATATAGAAGTCAAAGAATTTGTGAACAAGCTTTCTCTATCACAGGGCCCTTCCTGCAGCTCCCCCTGGTACATTGTACTTGCCTCACTATGACGTTTAAACTGAATTGTGACTTCACAATCTTAGTCAACATTATAACCCAGAGGCCAGCACAGCATCCTCAATAAGGTTTTGTTGAATGAATGAATGAAAATTAAGAGGGTTTGCCCTATATTTTAGATATCACCAAGGATTCTGAGAATTGGAAAGCAAACCACCCAGAAATATTACCTGAACGAAATCACAAAAAATTTACCAAGGAAGATACCATAGAAATGTGTGTGTATTTGTATTTATACATGTATAATGGACACAGTATGTATATGTATAATTATGATGGTTTCGTGGATGCATGAGAGAACAGAAATAACTGTGCTATTATTAAGTAACTCTGTTTATATAGTGCTTACTATGTGTGCCCAGCACCATACTAAGCCCTTCATAAGAATTACCTCAGTACAGGAAGTTACGCTATATTATGGACTGAATTGTGTCCCCCCAAAAATTCATATGTTGAAGCCCTAACCCCCAGGACCCCAGAATGGGACTGTATTTGGAGAGATGGTCTTTAAGGAGGTATCTGAGTTAAAATGGGGTCATTAGGGTGAGCCCTAATCCAATATGACTGGTGAAAAGGAAACGAAGACATAGAGAGGGAAGACCATGTGAAGACTCAGCAAGAAGACGGCCATTTACAAGCCAAGGAGAGAGGCCTCAGAAGAAACCAACCCTGCTGACACCTTGATCTCAGACTTCTAGTTTCTAGACCTTTAATAAATTTCTATTGTTTAAGCCACCCAGTCTGTGGTACTTTGTTATGGCAGTCCTAGGAAACTAATCCAAGGTCCCAGAAGATGTGGGCAGTAATACTATCAAAAAGGATGAAACTTCCCCTCATTCTTGGTCAAATGCCATGGAAATGAAGGAAGGATTGTGGTTCTTACCCAGAAGCACAAAAGATGACAGCAGCCTGCAGAAGGAGATATTAGACAGCAATGGAAGATGAACAGAGCCATCACTGACTGTTCAGAGGGAGGTGACAAGGAACCACTCCTAAAACTCCAGAGGGCACCATGTCCTGCAACTATGCAAGACAAGGGCTTGAGTTATTCTATTTATCCAGTAAAGAAACAGCCTAGGACTGGAGGACTGAAGGACACTTGGTTTAATACTGAACAGAAAGGTTTTTCTAATATAGTGGAGAACACTACCTATAAAACTTGCCTCTACAAAAGAAATAAGTTCAAAGCTTTACCTTGTATTGTAAAGTGCCAGAAAGCCAACTTTCCCCTGCGATGGACTCAAGAAGTCTCACCCTCCCCCTGCCACCACCAGCCCTACTATTCCTGCGAGCAGGGAGCTCCCCTGCACATGGGCAGTGGAGGGGAAGATGAGCTGGAAAAGGGATATTATATCAGTTTCCTGTGGCTGCTGTAGAAATCACCCCAAACTTGGCAGCTTAAAAATAACATAAATGTATTCTCTCACAGTACTGGAGGCCAGAATTCCAAAGTCAGTGTCACTGGGCTAAAATCAAGGTGTCAGCAGGGCAGTGTTCCCTCCGAGGCTCTAAGGGATAACCTGCCCCTTGTCTCTTCAGCTTATGGTGGCTGCTGGCATTCCTGGATTTGTGGCTGCATCACTCTAGTCTCTCCCTCCTCCCTTTCTGTCTCTGTGCCAGATCTCCCTCTGCCTCTCTCTAACAAGGACACTTACGATGGCATTTAGAGCCCACCCAGTAATCCAGGATAAGCTCCCCATCTCAAGATCCTTAACTTTACCACATCTGCAAAGACCCATTTTCCATTTGTAAAATAGTTTACAAATACTTCAAAAATTACAAATTTTTATAATATATTCCATGTGGAACCATAAGGTAACATTTGCAGGTGCCAGGGATTATGACCTGAGGTTTTAGGGGCCGTGATTCCTCCTTCTAAAGGCATCCTCCACCTTTGCCCGGCAAACAGGATTCCACCAGGCCTGGAGAGACCATTTTTGAGGCTGCTTGGGATGTCTGTCTTGAGATAGACCTAACATATATGATTTTCTGTTTGCGTGTATGATTAGCTGAGCACCGAAATGCTAATTTTCCTAATGATACGAATCTAAACATCTTTCATTCATGTTATGTCTACATCTATCATCTTTTATTTCTTTAAGGCCGCAGGCTGGCTCCAGGCTGCAGCTCAGAGTGCAGGTTCTTGCGACATGCCAAACATACTCAGATCTGCAACTTCTCCCTGATAAAGAGGTTGGAATCCTCTCCACAGCGCAGTTGAGATACACAGGAAGTCAAGCGCTGGGGTGAAGGCCAGCACTCAGAGACCTGGGGCAGCAGGATGGAGAGGATGGATGTGTGATTTTTAGCACATTAGCACATTTACGTGTGTCAGAGTGTTCTGTGTCCCTTTGACTACAGCTGGAAACTTTGTTCCCCAGGAGCCTCTTCCCTGTACAGATGTGGGTTAGAGTTGTCAAAACGAGGAACTTATGGAAGAAATGAAGTCATATTCTCAGGTCACAGCGGGAAGATGCGGCGGATGTAGGCGGGACTGGTGGGATCCAGCCTCCGGCTGCTCTTTCTAATGAGGACCCACCAAACAAGAGCAGCCCCAAGCCAATCTCCAGAGCCAGCAGCTGCCCCAGATTTCTCTAGCAGCCCCCTCTGCAGGTCCCCGTGGGCAGATGGCCACCCACAGGTTGTGGGATTTCCTCCAAGCCGTGGCCTGCTCGCCTGGACCAGTGCTTCAGGCTATCATGTTCAGTTACTGTTTCTCTGGTTCTCCAACCTCCCCTGCCAGACTTTCACTTCCTCAGCTCTTCCCACGCTCACTGTGGATGTTCAACCCCTTGTTCCCACAGTGACTTTAGTGGTCCAACTGATGATGGGAGATGGCTTTTCAGATGCACAATTCAGCTTGTAAGTTAGTGAACTGAGAGGTATTTCTCAAAGTTTAGTCCAAGACCCTCCTACGTCAGATATACCTGAAGAGCTTTTTAAAAACAGAACTTCAGGGCTTCCCTGGTGGCGCAGTGGTTGAGAGTCCGCCTGCTGATGCAGGGGACACGGATTCGTGCCCCGGTAGAGGAAGATCCCACATGCCGCGGAGCGGCTAGGCCCGTGAGCCGTGGCCGCTGAGCCTGCGTGTCCGGAGCCTGTGCTCCGCAATGGGAGAGGCCACAACAGTGAGACGCCCGCATACCGCAAAAAAAAAAAAAAAAAAAAAAACAGAACTTCAGACCTATGAACCAAAACCTCCAGGGATAGAGCCCAGGAGTCTGCATTGTAACAAGCAAGTCAAGTGGCTCTTGTTCACATACAGGTTAAAACAACTGTAGTATTGCTAAGATTAAAAACATTGGTGACCCTTAAAAACAGTAAGTAGTTCAGCATAATGTACTAGCAGTATACACTAAGAAATATTATGTTGTACTAAAATGTTAGGTTTCATTTTCACAGCTTTTATTTTATAATGCCACTGTCATGGAAGAGAGGCCTCCAGATCTCCCGCTTTTAGGAGAGAGCTTAGAGACAGGTATGGCCTGAAACGGTCCAGGTAAGCACATCACTGAACTATCACTGGTTCCTTGTTATGTGCTACAGACTGGGTGATGACCTGGTGATAATTAAGAGTATCTCTTGTCCTCATGGAGCATACACTCCAGTATGGGCGATGAGAATGTGATCATAACAGTCCATATTTGTCCAACGCTTACTATGTGGCCATTTACATGCATCGTTTCACTAACAACCCTATAAGAGACAGGCTCTTATGAAATTCATTCTCCAGGCAAGAAAGCTGAGGCTTAAAGGGCCTAAGTCCAAATGTCACAACCCAGGACTCCTAACCTCTGTGTCACCCTGCTTCCACAGAATCATGGAAGTGGGTCATGACTGACAGGCACCTTGAGTGTGAGGACTGAGGAGTGCAACAGAAGGCAGAAACCATAAAGTGAGTAGGAACAACTGACACCATAAAGCAATTTGGAGACAATCTTGAAATTGCATCCATAGCCTTTCCTCTACTTGGGATTTGGTAGTTACGAGGCAGAGTTATTTCACGGCCCTACAAGTCTTCAGACAAATGCCTTACGCCTTCTGCTAGTGCAGACAGCTCTGCTAAGACAGCCTGACAATCCTGCATGTTTCCCTGCGGTATGTATGAGTTAGGCGATTTGATACTCAGAACTGTGATGCAGGCCCGGCCTGTGGAAGGCCTGAGGCAGTAGCAGGCTGCAGGTGCTACCTGTGGTTGTCACAAGTTTTCACGTGAAGAGTCTTCCCTCCTGTGGGTGCTACCCACCTGGCTCCAAAGCTTGAGACATCAAGCTGCTCTCTCTCCTTGACTTCCTGATGATAATAAAATTGCCAGTTATAACGAAATGCCTTTTTCTTTGCATTTTTGTAGGTGACTCTGGAAACCCCAGCAGGCCATGATTACAAGGAAGAAAGCTATTGGGACTATAGACATCATCATGCTGAGTTAAGTAAGGTTTCCGATCCCGGGAAGCCGTGTCCAACCACAGCCGCCAGGCTTCCCTGGAGCTGCTTGAGGCTCCTACACTGCCCAGTTCCCAGGACAATCCTCGAACCTCAGGACACACAGCATCCTGCGGAGCCGTACATCAAGGACACCCTACGTCAAGGACACAGGACAAAAACCCCGGAATCAACCAAGCCCCCATAGCAACTGTTGCCATGGGCTCTCCTAATCTAAACCGGACAGCGCCCCGACTCCATATTAGGTAAAATATTCAGCATGTAGCAACCTTGTAGCATCCTGACCAATCACCTAATGCCATCCTGCCAGCAGGAATTTTCTTTGTCTTAAGGCTATAAAAGTTGGCCACTAGTCCACAAAGGGGGTCGGGCTCTCCCTGGTCTATCAGGAAGTCACCCCACTGTGTTTGCAGTGCCCCTCAGTAACTCTGCTCTTTGTCCTCAAGAAACTCACTCTTTTCTAAAATACTTCATGTCTGGAAATTCTTCTTCCAACCGCGCATGGACCACAACACATCCCTGGACCCTTCCTGTCTGAGCTTCTCCTCTGATGCCCCATTACCATACCAAGTACCCTTGGACCAAAGTATGAGAGACCCAGATTCCCTGTTACCCTGCTAAACACCTTAGTATAAGGTTGGTTACACAGTCCTGAACCCCACCTGGTTCCAGCCACTGAAAGCTAGATCTCTCCTTGTAGATGCCATTGCTGATGGACTCCCTGGTCTTGTTTACTTGATTATTTTTTAACTGATGAACACACTCCCTCAACAGGATTTCTCACAAGAAACAAGTCAGTTTTTACTCCTACTCCTCTAACCAGAGGAATTTAAACCCAATCCAAGGAGCCCAAAGGAAACTGGTACTAAACCATCACTTCATCTTGTTCTTGCCCCCAACCAAAATTCATCCTTCCATTCCCACACCCACACTCACACCCACGATTTTGTGAACATCTGAGAACAGAACAAACACTTGGAGGAAAGGATGGAGCCATCAGAGTAATAGCACATGATAGGTTTTGTATTGGCAAATTAAAAGGTTACTTGCCCTCAAAACCCCAGGGCTTCCACACACCTCCCCAAGAACAGCATCAGGAGGTGGATTTTCACCAAATCCTTACTGAAATAAGAAAAGAAAAAAAAACGGCGTTTTGTGAAATTAAATTTGTTCAATTTAAATTTCTTTTGGGGATCTGTTTTGATTAGCTACTGTCACAAATATCTTGGTGGTTTATTGCAATAAAAGTATACTTCTTACTGGGCTGGTAATTAAGCTATTGTATCTCTTCTCAAAACCCACCTTTCATACTCAGCTTTATGACGCTGGAGCTGGAATTCAGCAAACCACACTATGCTTTAATGGCTATTTCCTGAAGGTTCTAACAGTACGAGGTCCCACAAGGGGCCTGCAAGGCTGGAGGAGGAATAAGGGATGTGCTCCTTCATGGGCTTGTCTGGGGGTTTTGCTTGTTTTTTCATGTTTTTGTGGGTTGCTTTGTTTTGCTACACCCATCAATGTCACCTGAGCACCACTTCTTACCTGGCGGCAGCTGCTAGTTCTAGAAGCAGTTGGTTCCGGCTTCCAGTTTACTTCCTCTTTCCCAGAAGGAGCCTCACCAAGCTCCCAGAGATGTCAGTAGCACACTGCAGGCCACCGTCCCCTCCTCAGAAGTCAGTTACGGCTCCACACTCGCCCACTCAGAATCCAGTGAAAATATTCCGGGTTGACAGTGGCCTTCCACATGGCCTTGTGGGCACTCCGGCTCCTGCTACCCTGTGACTCAGCCACTACCCGGGAACCCGGTCTTTCGCGGGAAGCTTAGCACCTGCCTCCACACGTGGAGGATGAGAGTGAGGAGGATTGTGGGGGATGAAAGTGAGGAGGATTGTGGGGGTTTTTACCGGCCAGGGCCGCGAGCAGTGAGCCTCACTTCTGCCCTATCCCCAGGGCCCGTGTAACTGCAAGGTACGCTGGGAACTGTAGTCCGTCTGTGGCTTGTGCTGAATGCAGGGCAGTCACTGCCCCAGTGTCCTTCCAACACTTGGATGTTAAAAACGTCCTTTCTTTTTTATTGGGAGGAGTCATTCGCGCGCTCCCGGGACAGCAGGGCAGGTCCTGGCACTCACTGGTAAAGAAAGAACAAAATAATGACATTTGCAGCAATATGGATGGACCTAGAGATTGTCATACTGAGTGAAGTAAGTCAGACACAGGAAGACAAATATCGTATGATATCACTTATATGTGGAATCTAAAAAAAGAGTACAAATGAACTTATTTGCAAAACACAAGTAGAGTCAGGGATGTAGAAAACAAACTTATGGTTACCAGGGGATGGGGGTGGGGGATAAATTGGGAGATTGAGATTGATATATACACAGTACTATATATAAAATAGATAACTAATAAGGACCTACTGTATAGCACAGGGAACTCTACTCAATACTCTGTAATGGCCTATATGGGAAAAGAATCTAAAAAAAAAAAAAACAAAGAGTGAATATATGTATATGTATAACTGATTCACTTTGCTGTACGCCTGAAACTAACACAACACTGTAAATCAACTATAGGCCAATAAAATTGTTTTAATGTACTTTCATAACTTAGAGTAATAGTAGATAACAGGCTTTGTATTGGCAAAATAAAAGGTTAATTGCCCCCAAAACCCCAGCGCTCAGTATGTCAGTGAAATTCAAAAGACTGAGAACCACTGTTCCTTGCTAACACAGGTGGCCTCAGGTGCCCTTTTCATGCTCACATCAAGTGATGTCCTGGTTCTGTTTATGCTCATTTCCAAGTTACACTCTTTCCTCCTGAACACAGTGATGCCTAAAACATCTCTCCCACTATTGCACAGAAGACCTACATAAGTCATCCTTGATTCCTAACATCATGTTATGATTGCTCTGTGGTGAACTAGCATATTACAGGCTCCAGATGAGTGTTAAAACTGGAACAGCATTGGCCAAATTCTTTGAGCTCCCTGGAAGAGTTTTTCTATCCAAAAAAAAAAAAAGAAAGAAGAATTACATAGTTTAGAATAGTCTTTAAGTTAGTTTTGGTATTATCCTCTTTTCTACCTTTTGTTAAACTTAGTTTCCAGATAGTTGGTTAAGTTAATGTAATTACACTTGGCTGTTTCATGAATCTTTGCAAACTATGAAATATTTTGCATGAATCCCTACCTACCCATAAATTACTGTTGAACCCATATCAGGTATAGGTCACTGTAAAAGTATAGGTCATCTGACCTTTAGAAGGCAACTCTGATTATGAGGCCCTCTTAGGATATCATCCTCTTGCCTACAAAATAAAAATGAGTTTAGCCTTTGGTGCTATTTCTATTTTAAAAAATAACAACGAACTAAGTTTTCAGGGTGAATAGACAGAGCCCTTGTAATTAGTGTAGGAAGAATTTTTTAAACCTAAGTCAGGACTGTGGGAAGTAAAGAGGCAATTAATAGTCTCTTTCTTTATATTCATAACAAAAACATTTAAAAGGAGAAACATCATGCCAGCAGTGTTTCTTATAGACAGCTACTATTTTTTTCTTTTTCTGTAACTCTTGCAAATCCAAGGTGAGCTAGACTGTGCCTGACAATTGCTAGACTATCTTAAGTTCCAATTGCCTCGTGAACATCAAAACCAATGCATTGAAGACCTCTAGAAACCTATACCTCTTCCATTTTTCCTCTCCTATTCAAAGACACATCACCATCCACCAAGTCACCAGAGCTAGAAAACTTAGAATCATTCTTGGCAGCCTCCCATGTACTATTTCTATACACATGTCTATCATTACATGCATGACATTGCATTGTATGTATTCATTATCATACTTGCCTCTCCTTCCAGCTACTGAAACATGGGAACCATTCCTTATTTTTTTTTTTTTTAATCTCTCATGCTTAGTACAGTGCTGGCACAGAGTAACCACCAAGTAAGTGAACTTGAAATCGTCTACTTTCCGAGCTCTTTTTTAAAAAATAAATTTATTTATTTATGGCTGCGTTGAGTCTTCGTTGCTGCGTGTCGGCTTTCTCTAGTTTTGGTGAGCAGGAGCTACTCTTCATTGCGGTGCACCAGCTTCCCATTGCGGTGGCCTCTCTTGTTGCGGAGCACAGGCTCTAGGTGCGCGGGCTTCGGTAGTTGTGGCTCGCGGGCTCTAGAGTGCAGGCTCAGTAGTTGTGGCACATGGGCTTAGTTGCTCCGCGGCATGTGGGATCTTCCCGGACCAGGGCTCTTTATTTTTGGTCACTAAGTCCTGCCCATTGTTTCCCTGAAATATCTCTTGAATCCATCCTCTCCCTCCACATTCAGACCCTTGTCACACTCTCACTTGAACTATCCAGAATCTTCTATCAACTGTTCCCTCTGAGTCCAGACTCACCCCACCTCTATCTGCCCTCCAGACAGTTTCCACTTTATCTTTCCAAAATACAAGTCTAATCAAGCTACCCCTTTGCCTAACACTTTCAGTCATTCCCTAGCATCTAAAATCGGGTCCAAATTTCTTAGCATCATTCTCAACACAGCCTACCCCACCAAGTTCGTCTCCAGAAACTTGCCCCTGTGTGTCCTAAGTTCTACTCATTCCAAACAACCGATCATTTAATCAACAAATACTCCTTTGGGCCTCTGTGGTTTTTTCTTTCTCCTTCTTCCATTCAAAATTCCTTTCTGAGAAAACATTTTTTTGCCTCAGAAAACTCCTAATCATCCGTCAACACCTAGATTAAGTGTCACTTCTCTGAAGTCTAATTCTCCAAAATTCTCTAGTCCTCTTCCACTAAATTTTATGCCACTTAGGAATAGGAACCATGTCTAAATTATTATTGTATGCCTCGTGTCCAATTCAGTTTCTGACACCATCAGCATCAACAAATCTTTATTAAGAATAATTGCCAGCCAGGACCTAGGCTTCTTTGGTGTCTGAAATCCTAGTTGGTATCTTCACTTCTACAAAGGCTGGATTCCTGCTCTTCAGGATGACTCCCCCAAGTGTGTTATTATAGTACAAATTGGAAACCCTCCAGTACCTCTGCTCAAAGCCACAGACATAGTAACATCCCTTTTTAAGTAGCTAAGGTAAGTAAATTTACTTCTCTGCAAAAAATAAATAAATAAATAAAATAAAAACCTGCTGGTTGTATAAATCAGAGATGAAGTTAACACATAGTCCTTTTTGGGCTGATCTGCTTTCCTATGAAGATGGATTTGCTAAGAGAAAGGAAGGTGACAAGCTACGTGGGGCATGTAAGAAGCAAAAGCCAAGACGCTGTGAGGATGTGTGTGTGTGCAAAGAAGTGGGTCTTACGTCTTGAGAACAGTAGGAAGCCTCTGGACTATGTGACGCAGGGAGGGGACATGATCAATTTGGCGTTTTATAAGGGTGACCATGGTTGCCGTGAAAAAAAGTTTGAAGTGGTGTGAGAGGGGTGTGAGAGACCAGTGAGGCCTTTGCCATTGTTTTTTGCAAAAAGTGATGGAAGTGAGGACTCTGAGAGCAGTAGGGCCAAAGAGAAGGGGGCAGAGTCAACAGATATTCAGGGGCAGAATTACCAGGGCTTTATAATGTTTGGGCCAGGCTGGGAAGGAAGCAGGTAGTGAGCAAGAGGTCCCTGTTTTTCAAAACTGAATGGAGGGAAGTGCTATTCCCTGAGATAGACGAGAAGGAGCAGATTTGGGGAGGAAATAAGTTTCATTTTGGACACGTATGTTTGAAGTATTTTTGACACTGTGAGGATGGTATGTAGACAGTTGAACATGCAGCTCTGGAGTTCAGAGGAGTGGTTTAGTCTGTACTGTTGATTCCATTAAAAAATTGTTAAATAAAATAGTTTGATGAAATATCTCACTTTTCAACCCATAAAAGGTGATGTCCAGAGTAGCATAAGTAGAGCAAGAAAGATTTCTCCAGAATTCAGTTTTTACCAGTCACAGCTCCATCCTTGTAGAACTTCAGGCTGCCAACCCCTCCAGAAAAGACTGCATTCCCCAGTTATTTTATTTTTTTTATTGGAGAAATATATGCATTAGAAAAGTTCCCTATCATTTTATTCTCCAGAAATAACCACTGCTAAGTTTTCCATTTTTTTTTTTTTTTTTTTTTTTGTGGTTCGCGGGCCTCTCACTGACGTGGCCTCTCCCGCTGCGGAGCACGGGCTCCGGTCGCGCAGGCTCAGCGGCCATGGCTCACGGGCCCAGCCACTCTGCGGCATGTGGGATCTTCCCGGACCGGGGCACGAACCCGCATCCCCTGAATCGGCAGGCGGACTCTCAACCACTGCGCCACCAGGGAAGCCCTCCCAACTTATTTTAGAAATGCTGTGGGACGTGGTATTGTTTTTACAAACCCTGCTAAATGACCGTCTGCCTTTGCCACACTTGCCTGCCCGTTTCTCTGCCCCTTTGGCGGGGATGGTCTTAAAATTTCAATCCTTTCTGATTTATATCGCCATCTACTGGCCACTTCCTTGATCTGCAGCCACATGATCTTGAGCCCAGAGCAGACCTAATTAACCTGTAGTCACACACCCCAGTGTCTGTAGGGGCCATGTTTAAACTGAGTCACTGCCCAGCTCCATCCTACTGTCATGTGGAAATAACCAATATTGCTGGAGTTAACAATTTTTAAGAGAAACTGAAACTGTAAGGGTTTTTTTTTCCTAATGAAATCTCTGTACTTCTAAATGTCTAGCTCAGATTTTTTTTTCAGAAGACCACCTGGGCCAAGAAAAACCTCTTACAGTCCCCATTTGTTCCATGGACCATCAATTTGTGACTTTTGGTCTCATGGGTGGCACATGGACAGCATTCATGTATTCATTCATGACTCACCCCTAACTGATACCCTTTCCTACTGAATCTGAATGTATCCTCAGAATCTATCTCAACACAATCCTCCAGGGAGATAATGTTCCAAATATTCAGATCTGCATATGAGTTTAAACTTACTTGCCACGTCTATTCTAGTGGTAACCACAGAATAAATGCTATTCCTCAGAAACATGAGAACATCACAAAATGCCCCAAAGTCCCTCCCTTTGCCTCCTTTCAAGAAAAACTGCCCTGGGCTTCCCTGGTGGTACAGTGGTTGAGAGTTCGCCTGCCGATGCAGGGGACACGGGTTCATGCCCCGGTCCGGGAAGATCCCACATGCCGCGGAGCGGCTTGGCCCGTGAGCCATGGCTGCTGAGCCTGTGCGTCCAGAGAGGCCACAACAGTGAGAGGCCCGTGTACCCCCCCCCCAAAAAAAAGAGAAACTACCCTGAAGCACACACACAAATGCCAGGATTCTTTCGGTGCCTACTTCTATTAGCAGGTATTGTGTTAGCTGAGTCTACAAACTATTCCCATTTCCTTTGCACCTTGCCTCTGCTTGGTGACCTTTTAAACAGCACTGAAGTTCAGTTGAATCAACATCTTTTTCTTTTTCTATTCACTCTTGGCCTTCACCTCTCCTCTCAGCTTTTTTTTTTTTTTTTTTTGGAAATCTCAAAAGAATTTCCCTAAACACCTTGTTCCTGATTAAAAGCTGGACCTGGACACTTTTCTCTACATAATTCTCTAATGCAATGATAATTGATGGAAAAGCCTTTTCATACCCTGACCTCAGAACTCAAGGGCACTGGAAGAATCTGCAAGCCCTTGTACTTTCTGCAAATTGACTCACTTTGTTTTCACCTGAGTATAAATGAATTGAAGAAAGAGTTCCTATTTATTCCAATTAGTAAAAAACAATCATTTTCCCATGTAAAATTAAAGCTTAGCAGACACCTTTCCTTGGGAAGACATGAAGCCGAACACTTTTCATTTAAGCCAAACAAGAGCATTAAGAAGATATATTCCTTCAGAGCTGTACTCCTTCAGGGTCCTTCAATGCCAGTTGTTGGCTTACTTTTTAGCCAAAGTAAAAGATCTTTTTGCTGCTTTCTTGAAGGGTCACCATTAAGAAAAGAACCAGCATTAGGCTTCCCTGGTGGCGCAGTGGTTGAGAGTCTGCCTGGGGATGCGGGTTTGTGCCCCGGTCTGGGAGGATCCCACATGCCGCGGAGCGGCTGGGCCCGTGAGCCATGGCCGCTGAGCCTGAGCGTCCGGAGCCTGTGCTCCGCAGCGGGAGAGGCCGCAACAGTGAGAGGCCCGCGTACCGCAAAAAAAAAAAAAAAGAAAGAACGAACCAGCAGTTTCTCCATTATTGAGTTTCCTTTGTCAGGGGCAAAGGGAGGAGGAATTAGAGTCTCATATCTTGAAGAGTGGTTGTATTAGTTTGCTACAGCTGCCATAACAAACCGCCACAGACTGGGTGGCATAAACAACAGAAGTTTATTTTCTCACAATTCTGGTGGCTAGAAGTTCAAGATCAAAGTGTCAGAAGGCTTGGTCCCTCCTGAGGGCCTCTGTCTTCGGCTTGTAGATGGCCACCCTCTCTCTGTGTCTCCACATGAACTTCCCTCAGTGTCTGTCTGTGTCCTAATCTCCTCTTATAAGGATGCCAGTCATATTGGATTAAGGGCCACCCAAATGATCTCATATTAACCTAATTACCTCTTTAAACACCCTAACTCCAAATACTATCACATTCTGAGGTCCTGAGTGTTAGGACTTCAACATATAAGTTTGAGGGGAGGGGACACAATTCATCCCATAAGGGTGGTCTTGAGGATAGTCTATATTAGAGCAGAGTTTAAGTGTTTAGTGACAAGTAATAGAAACTAATTCATGCCAGTGTGAGCAAATCATCATCATAATCATCAAAAGAAAAAAACGGGGGCTTCCCTGGTGGCGCAGTGGTTGAGAGTCCACCTGCCGATGCAGGGGAGACGGGTCCGGTCCGGGAAGATCCCACATGCCGCGGAGCAGCTGGGCCTGTGAGCCATGGCCGCTCAGCCTGCGTGTGCAGAGCCTGTGCTCCGCAACGGGAGAGGCCACAATAGTGAAAGGCCCGCATACCGCAAAAAAAAAACAAAAACAAAAAACAAAAATAACAAAAAAAGTAAGAAAAAACTCTGAGGCAGAAAAACAATCACGCCTCAAGAAAGAAGGAACCAGAAACTGAAAAACTCTCAGGACACTCTCCTTCTCCTCCCTGCTCTCTCTGCAAACAGGCATATTCTCTCTCCACACACCTCCTTTCTCTTCTCCTCATTCCACAGGATAGAAAATGGTCCCTAGACTGCCAAGCTTCCCTAGGAAGGTCCTGCTGTTTATCCAGACTGGCTAGAAAAACTTCAGGACCTATTTCCAGGGTGAGAATCTGATGGTCCCAGCTGAGATCAGGTGTTCACCATGGTCCAATTAGTTATAACCATGGCGATGTGGTCACCTATTTCACACCTGACTCTTCTGGGCTCACGGCTGTGAACTGGGGTGGTTCCCATAGGAAAGGGGGGTGGAGATGCATGATCACTGGCCTCTGAATAGGGTAGATGTTCTAAAACTTGCCACTGGGTGGATAAAGATATTTTTTCTGCGTGTCCCACTCTTTTTTTGTCAGACGGTAGTACCTGTTTCTCTCCTGCTAGCTAGCCTAGCTAGATATTTCTCCTCTTGACGCATAGACAATAGGTAACTATAGCAACTGGGTGGTACAGGTAATTGTGATAAAACATTGCCCGGGGTTAGAAAGCCATGGAGACAGTGATCCCTACATTCAACTGGGACATTAGTTCACAGCTAAGGTGAGTTTCCTGTCTCCAGAACAATCAGTGTTTTACCTTTTAAAATAAAGAAAAGTGTGTGTGCCACAATTCTGTCTGAAAGCTCAGGCACTGAAGTGGGCCCAGGAGATGCAATTTCAAACAAGGCTCACCTTTTCATCTTTCAGGTCCATGGCTTGGTTAGGTCTCCGGTACCTCTAATCTTCTCCTTTGTCATCTTGGCTTCAGCTGCCCACCACTTCCAGGAACAGGCTGATGAGGAAAGACACAGGTTCAATAACATCACCTTTAGACCGGATAAGACAGCATTCCCTTGGGACTTCCCTGGCGGTCCAGTGGTTAAGACTCCATGCTGCCACTGCAGGGGGCACAGGTTCGATTCCTAGTCGGGGAATTAAGATCCCACATGCCATACAGCACAGCCAAAAAAAAATTTTTTTAGTAAATTTTAAAAAGACAGAATTCCCTCAATGTGGTCAATTCATCCTCTGAAGTTCCAGCCAGTAGGGTAGGCATCCCAGAACCTTTTGACTCAAAGTGATCTCCCTCCTCACTCACTCTCACCTGAATTCAAGGACACAAGGACAGTATCCTTCCCTCTCTCTATTTTAAAGTACACATCAAATTGGAGTGACTCACTTTGGAATCGCTGGGATAAAGAAACAGACGTAATCCAGGGTTTTACGGACTCGTGTCCTCTCTCGCCAGTCATTTGGGAGACAGCTGAGGGATAACACATGGATCCTGGAGCCAGGCTGCCTAGATTCAAAGCTCTACTACTTACTAGCTCTACCTCAGACAAGTTATCAACCTCTCTGCGCTCAGGTTCCTGATCATTAATGAACCAATGTACATAAAGTGCTTACAGCTATGTACTTTATTGCTATTATTATTACTACTGTTAAAGATCTGTCCTGAAGAGCCACCTCGGGTTGGTCTGTGACAAATGTAAGGGGCACTCTTCTCCATTCTTCAGTCGAGGCTCCCAGCTCTCCTGCCTGTTTTTATTGTCTCCTCCCCAGCACCCAAGCATCTGGGGGCCTCATGCAGACTTCCCCATCAGGCCCCACCCAGAACTCCCTCCCATGTCAGCCATACTCTCTGAAAGTGCTGACTCTCTGAGAGAGAGGTAGTTCCCCCATCTTTGGAAAGAATATCCTCAAGGTCTTCTGTCTCCTTTTGTAAGAGCTTTTTCTACTCTTTCTCCAATAACACCCATGCATCTATAGTTAATCAGGTTATACCAATTTACTAATTATCTTCTAAAGCTGTCCCCTGCCCTCCATACTCACTGCAACTGTCTGAGTTTGGACCCTCACCTGCACCTGTCATCTCTCACCTGCACCATGACATCAGCTTTCCTACTGGGTCACGCTACCAATTTTGTCTCCAATCTGCTGTCTGTAGTGCTAGCATAGGGCTTGTTCTAAAATTTTGATTTGACCACAGATTAAATACTTTTCCAGATTAGATTTTAAGGCTCCCTACTGCCAGAGAGGTATATTTCAAAGTTCTTTGTATGGCCCAGAAACCCCCTCCTGACCCCTACCCACTTTTTCAGTCTAATCTCCTATCACTGCACTTACCCATCACCTACACTTTAGCCACAGAAAGCCACACGCTATTGCCATTCTGCTCTAAGTATTCCTATGTGTGGTGTTGTTACTTCCAGCTGGATTATCCCAGATTTCCACCAATCCACCTGGCTAACTCTTATCCATTTTTCATGATTCAACTCAGCATATATCTCCTCTAAAAGCCTTCTATGGTTCCCCCCAGAAATAATCAATTACACTCTCCTTAATACAACATACATGAAAAAGCACTGTAAATATTAGTTTTCTAGACTCCCCCCACTCTTTAAATCACTTTATTGAGGTATAGTTAACATGTAAAAGTATAAGAAAATCCTACAACTCCACAGCCAAATTTAAAACTGGGCAAAGGACCTGAACAGGCATTTCTCCAATGATGACATAAACTTGGCCAAAGGAATATGAAAAGGTGCTCAACATCATTAATCATCAGGGAAATGCAAACCAAAACCCCAATGAAATATAACCTCAGACCTGTTAGGATAGATATTTAAAAAAAAAAAAAAAAGAGGTAACAAGTGTTGGCATGGATGTGGGGAAAAGGGGACCTTGGTACCCTACTGGTGGAAACGTAAAATGTTACCACCATTATGGAAAACAGTATGTAGGCTTCTACCCCACTTTACTGTAAACTCTTTGAAGTCAGGAATTACCTTGTATTGGTCTTAGTATTTCCCTCAGCACCAACCCCAGAAAAGAGTATGAGCTATAATAAACATTGGACAAGTGAAGGAATGAGGGAGGAAGGAGGGAGGTGTTATCCTTTACATACAGCAATAATAGTACTACAACGCTATCGACAGACTTTATCTTTTGGATACGTTTCCAAACACTGGGATGTGTCATATAGATATATCCATATATTCTCATCCTTGTTACCCTGGAACTAATGATTACAGTATGGCTGAGAGAGAGGTTAGAGCAGTCTCTGACTAGGGACAAAGCCAACCGGCTCCACCCTTAAGGAAATTCTGATCTTGGCCTCCTTATTAGCATTGCTCACTCACTCCCCAGCTGAGCCCAGAGCCTTGAATGAGGTCAGCTGGCAGCACAGCCCCGCGCTGGGATTGAGAAATGTAGCACAAATCTGCTCCAACCTGCAATGAAACCGGAAAAGCACATGGGCTACATGTCAGTGGATGGAAATCTTTTCCTCCCTTCCTGCCTTCTTTCCTTCCCTCCTTCCCTTCCTTCCTTTCTTTGATACACATTCGCAAATGTGGTGCTAGCGTAAACTTGAACCTAACAACTTTGGTGGTTGATTAAACTCTTCAGTTTCACTCCCCTGCTAATCAACTACCAAAGCCTTCGACATGGCGCACCACCTCAGAGAGGGTTTATCACTTAATTACTATAAAACGACCCCACAGGTTAATGCATGCTTGATCTCGAAGGAGTGGCGGTGACCATTGTGTTTTTATATCAATTGCACAGTAAGAAACAAGGATAGAGAATTCAGGCCTAGAAATATGACACAAGGTCTGATTTAAGGGGATGTGCTTTCTTGGGACTCAAGAAACGCATCCTTGGCTCCCACTACCACGCCCCGACACTTGACCTACCATTTTGCTATAATCGGAAATTTTAGGACCAGAAATGTATTCCTTTGGGTTTTTCCTATTAAAAGGCAAATATCATGTAGGATGGATCACATATCAAACTATGGTCAATCATTTATGTCTCAGATAAGTCTAGATTAATTGAGCCATTTTTCTAGGGCACTGGAGAATTGAAAGAGAGTAGCTGGAGGCAATGACCTGAGTAGCTGGGGCAGGACCACCACCAAGGGTGGAAAACAAGGCAAAAGAGGAAGGAGGGTCGGAGAAAGCAAGTTTCATATCTGTACCTCCTGCTTGGCATTGATAAAACTGTGGACAATTGTGTGGAAATAAGAGGTTGAGGAGTCTGACTGTAGCTGGCATCCTATTCTGCAGGATTGAGTTACTGAAATTTTCTGCCACTGATTTTGCATCACTAGCATCCCAAGAATGAGGCAGCATGAATTCCAACTCAGTGTTTCCCTTTATACAGTGTATATGCTTCTGACAAGCTCTGGGTAAATAATTTTTCACAAGTCAAATCGTAATGTAGGTATTCTAGGGGAGAATTAGTGAGGAGATCAACTGGAGCAGTGAAAATGTCTTGACTATTTTGTAGAAATGCTTGCTTTCCTACATCAGCCTTGCTTGCGAAGAAGTACACTTACAGTGTGTTTGCCTCTCTCTCTGAAAGGCAGAATGTTTAGAACTCTGTGACAACTACTGATTTAATTTACAAAATGCCTGTTCAGGTGGGCAAGGATCTGCAGGAGCGCCCTGATGATCTCATTATGCCTGTGTGGGGTGCATGAAGTGAATACGATCATCCCCAAACTGCTAAAAGGTTGTTCTTCTGACAAGTTGGTAAAGGAATGAGCAGTCAGTCTCCTCTCTTGGTAAACAGAGAAGATGCCAAGAACTAGATAAGAGGCTTCTTTCAGCTACAGGCTCTTATAGTGAGAACTGACAAAAAGTGTATTTGAACAAAAGCCTCGGTTGCATTGAAATAGTTACTAGAAACTCAAGAAGAATGATGTGTATCATTGTGGTAAATGAAGTTAGACACTCAACTTGCTTGCAACGTGGGTCAACAACCTAAAGGATGTTGTGAATAGAAAAGCATGCTCTGTATCTCATCAACTTAACTGGGTTTGCACAAGATGATCATTTCATTCAATAAGGAAAATAACTGGCTTTTTAGGCAGTACCTTGGGGACAAAGTGAAGTATGCCCCCAAAGAACAAGGGTGCCCACTGAAAAGTAAACCAAATAAATCAACACGGAACAGGAGAAAGCAAATAGTCTACCGAGTGCTTTCTGATGCATAATCAATGAAATTGGCACAATGGAACCTTACCTTGACCCAAAAGAAATATTCTTCAAAGCTATCTGCATCCTTTTGCTTTGAATCCTTATTCAACAATCTGCTGATTGATAACTCAGCTCAATGCCTGGTAAAGGGGCCATCCAGGCACAGGCAGGAGTTCTCTCTTGTTGTAAATAATCACATTGGCATTCTAGTTTATCCATCAATCTCAGGTGAATTGACTTAGTGAGTAGCCATCACTTGAAATCTGGTCAATTCTAAGTATACTGATAAGCCCAGTTTCTGTAGCCCCTTACACAGCAGTACATTTACACAGCTGCTGCTACAAAGCACCAAGAAGCCTTTCTATGGCTTTATCCTTTCCTTTACCATTGATCTTTTTCCATTCTTTCACCATTGCTTAAAAGGTTAATTTCCCCTAATGGTTTGACCCATAGGCAGTATCTCTACAATACCAAAAGAGCTAGTTGACCTCTTTGACTTGTTCAATGAAAAACCCAGCCATAATGGTTATTTGGCAGTACAGGCAGAGTTGCAAGGCTAGACTTGAGGTTAACAATAAAACCTGAGGTTAAAATTTTTAGTGCGATAGACCCCTTTAGGAATCTGATAAAAGCTTTGGAGTTTGGGGTGGTCCATGCATCCCATCTACAGAGTGCTATTTAAGAAACCTGATCTCATGCAAACCCGTCATTTTGTCCGTGGGCAAACTGAGGCTTTGTGAAGGGAAATGACTAACCCAAGGTTACACAACTAGTTACAGGCAGAAACAGAATTAGGTCTTTAACATCTTCAACCAACGTTCAACTGACCAATTTTTTTTTTTTTCACTGCCTAACAAGTCATATTGACCTGAATTAGACACAGCAATAATGTGGAAATTCTGCTTGGGCACCCACCTCTCCTGAGACAGGAAAACAGCTCCAACAAGATCTCTTCCCCCAGCTGACCCCCATTCTCTCAGCCAAGCTGCACTGAGTCATCCCGCTCTTCAGTCTTTATTCCTATCTTTTAAAATGGGAGCTGAAAGAGGGAAACGGCTGACCAACCCAATCTGGAGAAGATTCCAGAAGTTATTAGTGCTCCCTCCTGCAACCTGAACTACATATGCAAACTTTAGGTTTGTCCAGTGATTTCAGTCGAATAAATGTGAGACCATGAAACGAGAATAGCCACTCTATCTGAATTCACTACGCTGGTCAACGAAAACAGATCATCTTAGGGACCCAGGAAGGCTTCTCCTAAAGCAATTTCTCTGTAAAATATTAACTAACATTTCTATGATGTCTTATATTTCATAAAGTGCTTTCAGGTACCTAAATCAACTAAGGAAGGAAAAATAAAAAGGAGCGAGGGATTAGCAAATCTTTAACAATAAATGATTTATTCCCGAAACAGCTCTGAAATAAAGATCTCTCTTTTTAACTCGTAAGGAATCAGACTCAGAATGGCTAAGTATTTTGCATGAAGTCACATAGTAACTAGCGGAGCCAGGACTCAAATCCTGACATCTGAGTACAGTCTTATTTGCTAGATGACAAATTAAGGTTCTAAGAGGTTATGTCACTCCTTCTATTCATCCACTGCCTAAGTTATGGTGTTTGTATTTGAACTTGCATCTTTGGATCATAAAGCAAGCCTTTCATTCTGTTGAGTTAATGTTTCTCAACATTCTCTGCAAAGCACCTAAATAAGAATTACCAGCTGCCTGTTCTTTAGGAAAAATAGGTCTTGAGTACGGATTCTCAAAATGTGGCACTTGGACAGACAGCTGAGAATACTTGTTAGAAATACAAGTTCTCAGGTGCCACCCAGGACCTACTGCATCAGACAGTCTGGGGGTGGGGGCCGGGAATCTGTGTTATAAGTGCTCCAGGTGATTCTGATGCCTGCTAAAATCAGAGAACCACTCACTGATCTAGTGGCATTCTTTCCCTTAACCCCCCCCAAGACAACTCATTTTTACCTGGACCTTTTCTAGATCAAACAATTCTAACATGTGTACCCTGACTTAAAAAGCACTGAAACGTATTCAGTACTTGATCTAAGTCCATCATACTTCACAAGACTCCAAACCCTGTGGCATCTGATTCTACCACATAATTTCACTTTAATCTTTTTCCTCAAACACTCTCAGAAATCTGAGGACTCAAGAATCTGCTGAAAATCATGGACATAGAGAACAGACTGGTGGTTGTCTCAGGGGAGGGGTTGCAGGAGGGATAGAATGGGAGGTTACGGTTAGCAGATGTAAACTTTTATATATAGAATGTATAAACAACAAGGTCCTACTGTATAGCATGGGGAACTATAATCAATATCCTATGATAAACCATAATGGAAAAGGATATTTAAAAAAAGAATGTATATATATGTATAACTGAACCACTTTGCTGTACAGCAGAAATTAATACAACATTGTAAATCAACTAACTTCGATTAAAAAAAAAAAGAATCTGCTGAAAGAACTCAACCCTGAACATGTCCTCAGAGACTGTTCCTAATGCAGAGGAAAAAGATGCCCAACGATATCATTTGCTTAGGACATTTCACAACTCTGAACATAATTTTTAATGGAGATGCTTAGATTAGAAAATAGAGTTTCCTCCAAGAGAACCCACCAGGGTAGGTTGTAAGGCTTTGTTTCAAAGCTGAGCTTGGCGACATGACATTGATGTGTGGGCCTTTCACAGTTTACTTACGTTTTGGTGGGTGGTTTGTTTTATAACATTAAATGTTCTTCTCAAGCAGGTGTTGGCTGGATAGAATAAAACTAATTAGTTTGATCTTGGGGACAACTGAGCCTATGTGACTGGATTTCAGACGGTGTCCACGTTTGTTACCTGCTTGAATTACGCAGGCAGTCTAACAAGGGGTGAAAATGTATTACTTTTCCCAGAGTGTGCTATATTTTATCACGGAAAACACAATCAGTGGTACCAAATGCAAGTATAATGTTTGCTGGTTAAACCAACACCATCCTGCATCTCCCAATTTTATTGCTTAGCAATTGAATTTACCCGAGATGGGGCTGTGGGTTAAGCTTTCACAAGGAATGATGCAACACTACCACCATGTGGTTCCCAGATGCAAATGGCTGGGACAGAAGTAATATTCATCCTCATTGAAATAGATGCACTGCTTCCTGGGCCTCCCAACAAGCTTAACTTTTGCATTTTCAGCTTAGAATTCAGCTAGAAGAGGAGAGATAAGGCCTTCTTCCAGATGGACACAAAGTATTAATCAGAAAGTGCAGTAGTAAAAAAAAAAAAAAAAGTGCTGTAGTGCCTGGGTAATCAGGTAACCCTAGGAACCCCCATATTCACCTCTCCTTCAATTCATTCTGTTCTCTCCCCACTGTGTTCCTTTCTTGTTAGCAGCTATTGTTTGACTGCAGCTTAATTTCCACACATTCCTGAATCTCAGCTGCTGGCCATTCAATGGTGCCCCCCTGAACTCAAAGTATAGGTCCCATTCCCGATATGTTTCTCTAGGTTTCACAAAGCCCACGTCCAACCATTAGGAACCAACTCTTATCCTGGTCTATAAGAGGGAAAAAAAGAAAGAGAAGGAAAAAGACGGGAGATTCAGAAAACTAACAATGATCACTTCAGCAGTTGACTTGCCTGTTCTTGGACATTTCTTATCTCTCTATTAATCATGTAGGAGTTTTTAGTTAGTATGAACATCAAAGACTCTCACAAACCATCTGTAACTTTAGGGAAAAAAAGAATTATTTTCCTAAATAAGTTAACGATATATCTCAGGAAGCTTATTTGCAAAGAACAATCCCTAAAACTCGCATTAGTGTACCTTTAGGGTTCCAATATCGTATGGTTACTTACAATCAACTAACGAAAACTGAGCATGTACTATGTGCCAGGCGTAAGTCATGTGTTACTGATAATACACAAAACAGACATGGCCCCAGCTCTCATGTTGCTCACATCCAGGAAGGAAAACACTTAATTTAAAAAATTACAGGGGCTTCCCTGGTGGCGCAGTTGTTGAGAGTCCGCCTGCCGATGCAGGAGACATGGGTTCGTGCCCCGGTCCGGGAAGATCCCACATGCTGTGGAGCGGCTGGGCCCATGAGCCATGGCCGCTGAACCTGCGCGTCCGGAGCCTGTGCTCCGCAACGGGAGAGGCCACAACAGTGAGAGGCCCCCGTGCCCCCCCCAAAAAAAAAAAAAATTACAGATGAGATCTGTTCTATAAAGAAGTACAAAGTGTAACTGTTGGCTCCCCCTGAGAGATTTTCTCACCTCTCCCAAAAGGAGGCAGTAAGGGGCAGCAGAAGGAGCATAAGTCTTAAATCAGATCTAGGTTCGAATTCAAACCTTCTCACCCACCAACTGGGGACCTGGGTAGGACTTTTGAAGCTTAAGTTCTCTTTTCAATAGAATCAATACATAAATCTCTAGTTCACGGGGCTAGTAAAAGGACTAAATGAGATATTGCACGAAAAGATGTGCAAGCTCTTGGCACAGGGTGGTAGCCCTCTACCCCTTTCAACCAGCATACTTCTGATGAAGAAAAATCTGGTTGCCCTGATTTTTACAGTTTCCCCCTATTACTGATGGCCCTACCGCACACCAAGCCCTGGCTAGGTCCTCCAGGTCCGTGCTACTGCTAATTCCCAGGTTAGGAGCAGAACTTTGGTCTTTTTAAATGCTGCCTTCAAAACTAAATACACACACACAAACACACACACTCACACACACAGTTCTTGTCTGGAAACCTCATTATTTGCAGCGGTGATGGAGAATCTGTTTTGCTCCCATAGTATGGCTGACAGATTTGGTGTTTTCTCGTTTAAATAGGTAAATTCAAAGTGGCTTTTATCTTTGTCCCTGGAGATGAGTTGACATTTAATGCAAAATGAGGCATTTGGGCTGACCATGTGAAGGCAGAGTAGGGGTATTTTCTAAGAGAATAAGCACATTTGCTTGTCTGCTCAGATCTGCTGGCCAGCAGCTTTGGTCAAACCATCGCACTAGTTCTCACAGCTCACTCTCACCTCACCTGAAGCAACCGGGAAGCTTTCCTCCCCCTGTCCCTCCACCTTGGGAGGCACTGCTTCCTGCTGACACCTATATCAACAGAGGTCTAACTTTGGAGCTTACAGAGAAAGCTAGGACATGTTCATTCCCAGAGCATTTAAAGAAACATAAAACACACCCACACCGTGTAGCAGGATCAATATTCACTTACACTATACTCAGATGTACAGAAACCAAGAGCCTTTTATTCCTCTGTAATTGATCTGCTTCCCTTGAAGACCTTCACCAGGCTGATGGCAGGAGAAGAAAATGAAAGGTTTGTCCAGCCTAGTAATTTAGTCTTGTTTGGTATCCCATCTCGGCTGGGATGGCTTGGATACATGCTGTTTCAGAGTCTGCACCTCCCTTTCCTCTGCTCCTCCTAAGGTGGCACCTTAAAGCCGGAAAGGAAGGGTGTGGCTTTGTGACCTCATGGGGGCAGAGGGGAGATGGCCGGGGTCCTTGAGATGTCAGCCAGCATCTGCTGCGGAGGGCCCAGGCTGGGTTGACCCCTGGACTGGAGACCACTGAGTCATGAACCTATGCTCTGGACATTCTGCTGGTGCCTCTGAGTCTGTTGCTGGCATCACTCAGGGTCTGTTGGACTCGCCTGACCTCAGTTCCTGGTGGCACAGTGGACACACCCCTGAGACTTGGCCAGGAAGCACTGCCCTTCTGTCCTCAGCAACACTGGCTCCTCTGCCCACCAAAGCGGCCCAGGCTCCCCAGGCAGGCTCTGCAAAATTCAGTGGCCAGCCCTGCGGACGTGAGGAAATCCTAGGTCCCTTTCAGTCACTTGAGAATTAAGCCTGGTTCAGAAGAAGCAGGCCCTCCTAGGCCTAACCTGGCTGTGCTGACCAGTGTCTTCTGATGAAGCTGTCCACAGGTTCCTGCCAAGGCAGCCTGAGAAACAAATCTACACCCAGAATCCCAACTTACTGCTGGTTACACACACACATACACACACACACACACACACTCTTCCCATCCCCAGGGCTCAGGCCCAGAAGAAAGGAGATCTCACCCCTTCTTCACTTCCTGTCTCCTCTCCTCTTCTCCCCATCCCCCATGCCAGAGGAGTAGACCACGGATTTTCCATTACCTCTATAAATTATCCTCCTTCTGGACATCAAGTCTAGTGCCCTACCTGTCCTAGGCAGAAGGAGGTGCCTCTACACTTGGAAAATCTTTATGCTTTGATCCATTGAGGCCTCCTCTCGGTAAGCTGGGAGTGAGAGGAACTCCTATGAAAGGAGCCCTAGACTTCTTTTCCCCTCTGGAAAAATGTCTTATCTTACTGCAGAATCAAACATACTACTTTAAATACCAAACCTGGAATATTAACTCCTTCTTTCCCTTTGCACCCCTGTTGTAACCTTTCTAAGAGGTAGGAAGATGCCTCAAGTAAACTAGGGAGATGATTACATGGAGGGAAGTGTAAAATAAAAAAACATTTCAATATATCCCCTTGTTGTACTACCCCAGCTCTTCAGCTAAATCCTCCAGATCCTTACTGAATACCTGCTACATTCTCAGCATTTGAGAAAGGATACAGGAAGTACAGAAGAGACATAAGACATGGCCGCCACCTCAGGGAACTTTCAGTCTAATGGCAAGAGAGACTTGCGAATAATCAAAGGAAAGACCTGACTTGCACAAATGGGTGGTGAGGGCTATAAAGTGCTCCAGCTGCCAGTTCAGAAGCCACTCTCGGGACTTCTCTGGTGGTCCAGTGGTAAAAAATCCACCTTCCAATACAGGGGACGTGGGTTCGATCCCTGGCTGGGGAACTAAGATCCCATCCCACATGCTGCGGGGCAACTAAGCCCGCGCGCCTCAACTAGAGAGAGAAACCCCGCACACCACAACTAGAGAGAAGCCTGCACGCTGCAACAAAAGATCCCGCATGCCTCAACTAAGACCCGACACAGCCAAAGATAAAATAAAATAAATAAATATTTTTTTTTAAAAAAAGAAGGTACCCTCCTGACCCCTGATTTCCTTCTTCCTCTGGTATTGTGAGTTTCTTCTTCTTCTTCTTTTTTTTTTTTTTAATCTATCTGCTGTTTGAAAGAAAAGCACTGAAGCAGAGAGAAAGCAAGCAATCACTGCATGCTAGTGTCTGCAGACAACCCTATTGTCAGGAACCATCAGTTCCCCAGGGGAACAGGGGAGTAGATGAGGACATCTACTGGGTCTCAATTTTGCATATGCAATTTGTGCCCATAATTATGTTGGTTACTGCACGGGTCACATAAAGCTTGACCAAGCAAACAGCCACTAATTAAATGCTATGCAAAATGTCTCATTCCTGTGCAGGCTTCTATATGTGAAATATAGTCTACTGAAAAAGAAATCTCACATCAAGTGATTTTCACTTGTCTGCTCCACCTGACCTCTCTCTTAAGAGGTCAGTAAGACCTCTTAAGAGAATGGTACACATAGATTTTTTTTAAGTCAACTTTCACAGAGAGAAGACTTAAAAGGACAGAACTAAATATTGCCAGTAATTACTCTGGATCACGTGTGTGTGTGTGTGCGTGTGTGTGTGTGTGTGTGTGTGTGTGTGTGTGTTTATGCTTTTAAGATTAACATCAACATTTAATAAGCCAAACAGAGCATGAAAAAGAGTAACGTTTAGAAATCGAAATCTTAGGCGATGCTGATACTGGTGTTGTAAAGGTGAATACAAATTAGAAATAAGAAAAAAAAGCAATTCACCCTGAGGCAAAGAAAATGGAAAGACACCTTCCTCCAACTCCCTTTTTTCTTTGAGCATTTACCTTAAAACTCATCACTGTAAGCTCTTTCTCTGCCTCCTCGAAATGTATGTAAATTTTTTAGAAGCTAAATAAGCCTCTTGCCAATTTTACAATCCAGGGATGTTTCCTCGAGGATCAGGGAGCCATCTCTTTAAAAAGTAATTATCAAGAAAGATAGAGCTGTGATTTATGTCATAAAGTCTTCTGCCTATGTTTTCCTCTAAGAGTTTTATAGTGTCTGGCTTTACATTTAGGTCTTTAATCCATTTTGAGTTTATTTTTGTGTATGGTGTTAGGGAGTGTTCTAATTTCATTCTTTTACAGGTAGCTGTCCAGTTTTCCCAGCACCACTTATTGAAGAGGCTGTCTTTTCTCCATTGTATATTCTTGCCTCCTTTATTAAAAAAAAGGTGACCATATGTGCGTGGGTTTATCTCTGGGCTTTCTATCCTGTTCCATTGATCTATATATCTGTTTTTGTGCCAGTACCATACTGCCTTTATTACTGTAGCTTTGTAGTATAGTCTGAAGTCTGGAACCTGATTCCTCCAGCTCCGTTTTTCTTTCTCAAGATTGCTTTGGCTATTCGGGGTCTTTTGTGTTTCCATACCAATAGTGAAATTTTTTGTTCTAGTTCTGTGAAAAATGCCATTGGTAGTTTGATAGCGATTGCATTGAATCTGTAGATTGCTTTGGGTAGTAGAGTCATTTTCACAATGTTGATTCTTCCAATCCAAGAACATGGTATATCTCTCCATCTGTTTGTATCATCTTTAATTTCTTTCTTCAGTGTCTTATAGTTTTCTGCATACAGGTCTTTTGTCTCCTTAGGTAGGTTTATTCCTAGGTATTTTATTCTTTTTGTTGCAATGGTAAATGAAAGTGTTTCCTTAATTTTTCTTTCAGATTTTTCATCATTAGTGTATAGGAATGCAAGATATACCCTGAGAAAACCATAATTCAAAAAGAGTCATGTACCACAATGTTCATTGTAGCTCTATTTACAATAGCCAGGAAGGACATGGAAGCAACCTAAGCGTCCATCAACAGATGAATGGATAAAGAAGATGTGGCACATATACATAATGGACGATTACTCGCCATAAAAAGAAACGAAATTGAGTTATTTGTAATGAGGTGGATGGACCTAGAGTCTGTCACACAGAGTGAAGTAAGTCAGAAAGAGAAAAACAAATACCATATGCTAACACATATATATGTATGGAATCTAAAAAAAAAAAAAAAGTTCTGAAGAACCTAGGGGCAGGACAGGAATAAAGATGCAGACGTAGAGAATGGACTTGAGGACATGGGGACATGGGGATGGGGAAGGGTAAGCTGGGACGAAGTGAGAGAGTGGCATGGACATATATACACTACCAAATATAAAATAGATAGCTGGTGGGAAGCAGCCACCTAGCACAGGGAGATCAGCTCGGTGCTTTGTGACCACCTGGAGGGGTGGGATAGGGAGGGTGGGAGGGAGGGAGACGCAAGAGGGAAGAGGTATGGGGATATATGTATATGTATTGCTGATTCACTTTGTTATAAAGCAGAAACTAACACAACACTGTAAAGCAGTTATACTCCAATAAAGACGTTAAAAAAGAAAGAAAGATAGGGCCCCTAACTCTCAGTTTCCTGGGAGGACAGGAGCCTACCTTCCGGGATTCATGTTGCAAACTTACCTCCTGTCATGAAGATATGAGAAATTTACTTTTCCTTTGGGTAAAGGCAACTAGCAGACACAGATGGTTATCCCAACTATAAGGCGAACTATGTGTGGCAAATAGTGCTATCAAGTCCTCTTATTTGAGTACTAGTTATCGTTTATCTTGAGAACGTGTATGGAACAGGTTGTATCCGCTTGGCTATACAAAATGGTGAGATTTCTTTCTGTTTCTGTAATCTCTTAATGGATTGCCTGCATTAATGGCTGTGCATCACGTTCTTGTTTAATGCTCATTCAGTTAATAAAACTGTTTTTTTCTCTTCTATCTTTGTGGAGAGGTTTTCTGGGTTGGCAGGAAGTTTTGTATTTCCTATGTGTTATTTTTCTTATACTCCAAACTTTCTGTATTGAATAATTAGTACATTTGTGATTTTTAAAATATCTTAATGTTGCACCATGGAATTAATATAAGAATTAAACCCATCTGAATGCTATTTAATTGTCTTGAATTGAAGAAAAACCAAATAGCAATTAACATCAGGAAGGAGGGATAATTCTGGAATATTCTGGATAATCTTTAACATGATTGATTAACTATTATAGACTTTGGTTTCTCCATCTAAAAAATGAGGATTATGTAACTCATGTATTAATCAATTACAGGTTTTGGAAGATGTTTAAACATCTTTTCAATATGTCCCAAAGTATAGTAAACCTCTGGTTTGATAACATACCTATACCTCCAGGCCCTCCTGTCATCTGTAAAAGTTTTCTTGGATGGAGTAAGTCTTCTTTTAAAACTATGGCTTCTGTTAAGAAAAAAACAAAAATGGTTCAGGATTTTTCCAGTGATTTCCAAAGTAAGGATACAAAATGTTTTTTAAAACAATGGGTGTCTTTGACATTGGTTTAAATTCATCCCTGTACATTATCTATTCTATTTCTATCAGCAAAATATTCAGAGATTTGGTCACTGGGTATATTCAGTTTCTTTTTTTTTAACACATGTATTTTAAATCCTAGATATAAATACTTCCTATACTTTTACTTAAATTTATAGAATGCCACAGCAATGAATAATGGCCTCATAATAAAGATCGATAATACTTTCTATTGCATTAAATCTTTTATCAACCCTAAATTTGAATACCATCGTACTAAGACAATTATGAGCAAACAAACAAAAGGCTATCTGGTATCTAAGTCCCTATATTAAAACTCACAGGTTAAAAAAAAAAAAAACCTCACAGGTAGACTTATAGACTAACCATCATATATATCTTACAAGGTATATTTTGTTATTTACACCACTTAAGATTAATGTTAGCAATTTAGCATTGACCACTAATCATACAAGAAGCCCCCAGATTCCTAAGATCCCAAGACCTGAACAATTAAGAGCATAGATTTGAAATCAAACAGATCTGGCTGAACTGTGAACTAACAGAGTGACCTTGGTTAAGTTATTTAACCTCTCTGAGAAGTTTCCGCAGCTTAAAGTGAGTTACAATTAAATGAGATAATACCCTTAATAAAGTTTAGCCATAAGAGATTGTTACATAATTGCTCTGTCCAGCTCCGTCATTCAAAGTTCTTCTTTGTAGTTGCCAGTGTCTCGGCTTATGACCTTGGTAATTTCTTGTTATCATTTTTTAAAAACAGAAGGAAAACAGGAGAAGTTTGTAAAATGCTCTCACAAATTCTCAGGCAACCAAAAGCCAATAAAACTCAGCCTGACTTCCAAATAAAGGACAGATTTTTCAGTCTGTCCCTTTAAGAAAGCAGAGCTCCGAGTCCACCACTCAGCCAAAAATAAAATAAAAATACAACTGCAGCTCACTCCTATCAGAACGACTTATAGCTCTCAACTCAGTTTCTCATTCTATGGTACAAATCAGCAACATGACAGCATGTTTCAAATTAATTAAAAGACATTCCTTTCCATCCAATTTATAATCAAGGCAATTTATTTCCAAACATAATCAAGAAACTATGTAAAGGAAGATAAAACATATGAAGAATTTTTTCATATGTGAAGTTAATTGATTTTCATATCTTTTTTAGTGTTTCAGATAAGGATTCTAAGAGACTGGGTTTTCCGAAATAACTCAGCAGAGTTTTGAAAAAAACTCTTCAAAGGAGATTACACTTTCCACCAAAAAGAGCGCCCAGGCTACAGGGGACAATGGGGCACTTAGTGAATTTGTTATGGACCTGCAGCAGCTACATTCAGAGTTCCTGGAACTCTTGGCCAGAATTCCTTTGAAGAGTCAGAAGAGGGCAAAAAAAAATGATGAAAACATGTTCTTTCAGTAAAGCTTGGAGCTGTGTATTTTAACAGGCCAGGTAGGGTTATGGAGAGAAAACTGCTGGCCATGTTTGCTCGTCTTGGATTCACTGGGAAAACAAAACAAAACTGTTCACCTGCAATATTCACTTCCATAAAGAGGATTGGTCCCCTCTATTGAAAGTCAAGTAAGAGCCTTATTGAGACAGCAGACACAGATGCCTCCATTGCAAATGGGGATTGTAAAAACTCTCCCAGTCCCAGATCTCTATGTTCGCATTTCCATGGCCCCTTAAATTTACTCCTGAGTCCCTCCAGTGAACCCCCCTCCGACATAGAAATATTGCAGAGGGCAACATTATGGTCCCATGAGCAGTCATCACCCACGTTTGCCCAATATCTTCACAATTAAGGATCCTTTTTATTGTACCCTTCCCTGAACCTCCATGAAGTCGATGTATTGAAACATCATGCTAATTAATAATAAGCTCATAGCGCTTATTAACAATCCTTTGTTCCGCATTTTTTTAAATTAATGAAGGACACAGAAAATGACAATTTAAATTCTGGTCAGCACCGGATTACCGACATTACCACAGTGAGTTGATATAATCCCAGCCAAAATCCAGTAAGGGGGGTTCAGAGCCCAGACTCTGAAGCCAGGACACCTGGGTTAGAATCCCAGCTCTGCCACTTGTCAGCTGTGCAACTTTGGGCAAGTTATGCAACCTCTCTGTGCCTCAATGGTCTCATCTGTAAACTTCTAGTAATAATAGTACCTATCCATAGGGTTGTTGGAGAGACTAAATGAGCTCAAATATTTAAAGAACTTATAACGGTGCCCGAAAAATAGTAAATGCTAATTTATGCTAGCTCTAATTTTTTAAACAGCTTTATTTCTAGAAATGACTCCAGGAAATACTTCTAGAAACTTGTGTCCCTGGATGTCTGGATCTAAGTGAAGGACTTTACATTAAGGCCTTTTAAAATTTCATCTTGTTTTCAGGTGGCCCACAATTCAGTCATCACCATAGAATTAATCATAGCTTTAATACCATCATTCTTCTTCAGTTGAGGTGAAAATAAATAAAATTATCTGTAATATACTGTGTTAGTTACACTAATGTTAATCATTTAAACTCTAGATCTTTAAAAATCACTATTTCTTCATTCATAAAGTGTCACTAGGACATACATATTATTTCCATTTCCTTCACTTTATTTGGAGACTCAAGATAGAAGCATTTGTCTGATAAAGACAAGCACTTCACAGGGGGCAGAGGAGAGCTAATAGGAAATAGAAGGGCAAGAAGAGTCTACTGGGGGAAATAAGTCAAAATGCCCTAAATGGACAACTATATTACTATGCCCAGAAAAAATGAAGAATGCAATCATCTTAGCATAAGGAAATAACTCTGAAAATGTCAGTGGCCCAATCTTTCCAAGTGAAATGGATAACCACCCAGAGGGTGAGAGAGTTGGGCTATACAATCTCCATACCTGCCATCCCCAAGGCCACCAGCACCTGCAACACTTTTCCCAAGTGCTACCCTCTAGACAGACACCACCCTCACACCCCAATCAGTTTCTAATAGTGGCTCTGTGACCTTAAGAAGTTACTCCGTGGCTTGATTTCCTCATTTGTAAAATAGAGATAATATCTGTATCCACCTTATAGGGTTTTATAAGGATTAAATGAGTTAATGTGGGGAAAGCTCCTAGAACAGTGTCTGGCACAAATTGTTACCTAAGTCTAAAATATTATCTTTATTTTTTTAAAAATACAGGTTCCTAAACTTCTCCCCAGTCCTAATGAGTCAGAATCTGCAAATCTGCCCTCAGGCGATTCTGATGTGGATCAGCTTCGAGAACTATGGATGGGCAACTTTATTATTTTAAGTGAGATTATCACTTAGTTATCTCATTTAAAATATCTCCAAATGGGGCTTCCCTGGTGGCGCAGTGGTTGAGAGTCCGCCTGCCGATGCAAGGGACACGGGTTCGTGCCCTGGTCCGGGAAGATCCCACATGCCGCGGAGCGGCTGGGCCCGTGAGCCATGGCCGCTGAGCCTGCGCGTCCGGAGTCTGTGCCCCGCAACGGGAGAGGCCACAACAGTGAGAGGCCCGCGTACCGCAAAAAAAAAAAAAAAAAAAAAAAAACTGTTTGGGTGTGAAAACCCAGTTTCGTCTTTTTGTCTGATAATTTCCAGTACATCTTAGATGGCTATTTTATAAAACAGAATAAAAGTAAATTACTGGAAAAATGAAATGCGGCTTGGATGTCACAGCAATTTCAATTTGCTATAAAAGCTTCTAAATGTTTGCTCTTATTTCCAGACTTTTCTTGCCAGGGACTTGTAACAAACAGTTCACAGAACCACGTGGGACTACAGACCACACAGAGAGGCATTGCCCTAAATCCCTTTTCAATTCAATTCCAGACATTTATTAGGCAATTTCCAGGTCTATGCTAGGTGCTGTGGCCACCACTGATATTTAGATGACGGGCTTAAAACCTCTTTCAGATGCTGAGATGAATGAGAATGAGGCTGGGCTATTGCAAAGTGAGAGTGTAATTAAATAATCCACAGGTTTCAACTGGAAAAGAGGGAAAATAGCACTTGGCTTGAGAAGTATCACAAGTCAGAAAGATGATGTTTCATAAAGAATGAAACCTCCTACTATATCATAGTGTTATGTTTGGAAGTTCCAGACACATCTCAAGCCCCCATCAACATGTTTTTCTTTACCCTAGCTTTAACCCTCAGAGGTTGGAAGAGAAAACTGTGAAGCATAAACTTGGTATTCAGCCTCAAGTCTTCTCATCCACTCAGCCTCCCCGTATGTAATCCCTCACTGAGTCCCATCAACCCCATCTCCACTATAGGTCCTGAATCCATCCATTCTCTCCACCTTTGCTATTAACACCCAAGCCACCATCACCCCCCACTTGAATGACTGCAAAACCAGCCACATAGCGGGTCATCTTGCTTCTTCTCCTGACCCAATCTCAACACCAGCAAGCAGAGTTGATCTCTTAAAATATAAAGCACATCAAAGACTTCAAATAAAACCTCCATGGCTTCCTGCAGCACAGAGATTAAAATCCAACTCCCTACCGTAACCTCCAGTATCATATCTCAGGACCACCCTACCTGCCTCAGTCATCTCCACCAACCTTTGCTTTCTCTCATTACACTCCAGCCACGCAGGCTTTCCTTATGTTTCTCTGGTCATCAAGCTTTTCCCACTTTAGGGTCTTGTCCTAGCTATTGGCTCAAAAAGGAACACACTCTGTCCTGGTCATTGCAAGCCTGGCCCCATCTTGCCACTATGGTCTCAGCTTACCTGTAACCTCCTTAACGAGGTTTTCCCTTTTCACCCAAATGCTCTCTTTCACTTCATCCAGGTTGGCATTCATCACAGCAGTTATCAGCAATACGCATTCTGTCTTTGCTGCTGCAACTCCAGAGAGCCAGTGCCCTTGCTTATCAGAAGCACTCAATAAATATTTATTGTCTGTAGGAAAACTTTCAGAGCCATCCAGGAGCTTGTGCTTAGTTGCTCCCTAGTATGAAAAATCACAAATTCACTCCAAAAAACAAAAGTGCAATAAAAGAAGCTGAAGGATTTGTTCTCTGACTTACTTGGGATTTAATTACATGGAGGATTTTGAGGAAAAGAAGGAAAAATATTGTAGTACATTATGGTGCTAATGTGTGGGAGTTTTCATTGTTTACTCCTGTCTCCTTCCTGGGGTATTATTAATGAGCCAACTATCTTGTATGTGATAATGTATTACGATGAGTTGTACTGGGTTGTGGGTCAAGATAAAATAGCAGAGTCCAGTTTAAGCCAAATGACATTTGCTTGGTGAATGGCAGACTCATTTCACGCTTGCTCCTCTTCTTCTGCACTGTACCTGTGCTCACCCTGAGTTGAACAGAGCCAGCCTCCCTCCCGTCTAGCTGATGGGAGGAGGTAGATGAGCCAGCTGCTCAGCAATCGAATTGGACTTCTGAAAAAACAAGAATCAAGGCGGCCCCTGCAACGGCCACACATCGCAGAGGCTCACCGCCTTGCATTCGAATGATAGAGGAGTTCTTGACAGCCACCTCTGGTCTTCTGAAAATACGGGCAGGTATTCACCACCTGGCTACTCTCAGAGCAGCTCCTGGGCCAAAGCAGGGCACTGACCCCAGGGAGGTGGCCTTCTAGTTCAACAGACGACCTTCAAAAGACAGGCAGCCCCTTACGCCCACCTGCATTAACCGTCAGCGGCCCACGAGAGTACAGTGGTGGGAATGCCCCTCTTATCTCCGGCTTTCATCGCTGTGGTGGGGGGAAGCTGCTCTTGGGGGCCCAGAGGGATGGGTTTCAAGGGTTTCTTTGCTTTTGATGTCAACCCTTCACCACTGCAAGATGAACAAGTGCCATCTGTGGTGTAGTGTCTGATGGGGGAGGGGGATGGGCAGGGAAATACATACAGATACTGGTATGTGCCACTGATGCCACATCATCCGGATGAGCCATCTCTCCCCAAAAGAACACGGGGCTCAACTTCTAGAAAGTAAGGTCTATTTACTTCTCCCCTTAGCTATGGAATGTCAATAACTTATTTGAAGCAATGAGTCTAGCTAGGGTAGTACTAGGTCACCACTGGGCTCCCCAGAATACTGCACTGACTTCTCTTTCCTGTGTCAAAACTGGCCTCTCTGTGATGTTACTAAGTATTTAGCCATTCATTTTTCTTCTCCCACATCTCATCTAATATGATGGTGAACATGCGGTAAACACTCAGTTGACGCTTAGTGTTTTCTTAATACTTTCTATTTTGATTATTACTTAAAATGTAATGACTGTCAAATTTGGGGAAAATGAACATGGGAGCACACTTTTAGCAAAATGTAATTCATTTCTCATTCTAAACTATGGTGATGGCATTGGACAGGTTATTTGTTTGATATATAGCATATTAGAGCTTAATTTCACCATAATGAGAAGTGATCACTTTGGGTACCATCTGTATGAAACCCTTTGTGATCCTTGAAAATTGAGTACCATAACTAAACAGGATATAGTAGACTCATTTAGGCCAACAAATACAGAAGCCATTATGTAAGTGAAGAAATTTTCCAGAAATACTCTGACCAGCCCTTTACTCAGTCCCTGACTTGTAAGGGACTCACATTTCCTTATTGTTTTGAACACAGAAACATCTCAAGTCCAATACCCAAGTCCTCATCTGCAACTTGCACATATTCTTCTTGTTTGTCTTAACTGAAAGCCCCTCCTCCAGAGTTCTGGGCACCTGCATACCAGTAGCCAGGTGTTCAGCTGTTCAAACACGAAACATCCACCAACATGTACCTCTCTCTGTTACACTTATGCTCGGTGGGATCGGGGGAAGCAGAAACCGATGCTATAAGCAAAGCTCACAGGGCAGAACAATAACAGGAATAGAGCTGAAGAAACAAATGCTGCAGGTTTTTTCCCCAGAGAAAAGTTAGCAAACTCAATTTTAGCAAAACAAAAAGGTAACACAGACTAACCAAACTGTGGATTTCATTCACATTTGAAAATAAGTTGGATTCACTGCAAAATAATATAAATATATATACACATGAAATATATATCATATATATAGAGATAGATATAAAAACATCAAGTCATCAGAAGTCATTAGAGTCAATACATCAATAACAGGATAATACTATAACCAAAGCATTTAAAGAAAAGCATAAACTGCTCTCTGGAAACTAAAGTCTCCTCAGGAATCAGTTGACCTTTATTTTTCAAGCTAAGTCCTCTATGAGTTCAAGACAATGACCTTCTTAAACCCAAAGGACTTCGGAAATCATTTTTGCAAAGATATCTGACATCATGGTTTTTTTCCCCCCAAAATGCCCCAATATGTCTGTGATTCAGATACTTTCCAGGTTTTCCCATCTTTGTGGGTAAAAATAAAAAGAATTAGCAGTTTTTTCTGCATGGTTGTTAAACACCCTAATTACTTCATGCACCATTACCACCACTTGCACATAAGCCATCCCTTGAAAATACTTTTTAACCTAAACTAAAATTCATGCTAATTTCTTCTGAGAATATAGCCAATATTAACACAATTTGGAGAGTTATTGGATTTACTTTTTTAATCTTAACAGGGATGTCAATATTCTAAATGCACACAATGGAGATAATCTACTACCATCTGAAGTGGAACCAACAACAAAAATCTCTTTAGAAAGACTGCACATTTTTATAGTGATGCAAAGTATTATAATTATTTATCATGTACCATAACCTTTATTACTGACTTGCCATTATTTTGATACTAAAATGTCTTCATACATTCCCTCATGCAAAATTCACTTACATTAGAATCATATTGTTGGGTCTTTTTTTCCCTCTCATTTTTGTACTGGATGGAATTACTTTTTCTGATTGTTCTCTCAATAAATCAACATTCTGGTGCAGCTTGTGCAGACATTTTGCATTTCTTTTCTTTATCATAAATTCAATGGATTAACAAATCATGACATTAACTATTTGTTTCTAAAAACAAAACGTAACAAAAGAACCAGACAGTAGATAAACATTAGTTGAATGAATAAATCTTAATGGGATCCATTTTTGTGGCACTCTTCCTGGATTTTGTAAGTAAATGAAGCCAGATAAGAACCATAATACGTAAGAGACAGTGCTTCCTAAAGATGCAAGAATGAATGAGATTTGGTGTTTGTCTTTGGAGTCGGTGAGGGGGGTGGGTTCCAGTGAGGGGGGAACATGTACACAAGGCAGAATGTGACAAGTAGCAACAGTGTTACAAAGTGATATCCAGGTTCTGGGGAAGATGAAATTATACCTGGTGCATCTTAAAGGATGAGGAGAAATTCACTGGGCAGAAATGAAGGGTGACCATCCAGAAAGAAAGAACAGTAAGAAGAAAAGCGTGAAGGTGGGAGGCAAATTTGGGAACCACGTGTAGTCAGTTTTGTCTGTATCGTGGGGGTACAAGGGAATAGAGCCTTGGATGCTAAATTGAGTTTTTAATAATCAGTAGGCAATGAGCAGCTAGTAGTAGTTTTGAAACAAGATAGTAACATTAAAATGAATATGAAAACAATGCGTAAAACAAGCCAGGATGGAAAGAATAGAGGCATTTAGAGACTAATTGGGAAGTAGGAAGGCTTCCTGGAGGAGATAAGCAAAAATGAAGTCTTGAATAATGGCCAGGGGGGTACAGAGGAGAGATTGGAACGAAAAGGTAGCAGGTAGCGCAGAGGCCAAAATAATAGCCTCTGGCAACCAATGTGGTTCCAAAAACAGGAACATCAGGAAGAGAAAAAGGAGCTGCTTTAGAGGATGGAGTGCCTAACACATGAATGCCTCGTACATTCCAAAGGCAACGCAGACAAAGACCCAGCACCTAATGCATCACTTCCCTCTCTCAGTGTTAGGGATCCCAGAGCTTACCTAGCCTCCACTTGTTCACACCCGACGCTTTCTACAACACGCTGGGAATACCCAAGTCCCTCTTGGAATCTCCATCTCTTACGGCTCATTCATTCAGCATCATGAACACAAGTGCTTCCCATCAAGGGGCGCCATGCTCATCCTTATCAAGGATGAGATGCTACCTTCACTCTCTCAGTTCTAATCGTCTAGCCCTGATGCAGCTCTGGCATGCTGTCCTGATCACTCTGGATGTGGTTTCTTGGTGTGTGTTTGCTTTTCATGGAACTGGCTTTACTATTTAGCAGATTTAAAAATAATACAAAATTCAAAAAAGAAAATAATACACACCTTGCAATAAAAACGTGGAAGATAAAGTTGAGGAAAATCTCAGAAAACAGAGCAAAAGGAAAGAAAACAGAAGAGAGTACGAAAACATTGTAGTAGCATCTAAGAAGTTCAATATCCAAAAAGCGAACATTCTAGAAAGAAAGAAAAGAGGAAATGGAAGGAAGCAAGTCATCAAAAAATAATTCAAGACAATTTCCCAGAACTAAGGATGTAGCTTTCCCGACTAAAAGGCTACTGAGTGCCCAGGACAAAAAATTAAAATAGACATGTGTCAACACAGATCATTGTAAATTTTCAGAATACTGGGGATAACCAAATCATAGAAACTTCCAGAGAGAGAACAATATAACCTGGCACACACGTCCCTCCAGTGGAGTCTTCCCCCAATACAATACAGCCCTACCCCCTTTCCACCATCTCCCCCCGAATGTAAGTCAGATTATATCTCTCCTCTGTTTAAAAACCTCTTGTGGCTTACATGACACTCAAAATAAATAAAAGTGTAATGAAAATGAGGGAATTAGGCTTTAAGACCACCTCTAAAATGTGATGACTCTTATGAACATTAACATTTTTGAATGAATGGTAAAGGCTTCTGCTTTACAGGCAGCTACCAAAATGGAATTTTTCTCCTTCCTACCTCACTCTTGAAGTTTGGTTTTCTTTTTCCCTTTCCAGTTTTCCTTTAGTCATCAGTCCACACTTTTTAACGTAGAATGTTGGCAATATCAGTATTGTATCACAGGAATGGCTCCTCAATAGGGTTTTTAATGCTAAGAAGTCATAACAAGGTTTCAAAAGAACAATTGAGAAGCGGGTCAAGTTTCCATGTGAACCAAGAGTCTCTCAATTTTCCATGGAGTTACGGCAAGGAAAAGAAGGAACAGATTGGATGGAACAGTTCAAGCCAATCAGGTGAGGCTTCCCAAATTTGCATGGGCCACCGGATTGTCATGACTCTAAGAAGTAAGAATATATACCAAAAGTGCTCAGTACATGTCTAACTAAACTGAATCAATGAAATGGACCTCTGGGTTCTTCAAACTAATAAGCTCATACTTTAGGTGTGATTCATTCAGTAAATATTTATTGAACACCTACTTTATTGCAGGTCCTTTTCAGGTGTTGGGGACACAGCAATAAAAAGACAGAGGAGGTCCATGCCCTCTTGCAGTTTATGATCTAATGGGAGAGTCAGATAAGACACAGACAAGGTAAGATAATGGGATAAACCGGGAAGGAGTGAAGGTTGTAAGAACGGGATTAGATAGGGTGATCAAGAGAGAGACTGGGGAGACACATTTCACCTGAGACCTGAATAATGAGAAGGACCCAGCTACACCAAGACTTGGGAAGGCCAATCAGAAAGAAGAGTGCGAGCAAAGGTCCTAAGGTGGAAACAAGGTGGAGTGCTTGAAAAACAAAAAAGAATATGAACTTGTTAGAACATAATAAAAAATGAGGAAGAAGGTACAAGATGAGATTGGAGAGGTAAGTAGGGGCCATAGGGTGTAAGGGCTGGGTAGGCCAGGGTGAAAAGTATCGATTTCTCTTCCACATATGGAGAAATATTTTTCTAGGAAATTCTAAGATTGTCTCTTTCATGTCATTTCCCACGCTATTGTACTCAGGTACCTTCAACCTCCAAGAAACAAGCCAAGGAAATGAAAATTTTTTGTGTCTTTTTCATATTTTAATTCATCCACACAATTACCTAGCACATAAGGAAAATTTATTCTTTTAAATGAGGATACAGCTCTATCTCATTCAAGGGAAAAGAAATTTCTTGATGAAGGAATCAAGGAAGTTCAATATCAGGTCTAAGTATTTCTTCTCCTTCTTGTGCAAAACTCCCCATAAGATGGATGCTGAAGGAATAAGATTGCTTGGTGTGCCACCACAGTGAACAAGCTAGGGCTGGTACTGCAGGCTTGGAGTGAAATTTTCTCCATTCAAGTTTGTTCATGTTGTAACTGCTACCTTATTTCAAGATACTCTTTTTTTCTTCCCTCCCATTTTGGTGTATACATGCAGGAGCTTCTCCTTATCTTCTACTCTTTCTTATCCTCAATGCCACTACCTAATCCGGGTAAGCATTATCTATGAATACAAGCTCAGGCTTCTTCTAAAGGTACTTGGTTAGCGTTTGCCAGCCAATGTAAAATAAACCATTCACATCGATTCAAGGGACCCATAAAGCTGAAAGTCATAGAGGAGTATTTGCTAGTTAGGGGAAGAGTAATGGTACGGTTGAGACAAAACTATTTCATTCAAAGGCCTTAAGGGACCCATTTTCCAGTGTCACTTTTGCTGTAATGCACAATTGCCCCAAATAATGTAGGAATCAAAAATTTCCAAAGCGGGGGACTTCCCTGGTGGCGCAGTGGTGAAGAATCTGCCTGCCAATGCAGGGGACACGGGTTCCAGCCCTGGTCCGGGAACATCCCACATGCCACGGAGCAACTAAGCCTGTGCACAACTATAGAGCCTACGCTCTAGAGCCCACGAGCCACAGCTACTGAGCACACATGCCACAACTACTGAAGCCCACACACCTAAAGCCTGTGCTCCACAAAAGAAGCCACCGCAATGAGAAGCCTGCACACCGCAACGAAGACCCAATGCACCCAAAAATAAATAAATTAATTTTTAAAAATTTCCAAAAGGAATGAAGCCAATAATACACCAACTCTACAGATAGAATACTCTACAGTAACGTTCACCTGCCATCTACCCTGCCTAGTTAATGGAATACTCCGCCAAAGTGTAATTCTTTTTGAATACTTAGTTTTGTTTCTTCTATTATAAAACTATTTAAGTACATAGAATTGGGATGCCTTAAAAATGGTGAAGTCTTTCTTCATCTAAAATACCAAAATGCTATGTATATATATATTGAGTCAAAAGAGATCCTCTGGTCTTATGAACAATTATGTCACAATGCAGTTGTCTCCTCAAGTCAGCATGTGTGTATAGATTGCATGCTAAAATCTTGTTTTAACCTCACAGTTGCTCCCTTGTCCCCTCATTGCATCAATCAAAAATCCTTGCTAGTTCTACATCCAAACCTCTAATCAAATCCATACCTTCCACATCCACTTACGCTGCCTTAATTCTGGCTCTTATCTCCCACACAAACTATTCTAATAGCCTCCAATCAAAAAGTCCTACTGATTCTTCCTGGCCAGCCTCAAATGTCACCTCCTCTTTGACGATTCTCCAGCTCTCCAAGGCATAATTCAATAACTCCAACTTGCTTTGCCCAGTACCTCTTAGTACACATTACGCTTACAAAACTGATTACACTCTACTGCAGTGCTGTCAAATAAAAATACACAAGCCACATGTGTAATTTTAAATGTTCTAGTAGCCTCATTAAAAAGGTAAAAAGAAATTGGTAATTTTTAATAATATATTTTATTTAACCATATAGACCCAAAATATTATCATTTCAAATGTAATCAATACAAAAACAAGAGTCTATAATTTTTCATATTAATTCTTTGAAATCCCATGTGCATTTTACATTTATAGCATATTTTAGACACTAAGTTGTCATCAAAAATAAATGATCTGTATTTAGATGTCATAAAATTTACAACTGAAAAAGCAGATTCACATACCCAAGTTGTTCCAAATGGGCTTGAGAGTTTTATAATAAGTGCATCAAATATAAACTTTATATTTTAAATGAAAATAAAATTAACATTTAAAAATCAGTTCCTCAGTCACACTAGTGGCTAGTGGCTATGATGTTGGACAGTGCAACTCTACCATAATTATTTGTTTATACATTTGTCTTCCCCACTATGTCAGACCATGTCTAATTTACTTGTATCCTCCCCATTGCCTAGCATAGGCAGCTCTACCATAATTATTTGTTTATACATTTGTCTTCCCCACTATGTCAGACCATGTCTAATTTACTTGTATCCTCCCCATTGCCTAGCATAGGCTTGGCATATAAATGATGTTTTGTGAGTCTTTTGACTAGACAAAGAAAAATAGATGTGGAAACCACCTGACTACAGCAATATTAAATCAAGAGCGTTTTTTGTAAGGAATATAAATGGCAGTTTTTATGAATATATACACACACACAAGCACAGGCCTGTATGAAAACTAATTAAGACTAAGTACATTTGAAATTGGTGCAGCTGGTATGGAAAACAGTATGGTGGTTCCTCAAAAAACAAAAAATAGAGTTGCCATATGATCCTGAAATCCCACTCCTGGGCATATATCTAGACAAAATTATAATTCAAAAGGATACATGCATCGCAACGTGCACAGCAGTACCATTGACAATAGCCAAGATATGGAAACAGCCTAAATGTCTATCAACAGATGAACAGATAAAGAAGATGTGGTGTATATATATATATATATATATATATATATATATAATGGAATACTACTCAGCCATAAAAAAGAATGAAGTAATGTCATCTGCAGCAACAATGGATGGACCTAGAGATTATCATACTAAGTGAACCAAGTCAGAAAGAGAAAGACAAATAACCATATGATATCACTTATATGTGGAATCTAATATATGACACCAATGAACTTATCTAGGAAACAGAAACAGACTCAGACATAGACAACAGACTTGTGGTTGCCAGGGTGTTGGGGGGGGCAGGGGAGGAATGGATGGGGAGTTTGGGATTAGCAGATGCAAACTATTATATACAGCAGCAGTCCCCAACATTTTTGGCACCAGGGACCAGTTTCGTGGAAGACAATTTTTCCACAGACTAGGATGGGAGGGGATGGTTTTGGGATGATTCAAGCACATTACATTTATTGTGCACTTTATTTCTGCTATTATTACATTGTAATATATAATGAAATAATTATACAACTCACCATAATGCAGAACCAGTGGGAGCCCTGAGCTCGTTTTCACTTCTGCTCACTTGATAGGGCTTTAATATGAGTCTGCAAGCAATTGATTTATTATGGTCTCTGTGCAGTCAAACCTCTCCGCTAATGATAATCTGTATTTGCAGCCGCTCCCCAGTGCTGGCATCACCGCCTCAGCTCCACCCCAGATCATCAGGTATTAGATTCTCATAAGGAGCTCACAACCTAGACCCCTCGTGTGTGCAGTTCACAGTAGGGTTCACGCTCCTATGAGAATCTAATGCCGCCGCTGATCTGACAGGAGGCAGAGCTCAGGCGATAATGCGAGCGATGGGGAGCGGCTGTAAATACAGATGAAGCTTTGTTTGCTCACCTGCCCACTGTTCACTTCCTGCTGTGCGGCCCGGATCCTAACAGGCCACAGATGGATACTGGTCCATGGCCCGGGGGTTGGGGACCCCTGATATACAGAATGGATAAGCAAGGTCCTACTATATAGCACAGGGAACTATATTCAATATCCTCTAATAAACCATAATGGAAAAGAAAAAATAGAAATAAAATATATACAGTCAAAGAAAAAAAAGACTAAGTACATTTGATGTTACTGATTCCTTCAATGATAAAAGTTACTTCATACACACTATTTCCCCTTCGTCTGTGCCTTCACCACTTTTTCTCCTCCCTTTAAAGCATTCGTGGCTATTTTACACAATTAGCACTTCCTAATAGTTTCTACATTCTCTAGTTGTCTTCTCTATCCGTGCCTTGCCTTCTCAAATGATACTGTAAACTTCTGGAAATAGAGATCATTCCTTGTACTTTGTAACTTTCCTCACACATGGCTGAACAGCAATAACAAAGTGCAAGAATTTAATATATGACATATAATCAATTCTCAGACGCTTTCTTTTTCAGTAAAGTCTTTTCCCAATCAATCCTAGACGCCCAACCTCTCAGCACTCACATTCATACCACTATCTCTGGACACCTGAGACCATGACCTATCACATAGTCAGTTCTTTGTGTTTTGCATGTTCAATTGCCCTTCCTCCCCAAGGAGGTGGGATGAAATTTCCAGTCTTTGTTACAATACCCCACATTACCTAGTTTCCGCACTCTCATCAGATGGACCCTTCTGTAGGCACTGCTTCCTGTCCCCATTTGCCACCTCCATCTCCCCCGACCAGCCATGGATGCAGCCATGTGACAGAAGAGAGCTCTGTAAGGGTAGAGTCTCATAAAACCCTATAAAGTTTCATCTCCCTACTGACAAATAACTCTGATAAATCAACGCACACACAAATTTCCACAAAAGGGATTATAGTAGGTATGTATTTTATTCTAATGTTGCTCGAATAAGAACAAAATAAAAATAAACACGAAGATGTCTTGGTGGATCAGTCCCGGGGTTTCTCTAAGTCTGTGCTCTTTCTCTTTTGCTTGCATAGCTCTTTGATGGTATCTACCTCTGCAGGAGTGAACTTGGGGGTTAGCATCACAGCGTCATAATCAAATTCTTCATCAAGTGAGAAGGGCCGAACTTCACCTCCGACTATCTATAAAAGGTAACAAAGGAGGAAAATAACATATAATCATTGTAAATGAAGATAAAGTTGAAAACATAAACTCTCTATTAATATTTAATTAAACTTTTTTTAGAGTTCAGCACTCTGAGCTGATTAAGCTGTTTTTAAGTAAAGGAATAAATTCAATTATTCAATTTGACCTAATTTAAGCCTCTTAATATGCCCCATTTGTACCATCCTGCATCTGAATGAATATCATTAACTAATTCTGCCCACGGCAAGAAGAATCAGAAAGTCTCTCTTGCACACATTCATTACATTTTTACCATTTGTAGTGTTAGGGCTACAGGCATATGGAAAAACTAAGAGTTATATTCAAATGTGAGAAAATATACCTTAAGATTTTGGTCAACCTTAAGGACACTTTTACCATTTACTAAAAAAGACCTGTAGCAATAAAACATCATTTTCAAAGATAAAAATACTCTCTGCTTAATATACTTACTTCTTCAGATAATACTTGGGCCAATAGCAGCAGGAATTAAAACACATAGTAGCACCCTAAATTAAAAAGTCCAGGATCCTTTCTTCCTACCAAGAATTTTTTAAATATTACAGAATTTATCTGCAACTCAGAGTAGCTGCAAAGAGATGTAATAATTTTGTATCTACTTATTCATAATCTGTCAATTTTAAAGACTTCCTAAAGGAAGGTAGATTAAAAAAAGCATATTTTCCAATAAACAAAAGAGATTTAATGCCTTAAATCTCACTGTATCACCCCTTAAAAGGCCTCTCCAAAAGCAAATGGTGTGTGATACAGTGAAATCACCCAGCACCTCTGTGTCGCTCTCTATTATGTATGGTGATGCTGAAATAACTGAAAAGGATGGCTTATGCAAGAATGAAAAAAATGCCCTGAAGCTATAATCAGATTTCAATAGTCTTGCATGGAAAATGGTCTCATTTAGTGGCTTTTGCAATGTTCTTGAAAATGGAGCATCTAGCTCAGCAACTGTGTACTGTTACCAAAGGTGCAAAAAAACAAAACAAAACACCCCAAAACATGAAAAGTAGATATCTCCTATCTGTTTAGCAAGCTGCATCTTGTAGTTGGGTGTGCAGTGCTAATAGCAAACACCCAGCCATCTATCATCCTTTCTCGGCAAAACCAGCACGAGAACAAATTTCAGAGACTTGCTCACTTCCTCTTTGTTAGAAAGTGTCTGTGTGCTTTCCTGACAAAGGTAATGATGGGAGCTGCCACTGAGTGAGTCCCCACCACGCGCCAGCCCCAGTACTAGGAACCGTGCAGGCATTAGCAGTAATCTTCAAACAACCCATCTTACAAAGCTCTGAAAGGTTAAGTAACTTGCCAAGGCTACACAGTTAGTAAGGAAGAGAAGCAAGATTTGAATCCCAGGCGACCTGTAGATAAAGCTTCACCTTCGCAACAAAAAACACCAGTAAAGATCGACCTTGAAGTTTTCACTAAGCCAAGTCATAGCTCTTTGGGAGAAAAGATATTTTCTAAACAAGCTAAAAAATTCTCACAGCCTATCATAAAAAAATGCACTCAAAAAAAAAAAAGAAAAAAAAATGCACTCGAGGATCCACATAATACCATGACTATCTTTAAAAGAGCAGCTGTACCCTGGAAGCAACTCAGTCTGCCGAGTGGCTAATCTGTCCATTTAGGTCACTTTCTGAAAATTAAATTTATTGTCACCACAAAGTGACAGTGGGGATAATATGGCTAAGACCAGCTCAAATGAAGAAACACAGACACAAGGACACAGTATGCTCATTTCCTGAATAGAAGCATCCTCGCCGTCCCTAACTCTATCCAGCAGTAAGCGCTGAGGTTTGCAGGCCTGGTCCTGGCAGAAGACGAGAAAGAGCCCCCTCTCTGCCAGTGCTTCGGTCTGAAGGGATTCTTACTGCCCATGGACACCTGGTTGAAGACCTGCCATCCACATGTCCACCAAGTTTCAGGCTGCCCATTGCACTAGGACTTTGAACCCTATCCTGAGGTCTCTAAAACCTGCCTAGACCTTACTAGCCACTCTCACTAGATGCAGTCACTTTGCCTTCACCCAGCTCCCTCTGAGGCTGGAAAGCAGGTTCAAATTAGACAAATCCCTTTGCTGAGCTAAAATCCCAGCGAGACCATCATACCATCCTACCCGCTCCCTCACCCAGCCCGAGCAACGCTCACATGCCCACCTCCCTGCCCTCTACGTGTTCACTCTGTAAACACTCACTGAGTGCTTAATGTGAATTAGATACCGGGAACACAAGGATGAAAAGAAGCAAAATCTGTGCCCACGAGGTTTCATAACTTCAGGGAGAAGACGGAAGTAAATGAGTGATTTCATTATCATGCTCCATGCTCCCCAACAGAGGGATGCAAAAAGGGCTAAAGGAGCACAGAGGGTAAAGTGCTGAAGCTTAACTTAGCCTCAGCTGAGTATGGCCACTCTCCAGAAAATCCTACCCACCTCCCCACTCATCACCCCACTCAGGACCCACCTTTTATCAGCAACGCAGACAGACTAAGGCTTGTATGTTGAACTTCCAGACTCTCTGACGAGGGCTGACTCCTGTGACCAAGTTAGTCCTTTCTCCCAGATAGGGTCCAACCCACCACCTTCTTACTCCTCTCCCTTCCCCACGGTCCCCATACACCTTTCGGCCGTAATATCCAACAGTATGGAACTAGAGATATAGAAATTTATCCTTAAGTGAAAAGTTTTTTATTTTCCTTTAAGTTCTTTTTCATACACTGAAATTTTTCTCTATTGTGGAGCATGATTTCCTTCATCAGTCATTTGTTATTAACCGAAACAGCAACAAGAAATGTTTCTAGCTAGCCAATAAACATATGAGGCCAACACAATAATTATTCATTTATAATACACTTAAAAATATAAAAATATACTTATAAATGTCTTCACTTAGAAACTGAGTTATTAACAGCAGCTATCATTGTTAGATTAATTCCTTAGGCAATCAGTTAAATGCTGAAATATAAAAGCAAGAAACGAAGAATAATAATAATTTCATATCTGCAATGCCAAAATATGATACTCAAGACCTTTTAAAACATTTTGGGGGTATCACTGTCTCTCTATACTGCAAGGTGGCCAGTACATCTCTGGATCAAAATGTCAGAGGAATAGTCTCCTGCAATCATTCAGATATATTCCATTCTTTCCACAAAAGTTTATTAAAATCTAGGCACTGTGTAGGTGCTGAGGATACAAAGATGCAGACTTGTATGAAATCACAGAGAAATGAGATAGACACATCAACAGATCATTGTAGTAAAATGTAGTAAGTACACATGGCATAGTTAGAAGGTGACAGGAACAGAGAAGGAACACCTAACCCAGTCCAGGTTGGAAGGCACTGGGAAGGATTCAGAGGAGGCTTTCTGGAAGAGGTGCTGTCTAAGCAGAATCTTCAAGGGTAATATTATTTAACAAGGTTGAGGGAAGACGAGCTTTGCAGACAAAAGCAGGTCTCATGAACAGGCCAAGTCAGAAACACACAAATTTCACATATGTGTATCTGCAAGTAGTTCAGTGTTGTCAGAGCAGAAAATGTCAGGTAGAGAGTGGCAAGAGACGAAGATGGTGCCAGATCATGGCAGGTCTTATATGCTACTTTTCCCAGAGATGATGAAAAGTTGCTGAAGGATTTTTTGAAAGCAGGTAGATACTTGGTATCTGTGCATTTCGAATAAATTCCTTCCTTCATTCAAATGTTAACTGAGCACCTACAATGAGACACAGGCGTGCAGAGAACAGGAGGAGACCCCGCCCTCTTGGAGGGTACATCAAGAAAGATCACTCTGAAGGCTGAACAGAGGGTAGATTGGGAGTCAGGAGACTAGTCAGGAGCCTGCTGAAGCAGTCCAGACAAGGTAATGAGAACAGGGCATTGAGAGCAGATATTTTAAAATATTAGAAAGTGAAATTAACAGCACTTGATGACTGATTTGGATATGGAAGGGAAGCTCAGTTTTTAACATGTTGATTTGAATGTACCTCAAGGAATCCAGATAGAATTGTCAACAGGCAATTGAACCCACAAACCTGAAGCTCGGCAAAAGGTCGGAAGCTGGAGATACAGATTTGGAGACATAAGCACAAAAGCTAGTAACCTATAGATGAAAACAGATCCAAGTATGCAAGTGGGAAGAGCTGTAGGTTTAGCATGGAACCCAGAGGAATACCAACTCCTAAGGGAAGCATGGAGGGAAAACCCCCAAAGGAGGCAGGGAAAGAACACTCAGAGAAATACACAAAGAATCTGAGAAGAGCTGGGAAGAGAGAACCAGTGGACCATGAGTGTCAGGGAAAATCAATGGTAAAAAACACAGTAGACAGTCCCATTAAAATAAAGGCTGAAAATTGTCCATTGGGATGATTGGCAATGATAAAGTACCTTTATTCTGAATATGTCCAGGCAGGTGATTAGACCAAGGGCATTTTGCAATGAACTGAATGAGGAGTGAGGGGAAAGGAAGCAGAGTCAACTAGAGGAGTCGAGTCTGTTGGTTTCTGAAGTCTGTATGAAAAGGGAGAAAAAAGACTAGACAATAGCCAAGGGGGGTCCGAGGTAAAGGGAAGGTTGTTTTTTCTTTAGTTTTCTTTCATTTCGTTAAGGATGGGAGAGACTTAAACATGTTTACACGTTGAGGGCAATGAACCAATAGAGAAGGAAAGAGACAAGGACCCTAACCATCTTATTATACCAGAAAATCACTCCCTGTAGCGAGGGAAGTTTCCTGATTATTTGTTCATTCAATACTTATTGCATGTCTCCTATACGCAAAGCACTGAATTCGGCACTAGTTCCGACTTTTTTGCATTTTAATTAAATAACCTTATAGAGACACACACGAGTGAACGTAGGGTCTTCTAAGACAAGGGGCATATATGTAATTCAAAGTGAACCCTGATGTACACTGCAGTTCAGAACACATCACTGTGATCTTCAAAATGACAGCTTTTCAAATACTGTAAAGCTGCAGTTCTATTTATGCATTTCAGCTGTTGGCTACTGTGGCGTACTTTGGGAATTCTCTTCTTACAAGTTAGGTTCATTTTGAGGTTCTAAGATACAAGGCTCCAAGTTTTTTAGATTGCAAACTGAACTTCTGACTTATTTCAAAGAGCAGAATTCGTGCAATGGAACACCAAATCCCCTGCGACGAAACAGAAAACAACTGTGAATTAAGTTATTAACTTGTTATTTTTGCCTAAGGAGCTGAGAGAAACACGTGGATTTCAGGCGTCTAATTTCAAATCTAATTGAAATCTTTTTGTAGCCTCTGAGGGAACAGAATTTGTACACTATTAGAAAATTGCTAGTTTTCTTAAAATTGCTCACGTGATTTATTCTAAGAGGGACACTATTACAGAAGGAATCATTTTCATTCATAGTACCACGTAGGCAAATTAAAGGAAATAGAACTAATGCTCAAATCAATAATAGCAGCATTTAGCTGTAGGTTATCTTACATAGTAATATGATAAATAAACTGTCTATACAGGTGAAAAATTTCAGAGTCCCATTTTTTTTTTTTTTTTGGCAGTATGCGGGCCTCTCACTGCTGTGGCCTCTCCCGTTGCGGAGCACAGGCTCTGGACGCGCAGGCTCAGCGGCCATGGCTCACGGGCCCAGCCGCTCCGCGGCATGTGGGATCCTCCCGGACCGGGGCACGAACCCGTGTCCCCTGCATCGGCAGGCGGACTCTCAACCACTGTGCCACCAGGGAAGCCCTAGAGTCCCATTTTGAATTGGAAAAACAGGCAATCTCCCATTAAAATACTACAAAAGTTTCTTCAATAACCTCTTCTATATTTTGGGAAGTAGGACAAGAACTCACAATTTTTCATCTTCTTAATGTGAATTCTTTTTGTTCAGTAAAGTTGTTCAAAACTTCCAAAATTCATCAAAATAGAGTAACTACGGCAAGAAGTTATTCACAAAGGGAAAGTGGAAGGCTCTTGAAAAACGGTTGACTGTAAGGAGGAAATGCACATGTATAAAAGCGCGATAAAATTAGGAAAAAAATGGGTCCAGTCCATATCAGGAAGTTACGGATTCTCATTAGGCAATTAAGAGGAAGTCAGGACATCCAGGATAAGTTTCATCTTTTGAGATTGACATCACAGAAAGCAACTACCATCTCTCACCCAAAACAGCCCGTTGCATGTGCTGGAAATTGGTGATTATGTTCTTTTACCTACATTGGGTATTTTAAAATAAGATTAATACTATTAAACCAAGGCAGAGTTGGTGTGATATTGTGACTCTAGACATTCTGAAACATTTCTCTAACAAATAGTGGTTAGAAGTTAAAATCCCACCCAAAATATTGCTCTGGATCTTTAAAGAGCAGCAAATTATTCATCTATGTCTCATTTTTGCCAACACAAAAATTGTTCATATCATTTTGATTCAAACATTGAAAACTGTTCACATTCTCTGGGAAGAAATTTATACTCCTTTTAAAGATACAACCATACACAGGGTTTTAACTGGCATTTTACTGGCTATATGATTGATTCCAGAAATCATTCTTTTTTTTTTTAACCCATCAACTAAAACCATTTTGTAACAATTTCTATAAGGTGCCACTGACCACTGAGTGGTCCAATAATTTGTATGGTCACAACTGAAGTCAAGAACATGAACAAGTCTTTAAAAGAAACTGATTCCTGCTAGAAATCACCTTGTAATTATAGTTTCTTAATATTCAGGGAAAGCAATCTATAATTCAAAAAGCACGTTGAAAAGTGGCTATCTCCGCAAGTTTATCTGGTAAACAATTTGGGGTTTAATGTAAGTCTGCAAGCATCCTAGATAGACTTCTGTGATGTCAGTGAACAAAAGTTCTATGAGAAAAGGGCAATTTAAAATTGAAATGTGTGGATTACTTCTGATTGAATGACTGCTTCCATAACATCAAGTGACAAGACTAGTACCCAAACAACTAAATAATCACGAAACACCCTAGTGTTTTTATTAGGAAGCAATAATAAAGAGCCCTTAACAACTTCCTGTGCCCGATCCCCTTTCATGCTAGAGTAATAAAGGTGATAAAGGTCACTACCCAGCACCATCAGCAGCCTTGGTTGGCACATGCTTGTTAAGTATATGTAGATGAGTTGCAAATGATGGTGAAAGATGGCTTTCAAGTTGTGCATTTGGGGGCGTTAACATGTGGCAGATTCCATTCTCCTGTGCTGGTGAAGCGCATGTCTAGATGACATTTCCCAGCCTCCCCAGTGACCGGATAGGAACATGTGACTAAGTGGTTGCCAATGGAATGTGAGCAGAGATGAAGAGCCCTGAGTCCTAAGCCTTGGGGGAACTTGCTGCCCCCACATTCTCATCCCTTGCCCCTGCAGGTAGGACAGTGACCTGACTTGGAATATGCACATGAGGACAATGTCCTGAGGTTCAGTGGAGATCCAGAGAGAAGCACCTGCTCATTTTAAAGGCTCTCTACAGACTGCTACATGAGAGAAATAAACTTCTGTCTCCTTTCAGCCACTGATTTATTGTTGGGATTGCCTACTATAGCAGCCTGGCCTTACCTTAACTAATGCAAAATGTTTTTAGGACCTTGGAAACAATAATAAAAAGAAAAGTGGCCAGTGCAGACTAAAAGAGATAAGAAAACTTTCCATCCTTTCTCTTGCGGAGTCCCCAAGTAGCACTGTCCCTGTAGCATGGCGAACATCATGACACAAACATAGTTTCCACGTAAAAACAAAATTGCTCTCTCTGTGTGTTTAAAAGGGATTATACACATTAGAGAGAGATGGCAGTGAGAGGGACCCAATTAAGCAACCTGAACTGTAAATCTTCCCAAATCTCAGAAAAATACAGAAGCACAAGGGTGTAGTGGCATTACTCTGAAAGGACTAGTTACAAAATCAAGGCAATTTCAAGAGGATTGAATTCCCTGTGGAGTACCTCTTCCCTTTGTTCCCCTGCTCCTTTTCCAGTGGGCCTTGGCTTCACTCCAGAGGTAAGAGGCTGGGCCACGGAAGGAATGTAAGAAGGAACACTCATGCTCCTGTCCTGCTCCACCTCTCCTGGAAGCAGCAGCAAATCTGTCGAATACAAAATATTTCACTTGATCCCTTCACCAAGTCCACAATTGACCTAAGTCATCTAAAAGTCTATGATAGTCAAAAAAATGAGCAAATATGCTCAAGTGAAGCAGGTCCATTTCACAATGCCTGTCCTCACTTGGGAACTTGACTCAAGGGATTCTCCTTTCTATAAAATAGAAGTCGTCAGTGCATTGGTTTTTATTTTATAGTTGCAATGTTACAATCCATCCAAAAGGTCTGGGAGAAATGTTGTTTTCGGAATAACTTGATCACGCCTCTCACCCTCAACCCAATTCTACTTCTACAGGAAAATAAGTCAAGAAGATGCTACTTTTGCCTCATTTTGCCATATTTTCCTGAGGGGGTGAAGAGAAAGAAAATGGAGTGCTGATTTCATCCTGTAACAATATGGCAATATTTCAAAAAAACATATTAAAAAACAATGATGCCAGAAGGAAGGAACTTTAACTTCCAGCAGAAAAATGAAATACTCTGTCATACTCAGAACGCATGGCCTACTTCTCAACGCATGCAAACAACAACAATGTGTTTCCGGCTTGTTTAGCACAATCACAAGAATTCAAAAGCCAATCTTGGTTTTCTGATCGATCCATTAGAAGTGGATGTGTTTCCTTATTTTTGCACGTGTGACAGAACATCGATGCATCACAAACAACTGATGACCTTCCGCAGCTTTCTCTGAAGACAAAAACAAACAGAAGCACAACAGGATCCCTCCTCCGTCTAAGTTTTCGCAGGACCAGAAGGGCTGCAACCAATAACTTGCAGCTGGCGCAAGATGCTGCTGCCTGCTATTCAATGATGATCCTAATTAAGACACTAATTAAGTTCTCAGTGGAAGTGATTAATTAACAACAGGCATGCCTTGGTTGTTGCCAAGGGCAGCATGTATGGGGAGATAACTGAGCAGGTATTGATATTCAAAAACTGAAACTTATTTGAAATACGTCTCTCACCACTACAGCTATCACCTCCACAAAAGACATGATTACAAAATTCTTAAGACTTCAGCAACAGGGAACATGGCAAACAGCCTAGAAACTGAGCACGTGGGCAGGGGGATGGTGAAGAAGGAAGTTCTACTATGATTAATTATTGAAATCATAGAATATGACCTGATTAATTAGGAGAAATAAAAACAATAATAATAGCCGGCATTTTACATGCATTAACTCTGCCAATCCTCTCAACAACTCTGTTATTTCCTCTTTTAGAGGCAATGAGCTCTAACACTGAGAGTCACCCCAGCCACCTCACTCACGGCGCCACAGCTGCAGTCTGTCTGCGGAGCCCGTGCTCCTAGTTCATGATGCCACATCATGAACTTACTTTTAAGTAAGCACTTTCACCACATATATTATTTAAAATCTATCAGATTGTACCTCCAAACTCAGGGCCAAGAAATGTCACTACGATAGCACATTAGCGTGATTAGTGAGTGTTCAGGGCATTTTACAATTTTATAACCAGAAGTAATATTTTTTAATATATATTTCTTTTTTAAATTTTCTAAAATTAACTAATTTATTTATTTTGGCTGCGTTGGGTCTTTGCTGCCGCGTGCGGGCTTTCTCTAATTGCGGGGAGTGGGGGCTACTCTTCATTGAGAGCCCGGGCTTCTCATTGTGGTGGCTTCTGTTGCGGAGCACGGGCTCTAGGCGCGTGGGCTTCAGTAACTGCAGCACGTGGGCTCAGTAGTTGTGGCGCACGGGCTTAGTTGCCCCACGGCATGTGAGATCTTCCCGGACCAGGGATCGAACCTGTGTCCCCTGAACTGGCAGGCAGATTCTTTTTTTTTTTTTTTTTTAATATTTTGGGCTGGATAATTCTTTTTTTTTTTAATTTATTTATTTATTTTTGGCTGTGTTGGGTCTTCGTTTCTGTGCGAGGGCTTTCTCTAGTTGCAGCGAGCGGGGGCCACTCTTCATCGCGGTACGCGGGCCTCTCACTATCACGGGGCAGGCAGATTCTTAACCACTGCGCCACCAGGGAAGTAATATTTTTAAATTCAATAAGGTTGGTGGAAAAACTGGCTTTCTAAAGTATTCCTTTATGAGTCCAAAGCTAACCTCCCTCACTGGTTAGGGGCCTGCCAACAAGACAGGCAAGAAGAGAAAGGTTCAAGCCTCTTAATGTGAAAACCAATATCTACCATCCCCATTGGCTGCCAGTGCAGACATCCCTTTGAGTGTGAAATCAAAATCAATTCTGCTTTCAGAGCTATTTAAAATCTGATGGACAGTACTGTGCACCAAGAGGGACAACTCTGCAATTCCTTTGCTGAAACTCTTCACATCCTTCATATGTTTGCGAAGAAGGTAGGGTTTTCAACAAAAATGGTTTATTTCATAAGAATTCCACTGCCATGGGTACAATTCTTTCAAAACAATATGACTCAGTATCCACTGCATTTCCCATTCCTGTCATTTGTTTCTCCAGTGTAAAGGTAAAATGCACAAACGCATAGCTGTTGGAGCCTAACATGACACCTTATATGTAGTCAATTCTCAGCACATACTTGCAGAAAGGAAATTAATTTCCTGCATCTCAACTTTTAAACTGAACGGCAAGTATGAAGAGTCTACCTATCCACAGGACATTGTGAATGATGCAAAATATGTATAGTCCTTTCCCTCAAAAACTAAATTTTTTTTTACAGGAGTAGGATTTTTATACATAAAATCAGACAATAGTCAACACAAAAATTGAACTGCTTTAACTCTAAATAGGACAGATTTATAAAAGAGTGAAACCAATATGCACACGAATAGTCTGATAAGACACAAGTTATAAAGAAGACACAAGTTATCTTTTAGCCATTTTATAATCACTGATGGGTTATTTAAATATTCATTCTCTCAGGGGGAAAATGATTGTATTCATTGATGATGGGGAATGGAATTTCTGAAGTTCTCTGCAAAGCTTTCCCAACTGAAATCTTATCTTTAAGACACTTCATCTGACCTTATTGTTTCTAAAACAATTAGTTTCCTTCTTAGCTAAATACCACCATCTTGACTGATGTGCTTTGTAGAGTTAAGGCACCTCTCGAATAACGAATCTTGATGTTGGATGGCAAGCCTGGTTGAAAGCATTTCAACCTCTTTCTCAACTACCTGACAAGAACGTCCAACGTTTATAAACTATGTGTTTGTGCCATTTGTCTTTCTGCATTTAGCCAATGACCAGCAAGTCAAAGGCTATAATCATGTAATTTAATACAACATTAAAAAGTAAGCCACCTACCTGACATCTGATAATCTAGACAATAATATTTAGTCTGCCTGTCATATTTATAAAAATTAACCAATCCATTCCTTTGTTGCCATGTAGAAATGGCCAAAATTTCCTGAAATTTCGGGTGTTCCTCAAGACCAAAAAGGATACAGGTAAGAAATGCCCTCAGGCCTCCTCTGCACATAGCTTCCAGCTGTGATAGTTCATATCAGGTGGTTCTTGTTCTTAAAATTTTTTGAAGACCCCAAAGAGCTTTTGTTTATGGGAGTGATATCTATCAATATTTACCATATTAGAAATTAAAATTTCAAATATTTGCTTATTGAATCATTAAAATAATACTATCATATATTAAAATAAATATTTTTATTTAAAAAACCTCTTTTCCAAAAACAAAGAAAATAGAAGAGAAGCATTGTTTTACATTGTCTGAATCTTTTAAATATCTGTCTTAAATAGAAGAACGCTGGATTCTATATTTGCTTCTGCATTGAATTTTTGGAATATGCTGTTTCAGTTGATGAAAATGAAGAAACTCTAGTCTCACACAGATATGTAGCTGGAAAGGGGAGGACTATTTTAATACTCTTTTTATATAACTGGGGATATTATTCTTTGATACACACTAGATATTGACAAATGATAAAGTTTTTAAAAATAATTTCAATGTGCAATATGAAACCCTTTCAGTAAATTTTTCATACTCTTATGTTAAAATCCATTGGTCTATCTTACATGTTGAATGGATTGCGCTCCTGTGCATGATTTTGTAACATCATATATTGGTTATTTGGAAAATGATGGTTCACTGTGTTATGCAGATCTTTCAAATGTTGACATATTTCATTATGCAATATAAAAATCACATTAGTTAACATTACCAATTTTATCAGAAAAGGCTTTAAATATTGGGAAGCTCTCAAGCTCACAGCACTGGATGTAAGTTTTCCAAAAATCCAATTTTCACTTGACCCATTGCCAATTTTATCATTGGCAATGAATACTGTCAGCTGTTGTCTTGTAGAGACGGGCTCACTTCGTTCCTTTTTGAGAACTATACTTTGTCAGTCATTCTTTCAAGTAAAAACGTTGATCCATGAAAGAAAAAACAAAACAAAACAAGTTCAGCACACCCCTCAATTGCACAAGTGTTTTTTCATGAAAAAGTGTTTTTCATTTTTTCCATGAAAAAATTTTCATGTATTTCATGTATATGTGAAATACAACTGTCGTATTTCAGTATGCAGCAGACGAGGTGTACTCAAGCCTCAAGGTTTAATAAAATTAATAATTTTTACCACTTCATCAAGGACATTTGCAATGGAAACTGGCATTTTCTTTAATTACAAATTCAGGACAGTGAAGATTACAGTGACTACTAGTATAGTTTGGTGCTTCTACCTTGATTCACACTAAGTTACTAGCATCTTTACCCATCATTGCTTTTGCAACATCAGTGCAAACGTCAACTTATTTGACCTTCAGACCTTGGGGTTTTCCAAGGAGCTCCCAGACCACATTTAATATGAGTCTGACCCTCCCACCAAGAACATTAGAAAAGCTGAATAAATGATAAAAAATCAACTACTTAAAGGCATTAGAGAGCTACCAGGGAAGTCCAGAACTTGAGGGGCCAAGATCCTGGAGAGAAGGAAAGTAGTGAAAGTGAATCTAAGAGTCTAAGCTGTTTTCCAACTTATGTCATTTACTGATTTGTAAGCAGAGGCTGAAAAACCAAGAAGTGAAGAAGAAATAGATTAAGAGGCTGAGAAGCTTAGCAGAACTACCAGCAGGTTCACAGTGCTGTGAAGATAAAAAATAGAGTTTGGGATCTCCAAGAAGGAGGGGCTGTGATTTACCTTGAAGGGCTACACCCTAGCAGTAAGCAAGAACTAGAAGTAGAGCAGCCCTCATAAAGCCTGAAACCCAGTTACCAAATCAGCTCAATCCCATATTGGATTAAGATAACCTATGACTACTCTAACGTCTAACAAAATGTCGAAGAGAAGCTTTTCTAAAACAAGATTAAGATAATCATCCAGAGCCTATGTAATATTTTATATACAATGTTCAGCATTCAAACAAAAATTACCAGGTATACAAAGACACCAGATCAAAAGGGAAAATTAATAATATAAATGGACTCACAGGACACCTCAGTTATTGGAATTATGAGACAGGAACTTTAAAATAATTGATTAATATATTCCAATAAATATATTACAAAAATGGAAAATTTTGGCAGGGAGCTAAAATCTACAAAAATAGATATTCCAGACCTCTTGAAAACTATAATAACTGAAATATTGATGGCTTTAGCATCATATTTGATACAATTCAAGAAAGTATTACTGAACTAGAACATAGATAGTAGAACATATTTGGACTGAAGAAAGAAAGGAAATAAAAAAGGATGGAAAATGCAGGAAAGAGCGTAAGTGACATGTGGGACATGGTGAAAAGTCTGGGCACAGGTAATATTTGAAGACATAAGAACTGAGAATTTCCTAACATTTACAAGAATCTACAAACCCCAAACAGAACAAATACAAAGTTAACAATGCCAGGGCATAGTGAAATTACTGACAAACAAAAACAAAGAGAAAATCATAAAAGTAGTCAAATGAGGTAAAAAACATATTACCTTCCAATGTACAACCATCAGATTGACACTTGGTTTTTCGACAGTTTTCAACAGAGGAAAAATTAACACCATAACAGAAAAGAATAACGTCTTAAAAATTCTGAAAAAAAAAAAATTACAAACCTAGAATTCTCTACCCAGCAAAAATAAGGGCAATGAAACAATAATATGATAATACTCAATTACTCCAAAATAGGCAAAAAATGAGTGAAGCACATATAACTGGCAGGACAAATAGAGAACAAAATAGTAAGATAAGAGATTTAAAGCCAAATATATCAGCAGCTACATTAAATGTAAATGGATTAAACTCACCAATTAAAAGATGAAGTTTTATTTGTATGTGTATGTGTGTGTGTGTACATGCATATGAATAAACCATATGCCACTTTCAAGAGACACATTAATGAAAACTTACTTTGAGGGAAAAAAAACTGCAAAATAAATAAAAGTGGAAATGTAAACAGAAGAAGATTACTGCCCATCCAAGGGGAAGGTCAGGAAGGTCAGGGAAGAGTTACTTCATGGGCGGAGTTGGCATTTGACGGTGATAATAAATCATATCCCTCTACTGTAAATACAGAAATAAAAGAAAAATCCATACAGGAGTCAAAAAGATGGGGATCAAAATATGAGCTTTATAACTAATAGAGCTGACTTTGAAAATAGAGCTTGTCCTGCAGTCACAATTTGCCCTCTTACTTATCAAACTTTCCTTCCAAGTCTAGACCTTGGACTATCTCACCTGACAGGGAGTCTGCACAGATGACATGAATCCAGCCAGGTATAAGGAGATCCTCTTCATATCCCTAGAGCCCTTAGAGTAGGGGCTCAGAGAGTGATACCTCCAGACATCTGTGTAGAGATAGTTCTCAGCTTCAAATGCATGTTAGAGTCACCTGGGAAGCTTTAAATACTGCCAATGCCCACGACAAACACCAGACTACTGGGGAAGGATCTCCAAAGGCAGGATCCAGGTATTGTCGTTTTTCCTTAAGCTCCTCAAGTGATTCCAATGTATCTCTCAGGTTGAAAACCACCATGTAAGGCAGACCTGGGCCCCTTTTAAAGTGTGTCTACTATAAGAAAGGTGACACAGGCACAGAAGAGAGGACATACACCTTCCAAACAGCATGAACCCAAAAGAAGAAACAAAATGTCTCATCCATACACATCAGTTTTTTTCCCTAATCTCTCCAATTAGATAATGCCTTCCTTTACCCTTGGGGAGAAATAAATAGAGGAATTATTGAAAGGGTGGAATTATCATCCCAATTCTGTTTCCTTCTCAGGAATGGAGTGGAAGCATTTGCCTTTGTGGTTGATATGGCTTTCAAGTGTGAATTTAATAGATGGATAAGTTTGCACGTTAAAAAAAAAAATTGGAGGAACAGTGATAGAGGAATATTTTGAAGCAAGGATTTTTCCCTCTCAATGATCTTTTAGTGATCTTCGAAGCAATGAAAGAATGATTTTTAACAGTCCCAAGTGGAAAGTAAATGAAATGCCTAAACTCTATGTTGGCTGAAATATGCCATCTTCTCCTAGCTCAGGACCTTTACACACACTGTTCTTATGCTGTTCCTATACTCTCTTACCCACCCCTCACCCAGTTAATAATTACTCATCCTTTAGATCCCAGGCTCTCAGCACTTTCTCTGATCCACGGACAAATTAAATTCCCCTGCCATATGCTCTCATGAGATCTAGAGCATATGTAATTATATATTTGTGATATGTCTGATTCTTCCAATAAACTATGAATTTCCAAGGACAGGAACCAGATCTGTTTTATTCTTTATTTTATTCCAGGATCCAGTCACAGTTGTTAAATATCTTTGAATAAGAGTCCAGGTCATTCATAGTCTACATAAAGCCTTAAAGTTGCAGATAAGGAAAGAATTTTTTTAAAAAAGAGGGAGAGACAGAGAAAATGATGCCTTCATTAGAACTGGGAGTACTGGAGAGATTGAAAATGAAAATCAAATAAGGTTGCCAATCTTTGAGCAGGAATCAGTTGCCCATTTTCATCCAACACAATCAACCATAGCATAAGTATACCCACTGGTCAAGAAACTTGTATAAGACAGTATAATTCTGAAAACTAGGCCTCAAAAAAGTCTCTTTGACCTTCTGCACTCATCCAGAGAACATGCTGGGCCAACTGAGGGGGTAAAAAATAAAGACGACCAGAAGATTCTTCCTACTCCAATGGCCAAAGCATAATAACTAATACCTATTCCAAACAATAATCTTTCCGGGTAACAGTCTGGAGCATGACAGTAACTAACCATCAGGTTAACTATCTTATCTCAAAGGAGGAAAAAATCGTTAATGTGACATCAAATAAACACAGGGCACCAAACTCTGTGGCCAAGGTTCCCTCCAACAACTGGTCAATAGCACGGCACTGAGTTGTCTGCTTGGAAAAACTGTCTCCACCTGGGCTGCCAAAACAATAAGCCAAATACCAGGACAGAAACAAGCGCCTGAATCTTGGAAAATATTTATGAAAATGAAAAAGGTGAACAAATAAAGTCAGTGGTAGAAAAACAATACGCAACTCACTTCCTTGTTGCCCCAAGCAAATCTGTTGCTTAAACAATAACAACAGAATCTAATCAGTAAACCCCTCAGCTGCCAAAATTATACAAGCAACTTGCCTGTTTAAAATGTCACGTTTCCCATCTGATATAAATATTCGCCTTCTGCTCCCATTCCTTAAGTGTCATACAAATCAGACACAATGTAAAATTCACCCTGGCACAACTATTTCTTTTTTCTTTCCTTTCAAATGACCCAGATTGTGCATTATGAAAATTGTAAAGCTTGGTGGTCTTTTTGGTAATTGGAATAGATCACTGAAGCCTAGGTTGCTTTTTAGCCTTGGCTTTTCACATTATTTTACACCTGGGAAGGTCCTGACTAGCTCATCCAAGTCCACTGAGACTTGGTTCAGCCTCAGTAAGCTTTTATACACACAAATGCAAAACTACCTGTTATCTCATTTCCAGAAAAATCATACTAGTGAGACATTTCTTTGCAATTTTTTAAACAACAGAAACAGATCTGGAAAAAAAAAAAAAAAAAAAAACAACTTAAAAGATGGTTAAAGAGGGACTTCCCTGGTGGTACAGTGGTTGAGAATTCATCTGCCAACGCAGAGGACACAGGTTTGATCCCTGGTCAGGGAAGATCGCACATGCTGCAGAGCAACTAAGCCTGTGTGCCACAACTACTGAGCCTGCGCTCTAGAGCCCATGAGCCGCAACTACTGAGCCTATACTCTAGAGCCCATGAGCTACAACTACTGAGCCTGCCCGCCGCAACTACTGAAGTCTGTGTGCTCTCGGGCCTGGGTGCCACAACTACTGAGCCTGCGTGCTGCAACTACTGGAGCCTGCACACCTAGAGCCCGTGCTGCACAACAAGGGAAGCCACCGCAATGAGAAGCACATGCACCACAGCGAAGAGTAGCCCCCCGCACACCTCAACTAGAGAAAGGCCCAACGCAGCCAAAAAAAAAAAAAAAAAGTTTAAAGAAAACAATGTGAAAATAATGGAAAAGGTAAGAAGACTAATTTAAAATATTGATACAACCAAAATCAAATTCGCTGGCTATGCAGGATTATGTCAGTATACAGACCTTCTCATTACCGGCAGAAAGCAAGAAGTTTAAACCATCACAAAAATGTTCAACCTGTGCACTTTTGTGCCCTCCTATGAAATTAATTTTATGTTGCAAAGGTATACGTGCAGACTCCAAGTATCACCCACAGATGAACCATATCAGAATCCCCTGGGGTAGTGGTTCAAGATGCAGATCACTAGATGCCACAAAAGACCTTCTGAATTAGACTCTTTCTTAGGAACAGGACCCAGGAATCTGTTCCCTTTCCCCAAATCACCCAAAACCCAGAAACAGTGGGCTTGCTCCACAAATTTGGCTTCCTCATAAATCCTCAGCAATCCCTTCTAATCCAATCAGAGCCTCTAAACTGCTCTAATAAAGAAATTCAGAGCTGCCTAAGGCATTAAAGTTAAGAGAACCTCTGTGATTCTGTTAGATCTCTGATCTCCCTTGAACCAAGCAAGTACGGAAAAAAATCTGCGAAGTCTACTGGTTAATAGAGTGCTTGAGTAACAGTGCCTTCAATAGAGTAGTGTGATGTTTGGAAGCAGAATAAAAATGTTAATTGCTTCCAATTACCAAAGCCTCTCAAATTCAGGCAGAGAAGCCAAAGCAGAGGCTCATACAGTCAGTTCACAGACAGTGGCCATCCCCCAAGCAACTACACCCTGCACTTTAACTCCTGTGTGATTATAAAGAAGCCGCCTTCCCCAACAATAATGACCATAGTCGCTGTTGATGACCACCTAAGGACTGTAAACACAATCAAACACCAACAACCAAAACCCCATGGAAACTGCCCCTTCCCTAACATTCAACTAATTTTGAGATATTCTTACATATTAAATTAGGAATGAGAGTTTTCAAAACAAGTAACTCAAATTTTGAACATATTTCAAAGCCCCTTTGAGCAACAAAGGATACCTAGTCTTACACAGAAACATTAACCAAGAAAGGAAAAGGCCTCATCTACATAAACCTCAGAGAAAGCCCCAGAAAAAACATTCACACTATATCTTTAGTTTTAATTGTTTGGTTTACATATTAATAAATATTTATAAAAGCAAAGATTTTGATTTTATTTTTTTATTTTATGATCAATTCTCATAATTTTTATGATTTTTATGATCAACTGATATTTTAAGTAGCACTCAAAAATAATCTCAATTTACAACATGGTGCTTCTAAGAAATAAGGGTTTGACTTAAATGACTCTGAGACAATTATCCAAAAATCAATCACATGGTAAATGGGGGTGGGGGGTGGGAGGAAGAATACCTTTCCTTCATTTAAGACCAAAGACATTACAACCTTCAACAAGTTTTGTATGACCTTTCAGCTGAAATCTTTATTATCAAAAAAGAAACTGCAGGACTCCAGTTTTTCCTATCTCAGGGAAAGCAGAGGTAAGGATTGCCCCCCAAAAAAAGAAGGAAAGAAAAGAAAAGCTGTCTAAAGTCTTATTTGTAGAGAAAAAGGTCAAGCAGTGGTAGAAAGGAAACAGAAAGCATATTCTTACTCATTTGGGGCTTAATCTCTTCATCCAAGTCCAAATCTTCTAAATCAAGGAAGTTGTCTACCTAGAAAAGGATTAACATCATCTTTATACAAATTAGACCTAGAGAAAAATATGCAATTAAGAATCAGTGAATCCACTTCCACAACACTCAAGTGAGCAAATGAATCTCCTTTTCTCATTAACTTTTGAGTCCCAGATAGAGATCTTTGTGTTCACTGTGCTTTCCCAGAGACATCTGAAAGAAGCACTAAATCTGGAAGTTGGCCGGGATTTCACAGGCACCACAGTAAGATCTCTATACTGAAAGGGAAAAAACAGTCTGGGAAGTTTTTGAAAAGTTTTTGTTCCTGATTCTATCCCAGAATATATACCACCATCAAGACAGTCTGAAACAATGTTTCTATTTTTTGGTTTTGTTTTATTGCTTTTGCTCCTCAAGCAAATGATGGTGGTGGGTCTGGCTATTCTCACAACAGTGTGCTTTAAACTCCAAAGAGAGAGTAGAAACTAAAGAAAGCAGGGGAGAAGGTTCATTCAAGACAAAATCATCCTGCCCCAGGTAATCACAAGAGAGGTGAACAGAGCAAAAAATCAAGTGTTCTCTCTTTTGAGCGAATAAAACTGAAAATTACTTCAAAGGTAAAAAGCAGAGCAAATGACCTTTACAAACAGTAGCAGCATTTCAATGTTGCTTTCCACTGCAAGCTGACAACGAGACATTTTAGATTAACAAAATGGTAGCACTTCAGACATGAAGCAATTCATCTCAGGTGAATATCAAAGAGTGTCAATAAACAAATGATTTCACCACTGGCACCCGAAGGCAGATCTAGTAAAGGCATGATGTCAAAATGCCTTTTATGCTTATGACCTAAAACATGTACATAACAAAATACCATAAAATTATAAATTTAGATCTCATCATTGGAATTCAAAACACAGCCTGGGTCTTTCTTCCCCACTCTCTACCTGCCAGACCATGGCTTGTAGCTTCCATACTTGGAAGTACATAACTACAGTTATTTTTTGACTTCCAAGGCACAGCAAAAATTTATGTTCCATATGATGGTTTCAGTACTAAAACTTGAGAATCTGTTATATTGTCAGGACGAGAGTCACGTTTCTCTATTGAAGCACCCCTTCCATTTGTAAAGCTTTGAGGAAAAAAGATCCAGAACCCAGGCCACCAAGGATAGTTTAAGATAATCAAACACCACTTTTTTTTTTAAAGCATATAGACAAAATCTGCTGAATTCTCCAAATTTGTATGACAGACAGCAAATGAGTCCTGTGAGGTTCTTATGCTCTTTCTGGGTTTTGGCCATGGAATAAAATCGAATCATGCCTTACCTTCACCTTTCCTGCCCGATTCAGATCACCCTGAAAGGAACTGCCAACTTTTTGGCCTTCATCCATCACTATCTGGAAAAACAAACAAACAAACAAACAACATTGAGGACATATTGATGGGAAGATGAAACAAGTGAAAATAAAGGAGCTGATGTTGTAGCCCTTCAGGCACTAAAATTCCCTTTCCGCTTTCTGTTAATTAGCTACGCGTGACAAACCATGACACCTTAGTGACAGCAGATTCACTAAGTCGTAGCAGCCATCAGGGAATAGGTTCCAGGAGGTCTGACTTCTACTTCTGTCTTCTAGACTCATCTACAGTGTAACCTAGGGTAAATCGTTTAACCCCAATTTTTCATGTGTAAAATATGAACACTCCGCACCTCATTACCCCAGCCCCCGTCCCATCCCACCCCAATGAGCCTCTGAAGGACAAATCAGAGAATGCTAATACAACATTTTCAAGTTACTAGGAAAAAATACCGTGGAACAATTCTTTGCCCTCACACACTGGTTAAAGACTCAATAGAAAATGTAATTCCAATTGCCAATGATGGCCAGTAGACAGTGAATCCTCCAGAAAGAAAAGTTCTTGTCCCATCATCACCTCACTGGAAATAAGTTATAGAATTAAAGAATTACAGCCCTTCGCTGTATATAAACACACTTCTAACATGGAGATTTTTCTCCCTTGCATAAAACCATAATCTCATATACAATTCTGTCCACAATATCACAGGGAATACACGATGAGATAGAAAGTAGAAACTCAAATGGCTTAAAAAATAGAACAGCTTCCACTAGGATTCCTTGATAGTTAAAAACCATAGCTAAAGAGAATGTGAATATAGTCTATGAAGTCTTGAAGATTAGGAAGAGAGCATCTAACATTTATTTATTGACCAAATCTTGGAAGAACCAAGATAACATATTCTACTTTAAGTCTGAAAGACATGAATCCAGGACAGGTAAAAGAAACTCTCATTTACACAGAGAATTACAAAAAGGAACTCTTTTGTCCCAGAGGACAAGCTAAAATATAGACATAATTTCAAGAAAAATCTGTAGATGGCAGATCCTTAAGAGGTTTTTAACAAAAATTGGGGATAATTAAGTTACTATCATAAAAGTTGGCTGTTGAAATCATGAAATGTAATGATGATTTTCAGTAAAGTATCCCAAAGGCACTCCTTCTAAAATTAGGAGTCTGAGTTACTGATCCAATAGTTGTCCGATGTTTCTTATTATGGTCTCTTTCTTTTTTTTTAATTCATGAAAAAATTTTTTTTCTCTGTTTCTGTAAATGTGCTATGGTATTACCTGCTCCTCTTCTGAACACTGTGACGAAGTACGAAGAAAGATGGCTTTATTGCTAAGATGGTGATCATTTGGTTCATTTCTCTGAGTAAATTTTACTGAAGGAAAATTGCTTTCTGAAGAATTGGTTCCAAAGGCTCCTCTTTGGGTCACATTATCTGAAATGATAAATTACATAATATTAGAAAACACCCACCACATCCAGTCTAGTTTATTTTGTGTTTATTGAGAATCTTTCTTCCAAACAAACAAAAAAATACTTTTCAAAAAAATCTACAAACTGAATGCTTGAAGCATTAAACACTCTTAACCTATAAAGTTATTTCTAAAAATGCATAGAAAGATAACACTATTTCATTCACTATTCAACAAACATTTATAATTTTGTATCCAGCACTGTTCTCAGCCATTGTTAAGAGGTCAATAAAGTATTTGCAAGACTCTTGGACATTACCAATCTCATTTTTTTTCTAAATTTGAGGGTTTTTAAAAAAAGTATGGAGGCAATGTATGGATGATTTTAGAAAATTTGTAAAAGAAAAAGATTAAGATTAGAATATCACTCATAATCCTACAAGACAGAAAAGCTGCAACAAAATTTTTTCAGTGGCTATTTTTCTCATCTTTTATCTATTCACCCATAAACTTCTAAAAGTCAAATGGAATTGTACTGTACATACCATATTATAAGTCAACTTGAGAGCAATATTTTTTTCATACTATTGCATATTCTGCATAATTTTAATGATTATAGAGAATTCCACCGTATATATTTAACATAGTTTATTTAACCAATTCCTATTCTCAACTATTTAAAACTATAAACAATGAATACGTTTGTGTTAAATCTTTGCACATTCATGATTATGTCCTTAGGATAAGGAAAGAGTCTAAGATTCATCCTAAATTAAGAGAAAATTATAACATGATGCCATTAACAGAAATGTGGGGGACAAATTCAGATGAGAGAGAATGAATTAACTTTTGTCCATGCTGCATTTGAGGTGCCAGTGGAAACTGTGAGGGAAATGTCCCAGAGGCAGCTGCAAATGTAGGCTAAAATGTGGGAGAGAGATCACAGCGATAGGTAAAGAGCTGGTAGTCGATTACACTGGGGCAGTGGTTTAAGCCATAAAATTATTTTTAATATTAGCAGCAATATTAAAATAAATAAGAGTTAACATTACTTGAGGGTCAGACTGTCTTTTATTATGCATCTCATAAATCTCATTTAAGCCTCACAACAAGCCTAGAGGTAGGTACTGTTAGTATCCCCATTTTACAGGTGAAGAAACCAAGGCCTACAGAGAGATTAAATAATTTGTTCAAAGTCACACAGCTGGTAAGTAGCAGAGTGGGGATGTGAACCCAGGCCTTCCTAATCCAGCACTCACTGCTGTGCAACTTAGAATAGTACAGTAAATGAAGGGAAAGGGTTCTTAGAGAATAGAAGAATAAAGCAGAAAAAAAAGAAATTTTAAAAAGCCCAGAAAGGAGACAAAGAAGAAAAGTTTACAACAGTACAAGAACCCAGGGAGCATGGCACATACTAAAACTAGAACTCCCTTGCTGCAAATGACAATAGCAAAACACAGGAATCTACTTCAAGGATCACTAGAAGAGTGACTAAGGGATTCAAAAGAGGCCAAGTGGCAGAAATCAAGCTACTGTCAGATTAGGGCACCCTGTTCCATCCCCTTACAATACTCCACCATGGAAAGATTCTGGAGACATGGGTTTATTTGTGAACAACCTGGTCAGGTATCTAACTGAAGGGGTTACAAAACAGCCTAACCCACCAAAGTGGCATGTTTCTCTTGAGCCACTGGTTGCACGGCTTCAAAATCAGTAAAGATTCTTGTTGTTCTAATGATCTCGGCCTGGTGCAAGGCAGCCAGAATCCTGTGTTTGCTTCTGAATACCTCATCATTGGTAGAATTAAGACTTGTAGGGGGACTTCCCTGGTGGCACAGTGGCTAAGAATCCGCCTGCCAAAGCAGGAGGCACGGGTTCAGGCCCTGGTCCAGGAAGATCCCACACGCTGCACAGCAACTAAGCCCGTGCGCCACATCTACTGAGCCTGCGCCCTAGAGCCTGCGAGCCACAACTACTGAAGCTCACGCGCCTAGAGCCTGTGCCCCGCGACAAGAGAAGCCACTGCAGTGAGAAGCCTGCATGCCACAACTAGAGAAAGCCCGCGCGCAGCAACGAAGACCCAACGCAGCCAAATAAATAAATAAATTTATTTAAAAAAAAAAAAAGACTTGTAGGGATATCTATAGGACATTAACACAGAAATACTGTTGGGGAGAAGAGATAAGGTAGCCTAGCCTATAATACAGCATTAGCTCAGTAAGCCAGAGAGGGAAAACACAAATATTTAAATTCTAACCACTTTTTCTTTCAAAGGGATTTATTAGCAAACACCATCAGCTCAGGCCAGTTCTCTCTACTGCCTCCTGCACCAGCACCCACGACTCCTAATTAGCTACTACTGGGACGGGTGACCCCTTCCTTGTGCCCCAACAAATCCCTGCAAACTCTGATATGAAGCACTCGCCTTGGCTGCTGGGGGTGGAGGGGCTGAGGGGCTGATTAAGGAAGGTGATGGGAGGGTTACAGGAACACTGCTGGAGTAACCAGCACGATGCCAGGCCACAGAAGTGAGGACAAAATGGTCTTAGGTTTACCCTCCCTGACTTCTTCCTCTTTTACAGCCACAATTATGGCTGTAAAATCATCAGTCCTAGGGCAGAGACAAGCAGTGGCAGCAGCGTGGAGCAAGACAGGCATGGAGATTCTTGGAAACAGGAGTGAAGAGGAATGAAAGGGTCCTTCAAACTTCATCAAAGTTAGAGGCAACCAGTGGCTCCCTGCCATTCCTCAGTGCCCTGTTCTAATAAGACGCGGAATAGTTTCAGTTCTCCTTGCTTATCCTTTAAGTTTAGCACAACCTAAACCTAGTATTTCCTGAGAAAATGCCGTGTACTCAGCACAACACTACTGTAATAATCTATTGCTTTACATACTTGAAAACCACAGTGATGTCTGGGAAGAACAGATGTTCCGTAAGGACAAGTTCTGTTTGTTCTTATCATCACTCAGTGTGCTCCTCTGCTATTTCCAATAAAACACCAGGTTATTTGACAAATAACCAGATGAAACTCCTTCAAAATAAAGAGCAAAATGTAATGAAGTCCCAGCTTCTGATGCTGATGTGGAGCGACGGTTGAGGTCTCAGATCTAACACAACTTCTTGTTTACTCTTTCAAAACTTCGTCCTTTCATAAACATAAAGCTTTCATTTTTAAAATATGGAAAGATTCAGAAAAGAACTTGTTCCCTCTCTGACTGAACCTACAGTTTAAGACTCCTTTCTAAACCTTGAAAGCAGTTTCACAAGAGTAAGTACTATTTCACTCCAAAGGCCCCGAAGTGCTTCTTACAAATGTTTTTATCATTTTTTAAAAAAACAGCAAAAAAAAAAATCTCTTGGCAGCAGAAGATAGGAAAGAAGTTCTTTCTCAATATGATAATGACAAAATGGCAGATGTTGGCACAGCCCAGAATCCGAAGTGGCCTAAAGCCTGATTAGAGTGCCAGATGCTGCTTCCCAGAGTTATCCTGGTGGCCATCCAAACATGCCACCCAAGTGTGCGTTTCATCTTCTTCTGTTTCTGCTTCTCATCAGAGTCCTTTTCTACCTTTTCATCTTATCCCTAATGTTCCTTGCTTTGAAATAAGTGCCAGACATAACACACTTTGGAAATCTAACAGCAATATTTCAGAGAACAAGTCGGTTACTGAGACCTGAAAGAGTGTTTCTTTGGGCATTTCTGAGTCAAAACTTCAATACACATGAAACAAAGGTTTTTTGCTAAAGGTTTCATTACTCTGAAGCAATGGAATTTCAATTTTCTTTTGATACCAAACAGACAAGTTTCCAACAGATCTCCCTTACAAGGTCACCAACTACACCTACAATGTCTAATTTCAGGCCAAAGAAAAAGGTTACACTCCTGCAAAAGGTTGAAACTATGGACGCCTCGATAAATTAAACACCAATCGTAAATTGATTGTACATCTTCCAGATGAAAGCGGTCAGTTTCAGAGAACTCGGTTTTGAAAGAAACTTTTTAAAAATTCAAATTCATCCATTCAAAGGCCAGACTAGTGTCCATGAGCTTAGAAGAAAGTTTACACTTTACAGGAAAGTTCTCACAGATCAACACAACCAACATCAGAATTCATGACCTAATTCTCCCAGCAACACCTGAGTGTCCGTTCTTCTGCACCATGGTCAACAGAAATACAAATCAAGAGTATGTTCTCAGTTGTGAAGAGATACTGAATATGTTGTTAAGTAGGAAAGAAAAATTCATCGGGGGGAAATTCTGTGCAACACTGGGTAGTTGCCAAAAACCTCCTGCCCAGAGCATAGGGGATAAGCAATCATGCTTATAACAAGACTGGGTCCTTTGAAAGTCAGGGGGGTGATTTTCATATCATACTCCTAGCCTAAAGCAATGTTGCTCTGCACAAAATTTGCTCTTCATTTGCCCAGCCAAACTACTTCACTCCACTGCTTCTTGATCACATACTCCTTGGTATATGGCCTCCCCTGGAGCGACAGTCCTTAGGATTAAATAAGCAATTTAAAAACCAATCAATCATAAATCAGAATAAGTCCAAAGAAGCTAAATTCAGCAGACAAATGTTTTGTCTAAATTCCCTTTGCAGTGGTCTGAATTCCAACTGTTTCATGTTCTTCACTGGAAAGGGCACAGGGAGGAGAGGATTACCTTAGCCTGGCCAGTCAGGAATAATTGTACTTTCCCCGAGGCTGGATGATAATTGACTCATTAGTCATAGACATAGCTCTCCAGCTGCCAAGACACAAATGCACAACCCTAGCTCAGAAAAAAAAAAAAGTGTGTCAAAAGTCTAAGATGAGGCACACAATAGCAGTAAGTTGACATTTTGAAATGTCCAGTGTTAGGAACGTAACAGAAAGGAAAAAAAGAAGTGAGGATAGTGTAAAGTTGCTGTAAGTTTATTTTCAGGGAGAAAAGCTGAGTGGTAGTTGAGTTATGCAACTTATTCAACCCACAGGTTGTATCATGGGCATCAACTATGTGCAAAGTGACCCAAGATGGGTAAGACCCAGTCCCTGCCCTTATGGAGTCTACAAACTAAGAAGTTTAGCCAGCTATGCAAACCACCCAAATAGAACACAACTAACGCAGAGGATATAAGGGAACACAAAGTTAGAGAAGGGTGAGATCGCAGTTGGTTTGGGAGAATCACAGAAGGCTTCATATAGGAATGGGGAGTCTGAGCCGGGCTTTGAAAGACGGCTACGATTTCAGCAGGTGAGCCCTGTGAGGAGGTATCCCACAAAGGGAAAACTGCACAAACAAAGCTCCCAAGGTGGGAACACGTGGGGCCTGAGGAAGAACCACCATGTATTCCAGGAAGGCAGGAGCACATATTCTGCGATGCATGGAAGGGCTGCTATTTGCAGGGCTTGACAAAAACTCTGTACTATACCAAGGCCCTTGGGAGTCATAACTAGAGCTGCGCTCTAAGATGAAATGGATGGAAGGCGGCAGAGTGGTTCAGATACTTTCATACTAGAAAGTATGGCGCTACTGTGGCAATCCAGGTGAGAAGTAAAGGGAGCCTCAGCGATGGATTTAAGAAAGGAGAAAAGAGCTCACAATGTGGGTTCTTTTTGTGTTTCTAGAACAGAAATGAAGACACTATCTCCAAGCGGTTATGTTTCCTCCCTCTAGATATCTCAGAATGTTCACCTTATCTTCCCATGGCAATCTGTATTATTATTTTAGTTTAATTTGGCATGCCCCAGATAACTTAAAAACAACAACAACAACTAAACAATCTCTGTGATGGTGGCAGTAGACATTACAGCATGCTTGCAACCTGTCAAATGGATTACACGTTGGTGCAAAGAGGCCACACATATCATCCCATAATATAAACTCACCTTCCCAACTGCTTTAGTCAAGGCCACAGAAGGGAGCTGGTCCAGCGTGGGAGCAGATGCAGCGTATTTGAGCACAGCTTCCCTGAGCTCCCAGAATGCCTAACAGGGTGACACTGTCTACACAAAGTAGGATCTTGTTTCTTTTTGTATCACTGTCCTTATCTACTTAAAAATTTCAAGGCTATGCACAAATGGTTTATTTTCTTAGTAGGAAATATTTATGACAAGCAGCATCCTCCTAGTTCTTCAGCCAAACCCAGAGTCACGAGGCCATATGCTCATCCAGTGAAGCACTCAGGTAAGGATCTAGGTATCCGTGAATAGTAGCTCCACCTCTCCATAGCTTTAGTGAGGTGTATTTATAGAATTCACTGAAGTGTACAATTCAATAATTTTTAATAAATATATAGAGTTGTCCAACCATCACCACAATTACATTTTTAGATCATTTCCATCACCCCGAAAAGTCCCAGGTACTCATCTGTAGCCACTCCCCATTCCTACTGCCAAACACAGGCAGCCACTAATCTACTTTTTATAGCTAAAGATATGCCTTTCCTAGACATTCCATATAAATACAATCATATGATACATGGTCTTTTGTACCTGACTTCTCTACTTAGAATGACATCTTTGAGGGTCATCCATGTTGTAGTATATGTCAGTATTTCACTCCTTTTTATCGTCAAAAACTATTCCATTATCTGGATAGACCACATTTTGTTTTTCCATTCACCAGTTAATGGACATTTGGATTGTTTCCACATTTGGTACCCCCTTGATTCTAATACTGAGTTGGATCCAAAGACCACCATCACTAATCCAATTCCACGCGGTGCCACGACATGCTGAAATCAACACAAAGGCCAACCACAGAGTTCCAGCTTCCCTTCACAACCCAGCAAGGGGAAAAATGCATATAGTAATTCAAGCTACAACTCTGATCATCTTATTGTCTCATATGGTCACAGCCTTAGAAACATGATCCTGTTTTCTTCTCCAAATGTATCTGAAATCATCTGCAATTACATTTCTTAATTGTCCGTGCTCTGTCTCTTCCCACTAAAATGTAAGCCTAAGGAGAATAGGGACCTCTCCATCAGAAACTTACTCACAATTCCTGAAAGGGAAAATGTTGTTTCCCCATTCCCAAGGACATGTAGTGATTAAGACTGAAAGGTAGACTGACACACTACACTTCACCCAGTGAGCTCACTGTGTGCTTAGCACCACGCTAGGCTGGAAGACTAGGAATTGGGAAGGTTAAAGGACATGACTTCTGCCTATGAGAAACAGAATCTATCCCCTTAAAACTGTTACTCACTCAAAGGCATAACATTCTGCTTATCTTTCAGCCAGCATTTCCATGTCTGAGAATATCCAAAAAAATAATTAAATATGTGGGCAAAGATTTCACTACAAAGCCAAAAATGTCTGATCTATTCCCCTGAAAATTTTTACTTAATCGAGGCCTTACATTTTTTCATATCTTTGAACGAGCATTTCCATGTGTAAAAATTTATCCAAAGGCCACAAATAAGAAGGGTGCAAAAATGTAGCTACCAAAAATTAATACGACTACTAATACAGCCAAAGTCATTACAAGGACCTACGAGGCTATCCATGCCTCACCCCCCACCCCCACCTCCACACCCTCCGACCTCAGCTTCTCCTCCTCTCACCCCTGCTCAGGCCACTGTGGTCACTCTGGCCTCCTCGTTATTCCCCAACCAGGCTGGGCACTGTTGTCACTAGGCCTCTGCACTAGTTGTTCCCTTGGCCTCAAATGCTTTTCCCTCAAGTCTCTGCAGGCTTAACTCCCTCTCTTCCTTCCAATCCTCACTCAGAGTTTACCTTCCCACGGAGGCCTAACCAAATCACCCTACATAAAATTGCAACCTCACACCCCTGCTACCAGCACTCATGATCCTCCATACGCTGCTCTGTATTATTTTTCTTTCCCAGAGAAATTACTATTTTCTAACACAGATATTTTTCTTATTTGTCGTGTTTATTGTTTGTTGTCTATCTCCCCCTTACAGGATGCAAATTCCCTGAAGATAATGATCTTTGTCTGTTTTGTTCACTTATGTGAACAGCACTTCGCACATACTAGGTGTTCAACGAGCATTAACTGTATGAATGAGGATGTACAATATAACATCATTTATAGAAGCAAAAAATTTGAAATAACTTGTGTTCAACAAAAAGGATGGCTAAATAAATAATGGCCTATCCATACGATTACATACAACGCAGTCATGAAAAATACTGTTAAATAACCAAATTTATTGACATGGAAAGATGTTTATAACATAATGTTATATGAAAAAGCAAGTTACAAAAAGAGTATATAGTATGATCACACTGTTACAAAATAATTATAATAAATTTGCTGAATATATAAATGAAAGAAACTATTAGGTTGAGCCCTTACTATAATTCAGGTACTATTAATATAAACAAACATCTATGTGTATGTGTGTTTTATAGATAATTATTTAATTCTAAGAATCAGCCTATGAGGTAGAGCCTATTACATCCGTTTTATAGATAATAAAACTGAAGCTCAGAGATATTAAATAACTTTCCTAAGACCACCTAATTTGGAAGTAGCAGAGCTTAGGTTCAAATCCTGGTTGTCAACAAGTCTATATTCTTAACTAATAATTGTATACATATATACAAATTAATCAACAGAAAAATTCAGGAAGGACATATAATACACTCATGGTTTATCTCTAAGACACGGGATTATGGCTTTATTAATTAGATATAGGTTTGCCTACATGAAACAGACACCCAAAGTAACAATCAGTTAAACAAGATGGAAGTCTATTTCTCACTCATGCAATAGTACAGGTGTAGATAATTCAGGGCTAATATGGTTGCTCTGCTCCACAAAGTCATCCTAGAACCCAGGTTCCTCCCATCTTTCTGCTCTGCCGTTCCTAAGACACGACCCTTCTCCACATAATCCAGCATGAAGCACCACCACACCCTTGCTCCAAGCAAGAGTTTGAAGAAAGAGAAAGAAGCCTGGACGTCTATTTCCCTCTGTTACTAGTGAAGGCGTGGTTTAAGCTACTATATCAAGGAGGCATCAAAATAGAGCAGCTGAAATAAGTATTTTATTTCTCATGTAACAGTTTAGGGCAGGTAGACAGGCTCTGTTCCATGAGATGACCCAGGAATCCAGGCTGGTGGGGTGCTCTGCCATCCTCAGCACATGGCTTCTACCTTTGGGTCTAAGGAGTTGCTCTAATGACTGCCTAGTTCCTGCCAGGGGAAATGGAATTAAAAGAGTCCAGGGTACGTTTCTTAAGGATTTGACCCAGAAGTTACACATATCAGTTCCCCTCACTTCTTACTGGCACATACTTAGTCAAATGACTATACCCAACTGCAAGGGAGAATGAGAAATGTAATCTTCATTCTGAATGACCACAGAGCAGTTAAAAATTTTACTGCTGCAGAAAGAGTATGTTTTTTGTTTTGCTGTATATCTGTATACGCATGTGTTTTGGTGCCTCTCTGTATTTTCTAATTTTCCTACCATGAACAAAAAAATAAACATTCATTTGTAGAGGTGAAAAGCATTTTCTTCAAACCCTCGATCCAGGGAGAACACATACATGCATCTCCTTCCTCCTTAAGAAGTCTTTCCTAGAAATACCAAAGAAAAATATACATATACATATATGATATTTTACACTTACATTTTTTAATATTTTGGATTCATGTTTCCTTTAATATTTAACTTTGAGGTCCCTCTTGTAAATCATAGTTACCCCAATCATAAAATTTTACACTTGAGTACATTTTTTAAAATTACAAAGTACACTCATGTATGAAATACAGAGCAGAAAAGTTACCAAAAGCACAAAATTATTGGAGGGGCATCTCCTAGAAGTACGTGCAACAAGATGCCTTCATAGCCCAGGTGGTCTCCCAAGTCTCTTGCCTGTGTACTCGCTAATGGCAAAATACTCAGATACTCTTCTGGCAACAGTAGAAGTAGACAGATTTCCCTGTGATTGGGTAACTTTGGCCTGCAGACACATGCACTATAATCCTTCAGACTTGGGACAGAATATATGTTGAACCAAAGTCCACCCTAAAATTCTGTAAGCTATTATATCCTAGCCTCTGTATCAGAGATTAGCAAGATCAAAGTAAAACCATTCCTGTAGTGCTTTGCTTTGGTAACACAGATACTAAAATTGGAACAGTACAGAGAAGTTTAGCATGGCCCCTGCACAAACATGTCACACAAATGGGTGAAACGTTCCATATTTTTTGAAACTAGAGATTATCATACTAAGCGAAGTAAGTCAGAAAGAAAAAGACAAATACCATATGATATCACTTACACGTGCAATCTAAAATATGGCACAAATGAACCTATCTACGAAACAGAAACAGACTCACAGACATAGAGAACAGACTTGTGGTTGCCAAGGGGGAGTGGGGTGGGAGAGGGATGGACTGGGAGTTTGGAGTTAGTAGATGCAAACTACTATATATAGAATGGATAAACAACAAGGTCCTACTGTATAGCACAGGGAACTATACTCAATATCCTGGGATAAACCATAATGGAAAAGAATATCAAAAGAACGTATATATGTGTATAACTGAGTCACTCTGCCGTATAGCAGAAATTAACACAACATTGTAAATCAACTATATTTCAATTAAAAAATCATTCCTGTAACATGTCATGCTTTTTCACTGTCAAAGTATCTTTTTTAAATAATATAAAATGATGACATTAAACTAAAGTTATATTTAAAGTAAAATAATTGTTCTTACACTTTGGGTGAAGAGTGTGGACAATTTCATGAAAGCTATGGAACTTATTCTTAGAGAAATACTATATATACAAAAGAACAGAATTTTTTTTTTTTTTTTTTTTTTTTGCCGTAATTGGGCCTCTCACTGTTGTGGCCTCTCCCGTTGCGGAGCATAGGCTCCGGACGCGCAGGCTCAGCAGCCATGGCTCACGGGTCCAGCCGCTCCGCGGCACGTGGGATCTTCCCGGACCGGGGCACGAACCCGTGTCCCCTGCATCGGCAGGCGGACTCTCAACCACTGCGCCACCAGGGAAGCCCAAAAGCACAGAATTTTGATGAATTCATCCATCTTCCCTCACCCCTCCTTAATCTCATTTAGGGTGTTTCTCAAAGCTGGTCTGAAAGTCAAGCTTCCTGGGCTGCACACTAGAACTAGTAATTCAGAATTGGGGGATTGATCCCCAGGAAGCTGCATTTTAATAAGCATCTCCCAGGTGATCTTTACATACACTTAAGGTAAGAGTCCCAAGTAAAGATTCTGTGGAGCAGAATCTAAAAATTTAGAATTAAAAAGAAGTTTCTGATACTTCATCTTTGTCAAAGCACATAAATACCTTTGCCTGAAGGTTATGTGTAGACATATTATTTAGTCCATCCACCAGAGGCCAGTGTAGGATTATTCCCTGCATTGTATAGTGTTACACTATACAATACACACTATACATAGATACTACACAATACATACTACACATAATTGGTTTTAACTACTTCAATGAAGAGGTGTGGAAAACTATACTGAAATATATAAAATTTTATAAAAATATAAAATACTGTAGACAGTATTTTACATTTTTTATATTGTATAATCAAGATTTCTTTAATATTTAACCTTGATGTCCCTCTTTTAAATAATAAATAGTCCCCATTGTCATAACACTTGAGTAAATCTTTAAAACTTATCAAGTATCTTCATGTATATTTCATCTGATTCTCTCCATAACCATGAGACACCAAGCAGACAGAATTATCCCTGATTTATAGATTCAGAGAGAGTAAGTGGCAGGACAGCAGTCTCAAAGAGTTAATAAATGCCTGGACCAGGTCTTCTGAATCCTACATTAGAAAAGCATCCTTTCCATTACACTGGTCCTGCCCACAACAAAATAAGAAATATAAGGGCAGTATACTCAATTCTTCATAAAACTAAATTCCTCCAACCTAAGAAATTTCCCTTCACCTTGAGATCATGCCCTTCTGCCTGCCTACACAAAGATGCATCTACTCAAGACAACCTCTTTTATTCATATAGGTTGGAGAAAGCTGGAGTAATTTTCTTCTGTCTCCTTTATAAATAAATGCTTCCTAGAAGTTTTCAAACTTTATGAGGTAGAATAACCTCTTCTATATAAATCTGTAATAATATAGGACTCGTACATTGGCATATGAGAGCAATGCAAGAACAGACTTAAATTATACATGTCTTTCACACTCCCTCGTTTTTTTCAGAGTGCTCCAAGACATCCCTTGAATATAAAAAAAACCCTGAAGTAAAAAAAAAGAAAAAGTCTTTAAATCCGCTGTTCTAAGTATTCTTATTGCTCTTTTCTTAACTCGTATTAGGTGTTTATTCAATCTAAAATTGAGACTCGAAAACCAAAGGCAATATTCTAGATAGTGTTTTATGCATTGCCTGAGCAATCAACCTGTAACTGTACGTAGTCTACAGACATATAGATTGCTATTGTGCCTTCACACATCTAGAGCATTTGGAACACCCAGCACACAGAAATAAATAAGAACAACATATTTCTCTCTCATTCATCTTGTATTCCCAGATTCTAGTTCAATGCCTGAATTATAGCAGGAATACAGTCAATACAGAAATGACCTCAACATTAGCAAGAACTGGATTGACACTACAATTAGGGACTAAGCCCAATACCCCGAAATTAGATGACTGGCTATAAGTCACACAAAGCCTAATTTGGAGAAGGTGGAAAAAAAAGAGAAAATGGTACTTGATTCACAATCCCTTTTTTCTAATCAGGGATTCACACGCTACAAAAACTAATACAAAGGCAGGCTAAGTCCGGAAAGAACATGAAAATGGTACAATGGTTCCTCACTGTGCTAAGGGAGCAATGGGCTGCAAAAAGAGTAAGCTAACTAGTGTTCACTTCAATCTATCCCGCCTGGAATGAATCCAAATAGGAAGGAAAAAAAGACACCAAAAAATCTCATACTAGACTGATTGTGGTTGGATTTTCATATAAGGAAGATATGAGTTCGGTTAAAATAAAGTTTCCTGTTTGTATCCCTTTGTGTTTAGCTGACCGTTTCAAAGAAAATATTATTGTTCTATGGCTGAAAGAACATTTTGCTAAAACCATCCAGATGTGACTATGTACCCATTCACTGAATCAAAGGACACAATCTTATGACCACCTCAGTTTCAAGTCCAGTAATTTACTCTTTTCCATCAAGTATAACAACATATTGACAACAATAAGTAAAAATTAAAGAAAAATGCATATGAAACAAATGTGCATGCACTTAATATTGTTTAAATTGGCTACTTAAAGGTTGATAGTAACCATCTTAAAAGTTTCTTTGGCTACCAGTAATTCTTTGCTTGTGTTTTGGAAAAGTTCAAAATTCCATTTGCCTAAGAAAGTTCACCTAATTTATATGTACATATAAAATATACTATATAATATATATGTATATGTGTGTGTATTGAAAAGTTATAAAGAGAGAAATAAAATGATTCAGTTATTTGGCCATAAGTCAAATTTAAAACTTCACATAATATCTTATGTGTGTTTTACTGAGAAAACACACTAGAAAAGATATTTATTGCAAGAAAATATGTGTTAAAAACACTGCTGAAAATAAATGTAATGATTAATTCAAAATGTTGTAAATACTTAAATACATTTTCTTTCCTTATCCAATTACACCTAAACTACAGCAGAGAAGACAAATGACTATCTATGGACCAAATATTCATGTGTAAAATTAATATGAATTGTAACAACTGCGGCTGAAGATTTATGGTAATATCTCTAAAACAAAATGGCTTGATCAGCTCAAAATCCATCATAATTTGAGAGGGGGAAATTTCCTTCTGCAACTGAACCAGCAGTTTTCTGTGTTTCATAATTTGTCAATTTGTTCCCGAAGAGAAGTAATTTAGTGATGACAAAAGAAATAGAGAAACAAATGAAAATTGCTTAATGACAGTTTGGGGGACAGTTTGGTCCCCCAAAGAGAAAGAAAAGGTTAAACAGCTGATGATGCTTCTTCCAAAGGACTCTGCTATAAAGTAGTTCACTTCATCCAATACTTTTTTCTCCTTCGGTGTTCTATGTGATATTTGATGTTATTCTGTGATAAATAAGTCACATACAGATAGCTACTAAATGTATGATCAATATAAAACCATGAGCTTTTTTTCTTCTCCTTTTAGTCTTTTCAACAATACCCCCCCCAAAAAAATCAATCAATCAATCAATAACTGCTTCCTTATTCTCTCCCCTGGGATACCAGGTTAATTAGGTGGGTTTTTTTTTTTAATTGCCTAGTTGCTTTTATTACCAAGTCCTCATATGATGCCTTCTACAAATTTCTCTTGAATTTAACATCCCAGTGGTCTATATTTTAAGTTAAAGCAAGTTTACTGCTACTTGCTGTACTTGCTATTTTCAATAATGCACTTTACTGTTAAACTCACATTTGCAAAAGTGCTTCCCAAGTTGCCTTTTTTCTTAATGTGGCTAACGTAAAAAAGGAAACAGAAAGACACTGCAAATGGCCTGTGAACTAAAAACACCACTCAATATTCAGTAGGGAATTAAATGACTGATAACAACAGCACAGAAAATGTGGCTTAAGTGCCACCTGGAAGCATAAAGCTGGTCAGTTCATTTCCAACTTCCGCTGGCAGGCAATCTGCCAGTCGCAAGGGTGTCAAAACAATGCTAAGCCCGCTGGTCTCTATCTAATACTAGACAGAAAACAACTGCAAAAGGCTGCACAGCGAGGATTATTTTTTGTTGTTGTGTTTTCTTTATGAGAGAAAGCTGTTTTTATGCTCTACTGAAATTCCTTTTCTGCTCTGAAATTGGTAAGAGGGCCAGCTGCTTTCTCTATTTTTCTCTGCGGTATTTTTCTACAGCAGATTTTAAATTCATTCTTCAGATGGGGAAAAGACTCTTCGTCCCTCTTTGGAAGTTTAAAGATGCATTTCTAATGTTCAAATTCAAAATAGCTTTGGGGACCAAAATGACATGTCAACTTCGGAAACGTGCTGTTTTATGTGCTGTCACCAGTTTCATTTTTAATTACATTTTTCAGAAGTTGTCAAGTGTGAGTGGTGATATTCCTTTGGCTGAACTGACAACTCAAAATGTATCAGTCCAGAAGTATAAACCAAGTCCCAGCCCAAGATCCTGAGCTCTTGACAGAACATACACTCAGTAAGGGAAAAAATAAAAGGCTCCTGAAATGAGAACTTTGAACAAGTCACTTGGCCTCAGTGGGCCTCAGGATCTCCAGGTAAAACACTTGTGACTCATCTTGGTTTCTTTTCCCTAATCCTCTGTCAGTCACCTGTTACCAAGTACTGTCACTCTCACTTGCATCGGCCCTATCTCCTTTCCATTTCCTCCTCCACGGCCCTAGTGGAGTCTGTTGCAACCATATATGCATTTCTGCTCAGCCTCCTAGCTAAGCTAGTCTCCCTGACTCTAGTTGCTTCTCTCCTTTTTTGCCTCTATTTTTCAAAATCCCTTGCAGTGTGCGTGTGTGTGTGTGTGTGTGTGTGTGTGTGTGTGTGTGTTGAAATTCTACTATGGTTCCCAGTTAGCTAGTATATCAAATCCAAACTCGGGGCATCATGACATCGGGGCATCCTTTGGTAGGCTCTTCCTACTGTGCCTAGCCATTAAATGTGTATGTTCTTTAGGGTTTGGTCTGAGGCCCTCCTATCTGTGTTTCTGACATCCTTCATTCTCTTATTTTCTTTTTGTTTCATTTATTCAACAAATATTTATTAAGCATTGATTTATTCTACATTACCAAACACTGCTTTAGACACTAGAATAATAATGGTGAACAAAACCCCCAAGCAATCAGCCATCATGGAGCTTACACTCTGGAGAAGTACAGAGTGTAAGTGTTTTGGGGTAGCACATCCATTCCTATGGCTCACATTATCCACGTGCCAGTGAATCCCAGACCTTGAGAACTGCCCGATGCCGTATGGAAGGCAGAAAAGCAAAATGGTTCCGGGTACGGGCTCTGGAGCCACGATGATTAGGCCCATAATCCAATGTCATCACTAACTAGTTACATGACCTTAGGCAATTCTGTTAGGGCTGCCATAACAAAATAACACAGACCAGGTGGCTGAAACAACACAAATGTATTTTCCCACACTTCTGGAGGCTAGAAGTCTGAGATCAAGGCGTAGGCAGGTCTGGTTTCTCCTGAGGCCCCTCACCTTAGCTTGCAAATGGCTGCCTTCTCACTGTGTCCTCCTGTGGTGTTTTCTCTGTGGACAGGCATCCCTGGTGTTTCTTCTTATGAGGACACCAGTCATACTGAATTAGGACCCCACCTTTATGACCTCATTTAATCTTAATTACCTCTTAAAAGGCTCTGTCTCCAAATACAGTTGCCTTACTGGTTAGGGCTGCAACAGATAAATTTTGAAGGGACACAATTTAGTCCATAACAGCAATTTACTTAACCATAAGCCTTGGTTTCCTCATCTGTAAGTTAAGAATAATAAAAATAAAAACGTAAAAAAGAAATTCACTAGGTAATTACGAAGATTGAGATGACCCAGGTAAAGTGCTAAGCATAATACCTAGTACTTAACAAATGTTAGCTGCTTATCAATAAGAGAAGGTCAAACTCTCTCATGAGTATTAAGATTATTAAAACCTAAGAAAAACTGAAACCTATTCAGAGGTTTTGAAACTAAGAGTTTGGGACAATCAAAGACTAGACCACCACCAGATTATAAAGCCACAGGCCTAGCCGTTTGTCCAGAACATTCAGACACACAATGTTCTACCTAAGGGGGAATTTAATTCAAATATTAACAAGTGTGAAGGGAGAAAGGGAGATTGAGATGACAGGATTTTTTCTTTTCAAATATATGTTGAAAGAACAATAAAATGCTAAAAGCACGAAGTATTGAAAGTGAAATGAGAACAGCATAAAGAAAACAAGAAACAAAATTACACATCAAAATCAGAAACAAGATCTTTGATCTCGACATAAGAAAATAGGTTAAAGTAGATAAATATGGCAGTTGAGTAAAAAGCTATTATTATGGGGTAATATAGAAACAGGTAAATCTGGATTCTAGGGAATCTGGATCCTAGGTATTTTAAGAATGAAATACGAAGTCCTATTTAAGAGTTAATCATAAAATCACAGTAGATTCATTTCAATTTCCAAAGCATTTTAAGCTGAAGTTGGTAAAATTGGCAACCTTAATGGAAATTAATCATTTTACCTGAAGCACAAAATCATAACAATAATGGTGTGTGTGTATGCGTACGTGTGTGTATGTGTGTGTGTGAGACTATGAGTGCTTGAGAACACAAACTATATCTTAATTGTTTTTGAATCCTTAGCATCTAAAACAAGAAACTCAGATCATAACAAGACACAGAGGATTACTGAATGAATAAATGAATGAATGCATTAACAGAAAATCAAGTATCATTATTTATATCTGTGTTTTTGTAACCTAAAAAAAGATGGAAACATAACAGATAAGGAGGAAGAAGCATTTTTCCTTTAGACAAATAGTCCAGTATAAATTAATTATATTCACAAAGAAACTGAAATACCAAAGATTGAAAGTCAGCCTCTTATCATTATCCACAATAATGTCAAAAATATAATGTCTTCACTGATAATGAACAAAACCAAAACCTGCATGCTGATTTTCTAACACAAATCTTAAACTAAGTCTTACTTTCTTGAACTGATGACACTAATTGAGAATTCAATTATAAATGTCTGCTTAAAACTAATAAGTAATATGTCTCTTTAAACATTTTGACAAAACACTGGAATCATCATCAACTATGCACTGTGATTATTAAAACCAGAGCTGCTTTTTAAAAAAACTGCAAGAGCTTCCCTGGTGGCGCAGTGGTTGAGAGTCCGCCTGCAGATGCAGGGGACACGGGTTCGTGCCCTGGTCAGGGAAGATCCCATATGCCGCGGAGCGGCTGGGCCCGTGAGCCATGGCCGCTGAGCCTGCGCGTCCGGAGCCTGTGCTCCGCAATGGGAGAGGCCACAACAGTGAGAGGCCTGCGTACTGGAAAAAAGAAAAAAAGAAACAAAAAACTGCAAAACATGGTCAACATAAATGTACTACAGTTACAGTTATGGTACAATATTAACAGTTTCCAACTGTTTTCCAAGCATCTGAAGCAGTAATGTGAATTTCTTCAATAAGGCTATAGTTTAATTTTTTCCAGGGAAATATTTTTAATAGGATTACTGACCCCTTTAACACTCTTGGAAAGAAAATGAATCCCATAAACATTCTGGCATATAACTATTATAAAAATAAATAGAACAATCAGTGGAAATGGTAATGTACTTGAGATACTAAACTTACTAAAGAAATGTACATAAGTATATGTGGTGATAGCCAGTTTAACACAGAAAAGATTCCACTTCATATCAGCAAAACAACCAAATACACTAAGACAAATGAAGGGCTGGAAAGAAGGAGAAATCTTTGAAGAAACAGCTTTCATGTCTTCCGTCAAACAGAACTAACAGACAGAACACACTGACTGATCAATTCTGCTGGCTATCATTCAACTCTTAGGCTTGACCCTAAGTACTATTTGGCTTTTCAGAAGGTATTTAAATGTTTCTGGGGGAAAAAAGGACACTTACTGATTTAAGACATATTTTTCCACTCACAAATCTTTGTTGTAGGAGGAATTTTTTCAGGTCATTAGTTTATAATGTGAACTGGCGCCTAGGGACATTTTGAAAGGGAAAAAACTAGTGTGCTTGGAGATGCAGTTTATATGACTTGTGTCATCATTTATTTCAGCTCAGTTTGGGGCCTAAAACTGAACTCAAAATGAAGTCACCACATCTGCAACAGTTTCTCTCGGCATGGAATGAGCATACAGAAAATTGAAAAAAGAATTAGACCCCTTATCCCAAAAACAAAAACAGCATACCTCCTTAGAATATCCAAGTCCTTGCAAGGAGTTCTTAGTCTTTCAGAGTACAAAAATAAAGTCCGCCTTACAAATAAATTTCCGAAATAATCTGGATTATCAAAATGCCACTGGCACACCGAAATGCATTAGTTCTGCCAGTTTTATCCTTGCTTCCACACCCTACCCCAGCCATTCATACTGCCATGCTTGGCTCTGGAAAACATGGAACTAAATCATTAGGCTCAGAGAAAGCAAGCATCTTCCTAAATCCATGTGCATAGACCAAAAGATGATTTGGCCATTATCAAGATTAATTTGATCCACATATCATGTCAAAATAGATCATTCACAGCCCAAGTTAACAAGAATTTCCTAAATTTTCTGTTTCCCTTAAGTGTAAACAAAATAGATAATGATATTCCCACTACCTGGCACAATAAAAGAATCAGGTTGGAATCACTTTTCCTTTTCTTCATTAGAACTACTCTTCTTTTACATTTCTTAAGGACACATGAACTATAACTTCAAATCATGAAGTCAGGTATCCTGAGACTGTCATGACCAGATGCACACTGGACTCCGCTTAAGAGCTGAGTCAACAGTCTCCCGAATGTGGATCCCATGATCCCATGATCCCAAGGTTGAGAGCAAGAACTCAATGCCTACAGGAGCCACTTAAGTGAGGGAAGCAGGCAGGGTATACACAGGTTTTTCGAGTGTGTGAGAGCCAGAGAGTGTGTCAAACGAGGGAGGTCACATGGCAAGGGCTCCTGAACTCCAGCTGATATTGCCATCAGGGAAATAAGAGGTAACCGACCTTCTCACTTAATCAGAAAAAAAAAAGCAAATCAAGATCTTTATGTAAAATTTCCAACTTATAACTGTTGGCTCAATAAAACAATAATACTGCATGAGGCAACCAAACACATCACAAGAAACACACAGCACGGGTTTGACCTTTAGGGTTTTAGTTATCACTCCGGTCTAAAAGGTTGTTTCCATTCTACAGAAAACATAGCATCATCATCATCACAACAACAACAACAACAATAAAATAATACCTAGCCTTCATTAAGCATGTATGTGCTAGCCACTATGCTAACAGTTTTACATGGATTATCTCAAATAACCTTCATCAACCTTTAAGGTACTATTATTATCCCCTCTTTACTCAGTGACCTCCCCCCAAGGCAGAAAGTGGCTATGGCAGAATCCAAAAGTGTGCAGTGTAACTCCACACCCTACACTATGCTAGATTGCTTCAATGTTTTCAATATGCTTTTAAAAACCTCCACTTTTTTGCACTTGTGTTTCTTCAAAAATAAAACGAAGGGATTACTACTAAATGATTTCTCAAGTCCTCTTTAGTTCTCAAATTCAATGGCTCTGACTCCATAATACAACTCCTGATTGGATAAAAATGTTAGTATTTACATGCATCAGTTGCAAACGCCCTGATGAGAATCACCTGATCAAAGAGATAGAATGAATGAATGCTCATTCAATAGTCTTTCTGAAAAAGACAGCAAAGACATAAAACTATAATAAAATTCATTGTCTCAACTGCTATAGAAAGTTTACTTCTCCATTTTACCTTTTGAAAGATGAGTGAAAGTGCTCAGAAATTCTTCATATGTTTGCTCGTGACAATTCACAAACTTGTCCAAGACTTCTTCAATGTGCCGATCTTCATCCATCACCTCCAATTCTGGTATCCGGCAGGCATTCCTATTCATGAAGCCACTTTCTCTGTAAGACAAAGAAAAACATGAGCTACAGAGAGCTGTGCGGTACCAGCCTCTCCTAAAAATACTCCAGATGTGTAGGTAGAAGAATTCCAAGGCCCTAAAAGGACAAGTCAAGACAGTTAGTAGAGCAATAAACCCTAGTTCAAGAGACCAGAGTTTTATTCCTATCTCAACTGCTAAACTGTTAACTATCACAATTTTATTTTTGCTTCAGTTCCTCATTTCCATCTTCTTAATTCACAGGAATATCACCACAGTTACACAATCAGAAACCCAAAATCTTTCAAGGTAAGGTGAACTTCAAAGAATATGTCAAACAACCACCCTTCCAATGACAACAATAGTGGCTAACATTTATTAGTTCCTTTTGAGCACGTGTTAGGTAACAGGTGCTGTTCCGAGCACTTCATAACAATTCTAGCTCAGATCACAGAGCCAGTAGGCAGAAGTGTCAGTTCTAGAAGTGTGATCCTAGAACCCATGCCCTTAAGTACTTCACTATGTTTCTCTAATCATTGCATGACACACACATACCCCTCCATACTATTGTACTATTGCTGCCAAACAGCTGACTTGTCTGTGCTCTAACACATCCAGACACTGGGAACTCTGAATGTTCCAAAGAAGCCTTTGGACAGCTCTATTAAAGCCTCCTTCTAAGACTGAGCCTAAATCTGTCTCCCTGTACCCTACCCCAACTGGTCCTGAGTCCCTGGATGGGACTGAATAATTTCAATCCTTTTTATCCGTGATATCCTTTCAAATATTTGAACAAGCCTATACTGTCCTTTCTCAATCTTCTCATTTCATTCACTTCATTTCTTTTTCAAAATCCAGTTCAGAATTCAGTTTCTCTTTGAAAGCTTTAGCTTCCCATCTCCCATCATCACAGGAAGAGCAAATCATAATTTCTGTGCTGCCTCTTTATAAGCGGTGTCTACTGTTCCACTTATCACATTGTATTGTAAATAGTTGTATACATTTCTGTGTCCTCTGTTAGACTTAGAGCCCGTGAAAGGCAGGGTCCATGGCTTTTCATAGCTCAGGAGGTGGCATAGAGCTGGCAGTCCATCAGTCTTAAGCTAAAATTATGCATTTGAGCAGGTACTATAGTCAGATATTGCTAGAAGCTGGCAAAAGACTCAACTAAACCTGCCCAATACTATATCTGTACCTTGTATGACATGGCTTTGGGTCCTTTCACCCTTTTGATCAATCTACCTGGAAAAGATTTCACAGTGCCTGCATCCCTTTAAAATATGCCATCCAGAAATGAAGACAAGACTCCAGGTATGGTCTGGAGACACTAAGATTTGACTAACTCTCACGTTCCAAATGTTACACTCCTGCTTTATACCTGAAGATCACGTTCACATGCTAGTGCCGCTTCACATGGTCAGCTCATTCATTGACTGCTTCGCTAACTAAATGCTTGTCAGCTAAGACACAACACCTCAATCCCTGCGGAGTTTGAACTTTGTTTTTGGTTGTGATATTTCATCTTGTTAAATTCCATTCATTCTGTGTGAAATATGATTCTTACACAGCTTTGAGAAAAAATGACTATCTACACAAAGCAGAAGAATAATGACAGCCTAAGCACCCAGTGTAATTCATGGGGGATAATAAAAAGAAGGGGTTCTCTGATACTGTATGGACACCATATTCTTCTATTTTTCCAAAACAAGGGTGAAAATCTGGTGTCTGTTATTAACTTTATTTGGTATTTACCAAAAAGCTCAGAAAAAAAAATAATAAAACAAAAATGTATTCATAAGATGATACCCAAAGTCACCTAGTGGCAAGACCTGACCTGAATTAATATGAAAGTGTTTATGACTTTTATTTATTCTGTTTAAATAGTATAACTATTCATATCCTGAAAAAATACTAATGGGCTTGCTTTTGAGGTGCTTTCCTGATCTCACTGGAGATTTTCTGTAATACGTGGCATTTGCCCTGATTACCTTTCTAAACTCCAAAAACTTCTGAATTCTGAAAGACATCTGACCCCAACGGTTTTAAACTGGAATTGTGAAGCTACAAGAACCTCCCAAGATTGCTATGAGGATTAGATGAATATACATGGGGCCTCAAGAAATGTTAGCTGTGATGATGATGATGATGATGATGATAATGGATCACTCTTAGTACTCTGTCCTTTGTCTACATGAAGACATGTTCTGACTGTGACCCCTTTGACTTTGAAGGTACTAATATTACCCAAAGATCAATCAAGAGAATTCGTGATGCATTACAACCCTAGATAAAACATGGTATTGTAGAAGTCCAAGTGAAAATAAAACGTGTAGCTATGTGCCAACCCAAAGTGAAAGAAACTGTTTCAAGCTATTTGTACCTGAAAATTAGATATAGGAAAAAGCACCAGTTATAGTGTATGCAAATTTACCTATAATACTGCCAGGCTTCAGTAACCCATAGTTTAATATATTATGCTTTCAGTTGCTAAATAATAAATAATGATAAATTCAAAGGTGGCTATTATTTTACTATCAGTAGGACATGTACTTAATTACAAACACTTCTGCTCTTCCAGAAGTGCATCCCAGCAAGATTCCAACACTGTACTATATCAATCTCTTTCTCAAGGCTTCTCAGGTAATCTACTTCTACAGGCAAAATATCAAACAGAAGCAGCCAGGTTGTATTTTATATTGCTGTAAATGCCTTCTCGTGGATGCTTTAAGGGTGATAATAGAAATTCCTTTAAACTTCCTTTGCAATTCTCAAATTGGTGTATTTTGAGTATTTAGCCTTAACACATCTCAGCTTTACTGAAAGGCAAACAATCAACAGGCTGTACACAGCACAAATTCAAAATCTTTCAATGCCTTTAATTTTATTCACGTGGTTACCAGAATACAGGAGAGGTTATGTTTTTACTGACTTTTTAAAGACTTTTGGAAAATCCAGTTTTACAAGCTGTCATTGTTTAGAGAGTTTAGAAGATACCCACCTTCAAATTTAGAACTTTCCTTATCTATAAAAATATAAATAACCTCGTTAAAAGTCCCCAGAGACTGACAGAGCAGATAATCATTTACCAGACAGTCAAGTGGTTTATGCAAATCCTAGTGGTTTTCTAGAAGGAAGCAATGCTTTTTCAGTTACCGTTCACATTAGTTTGTGTTTTTACCATAAAGTACTTTTCTAAAACAGAAAAAGGAAGAGAGACACACACATGCTTGGACAACAGGATTCTTTGTTTTGGTGTTTTGTTTTAAGGCTTAAAGCTCCACATAAAAGACCCAGAGCATATTGTGATGATAACTAAAACTAAATGTATAACAACGCCCACTGGTAAATCAGAAGTAACACTTTCACAGTCACAGCACCCAGAAGAACCACTGGGAGGATGTATTGCTCTGCTTTGGCTACTGAATTTCACAGGGAGACCACAAGCTTCCTTAGGAACATGGCTCTCTTCTTACTGAGTCACTGGGAGCTAGCAAGAAAGTCACATAACCTTCCTGGAGTCCCCTTTCTTACTAACAAACAACGAAACTAAAGACCACTCAAGCTGGTTAGTGTCACCTGCTCTCTGAAAGGACATGTAACTAGATGAGGCTGGTACTGAACCCAAGTTTGACTGCTCACTGCTGGAAAGACCAATACTTGAGAGACAAGTGTTGGTGAAAACGGAAAAGTTGCTTTATTCAGGAGCTGATGCCATGGCTATAATTCCCCACTGTCAACCCTTCATTCCACTGCTAGGGAATAGCAGGGACGTCTGTCTTTTGTAACTTTTTCTAGTAGAGAGCAAAAGCAATGGTTGCAACATTGTATTATGTACTCAGAGCCTCCATGATGGTTTAGGAGTTTCAGTTTTTAATTGATCCTGGCTGTCATCAAGTTCAGGTCCACTTGGGGCCAGCTGGTTGAACCCACAGGACATTATCTCCGACAGTCTGGGGTCATAAATCAAGGCACTGGTTTAAGATAACAATCATGAAAAAAATTAAGTTGGGCTTGTACTTCCTTTGTTTGTAAATTCCCTCATTTCCCTAGTTAGTAGCTGTTTGAATCTGCTCTTTGGAACTCAGGGAAGATCTAGGAGACTAGAGCCTTTTTACAAACAAGAGGCAGGCAGAGGACATGGGGTGGGGAGGGGGGTGTCTGTCCCAGGAAGGTCCCTGTAAAGGGTACCTGCTCCTTTACAGACATTATTATAAAATTCGGTATGTGGAATTATCACCATCGCTGTAGCATATCTTTGATGCTTATCTTCACATCCCTGCTTCATGAGACTTAGCTAAACAAAACACAACTGTCAGAGACGAGCGTGATAAGCCTTAAGAAACAAGTCACCCTGAGCTAGCGTCCCCTCTCAAAGTACATAACCTGCTTTCTAACAGCACAGAAAGGTGTAAGTCTGCAAAAAGGTTTGTTTGTGTTTTTTTAAATTGTGAGGTTTACCACTGATGCTTGAAAGTAATAAATAATAACACATTTTTAAAGAGTTGTGCAGGGGCTATCAAAGCCCACATTCTCAAATTCTCATAGTTCTTCTTCATAAGAAGCTCCTGCTGTGTGAAACGTAAAATGGGATATTTTAAAAAGAATTCATCTAGCCTGAGGAATGAAACCATCAACCTTGAGACTTCAAAGGCTAGGTCTCCTTTCATACTTTGGAAAATGGACAAATCTCAAAAGACCAAATTATACTGTACGGGTATAGATTTATTGACATGATAGAAGAAACTTGGTGTGAACTGATGGCTTCTGCCTTGACCGAACAACTATTTTGCATCCTATAATACTTTTTATGTCGTTTAGATCATATTAAGGAGTACAAAATCCAAGGACAGAAATTGCCAAAGATTCTCAGAGTTGAGAGAAGTCTAAAGGTCATCTAGTCCAATCACAGAGAACAAATAAAGGAATCTGGTAAAGAAAATGTAAGTGAGGTTTTTGTCAACTAATGACTCTACTGATGAGCAGTATTATGTGGTTCTCGTATCATAAACAGTAATGAGATGTTCTTGATTATGACTTTTAAGGCATACATGAAGTCATCAGGAACTTAAACAAAAAGCGGCAATCTCACCCTGGCTGGATGTATCCAAGCGTCTGACTACAAGCACATTCTGTACCCCAATAACATACAAAACATCTTGAGACAAAGCGCACACACACACACACACACACACACACACACACACACACATATGCATATATACCATTGTTTTAGACATCTACCAGTAGGAACAAGAAAACAAAGGAAAAGAGGAAGGCATAAATACAAAACACCTTACAAAACAGAAAAGGATCTAAACTCCTTTACAGTTTATCAGGATGAGATAAAGACATACATTCTAGCATCTAAGAATACACAGCATTCCAATTTATAAGCTTCTCCCAACAAGCCTTTTTTAATACGTTAAAAAGCATGGAATTCTCCATTATCACCAAAAAAGTTGACAGTATAAGCCTCTGGACTTCCATATAAACTCCCCTAGGTACAAGCCTCTGCAGTGAATATTATGGAAAGCATTTGTGGGAGGCAGGAGAGGCTTAGGGCTGAACATTGATTACAAAGCTTTAGAAGACAGAAGTTGTGTATTGTCATCTGTGCAGAGGTCTCAGAAGTACGCATGTCTTTGTTTTACTCTTTCCTTGACAAAAGATCTCACCTTAAGGAAAAGAGAAAGACACCCAGTAAAAGTTTACCAAGAAATGTTGGAACTCAGGCATGTTGATTGTTTTCCTCTTGCAGAAAGCTCTGGAGGATGGGAATAATACTGATCTATAAAATTACATGTTTAAACAGAAACTTTCCTCTTGAAAAATTTGCTTCCCCCCTTTCCTGATCATCCATCCAAAGTTACTGCAATGGGGTTTCTTGAGGCTATAATTCATTAAGCCCTGTTGTTCATCAGCAGACTGTATAAAATCAATTTTATTTCCCCAAAATATACTCTTCCTCCAAGCTGTTTAAGCCAACCCAGAAACGTCTGCATTGACTCACTGAGGCAGGTCAACTATTAGACTGTTTTCAACTACACAGTTATTAATTCCATTAAACAAAAATGCAAACAGTTAAGCATTCAGAACTGCCTCTCCCTGCTCACTCCCTATTGTTTTTTTAAAAAGCAAATTACCTGTGGACATGGAAGCTGAAGGATATACCCATAAGACAAATTTCAGAAAATCCATTGTTTTTGAAAGCAGAAAGATACCTTTTCACTAACATTTTTTGTTTCTGAATTTGCTTTTTTGAAAAATTTAAGAGTCGTGTAATCACAAGTCAATACCCTACCTTCACCCCCTAACAAAACTCCTACAAACATATTAACTGACCTCTAGACTAATACATTTTATCAAGAAAAATGTACAATACACATATTTCAATCTTATTCAAAACTGATCTCCTAGCCTCAGAAATGTGATCGACTACCTCAGTGAGTTACAGACAGTAACAGTGAGTTTTTCAGTGCACATTTTTTCAAGGCCCCTGATAAAGCTGTGAATCCATAAGGCAGTAGAGTTTCTAAGTTAACTTTAGAGCTCTATAATCACGCAATAAGATTTCAATCATAAAAGATTTATTAGCTCAATTGTAATTCCACCTTCCCGTGGGACGCAATTGCCCATTATTGCTCATTTTACCTGTACTGCATAACTACTGTGGCACAAAGGCATCTACTCTCAATTAAAAGCATCCCTTTTTCTCCAGCTCGGGAGCCTGTCGGCCACATGCACAGTGCACAGCACTTTCACAAAACCAGAAAGCCTGCTTTAAAGCAACACCTGCACAGTTAGTTAGGAGCAGGTGTAGACCAACCAAACTAAATCAACTCTGCTTTTAGGAATTCATTTCCAAGTGTTTTGAAATGCCAGATCTTGCAAATAAAGCTGACCTTTTCATCTGACATTATCTTAAAAGAAATAAGATTTTAAAATATATTTCTCAGCTATTTTTGATTCTAAATTCCTATGACCATGGAATAATAAATGGGCCTTAAGAAGTAATACAGTGCTTCCCTAGCTTCCAATTTCTCTCAGCATTTTATTTGCAATTTTGCCTTGATGTACACCACATAACATACACACACACCAACATAAAAACAATTTCTTTTTGCCATCATCGTTTCTATACTCAAAGGTAGAAATTAACATACACAAATTCCCTCCTTCTCTAAGAATAAAAATTTTAAGTGCATTTTCTTTCTAGTACAACATTGTAAAACACCTCTGAAATTTTGCTCCATTTTATTTTACAACTAAGTGTCCACCTTACATCACGGAACATTCTGGTCAGGTGGCTGTATTTAATTCATTACTTTAAATAAAAAATGACAAGTCACTTGTCACATTCTTCTCTTGACAACCCATCATACTAACTGTAGATTGCTTCCTTCTATACATTTCCTTTTCCTTCCTCTTTTCTCCTCTTGGCTAGTTTCAATTGTGGCTTCTATCATGGGATTCATTCAACAAGCCAAACATCTCCCTTTCCCACACTATTTACATTATTTCCTGAAAAACCAGCCACTTATTAAAGAAGTAAAAATTGTCTATGCCTTTTTTTTTTTTTTGGTACGCAGGCCTCTCCCGTTGCGGAGTACAGGCTGTGGACGCGCAGGCTCAGCAGCCATGGCTCACGGGCCCCACCACTCCGCGGCATGTGGGATCTTCCCGGACCAGGGCACGAACCCGTGTCCCCTGCATCGGCAGGCGGACTCTCAACCACTGCGCCACCAGGGAAGCCCTGTCTATGCCTATTTGAATGCTATGAAAAGCTGCCACTGACCTCATTTCAAACACTTGCTAACCCACTGAGCAACAATGTCATTTAAGTTTTTTCTCCATTTATATGATGGGGATGGAAATGCTTGAGAGGTCACTGCACTTCTTAAGAAACACTGTCATGAGTTCACAAAACTGTGCTCCTCCCCTGCCCTCCTCCACCCACTATGTACACACACCCCTGCAGCTATGTTACCCTTTCAAGTTATTTAACTTTTCTAGCCTTAAGCAGTTTGAATGTAGGTATAAGGGGACTGGACTTGAAGCTGTCTTCCACCTCTGACGTTCTATTTTTCTCCAATTATGCTTCCTTTTCATTCAATTACTATGTCAGTATATCCCATTACTAAGTTTTTTATCTCCTCTGTGGAATAAAACTTATTCTACTCTGTAATGACACTGACTTGTATTCTTTAATTGTCCATAGTCTTTGGATTTAAGGCACAAGAAATCCATATATTTCGGTAGGAATTTGGCTCTGCCCCTATAACTGTGATTTCTTGGTGAACTTTTAAGAAAGGGTGAGCATAGGAAGAATGTAAAACATGTTTATCCTCAATCAAAAAGTTGCTTCATCCTGCTATCATGCATGTTTCTTAAGGGCAAGAGCTGAGTCTGTGATTTTTTTTCCTAATTCTCCGCATGACTCTATACATAGTGGATACTCAATAAATATTGTTCATGACTTCACATTTAGTTTCTATGCTGAGGACTCTGGTAGACGGGGGGCTCTGAAGGAGCTCACTGCGAGTCTAATGCTCTCTTAATGTGTGGCAAGGGCTCAGGGTTTAAAAATCCATTTCCAAATATGTTGGTAATTTCCAGTCTCTTTAGGAGACAACTAACCCATTTAGCAAAAAACTGCCTGTTTTCTGGTGTTAGTAGAATTCAAAGGCTAAAACACTTACCTAAACCTACCCCTGGTTTCTAGGTTGCATTTCTTACTTTATATTTACTGTGGAGCTGTCACTGATGCTGGAATCTCAAGTGCCAGGATCATTATACACCATAAACAGGTTAGAGAAATAACCCAGTACTCGTTTGCAGACAAAGAAAAAAAAGTCATCATGGAAGTAACAGAAGAGATGATGACACTTTTTTAAGGCATGGACCAACATTCCAAATGCCAAGAATCAGCCAAACAACTGAGCTACTTGTCAGTTTTTTAAAAGTCAACCCTGAAAATATATCCTAAAATTTGGCAAAAAATGAAAACCTTCACTTACACAAATATATTTATGGCACCATCATCATTACACAAGATCTACTGAGTACACTCTTTAAAACAGTTTATATCCATTAATCCTCCCAGTAAGGCAGGTATCGTCCCTGTTTTAGAGATAAGGAAATTGAAGGTCAAAAAGACCATTCAGCTAGTAAGTGGCAGAACTAAGACCCAACTCCAAATCTGTCTACCTCTGATCCCTGCATTCTATCATCTAAGCCACATAGAACCTGATTAAATGACCAACAATACTGAATGGTCAGATATATTTACTTAATGGAATTTTAGGCAACTATTAAAAATTTTGGAAATAAAATATACATTTCATAGTATATATGAAATAATGTTACATTAAAAAGATAAAACAAAATTTAAATACATTCTTATCATAACTAAGTAAAAATATGTATACATTTGGAAAAAAATTAGAATAGAGCACAAAGAAATGAAAAGTTTTATGGTCGGGAAATGGGCTTAATAAATGGTATATATTTTTCTTGATGTAACTGTTTTTAATGAATTGTTTAAAATTAGGTCAGCTACAGTAATCAAGACAGTGTGGTATCGGTGAAAGAATATACAAATACATCAATGGAACAGAATAGAGAACCCAGAAATAGACCCACATAAGTATAGCTAACTGATCTTTGACCAAGGAGCAAAGGCAATACAATGGAGCAAAGACAGTCTTTTCAACAAAGGGTTCTGGAACAACTAGACATCCACATGCAAAAACAGGAATCTAGACACAGACTTTATACCCTTCACAAGAATTAACTCAGAGTGGATCACAGACGTAAGTGTTAACAACAAAAATTATAAAACTCCTAGAAGATAACATAGAAGAAAACCTAGATGACCTTGGGTATGGCAATGACGTTTTAGATATAACAGTAAAGGCACGATCCATGAAGGAAATAATTGATAAGCTGAACTTCATAAAAATTAAAAACTTATACTCTCCAAAAGACACTAACAGGACTTCCCTGGTGGCACAGTGGTTAAGAATCCACCTGCCAATTCAGGGGACACGGGTTCGATCCCTGGTCCGGGAAGATCCCACATGCCACAGAGCAACTAAGCCCGTGCACCACAACTCCTAAGCCTGTGCTCTAGAGCCCATGAGCCACAACTACTGAAGCCCACGTGCGACAACTACTGAAGCCCGTGAGCTCTAGGGCCCACGTGCTGCAACTACTGAGGCTGTGTGCTGCAACTACTGAAGCCTGCGCACCTAGAGCCCGTGCTCCACAACAAGAGAAACCACCACAAAAAGAAGCCCGCTGCAACAGAGAAGCCCCCGCTCACCGCAACTAGAGAAAGCCCGTGCACAGCAATGAAGACCCAACGCAGCCGAATAAATAAATAAATAAAACTATAAAAAAATAAAATAACAAAAGACACTGACAAGAGAATGAAAAGAAAAGCCACATGATAGCAGAGAATACTTGCAAAGGACACATCTGGTAAAGAACCGTTATCCAAAATATACATAGAACTCTTAAAATACAATAATAAGAAGACAAACAACTTGATTAAAAAATGGACCAAACGCCTTACTAGACACCTCACTAAAGAAGACATAGAGATGACAAATAAGCAAATGAAAAGATGCTCCGCATCATATGTCATGAGGAAAATGAAAATTAAAACAAGATAACTACTACACACCTATTAGAATGGCCAAAATCCAGAACACTGACAACACCAACTGCTGGCTAGGATGTACGGCAACATGAACTCTCATTCATTGGTGGTGGTTATGCAAAATCATACGGCCACTTTGGAAGACAGTCTGGAGGTTTCTAACACAACTAAACATACTCTTACCATATGAATTATCAGTAGTGCTCCTTGGTATTTACCCAAAGGAGCTGAAAACTTATGTCCACACAAAAACCTGCACATGGATGTTTACAGCAGCTTTATTCATAATTGCCAAAACCTGAAAGCAACCAAGATGTCCTTCAGTAGGAAAATACAATAGATAAACTGTGGAATATCCAGACAATGGAATATTATTCAGAGCTAAAAAGAAATAAGCTATCGAGTCATAAAAAGACTAGGAGGAAACTTAAATGTATATTACTAAGTGAAAGAAGCCAATCTGAAAACTATATGACGTTCTGGAGTATGCAAAACTATGGAAACAGTAAAAAGATCAGTGGTTACCATGGATTGAGGGGAGGGAGCAACAAATAGGTGGTGCACAGAAAATTTTTAGGGCAGTGAAATTATTCTGCATGATACTATAATAGTAGATACACGCCATTATACATTTGTCCAAAGCCATCGAATGTACAACACCAAGAGTGAATGTTAATGTAACTTTGGGTGATAATAGTGTGTCAATGTAGGTTCATCGATTGTAACAAATGTACCTCTGGTGGGAGATGTTGGTAATGAGGGAGGCTATGAGTGAGTGGGGGGCATGAGGTATATGGGAACCCTCTGTACCTTCCACACAATTTTACTGCAAACCTAAAACTGCTCTAAAAACTTAGGTCCATTAAAAAAAATTAAGTCAGCTTTTTCATCTGTTCTCAACCTTTTGGTTTATTCTTCCTTTGATTATGAAACTTTGGAGTGGGAATGGGGAGGCTACTATCATAGTTTTTAAGACCACTGTGGAATATTTCCCTTGGCTAAGCACTTCAAAGACTTTATCTCATCTAGTCTTTTTGCAACAATCTTTTGACGTAAATATTTCTATCCCCATTTCAGAGGTGGGGAAAAAGAGGCTTAAGGATTAAGATGACTCCACCTGGAAAACGGCAAAGTTGGCAGAGAAAACCAGGTCAGCTTGACTCTAAAGCCCATTTTCTTAATCATTCCACTATACAATGTTACACAGCAGTTCCCTGACACAAAGTTGGTGGTAGGCCTCCCATAATCAGAACTCCTTCTGAGCCTTGCATTAAAGAAAATGAGACCACTGAGGAGCAATTCACAGTCAAAATAACTGATATTCGTATTAGTAGTCTCTGCTTTAGTAAAAATAATTTCCCATTCGAATCATACAGTATTTTTAAAATAATGTTAATTATTTAAACATTAAATATTAGTGTTTAAATAATAAACATTATTATTAATGTTTATTAATTATATAAACATTATATTATTAATGTTTATTAAGTGTTTAAATAATAAACACTTAATAAACATATTAAACATTCTAAAATGTTTTTAATATATCAGGATTTTACGAGTTTTTTGTGGTTTTTTTGGTCTTTACAGATAATAGATTATGTTTCCATTGTTCACCAGTAAGGAAACAGTTAAATCTTGAGGGTACACCCTGGTTGGGTATCTCCCTTAACCATCTAAAGAAAAAAAAAAAGGTCACAGTCAGTTACTCCCGTTAGATCAGTGTTCACTGGAACATCTGTAGGCACACATACATACTCTCTTTACTGTCATCCTTCTGCAGGCCACAGTCAGCGTGAGCAGTCAGTGAATCTTCCCCAAGTGCTGACATTTAATACCTGGTTTAGCGGCAAAGATTCAGAGAGGGGTGAGCTGCGCCCCTGGCCTTCAGGTAGGTCCAATAACTTCATTTCTACCAGAGTTAAAATATGGGAGCCTACGTTTGTCAACTTTAAGGGAAAGATGCCCCCCTTCAGCAGTATGTTAGTTCCAGGTGGACTGGGTGTCCAGATGGGGAAGGGATGATGTAGAATTTGGAGAGAGAGGGGCTTTCTGGTCTCAGGCTGCTGCCAAGGATTTTATTTCTGTGGCATCAGTGTTGAAATTTTAATCTTAGTGCATAAATGCTTCTCTGGCATAAGTGTCAGAAGGAAGACCTAATCCTGGTTTTACTGCCAGCAAAAAAGTCAAACACTGTATGCCTCAAACCTGATTAACCATGCAAGAGAGTGTTAGTTCGTACACGAAAAGACTGCAGTTACACGAGGTTACCTGCTCTTTTGGAGCAATCAGGAAAACGGGCAACACTGATCAGCAAGATTTAATGCTTCCGAGTACAGTAGCTTCCTTTGGAAGGAAAAGAGTGTCAGTTCAGACACAGGAAACTACAAACCCAGACCTTACATCATTAGCCCTTTTTTGATTCTCAACTATGCCCTCGCTTCACAGTGAATAAATGAAAATCTCCCTGCTGAGGAATGTTAGCATGGGGTTGGGAGACTTGTATAAATTTATTGGTCCTATATTTCTGACCTTTAAAAAGAATCTTTGATGTGTTGACTTTGAAACTTCTTTCGGTCACAGAACAGTGTCTTTTTTTCCCAAATCTGCCTGTGTTTATCTGGCCTATTTAAAGAAAACCACTTCAGTAGATTTAGTTCTAGTGTCACCTTTTAAAAACCAAGATGTGATGAATAGAGTCATAGTAAAACCATGGAAAATATACTATAGTCTATTCCTGTAAAGACATACTTAAGTTAGTAAAGCAAAATTGCAAAATAAACAAGTATGGCAAAATAATGTGAAAACACTTTCAATGTTCTTGTTCATTCTTTAAATACATAAGTCATCTGCCCATAGTTTAAAATGAATAATCTAAAAATTAAATACACAGATTCTTGAACTGTGTTACAAGAAGAGGTAATTCATCTTAACAGTAATCAACTTTACCACTATTTTTAGGGCCCTGAAATTATGAGGTGAGCCAAATAGCAGGGCACCAAAGGGAGAACAGGTCAGAAATCTTTGGGGACCCAAAATAAGCTACAAAAAGGGGTAGTATTCCTTATGTCTTGCCCAAGAAAATATTTCTGTTTAATCTACAATAACAGTGTTTTCACTTATGAGAAGCCAAAATCCCTATGAACTTTAAAATGAAGCCAATGGGCTACAATGAAAATATTTTATTTTTAATTTTCCATTTAAAAGCAAGTGTTCTTATTGTATGGTCACCCCTTGGAATCTGGGACCCATTACCTCTGTAGAGCTTGCTTTCTATCCCAATAACAGTCTTCACAGGTGTTTACAACAAGCAGGCTTTGGTGCTTCCTCAGCCCAAACGTGAGCAACTCTCTAAAAATCATCACACATCATGCTGAGTGTAATCGCGTATGGTTTTCCTTTACCAAACTGAGCACCAAGAATACTTCCTTTCAGTTCCCATGGAGAGCATTTTCTTAGTTGCACAGATGCCTTCTCTCATGTATACCTGGATAGGCCACGAGTAAATAAAACACTTGCCCAGGTTATTTCATAAGCAAGGCAAGTTGCTGAACCTACAAACCACCATGGTCTGAGGAAGAAAAAGGCTTGCTTTCATAACCTTAGTAATAATCCTTCTCATTCACCAGTTCCTCACTTGGTTTAATAACCCACAGATGATTATTAAAATATCACACCTTGAGGAGTCTCCCAAGTAAGCTAAACATAAGTAGAAGAGAATAATTAGCAATTAATTACACCTGATCTTCAAGGCAAACAGCCCCACCAAGATCTCATTAGACTGACCATAAACTCCACACGGTCCAAAGAACCTTTGCAAGGGGAATAAAAATAAATTACAGCATCAATTAACATTTCTTCAATACTTATTATGTGCCAGCATATATGATCACATACGTGCTATGTGATTTACATGTGTCACCCCATTTATTCTCAAAAATAACTCAATGAATAGGTACTAATATTATCCCCATTTTGCAGATAAAAAAAGAGATAAAAAACTTGCCCAAAATAGTTACACAGCAAATAACTTTTAGAGCCCAAATTTGGACTCAGACATTCCAACTTCAGAGTCTGCATATTTAATGAGGGGTTAGAGAAAGGGTAACAAGAAGAATGAAATATTTCCTGTTATTTAAACTGAACCTACCACCAACTCCTCTGTTGTATATGTTTATCTAATTCTCACTAGTCTAAAAAATTATCAGTCTACACCCACTCACCAGATTCCCAGATCCTAAAGCCCTTCTAATCATCTCCAACATTATAAACATCATCTGCTATGACTGGCAGGTAACTGTGCATTAACAACCTCACTTTTTATAAGTTCAAGCATAATCGTCACAGCTATGACCTTACAGTGTATAAAGCCCTGTCCTAAGTGCTTTGCATGTATTAACTTACTAATCACAACTTACATCAACCTGTAAGGTAGGTAAAATTATTATTTCATTTTACAGATGAGGAAACTGAGACACAAAGAGGTTAAATTACTTGCCCAAGGTCACACAGTAAGTGACAGAGCCAGGATTTGAATCCAGCCAGTCAGCCTTCAGAGCCCATACTCTTAGACACTGTTTTATACTGTTTTTGAAGCATATTAACAATTTACTCTTAAAAGTCAAGGAATCTGTGCTACTTTGTTTCCTTTAATATTTAGTGCCTAGGACCTCACTCTGCAAACAGGGCGTGCATTTCCCATTAAGGCTCCTGACATCTCTCCAAGGTAAGTAATAATTTTTCTAAAACTTAAAATTTATCGGTCTTCCCTGGTGTCGCAGTGGTTGAGAGTCCGCCTGCCGATGCAGGGGACACGGGTTCGTGCCCCGGTCAGGGAAGATCCCACACGCCGCGGAGCGGCTGGGCCCGTGAGCCATGGCCGCTGAGCCTGCGCGTCCGGAGCCAGTGCTCCGCAGCGGGAGAGGCCACAACAGTGAGAGGCCCGCGTACCGCAAAAAAAAAAAAAAAAAAAAAATTAAAATTTATCAAGCTTACTCCATCTAGTAAATACCTGTTTTAAAAAATCATACAAATATTACATTCTGAATAATTCTGGCACCTCTTTGCTTAATGCCTGCTTACAACAGAATTACTAATTACTTCCAAAGTTCTGGGGCTGGAAAGAGAGATTTGAAATAACAGCCACTAACTCTATTTTCTTATCCAAAAAGAGGGAGGAGTGGGGGCTAGGGGAGGAAGGGAGAAGGAGAGGTGTTTAGGAAACTTCTCTGCATCCCTAAAAGAACTCTAAAAATCGGAGGAAGAGCAGCTGAGAAAACAAATGGCCTTTGGCGTGGTACCCGCTAAAGTCTCATTACTGTGTCTCCATGACTAAATACAGGAGTGGTAAAAAACCATTATCAGGTAAATTCTCCCCTGCACCCCAGGTAATCTTTCGGTTCCGCAAAATAGTCATAGCTTTTTATTCTCTGTGCCCCCGTCACACCCCCGCCCCATTAAGCTAAGGAGGCCCGGGGGTGCAATTTTTTTTTTTTTTTTTTTTTGCGGTACGCGGGCCTCTCACTGTTGCGGCCTCTCCCGTTGCGGAGCACAGGCTACGGACGCGCTAGCTCAGCGGCCGTGGCTCACGGGCCCAGCCGCTCCGCGGCATGTGGAATCCTCCCGGACCGGGGCACGAACCCGCGTGCCCTGAATCGGCAGGCGGACTCTCAACCACTGCGCCACCAGGGAAGCCCGGGGGTGCAATTTTGACTCGAGCTCCAAAGAAGTCCATGAGGACACCTGGGCCGGGAGTCTCTTCGGGCTGCGGTTTCCAGGCAACCCCGCTCTAGCCACAAGCAGCCCTGCTTCCTACTGGGTCACCTGTTAATAAGAGTCCCCAGGAGACGCTCCAACAACACCCGGGCGGGGGTAGCCTGACGCCGCTCCCGGTGCCGCAGCTTTCCCGTAACCTAGATGTTGGGTCTGCGTCAGCCATTCTCACCTCTTCTTCCCTAGTTTTACGTCTTGGCTCCCATCTAGTCACTTCGCATTTTTGGCGTCTCTATTCAGACAGACTCCTCTCGCGGAGCCACAGAGACAAACTATCGTAGCCACGCATCCCATAGAGAACGGATTTCTGGGAAATGTAGTTCTTTCTGCTGGCAAGCGGCGAATCTTTAAGGGAAAAGGACTACAATTCCCAGAAGTCTAAGGGACGCTAGTCCATGTCTAAAACGGGTCCCAGCTTCTTGAATGGTATTAAGCTGGAAGGTTCTGTTTCTCTTTGCTTACCTAGCTGCGTGAATTTTTGGTATTTTGCGAATTCAGGCCACTACGAGCTTGTGGGACAGCTCTTTTCTTAAAATGCATCTTACGTGTGAGGGGATCTAAACACAGTGATTTTATATGAAGGGATGTAGTAAGGCAAAAAAATTTTGTAATTCTTTCAGGTAAAAGATCTATCCACGATCAGAAAATATGTCACTACAAATGGTAACAGTCGATAATAACATAGCCTTAATTCAACCAGGCTTCTCATTAATGAATTTTGATGGGCAAGTTTTCTTCTTTGGCCAAAAAGGCTGGCCCAAAAGGTCCTGCCCCACTGGAGTTTTCCATTTTGATATAAAGCATAACCATCTCAAACTGAAGCCTGCAGTTTTCTCTAAGGACTCCTGTTACCTTCCTCCTCTTCGTTACCCAGCCACTTGCACATTCAAAGGCAACTTAGAGTCTGAAAAGCATCAGTACATCATCCATGGAGGGAAAACACCAAACAATGAGCTTTCAGATAAGATCTATATCATGTCTGTTGTTTGCAAGAACAACAAAAAAGTTACTTTTCGCTGCACAGAGAAAGACTTGGTAGGAGATGTTCCTGAAGGCAGGTATGGTCATTCCATTGATGTGGTGTATAGTCGCGGAAAAAGTGTGGGTGTTCTCTTTGGAGGACGGTCATACATACCTTCCGCCCACAGAACCACAGAAAAATGGAACAGTGTAGCTGACTGCCTGCCCCATGTTTTCTTGGTGGATTTTGAATTTGGGTGCTCTACATCATACATTCTTCCAGAACTTCAGGATGGGCTATCTTTTCACGTCTCCATTGCCAGAAATGATACCATTTATATTTTAGGAGGCCATTCACTTGCCAATAACATCCGCCCTGCCAACCTATACAGAATAAGGGTTGATCTCCCTCTGGGTAGCCCAGCTGTGAATTGCACAGTCATGCCAGGAGGAATCTCTGTCTCCAGTGCAATCCTGACTCAAATAAGCAATGATGAATTTGTTATCGTTGGTGGCTATCAGCTTGAAAATCAAAAAAGAATGGTCTGCAACATCATCTCTTTTGAGGACAACAAGATGGAAATTCGTGAGATGGAAACCCCAGATTGGACCCCAGATATTAAGCACAGCAAGATATGGTTTGGAAGCAACATGGGAAATGGAACTATTTTCCTCGGCATACCAGGAGACAATAAACAGGTTGTTTCAGAAGCATTCTATTTCTATACGTTGAAATGGGCTGAAGACGATGTGAATGAAGATCAGAAAACATTCACAAATAGTCAGACATCAACAGAAGACCCAGGGGACTCCACTCCCTTTGAAGACTCAGAAGAATTTTGTTTCAGTGCAGAAGCAAATAGTTTTGATGGTGATGATGAATTTGACACCTATAATGAAGATGATGAGGAAGATGAGTCTGAAACGGGCTATTGGATTACATGCTGCCCTACCTGTGATGTGGATATCAACACTTGGGTACCATTTTATTCAACTGAGCTCAACAAACCTGCCATGATTTACTGCTCTCATGGAGATGGGCATTGGGTCCATGCCCAGTGTATGGATCTGGCAGAAAGCACACTCATCCATCTGTCAGAAGGAAGCAACAAATATTATTGCAACGAGCATGTGGAGATAGCAAGAGCACTGCAAACCCCCAAAAGAGTTCTACCCTTAAAAAAGCCTCCACTGAAATCCCTCCACAAAAAGGGTTCTGGGAAAATTATTACTCCTGCCAAGAAATCCTTTCTTAGAAGGTTGTTTGATTAGTTCAACAAGAGCCTTTCCGATTCAAGTGCATCAAATTTTTAAACCTATTTTAAAGAATCATAACAATGATAAAATTTATATTCCTAGTTTTGTTTATTGAAAATGTCTAATGTTTTCTTTTAGTTATATGAATGAAGTGCCAGGGAAAAGTGCTTATAATACAATTCTAACTACAGTCATTGTATTTAGACCTATACAGGACCTATAACCTATATTTTGAAAATATTTTACTCAGTTATCTTAATGAGAATTTATGATCTGAATTTTTTATTCAAGGGATCTTAAACACAGAAGCAGTAATAATAATCAAGCTATGCTTATATCCCTTATAGGACTTTTGATAACAAATAATCCATAGAGCAGTTAAAACAAATTTAACTAGTAAAGAAACTAACACTCAAAGAAATTAAATAAATTATTTTGTGAACTATAGCAATTTGGTAGTTGACCAAAAATTAAGACTGAATCACCTGTATCCCACACAAATGTTCTTTGTACACCTCTAAGATGGCCACTTGACTATGCCCATGTACAGAAAACGCTATGAGGAGCTAGGTAGGTAGGTAGGTAGATAGATAGATAGATAGGAAGAAGTAAATAATCTCCATTGACATGAAGGAAGAGAAAAAGAATCTACATCGTTTGTTACATTTTATCAAACTATCCACATGCACTTTCTTCAAAGGACCCCCCCCCATCATATGGTCCACAGATGATGAACCAGAGCTAGGCACTTGAACCAATTCTTTGAGAGATTTAATGAAAACTGCAGTCCACTGCTTCTTAGCTCTCCGAAACAGGGCACTAAGAAAGAACCACCAGATAAATCTCATGGAGAGGTTATTTCCCCAAGTAATATTGATTACTCACCCAAATAATAAAAGTTTAGAGAATTTGATAAAGTTAATAGGTAGATGATTTTTAAAGAGAAAAAAGAAATGTGTGTGTGTTTATAAGTCTAGTTAATATGTGGAGTTTGCTGCCAATGAAAATTATAAAATCAGTGAGCTTGCTAAGTTTCAATTAGATACTTGCTAGAATTGAAATTAAAAGGACTGTTAATTTTGAGGCTTTGCATTATCAATTGATAATTAGATGACCTTAGATACAAATGTCTTCCCTCCTGGAATATTTTTCTGGAAAAGTATTTCACTTTAGCCTAAGAGCTTAAACCATAACCTCTTATTCATCAGTTTTCACTAAGAGTCCACAGTGTATAAGTTCTTATTGCCAAATTTAGGGGAAATATGAACCATAAAGGAGATGAAATCCTGGAACAAAAGTTCTTCTGCTAATAGTTCCATGTTTCAGATACTGAAATTAGTTTGAAAAAATTAAATCATGTTCACTTTGTTTCAGTAATGTTGCTTGATGAATATAGCTTTTGAATAATTGCTTGATGAATATACCTTTTGAATAATTTGCTGTACCACTGTTTTGATTTTTGTTGTTTCCATCACCTATATAAAACTAATAAAATATGAAAATGTCTTCAGTTTATATTGATTTATTTCAATTATTAACATTTGTAGTTACCCAGTTGCAGGCAAAATGATACTGTTTAATTTTCTCAGGAGTTCTCTGTTTTATTTTTTTTCTATTAGTAGGAAGTAGCACAAGTTGGAACTGAGACACCCTCCACAGGGTTCAAAAGGGTTATTCCCTCAAGTACTATATACGTTCTCTTATTTTGACTTGTCTTCAGTGACCAAGTGGCTAAAAAACAATTACCCATATTTTTTTTGTAATCAGTGAGATCAACATATGGTAATCTGAGTGATTCAATTATAAACTCACTGGGTTCTACAGTCAAGCTCAGATCTCATTAGCATAGCTGTTTTTTTGGGGGGGCGGGTGTCAAGAGCAAGTACTTTGGTTTTACTTACCATAAATTTTTGTAAAAATAGGTCTTTTAAGTCATCTCACCAATGAGTCCACCAGATGTGATTTTATGATAATAAGGTTTCTTTTCTACTAAGCACATGCAAACTTTCAAATGAACCACATTAGAAGAGTATTCACTTATCCCAATGGTATAATGCTTTTGCCGAAAACATTTCTAGGACTCACTTTTCAATCACCGTCAGAGCCTATGTTTCATTCCTTTGAAGATACTCAATAGTTAGAGATGGATTTGGTTTCTGGAAACAGACAAATGTCCAAAGGCTAGTAGGGCGTAACTCTCAGTATTATTGGCACTTTAGGCCCAAAAATGAAGTCTGAGATAACAAAATGGGTTTTCTGATATGCCTCACAAATGAGTGCTAAAGGTAAGTCCCAAAACGCTTTACACAAGAATAATATCAATAAATAAGTATATGGCTTTCCAGCGTGACTATTTTAAGGGACTCTACTCATCTACAAGTACAAATGAGTTCAATGTGTTAGGAGGAGGGAAAGCATAGTGGAAAAGGAGTAGTTTGTCTAAAGGGTGAGATGAAGCTTGTCACGTTTGAGGAACTGAAAGAACATCAGTCTGGGGAGCACACAGTAAACAAGGGGAGCAAGGAGTGGCATACGCAGGGAGAGGTGAGCAGGGCAGGGGCCCCCAGCTTTTCATCAGTACAATAAAATCACATACAATTTCATTCCTATCATGTTGACCTGTCCCCTACTGCTCACCTCTCTGTTTTACTACTCTCTTCACACTTTGTGCTCAGTCTCCAAAAATGCTGAACTGATAACATTTCTGGTGAGCAGCCCTAGTTGTTTCACGCGTACTCAGGGCCTTGGGGCAACCCATTCCTTCTACAGGGCACACTTTCCCTCCTGTACTTTATAACACCTGCCAATACCCTAGTCCATCTGGCCCATTCCTATCCACTCTTTACATCCCAGTTCAGACACCTGCTTCTCCTCCAGGAAGCCTCCTCCGAGCGCCATCGCCTCCTTAATAGCTGTAATGCTTGCAAATCTCTGCTTATAGACTCAGAGTTACAAGAAATAAAACTATTTTTCTATAAATCAACTCACATTACATTATGCATCCCTTTTACTGTGCGTTGGAAATTTAGCTTTAATAAATTTAGAGCTCTCTGTGTTCACCCAACTTTTTCTCCAAGTTCCAGAAGAAATATAATGCTGAGGTGTCAAGAGTAGGAACGAGTGAGGGTGAAGTATCTGGTACTTAGGGTCATTGTCCCGCCTCACTAGCTGCTTCTCAACATCCACACTCCCACCTGGCCTGAGGTTAGCTTGGAAGATGACTCCTGGGTTGCACCTCAGCCTTAACCACAAGGTATTATAAGGTCTAGAATGCTCTCACTCTCTCTCTCCCTCCCTCTCTCCTTCTCTCCCTTTCTCCCTCCCTCTCTCTCTCTCTCTCTCTCTCTCTGCCGCTTTCAGGTCCCTTCTGGGCTCACATGATGAAGAGATCTTTCTGCCCCTTCCTTTCCCAGCGTGGCCACAGTTCTCTCTGTGAGACCATCTAGGACTTGTCTGTTTTCTGTACCACCCCTGGGCACATCTTCCTGCTCTTGCACCTTTACTGGGTCACAGAACCTCTTCCCAAGTTTCTCTGGCTAAACCACTTCATCACCATTTCGCCTCTGAAAGTCACTTGCTTCTTCTACTCTGTCAGGAAAGTGAGGTGCACCTTCACTCTGCTCCTGACTTCCCCAAGCTTATCTGGGGTTTCTACTGTTCTCCCAACTCCACAGTTCAACCCAAGGTATAGGATACTTTGTAATTTCTGTATACCTAGTACTTAGCATAATGCCTGGCATATTATAGGCGCTTAAATTGTCATTGAAATGAACTGAATCAAATTCTTCAGTGAGTTGCATCTGTATGCCAGTATGGGCAGTCAAAGAGACCTATTCATTGCCTAGCTTAACACTGATATAGATATTTAGAGTAAAATAGAGTGAATAAATTATACTAACTGAATAAGCAAGAGATGTAAGAATAAATGGAACCAACAAACCTCTGAATGACCCCATAGATGAGAATAAGAAAATAAGTATGTCAGGATAATTGACACTGGCTGTGCTAGCAAAAAAAATCCCAAACACCAGTAAATTGTCACAAAGTTTATTTCTCACTCAAGCAGATTGCAATGCAGGTTTCCCTTATTAAGCTATCCATCTGAGTGGCATTCCTCCAAGATGTGTCCCAGGGAATCAGGCTTTTTCTGTTTGGCAACTTTGCCATCTTCATCTTTATCTTGGATCCTGAAGACTTCAGATACAAGGAAAAGAAAGAACACAGAGAAGGCACACCCTCGTGCAAATGTTTCAGCCTGCAAGTGATAGATTATTTCCTCTGACATTCCACTGATTAAAAAAACAAACAAACAAAAAAAAAAACCTAGTTGTATGTCCCCACCTAGATGCAAAGGGGCTGGGAAATGGGAAACATAGTTTAACTGTGTGCCCAGAAAAGGGAAATGGATGTGGTAAGCACGAAGCCAATACCTGCTATAGCATATATTTAAACAACCAGATGAAATAGTCACAAGTACCTGGAAGTTATAATGAAGGGTACTAACAGAGTCCTGTTAAAGTAGAAACAAAGCCCCATGCTCTGCAGACTCATTGCCCCTGTCTGTATTATCTTGTGTTTAGACTGTTTAAACAACTTTCTGACTTGGTCTCCCTGCCTCCACCATGGCCCCTCCAATCATCTGACTGTTCTGAGACCACAGAAATCATCCCAAAATGACATTACATAGGTGAAAACTTTCCTGTGATTCCCCATCTCCCATGAGGAAAAAAGATCCAAATGCCTCAGTATTAAATGGGATGATTCTCTAGGCTCATCCCTCCTCTCCCCTTACCCATTTTGTACATGATTCCTCATCAAAGCTGAACTTCTTCCGTCAGGAAAACCCTTTCCCCTGGTGAATGATTACCATCCTTCAAGATTTGATTCAATCTGGAGGTTCTCAGTGAAGACTTCAGCCCAAGCAGAGCAAAGCACTCACGTTTGTGGCCAAGCCATCCCGCTTTCCCCACTGCTTGCCCTCATAGCATTTATCCACTTACATGACATTTATATGCCTGCCTTCTCTATTTGGCAATGGGCTCCTAGAAAGCAACTTTGTATCCTTGGTACCAAGCATGGTTTCTGTTACATTATAGTTGCTCTGAAAATGTTTCTTGAATTAAGCTCACTGTATATGAACTGAAATGTACTCACTTCTGCAGTTGTCCTTCTATCTTTCCAGTCTTTAATAAACGAAGGATGAGATATGGAAATAAATCTGTGTTCTAAATATCTTGATCAATCAAACTATCATATCTCGTAGAACTTGGGAACAAAAAGTATGGTGAAATTCACAGAAAGAGACGAGGTGAGGTCTTGGGTTAAAATTATTCTCTTTTCTAGTGAAAAGAGTTCACACAAGATTAGAATGGATATCATGGTATATTTAGATAGAACAGGCGGTCATTCTAATCCACAGTGCCAAGAATTCCAAATTATTTATATGCCACCAAATTCCATTCCAGCATAGAATATTGCTTTTTGTCTTGGAATTTACCATTTCCCAAAACTAATTCTGTCAGGAAACATCTAATATAGCCCACTTATTCCTAAGAGAACTAATACCTCATTCTGAAAGCCAGGAAGGAAAAGAAATTTCCGTGAAAAAGAAGGGAAAATGTCAGGGGAAGAAATGCTAACTTTATGAACAGGTGAGGCTGTCAAGTTGAGGATACTGCAGAATCTCCCTGCATCTTCTCCAGCCTAGAGTTGGACACAGTCACCTAACTAAGGGAGTGAGACATATGAATTAGCAGGCAGTGTGTGACCGATGTCAAAAATGTTTGAAATAGCTACCCCATCATTTAAATTTATATGCATAACCTTCTCAATCTTGGAAATCCTTTCACATTTAATACCTTCCAAAAGCATTTCACTGGTGTCCCTCTCCTGGCGTGACATGGATTGCAACAGTTACCTGCCTCAAACTCCGCAATGGTTTCCATTTGCACTTGGGGTAGGATCCAAAGTCTTTACCAAACCACAGAGTCCTACATTTTGAGGCACCTGCCTGATTCTCTAGACTCATGCAGCACCCTCTTCCTCTCTGTCTGCTTCTGCCACACAGACCTTCCTTCAGTTCCTAAACACCTCCAATCACTCTCCCACGTCAGTCTTCCCATAGGCTAAGTTGACCCAGGTCTATCACCTCTCACCTGCCCTCACCCCACTCATCCTACCAGTCTCCATTAAAGGTTCCTTCTTCCGAGACACTTCTCTGATTCCCCAGTTTAAATTCCATTGTCTTACTGTACTTTGATTGTACCTAGTACTTTTCCTTCATAACACATACTAGACTGTGGAGTCATGCATTTGTTAGGCTTATAGTTGATTCAATGTCTACTTCCACACAGTTCTTTGTGAGCGGAAACCATCCGTGTTCACCGCTATATCTCTGGTGTGTGCCAAACACACGTTGCCTGCTCATAGAAGACATCCTATAAATATTTGTTTTAAAAATAGGCTGAAGTAGTTACAAAGGGTATTGGGAATGATATAGAAATTAGCTGGACCTTAAAGTGTGAGAAGATGCTTCATTCTCAAATGCAGGGGGTAATGTTCAAATACTTGGTCAAAGGGTACAAACTTTCAGTTATGAGTAAGTTCTGAGGATCTAATGTGCAGCTTGGTGACTATATTAATGACACTGTACTGCCTTATACACTTAAAATTTGTTAAAAGCGTAGATCTTAAGTGTTCTCACCGCACGCACAAGAGGTAACTGTGTGAGGCACTGGATGAGCTAATTAACTTGATTGCGAAAAGTATTTTACAATGTATATTTATATCAAATCATCACTTTAAATAAATACAATTTTATTTGTCAATAATACCTCAGTAAAGCTGGGAAAAAATAGTACAAGGCAAGGATAATAGGAGTTTTTAAAAAAAATGAGTGAAAAAAGAGGGTGCAGGAGCAGGTCCTTAAGGCTCCCTGCTGTGCCAAAAGTTAACTTGTTAGATGCTGGATCTGAGATCCTGGGGGACGGGGAGGGGCTGCAGGAACAGGGCCTTTGGGGAACAGGCTACCTACCTACAAGTACAAACATATTTCGATATTAAAAAAAACTGGTATGGTTGCATGGAAGCAGCCAGGCTAAATCTGTGTTCTGAGTAGGAGGGAGCTTGGAAGTCTCCAGAAAGTGGCACTAAGTTACTTGAAATTTCACAGATGATGTGGAGATGACAGACTAGTATGAAGGTAAGATGGACAGAACTAGGGGGAAGATTGCCAAGACGTGGTTCTGCCATTTTCTGGCTGAGATAAGCTTCAGGGACCATGTGTATAACATGAAGAAAATAGTGGTACTGACTCCAAAAGGATCCAATGAGAAAACCATATGCAAAGTGTCCACCACACTGTTTGGTCAGTGGTAGCTATCATTACTGTTGTTGTTACTGCTGCTTTTGTTGTTATCACTAGGAAAAGAACTGGTCAAAAGAACCTGGGCTCTAGCTCACTTCTACCATTATCTGTGTGGCCCTGGACAAGTCAACTACTCTGACCAAAATGTTGGTATACGAATGTGTGAATTTTCTGGGGAACAGGGTCATATTTTTATCAGACTCTCAAAGGAGTTTAAATACAACTCATTTTCACATCCTACATTTACCTTAAGTATCTGGAACCAAATCGTCTCTCCTATAGTAGTATAAATTATACTCATTGTCACCATTCTGTTGCTTTTTATTATAAGATCATCAAATTTATTTTGTATTTCCCTCAAAAAAAAGTTATTTCATTTTTTTAAATGTTGCACTCAATATTATTATTTGAATACAAATCACAATACTCACTATTTTCAAATTTTAAACTTTTATTTCAAATACTTAAACATAAAGTTGTTAACAATAACCATAACATTAATAAGGAATGAAAATATTAAAATATAAAAATAAGTATTGAAACACATATTTTAATTGAAATCATTTGACATGAAAATACAGGTCCTTTGCATCAAATCACCAAATAAAACAATTGCATCCTGGTACCTGAATTTTTCCTAAAGCAAACACAAAAAAATGAAGAAGAGTCTTAGAAGCCAGTAAACAAACTTTACAATTATTTGTACGAAAATAAAGTGAAGTGCAATTCCACAAAAAGAAAAATCTCACCAAAAACGAATGAGGTATATATTTATGTAGATTACTATGGTTAAATGAAAAAAATAAAATAGGGACAAAATAACTACTTTTATTAAAAAACCTCTTAACATTGAAAGAATAGTACCGCCTCCCATACAATAACTGAAGACACATACATATCTGCAAGCAAAAATCACTTGCAGGGCTTCCCTGGTAGTGCAGTGGTTGAGAGTCCGCCTGCCGATGCAGGGGACGCGGGTTCGTGCCCCGGTCTGGGAAGATCCCACATGCCGCGGAGCGGTTGGGCCCGTGAGCCATGGCCGCTGGGCCTGCGCGTCCGGAGCCTGTGCTCCGCAATGGGAGAGGCCACAACAGTGAGAGGCCCGCGTACCGCAAAAAAAAAAAAAAATCACTTGCATCTAAATGATGATTCATTCTCCCGACCACCACTGGTGCTTACAAACTCTACCTCCTAGCTGTGTGTAATCTGAATTCTGTTTGAACTAATGCGAGACCCACAAGCTCAACCAAAAAAATCTTTATCTTCATCTATATTTTGTGAAAACAAATGGAAGCAAAACTAAATTTCAGTTCACCTGGAAGGAAAAGGCATCTTTTCCTCCTGCTCTTGCTTCTTGGTGCATATTTATTAATCCCAAAGCACTTTTTGGCCTCATACTGACCATTCATCAATTTTCATCAGCCATTATCACTGGTCCCTGCAGGGCACCTCAGTGGGTTGGCAGGAGAACTTGTAGAATCAGGTTTCATGGGAGAAAAATGCATTGCACGTCTCGTCTCAGTCTATACTTAAAAACAAAACAAAACAAAACAAAAACTCCACTCATTGTGGTGAATTTCCCTAGAGTGTGTGGCTGCATTTACAGTGGGCATTGTCAAAAATAAAACTTGAATATAAAACCAGGGTCTAGTATATTACAATCTCAACCGTGAGGGCAAAAACAACCATAGGCAGCATTTCTACATATTGAAATTCCTGCAACCAGATGTTCCTGGGGTTTGTCAAAATGTGATCTGATTAAGGGATTATTGGGAGGGTTGTGCTATAAATCATGCTGTTACTCACATGCATTCAGAATAGTTCCTAAATGCTAGAAAAGTTGAATTTAATATTGGAAAGTATTTACATTGCCACCAATCGAGTAACAGAGTAGAAGTGGGAAAAAAATCTACAAACCAGCACCAGCATGCTTCAGGGAGTAAGATGATTACATGAATTTATCTGTTTATTCGTGCAGAGACATGCTGTAAGGATTAAATGGGATGAAGGAAAGTCATGGCTTCAAAGCCCATTTGTTTACAAAATGCAAAACTTAAACATTTTCAAGAAAAAATAAAATTAAAATATGTATATCTTTTTGAAAACTAAATTACAAATGTCTTTGTAATTTATGTATTCTATATATATAAAGAAAGAAAAAACGCTGTATTTTTTAAATGGAAAAATACCAGGTTCAATCCCTGTAAAAGGACCAAATGCATACCATTTAGGATAATATCACTGATGCACGTTTGACAACCAAATTACAAAGCTCTTTGATATACTCTGTATGAAGAGTGGCAATTAAAACCAATAAAATCAAAGGAAGAAAAAAACTAATTAACACTAACATATCATTATGACTCACTAGCATATAAAATCCCATGCCTGCTCTAAACTGCCAACAATTGGCAATTCCCAAATTTCTAAGGATACAGACAATAGTTTCCCAAAACTGGAGCCACCAGAGGTTTGGGAGGCTCTTGGGAATTTTGGCAATTCTTTCTTCCAGCAAAAGGCCCAAAGCACACCAAGGACTTAAAACCCACCCATCCCTGTCCCCAAGAAATGTAATCCCAAGATTACAGACTATAGTGATTAGTTGTAGATTCTAAATAAATTATATTACTTCCTTATTAAAAAAAAGAAAAAATCAAAAAAAAGTGGTTAATTTTCGTGGTAGAAACAACGTGGAATTTGGAGACAAAAGGACTGTGTTCAAATTCCAGATCAGGTATGTACTATCCCTGTAACTTTGGGCAAATCATTTAACTCTCCACCAAATGAAAATCATAAGCATGCCTACCCCACAGAGTTGTAGTGAGGAAAAATGAGGCAAAATGAATGTAGAAATATTCTAAAAGAGGCAAAAAAAAAAAAAAAACCAACCCTCTACAAATATTAACTCTTCCACTGTACCACGAGCAGGCTCCATGTAAACTTAGCAGGTGAGAAAAGTACAAAGATATCCTGCTACAAAAATCTTAATACACTGAAAGTAAGCTGATCATAATAGAAAAAAATAACACATTGCAAAGGGAAAAACTCCATGAAAAGTGGATTTAGTAAAACTGACCCAGGTTTCAAATGAAGAAAACCTGGCAGAAATTTTCAGCAAGACTGTTTTCATACAGTAAACAAAACCAGATTTTAATAGCCTCTGTGGCTTTGAGATTGTATGGAAAAGCATTTGGAGAATCTAAATTAATTAAAAGTAAAAAATAAAAATCATACCTGGCTACTGATAGCTAAGTAAACATGTATTATCACAAGATTTAGTAACCAACTGCAGCTAACAGTTTTATTCTCCCTTTATAATTGAAAAATCCATGGTACCAGATGATCTCCTAAACTCCAAGAGTTACAACAGAGATATCATTTAAATCCAGAAAAGGACTGATTTTCCAAAAATCTTCTGGATGTAGGGTATTTCTGCATAAGTGTACCAAATGACAAAATGCACCAGGAGCATTGTCAAGGTCATTGTGCCATGCAAATGTAAGGTATGATTATTAGAGAGATCTGAAAAGCTTTCCTGAATCTTGTAGAATAAGCCAAAATATGTGAAATTTATAAAATAAATAATTCTGCAAAAATGATATAGAAAACACACATCTCAATATAGAAAACACATCTCAATATAAACTAGAATAACTGGGGAGGTGGTGGTAGATGGAAACCACAAGTCAAATTCCTTTCCTGCCTTCACTGGCTGTCCTTTGACAACCTTGACTTTGATTTTCACGTCACACGGTCACACATACACATATCTTTGTTCATCTCTGGTCCCCCGCAGTTACTCCTGTTCTCAGCTATTGAGCTTTCAAATAACTGATTCCTCCTGTTGCTTTTCTGAACTCCCTAAATGGCTCAAGCAATCAGCTCACCAGTTATCCATTCCTGACATGGGTTCAGCATCTGTGGCCTCTCCAACCTACCACCGCTTGGGTGGTGAAGCCCCATACACAGGAGTGAAGGGTACGAGGAGGTGGTCACCATGCCACCCAGAGGAAAATTTATTTGCAAAACCAACTCATAAGGGGCTGCCCTTCTTAAAATTCCATTGAATTTTGAGATTCTGGAGAGTCCTCTAGGTCTAATGAGTCCCCTAAGCTTCCCTGGGAGTTTATGGTAAACCCTGAAGTTTTCAATGCATTATGAGCATTCATAAACTTCTGCAGGTATTTGGAGGTATACAACCAGTGATGTTTCAAGACATCTTCCATTTCGTAGTACTTGGACTGTCTGGCATTCATTTTCCGGAAGCGCCTAAACAGTTTGTTGCCAGACTCATTTCCCTCACTTGCCCAGGCCCCAATGGAGCCATCCCTCTCAATAATTTCAGGGACGTGAGCCAGGGTTTTGTGAAAATAATTGGTGATTTTGCCCTCGTATCTATACTTGAACTTGGTGGAGAGGAGCTCAGCAAAACGCTGTGAATTGAAGCTATACTGGCAGAGGGATTCTGGGCACTCCTTAGCAGGGCATGATGATCGCCAGACGGGTTTCATCTTCAAATAAAGGTCCATTAGTTCCCTCAGAGCTTCGTGCCTCTCCTCGGAGGGAATTAATTCACAAACTGCTTCAACCGTCTCTTTGGTCATGAGCTTCCTGGCAAAGTTGCCATTCATCCTCATGATTGGTTTCAGATTCATCTTCTTCCGGAGGTGCTTGTCCAAGGCAGCCTGCCATCTTTTCCTCTCCTCTTTGGAGGCACTGGGGTTCTTATACACCTCCCCTATCTCCAGCTGGAAAATCTTGTAGAACTCAGCTGCGTTGCCGATGTCGCAGTGGAGTGCATCTATGGAAGGGACCGTCTCAATGAAGGGTTTGGCCGAGACCCCCTTCACCCGGTCCCGCAGTTCCTCCACCGTCTCATGGTATGGGTTGGAACGCCAGACCTCATAGCGTTCCAGATTATCAACGTGGCTTCTGGTGATGGAGTGGAAGACAAGATTTTGAGAGGCTTCCAGGCGGGTGGCATCACAAAGCGTACAAATGTAGACTGAGCCCGAAGCCTCGAGTCCTTCCACTTCCCGGACAAGTTTCTCATCATACCCGGTGCCCCTAAAGATGAACTTGAAAGTCCGGAGGATGCCTCCCATCTCAAGCATTAATTTGCTGCTCTTCATGGCCTCCCTCTCGGCAATGAGAGGGCTCAGGATGGCCGTCAGGGTCTCGTGGTCAGACTCATCTGCCAGCATGAGGCACAAGGGCTTGCAACACAGTTCAGAGTTAGGCTTGGCTTCCTCAAACACCTTCACATTCTGTGACCCGTGAGCGATGGTGATTTTCATGATCGTGAAGGAAAACCGAACTGCCTTTTCCGGAACTGCTGGCCCACTGCCATGCTTCTCACCCACGTCTCCCATCCCATCACAAGACTCCTTCACCACTACGGTGAAGGGGCCATTCAGGTAGTCCTCGAGGTCTTGGTCTCTCATGCTCGCCAGGATGTCTTCTTCCATGTCCATCAGAGCAGACACCAAAGCTGAATCATAGCGGAAGCGCTTGGCGATGGTGTCCACCGGGTAGTCATCCACAGAGGAGGACAGTCCAGACAGTCCATCAATAATGCCCACGTCAGTGCTGGAAGACACGTTCTTCAGAGGTGGCTGCCACTCGAAGGGGTGGTGGCCTGGCAGAAGGGCCTTCTCAGCACTCCGAAGGGCGTGCAAAGGCTGGAAGATCTGCCTGCCTGTGATGGCCTTCACAGTCCTGTACATCTTGTGGTACTGGCTGCAGCTGAGGAAGGTGTTGACACGGATGGCCAAGCAAACAGCCGGCTGCAGGGCGGAGCCCCGTCCCTGCATGATGGCCTCCAGCTCGTCGGCTTGTCTGTGCTCATTCCTTGCCCTCAGAGCCAGCAGGAACAAGGTCAGGCACACCGCCTTCACATCTCCACCTTCTTCTTTGTCAGCGAAAGCCTTGACTTGCAGCTTGAGCTCCCTCAGACGGTGCTTCTGAGCCCTCCGGGTCAGGGACAGGAGATGCTGGCGGGGCCGGCCCCCTTTATTAATATGCACGAAAGTCTCTTTCGATTCCTTGTGGCTTGAGACATGGTGATTATATTTTTCCAAGCTGACCTCCTCATTACACTCTTTGGCTGGACATTTCACCATCAGGGAATTCAAGATGCTCAGAAAAGACTTCACTGGACTCTCCAGGTCAGTAGGGAAGCAGGGGTACTGGCAAGAAGGACAATAATTTCCCATGACTTTGAAGCATCTGAGAATGCAGATCCTGCAAAATGCATGCTTACAACTGGTCTCTACAGGGTCCGCCAGAATGTGTTCACAAAGCTGGCAGGAGACAGATTTCACAAAGTGCGCCGGGAAGTCCAGTGTCAGGAGCTGGGTACTGAGATGTATCTTACTGCAGCTGGCGATTTTCTTCTTCAGTTCCTTGCTGCTGATCCCGGCCTGGGCTCTCCTCTTGCGCCGACGGACTTCTCGAGCTCGGGCAATCACAGTTCTGAGTTTTTTGCTGAGCTGTGCGCTTGGCTGATGACCCTTCCTCTTGAGTCCCTGACGGGCAACGTGGCAGATGTCGCAGGGTGTTGTGTGGGAGGACCACTCCATGGTTGCATTCCTTGGGGAGTAAGCCTCACACGGGGCACTGCTAAACCTCCTGTACATGAAGCTCCAGCAGTTATGGCAGAACTCAGTGGGATGGATCGAGTCCACATCGGCCTTCACATCGATCCGGAAAACCCTGGCAATGAGGTCTGGCCAGGACGTGGCCCTCTTTTCCTTCTTTCGTAAAAGGACTTGGGTTTTACCATCCACAGGCCCATGGACTGGGTATCTCCTATTGTGCCCATCGGCTTTGAAAGGATTCCCGCAGATGCGGCAGAGATGTCGCAGGTTGGCTTGGTGCATGGCTTTGTCTCTTGCTTTCCTGTCATCATGGGATTTCTTCAGAAACTTTGGGTGGGGCTTCAATGCCAGTTGAGTCAGAGCTGATTTCTGACCACCAGGTGTGTCCAGGACTGCTGGAGATTGCTCTAGAGAGGGTTTCCCTTCGGAGGAATCTTGCTTTTCCCCTTGAGCATTTTCAGGTGCCTTTTCAAAGGATCTCACCCTGAATAGCTTAAATTTCCAATCTGAAAATTTAATATGTGGGTGCTGGAGTTCGTCTGGGGCGGAACTGAGTCCCAGGGTGGGTGGCAAAGAGACAGCCATGCTGACTGAGGTACCTGGAAACAATAAAAACAAGTCAGATTAGGAAAAAATTTCAATATCTCACTGATGTGCATTGGAAGGAATACAAATGAGTACATTCAATTATTCACTTATTAAATCATCCAAAAAGATAATTATTAAACCTCCTATTTTAATATACTATGTTATGTGCTGATCATATAGCAGAGAGAGAGTCATTCCCTGTTCTGACAGGGCTGATGGTCATTTATACCATGTATCTAATTACATGCAACACCATGGTTTATTTCACATATATAAGTACAAACTTATTTTTTTAACTTATTATTTTTTGTTGAGGTATAGTTGATGTACATTATTATATATGTACAATATTATTTCCCTTCCGGTGAAATCTTAAGGTCTTTGAGGACAGAATCCTTGAGTGATTTATCTCTGTCTCCCCAAGTTTCCTAGCACACATTATGTGCTCAATAGTTATTTGCTGAATAAATGCAAGGAAAAGCTGTCTACTAAACCAAAGAAAAGTCATATTTTCTGCATTGTATCAGTCTCATTGCATTAGCTGGACAATATATTTCCAGCTTTTTAAAGCTGTCTCCCGGGAGGTTGGTTGTTGATTTCTTCCAAATGGAACATAAAGGGATGATAAAGCTACAAATCCAAAGAAACTAATTACTCAGGACGTGAAAGGATGAAGTGAATTTTGAGCTTTATGAATGCACGCTAATAATAAGTATCATGGATAGTAATTATGCTTACAATTTTAATTAGCGAACGCTGCTGTAAATTATAAGCTTGTTTCTCCATCAGGAATAAAACCCACAGAACTCTCTAAACCTGCAACAAACCACAGCGTGCATGTACAAAGATTCTGAAGAATTTTAAGATGAAAATTTCAAGTATTTTCAGATAAAATTACACAGGCCATCCTGAAAGTCATTACGGGGCACTGGTCATTAGCTCTATAGTTTGTAATAAGAAGAGGTGGGAGTAATAGTTTTCTTCTTTGAAAAACATTAGCAATTATACAGTCCAGGAAACCCTAGCAATCTGGCTTGTGGTGTAGACATCATGGAGCAGCAGAAAAAAGTCTCAGAATGCCATTTGAGTGTCTCTAGACCCAATTAGCCCAATATTCTCAAAATTCTTCAGTACACATAACTGAGAAAACAGCAACTGTATTTTCAGACTATCATCTATATTTCTCATATTTGCCTGGGTTAATGCTCTTGACCTGCCAATTTTATCAAACAAGGTTTCCCCCTCGATTAACTAACTAACCAAACTGATGATAATTTTTCTAGTCATGTGATCGTGGAGACTAATCCTCAGATGAACACACTTTGCCCAGAGGTGGGATTTGGAGGTAGGGGTGGGAGAGGAAGCCACAAGCGTTGTCCTGACAGCTGCTAACAAAGCTTCCTGTCAGATCGCCCCTTTAAACCACTGAATTTTGTTGCATCTTGCATGCGTTATGCTTCAGAGGTTTATGTTTTTCATAAAAACTAAAAGCCAACTTCCAATCTTTGTTGAAAAGGAAATCCTGTTACCTTGTTCTATATGCAGAACTGTGTGAGAACCAAACAGTTCCAAACCATTTCAAAGGTCTCATTAACATCAGAAGTATTCAATATTTCATCTGCAGCCCAACCAACACCTCAGAGCTGTTTACAGTTCTATTATGTTCCTAAATTCTGTCCTGGGTCAGGGCCGAGGACTTTCTGTGTCCCCTGCCCTCTGCCCTATTGCTTTGAACTCATTCCCAAGTGTCTTTTTTATTTCTTTAGGCTTTCCCTTCCCTGTCTTTTTCTGCACTAGTTCTCTGGAATTCCAAGATAATATTTTGAGTTCTTCTTTAAAAAAAAAATACATGCATGACCCTCTTTACAGCTACTCAAGTTAAATACTGAACTTTCACAATGAGTAAGTCAACCACAAGGCATGTTGGAAGGCTCCCTAGAACTCTCTCCCCTCCCTACCCACCCTCTCCTGACTGGCATTGGCCTGAAATGTTGGGTGAAAATCTGCCAAAATACATTTGTGTAACTACTCCCATGGAAAGAGTACCGTCACCAAGCAGTTATTAGCCATTGACATCCAGATCAAATTTATTTATTAGATTGTTTTTCTACTTAATTGCTAAAAGTTTATCCAAACTAGAAGTAAGAGGGAGTGGGAGAAATGTGTTATTCTTCTTATTTTTAGGGGAACATACACCAAGATGCTAATAGTGGTGATCTGTGAAAGCTATAGATGTTTTATATTTTTTATCTTTATCTATGATTTTTACTTCCTCTGAAATAAACTTATATTACTTTTAGAAGATAGAACTTTTAATAACTAGTTCTAATAAGGTATCGTTTGTCTATCTGATTAGCAAAAATTAAAAATATTGATATTAATCAGCATTAATATAGGCATGGGGATTGCAGATATCTTCATACAGTCTTGGGAGAAGTGTAAATTGGTATAATATTTCTAGTGGAAATGTGGCAATGTCTTTAAATTTTTTTAATATATATTATCTTTTGTGCAATAAATTTCCTTTTAGAAATTATCCTATAGAAACATTCCCACAGGTTATTCCCACAGTGATATTTATATGGAGAGAGACAGAGAGAGAGAGAAAGAAAAAAATTAAAAATCTGTTTAAAAGATCTGTTTGTTACTTTGAAAAATGGAAAACAGCATAAATGATCACCAATAGGGCATTATTAAATAAACTCTGGTCCAGATATACAATGGAAAACAACACAGAAATTTTAAATTTCTATATGCATTGATACATATGTGCAATTTCTATATACGTCAAGATACAAAGAGATGCCCACATGACAAAGCAGAGAGCAGAAGAACAATAGCAAGTATAGTAAGACTTCATTTATGCATGTTTGTATATATCTGAAAATACAGAAAATCTGGAAGGATATGCACTAAAACCTTAACAATGTTAACTCTCTAGAAAATAGAATTGGCACTGGTAAGGAGATCTCTAATTTTCTATTTAATTCATTTTTATATCATTAGAATGTTTCACAACAAATACAGATTATTTTTTTAATTTTTGTGATATATTCACTTTAGGGAAAAAATGTTGTAAAGGCTAGATTTCTATGTACCCATAGTCCCTTTTCCATATTTCTTCCTAAATTTCCACCCAGAAAAGTTTAAGATTTGGCTAAGACTCAAATCTGACCACCATTCTTAGCTTATCTTTCTTTTCTGGTAAACATGTTGAAAGGGGACTGAAATATGGACCTGCAGACAACATGAAGTTAGGACTATGAAAGAGTTATCTTGTCAGTCATGGATTTTTTTTGTTTTTGACACTCAGGAATCTTGCAGATGCTTGATCTCCTCTCTTCTAACAAAAGGTCTCAGCAGTGGACCAGCCTCAGGCTCTACAAGGCGGGGTGGTTGTTGCTGGCTCAGCCCTGTTCCCATGGGCTCTGCCCTCTCAGCACTGCCATCACCTGCTATCACAGCTACAGGGCTCCTTTTCCCCACAGGGCGTGGATTCATTTTGACAAGCCGGTCTGGGGTGGCTTGGCTGGGGCAGAAGTGTCATTTTTATGAGTGCATCCTTAGTTATTTCCGGAGGTAGAACCACAGCAGCACCACCCGTGACTCCCAACCCAGTCCTACACACACACAACCTACACACCCACCCTACACACCCACCCTACACACTCAGACCCTACACACACACACCCTACACACACACACCCTACACACACACACCCTACACACACACCCTACACACACAGACCGTACACACTCAGACCCTACACGCACAGACCATACACACTCAGACCCTACACACACACACACCCTACACACTCAGACCCTACACACACACACCCTACACACACAAACCCTACACACACAAACGTACTGGCACTTGGTCCACAATCTCTCCTCTTAACATCTTCAACTTGGTCCGTATACAATGTTCAAGTGACTACTGTGTGGCCCAGAGTTACCCCTTATTGTCACTGTCCCACTCATTTATTCGTTCATTCACTCCACAAATACTATTGTCTACTATTTGCCGAACACCAGCATCAAAAAGCTGAAAGCATCAAAAGACTTTTTATGTCTCAGGCATCCACAAAATGACCTGAAGATTCTGGTTCTTCCTCCAGGCAACTTCTTGCTTGAACCACTTCAGAAAGAGAAGTGCACTGTCACAGCCCATGTTCAGGAATCCCATTCAAGAACGTAACCTCTGTGTAGGGTCTCTACAGTGGCAGTTCTCAAAATTGCCATGTAACAGAATCACTAGGGAGCTTGTGTTTAAAAGAAATATCATCAGGTCCCAGCAAGTCTGATTCTCCATCTGGGATGGAGTCCAGAAATCATATTTTTTAACAAGCATTTCAGTGATCCTGCTACTAGGGGCCCACAGGTCATGCTTGGAGAAATACTCGTCTTCTGCTTAGTCTGATCTAGTTCAGGAAATTCCTGGCAGTGCTTGGCAAATACCTGAGCAAGTATACATTTCCTCCAACCCCAGAATTTGTTTGCTCCTGATTATTTTTCTTGCCTGGACCAGCATGGTATTTTTTTCCAAGTACCTCACACCTTTCCTTCTGCTGATTCATTTTACAAATCCATTCAAGAAACATTCCTTAGGGAATTCCCTGGCAGTCCACTAGTTAGTACTCTGAGCTTCCGCACCGGGGGCCCACATTCGATCCCTGGTCGGGGAACTAATATCCCCAGGTGTGGTGTGGACAAAGAAAAAAGGCACTCCTTAAACGCTTCCTTTGCCTGCAGCACTCATTTACAGTAATTCAGATATTTTGCATCTTCTCTATGAACCTACAGTGTCTTCCTCAACTTGGTTTTTTGTTCCTTTCCTATTTTCATAGATTAGAGAGAAAAACCAAATGTACGTCAGCTTCCCTTGCTCCCTCCTCTCATTCCCTGCAAGGGAAAAAGCCCAAGTACTTCTAAGTAGAAACATAAAAATGTAATAAATATTGTGACTCAAGGCGTGAAAAATATGAGGGTTACCTTGCTCAGCAGGCTGCCTGGACAAAGTGTTGGGATGTCTGCAATTTGGTTGATATTACTTGATATCAAAGAGAAGGCAGAGTGTGTCCTCCTGTCTTTCAGAGCAGACTGCTGCAATATTTATCAGCCTCCACTGTCCTTCCCAGCCTCCCGCACCACACAGGGCTAACCACAAATGATGGCAGCCAATGACAGGCCAGGAGCCCCCAGCTCCAGCTGGCACCTGGCTCCTCAGGAAGCTTCGCTGGGGGGCCTGAGTGTAGAACCACACATGGGCGTGTGCTGGAACACTGCCAAAGCTGCCAGTTCACTCCCCAGGACTGTTTGGTTGGAAATGATCTTGTCAACATAATTTGGGGCTTCTGCCAGTGTTCTATAGCTCTGCGCCTCAGTTTCCTCATCTGTAAGATGGAAATACGAACTGTATATACCTCAAAGAGTCAATGAGGTTATACAGTGAGAGTTATTATAAGAAAATACTTGGAACAGTGTCTGCCTTTAGTAGGTACTCATCAAATGCTAACCATATGATCATTTTTATCATAATTTTGAAATGACCTACCTGGTCAGTTCTCAGTCAGGGAAGTTTGTGCTCCTTGGAAAAACATTACGTTTACATTACTAGAGTTTTGAAGTCACAGACCAGGATTTAAATCTTGCCTCAGGTCTTGGATTTATTACTTAAACTTTATGAGGTTCCATCTCCTCATCCACAACCCAGGATTGACAATATTAGCCCCTAGTTATCCAGAGCAATAGGCCAAGCTGCCAAGTGCTTTACATATCACTTATTTTTCACAATTCTACGCGTTTGATATTATTTTCTCCAAAGAAAAGCAACAGAAGTTTAGAGAAATGGAGAAACTTACCCACAGATACACTTCACTAAATAATGAAGTGGGTTTCAAAGTGCATGTCCTTAACCACTTCACTATTCTGTAAACCATTGGTACCAATAATGTGGGGATGACTCAAAAATGAGTCATCAGTCTACCTAGGACAGTCTCTGTTTCAAATTCCCTTTATAATTCTTAGACCAGCTTTATCCCCCAAGTGAGGGTGGCCTTGCTCTCATTTCACTTTCAGCAAAACTGTCAAAGAAGCAGGTGCAAGGATTTCTCCGTGCTGTGCCACCCTCTTTAGATACTTCTTGTATATCCCCACTATTTTTTACCCAGGCCTGTCCAATCACACAACAGTCCTGGGGGACACAGCTTTCTGCTCACTAAGATAAAGAGTGAGCAGAAGCCACTGCAATAATATGTGAGAGATGGCCTGTGGCTTTCAGGAGCTTCTGTTTGTTTATACCCAAGGTTCATATGACATCATGAGGCTGGGCAGGTGGGAGCTGAGAAGTTCCTGAAGATGGAGTCCATGTTCAAATCAGCAGGAAGTAGGGTCTCTGGGATGTGGCTTTATGGGTCTTCATGTCCTCTGTGTACAAGGGGTCAAGTGGAGAGGAGTCACAGCATGGCTGACGTGGAAGAAGATTCCCTTCCCATCCATCCTCCCACACTGCAAAACCCTGCATCTCCACTGGACTCCCAGAAAGAAGAAGGGCCAGAGGTTCTTGCTTCACCTTAAAGGAAACAGGAAAACAGTAACAGCTCACAGAATTGGAACAAAGCATCAAGTCCCAGCTTCAGAGGTTCAGGCTCCAGATCCATAGACCCACTTAGATGTTAAGTGACACTAGAGTGACCAACTGTCCCACTTCGTTTGGAACTTTCCTGGGTTCAGCCTTGAAAGTCCAAGGCAAACAGGGTCAGGGGGTCATCTTCAACCCCAAGCCAGAGTTGGAAAATTTCTCCATCTCAAACATTCATAAATGGAGTCCTTTTCAATTTTTTTTTAGGAAAGTTGGATGTTTAAAGAGACTCATTGAAGAATACACACCAGGCCATAGGGGTCAGGGGCATAAGTGTCAGACCAGATTAAACAAGAGCTTTATCTTTTTTGTATCATATTTACCAAAAATTTCTGTACTGTTTAATTTTTTATCAGTCATATGTCCCTTTTAAAATAGAAAAAAAGGTACACAATAAATTATTAATAATTAATTTTAAATGAAGCAAAATGAAATATTGGGTGCATATGAAGAAACTCTTCTATTCTTTTATATTTGAAAATCTGGATTTTTATACACCAGATTCTTCAAGAGCAGGATTTCCCATGTTTTCTTGTCCTTCCCCGTTACACCTGGGGACCTCTTTCTCCCATCCATGTTGAAATCATGTCGCTCTCCCCTGTGCCCTGCTGAGAGATGACCTCCACTGGATTACCAGGAAAACATGCCGAGCCCCTTTTCCTGGTCACTAAAATTCCACCCACTATTCTCGTTTCAAATCTTTTCCATGTGACAGACCCCACCTAGAGCAAACCCTGACTTCCATCATGAAACAGCAAAGTCAAAGCTGCCAGGATTTCCACGTTGTTCCAAGCAAATTAAAAATAAAATATGGCCGACAGATCTTGGCTAAATTTAGCAGTAGGAAAAGGGCAAACTAGAGTTTGGATGATTTGATGCCAGGTCCCAGTGTTGAGTAGAGCCCTCCCGGCTGAGCGACTAGCTGTGGTTAATCCTAGAAGTGCGGACAGTGTCTGCACTGGCCCTGCTCCCTCTGGGCACATGCACTCTGCTGTCCCTCCCTTAACCTGTCTCTCCACCCAAGCCCCAAACCTGTAGGCAGGTTGCCTACACTTATTCCCCTGGGCTCCCTGCAGGCCCTTTTAAAAGACCTTTTCAAATTCAATTTCCTCCCAGACAGCCTGGAACTCCAGTTGCTGATATCAATCAAAATCTACTCCTGCAGCTGTGGTCTGAGCGTGTGAACACTGCATTTTGTGCTCTTATCATAATCCAGCAGATGCTGTTTACTGACACTGTGATTACATATATAAGCATGTATCTACATATTTCCAGCTCACAAAACTCTTGTCTTCTAACATCACCAAATCGAATGCCAGAGCTAGAAGGGAATTTAGAGATTATCTGACCCAATGGATGTATCTTAGAGGTGAGAAACAGTACCTGAAGGGCAAAGTGTCCTGTTCAATGTCACAGGAGGGAATTAGTAGCAAAAAGAGCATCACAAGCTGGTCTCTGGAGTCCCAAGACAATATTCTTCCCAGTGAAAAGGGAGCATCCCTCCCCCACCCACCCCGATGCCTTCTTGCTTCTCTTAGCCTGGAAAGGAACTCGACTTGGCATCAAAGCAGAACCGTAACAGGTCATTGCTAGATTAGAGCCTTCAGTGATAATGCAAACTTGCCACAGCGCTGGTGGTAGAAAGCGAGCATCCCCACACGCTCGTTTCTCCCCCACTTCTCCAGTCTTAAAATTACTTTCTAATTAACTCAATGTGGATTACCCCTGTTGGTAAATTTTCTAATGTGTTATTAATTGCTGTCAACGTCAGCTGCAGCTCTTTCGCCACAAATTCAGGAGTGCCTTGGCGGGCTTTCTGCCGTTAGCTAAGCTGTTTTCTAAACAACTAGTGCCATCATGTGGGCAAAAAAAGGCTATATCATTGAGTTATCAGGAAAAGTCTCAAGTCCATGAACTAGTTCAGTAGTCAATAAGTTTGGTTCTCTTCTCTCCTCCATTTATCCCAACCTCTATCTTCCCTACCCATCCCCTCCACCATCACCTGCCTCTGTAGGAATCTCCCATAATTCCTATTGACTATGAAACAACATCAAAAGCTGAGACGGTCAAAGTAACTTGCTCAGGACCCCAGACCTAGTTAACTCTAGTCTTCCACTAAAATCAAGGGTCTAACATGGAACTCACTATTTTGCTACTGCTAACTGGTCCCAGAAAATATGTAATAAATGCCTTCTCTCCATTCCTCAAACAAGTGAAGATGTAAGGAACATGTCTTCATGAGGGAGTCTGAGGAATGAGAAGTGATGTCCAGTGTTTCGGACTCTACTAGACATCCTTTCTAAACTGGAGACATCTGTTCCATTTTCAGACCCCAAATATAGAAATCCATTTCTTTCCTCCTCATCTCATTCAGCTGTATAAGGTCTAAGAATGAGTTCAAACATCAATGTAGAATGAATTTGATCTAAATGTCTCAGGGTTAGAATTCAAGTTTGAGAAATGGGCTTTCTCAAGCCTAGAGTAAACATAATGGCCTGAAACGACTAATTGCAGGACAGCAACAGATATCTTTACAAAAAGCCAAACTGGGCAACTATCCCAAGCTCTACAGTTTGGGGGTTCCAAAAATTTCATAATTGTTTTTGGAGAGTGAGAAAGGAATACTTTTAAACAAAGGTGATTTAACTATAATTTAATTTGACTTGTGTTTCTATCTATAGTTACTATGTGGCTTAATTTTCTATCTAATGAGAACAATTGCTAAGTTTTTAATAAATTTTAATTAAAAACTATATTCCTTTTCAACTTATGAATAGTGGTTCTGGAAAGGCATAGGTAGAATCAGCTTCTAATTATATTTGTTCAAAAACCTGCCATTGAATTGTCGATAACATGTTTATAAAAAAAAACTTTAAAAATTACTATGTGATTTAAATGTATATCTTGTTATAAGTTTTTCCTGGGACATTCCTCCCTCCCAAAAAGAGTACAATTTTCAAATGTGGATAAAAGCGCCCTTTACCACTATCATTACAGAAAGAAGTCTGTATTTTATTTCCACATCTGAAGATAGTATTACTAATAGTAATACTTTATTTATTTCATTATATAAGTTTCTATAAAAAAAAGTCTGGATTCTACTCTTTCTTGTCTCCATGTCAGTTCTAAAAAGTAGCTTTGGGGAATTCCCTGACGGTCCAGTGTGTAGGGCTCTGCACTTCCACTGCCTTGGGCCTGGATTCGATCCCTCGTCAGGGAACTAAGATCCCACAAGCTACACAGTGTGGCCCCAAAAAATAAAAAATTAAAATTAAAAAAATAATAAAATTTTCAAATAATAAAGATAAAAAGTAACTTTGCTTTGTGACAAATAAGGGGAGACCAGAGAATTCAGCTTTAACTGAGATTGGTTGTTCTTTGTACTTCTTTCAAAGAAGAATTTACCTTCATTCTCCTCAAGCCCCTCTCAACGTTTCCAGGATCTCCAACGCCCCCTTCAATCCCCCAAAATCACCAGCCATAACAAAAATCCATGATTATCTCTAATATGTACATATTACATATGTTATACTAGGAAAAAAAAAGGTTCTTAGTAACATGATATCAGAATAGTCCTCAGACCTCCTCAGGGCCTTTGTGGCTTCTCTGTTCCTCATGGACCACAGACCATTATGTAGAGACTTGCATAAAATTCCAGGAATCAACTCCAGGTTCCAGGGCCTTTTGGTCACCTGGATACATAGCTCCCTTTCTCCAACAAAGCTATTTCTCCTGGTAGTAATCAATAATAACATAGTGTAATGTTGAAGTAACTTGTGGTTTATGCCTATTGATCTAAAGGTAGGCTGAATTATGTTCTCCTCAATTCATATGCTGAAATCCTAACCCCCAGTACCTCAAAATGTGACTATATTTCAAGATAGAGCCTTGAAAGGAGTGATTAAGTTAAAATAAGGTCATTAGAGTGATCCCTAGTCCAATTTGACTGATGTCCTTACAAGAAGAAATTGGGACACACTGAGGCATGTGCAAGCACAGAGGAAAGACCATGTGAGGGCACAGTGAGAAGGTGGCTGTCTACAAGCCAAGGAGAGAGGCCTCGGAAGAAACCGACCTGAAGACCCCTTGATATCTGACTTCTAGCCTCCAGACCTGTGAGAAAATAAATTTCTATTGTTTAAGCCACCCAGTCTGTGGTATTTTGTTTCGGCAGCCCGAGAAGACTAAGAAAGTAGAGATCAGTCTCTCATCTTGTACACTCTTTTCACTCATCCACTCAAGGAAGAAGAGTTTCTTTGGATGGTCAAGTCTGAGGACGCTCACTGGACCTCAGTCTTGATGAGCAAATATGGCTATCATGGCCACTATTATCCGTATAATGTTGGGCTCTGGTGTGGAGTACCCCAGGCTTTGGGGTGACATAAACCTGGGTTTCAATTCTAGCATCACCTCTTGCAAGCTGTGTGACCTTGGGTATATTTCTTAACCTCTCTGACTCCATTTTGTCATTTAAAAATGGGAATAATAATATGTACCTGGTAATGTTCTCAGGAGAATTAAATGAGTTAATACATGTAAGCTGCTTAGCACATTGTTAAGCACAACGTTGCCTCAAGAACCCCCAATCCTGCCGCTCAAAACAACCCTCCGGAGCCACAACCTTTTTCATCAAAGGTAAATCCCCATTTCAAGGCAAACTCTTAAAGTCATCCTTCATTTCTTTCTTTCTCTAAATCCTCACATCCAATCAGTCACCAAATTCTCATCTTATTCATTTTACTTCTCTGATCAAAATCCTCCTGTTGTTCCCCATCCTGGGTTAAAGTAAAAGCCAAGGACCTCACAAGGACTAACAAGGAGCATTTCTTCTTCTACCCACTTCACTACAGACACACTGGCCTCTGTGCTGGTCCTCAAAAAGTCCATATATGCTGCTACTTGCTATTCTCTCTGCCTGAACTATTAGATTAGACACCGCCATGTTAGGGCTCTCCAGAGAAACAGAACCTGTAGGAGATATCTCTATCCTAGCTATCTAGGAGAGAAGTTTATTACGAGGAATTGGCTCACATGATCGTGGAAACTGAGAAGTCCCATGGTGTGCCATCTGTAAGCTAGAGACCCAGGAAAGCCAGTGGTGTAAGACCCAGTCCGAGGGCAGGAGAAAACGGACGTCCTACCTCAAACAGTGAGAGAGAGAGAAGGGGGCGGGAAGGGAGAGAAAGTGCTCAAATTCTCCCTTTCTCCACATTTCTGTTCTATTCAGGCCCTTAACAGATTGGACGGTCATGCCCACCCACGTTGAGGAGGGCAAGTTGCTTTACTCAGTCTACTGATTCAAATGATTTTCTCATCCAGCAACATCCTCACAGACACACCTAAAAATAACGTTTAGTCAAATATCTGGGCACCTGTGATCCAGTCAAGTTGTCACATAAAATTAACCATCACAGCTGCCTTTGACTTCTAGGGACTTGCAGTCTAATGTGGAATTAAGATAGACCTGGAGTAGTAGGTAGGGTAGATAGAGATAATGAGATAGAGAGTCAAGAGTCAAGGGATACGAGATGTGCTTTCTGTTCTGTCACTATGGACTGTGTGACTTTGAACCATTCATGTAACCACTCGAGTGAGGATTTTCTCAGTTTAGTTTCTATAAAAATGGGTAACACCTACTTTCCAGCATCCCTTGGGGATCAAATAATTAAATGAAAATGCCTGGCCCAAGAGTCTGACACTTGGTAAGTACTTAATAAATATTAAGCGCTAGAAGGAGGGGAGGTGAGAATAGAACCACGTCCCAATAAGTTTTGGGATCTGAGAGCACAGAGTAACTTCCTGGGTTGAGCCTGGGAAAATGAGCAAACTCCCACAGTTTCACTGCTGCATGATTGCATGAGGTCACACAGCAGAGCTGATAACACCGTGTGGGGCGCTGAGGATCAGAGGTCGGAGACAAGCCACGGGTTCTCTGATGCTGGAACAGTGAAAGGGACACAGACAGGTCAAGAGAGGACTTCACCACCACAAGGAGGAGAAGGCTGAGCTAGAGTCAGATGACCGGTGATGAAAAAGAGTTAACGTCTGCAGATTCTGGGATGTGATCGAGATCACACCCAACAACCTGAACAGATGTCAGCCAGGTCCCTACCCTCCATCTCCAGCCATGATGTCAGACATGTAGTAGCCACCAGGGAAGAAGGAGAGAGAGAACAAGAGAGAAAATCACACGGACTGGCTAGTTTCATCTCAAATGACAGGCATTGTTAGATTAATTTTCCTGTCTTTGGACTGAATGGGGGCTCCTAGTGGTAAGGCTGCTGGCTTCTGAAAATAGACCTTCACTTATGTGCAACTGAACTGTGTAAGTGCTCTGCACATGATTGTATATATAGTTTCCATTTTTTCATATTTTTCTACATTGAAGGTAAATAAAATTTATAACAATAATTATTTGATTGATCAATTAAAAGGGAAAAATCAAAAATATAATTTAAGGCCCCAAGTTCAACTATTGACACCAAGCTCTACTGCCTTCACACAGCACGGCCAGCTCTTATGCCCCTTTGATATGACTGAAAGTACCAGGTTTCTCATGCCTCTTAATGCCATGAAGACCACACTCCCAAATACTAACATGCTTTCTCCTAGCAAAGAGACCAGTGGAAGGGTGGCTGGCCAGAGACCCTCCCTGTGTGTCAGGCATTGCCATAGTGAAGGTCCAATGCCAAGCTCTGGTTACTTCCGGAGCAGCCTCTTTTTCCTCTTGGGCATACTGGTCATAACAGGTGCCACTAGTCAATTACCTCGACTCTCCCAACTCAGCCTCCCAGTGAAACATTACAAAAGAGGCCTCAGTTTCTTCATTTGTAGAAGCAAAAGGGAGGGGATGGGGTGTCAGTATCTTTATAATTTCACTCTGTACCACATTCACGATTTTTGCCTTATCCAAATACCACCTGCACTATTATTTGTTTAATATTTGTCTTTAAATGAAGTTACCTCGTTTACTTACATCAATTTACTTAGAGAAGGATTTTATACGTTATCAAAGGTTTGTAGCAGAAATACAATGTAGGAAGGAAAATGCTCTCACTGTTAGAAAGAAAGGTGAGTGAGTGTCAAGGTTTACTGGCATCAAATAGACACTTTTTCCTTCCCAAATTAAAAAGGATTGAAAGAAAACTGGAAAAGCAATTCAGCGTTAACCTGCACCCAATGTTGATATGTCTCCACCTGAAGTCATCTTGTGTGCTACCTAAACTCATTTCATGCACCGCAATGAGACTTTGTTAAACGTCAGGGGATGTGGTGTCTGAGAATCCTCCCAACTCTAAGAAGCTGAGACTTGTGTCTGTTACAAACCATTGCACACCCGTCGCTGAGCAGCTGACTGCGGAAAGTCAATTTGGGAACATGCCCAGTGGGTGGCAGGATTGAGACAGCGCCGTAGATGGAGACCTTTCTTAATATAGCTCCCCTTGTTTACAGCTCTCAGCCGGCCCGCAGCCCTTCCTCTTCATCTGCTGTTTGTCTACATCTGCCTCGAGGTCCCCGAGGAAAACAACAGACCAGCACATCACTTCATGTGGAAACCAGACTGGGGGCTCCAAAATACACAAATTTGTTGGAAGAAGCCCCCAGTTCCTTCACTCCTCATGGAATCTGCCTTCACCATTTAAACATAGGAAACTGAAAGGATCAAGAAGATCTCTGTGCCCTGGATCCAATTCGAGGTTTTAAACCAATCAACCAAATCTTCAGCATTTTGAAGCATAAGTATTGTGTTAGACAGAGATTAAAAAACTTAATAACCTGCTGCTTGCGAGCTAGGTTATTTGGGCAGATGATATTAAAGCTGTCGCTATCCATGAATGGAACAGATGGGGCATAACTGCTAAATTACATGCTAGAGACCATGAGAAATATAAAGTTTCAGAGGAGATTGAGGGAAGGCCAAGGGAGCCCTTCTTCCCAATGCCCAATGAAAGTGCCCACAAAATCATACAATATTTCAGCAGTACCAGATATAAGTGATAAAAATTAGACATATGCCAAGATCCCCAGAAGGAGTCTCTACAGATGAGCAGAATGACGATAGGGTCTGTATTAGTTTTCTAGGGCTGCCATAACAAAATACAGACTGGGTGACTTAACCAGTAGAAATTTATTTCGGACAGTTCTGGAGGCTGGAAGCCCAAGATCAAGGTGTCATCAGCATTGGTTTCTCCCAGAACCTCTCTCTTTGGCTTGCAGGCCACTTGCTTGCTGTGTCCCCACATGATCTTTCCCCTGTGCTTACAAATCCCTGCTGTCTCTTCTACTTCTTAAAAGGACACCAGTCCAATTGAATTAGGGTGCATTCACATGATCCCATTAAACCTTAATTACCCCTTTAAAGGCCCTATCTCCAAATATAGCCACATTGGCAGTTAGGGCTTCAACGTGTGAATTTGGGGGGCGGATATAATTCAGTCCATAACAGGGTTCCAATGCACTCTTCAATTTTTGCAGAGAAAATAGTCTGGAAAGAAAATAGTCAAGAAAGGGGGAGGGAGGGGAGGAGGAGAAAAGGGAGGAAAGGGAAAGCTCATTGAGGATTGACCTGAAGCCCCCTTCTTGACAGCCTCAGGGATACCTTCCAACTTGGAGATGGGAAGGGAGGCTGCCCTGATGAACAGGGTTGCCCAAAGCAGAAAGGCAAAGATCAGGATAGAGAATCAGCTTCGAGAAGCAGCTGTTCCAAGTATCTAGAAGCCAACTCCAAAGGCAAGAATAAAAATCCATTTCAGGCAAGCAGCAATGCACTAGCCATGAAATCAGGCAGAGGGGACAGGTTAAGGAGTCCCTCATAAAGCTTTTCCCTAAAACCCCTTTTGCCTAACCACAGCTTTAGAGGCATATAAAAGTTTTCTCAGTTCAATGATGGTGTATTTGTCTTACCATACTAAAACTATGTTACGAAACTAAAAGGAGCCTGCAGAATATACGATAAGCCAGGAACCTATCCCTATTTGTCTTCTTATCCTGTCAAACAAGAACCCTTTAATCAAGTAAGAACAATTTTACTGAGACTCTTTGCATTTGCATTCAAGAGCTTTAAGTTTGGAAAGAAAGCTACCGTTGTTTTTTCTTACAGGGAGACCTCATTTGTATTGCACGTCACTTTATTGCACTTCACAGATGCTGCAGTTTTTTACAAATCGAAGGTTTTGACAACCTTCCATTGAGCAAGTCTATCAGTGCCATTTTTCCAACAGCATTGGCTCACTTCGTGTCCCTGTCACAATTTGGTAGTTCTCGCAATATTTCAAACTTTTTCATATTCGTTATGGAGATCTGTGATCAGTGATCTTTGATGCTACTACTGTAATTGTTTTGGGGCTCCATGAACCACGCCCAAATGAGATAGTGAACTTAATTGATACATGCTGTGTGTACGCTGACTGCTCCATCAACCAGCTGTTCTCCCACCTCTCTCCCTCTCCTTGGGCCTCCTTGTTCCCTGAGACAATTTTCAAAATTAGGCCAATCAATAACCTTGCAATGGCTTCTAAGTGTTCAAGTGAAAGGAAGGGTTGCATGTCTCTTACTGTAAATCAAAAACTAGAAATGATTAAGCTTAGTGAGGAAGGCATGTCAAAGCTGAGACAGGTCTAAAGCTAGGCCTTTTACATGAAACTGTTGGCCAAGTTGTGACTGCAAAGGAAAACTTCTTGAAGGAAGTTAAAAGTGATACTCCAGTGAACACACAAAGGAAAATAGCCTTATTGCTGATATGGAGAAAGTTTGAGTGATCTGGATAGAAGATCAAACCAGCCACAACTTTCCTTTAAACTAAAGCCTAATCCACAGCAAGGCCCTAACTCTCTTCAATTCTCTGAAGGCTGAGAGATGAGGAAGCTGCAGAAAGAATGTTTGAAGCTAGCAGAGGTTGGTTGATGAGGTTTAAGAAAAGAAGCCACCTCCATAACGTAAAAGTGCAAGGTGAAGCAGGAAGTGCTGATGTAGAAGCTGCAGCAAATTATCCAGAAGATCTAGCTAAGGTAAATAATTAAGGTAGCTACACTAAACAACAGATTTTCAAGGTAGACAAAATAGCCTTATATTGGAAGAAGATGCCATCTAAGACTTTCATAGCTAGAGAGGAAAAGTCAATGCTTGGCACCAAAGCTTCAAAGGATGGGCTTTTTCTGAAACAGAAGACAAAAGGGAAAATATCCTATATTCCTATAAGGAATTGCCTCTGTTGAACAAGCAGTGTTCTTGATGAGAAGAAACCAAGATAAGAAGCATGTGTAATGAAACTAACACCCAAGGAGAAGACATACAATGAATACATTGGATGCCATAAGAGACAAATTTGCAACTTACTGATATAGAAAACAAACTGGAGAAAAACTCTGAGATCACATAGGAAGTGAATGCAGAGACGAAAATAATGAGGAAAAGGTTAGGGATAGATATTATAGAATAAGTGAAATAGTGAAATGAAACACACAGGATGGTGGGTGTTCCCCCAAAGATAATTGAATCCAGTCAAATCACGTGGAATAAAAGCATTACTCAAGATAACATTGAATTTTCCCGCACTAAACAGAGCTTTAGCTCTAGGAGAGCTCACCACCATACTCTGAAAAAGATAATGAATAGAGAGATCTCTTCCAAAGTGTAGGCTATTAAAATGTCAACACTTAAAGAATAATAAAGATCATGAAAATATCCATTCATGGAAAAAAATTACCTTTGAAAAGGAAAAGTTAAGAAATATGATCAATATAAAATGACCTTCATTATGCCAGTTATGCTTTTTCCTTGATTTCTACTGTGGTTAGGATAACTCTTGCTGCCCTGCATTGGTTTATTTTCGTTTTTAATTTACCATAGATGATGATGATGAAGATAGATAGATGATAGATAAATAGACAAACAGACTGACTTCATCCTTTTTTCTATCTATGCTACTTTTCTTTTTAACTTATTTTTTTAATGTGCTATAAAATATATTACACATACAGTAGAGTGCATAAAAACATTCATGTGTAAATCTCTTCCCCTTGAATTCAGATAGAAACTGTGACTTGATGTAAGCAAGGGAATATGGCAAAGGTGATAATTATGTCTTTGACTATGCTACATCATATAGGACCCTGTCTTAGTAGCCCAGAGAGAGAAAATTTTCTTTCTCACTGGTTGGAAGAAGTAAGCTTCCACATTGCAAGAGGGCCTATGGAGAATGTCGCCAGACAGGGAAAGGCCGGCAGCCTCTCTTAACTGAGAGCAGGCCATCAGGCAATAGCCAGCAAAAAAATAGAGATCTCAATCCTATAACCTCAAGGATCTGAATTCTGCCAACAGCCTGAGCTTGAAGCAGATTTTTCCCCAGTCAAGTTTCTGATGAAATTGCAGCCCAGTGAAACTCTGGGTATAGCTAAGCCTTGCCTGAATTCCTAACATACAGAAACAATAAGATAATGCAATAGCCAAGGGGTGAAAGCAACCCTTGTTTCCATCAAAGAATGACTGGGTAAACAAAATGTGATATATATATACAATGGAATATTATTATGCAGCCTTAAAAAAGAAGGACTTTTTTTTTTTTTTTTTGCAGTACTTGGGCCTCTCACTGTTGTGGCCTCTCCTGTCGCGGAGCACAGGCTCCGGACGTGCAGGCTCTTAATCCATCTTTTGTTGGATTTTTACCTAGGTTTTTCAGTTTTTTGAGCTATTGTAAATGATATTATATTTTAAATTCCAGTGTGTACAGGCTCACTGCTAACATAATGAAGTACATCATTTTTTAATGGTTATCTTATATCCTGAGATCTCCTGACTCATTTTTTTAATTCTAGGAAGTGTGTATGTGTGTATCCTGTAAGATTTTCTACATAGATAATCACATCATCTGCAAGTAGGGACAGTTTTATTTCTTTTTTTGTGATTTGTATGCCTTCTACTTCCTTTTCTTGCCTTATTGCATTGACTACAACTTCCAGAACTATGTAATATAAGAGCAGTGCCATTGGCTATCCTTGCCTTGTTCCCAATCTTATGGGAAAGCATTTAGTCTTTCACCATTAAGTATGTTAGATGTAGGTTCTTGTAAACACTCTATCAAGTTGAAAAAGTCCAAAGTGCTGATGAAAGAAATCATAGAAGATGTAAATAGATACATACTATGTTCATTAGTTGAAAGATTCAACATAATAAAGTTGTCAGTTCTCCCACAAATTGAAACATAGGTTTAACACAATTCCTATCAAAATCCCAGTAAAATATTTTGCAGATAGGCAATATTATTCTAAAATTTATATGGAAAAGCAAGGAAACTAGAATAGCTAAAGCAGTTTTTAAAATGAAATCAAAAGTAAGAGGACCTCATCTATTTGATTTCATGACAATATATAACTACAATAATCAAGACTCTGTGGTATTATTGGAGAGATAGGCATACAGATCAATGGGATAGAATAAAGGAACCCAAAATAGACCCACACAAATATACCCAACTCATTTATTTTACAAAGGTGCAAAAACAATTCAATGGAGGAAAGATAGCCTTTTTTTTTTTTTTTTTTGCGGTACGTGGGCCTCTCACTGTTGTGGTCTCTCGCATTGCGAAGCACAGGCTCCGAATGCACAGGCTCAGCGGCCATGGCTCACGGGCCCAGCCGCTCCGTGGCATGTGGGATCTTCCCAGACCGGGGCACGAACCCGTGTCCCCTGCATCTGCAGGCGGACTCTCAACCACTGCACCACCAGGGAAGCCCTGGAAAGATAGCCTTTTAAACAAGTGATGGTGGAGTAATTGGACATCCAAAGGCAAGGAAAGAAAGTAGCAAGAAATGGAAGGGGAGGAGGGAGGAAAGAAGGAAGGAAGGAAGGAAGGAAGGAAGGAAGGAAGGAAGGAAGGAAAGAAAGAAACCTAGTCTCACACCTTATACAAAAACTAATTCAAAATGGATCACAGTAAAAAGACTAAGAATATAATTAGAAAATAGGCAAAAGACATGAAGAGACATTTTGCCAAAGAGAATGTACAGGTGGCAATAAGCACAGGGAAAGGTGCTGCACATCATCAGCCATTAAGGGAGTGAAAACTGCAACCACAGTAATACATCACTACACATCTATCAGAAAGGCTAATGCAAGAAACCTGAATCACACGTACATTGTTGGTGAGAATGTGTAATGACAGAGCCACTCTGGAAAACGAGTTGGCAGTTTCTTAAAAAGCTAAAATACAAATACCATATGACTCAGTGATTGTACTCCTGGACATAAATTAAAATTTATGTTCACACAAAAAACCTTATAGGAATGTTTATAACCAATTCCAATGCAAAAGTTTCCATACTATGTGATTCCATTCATGTGACATTGTTGAAATGGTAAAATTATAGAAATGGAGAACAGATTAGTGGTTCCCAGTGTACAAGGGGGGTACAAGGAGGAGGGAACGAGGTATGGCTATAAAAGGGCAACATGGGGGATCCTCGTGGTGATGGAAATATTCAGTATCTTGACTGGATCAATATCAAGATATTGTGATATTGTGCTATAGTTGTACAAGATGTTACCATTGGTGGAAATTGGGTAAAGGGTAAATGAGATTTCTCTGTATTATATCTTACAATTGCATATGAATCTACAATCATCTCAAAATTAAAGTTTATTTTTTTAAAGATTATATAATGACAAGCAAATGCAATTGCAAACTTGGGCTGGACCCTGGATGGAAAATCAAACCGAGGTAACAGCTCTAAAGGATTATTGGGGTAGAACTGAGGAGATTTAAATATGGTTGTATGTTAGATAATATTTATTGTACAAGTTAAATTTCTGAGTGTGATAATGGTATGTGATAATGGCGTCTGAGTGTGATATATAGGAACCTATATAATCGTCCTTGTTCTCAGTACACTGAATTATTTAGGGACAATATGATAATATGCAACTAGTTCTCAAGTAATTCATAAATAAGTTTTTTTTTAAACTCTCAAATAATTAAGGGAGGGGGGAGAACGAGGGAAAAAGAGATTGAGCAAGCCAGCCAGCCAACATGGAACATTCCTGAAAGATAAGCAAGTAGGCAAGAGTGATGATGAGGGAAACAGCTTCCATAATCAGTAGTTATGAACTCTGTCCCATACTAAGAATCTTTAATGTCCTATTTGCCTAGACAGACACTATCTCCTTTTCTAGTCCTTTAGATAAATGCTGTAAACTTTTTATAAATCTTAAACATTTTACTGATCAGCTACTGTACCTATTTCAGTACCTTTAAATAGGCTTTTTCAAGTTTGCCAACTTATGTCTCCGAAGTATACATTCCCCTCCGGTCTGAATGTCCTGGGGTCTCATCTTCCCCAGTGGAATGTCAGTAAGCTGCTAGGCAATTCCTAAAGGTGGCTTCAGATTGTACTAATTAAAGTGTTGTGACGTTGATGAATGCAGGGATTGGGGTGTAGTGGTCCCCAGGTCTGAGCAATAAGCACTCTCCTCCTTCCAGAATGTAGTCATATAGATAGCAAGGCCATGTTTAAAAACATTAAGTTAGTCATTTTTTTTCCTTCACAGTGGTTTCTTCAGGAAAGTAGAACTGAGTTTCAAAAATGTAAGGGGACATTTTTTCTTTTATATTTTTTACCTTCTGTAATGAATATTTTATCTTGTATGTGAGTTTTAATTTCTTTTTACAGTTATTGGGGTATGTGATATATGCGTGTGTGTTCATTTGTTTTTTAAAATAATACACTAACCTAGAATCCTGGGGAGAATGAGTAAGATACATACCAAGAACTAGATGGAACAAAAATTGACAGTCTTTCTGGGAAGTCATTTGAAACAGAAGTCATAAATATCCATAGCCTTTGACCTACCAATTTCCACTGAAGAAACCCATCTTAAAGTCGTAGTTTGAAATGTGGGCAAAGATTCATCCGCAAAAGTTCACTGACACATTATAAAAGCAAATACTATAATAGAAATAATCTGATATTCAAACTTAGAGGAATAGTTAATTTATTATAGATTCAGGCATTTAGATAGGAAACTGCACATTTTTAAATATTATCTTGAGGCATTTTTAATTAATTAGGAAATGCTTGATGTAAGAAATGAGATCAATATAAACTATTTTATGGGCAAAAGAACTAAAGCTGATGAATCATTTCCAGTTTCCGATCGTGTTCCAATTTCTAATACTTTGTTTCCTCTTTGGAGTCTGTTATTTGGCACTTTTCCAAATTTAGTTTTGAGGAATTTCCTCTCAGAAAACAATGCCTCTCTGGTCATGGGCAAAATGATCTCTCGTTTATTGATTTCTAGTGTTGACCCTTTATATCCCTTGTTCACTGGTGCAGAAAACAAAAAATGCAAATGACCCTTAATAAATGCCTTGAGAAGAAATTACCACCACCATCCTCAAGAAACCATTTTGGAAATCTTCCAATGTGCACATGTAGAATCTTCAAAGGTCATTATTAATTTAACAGAATTCTTGCATGTTGTACCCCTTACAGAAACTCCTTCAGGAAAGCCTAGAGGATTAGCTATCATTCAGAACATGAAGATTACTTTGTTATAAGAAAGTAGTCAGTCCCATGTTATTCATCAAAGCAATGTTTTATTTAGAAAATCCAGAAAGAAATATATTCTGTTCTGGCAGAAACTGAGGTGAAAGTATGATATTTTTGGTGGATGAAATGCTGAAAGTTCAATTTGAAACTGAAAATTGTTTCATCTTAACAATCACAAGCCATTAACAACAGCACCATATGAAAAGGGCAAACGTGGACACAGGCTTCAGGAACCTGGAATGTGTCCTACTCTATGTGATGAAAAACTTAGAGTGACAGCATTAACCCCCAAGCACACACACCCCTTCCATTCCCTTTCATAGTAAAGCAGCTTTTAATTTACTTAATTTTGTCATTGTAATAATCCTCATTTAGGCTGTTTCCAACCTATAAAAGAATTGTATATTCTCCCCAAAGCATTTTTATTGAGTTATTTGCAACAAACTACATATTCTATAAAAACAATATTATTAATTGGGACTGGCTTTCCCTCTCTCCACCACTGTCTGCCCCACAAAAGACGATTTGACTCATAATGTATCTGAAAAAATGTTTGCAGTGAAAGAGATACAATTATGGAAAATAATACTGTTGCATAAAAGACACATTATTTCAACTTCAATTGTGGGCAATTCAGGGAAACTAAACATTTATTTATTTAACTGTCTTTTGGGGAAATTATATTATAAAATCTAATGAGGAACAGTGGAAATATATCTCCTGTTCTTCCCACCAAGCAAGCTCACACCACAGTTCTGAACACTTCCTCTTTTGTGCTTCAGATGTTCTCTGCTTTCCACTGCCTCTGTGGGAGTGTCTACACCTGGCAACGTGCAGGAACTCACACACGAGACTTTTGAACTCAAGAGCCTTCCTGAATGGTAATCCTCTATTGTTTCAAAATATAAATAAGCCAAACGCTTAACTATACATTTTTGATTTGTGTTCCAGTGCCATGATTAAGGTTTTTGTTTTGTTTTGTTTTTTAAGGATCCTAATGTCCTGAAAGATTTAACGTTCTTCCATTCAAACATCAACCATGCAAAAATCTGACTGAGAAATTCATTCAATATGCAGATGTTGTATAGAAGCAGAGTTAAGCAGGAATGTTGTAATGATAAAGTACAATTTTCAAAAACTTCAACACAAGACTGCCACAGAAATCGAGAATGAACACATTCTAAGATTTTATTCAGCCCATTAATTAATGAGAGAATTAGTAAGATGATAAAGCTGGTCCAAAGGAAGTTTGGAGAAACAGATATTAAAGTCAGTCAAAGGAATGCTGAAATTTACCAGCCCATACAAATTAGTTAATATCCCATAGTGCATTAACCTCAGGGTGTGTGTTTTTTTTACTGGAAGGAAATCTATGAGTTAATGTATAACCTCAGTGTCTGGTCTCTAATCAAATAGTAAAATAGCAAAGTCAAACAGGAGAATTCTCAGACATAGATAATTAATTATTAGGCAAACATGTTAAACAATGTCACTGTTGCCTTCCTCTTACTTTATTTCAGGTTTTGGATGATTTTTCTTCATAGTAATGCTTTTTTTTTTTTCAGTACACGGGCCTCTCACTGTTGTGGTCTCTCCCGTTGCGGAGCACAGGCTCCGGACGCGCAGGCTCAGCGGCCATGGCTCAGGGCCCAGCCGCTCCGCAGCACGTGGAATCTTCCCAGACCCGGGCACGAACCCGTGTCCCCTGCAACGGCAGGTGGACTCTCAACCACTGCGCCACCAGGGAAGCCCCATAGTAATGCTTTTTAAAGTGTTTAGAAGAGACTGTACCAAGAGAAATCATAAGGTATTGTTTACCTTGGTGAAATACTCTGACCCTTAGCTCTGTAAGTTCAAAAGCTGATTTTTTTTCCACCCAGTGTGCCTATACACTAACTCAGCTCGCAGGAGACAAATCTACAAATCAGACAAAAGCAATTTGTTTTCATTAAAAATATATGAATAGATCAGATTCTTATATTCTATGGCTGGTACATTCTTTCCCCCAAGGAAAGCAGTAAATTGGGTCCACTTACCATCTCAATGTTGCTTGATGATCTCTAGTGAAACTCGCTAGGAAAATCTAGCTGCAGTGCAGTGGAAATGTCCCCACCCTCCTCATTTACCCAAATGAAGGGCGGAAAAAGATCTCCTCCTTTCTCCAAGAGCAGGAAAAATGAGTATGGCTACAAAAAGTCTAGGTTCTTGCTTGGGATTTGGGAAGAGGGTGGAGAGGAATGGTGAGTACTTTCACTCCTTGCCAGTGGGTAGGCTTTACCAAAGAAAACTCTGCCGTGGACAATATTGGGAAATTCCATAGATTCCAAGGTAGGTTCCAAAACTAAGCTTCTGCCTCCTAGTGGCTCAGAGTCTGCTCTCAACCTAGACAGTGAAATGAGCCAAGGGCATAGTCCCAAATCCTGTTATTAGTGTCTGCAGTCTCCCTAGGAGCCTCCCCATACACAACCACATGTCCACACACCTCACTCATCTTCCTTTATTGCCCATCTCCTTCATTTCTCATCACCCATGCCCTCCTCTGCTCTGAGAACTTTCCCTTATTTTGTCGGAGTGGGGTGGGAGGAGAGAGGCAGAAACGGTGAAGGAGGCTACCCTGAAACTTATTGTACTCGGAGTATATTCCAAGACCGGAACCCTCTGTTGGGTAAGCTTCCTTCCTGTGCTCCTCTGGCTTCACTTAGCTACTGTTAGTGACCATGAAATCATTCAATAGGTAAATTGCTTTCACAACTCAACGATTAATGACATCAGGACATCTCCAAAACGCCTGCCTTTGAACATGGATAGCTAAAGGGAGATTTTGATTCAGGACACTTCCTCCCCCAAACTGAATGTACATGGGAGATGCCCGACTGGATCTCTTTGACCTTTTCTAGGTTCCATCATATCTAATGCCTCCTCTGACTGACTCAGTCTTCCTTGGTCTGTAATTTTATCCAAGGTTATAACATATTTACTTTCTTGCTCTTCCTGCTTCTGGTATGAGAAAGTTTCTGACTCTAAAGTGCTTTTGTAAGATGATATATTCCATTGCATGCTCTTAGGTTGGCATGTGTAAATTTTTTTATGTTAAGTTTAAATAATTACGAAAGATGTAATTCTACCATACTGTATATTTTACAAGTCTGTACATGTTTTTTGACAAAACTCTGCACATTTCGCTCATTCAAGTCTCATTCCATTTATGGAGGAAATCTACTACACAACCTAATTAATAAAGCCAGTCCTTATTGACAATCCATTTCAACCAATCAGATTCACTCTCCATCAGTTTTCAATCAAAATAAATCTAATAATATGCATCATGAAAACCATCTCATTTATGAATTTTAACTCTAAAATAGACATATCAGATATCCACATAGATGGGTAGATAGACAAATGGATGGATGTGAAAGAAAGAAAGGAAGGAAGGAAGGAAAGGAGAGAGAGAAATGATAGAGCACTGAGACTTGTTTTGAGTTTGTTACCTAAATAAAATAAGATGGAATCACTTAGAATATTTCTTACTGAATCTGTCCTTGTTCACGAACAAATTCTCCCTTGCCAGCTATGAATTCTTTATTTGGTTCCTTTGGAACGCTGGAGACAACCTAGCCTAGGAAGTCACATTCTGTCATTTTCACAGCATCCTATTGGTTGTACCCTATTCATTGTGCAAGGAGATCACATATGGGCATAAATAGCATCTTCAAGGCTGACTGCCACACATACATGATGGTTGTTCAGTAAATATGGTTTGAATTAAAGAACTGTGCTCTACTTTTATCATTTAAAACTTAGAGAGCCATCCTTTTTCTAAATGGGGGAAAATCTCTCACCCTCCCACTCCTACCTGGGACAGCCTACAAGGTGAATCTTATTTCAGTTTTCAAATAGAGTGTGAAAAACAGCAACCCAGAAATGATACCATGATGATATTTTTGCCCACTTTGAATACTTATATAGGACACTGGAAAATATTTTAAATTAGTGACATTTCAGGAAACCTAGGTACTGTGGTTGCTGTACATATCAGATAACCCTACTGATCAGAATACTCAGTTCCTGCCACTTGTATAGAGCTTCCTAGTTTACAAAGAGTTTTCACATGTATCTCATTTGAACTAATAAAGTCTCTGAGAAGGAGACAGGATGGATTTTATTCCAACTTTACAGATGAGGATACTTGACCAGGTCCAATTTTAATAAGAGGCAGAGCCAAGAGGAAAATTTTGTTTTCTGATTCCTAGTCCAGTAGGGGTGTGAACGATCAGAGGAGACTTTAAGGAGGAATTTGCATAGGATAGGCTGGGTTGTGCGGCAGAAAAGACAGCCCTAACATCTCAATGGCTCAAAACAACAGAGATCTGTTTCCTGCTCATAGGAATCCAATGAAGGTGGATTGACTTTCCAAGGCAACTGCCCTCCATACAGCAATTTAGCGATCCAGCCTCTTACAGCTGCCCCATGGTTGTCACGTGGGGAAGTGGGTCTTTCAATGAAAATCAAATACTTTGGTCTTAAAATGACACACCTCCCTTGCCCTGAACAGCCTGTGGGTCAGAACTAGTCATATGGCACTGTCTGACTGCAAGGGGACAGTGTAAGTCTCCTGTGTGCCCAGGGCATGGGTGAGCGCCAACACTCTCTACCAGTATAAACAGGGAAGAATGAATAGAATCTGTAGAAGTAGGAGGAAGCCCCTCAAGGACACGTGTGAAAATCGTGAAATACACGCACAACACCTAATCTTTCTGAAAGCCCAGTGCTGGGTTCTCTCACGTACATTTTTATTAGTTGATGCTGACAACAGCCTGGAAGGTAAATATTATCCCCTAGTTTATGGTTTAGGAAACTGAAGTTCGTAGAAGTTACAAAACTTGCCCCAGAGCACATATTAATACGTGGAGGAAAGTCTACCTCCCTTGTTCTTCTTTTTCGCCATCTCTCAGTTTTATATCATGATCTCTTCACCATCACATAGGGGATTTATTTTTACAGGGCCCTGGGAATCAGTGGGGAGGGATGCACAAGAACTGGCAATTCTACCGGCAATGTTTTATTTATTGAGCTGGGTGGTGAGCACACAGATGTGTGTATAATTCTTTTTATGTCTTAACTATTTCAAAGTACTTTTTAAAAAGAGGGGTGGCAGAGTGAGTTTGAAAACTTGTGACAGTTTCTTATCTTAAAAACATAAGTATTTTTTATGAATATCAGCAGCCAGAAAGCAGGAAATACAGTATTGTTAACATTTATTGAGCACATACTATGTCCTAGTTTTAAATAATTTATTAACACGTACTAACTTATGTTTCCCTTCCAACAATGCTACCAATGAGGTAGGTACTATCATTATCCTTATTTTAATGAGATGAAAAAATTGAAGTCAGATTAAGTAAATTATTTAAAGTCAAATAATTTATAAAGGGGAAAAACTAGATTGGAATGAAGCACTCTGGTTTCAGGACATGTACATATGAAACCCAACACCCTGTAATACCTCCCCCAAGAGGTGAAGGATGAGTCAGATTTGCAGAGGTGAGCCAAAATCTTTCACGCATCTTCTTGTTACATTCCTTAGAGGTTTGCATGCAGTTAAACAGGGAATTAAAAATAGCTTTCTTGTGACGTTGACCGAAAAAGAGATGATGTGTTTGGCAGCAGTTTCAAAGAAATATTTAAATATATGGGTTTGACTCCCTTGGACTTGTTGAAGGGGAAGGACCAGGTGATAAGAGAGGGCTCTACATATCATGTAAACTTCCTTGTCAAGGAGGGTGGAGTTAGGGAAGGAGTGAAGGCTTTTCGAAGGTCAAGTAATCTCGCCGAGTTGGAGTTTTTCTCCTGCTTGGATTGGGAAACTATAAAAACACAGTTTGGGATTACTGCTGTTGCTGCTGCTCACTAGATCACAGTTACTCCGGGACAGATCTCACTTCAGGATTGCAGGGTAAGGAATTCCTAGGTGGGATTCGCACCCAAGCGAGGCGGAAACGCAGCGGGAGAGCTCTAGATTGACGGCTGGACCTGCCCGCGCCGGCACCGCAACGCGCGCCTGTGGAGGACCGCCGCCAGGGGACGCCCACGCCCGGCTGGGCCGCTCTGTCTCCTCCCCTGCCCGCTCCCCGCCCCTCGCTCGCCCGGGCGAGCGGAGAAGGCGGAAGTAGGGGCATCCGCGGATGGGGCTCGGGCTTCCGGGGGATTCAGTAACGGCGGCCTTCGGGTCAAGAGATTGGCGTCCTGGCACCCTCGGCTTGGAGTGCGGTGCCTTTCTCTCCTGGCACCTTGGCTGAGTGGAGTCCTGCGGCCGGGCGTAGTCGGCGGCCCAGCGGACCGGAGTGGTGAGTCTCCTTCTGACGGCTCCCGGCGGTGGCGGCCTCTCTCCCCACGGGCTGGGATGCCTCCTCCTCTCCTGTTTCTCACTTGGGGACGCCGCCCCTGGCCCCTAGCTTCCCACGGGTTGGGGACGCCGCCTCCTCTCCCCTGGGTTCCCACAGGTTGGAGACGCCGCCCCCTGTCCCCTCACCTCTGCTCCGCCGGCCGGTGGGGACCACCTCCCCGGCTCACTCCATCCCCCAGCTGGAATCTCGCGCCAACTTTCTCGGCCCGACTTCCCCCACCCCGCGCATTCCCCTTCCCAGAAAAGGAAATCGCCTCCTGTATTTTCCTATTGCTCGGATGGTACCGGCTTAAAAAAATCCCTTTTAGGTTCTCAGCGACTCCCTCTGTCACTGTCATGGGAGAGCTATTTTTGGGTTCCCTGTTGAACTCAAATAGACGTCCCAGGCAGCAAGTATTTTTTTTTTTTGAAAGAAAAGGTTCAGCTGACACGAATGTTCCTCCCCCGCCCTTGCACGCGGCAGTTCTAGCGATTGTTCCAGACGCTGGGTTGATAAAGCTGTTCCTAGTATTTGGCTTCAGGGGAACTCCAGCTGAGTTAGGACTGTCTTGAATGTGAACAGAAACCACCTACAAATTTTAGGAGCTTCATACAACGTATAGTATTTGCGTGTTTTCTCTGGTTTCTCGGGAGTGTAAATCACTAAATGTCTTGCTACACAGGCATAGGAACAAGAAAAACTTGAAATTCTGAGTGTTGGCCTTGTGAACCTGGCCACTGGTATTTTATCCATTCCCTTGTGATTACTCGGGAAGGGAGAAGGGGCTTTTCTGATGTTGATATGGGAGTGGGGTGAGGACGCTGTGGCTTTTTTTGTGACTCAAGGAAGGAATGTGTCTCAGGCCCTTGTTGCCCATGTGATGATCAGAGTTTCAACCTGCACGCACTATATACATCACAGTATTTAAGAATTGTAACTTGAAGTCTTTTCTGTGACAAATTTGGATACGTGATGCTGATAAATTTTTGGCCACTTAGATTTTGAAAGAAGTTCAAATCTTTGCCTCCTGGAGGAGAACAAATCATCCCTAGGAAAGGGAATGTCCCCTCAAATTTATGTTCAAAAATAAGGCATAGTAGTTGACTCTTTTGCAGCACCTTCGCCATTGCAGCCCTTTTGCAGGTCTTTGCAATTTTAAGAATAGATCTTAAGGATTTGGTAAATAGTTCTTGTTTCTAAAGCTAGTAGCAAATTAAAGGTAATTTCTCAGTGTTTTGTATTATGTGGTTTTACTTTAAAACTTAAAATTGACCAGTTCAAGACATAACTTACTGATTTTTTAGCTTGGTACGTTTCTCTCATTAGCATCTGTTGATCTTAAAGGAACAAAGTTTTGTGTATCGCTCTACTCCCCTTCCCACAAGATACTTAACAGTATACTCTTTGGAGCATAATATATAACCCCATACTAATAGGTGAATTTAAGCCATGATTTCTTATAAGGCTATTTTTGATATTCATTTTGCAGTCAAAATAAGTTGGCAGTGGTTACATCCCACAATATTTAATTAACTCAGTGCTTACTGTACTAGATTCACAATTACAAAGAGGGAATTACAGTCATGAAGCTCTTAACGTACTAAGGAACCATTTAACCTTTGTGCTGTCTCTTCCATTAATTCATATAGAAAGCCACATGAATTCTGAATGTTAGAATAGAAAAGAGGCCAAAGAAATCTTTGAAGGTAAGAATATCTGTTTACTCTTATCTATTTTAGTTTATGTAAAGCCAAGCGTACCTCTGTAGCATCTCATGAAGTGGATACCTAAGGCACCATATGAGGTTAAAAAAAAAAATACTAATAAAGCATAGTATTTTCTACACGGTTGCCAGATCATCATCATCTTCTTTTTTTAAAAAATTATTTACTTATTTATTTTTGGCTGTGTTGGGTCTTTCGTTGCTGCACGAGGACTTTCTCCAGTTGCAGCCAGTGCGGGCTACTGTTCATTGCAGTGCACGGGCTTCTCATTGCGGTGGCTTCTCTTGTTGTTGAGCACAGGCTCTAGGTGCGCAGGCTTCAGTAATTGTGGCTCGCGGGCTAAATAGTTGTGGCTTGTGGGCTCTAGAGTGCAGGCTCAGTAGTTGTGGCCCATGGGCTTAGTTGCTCCGCAGCATGTGGGATCTTCCCCGACCAGCGCTCGAACCTGTGTCCCCTGCATTGGCAGGTGGATTCTCAGCCACTGCGCCACCAGGGAACCCCCCCAGACCATCTTCTATAGCTGACTCTAAGCACTTTTTGGGTTTTTTCTTGGTGTTAATTAAAATAGTTACTCACTGTAGTTAAGAAAGTGATTTTCAATTAAGTCATCACAGTCCCTAAAAGTAAAAGGAAAAAACGTTTTAACTTGCCAAAAAGAAAGAGTAAACCTAAAAATACTGAATGGCACTCAGAATACTGCTTTAGCTTAATTTTCCCTTTGTAGTATAGTTACATGGGACTACATACTGTAGACAGAGTGACTACCTAAAAAAGTTTATTTGAAAGATGAAAAGCTTCTGTATTACTTAAAGCATGAAAAATAATGGCATCTATATTTTTAAGAGTGCTCACTTTCATGTCTTGACACTGCATTCCTGCAGTGGAGTTCCTTTTAAGGAATTGTGACTGATTGGACAGATTTTCTTAGTAACACATTTGCTATAAAAGGTCTCTAAATCTAAAGACCTGCAAGTCTTTTGGACTGGATAGCAAGAGGGCAGTTTATCGACTATCCAATAAACTGAATTTTAACTGGACATTTGGGCAGAAAAGGTAGACTTAGCTCAGGGACTTTTGCTTTTGTCTCCTGGCTAGCATTTTGATATATGCTGTACAACCAAACGAATATTAATTTCTCAAAAGTGATTTTACTTTAAAAAAAAATGGTTAAGGTTTCGAAAGGTAACTATAAGACAAATACCGTATGCTAACACATATATATGGAATTTAAGAAAAAAAATGTCATGAAGAACCTAGGGGTAAAGAAGGAATAAAGACGCAGACCTCCTAGAGAACGGACTTGAGGTTATGGGGAGGGGGAAGGGTGAGCTGTGACAGGGCGAAAGAGAGTCATGGGCATATACACACTAACAAACGTAGTAAGGTAGATAGCTAGTGGGAAGCAGCCGCATGGCACAGGGATATTGGCTCGGTGCTTTGTGACAGCCTGGAGGGGTGGGATAGGGAGGGTGGGAGGGAGGGAGACGCAAGAGGGAAGACATATGGGAACATATGTTTATGTATGACTGATTCACTTTGTTATAAAGCAGAAACTAACACACCATTGTAAACCAATTATACCCCAATAAAGATGTTAAAAAAAAAAAAGGTAACTATACCTGGAATTATCAAAGGTATATAAAATGTGTTCTCATACTTACTCTGCTTTTGGGAGTGGGAATTATAAAGCCTTTGATATTGGATATCAAAACATATCATATTGGATAACCAGCATCTATCAGAAACTATAAAAAGTTATATACTTTTTGACCTAATAATTCTACTTCTAAGAAATTTAACTAAGGTAGTAATTGAACACAAAAATGTATATGGGAAGAAAAATAACAAAGGATATAAACCCTAGTATAGCATTACAGTGTTATCTAGCAACAGATTTGGAGGGTATAACAGGGGCCTTATAACCCCATCCTGGAGCACAGGCGTAATAACTAGTTCTGCTCTTTGCCATTATCTTGCCATCCCTTCCTCCTTATCAACTTGTACTGAGTCTTCCACGGGATTCTGCATTAGTTATAACAAGGCTTTGCAAACTGTTTTTAACTTTTCAAAAATATTATCGAAACTAAAAAAGTAGAACAAAACATGAGTTTTTCTTTACTGATTTTTTGGAATTCTGTCAACCCAACCTGATAACACTGGACAGCTCATGTTTAACAGAAGCTGTGGTCAGCATCTTAGTCTAGTGTAATAAAAATAAATGGAAAGAAATTTTAAATTCAGCTTTATAGACAAAGTTATCAAAACATAGACAAACATAGGATAGTACAAATTGCACAGGCTCTGGGTGAAGTAGTCTTGGGTTCTGATTCTAACTCTGTTTCTTATTAGTTGGGTAATCCTTGGCAAGTTACTTAGCCTTTTAAAGCTTCAGAGTTTCCACTTTGATAACCGGGGGGGGGCAATAAAATTGTTAAATAAAATAACTCTATAGAGGTACACATAATAACAACTCATTTTTACTTCCAGGCACAGTTCTAAGTGCTTTGCACATATTAACACATTTAATCCTCTCGGTAATTCTGAGGTGGATTCTTTTGTTACCCCCATTTACAGATGAGGAAACTGAAGCACAGAAAGGTTATATAGTTTGCCCAGGTCATACACCAAATGATGGAGACAAGAGTTAAACCCAGATCATCCGATTCCAGCATCTAAGCTCTTCACCACTTCATGATATTGCCTCTCCAGCCAGAACAGTGCTTCATCCTTTGTAGGTGGTCATCAAATGCTACTCAAAATCTTTTTGAGAAGAAGAAAAAGGTATCTATAGTGGTAAAAAATAGAGGATTACTGTCTTAACCCACTATTTGACATGGTGGCAGCCAGGATTTTTATATAAGAATGAGACAGGCGGGGGATACCTTGTCTACCATATTGGCTGGAGGCTTACATTCTGTTTTCTAGAACTCTGGTTGACGCTTGAACAACATAGGTTTGAACTGCATGAGTCCACTTATACATGGATTTTTTCCAATAAATACTACAGCACTACATTATCAGAGGTTGGTTGAATCAGTGGATATAGAACCACAGACACAGAGGGCAAGCTGTAACGTTATATGTGGATTTTTGACTGCGTGGGTGTCGGCACCCCAACCCCTGTGTTCAAGGGTCAACTGTATATCTGGTACATAGTGGGAATTTTCTATACATGTAATTACCTACAAGAGAGACCTGGTTAATTAGGCTGTGAACTGCTTTTAGACCTTAGCTTCTCACTTGTAAATTCTGGTAATGGTTTAGAATTTGAAAGCATCCCACCTACCATGAAAGCAATAGTTTTCCATAGGCAAACAAAACCTCACTTGTTTTTCCAGTCATTAGTAATGAAACATAGTCACTTGACATGACTGAAGGCACGAGGACATACAGATATACTTTTTCAATTCCGTTCTTTCTGTGTAATAGAAATTGCCACACTGAACATTTGGAGGTACAGTTGACCCCTTGAACAACACAGGTTTGAACTACACAGGTCCACTTAAATGCAAATTTTTTTCAATAAAGGATCTGTGGTTATTGACTCCGAGGATGTGGAACTTTGGGAACAGAGGGCCAAGTCGGATTTTCTATTGCTCGGGTGTCGGCCTCCCTAACACCTGCCTTGTTCAGGGCTCAACTGTAGTCAATAGAGTTTTAGATCTAGAAGAAGAAACTGAGATCCAAATGGTTAGTTGCCCAAAATCACATAACTAATAGTTTCTCATGATCATCTGATCCTTTGTGCATTGTTCGTCCTCACACTGCCTGCTGGTCGAGCTGTTCTCTTCAGCTCTGGATACTTGAAGGAAGTTCAGCAGCATAATTAAGTTCTTCAGCAGCTGCCTAATGAGCACCTGTTAGGTGAAAGCTCGTGCTGAGTACTGAGGAAATGAACATTCTTGAAACTGCAGTCATAGAAAACAGACATTTAAACAGATAATTATGCTAATTATTACAGTTGAGGTATGTTTCTTCTTTTAACCTTATATTCCATCCATCCTACTAGATCATGAACTCCTTAACTTGTAAAATAGTAGTCATGAAGCAAAGCTGAAAAAACTTTGAAAGTTTTCTGTAAATAATATTAACAGAGCTAATGTTTATCAACTAAAAGGTGGCTTGCATAGATAGCTATGATACGTGTGTGTGTGTGTGTGTGTGTGTGTGTGTGTATGTGTATGTATGTGTGTATGTGAAGGCATTTTTTGTCTTGCTATTTCTTCAGAGCAGTCGATAATCACCTTACTATGAGTCTGCTACACTGGGAAAACAGCTGTGGATCCAGCCAGTCTGAGAGCGACTGCTGTGCTGCCATGGCCGCCAGCTCCTGTGGTGCTGCAGCAAAAGATGACAGTGTGAGTGGAACTGCCAGCACAGTGAATCTTTCCAGCTCTTTTATGGAAGAGATCCAGGGATATGACGTGGAATTTGACCCACCCCTGGAAAGCAAGTATGAATGCCCCATCTGCTTGATGGCATTACGGGAAGCAGTGCAAACACCATGCGGCCACAGGTTCTGCAAAGCCTGCATCATCAAATCAATAAGGTACGTGAGCATAAGAATGAACCTATAACAACCAAATAGAACATTATTACATAGAACACGGGGCATCCCAAGAATAGTCTTATACATAAAAAGCTACTTCAGGAAGAAGAACACTGAACAGAAAACTGAGAAATTTACATTCTTATTCCAGTTCCTACTGTAGTATGAAAGGTAATTACTATGTCCTCCCCTCCTTTGACCCTCAGATAAATAAACAATAAGTAGCTACTTCTACTTAAAGCAGTTGTATTGTAGACTAGGGTGTGTCTCTAAGCTTTAAGAAAATAATTTAAAATAATGTACCTTAAATGATGATCCTACTAGAATACGATAATCTCAATGATAATCTCATTACAAATAATGCTGACTTTATGAGTAATCATTATTCTCATTTTAGCCACATTAAATTTTGTCTGCTACCTGCTGCCTATGGACAACTGTAAAATAACCAGTATTTTTAAAGAAAGTATTGATTGATGGCTCTGCCTTCATAATATATCCAGAATTCAATCCCTGCCTCACCCTGTTCTGAATCACCATCAACTCTCTCACAGGCCTCCCTACTTCCACCCTTGCCTTCTTCCAGGCTGTTCTCAATATAGCAGCCAGAATGAACCTGGTAAAATAAGTAAGATGATGTCATCTCTGCTCAGAGCATTGCAGCAGGTCGTCTGGGAGTAAAAGCCAAAGCCCTTGTAAGGCCTTATATGATAGGTCCGTAAATTTTCTGATCATCTCTCTATTAGGCTCCCCTCCCCTCTACCAATTCACTCTTTGCTGTTCCTTGAACTTGTGAAGCATGCTCTTGGGGAGTTGGCTTCAGCTGTTCTCTCTGCATCTTACTTCAGTTAACTGCTTAGTCAGTGCCCTTTTCTCCCTCCAGTGTGGCTCAGATCTCACCTTCTCGTAGGTACCTTGGCTACCCTGTTTATACCGCAGCATGCCTTTCCCCACCTCTTCCCACACTCTCTATCTCCCTTACCTACCTTTCTTTTTTTCTCTAACACTTTTCATATTTAAAAATATAGATAATTTGTGTGTTTATTGTCTGCTTGCTCACCTGGAGTATAAGCTCCTTGAGAGCAGGGGTTGAGATCTATTTTAGTTCTTGATATTTCCTAAGTGCCAGGAGTAGCACCTGATACATAGTAGGTGCTCAGTAAGTCATGATTGCATCAACTGAACAAAAGTAGATGGGGTTTCCACAAATGATTAAAATTCATCTCCTAAGAAATAGATACATTTTACTATAATTCAAAAGTTAGATGGGAATATTTTTAGGTGACTAAGGAGTTCTATACAGGACAAAAAAAATGGAAGAAGTGGGGGAATTTTAGGTTCTTAAACTAATAAGCATCTAGTCATATTGGTGAAATCATTTTTAAGTAGGTTAGCTGGCTGTTCATTCATCTTGTAAGTTTTTTTCTTTCGACTTTTTTTTTTTTTTTTTTTTGCGGTACGCGGGCCTCTCACTGCTGTGGTCTCTCCCGTTGCGGAGCACAGGCTCCGGACGCGCAGGCTCAGCGGCCATGGCTCACGGGCCCAGCCGCTCCACGGCATGTGGGATCTTCCTGGACCGGGGCACGAACCCGTGTCCCCTGCATCGGCAGGCGGACTCTCAACCACTGCGCCACCAGGGGGAGCCCTGTTGGGAGGTTTTTGATTACTGATTCACTCTCCTTACTAGTAATGTAGTCTGTTCAGATTTTCTGTTTCTTTATGGTTCAGTCTTGGTAGGTTGCATGTTTCTGGGAATTTATCCATTTCTTTTAGGTTGTCAGATCTGTTGCCATATAAGTGTTCATAGTAGTCTCTTTTGATCCTTTGTATCTGTGGTATCAGTTGTGATGTCTCCTCTTTCATTTCTGATTTTATTTGAGTCCTCTCTTTTTTTTTTCTTGTTAGTCTAGCTAAACTTTTCTATAAAATTTGAATTTGTGGTAACTACATCCATACTTGGGAATTGGCTTAACTTAAGTTGCAAGGGAGCATGTGTCTTGTTTCAATTTGGGGGAAAAATATGTTACCCAATGGTGAATTGGCAATATCTCTCTAGAGTTGTTCTCATCCTCCACACTACTGGCATTTTGAGCCAGATACTTCTTTGTTGTAGAAGAATGTCCTGATGTTGTCGGGTGCTTAACAGCGTTCCTGGCCTCTGCTCACTGGATGGTGAAATAGCCCCACTTTCCCAGTTGTGAGACCCAGAGTGTCTCCAGATGTTGCCGGATGTCCCCTGTGGTCAAAATTGCCCTAGTTGAGACCACTGGTTTAGGGTATACATGAGAGCAGTGTTAAAGGCTCACCTTTTTTTTCTGTTTATAATGATTTTCAATTTATATTGTATTTAGGTAGAAATAGGACCATATTATGGATCGTTGATTTTCCTGTAGGTGAAGATGTACAGAAAAACCCAAGTGTCACCCATGCCCAGGAAGGTAGCTAATCTTTAGCAGTTTTTTAATAGCAAGATATTCATGAAAATAGTGGAACAATGGTCTGAAAAGGAAGTAAAACCTACAAAAGGAAGTGTGAGGCTTTTTTTTTTTTCTATCTCCCTCTAAGCTAGAAATGACCACTTACTTCAACTTTAATGTTCTTAAAGGAATGGCTCGGAAATTTCTCATCGGTTATAGTCATTCGGAGAATCAAAAGGCAGCATCTCAATCCAATTCCATTTTCCTTTGGAGTGATTGCTAATGCGGTGGATAATGGTTTCCAGTTTACTTTGAAAGGTTCTTATTTTCTCTTAGATATCAATCACTTACGTTTGGGGAATATATTTCAATAAACTTGTTTACGTCCCTGGTTCTCAAAAAATATTCGACAGTAGGATAATATCATGCAGTGTGAGAGAAGCCCTATAAAGACTGACTATGTCGGTCACATTTTGTAGTTCTAAGGCATTTGACAGCAGACTCCCATTTTCAACAACTTCACGTGCACAAGAACCACCACTGTTGCTTTACACGTAGGAGGTGTGCAACAAATGTTTGAGTGATTGACGCTCTGTAGCCTATCTGACCTGCCACATTTCGTGAGTGAAGATTGAAACATCCCAAAAAGTTAAAGGGGAATGACAGACCCAAGCTTCCTGGGGTAGTTTTTCCCATCGTAAGGTAGAATAAACCATTGGGAAGCAGGACATAGAGGTCCTTTAACTCCTGATTACGTTGTATGTACCCTAGACATAAAAATAAAGGAAACCTTTGTTGCCCGTGAGCCAGTGTTGATGACTGTTCAAAGTAAACCTTAAAATGTGGCCTCCTGGGGCTACTTACTGCTAATTGGTTAATTTTTACTTATGACTAATAACTATAGACATGTTATTAGTATATTCTGAGCAGCATATAATTAGTTACATATCCCTAGTATGTTGAATAGCTGCTGATAGAGGCCTGCTAGACTGCCAAAATTCCCATCCTTAACTTTCACTTCATTTGTGTTGTTCAAAATATGATTTTATTCAATTTCTAATTTTTTGGTTGAAATCTATCCCACAATCTAAAATCCCATACTAGTTTTTGATAGATAATCCATATGGTGCTAGTTGTATCCATTTCATAAAAGAATGGTTCATAAACTGTCTGTAAAAGGACAGTTTATTTTAGTGATATTATACAATATAATGTGTTCATTTATTTTCTATAGGAAATAAGTAGAGAATTTATATGTGGTGAATTAAAGTTGTGTGTATTTTCTAATGTGAATGTTTAAAATCTACCAAATAATATGTATTTTATTTGTTTCTTTTAGGGATGCAGGTCACAAATGTCCAGTTGACAATGAAATACTGCTGGAAAATCAACTATTTCCTGACAATTTTGCAAAACGAGAGATTCTTTCTCTGATGGTGAAGTGTCCAAATGAAGGTTGTCTGCACAAGATGGAACTGAGGCATCTTGAGGTATTAAAGTTATTTTCTAGCTGTTAGCATATAGGCAGGGAAGTTCCTAGAGAATAGGAACTTTGCTGTGTCCATCTGGATATTGCCAGTGCCTAGCATATAGTGATTGGTTAGCAAATTCTTGCTGAATTGATACCAACCCTTTCCCTTTCATTATTGAGTATAAATATGAGTAGAAACTAGAAATTTCTTTTTCCATCTACTCTGGCTTTGCCCCAGTGATGATAAAAAATAAATCAGTATTCTATAAGTTTTTTGGGTGAGCATTATCTGCAATAAAACTGAAGAGCATTTTAAATACAAGTGTCACATTTTAATTCCATAGCTTCATTTCTCTCATTTTGAAATAAGCAGCAAGTCACATGTAGCCATCATCTTAGCGCCATCGTCTTAGCACCCTCATACTTTTTTCTCTGGTTTTCTAAATTATTCATTTTATTATGAACTATAATATAGTTCTCCTATAGCTTGAGATTAACTGAATCCACGAGATAAAATAATTTGCTTTTAAATTAATCAGTCCTTAGTGTGGTAGTTTTACAAGAAGTTAAATATTGCTTATGTTCCATTTGAAATTAAGCATTTAAAATATATTTGTAACTTGCCCCCTTTACTTAGCTCCTTTTGGAGGAGCGGCCTTTCGACACTACTAAATTGATAATGAGAAAATCTGACTTCTTTCCAACTCTCTTCCCTAATTGGATACATGAACCTGAAAAGTCACATCCTTTGTATAAACTTTCCATTCACAACCATTCTTTGGAAAAAACCCATTAAGGCCTTCATATTGTGGTTCTGTGGTGTGTACTAAACAAAGTAGGTTCAGTGGACAATTCTATAGAAGAGAACAGTATATTCTTTGAAGAGATTATATTTAGATTTCTTAAGGATTGGCAAATACTAATTGATAATTTTTTTCCATCATAGGATCATCGAGCGCATTGTGAGTTTGCTCTTATGAATTGTCCCCAATGCCAACGTCCCTTCCAAAAATGCCAACTTAATATTCACATTGTCAAGGAGTGTCCAAGGAGACAGGTTTCTTGTGTAAACTGTGCTGTATCGATGGCATTTGAAGATAAAGAGGCATGTACTAACTTGGATTTGTTAATTCCACTACTATTTTTTTTTTAATGTACAGTGGAGGGGGTTAGCAGTAGATGAAGATGTTAATCCAGTTCTGAGTCTGTATTATAAGTTGTGAGAAGACTGATTTTTTAAGAAAGTAAGTTCAATAAACCATTCTAGTAAATGAGTGTAGAGTTTATATTTTCATCTCTTTCTGAGAAAGCATTGTTTCTACTGCTTACTACAGTAGTAGATCTACAAGTAACAAGTTTTTAGGAAAGGTATATGCTGATCTGTTTCCCTATGTGATATTTTAATGACCAGTCTTGGATTAGAGACAAATAAATAAAAGAATTACTGTATAAGACTTATATTTTTCTCTTTAAAAAAGAGAATGAGTGGTTAAAACTTTTAGGAGATTAAGTTAAATCCTACAAAGTGTGTTCCTTTGGTGATAATTCATCAAAACATATGATGAATTCACTTATCTGTACTTATGTTATACTTCAATTAAAACATTTATTTTTAAAAAGAAACTTCATGGCACTTGACAGCGTCATGATCATAGAATATTTTTCCCATTTATAAACTGGGATGTAGAGAGATTAAGTAATTTTATGTTAATATTATCAATGGCAAAGCTAGCACTGAGATCCTAGATCCTGGATCCGTATCCTGTGTCCCTTTTACTAAAATAGAGTACATACAATTTATGTTCTTTTGTAACTATTAAGATACTTCCTTAAACTGTATTTCTTACAAATTTATCTTGTTAATTTTCCCTACTTTCTTACGAGATCAAGCATATTATGCTCTTTAAGTTGATGAATTATTCAAAAAAATGTCAGCTAACTTGCTAAAAAGTCTGAGGCATAATTAGAGCAAATTGGTGTCTTCTTAAACTTCAGTAAATTAAATGGACCTAACCAGAAGGGTTAATTATTTCTTAAATTTTTTGTATTCTAGAAAACAAGGCTCACCTTTCTGGGGCCTTTGAGAACATGGGCCTCCTGCCCTAATCATGCTTCTGTTCTTTACCCTCCTGATAAGAGTTTTAATTGAATCATGCTGCTGCTGGAAGTTTTTGGAAAGGTGTCTTTGGAGAATTATAATGTTGTTAAATGATGCTCAAACAGTCACAGATGCATCTTTTGTATACTATCATATTCTGTTAAAGAGCTGGAGGGTGAGATGAATCTCATTACTACACTGGCAAAGGGAGAGAAAATAACCTTTATAGATTATTCTCACATTTTTGTTTTACACACATCAAAAAAAAAATAGGTTGGTGTTGCCTTTTCAGGTTTTCTCACTTTTTTTCTTATATTTCTTTAATAAAATTTAGATTCATGACCAGAACTGTCCTTTGGCAAATGTCATCTGTGAATACTGCAACACCATGCTCATCAGAGAACAGGTATAATGATTCCCTTTCATAAATCAGTATTTCCATAAACAGGTTAAAGAAGTGAATTAGGTTTTTAACTGAAAATTTAAATCAGTAAGGCAAAATGAACACAGGTTGAAGAAGAATTAAAACTATGTGAATTTTAAATGCAAATCAGAATCACAATGAGGTATCACCTCACACACTATCATCAAAAAGTCTACAAATAATATTCTGGAGAGGGTGTGGGGAAAAGAGAACCCTCCTTCACTGTTGGTGGGAATGTAAATTGGTGCAGCCACTATGGAAAACAGTATGGAGTTTCCTTAAAAAACTAAAAGTAGAACTACCATATGATCCAGCAATCTCACTCATGGGCATATATCCCCAAAAGATGAAAACTCTTAATTTGAGAAGGTACACGGGGAATTCCCTGGCGGTCTGGTGGTTAGGACTCTGCGCTTTCACTGCCGAGGGCCCAGATTCAGTCCCTGGTCGGGGAACTAAGATCCTGCAGGTTGTGCGGCACGGCCAAAAAAAAAGAAAAAAGAAAAGGTACATGCACCCCAGTGTTTATAGCAGCATTATTTATAATAGCCAAGACTTGGAAACAACCGATTGGTTTAAGAAGATGTGATATATATAGATAATAGAATATTACTCAGCCATAAAAAAGAATGAAATACTTCCATTTGCAGCAACATGGATGGACCTAGAGAATATTATACTAAGTGAAGTAAGTCAAAGACAATTGCTTTATGTTACCACTTATATATGGAATCTAAAAAATACAAATGAATCTTATATACGAAACAAATAGACTCACAGACTTAGAAAACAAACTTAGGGTTACCAAAGGGGAAAGGGAAGTGGGGAGGGATAAATTAGTATAGATTAATAGATACCAACTACTATACATAAAATAGATAAGCAACAAGGATATACATAACACAGTAGGGAACTATATTCAATACCTTGTAACAACCTATAATGGAAAGTAATCTGAAAAATATAAATATATACATAGCTGAATCACTTTGTTATATACTTGAAACTAACACAGTATTGTAAATCTGTATTTCAATTTTAAGAAAACTGAATTTTTTCAAATAATATAATGAATAATTTCAGAAAGAACAAAATACTCAGCCCTGAGTACTTAAAATTCCTAAGTCATTAACATAATACCTGTGTTTATATATATTCATAGAAGTTCCAAAGCCAAGTAATTTTTAGATAAAAATAATTTAAAATGCTCATTTAAACACCAGAAACTTTATAAGAAATATCAATACATCTTTAGACTCTGTGAAATAAGGATCTTAGGTATCCAGAAACCAGTTGAAAAAGTAAGAACAATGAAATAGAAGGAAACAAGTCTATTCAGTAGCAGGATGTTATTTGTAGCCATGTCCCCGAGGCATGCTGGGAGATTTTGAGATTTCCAGGATCTGTAGCCCCTCTGTTCAGTTGCCTGTAGACCACTGATGGGGCATCATCAGAAGTAGTAGTTATATTAGAAAACTATTCATTTTTTTTATTAATAGAGAAAGGAAAATTCCATCTGATTGCTATCTTCTGACATTTGGAGGGTTTACCCACAAAATATGAATATTAGTCACTAAATATTTATACACTCATGAAATCTGCAAACCCGGAGATCATAATTGATTACCTTACTAAGTAGGAACAAGCAAAACCTGTCCCTCAACTAAACTTTTCCATTCATTTGTTAAGAGTCCTTTAGGTTTTTTTCCAACAGGGCCTTAATTTGAAGGTGTAAGTAACTTTTTGCTTGTGAAGTCTCATCTCCCGGGTTTTGCTTTTTGCTCTGTTTTAATACTTAAAGGAAACCACACAGCACATCTAAAATCCAGCAAAAGTAAAACTTAATGTAGGAAAAAACCCTAGGTTTAGAGTCAGAAAAACCTAGATTTTAACCCTGACTGTGCCACTACTTGCCCACTGATCTCTGACAAGAAAGTGGACATTCTAGATCAGGGATCAGCAAACCAGCCCACCAGCCAAATCTGGCTGCTGCCTGCTTTTTAAAATAAGTTTTATTGGAACACAGCCATGCCCATGTGTTGTATGTGGCTGGTTTTGTGCCACAATGGTAGAGCTGAGTACTTGGGACAGACTCCATAGGGCTTACAAGGCTGAAAATATTTACTGTATGACCCTTCACAAAAAATTTTATTGACCACCTAGATTATGCGAAATGAAGGACTGGATTAAATGGTCTCTGATGTTGTTTCTGCTTGAAATATCTATGATTACAGCTAAACTAAATTTCTAAAGGAAATTTAGTACCACTTTCAAAGAACATGATTCTACATAATGGATCTTACCTTAAAGAATTTAGAGTCCCCAAATCAAAGCCTGAGACTTTCTTTAAAACCTTTATTAAAGTGCTTAAAATATCTTCTAACATCTGAGTCTCCCCATTGTAGTCAAAGCATGCGCAGGTTAACAAAAAGTAAGAAGATTTATGAAAGGTGGTCATGAGGGAAAGACAGGGTGCAGTCAGTGGCTCTAACGTATATAGTTTATTGAATAGGGATTCAGTGGCCTGGACCACAGTGAGAGTCTTAGTTGGGTCATGGTTGACATCAGAAGGTACTTTTTCTTTATAATGCCGCTAGAGGGTGCCAGTTCCCTGGCAATAGGAATAAATTCATTTTCTTGAAATGAATTTTGAGTGATTTGGGGGCATGGTATGAGACGTTGATATTTCCTTCCTTTGTGACTTTTGGAAGTAAATATCATTTTTTAAGTTGATAAAATACATTTTATGTTGATGCAAAGCCAGTCTAAATCAGCTAAGTCTCAATTATAAAATAAGCTTAACAGAGCTGCAAAACAACTTTTATATATATGCACTAGCCAATCTAAATCCAGCCAGGTATTGCTTTGAAGAGGCCCTTAGATACCTGGAGTTAATTTGAAAATGAAGAAAAAATTGGTTAAGAACATCATATTGCAGTTCCTGTTCAAGACAGCTATGTATTGGATTGGCCAAAAAGTTCGTTCGGGTTTTCCATAAAATGTTCGGAAAAACCCGAACGAACTTTTTGGCCAACTCAATATGATGCCTGTGAATTCACCTCCTCCCAAGAGTCTACAGCTACACATGGAACAACTTCCTCTTATAAAAACCTAAAAGGCTGGCTGAGTAATGACTACACATTAGGCAAATGAGAAGAAAATCACATCAAAGTGGGTAGGAAAGGCTAGGAAACAATCTCACCATATACCCACAAGCAGGAGGGAACTCAAACCCTGGAGCTTCTCCCTGAAGACTGAAGGGTCCAAACCCACTCCTCAGGCATTTCAACTTTTAAGACATACACTGGAGAGATAAGCTCCCCAAATATCTGACTCTGAAAACCAACAGGGCTCATGTTCCTAGACCCACCAGACTCTAGTGATCTTGGAAGCTGCTCTTTTTTTTTTTTCCTTTTTAACATCTTTATTGGAGTATAATTGCTTTACAATGGTGTGTTAGTTTCTGCTTTGTAACAAAGTGAATCAGCTACACATATACGTATATCCCCATATCTCCTCCCTCTTGCGTCTCCCTCCCACCCTCCCTATCCCACTCCTCTAGGTGGTCACAAAGCAGCAAGCTCATCTCCCTGTGCTATGCAGCTGCTTCCCACTAGCTATCTATTTTACATTTGGTAGTGTGTATACATCAATGCTACTCTCTCATTTTGTCCCAGCTTTCTCTTCCCCCTCCCGTGTGGTCAAGTCCATTCTCTGTCTGCATCTTTATTCCTGTCCTGCCCCTAGGTTCTTCAGAACCTTTTTTTTTTTAATTCCGTGTATATGTGTTAGCATACAGTATTTGTTTTTCACTTTCTGACTTCACTCTGTATGACAGACTCTAGGTCCATCAACCTCACTACAAATAACTTAATTTTGTTTCTTTTTATGGCTGAGTAATATTCCATTGTATATATGTGCCACATCTTCTTTATCCATTCATCTGTCAATGGACACAGGTAGCTTCCACATCCTGGCTATTGTAAATAGAGCTGCAGTGAACATTGTGATACATGCGTCTTTCTGAATTATGGTTTTCTGAGGATATATGCCCAGTAGTGGGATTGCTGTGTCGTATGGTAGTTCTATTTTTAGTTTTTTAAGGAACCTCCATACTGTTCTCCATAGTGGCTGTATCAATTTACATTCCCACCAACAGTGCAAGAGAGTTCCCTTTTCTCCACACCCTCTCCAGCATTTATCGTTTCCAGATTTTTTGATGATGGCCATTCTGACAGGTGTGAGGTGATACTTCATTGTAGTTTTGATTTGCATTTCTCTAATGATTAGTGATGTTGAGCATACTTTCATGTGTTGGCAATCTGTATATCTTCTTTGGAGAAATGTCTATTTAGGTCTTCGGCCCATTTTTGGATTGGGTTGTTTGTTTCTTTGATATTGAGCTGCATGAGCTGCTTGTAAATTTTGGAGATTAATCCTCTGTCAGTTGCTTCATTTGCAAATATTTTCTCCCATTCTGAGGGTTGTCTTTTCATCTTGTTTATGGTTTCCTTTGCTGTGCAAAAGCTTTTAAGTTTCATTAGATCCCATTTGTTTATTTTTCTTTTTATTTCCATTTCGCTAGGAGGTGGTCAAGAAGGATCTTGCTGTGATTTATGTCATAGAGTGTTCTTCCTATGTTTTCCTCTAAGAGTTTTATAGTGTCTGGCGTTACATTTAGGTCTTTAATCCATTTTGAGTTTATTTTTGTGTATGGCGTTAGGGAGTGTTCTAATTTCATTCTTTTACATATAGCTGTCCAGTTTTCCCAATACCACTTACTGAATAGGCTGTTTTTTCTCCGTTGTGTATTCTTGCCTCCTTTATCAAAAATAAGGTGACCATGTGTGCGTGGGTTTATCTCTGGGCTTTTGATCCTGTTCCACTGATGTATATTTCTGTTTTTGTGCCAGTACCATACTGTCTTGATTACTGTAGCTTTGTAGTATAGTTTGAAGTCAGGGAACCTGATTCCTCTAGCTCTGATTCTCTTTCTCAAGATTACTTTGGCTCTTTGGGGTCTTTAGTGTATCTATACAAATTGTGAAAATTTTTGTTCTAGTTCTGTGAAAAATGCCATTGGTAGTTTGATAGGGATTGCATTGAATCTGTAGATTGCTTTGGGTAGTAGAGTCATTTTCACAATGTTGATTCTTCCAATCTAAGAACATGGTATATCTCTTCATCTGTTTGCATCATTTTTAATTTCTTTCATCAGTGTCTTACAGTTTACTGCATACAGGTCTTCTGTCTCCTTAGGTAGCTTTATTCCTAGGTATTTTATTCTTTTTGTTGCAGTGGTAAATGGGAGTGTTTCCTTAATTTCTCTTGCAGATTTTTCATCATTAGTGTATAGGAATGCAAGAGATTTCTGTGCATTAATTTTGTGTCCCGCTACTTTACCAAATTCATTGAATTAGCTCTAGTAGTTTTTTGGTGGGATCTTTAGGATTCTCTATGTATAGTATCATGTCATCTGCAAACAGTGACAGCTTTACTTCTTTTCTGATTTGGATTCCTCTTATTTCTTTTTCTTTTCTGATTGCTGTGGCTAAAACTTCCATAACTATGTTGAATAATAGTGGTGAGAATGGACAACCTTGTCTTGTTCTGGATCCTAGAGGGGGTGGTTTCAGTTTTTCCCCATCGAGAATGATGTTGGCTGTGGGTTTGTCATATATGGTCTTTATAGTGTTGAGGTAGGTTCCCTCTATGCCTACTTTCTGGAGGGTTTTTGTCATAATGGGTGTTGAATTTTGTCACAAGCTTCTTCTGCATCTATTGAAATGATTATATGGTTTTTATCCTTCAGTTTGTTGATATGGTTTATCACATTGATTGACTTGTGTATACTGAAGAATCCTTGCATTCCTGGGATAAACTCCACTTGATCATGGTGTACGTCCTTTTAATGTGCTGTTGGATTCTGTTTGCTAGTATTTTGTTGAGGATTTTTGCATCTATGTTCCTCAGTGATATTGGCCTGTAGTTTTCTTTCTTTGTGACATCTTTGTCTGGTTTTGGTATCAGGGTGATGGTGGCCTCGTAGAATGAGTTTGGGAGTGTTCCTCCCTCTGCTATATTTTGGAAGAGTTTGAGAAGGATAGGTGTTAGCTCTTCTCTGAATTGATAGAATTTACCTGTGAAGCCATCTGGTCCTGGGCTTTTGTTTGTTGGAAGAGTTTTAATCACAGTCTCAATTTCAGTGCTTGTGATTGGTCTGTTTATAATTTCTATTTCTTCGTGGTTCAGTCTCGGAAGGTTGTGCTTTTCTAAGAATTTGTCCATTTCTTCCAGGTTGTCCATTTTATTGGCATATAGTTGCTTGTAGTAATCTCTCATGATCCTTTGTATTTCTACAGTGTCAGCTGTTACTTCTTTTTCATTTCTAATTCTATTGATTTGAGTCTTCTCCCTTTTTTTCTTGATGAGTCTGGCTAATGGTTTATCAATTTCGTTTATTTTCTCAAAGAACCAGGTTTTAGTTTTATTGATCTTTGCTATTGTTTCCTTCATTTCTTTTTCATTTATTTCTGGTCTGATCTTTATGATTTCTTTCCTTCTGCTGACTTTGGGGTTTTTTTGTTCTTCTTTCTCTAATTGCTTTAGATGTAAGGTTAGGTTGTTTATTTGAGATGTTTCTTGAGGAAGGATTGTATTGTTATAAACTTCCCTCTCAGAATTGCTTTTGCTTCATCCCATAGGTTTTGAGTCATCGTGTTTTCATTGTCGTTTGATTCTAGGTATTTTTTGATTTCCTCTTTGATTTCTTTAGTGATTGGTTGGTTATTAAGTAGTGTATTGTTTAGCCTTCATGTGTTTGTATTTTTTACAGATTTTTTTCCTGTAATTGATATCTAGTCTTATAGTGCTGTGGTCCGAAAAGATACTTGATATGATTTCAATTTTCTTAAATTTACCAAGGCTTGATTTGTGACCCAAGATAATGATCTATCCTGGAGAATGTTCCATGAGCACTTGAGAAGAAAGTGTATTCTGTTGTCTTTGAATGGAATGTCCTATAAATATCAATTAAGTCCATCTTGTTTAATGTGTCATTTAAAGCTTGTGTTTCCTTATTTATTTTCATTTTGGATGATCTGTCCATTGGTGAAAGTGGGGTGTTAAAGTCCCCTTCTATGATTGTGTTACTGCCAGTTTCCTCTTTAATGGCTCTTAGCATTTGCCTTATGTATTGAGGTGCTCCTGTGTTGGGTGCATAAATATTTACAGTTGTTATATCTTCTTCTTGGATTGATACCTTGATCCTTATGTAGTGTCCTTCTTTGTCTCTCGTAACAGTCTTTATTTTAAAGTCTATTTTGTCTGATACGAGAATTGCTGCTCCAGCTTTCTTTTGATTTCCATTTGCATGGAATATCTTTTTCCCTCCCCTCACTTTCAGTCTGTATGTGTCCCTAGGTCTGAAGTGGGTCTCTTGTAGACAGCATATATACGGGTCTTCTTTTTGTATCCATTCAGCCAGTCTTCGTCTTTTGGTTGGAGTATTCAGTCCATTTACATTTAAGGTAGTTATCGATATGTATGGTCCTATTACCATTTTCTTAATTGTTTTGGGTTTGTTATTGTAGGTCTTTTCCTTCTCTTGTGTTTCCTGCCTAGAGAAGTTCCTTTAACATTTGTTGTAAAGCTGGTTTGGTGGGGCTGAATTCTCTTAGCTTTTGCTAGTCTGTAAAGGTTTTAATATTTCTGTCGAATCTGAATGAGATCCTTGCTGGGTAGAGTAATCTTGTTTGTAGGTTTTTCCCTTTCAGCACTTCAAATATGTCCTGCCACTTCCTTCTGGCTTGCAGTGTTTCTGCTGAAAGATCAGCTGTTAACCTTATGGGGATTCCCTTGTATGTTATTTGTTGTTTTTCCCTTGCTGCTTTTAATATTTTTTCTTTGTATTTAATTTTTGATAGTTTGATGAATATGTGTCTTGGCGTGTTCCTCCTTGGATTTGTCCTGTATGGGACTCTCTGCTCTTCCTGGACTTGATTAACTATTTCCTTTCCCATATTAGGAAAGTTTTCAATTATAATCTCTTCAAATATCTTCTCAGTCCCTGTCTCTTTCTCTACTTCTGGGACCCCTGTAATTCGAATGTTGGTGTGTTTAATATTGTCCCAGAGGTCTCTAAGACCGTCCTCAATTCTTTTCATTCTTTTTTCTTTATTCTGACCTGCAGTAGTTATTTCCACTATTTTGTCTTCCAGGTCACTTATCCATTCTTCTGCCTCAATTATTCTGCTATTGATTCCTTCTAGAGAATTTTTATTTCATTTATTGTGTTGTTTATCATTGTTTGTTTGCTCTTTAGTTCTTCTAGGTCTTTGTTAACTGTTTCTTGTATTTTCTCCATTCTATTTCTAAGATTTTGGATCATCTTTATTATCATTACTCTGAATTCTTTTTCAGGTAGACTGCCTGTTTCCTCTTCATTTGTTTGGTCTGGTGGGTTTTTACCTTGCTCCTTCATCTGCTGTGTGTTTCTCTGTCTTCTCATTTTGCTTAACTAACTGTGTTTGGGGTCTCCTTTTTGAAGGCTGCAGGTTTGTAGTTCCTGTTGTTTTTGGTGTCTGTCCCCAGTGGCTAAAGTTGGTTCAGTGGGTTGTGTAGGCTTCCTGGTGGAGGGAACTGGTGCCTGTGTTCTGGTGGATGAGGCTAGATCTTGTCTTTCTGGTGGGCAGGACCGCATCTGGGGGTGTGTTTTGGGGTGCCTGTGACCTTATTATGATTTTAGGCAGCCTCTCTGCTAATGGGTGGGGTTGTGTTCCTGTCTTGCTAGTTGTTTGGCATGGGGTGTCCAGCACTGTAGCTTGCTGGTCATTGAGTGGAGCTGGGTCTTAGCATTGAGATGGAGATCCCTGGGAGAGCTTTCGCCATTTGATGTGACATGGAGCCAGGAGGTCTCTGGTGGACCAGTGTCCTGAACTTGGCTCTGCCACCTCAGAGACACAGGCCTGACACCCACCCGAGCACCAAGACCCTACCAGTCACAGAGCTGTTCTCCCAGGTACCAAGCTGATCCTCTCACAATCATTTTACACTGAATCAGGCTTTTTCAAATGCCAATCTGATCATCTCATCAGCTACAGATATTTCAGTGACATCTTATTGTTCCTAATTATTCTTTCCAGTGGTGGACCAACAGTGGGGCAGGGAGAGTGGTTTGTCCAAGCTAAAATCCAGCTGGAGGATGTCCGTAAATATCATTTTAATCTTTGTGGGCTAACTGGTTTCTGTTGCAACTATTCACTCAGCCATTGTAACAAAGTCAGCCACTGACAGTATATGATTTTGTTTAGATGAAGTGTAACTCTTCATTTCAAGTATGATCTTGTCAAACTAGACTATGATATGCAGGGTAAAATATTTTTCAACCTTTGTTTTGGTTTTCAGATGCCTAATCATTATGATCTAGACTGTCCTACAGCCCCAGTTCCATGCACATTCAGTACTTTTGGTTGCCATGAAAAGGTAAGGTTTTTTTTTTTCCCTTTTAATTCTTGAATGTAGATCAAGAAAATTAAGTTATATAGTGTAGTGGAGGATACCAGTGGATTGGAGATGGCCAACACACATTGTTTATGTGGTCTTAAGCTCCAAGAAATTGGGACTCAGAGTATTAATTTTGAGAAATAGTTGGTGATGATAATGGGAGGTGTGATTGGGATCATATAGAGTGTACAGGAAAGAGAAGTAGAACAGGAAAGGAGCCATGAATGAACAGTCTCAGACGTTGATGAAACAGGCAAGGAGAAGTTATTGTTATGATCTCCAAAATTAGTTTCAAGACTTAGCGATCAGTTGTGTCAAATGTCGGAGAGGGAGCATTGTTTATGATAAGTTGATCTTTCTGGAGAGTGCGATTACACTTCGGCTTTTCCACTGTGCCTTTTTATCTGACTTTTTTACAGTAAGTATGTGTTTAATAATTAAAAAAATAAAATGAGCAAATAGTGTATAGTATGGTTACACTTTGTGAGAAAATTCTGTATTGTTTGTGTGCTTAGAGACAAAGACTTAAAGGAAATGTATCAAAATGTTAATGGTAGTTAGGTGAGATAATAGGTAACTTATTTTCTTTTTGATCATCTACACTTCCTATTTTTCTGTAATATGCATGAATTACCCTTACAATAAAAATTGTTATATGATTTTTTTTTCATATAACAGGCTATTCTTGATGATCTTAGAAGAGTATGAAGACAGGGAAGATTCCACTTTGCAACAGATTTGTAAAAATAAGTGAGGGATTGGGGGCAGGCAGTGCAGGTGGACTCCTCTTGGTTATAAAAGGAGAAGGGAGAAAATGATACTAGCTAGAGGGAGATACAAGATCAATAGAGAGGTTTGCCCCTTTTTTTAAACAGGAAAGACTTTACTAATTCTGTTCTGAGGGGAAGGGTTAAGAGGAGAGAATGTTTGAAAATAAAGGAGAAAGGGGATAGCTAAGCAGAATCTCTGAGGTGTTGAAAAGGGGCAGGTGCCAGTTAGAGCCCAGGTGAAGCATTAATCTAGGACAAGAGGAGAGTCAGCTCTGAATCAGAAAAGAAAGATGAGTATAGATCCTGATACTTTTACAGGTAGGAGGGAGGTTTTTTTCTGAGTCCCTGAACGATTATTCAGCAGATAGCCTCTCGGTTTTTCAGGGAATTAGGAGGCAAGATCATCTTACTGGATCAAGAATCTGATGAAATCAAAGAAGATTGTAGGGGATTGAGGGAAGTGATGACATGGCTTAAAAACCTTTTATTTGGCTTGGCTAGGTCCCTTTCCTGGTGCTCACGTCTCTGTTCCTAACCTAAGGCCTGTGCATGATTTTCAGATGCAGAGGAATCACTTGGCACGCCACCTGCAAGAGGATACCCAGTCGCACATGAGAATGATGGCCCAGGCTGTTCAGACTTTAAGCCTTGCGATAGCTCCCGCACCTCAGCGTGGCATGCTGCCATGTGATTCTGCCTCTCTGCCCCGGATTTCCTCTGGGTGTCACTCAGAGGTCCAGAATTTCCAAGAAACCATTCAACAGTTAGAGGGTCGCCTTGTAAGACAAGACCATCAAATCCGGGAGCTGACTGCAAAAATGGAAACTCAGAGCGCGTATGTAAGTGAGCTAAAACGAACTATTCGAACCCTTGAGGACAAAGTTGCTGAAATAGAAGCACAGCAGTGCAATGGAATTTACATCTGGAAGATTGGCAATTTTGGGATGCACTTGAAATCTCAAGAAGAGGAGAAACCTGTTGTCATTCACAGCCCCGGATTCTACACAGGCAAACCCGGCTACAAACTATGCATGCGCCTGCACCTGCAGCTACCGACTGCACAGCGCTGTGCCAACTACATATCCCTCTTTGTCCACACGATGCAAGGAGAGTATGACAGCCACCTCCCTTGGCCCTTCCAGGGTACGATACGCCTTACCATCCTTGATCAGTCTGAAGCACCTGTAAGGCAAAACCATGAAGAGATAATGGACGCCAAACCAGAGCTGCTTGCCTTCCAGAGACCCACAATCCCACGGAACCCCAAAGGGTTTGGCTATGTGACCTTTATGCATCTGGAAGCCCTAAGACAAAGAACCTTCATCAAGGACGACACGTTATTAGTACGCTGTGAGGTCTCCACCCGCTTTGACATGGGCAGTCTTCGGAGGGAGGGTTTTCAACCACGAAGTACTGACTTGGGGATATAGCATCCCCTCATTTGTTTAAGAAACAAAACAACAGAAAAAACATTTGGAGAAAACTTGCCCTGTTTTCAATAACATACAAACAAAAAAAGCAATGGGGAAGGTATACCCACCAGTGAATGTGGTTAGAGAGGTCACTTGCCACTTTCCTGTTAAAAATATCTGAAGCAGGGCTTCCCTGGTGGCGCAGTGGTTGAGAGTCCACCTGCCGATGCAGGGGACACGGGTTCGTGCCCCAGTCCGGAAAGATCCCACATGCCACAGAGCAGCTAGGCCCGTGAGCCATGGCCGCTGAGCCTGCGCGTCCGGAGCCTGTGCTCCGCAACGGGAGAGGCCACAACAGTGAGAGGCCCACGTTATCGCAAAAAAAAAAAAAAAAAAAAAATATCTGAAGCAGTTTTCTCGGGAATGTACGTGTTCCCTGCCTTTTAAAAATGGTTACACTCAAAGTGCCTGTGGCCTGTGGCAGCAGTTGTTTGTCTAGTAGGATATCTCTCTGTTTTATTTTCATGGGCTCTTGCTCCAGGGGGGTTTATTGTCAAACCCAGGTTAGGAGTAGTAAAGCTCAAACCTTTTAATAATAATGGACGTTCCATAAAATTTCCACGTATTCTTATAGTGTTAGATGCAATATATTAAGCTTGAGAATCACTACCGCCTCACGCTGGTGCCAGCGAGAATAATTATTATTCTTGAGTTCTCATTTTATTTGAACTCCTGTAGATTTCAGAGGATTTGAACCATAATCCTTGGAAAGTTTAAGTTCTCATTAACCCTGTTTTTTCCGCCTGCAGGGTGTTTTTAAGGATATTCAGGGACTAGTTTAAACCCTAAATATAAGCTTACTAAGTGTGGATATGTTGTTTGTTGAATAATTCTTGTTTCATTGTACCTTGCTTATTTACTTGAGGCTACAAAGTAGCATCTTGTCCAGAGTTTAGAACTCTGAGAACCATATGGAAACCAGCTGCTGGGTGTTATGCTATAAATCCCTTTTGTCTATTCCAGGCAGAGTGAATTCCACAGCCCTACCTATGTTCTCTGTTGCCTAATGGTTGTAGGACAAGGAGATGCACACACATAATCACCAACAAAAATTTTAAATGGCTCAACTAGTCAACCAATAGGGCAGCTCATTGGTGGTGAGAAAAGCTATTTGAGCCAGAAATTTTCAGCTCTTTTGAACACTTTCTGGTTTAGTTCAATTAATGGAAGAAAATTACTGTCCTAAATGCAGAATTTCTTAATACTTGGGAGATCATTGGTGTACCTGAGAGGTCACCAAACCAAGGTTGGAAGTCATAGTGATTATATCAGGACTTGGCTGGAGCGGGTGGCTTTAGTCCCACAGTTCATACCTGAGGAGGATCACGTGGAATGTATTGAAGTGGTCAGTTGTTCCTAACAGGGAGGGATGGGTTTTGTGCCACTAGATACTTGTTAAAAGCCTTAGATACTAAAGATTATGGTGAAATGTAGTTCTCAGGGAGTCCCGCAACTAGTACAGGCTCTTATGAAGAATCTGAGAGGACCCCTACACCATGCTGTTTACACAAGATTGTTTAAAGTTGTCTGAGGTAGTCCTGCAACTCCAGAGAGGCCAAATCAGAGCCCCTGGCCGGTGTTCAAGATCAGCCTTCATTTCAAGAGGAAGCCAAGAGACCGTGCAAAGGAATGGTCTCGGTTCCGGGCAGACCCAGCAAGTGCCACTCTGACCTTTCCCTTTACTTTTCTGTCTACTCTCCTTACCCACCCCACATCCAGGCTCCTGCTCTGGTGGGTTTATTCTGTAAAGTGGGGGAAAGAAAAGGTCATACAGGGACCCTGTTCCCACTGCCACCATCAGCGGCAGCTGCCCGTCGCTAGCTCACAGTTGGCTTGCTGACAGTTTGTGCTCCGTGGCCCCTGAGCTCTGCAGCCAGCTCCCGAGGATCACTGCGGCACGGCCCTCTAGGTGAGGAGCCCGGCACCGCTGCTGTTCCTGTGATGGTTTTCCAGAAATAAATTGCTGTCCAGTTCCATGTGAAAAATAAATGGCAGTTACTCTTGTATAGAAACAAAAAAGCCTGGAGGAAATATACTAAACTCTTTTTGATGACTTATTTTCTTCTTTGTGCTTTCTTACATGTTTTATATTTTTTTACAGTAAACACGTCCTTTTCTCGGAGAAAAAAATGTTGCCACAAAACATTCAACCCTCACAGAGAAGGAAATAGCATTTAAAAGCTTCCTGGTCAAATTTCTATTAAAAGCATGGCTGTGCATTAGGTACTGAGGCGAGCCATTTCCTGCTTTGGTTATGTTATTTTTTTCTACTAACTTGGGAGCCTTAATCCAAACAAAAACAGTTTTTTGCCTCACTTCAACTTTTAGCTTCAGGTTTCGCTGAAGGAGTTGAATTAGCTATTTCTAAGGTCCATGCCAACCATAAAATTCTGTTTTAAGAAATGAAGTGCTAACCAGCAGAAGGTTGGCAATATCTACAAGAGGATTTTGCCAGTAGAAAAATTGCTTTATTTTTTTTGCTGACATAATACTTCAATTTAGTATCAATTTAGGGTCTCCTTTTAATTTGAACAATTTTTTTTAACCCCCAACATTTGGCATTTTGTAATAAACCTGCCACTTATTTTATACTGGTCGTTCATTGTGAATATAGAGTAAAAGTAATGGTCAAACTCTCCATATATAAACTTTTGGTGACTTCAACTCAGAATCCACTCTTAGCTGGAAAGTGGCTCTCTTCCGTTCATTTTTCAAACCTCCTGCCTCACTCTGCAACATGCTGGTTTCACCCAGTTGGCTAACAAGTATTTGAGCTGTGTATTTATGTTTTATTAACCTTTTAACATTTATCTTTGGACATTGCTTTTGGACATTGTTAAATTAAAAATAAATTGTTTTTTTCTTTTCCCAGAGGTGTCCAACCCAGTGTTGGATGAAACTTGCTGCAGGTCATACCCTTTGTTATTGGAAAACAAAGTCAGGATGTTGTGGTAGTTTGGTAGTTTTTTACTGTCTGTTAGCGGTTGCAGCAATGACAGTTTCTGGCTGTACTACAAAATGATTAAACTTTTATTGGGGGGAATAAAAATAGAATAGAAAAAAGTGAAATAGGATGAAAATTGAGGGGTTTTCCCCCTAAAGACGGACTAACAGAGATGTTGAATGATCTCTAGCATTTAGTTTTTGTGGCAGGTATAAAATTATAAAATTGTCCCCCATTGCTGTTTTTATACCATAAGTCTTAGGTAAACTAAGAGCATGTTTATGAATTATGCATGCAGTTAGAGTACATTCTCACCAAAAAGGAGCAGTTGCCTGTCATTCCTTTATCCAGGGAATCCTCAAGTCTCTGGTGACCAGAAAACATTTTTAATTATTAGAGAGGTTTTTCTAACTTAAGGCTTTGAAATAGCTTTCCTTAATTCAGTTACTGCTGTTCTTGTTTTGCCTCAGTTAAATTCTACTCACTGTTTTATGAGAAATACCATCAGGTGTTTTTGTGATGCCTAGTTCCATAGAACCTAAGCAGTGCAGTGCCTTGAGGAAATGAAAAAGGGACAATAGTCATTTGTGTTTTTCCTTTGAAATACATTTTTTAAAAATTCCCGGGTGCATATATATGATAAGCTGTAGTTAGTTTCACAGTCGCTATTGTAGAGTCTAGAATGGAGTTGGCACTTCCAAATTCCTAGTATCCAAAAAGGTGATCTGATGAAATCAAATCAGATGCATCTCTGCAGATCATGATGTTCAATCACAGCCCTCACTTTTAGTCAAAGGCAAATACCTGCAAGGAGATGCCCAGTTGCTTCGCTAAGATGCGGTCTCTCAAAGGGAGAACCTCCTCTTGATAGAGCTTCCCTGTCTCTGCTGATGAATTGCATTTATCCCAGCTTTCTCCCAGATAGATTTCAGGATAAAAGCTAAATAGAACGCCAGTGGGAAGAAGGGCAGATGGATTTCTGTATTCCAAGGAAGAGACGCTATCAGTGGCCCTGAGGGGAACATCAACTGAGCGGCAGGGGCAAGGTTCCGTCCATAGCTGAAACCCCAGACTTAGCACAGTGCCTGGCACACAGCACACACTCAAATATCAACAATGAACATTTAGTGAAAATACTGGTTGAGGTGCACCACTTTTTGGCAGGTTATTTGTCATGTGAGTTTTCGGTGATAAGAAAGAAATGTTACTTTTATTTTGCTTTTTTCCCCCAGCACTTTATTATGAAATTTTCTAAACATGCAGAATTGTTGCAAGAATTGTAACATGGCCATCTACCACCTGGAATCCACAAATAGCATTTTGTTACATTTGCCTTACCACTTCAGAGATGCTCCTTTTAATGAGACTTATTAAGGTTGGTTTCTCTTTAAAAATCGCACTGCTAAGATAATTGAACACCTTTAATTCAGTTGTCTTAAGCTCCTCAGGGAAACACGATATTTGCTTTATAGCTAAAATTGTAGTCCTTAATTTAAGCTAGTTTAAACTTGTAAATCTGTCATGCTGAATTTCAATCTTATTTATTTTGCCTGAAGGGATGTTTTTTATAACAGAATTATTTGAAAGTCCTTGATCAGTTGTACAGAATATTCTAATGTTATTTCCACACTTGATTAATTATCCAATTAATTTCTCTGGTGAGAGTGCAATTTTGGCCCCATTTTGCTTATGCAGCATTCCAGGATTATGTTCCCAGAGGGCTTGAAGAGGCAGGGTAATTTAGTGTATAAACCAGTAAATTAGGAGCTAAGAGATTTAGATTTTTATTAGATTTTATTCCTGACTGACCACAGGCAAATCACTTCTCTTTGTGTCCATTTATCTACTTGTAAAGTGGGGACTAGAATTTGAAATTTAGATATTATTAAGTAATGGGTAACATTTATTAATGCTTGGATCTATTAAGAAAGACACTTTAAAAAGAAAGAAAAAATACACTGTGAATCCGGGGAGGCTCTCATAATTCTCTAACTGTATGACAAGCTACGGAATGAACTCTGACTTTTGAAAAATTGAAGCATGGGAAACGGTCAAAGTGTCTTATCAAAAACCCGCTGTTGCTTAGAACTTACTATTGCCACAGAATTTGTGAGTGTTTTCCTAATCCATCTGAACTCTGAAAATAATGTATTTTGTGTGTGCGGGGGTGGTGAATACAAAGATGGGAGGAGGCAGACATTCAACACAGAAAGATAGAAAATCAGTGTTCAGTTTAAGAACAGGTTGTGTGGAAGGGCCGGGCTTAAGGCAGTCATCCCGATGCACTGCCACACCCTCCTCTGCTCCCCGAGCATCAACCCACACCACACACAGCACCAGCCCTGCTCCTGCCAGCCCGGCCTCAGGTGGTCTCCATCAGGTCGATGAGATGAAATTACAGGGTCGGCCAAGGGCTAAGCAGGGTCTCTGTTCTCCATTTAGCAGATGAGTGTGCTCTGTTCTTTCTAAGCCCAGGTGATGGATGTAGATTCACGTTTATCTCCAAAGGCACTTGGAGTTTTTACCGTAGATAGCATCTTAGTAGTGGTTGCAAAGATATGACCAAAACAGTGCTCCTTGATTGGGATCTTGTTGAATATTAATTTAGATGAAAACAAATGCCAGACTGACACACCTAACCTCTCCTGTCTATTGTTATAATGCAGCTTATCTAGTGTGGAGACAATGCTTATTCTTCACAGTCATTGGTTACAATATTAGAATTTTCTTAAATGAAAGGAAATTGGTTAGTGGTTACTTCATATCAATTTTGGGGAACAATTTAAGTTTTGCTTATGATTTTCAGAGGCATAAGCAAGAAGTGACTCAGGTCAAGTTAGCCTTGCTTGTCTTGCAAAATAAGCTAAATTAAGCTTTTCTTGTATGACCAAACTGGTTGTGTCTGCTCAGAGAGTTTTCAAGTGTGGTCTTCATTTGTGTTTAACAACACGTCTTTCTTCTAGTCCATTCTTACGGATGTCTGTTATGCTGTTGTCACATTTTCAAAATTAACTTTTGTAATTAAGGGACCAGCAGGAACAGGATTACTTTATAAAGTGACAGTTGTAGCCTTGGCAGAAAATGAGGCAAAATCACAGAATGTTTGCTTGGTCTGGGTAGGGGTTTGTACATTTTAATACAAAAGTGGGTCAGCAAGTCTGGTCTTCACAGAATTTATACTGCTGAAAGATAAATAATAAAACTGCGCTCAAAAGTAGATCTCAAACTCCTGAAAAATCATCCCTCCCCTCCTTACCCCACCTTCCCACTGGCTGCTCTATCCTGACTGGCAGGCAGGGGGTGATTTAAAAATAGTGAGCTTCTGTCTGAGGAGTCTGGCCTCCTTGTCTCAATCCCAGGTTCCTTTCCCCCGGCTGCTCATTTCTCTTGAGGTGTCTAGCTAAAGTAGACGAAGCCCCACCAAAAGTGCTTAAAGATGGTAACTAGTCATTCCCTTTAGACTAGTTCGGAGCCTGAAAGTAAAATTTTTTCCAGTCTAATCTGAAATTCCTTTGGAGCCATTGTGAAAGAAGAGGAAAGAAGGCAGGTTTATTGAATACAACTAGACCAATAGAACAAAAATTGACTGTTTATTAATGCTTTTAGGATCAGTTTTGCAATCTTTTTTTCTCACTACCCACAGTAAATTAGATAGAGATAAATGAATAAATAATATGTACACCAACTCACCTGACACAGAAGGTTTCTGAAACACTTGCTTTTACTACACCTGATCCGTTCTGACATTTTCTGTTCTTTCTTCACTTTTAAAATGTAGCCCCCAGAACACAAACGACTTTAACAGAATGCAGCTTGCCTCATGAGTCAAGATCTGAGGGTTTTAAATAGCCCAGAAGGCTAGAGGCCAAATTCATTCCCACACACACGCATGCACACACACGCGCACACGTGTCCACTGGGCTTAGCGGGGCCTTCCAGCCTGTGCCTTGCTCTTGTTCCATCCACCCCGACCCTGCAGCCTTGCCTCTCAGGGCCTGGTCCTGATGCTCCTGCCTCCCTCTCCTTCTCTCAGCCTGAGGGAACCCCATGGTTCCGTAGAAGGAAAAGTCCACTTCCTGTTTCTCCAAGATTCAGATCCTCTCCTGCTCCACTGCTCCTCTGAACTCTTCTGTGGGCTGAAGCTTTACTAGAACAAAACCCAGAAAGATTTACAAAATCCTCAGTTGTTGCCTTTTGTTTTGCTTTTGCCATATACCTCCCTCCCCTGAGGCAAAGAGGTGGCATGCTACCTGAAAGAGGCAGGTGGGGTACAGGGAGAGGAGGGGAGGATTTCTTAATATCTCAAAGAGTTACTGGCAGCACTGAGTGTCTTCTCAATCAGACTATGAGCTTTCAAGGAAAGGAATCAGATGGGGATCAGAGATCTCTAATATGATCCTGGCCTTTGTTAAAGGATAATTTTCAAAAAAGAGTCAAATTACGGTTCTCATACAGATATCAAATGAGCATGTGTTAAAGATTTTCTCTAACTCTTAATGAGGGAAGCAGGCAGATGCGTTATATAACCGTCCAAATGAGAACCCAAAGAACAGACACACCTAGAGACGAGGAACATTTACATGAATGTCCAAATGGAAGCAAACCCAGCTTCTTCCTTGGTGTGGGGCGGGGGGGGGGGGGGGGTGTCAAGCAAATCTCACAGGACATAATTTCCGTTTCTAGAAATAAGAATCATTTTGCATTGCTCTCGGTTATCTACAGGACAGAGCTGTAAAGTAGCTTCCTTAGAATGAGACTCAGAACCCTGAAGGGTGTGCTTTGGACTAGACAATGCATAGTGTTCCATCAAAGCACAAAATGCCCCTGCACCCTGCACTGATGAGAATTCACTGCAGTGTGTGAATGATGGTTAAACACATCTGTGGGGCCCATTCCCGCCTAGAATTGGACTGCTCCAACTGGCGTGGGATGACAGCGGGTTCTAGCTTCTACAAAACTCCAAACTGAAAGACCGGCCTGAGTAGAGCAAAGCCAGCTGGAGCCTCATTTGGCAGTAGGGGGCAGCAGAGCTTCATCCCTAAAGCAAGCAACCTTCAGAAGGAAATCTGTAAACTAGGATTAGCCTGGAGTCCTTGCACTTTTAAGGAGTCCATAAATTCCCCCAGATTATATGCAAAAAGTTGTACTTTGTGGCTTTTTAGGGGAAGAGAGTCCTTAATTTTTTTTGCTTTGAGTCTGATGAATGCTACAAAGCACTTTCCCCCATATTAGAAATTACACCCCCAACTATCATATTCACAGGTTGGTTGCCAAATTAGCTTCAAATTAGAAACACCTGAGGAATTATTAGGTCGACCCATACAAAATCACCTTTTTTGTAAGGTCAATAAAGAGTTGAGTATCAGCAATTTCTCGAGGTTCAACTTATGTGTTCAGATTCCTGGTCACCCCCACTCCTCTGCCCCTGTTCTGATATAGCCAATGGGTAGATGAACATTGGAGATCAACTGCTATCTCCAAGTTGAAGTTTAGGAAAAGGGACTATTGGACTCTAGCACATCCCAAGGCCTCAACCTTTAACCCCGGTTATCTTTGTCCTCGCTGAACAGTGGGAATCAAGTCAGCATTAGTACCATCGCCACCATGCAGTTCACTGGGGGCTTTCGCAAGGTGTCTGGGTCTGAGGACCATCAGCCTCCGAATCTTCTGGGGTGCTTATTAAAATGCATATTATTGGGCCTTGGCCAAACCCCCAGAATTAGACTTTTTGAGCGGTGGGCTGGGGAATCTGCATTCTAAACAGGCTCTCCAGGTGACTCTTCACAGGAGATGGAAGGAGAGAGTATGATCTGAGGTCTACCAGCTAAATCAAAGTGTAATTGTTAAGATGGTAAAATCATGGCTCTCATTCAAATATAGAATATGTCAAAGGTTTTGTTCAGCTCATTAATTTATGACGGAACCATTAGATGGTAAAGCTGATTCCAAGAGCATCTGGGTAAAAAGAGTTTATATAATCTATCAGGAAAAGCATTTGCAAAACAACAAAAAAAGAATGTTAGAATTAAATGGCTAGGTTACAGAAGAAACTGGTTAATGTCTTACAAGCTAATAAAGCCATAACCTTTGGGGTTATCTTTCCTACGAAATAGAAAAATACAAATTAACATAACTTTGCAGTATCTGGGCTATGATCAAATAATAAATAGCAAAGTCAAAGAGAGAAATATTCTCCCAGAAAATTAAATAATCCTCGGGCAACTTGTTAAATAATTCCCCAGTGTGACTCTAAAAGGACGTACAGCCCAACTTTTTGCCTTATTTTCAAGTTTCGGTTAATTCTTCTTTGCAGTGAATAAAGACAGCAGAACATAGAACGTGTGGACCCCACACCTCTGGGTGAAAAAATTCAGGCTGGAGCAGATATATTCAAAAACAAGAACCAGTTAATTCAAGGGAGGAAAAAACTGACAGATACTCAGAATTCATGTGTAACCTCCTTGGATTTATTTTAGACGCTAGCTACCATCACTTCCTCCTGCTTTGAAAGTGATCTGTCATTTTTGTAGTTACTTGGCTTACAAACTAGTCATTCCCTAATAATTTCTCTTAGAAGTTTATCTTATAAGTTGGCTGAGGTTTTTTGTTTTTCGTTTTTTTAAAATTTATTTATTTATTTATTTATGGCTGTGTTGGGTCTTCGTTTCTGTGCGAGGGCTTTCTCCAGTTGGGGCAAGCGGGGGCCATTCTTCATCGCGGTGCACGGGCCTCTTGCTATCGCGGCCTCTCGTTGCGGAGCACAGGCTCCAGATGCGCAGGCTCAGTAGTTGTGGCTCACGGGCCCAGTTGCTCCGCGGCATGTGGGATCCTCCCAGACCAGGGCTCGAACCCGTGTCCCCTGTATCGGCAGGCAGACTCTCAACCACTGCGCCACCAGGGAAGCCCCTGGCTGAGGTTTTCAACGTTCTTTGTTTTTCATCTAAAAATTCAGGTACTTAATTTTTTTAAACATCAGAAATATTCTCTATTTTTATGAAACAGTTGTCCATCTGGGAGATTAAACTTTGACCATTAAGAAACATGAACTGAAATAGAAAAACCATGGGTCCCAACCCAACCTCAATATTTTCTCATAACTTTTTTTTTTGCCTTTAGAGAGAGAGTTTAGGAATGAATCTCTCTGTTCTAGATAAACATCTGAAGTTCAGCAACTTCTTCAGTTCAGTTCAATTCCTTCTACTAATTTCAAGTAAAATTAAAATTTGGTAGTTCTTGTAGTCTTTCAACGGTTTATCTCCAAGTGAGATTACAGATTTTTTTTCTTTTTCATACTTTTCTGTATTTTTCCTTTTTCTAAACCATGTCTTTTTTTTTTTTTCTTTTTTTGCGGTCTGCGGGTCTCTCACTGCTGCGGCCTCTCCCATTGCGGAGCACAGGCTCCGGACGCGCAGGCCCAGCAGCCATGGCTCACGGGCCCAGCCACTCCGCGGCATGTGGTATCTTCCCGGACCGGGGCACGAACTCACGTCCCCTGCATCAGCAGGCGGACTCTCAACCACTACGCCACCAGGGAAGCCCTAAACCATGTCTTTTTTATTAAATTAATTTTATTTTTAAAAACTCACTTCATTGATCAAATTTGCCACTCTAAGTTATTGATATAACAGCATCTACCATTTATTGGCTCTTTAAATTTTGGGGAAAAAAAGTTTTATTTTAAAATAACTTTACTGAGATATGTTTTACTTATCACAAACCCTACCAGTTTCGAGATATTTACACAGCAATATTCATAGCAGTATTATTCACAATAGTCAAAAGATGGAAATAACACAAATGTCCATTAAGGGCTTAATGAATAAACAAAATGTGGTACATACATACACGGGAATATTTCTCAGCCTTAAAAAGGCAGGACAGGGCTTCCGTGGTGGTGCAGTGGTTGAGAGTCCGCCTGCCAATGCAGGGGACACAGGTTCGTGCCCCGGTCCGGGAGGATCCCACATGCCGCGGAGCGCCATGGCCGCTGAGCCTGCACGTCCGGAGCCTGTGCTCCGCAACGGGAGAGGCCACAACAGTGAGAGGCCTGCGTACCGCCAAAAAAAAAAAAAAAGGAAGGACATTTTGACATATGCTACAACATAGATGAACTTTGAAAACATTATCCTGAGCAAAATAAGCCAGTCACAGAAGGACAGATATTGTATGATTCCTCTTACATCAGGAGCCTAGAACAAATTCATAGAGATAGAAAGTAGAGTGGTGGCTGCCAGGGGCTGGGGCAGGGAAATAGGGAATAATTGTTTAATGGGGACAGAGTTTCAGCTGGGGAAGATGAAAATGGTCCGGAGATGGATGCTGGTGATGGTTGTACAACAATGTGAAGGTACTTAATGCCACTGATCTATACAGCTAAAAAAGATGAAAATAGCAAATTTTATGTATATTTTACCACAATAAAAAAAAAAAGAAAAATGCGATTTCAGGTGTGCAGTTCAAATGACTTTTAGTAACTTAACCAAGTGGTGCAACCATCATCATAACTCAGTTTTAGGACATTTTCCTCCCTGCAGTAGGACCCCTGATGCCCGTGTATCGTTAATCCCCACTCCCGTTCCCCACCCCAGGCAACCATTAATCTGCCTTCTGTCTCTATAAATGTGCCTTTTCTGGACATTTCATATAAATGGAATCATACAGTGTATGGTCTCCTATGTCTGTCTCTTTCACTTAGCATGACATTTTTGAAGTCTGTCCATGACGTAGCATGTGTCAGTAGTTTATTCCTTTTTTGTTGCCAAGTAGAACTTCACTGTGTGGATGTATCTTGTTTTGTCTCACCGTTCATCAATCGACAGATGTTGTGGTTTCCAGTTTTTGGCCATTACACAGAAGGCTGCTATGAACACTAATGATTTTACCTAACCCGGAGACAGCCTGGACCTTTTCTATGCCATCTGTATGCATGCATGTGTGTGTATGTAAGTATGTGTATATGTGTGTATATGTGTGTGCATGCACATATATATATATTTTTTTCCTCTAATCTTGCAGGGTAGGCATAATTAGTTGCGTTTTGTGGAAGAAAAGAGAGGTTAAGTAACTTGTCAAAGGTCACCAGCTAGTTTTGCTGGGCATAGAAAAAGGTCTGTCTGACTGCAGTGGAGCAGGACAGAGGAGAAAGAGATTGAAACTACAGATAGTGGCCCTGGTTTCCCTGTGGAGTTAATTCTCTTCCTCTGCTCACCGCCTCTCCGGGGGCAATTTGGGGGGCCGAGCCTCAGGGCAGCTCTCACACACTGGTGAGGAGCCTCAAGAGGGAATTTCCCTCCAGTGGAACAACTTCTCTATGGAAAATCAGGGGCTTCGAGGGGCCACCCAGCAAGCTCTCACTTTCAGTGATTTTGGGTAAAACCCTTTGGAAAAACCAGGATGAATGTGAAGTTTTGCCTCATTTGTTTCCCTTCTCTTAGGGATCATAGCAGTTCAGATCCTGCCTGCACTGGGTGCTCTCCAATTCCTTTGACCATTTGCTTTATATATTTTATCCAGGTTTTATAATTATTTTGGCAAAAAGATTCATCTGATACAAGCCATTCCCCTATGGCCAGAACCAGAAGCCGTATGTTATTTCCACCTATTGAGCCCTTCTCAAAACTGCCTTGGAGTGGGCAGCAAACGTTTCTGTTGGCAGGCAATTGACTTGATCCTAGTTCAGTTTACAGAGGATGGAATGACCTCATAACTTGGACCCCAGACAAAGCTATCTGAGATATATAACTGATATCAGACTGAAGTTAGGTATTTGTTAAAAGTTATGTGTTCCTGAGAGTATGAAAGAATTCAGGCGACTGTTAGGTTCAAGATATTTACATTGCTTAGTATTCTTCTCAAAGATCATTAGACTTAGGCCAGAAAAACCAAGGAAATTAAGAACCAATATAATGAGTGACTTGGTGAGAAGGGCATACTTCTGAAGGTAGACTGAAGAAGTAGGCAATTGTCTTATGCTTCTTTTAGGTTTTGAAGTCATTGACTAAATCATAAATAGCACCCAGTGTCTCTTGGGGATGCTGACAAGAATCAAGTACAATTTGCTCATAATTTCAAGAATGCTGAGGAACAATCACCAGAATTACTTGAAATACTACGGTTTCCTTAGGTGGAGGTGAGAAGAATCGCTCTGAATGTCTGCAGGTCTGAGTCTCACGTCCAAAGGAAATTTCTGGTAATGCATAACCTTGGTTAACTGGGATGGTTACTGTCTTCTTTAGCAGGCATGTAGTTTTCAACCCTGGTTCATCAGTCTGGGTCTAGTCAGGGGCAAAAGCCATATCCATCATTTTAACAGAGAGCATTTAATAGGAAGAATTATTAATCAGGTATTGAACAAGTAAAACGGCAACGAGTGGACACCGAGGAAATCACAGAAGTAACTACAGGAGGCAATGACCACCCTTAGAAGGAAGAGCTGGGGATGACTGAGATGTAAAGGGTTGGAGGATGGCCGCAGAGAGCTGGGCTGCAGACGTCTGAGGGGGGCCCAGGCCAGCGGTGCTGCTGTCTCTGAGCAGGAATGTTGAGGCGGGTTCTGGGGGGAAGGAAAACCTGCAAACTGGAGGTAGCTACTGCCACTGGACCCAGCTGTCAGTGCAATGCTGACAGGACAGGAAGCAGAGACTCCACCAGCCTCCCAGGCTCCCTCTAGTGGCCCCCACTGGGAGAGCTAACAGGGACCCAGCTAACAATCAGTGTTGTGTGCAGGATCCCAGCCCCAGAATCCCCAAATATAGAAAAGTCTCGAAGCTGAGACAATAGCTTAACAACCACCACACCAGGAAGACTGAGGCTTAAGTGGAGAAAGATTTAAAACAGAACTATAGCTCTAATATTTTTATGTTAGAAAGCAAACGGCATATTTGGTATTTTAGACACGTGATATTTAAGAGAATAAGGTCCGTTAGAATGACAGTTTTATAATTCCACTTTAAAATGTATAATTGAGTAATTAATTTAGACTTGCGATTTTTTAATGGTGATATCTAAGTTTAAGTAGAGTATGAAAACATTTAAAGTTTCCCTTATTTATAAGTTTAATGTATTAGTTCCTATAAGAACTTAGGATTGGGGGACATTTTGCATGCTGTCATAAAAACTGAAGTACTTTGAAAAGAAATTAATATATTAAATTTATAAATGCATTTAAAAGCGTTTCAAGTGCTGAGCTAAGCTTGTAAATAGGACCAAGCATTATGCAGAAGTCGCCTCCAAAGTTACTGCTACAATCTGCTAGACTTATAAATAGAATAACAAAATTCGTAGGATAATAAAATTAAAAGCCTGAAAAAGTTTAACTTGTATCTTGATTCTAATGACAAAATTATTAATTGTATTACTTATTAAATGATTACTAATTATTAAACTTATTAAAATAGTATTTTAAAGCCAAAATTAAACTCATTAATAAAAATATCCATTGAAATCTTTCCTACATAAGAAATCCACTTTCCTTGGTCCCCCTCCCCACTCTCTACTCTCAGGTTTTCTAGAAATAGCTAGAGAAGAGCAAGAGAGGCAGCTTTGTTTCTTTGCTTTTCTGGAAACCCTGAAACCGTCTCACCTTGCAGCAGGCAAAGGAGATTATGCCCCTGGCTTATCTGTTTTTCTTTCTCACTTTCTAAAGCTGGGATACCCCATGGAATAGATAGGGATGACCACTGGATTTGAGGTGAAAGAACCTGGGGTTGAGTCCCAGCTCCATTGCTTAAAGAACCCAAGCCTCAGTTTCCCCATCTGCAAAATGAGGGGACACCTGCCTTGCAAGGTTGCCACGAGGATCAGCACAGTGCGGGGCACACCAGGGTGGCGGCATTGGAACCTCCCCTGTGCTGGATCCTGAGGGCAGGGGGCTTAGGACAAGGAGGTTCTTGCCTGAGCACAGGGGCCTAGGCCACTCCCTCTTACTTTGTGGCAGGAGGGTTTCTTCAAGGAGATGGCCCTGCGACAAACAAGGGCTTTCTCTCTCCCTCAGGCACAAGGTCCAGGCTCTGAAGGAATTTCTCACCACAGACAGGGGAAAGGCCAAGAAAGAGTTGGCTGGCTCAGCAGCAAGGTAGCAGCCCTGTGGACAGGGGTAGCTGTCCACAGGGCCACGGCAGCCACTGGCTGCAGCAGGAGGGGGCAGGGATACAGGGACGGACTCAGACCTGCCTCCAACCCCTGCCTTGCTCACAGGGTCACCTGGCCACGCAGCCTCAGTTGGAACATCCCTAGAGAGCATCATGGGGAAGGTCCCCACGGAGGAAGAAAGGAAGGGGGATGAAGGTGCTTTCCATAAATACCTGGGAGGGAGGGGGTCAGATCAGAATTATCACCCCCCCATTAATTCATTCAATGCACAAGACTTGGATCCCTCTCTGTATTGCTAGGCTCCAGGCATGCAAACAGAAATCCTACACATCCTCACCTTCCTAGGACAGTACCTGAGAGTGTGTAGAGGCTTCTACCTGGATGAGGGAGAAGGACCAGCAGAGGCAAGGCGGAGGGTGTGGAGGTGGAAGGCAGCTTCCTGGGATAACGGACAGTCAGGGAGCAATGAAGGAGGCGGGAAAGGCAGGTGGGGATCAGCTTGGAAAGGCAAGTTCAGGTGTGTGGATTTTATTGGAAGCCAGGGAGAAGTTTTAAGCAGGGATTGCATTTTAGAAAGATCAGCTGGGGCGTGTCCATAGGGTGAAATGGAACCTGGAGACCAATTCAGGGAGTACCAAGTCATACAAGTGCATTCGAGGGATGATGTGGGCCTGACAGGCATATGAGATGGGAAATAAGATTTGAGTGCAGAACTCCAGCATCATGGTCACCATGGGAGTCTGGGCCAGTGGGTAGAAATCAGGCTTAAAGGCCCCTGGGCTAGGTGGGCCAGTCTCCCTGGAGACCAGCACCCACCCGCTCGACACCGCCTCATCTTCTCGGGGTCCCCAGCATACCAGGTGGCTGGCCTTTCTCCCACTGAGACATCAGCAGAGGGGGCAGGAGAGGCCTTGCCCATAGAAATCTTGAGATAAAGATTATCCAGGTGGGCCCAATGGAATCACAAGTTTCTTTAAAAGTGGAAGAAGGAGGCAGAACGGAGGCTGGCATGAGGGATTCAACCCACTGTTGCTGGTGTTGAAGATGAAGAGGCCATGGGTGGCCTCTAGAAGCAGGCAAAGGTGAGGAAATGGATTCTCCCTCAGAGTCTCCAGAAAGGAACTCAGCCCTGCCAACACCTTGACTTCTAGCCCAGGGAGACCCAGGTCAGACTTCAGCCTACAGAACTGTGAGATTAGAAGTGTTCGCTGATTTAAGCCACTTATTCGTGGTAATTTATTATGGCAGCGAGCGGAAACAAAAGCAGGTTGTAAAGCCGGCTGCAACTTTAGAGACATCTTCTCTAGCCACCTGACCTAGGGTCACCTTCGCATCACCCTCTAGTCACTGCATTTTGCCATTCTATGTCATCCAGTGTTGTTCATTTTTTGAAATGCCTGTGTTGACCCGATTGCCAGCCTTCCCGCATTCAATGGTAAGCTCCAAGAGAGCAGGCACGCAGCTTATCCATCCATCACTGCATCCCCAGCACACACAAGTGCCTACAAAGCAGTGGCAGTTCCACACATCCTTGGCCGGAAGATGAGTGGCTGGCTGAGTGAACACAGGCAGTGCCCCAATGGCATGAAATCTACCGAGGCAGAATGCTCAGGGTTCATAGTTCACACTTCCAGCCTCTGAAGACACAATAAAAAGTGTGAACGCTCTCCTTGACCTCCTCCAGGATCTTCAGTCAGTTCAGGTCACACCTCTCTGAAGCCTGTTACAGAGCCTTCAGGGGTCTCAAGCCAACACTGCTGCAGCCCTCCCAGGAAAATACTGGGTTGGCCAAAAAGTTCGATCGCGTTTTCCATCGGCTCGTATGGAAAAACCTGAATGAACTTTTTGGCTAGCCCAATATATGTGGAGAGCAAAATATTATAAATTGCCTCTGCGGGATATATGTATATGTATAACTGATTCACTTTGCTGTACACCTGAAACTAACACAACATTGTAAATCAACTGTACTCCAATAAAAATTAAAAAAATAAATAAATAGCCTCTGCCCAGCAGAACCGAAGGGGCATATATGAGGAGATGGTTTACAAGTAAATACGGTAAGTGCCCCCTCCAGGTCAAACACTCAGGAAAGAGACCAAGCTGGCTTCAGAAGAGGCCTTGCCTTCTCCGACTTTGTTCGGTGTTTTCCAAGCTCCTTTGCAGACAGGCTGTTCCTCCAGGAAATGACTTGCCAATCCAGACAAGGATGGCAAGCCAAGCCCAGGGGAGACTGGCTGAGGTCAGGCTGCTGCCTAACCCTGGGGTGGGGGCAACAGGAAACGGAACATGGCGCCAGGGAAGGCAGGCTCCTCACACAGGGAGTGTGAGGACAGGAGGCAGAAAAGATCTAACGGATGCTCTGCGCTTGCAAATTCAATCAAGACACGCAGCCTGGGAACAGGGCGGCATGTACAAAATGACGTTTATTGAATCCATTTTGGAAACGGACAGCATGAAAGGTTTTTGGTTTCGAGCCCACTCGGAGTTTAAGAGTCATGATCATTTCCTGTCATTAAACCTCAGCCACCGGAAGATGCTAGCTTAAATAACAAAAACGAATCTTCATCTTGTGAAGGGGAGAAAAAGTGGTTAAAAACACTACGGTTGGACTTCCCTGGTGGCGCAGTGGTTAAGAATCCGCCTGCCGATGCAGGGGACACGGGTTCAAGCCCTGGTCCAGGAAGATCCCACATGCCGTGCAGCAACTAAGCCCGTGCGCCACAGCTACTGAGCCCGCGTGCCACAACTGTTGAAACCGGCGCACCTAGAGCCCGTGCTCCACAACAAGAGAAGCCACCGCAATAAGAAGCCCGCACATCACAACGAAGAGTAGCCCCGGCTCGCCAAAACTAGAGAAAGCCTGCACGCAGCAACAAAGGTCCAATGCAGCCAAAAATAATAATAAAATTAAAACAAAAAAACAAAAAACAACACTACGGTTGTCGCTCTTGCAATAGCTCTGATGGCTAGAATGCTCATAGACATCAGCACAATTTTTATATGTACAGTGTGAAATACTGTACAAATATCAGGTGTGTACATCAAAGGTAAAGTTGTAAACTGGCTAACATTCATTAGCAATTAAGTACACTGGGTCTGTACTGACACTCCCATTCTCAGCCTAAGAGCTTACATATTTAACTGATGACTGATGTCCCCATCAGGGGCATTTAGTGTGTGGAAAAAGCATTTACAGACATATATATCATTCAGGTTGTAAACTAAAAAAGCAAACCCAAGCATGATTAATTACTTTGCCTGGATCAATAAATACTAGTCCCAAGTGCTAAGTGTACCAATAAGGACAGAAGCCATCAGTTAAATAAATCATCATGTTGTTACCTACTGATACCTGTTAGTGAATTTGTGGACTTTATCCAACGCATACACAGATTATTTTTTGTTTGAAATTCTCAGAAGATCTCCTTTGGACATTTCTCTTCCATCAATCTCTTAAAAGGCTGAAAACGAAACAACTTTTTAAACAAAATTTCCAAATCAAAAGCCATCAAAAGCATGCCTCTGGTCATATTTCAAATCTTCACCCAGAAGGGAAATGCTGTGAAGGCTTAGATGAGCTTAGAAGCTTTCCTCCTCTGTTGGCAGCTTAAACTGTCCTCATTCTCTCCCGGCCACCTCCTGCCATATTGGAAGCCAAACTGGCTCATGTCTCTGACATTTCATAAACAAAGTTTCCAAAGATTAACAGGATACCTAGAAGGTGCCAGAAGGGCCCAGGGGCCTTCTCTTTTTTCTGGAGCTGTTATCAGCGGGGCCAACAGGCAAATACAAAAAGAACAGGGAGGTCAACGGAGATAAAAAGCCCAGACCTGGATGGAGGGAGGAGTGCTGAGGATATATATAGCACAGTACCAAAGCCCGCTGCCCCCAAAAACATGTCAAGGCCCCACAGGTTATACATTCCAGGCACTTCTTTAATCACAGGGAATGGACATCTCTCCAAAAGGTCCTGCCCACATCTTTCCCAGCTCCCTGCACTGTAGAGCGCTGAGACATCCCATTTGCTAGAACTCTCAGCTCATGAGACAAGCTGAGTCTCTCTATCTCAATGCAACTTTTCCTATAAACCACAACACTCACAAACACAGGCCACACTGGATTCAAGTCCAGCTGCTTCCAGAGCTCTGCGGCCTCTAAGCCCTGCCCACCACGGATCACTTTCACCCTGGACCACTTCCAGTCTCCTTTCTTAGGGGGCTTGCTGTTTTTCAGTTTGAAGACACACCCCATTGGAAATGAGCAGTACAAGATCCTACGTGCAAATACTTGCAAGCAATTTATTTTTGAAACGATGCACATTTAAAAAATTCAAGTCAAATCCAGGAACAGACTGGTTGGTTGGTATCAGCTGGCCCCAACCCCACAATAGGAAAAGGGTCAGTTTCTGAAATGAGAAAGGGAGGGAGGCACCAGCTACTCCACCGGGAAGGTTAGTTCCTTGAGTCGGGGAGGAAGCCTGAGAGGGGAATGCTGAGGCTTAATCAAAGACGGGGTTCCTCCAGCACTGTGGCCCTCCTGGGCCAAAAGCCAAGGGCAGCACATAGGGTCTGGATATAGGTGAGGACAGACCCTCACCCACCGGTGGGGCCACTCTTTCCCAGTAATTCTGAAACTGAAATGAAAGCTGCATTCCCAGAGTCAGGCTTGGGAGGGGCTGCAGTCTACTTTTACTCCACACAAGACGGAGAGAAGAGGTACCTCTCTATTGCCTCTTTTCACCCATCGGCCTCTGTATCACAAGGACCCTCAAGGGGAACTCCACACGCCAACACATCCTTGCTGGCTGTGTGTGTGGGTCGGACGACTTCCTGCTATAGGAATGCCAGGGGCACTGCGATATAGGGCTGGGAGGATCAGATAGTCCAATATCTGAGGGGAAAAGCCCAGAGAGGAGGATTTGAGTTGAGTCAGGCAGGCAAGGCTGAAAGTCAGAAGGTGAACATTAGGCAGTTGGATCTGTGTGGCCGCCAAGAGGTAGGTGGTCACAGTCATGAAAATGGAGAGGCTCACGACGGGGATTTTCCCAAGGGCGCTCACACTAGCCTGTACCTGAAAAGGCATAAGGCGGCATTGCCCAAAGGAAGAGCTCCCCTCGGCGGTCCTCGCGGATGAAGCCGCCCTCATCCTGGTGGCCAGGCAGGAGCTGGGAGGTCCCAGAGGCGGGCATTCAGCTGAGGGATGAACAGTTCAGCTCTGAGTCCTCCTGGCTGCCCGCTGCCACCTGCTCCGGCTCATCGGGGCCATCAGTGATGTTGGGCTCACTGGAGCACTGCCGGTGGGGCGGCGGGAAGCTGGGTGGCAGAAGCAGGCACTTGTCCTCGCCGCCAGGCTCCTCCCCTAAGCCTGAGTGCATCCTGGTGGCCATGGCCAGCAGCTGGATGTCCGAGTGGGCATTGGCCACCGTGTGTCGCCGGACACTGCCACACTTCTCTAGGTAGGCCTCGCCCTCTTGCTCCGTCAGAGGGGTCAGGGCCATCTCGTTCAGGGGCCGGCTGACGGCGGTCATCGGGGAGGCGTAGCTCAAGAGCGTGACCTTGGGCCGGGCCCTGGAGTGGCGCCTGGCTGCAAGAGAAAGACCAGCAAAGGTTGTGATTGCAGAGGGGTTAGTGGGAGTCAAAAACTCCTAATGAATTTGGGGGACGAGGGAGGCGGTGGCCCCACCTTCAGGGAGAGCTTTAGATGAAGCCCTAAAACGTAAGGGAAGAACTTGGCTATGTCTAAAGGCTTCTGTTGTATCTTTACTTGTTTATGCCTGATACGCCCCCCACAGTAGGGGTCACCAAAGGACTTTCCATGGTTGATTAGGTCCAAGGGAGTCTCCCCCCGCTTTCCCCGCTGCTGCCCGAGCTTCATGGCATTTGCCCTCAATTCCCTTTCAACCAGTCTCCTCTGAAGACCCGGGCACTGGCTGGACCAGCTGCCGAAAGAAGCCCTCGGCTCTATTCAGCATGATGTGCTCTCTGCAGTGTCAACAGAGGAAGTGGAAAAGGCCTCATAAGCTTAGGTCTGGAGGAACAGGTTACTGGGGGGAGCTCGGCTATCAAAGCGAGGGCAGTGGGACGTCCTCCAGATCGTCCAGAAGCTGGACTATCGACGCTCCCAGCAGGTCAGTGGTCTGAGACCCGTGTTCTGTTCAAGTCAATACTCTGGAGTCAACCAGCCTTTCACAGCACCAAAGAATGGATGACGCTCTGTGGCTGGCCCCACTGAGGAAGACAGAGAGAAGGCTGGACAGGAATTATTATAAAACTGCTGCTTCTTGAATTCTCACCACACTCTAGAAAATATGCTCAACCTCCACATGCTTTTGTCTTTTGAATCCGCCTTAAACTGAACCTAAGTTATGATCATTTTCTCATCTGTAAAGTGGGAGACAATATGAATATCAGAGAGGTGGTAACAAGCCTACGCTCACACGGAGAGAACGTGGTAAAGCTGGGATGCAAACAAGGTCTGTCGCACTCCAGACCTCACTCTTGCAAGCTGCCCACACAACGTACACATAGTGAGACTGAGCATCTCGTGGGAAGGACAAGCCAAGTACATGGGGTTCAAATCCAGGGAGAAGACTCCACAGGAGGAAGCACGTGTACCAGCAACACCCAGTTCTGAGGGCCTCTCATCTCCCGCCTTCACAAGGACCAGGCCAGTTCAGAGACCTACAGTGTGGCCGGAGTAGGGACCAGGGTAAGCCTGCCTCCCCAAGGTCCCAGGGAAGCCTCCTCTGCAGGCACTGTCCTCTTCTCCCGCTCAGGCACTGTGTCTGCATCACGAACTGGATGAAAGACCCCAGTGAGGCAGAGGAGGTGAGGATGGAGGGCTGAGGAACGGCGGGTTCTGTTCAAAGCCTTTTCTCCTTTTCTTTGGCCCTCTTCCTGCCAGTGCACACGTCTTCCAGCCTTCCAACCGCCCACCTCGTTGCGTGTGTCGCTGCTTTCCCCAGCTCCCTCATCCCTGAGACCTCAAAGACCCCTAACACATCCCTCTCTCAGCAGGGGATGCCGTGGGGAGAAATGAAGAAGGGTTGACTGCGCTGGTACTCGCAGCACCCCTGACTGGATCACAGAGGGGGAGGGGGAAAACTCGTCTCTAAAGGGAGAGCAGACAGTGCTCACTGGTCACACACTGGCCTTGGGGACACTCGGCCCATGCTGCTCTAGTCTAGTGTCAGCTCTTCCCATGGATCTGGAGGCCCTGATACGTGCTCTCAGCATGTGCTCCTAGATGGGCATTGCAGTGAGGCTGCCATGTCCCTCTGCAAAGCTCTCAGCAGTTCCCAGCACTGGACGATTTTCCATGTCCATATATGCACATGTGTATTTACGTATATGTGCATATGCATATACATACGTGTGTCTATATGTATACATATATATATATATATATATATATACACACACATATACACACACACATAGGTATAAACAATGACAAGAGAATGAAATGCTAACCCTTAGGACTAAGTTCACCAAGACTACTGGCTCAGAGCCCCAGGGGAGCTGTTTGGTGCTAATAGCAATAACTGATATTTCTCAAAACCAAACAATAATACATAGAATTTAGAGCTTACTGAGAGTGTTCCCATCTGCCGTCTCACTGTTGAATCCCAATCTCCCTCTGAAACACTAGGACGGCTCTCATCCTCCCCATTGCTCGGAGGAGGAAGACTGAGACTTGGCCCAACCCTCTGGGCTCTAAATGGCAGTGCCCAGACGCTCCCCACTACACACCGCTGCCTCTCAGGGCTCCGCCGCTGCGCTTGAGCCGGCCTACCCTCTGAATTCAGGTAACAGCAAACACGGCCTCCAGTAGTGCCAGACAGAGGCTGCGTCATCAGCCCCTTCTCTGGGGAAGAATGAATAGGAGACAGAATGCCAAGGAGCCACCAGGACAGAAGAATCGATGCCAGACGTCGGCAGAGGTCCTCTCAAGCATGGGCGCTTGTACGTGCCAAGCCGCACATTTCTATAATGTTCCCACGTTTTTACAATAACCATGTATTACTTTTATGATCACAGAAATCGGTAACTGTAAAGCAGGAGCACCGGAAGAGTTCAGAGAAGCAGGGACCTCATTAAAGAACCATCCATTACAAAATGCCCTTGAAAACAATTCATTTCTCTCCTGCTGCTCTTAAAAGCAAGCACACTCTAGGTTGGCAGTGGCAAGGCCCAGGTTGTGGCCCTACAACCAGCCTGGCAGGAGACTGGGCTGGACTGTTCAGTGAGCATTTACTACATGCAGATCCAGGAAGAGGAAAGAGGTAGGACAGAGCCCAGGCCCAGGACATGGGATGAGGTGAGGGCCTGGGGGACAGATGTGCATGGTGGACACACACAGAAGCTCTGGGGGAAAGAATTCGTTTGATGATTTCCATAGTAGAACGAACTAGCAAGGTGTCTCAGATGGGGGCTTGGGCATTGTCCATCTCTCACACCGGTAGTTCAGCACCCCAAAGGCCCTGGAGGGTTCAACAGGCAGCAAACTGACAAAACAGGCCACTTGGGCTGCTGCGGAGAGATGGAGCCAGAGGGAGGGCGGCCAGCCTGGAGGAAGGGGTCCCCATGACATCTGCCCCCTCTTTCAGCAAACATCTTGAACTTTGTGCAAGATGCTGTGCGCACTGCTGAGAGCAAGAGAAATGTAAATCTGATATGGGGCCTGCACAGGGCCTGGAGCGCAGCGGGTACGTGCGTTGGAGAGGGGTAGAGTCTCAGGCGCAATCATTAACTGAGCCTCTACTCTGCACTGTATCAAAAAAGGAGAAGCTTCACTGACATGATCTCCTGCTAACTATTTTGCAGAAAAGGAACCTGAGGTTGAGATGCTATATCATTTTACAGTCACGATTAGTGATGAAACCGGGATTCAAACCCAAGGCTGACAGCACAGCCCTTGCTCCTGACCTCTGGGAGGCCTGCACACAAATCAGTGTCAAATGGCAGGGCAGGGCTACAGACAGAGCACTCTCGGGATTCAGAGGAGGAGTCGTGAAGAGGGGTCGTTCTAGATGGGCCTGCTCCTTTGAGAGGGATGGACAGCCTGCACCCCAGCTGGTGGTTCATTTATCCCCTCCCTCGGAGGAGAGGTCTATGCCAGGCCTGGGATACAGGTGAGCCACATGCAACGAGCTCCCGGTCTAAGGGGGAGACCAACAAATAATCAGGCCATGACCACACACCATGGTAAGGGCCAGAATGTGGTTTGGGGTCCAGAGAAGGGAAGGGGAGGCACATACAACTCCTCACCTGGGGTGATTCCACAGGCCCCAGGCCATTCTATCTGGGGCCCATAATACAGCAGGTGGCAGCTCTGCCTGGGCCCTGCCCTGAGACAGGGAGTCTCCTTCCTCCTCTGTGCTCGGCCCTCTGCAGCTCAGAGACGTTAAGTAACTTACTCCAGGGCACACAGCTGAAGCCCAGCCCTTGTGGTTTCCAGGGCCCCGCTCCTGCGGCTGGCCTCACCTCTCTCCTTAGGGCTGTTGCCTGACGCTGACTGAGAGGCCTCCAGCTCTTCCTCCTGCATTCTGGGTGGAATGTGTTGGCTCCCAAGACTGGGTGTGGGCACAGCCGAGACCACAGGGGCCGCTGGGCTGTGTGAGTCCCCTGGGCAGACAGTGTGTCCTTACGAAGCTCCCACTGGATTCCAGAGCCAACCCCAGGACAAGTAGACGCCAAGCTGTGTCCCGGCGAGGTCAGACCCCGCTAGGGCCCCCTGGGAGGCCTTAAAACTGAAGAGCAGGCCTGGAGCTGACAGCGGCCTCCCCACACCGTGGCTGCTTGCTCTCTTTTCCCTCTTTTTCTCATCTGTATCAGGGAAAGCTGGACCCTGCCACTCAGAGAAGGAAATTTCCATTAAGGGACTGACTAAGCTGTGGACCTCCCCTGGGGCCTAAAAACTGGTCCCTCCCCTGCAAGGGGGCCCTTGGAGCAGGGAGAGGGGCTGGGCCCTGCCACCTCCTGTACCCACTTCCAGGCCTCCTCCCGCCTGTCACATGGGGTATGGCGAGGGGAGCCTTTGTTCCCCCCTCACTCCCCAGGCGCCCCGCTGAGCCCTGGCATTCATCCCTCTGCTCCGGAGCCAGACGTGGCAGCTCCTTTCAACTCCCCAGAGAGAAGCAAAGCCTGGAGGAGGCGGTCCTTTCTTGGGGACTCAGTTCCCAGGCCTTTGATCTCCCAGGCTCGCCGGCCGTGCCCCACTGGAGTGGCCCCCATAAGGCAGGCATTGTGATCCCTGCCCACCACGTCCACGGTGGGCATCCCTCTTCAGGCCCCGGCACCTGAAAGCCCATGAATGCCTACTGGGCACGGGGACGAGTTACAGTATGTTGAGGAAAAGGGCCCTCCCTCGAGAGAGGACACAATGGGGATACATGGGTGGGAGGCCAGGCTTCCATGTGGGAGACACTGCGCACTACCCAGGCCAGGGCAGCGGCCTGCAAACTTGGGAAACCAGAAAGGTAGAAACACGGGCCTGACCTCTGACAAAGCAGCCTGGATTTTTTTGTTTTCTTGGGTTTTTTTAAGATTTCATTATCTTCCTCCTCTTCCCCACACTCCGTCTCCGGAGAAAAGTGACAGCTTCGGCAGGGAGGACACACACACACACACACAAACACACTCTCACTCCATCGCGGCCTTGGACTCATCTTTTCTCTCTGAAGCGAGCCTTGCACATCTGCAGGGTGAGGCTTAACTCTCAGACCCATCGGCCTGGCCAGTAGGAAGAGGGCCTGCCCTTGAGTCCCCAGATCAACCCGTGTGGGCACGTGGGTGCAGTGGGGAGCCCCCTGGAAAACCACTTCTCTGGCTCTGGTCACCTACCCCATGTGACCCGGGGGGCGTTTCTTACCAACGCTGAGTCTGAGGTCATGACAGCAGGCACCCTCGCAGCGGGCATGCCAAGCCCTTGCTCAGGGCCTGGAAGGTGACGAGCATTTGATAAGGGGTGGCTTTGGAGATGACGGTCCCAGCTGCCCTTGACCCCTCCCACCGAGTCAGGCCCAGAGCGGCCGTGGCAAAGCCCTCCCGAGGGTCCAGGGATCTCTCATGTCCGCTCCATCTCCTCAGTCTTTACCTCGGCCGGCCGTCATAACAGGCAGCTGCCTTTTCCACAGGCAGGAGAAATGTCATTGCCTCCAACCGACTGAGGGGAAGACTGAGGCCCAGAGACTCCTCTCTTCATCTAGAAAGGGGTGTCCTCGATAAGGAAGGGCACCTTCGTGGCCGTGTTAGCTTTTTGGTATCCAGGGGTTTGGGATGACATGTCGGTCTCGGACACCTCTTGGGCTAAGGAGTGTGTGGACAAAGAATGTCAGCTGCCGTGTCAGTAAACAAAGGGGTTGTGGCCATCAAGCCCTCAGCCACAGAAGCTGCCCCCTGAGGGGATTCAGGATGGAGAAGAGCAGGATACTGGCCCTAGAGAGTTAAGGTGGGTATCAAAGGAATGATTTCAATGAGCCCAGACTCTTGCATCTTCCCATATGCAGAAAAGCGCAAAATTCACTGACTTGAGACGTCTATTTTTCTTTAACAGTATTCTCTCAATGTTCCGACTACATGGTCTTTGTTGCAAAAACTTCTGCATATCTTGGCTCCTCCCTTACCTCATTGGAACAGTCCCTCAGAGCTCTCTGAGAAGCTGTCTTCTGCACTTAAGTCCTCAGTGTGTCCGTCGAATAAAACATAATTCTCAACTTTCAGGTTGTATATTTTTTTCAGTCGACAACTGAGAGGGAAAGACCAGCTCCTCCGCTGTCCCTCAGTGAAATCAGTCACCTCCTAGGAGTTGACGGGGTGGGTGGGGTGTGGGTGGAGTGTGGGGAAAAGCTGGTAAAGGGCAAACAGCTCCGGGCTTTGGAAGCCTGTCTCCAATAGCCAAGTGACCTTGACCTTCATTCACCTCCCCTGTGCGTGGGAAGGTGGTATCCAGCCCACCCGCACAGTGCCCAGGATGTGGTCTGTGTCCCGGGGCTTTCCCTGCCATCAGCCACGCTAAAACTCTAAGGCCCTCTCAGTTCCTCCAATGCTTCACCCTCCTGCTCCCCGCCCTCCTCCCCCCAACTCCAAAACCCTCCCAAAGATCCTTCCCTTTGCCCGGGACAGTCTTCCTTTCCCGTTTACTCAGCTAACTTATATTCATCCTCCAGGTCCCACTGCAGATACCACTTCCTCCAGGGAGTCCTCCCTGATTTCCCAGTCCCGGTGAAATCCTCCTGCCGTGGGCCCTGGACTTCCCCACTCAGAGCACTCGTACACTGATGAGTCATCGTCTATTGCTTGTGACTTCCTCACCAGACCCTGCATCCCAGAGGGCAGGGATGGGTCAGTTTTGTCACAGATAAACCTGCAGCACCTCACAAGGTGCCAGGGACAGGGTCTCAGTACACATTTGCTGAAACAATAATATAATAAAAAAATAATCAAAAGAAGGTCACTTCCTTCCCTCTCTGCCCCTACTGTGACAACGCCCCAGAGAAAAGGATTGTCCTTGGTATAAGAATAAAACCTCAGGCCTTTGGTTTATAATTTGATGAAAGTATGTTTTAGTCTTATTATAGCTGAAAAGTTGAAGGTATCCCTTCTTAGAGCAAGTCCTCACCAAACAAACTTCCAAATCTATTCTTGTTCCCGGCTCTAGGCCCAGAGGATGGTGGGGTCCGTGCCATGGCCTGGCTAACCCGCTGACATCTTGACACCTGCCCCAAAAACTCGGGGGGCCAGTTGCTGGGCCAAAGCTGGAAGGTGGCGCCCAGGCCTCCTCACGGGGAGGGCAGGGGACTGTTTTCCTTCAGCCGGGTGGAATGAGGGAGGGAGGCAGAGAAGGAGGGAGTGTGGAGGACCAGGCTCGGGCCAGCACCCTCGGATCTGTGGTGGTTGTGGTTATATTGGTGTCTCCAGAGAAGCATAAACGGGGCCTGAAAACTGTGGCCGGCCCTGCCTTTCTCTGCAGTCCTGAGGCCCAGGAAGGGGCGGGAAGCCTGCTGGAGGCTGCTCCTCCCCCCTTTTCTTTGAAGCTCAGCTAGGTCTCCATGCAAGCAAGAAGAGGGGGCAAAAGGTTCCAAATTTGGGGAATCCCTTTCCGCCTCTGCACCTGTCTGGGGGTGCTGGTCACCCCAGCCCCAGGTACAGACGCCACCCATCCGTCTAACAAATATAGTTTTTTGAGTGCCTACCGTGTGTCAGGCACCATCCTGGATGCTGGAGATAGAACCACAAACCCAAAGTTCATGCATTTGGGGGATTTTCATTTCAGAGGGGAACTGAGCCATATCTTTTATGATATTCTGTAGCTATTTTCCCATCTAGGCCGTGGTCTCCCTGAGAGAAGGAACAGACCCAATTCATCTCTAGATTCGCCAGGGTGACTAGTACAGAGCCTGAATGCTAGCTTTACAGTCACTGAAAAAGGCCACAACGGGATCTGTCCCCCAGTCCAGGAGCCCCTGTCCTTGGTGTGAAGGCCCTGGTGGTAACTATAGAAATGTAGTGGGCAGCCAGCAGCTGTACCTCCAGCCACACACACAATGAGCTGGCTTCACATTCTGAGCTGCTTTCAAAGGGAAATTCATCACTAGTGGTTTTTCCACTCATGGGGGGATGGGGTGCAGTAAGGCTGTTTCTGGTATGAGATACAGGAAAATTAACATCACAAACACCGAAAAAGATCAAAGCCACCGATCAAAGATGCGGATCAAACGAGCGCCGCCACGGAGGTACGGTAACAGTGCCTTGGGAGGAATTGCCAAGAGGGGAGGTTACCGAGACACAGGCCAGCGGGAAACATGAGCGATGGACATGCAGAGATTTGCACGACCCACATGGGAAGCAAAGGGCTTGGGGTATAATCGGGGCTCAGTAAAACACAGCTGGTATCATTGCCACGGAGGCTCCTGGCAGCTTGAGAGCCGTGCCCCTTACCCAGTGTGTACGTGGGGCCTGAGACGCTGCGGTCCTCGCTGATGCCAAGGAAAGGAGAAACGACCTGCTTCACCAGCTCCTCCAGCTGCAAATAACCCTCGCTTGGGCCTGTGGGCTCGTGGACACTCTGGAAATAAACACCCAAGAGAGACAAAGGTCAGTCAAAGTCCAACTGCCCTCCTACTATATTCAAGGCAGGCCGCATCCTTGTGGCTGAAAGGAAGGACAGCCAGGACTGAAGCCTCAGGCCCTTGTCATGGGGGGTGGTCATCGGCACCGCGCACGGAGAGCACCGTGGCCTCTGTGGTTGGATCCCACCCCGATGCGGGGCCCGTGGGAACTGTCCCCACCCCAGCTCCAGGGCTGAGGTCTGAGCGGTTCCAACCGTAGCACTCTCACCCGCACTGTCACAATGACTGTTTCACACCTGGCACACAGGCGCTTTATATAAGCACTTCACGTGTATCAGAGCACAGAGGCCTCCCAACAGCCCTCATCATCTGCCTTATACACATGAGGAAAGTAAGACCCAGAAAGCTCATGTAACTTGCCCAGGGAGACACAGCTGGACAGCGGCAAAAACCTGGGACCGGAACACAAGCTGTCTGGCTCCAAGCCCGTCTTACCGCCCCTTGTTAATTAGCTCGAAAAGAAAGGGGAACAGAATTTGGAGAAGTCCAGAACAGTAGAAGAAAGGGGGTGTCACTGTGGAACTAGACACACATTTAGCACCAAGATGAAGGATCAGTTCAAAAGCCCAGCGCGACAGGAGTCCTCAGAGCTGAAAGGAGCCAGAAGGTCACCAAGGTTTTCTAGAAAACCAGCAGACTCCAAGGGAATTCAGTTTCTCACTGGAAAGCCCTGGAAGCCAGGTGGTCATGCTGAGGGGCTGCAGGGGAGCAGAGACAAGGCTCTGCGGGGGCTTTGCTCAGCCCAAAGGGTGGTCCCATCGAATTCTCAACGCGGAATAGATTTTATGTCACCCTCACTTGAAAAGTGAAAACTCTCCACTGCACTGGAGTTTTGGAGGCTGGGCCATGAAGGGGGAAGGGCCAGTCCTACAGGCTGGAGATCGCTGGGTGAGGTGTAAGAAGCCCCCAAGGAAACTGGCTGACGTGGTCCCTCGTCAGCTCCATCACCGTGCGAAGGAGGTGGCTGGGGGCAGTGGGAGGGAGGGGGAAGCTTAAGGAAACACAGAGGAGGCTGAGGAGGGGCTGTGATGCAGAAGACTTGGGAGTTAGGGCTGGGAAGGGCCTGGAAAAGAAATGAAGAGAAAATACAAGTGGGGCTGCCTGGTGCTTGAAGTGGGTGATGATGGGGAGACAACTTGGTGGTTTTTCACGCCCCCAGGTTCCAATACTGCTTAGCAGGAGCTGAAGCATTGGGAAAGGCCAGCAGTAGAAATAAGATGCTTCACACACAAATCTGCCCAAATGGAAAGGGATCCTCCAGGCAACAGAAGGGCGCGGGGAGCCTTATTCATGCTCCCAGAGACCCACCCCCGGCCTCAAAAGTGGACCAGTTTCAGCCCCAAAACCACCTTGGTTGGGTTTCAGAGCTGAGGAAACTTTTTTTTCTCATTTTTTTAATGCCTTGATATTTCTCATCTAAGCCTCTCCTCCTCTACAATTCCTAAGCACTAAACAGAGGGATGACAGAATAAGGAAAAGAGGAAGGAGGTGGGAAGAAAATGCTTAACTAACAAACGCACTGATCCGGAGCTGGATGGTTCTCTCCCTGGGCTGAGAACTTGACTTGCACACAGCCCTCTAGGAGGGAGCTGCCCTCAGCCCTTGGCCTGGCCGCTGGACGGGCTACGTATCTGCAAGGCCCAGTGCAAGAGGAAAACGTGGGGTTCCTGGTTCAAAACTTGTTAAAGAGTTTCCCGATGGCGACAGGAGACAATTAAACCAAGCACGGGGCCCTGCTGAGACTGGGGGCCCTGGGGGCTGGCCCGGCAGGGAGCACTCCTGCTCGGCTTGGCAGGTCCCCTAGGAAGGGACCATTCTAGGATGGTCTCAGACCTGTCTGCCACTGCCAGGGGGAACCGGACCTCCACAGTGGTCAAGATCTCTGGCTCAGCCTCTTCCTGGACAGCCTAAGGACAGGAGTTCATGGCCCACAGGAGTTTGAACCCCTTGTATATTCTGGGGAGGGAGGGGTTTGTTCAGGGACATTTTGGAAGAGCACTGGGAAAGGGAGAGATGGCCTGAGAAATGGCTCTTTTCTCCATATGAGTTAGGCAGGGAAAAACCAGCCCCAGATCTCATGGCGCTGTGGGAAGTAGGGGCCCAGGGAGAGAGCAGAGCAATTCTAACTACTGGGGCCTAAATTTCCTGTAGCAGGAATGGTCCCAGGGTAGTACAACCTGCACGCTCCATTCAGATCCAGAAGCTGCCGCCCCTGCCACCCAAGGAGCTGGACCTGGACTGGGGAGAAACCTGCCGTTGTCACTGTCACAGCCCCGCCTCTGGCTTCCTGGCTCCCAGAGTGTAGAAGACCGTGGACCAGGGAACCAGTCCCAGGAGGCCCTCGGGGAAATGAGGCCAAATGTCCCGTGTTAAAGAGACCACCTCAGAAGCTCATGCGGCGCCTCCAAGTACGCTGGGAGGCTGCGGGAGGGGAGGCAGTGGTAGCCGGGAGAGGCTAGGTGGGAAGGTAGAAAGAGCGAGAGCTGAGGAATGGGTGACAAATCCAGCTCTCTTACAAATCAGCACGTGACCTTGAGTTAGTTCGCCAACCTCTCTGAACCTCCATCTCATCTGTGAAATGGGAAAACAGAGACTGTTTCCTTGCCCGACTTCCCACAATATAAATGGAAATGGAAGTGTGGAAGCCCAACTTTCCTTTCCTAATCTTCCTCTCCGAATCCCAGAGGCCTCCTTTTCTAGACTCCTTCTTCAGGACCCAAGCCCTATTTTATGCTTCACAGACCTGAGCTGCATACGCAAGCTTTCCTATCCCCATTCCTTCTCCTTCCTTTTCATAAAAATACTTGACCTGGTATTCTAGCCAATGACACCCCCTCTTGTTCTGTTAGGTAACCCTTCCTCCTCTCTGACCTCAGGAAAGGGGGAGAAGGCCCAGAAGGATGGCCCAGCTAGAGAACCGGAAGAAAACAGCAGCTGGCGGGGAGGGAGAGATCAGGGGTTCCACACCTGACGTTCCACCCCTACCGAGACGGCAGCCAGGGAACCTCACCAGCCTGACCAAGAATGAAACTGTCTTCCCTGAGGACGGGCTCAGAGCTGAGGCTGCAGCATCTGAACTTGGTACAGAGGTCAGAGAGGCATAGCAGCCACATTTTTGGGGATGTCCTTAGGCCACAAGCCTTGTTTCTTGGAACTGTGCACCCCTATCCACAGAACCAGGCTCACGGAGGCCATGTTTATTCTATGTGATCCTATTCAAGGTCCTAGCCGATTGTGCAAAGGGGAGTCACGTAGCCCGAGCTGGGCCAATCAGTCTTTCCCCCTGAGTGTACATGGTTCTAAATCTTACTACCTCGTGCTGCGGGACCTCAGGCGAACACATAAACTTCCTGGGTTTCGGTCTCCTCGTCTGTAAGATGGCACTAACAACAGTGTCCAGCTCATAAGGTTTGGATTATCTGATTCAGAAAGCAACGCGCTTTAAGTCCTTGGCCCATGCCTGGCAGATAGCCGGGAACCAACCAGGGTTAGCTCATCTTCCTATCGTTGATCTAGAATTGGGATTAAGAGATGCTGGCAGCCACCTGGGTCATCTCTTGGTGGAAACATGCAAGCCGTGGGATGCCACGTTTGTTGGCGCAAACTGAAGCACTGACTGCAACTCTGCAGAGAGAGAGAGAGAGAGAGAGAGAGAGACCAACTCCAAGAAGGCCAGGAGAGGCAGGGTCAGAGAGAAGCCAGGTGGACCAGATACGAGTAGAGACCAGTAAGTGGAGAGAGGCTGGCAGCTTTGTGGCCTGACGTGGTCTCACTTGTGGCTGTAGCCCCTGAGGACCTTTCCTGTGGGTTCCTGGTCTGGCTTGAGCTGGGATGAAGTGGGTTCTGGTCGTAACTTACAACACGAGGCTCCCTGACATGACAGGATGGGGGAGAAGGGTGTCCACTCCCTGAAGGACGGGGCAGTGTTCCTCTGGCTTCCCCCGGGATCCCAGCACCCAGCACAGCACCAGGGACCTTGACGGTGCACAGTGGACACACAGCAAATGGACAAATGAACTGGAACGTGACCGATGACACTAAAGGACACTAAACTGAGCCAGGGTGCTCTGGCCACAGGGCCCTTTCCCCCTCCACCTGCGGTGATGTCTCCGCTCAGCCTCACCTGCAGGATGAGCAACATCTGGACGATGGACGAGGGCAGCTGGGGCTGGGCCAGCAGCAGCAAGTCATCCAGCTTCACCTTCAGCAGGACCAGGTCGCGGAAGCCCAGCAGGGAGATCTGGCGGATGGTCAGCTCCTGGCCCTGGCAGGAGAGAAGAAGAAGCAGCGCCGGGAGGTGAGAGCTGGCGGGATCTGCCACCCACCACGTGGGGCCAGCAAAACAAATGGATGGTCGGGGGGAACGAGGTGTCTGCAAGGCCCGGGGGGCTGTCAAACAGCCACAGACTTGGCCCCCGTCCTTCAGAACAAAAGCTTCATTTACGATAAGGTGTGACTCGCTGATTCGAAAAGATCCATGCACCCCAATGTTCATAGCAGCATTATTTACAATAGCCAAGATGTGAACACAACCTAAATGTCATAGACAGATCGCTGGATAAAGAAGGTGCGGTGTGTGTATATAAATACACACGCACACACACACGCACACACACACACACACACACACGCACACACGCACACAAAGGAGTACTACTCAGCCACAAAAAGGAATGAAATTTTGCCATTTGTAACAACGTGGATGAAACTGAAGGGTATTACGCTTAGTGAAATAAGTCAGACAGAGAAAGACAAATGTTGTACCTTATCACTTATATGTGGAATCTAAAAAATAAAACAAACTAATGAATATAACAAAACAGAAACGGACTCATAGATACAGAGAACAAAGTAGTGGTTACCAGTGGGGAGAGGGAAGAGGGCAGGGGTAACACAGGGGTAGGGGATGAAGAGGTACAAACTACTAGGTACAAAATAAATAAGATACAAGGATATATTGTACAGCACAGGGAATATAGCCAATATTTTATAATAACTTTAAATGGAGTATAATCTATAAAAACATGGAATCACTATGCTGTACAACATTGTAAACTAATATTGTAAATCAATTATACTTCAGATAAGGTGTGACTCAACCTGCCTAGGTGACCCAAAGGTGATACAAGACACGTACAGTGGGGGCCATGGTGTGCTAGTGGTCAGAAAGGCGGAAGATGAGGAGAAACGAGACGGAAGGTCAACAGCGCCTCCCTACAGGCAAGGCTGCTTCCGCAGCTTCACCCATTCAATACCTGCTCACCTATCATGTGCCAGGCAAAGAAGGAAACACAGGACCTGTTAGACTCTTCTGCAAATGCAAGAAACACAGGAAGAAAAATCACTGGGAAAGTAGAAGAAAGGGACTTGTTCAACCATGTAGGCTGGGGGCAGAGGATGAAAACAGTAAGTAATGATCATAAGAGCTGTGACCCTTACTAAGCTCTGACCATGTGCTAGGCTTGATTCTCAATATCCTAGATGGAAATGGCACATTTAATCCTCACGACCACCTCTGAGATAGATACTACTCTAAACCCGCTCCACAGATGAAAAACCCTACACCCAGAGTGACAGCAATTTACCCAAGATAGAGCTGGATCTCAAACCTAAACTATTTGATTTTAGAGCTCCTAAAGGTTCCCAAAACAGAAAGGGAAAGGAGGGCCCATTTCCTGGACTCTCCTCTGCACATATACGTACAACGCACAACAAAAATCACCTTGGTAGAGGTGAGGTATCACTAGGGTATCCTCCCAAAGACGACATAGCTTCCCATCCCTCAAGTTGACCAAGGTTTAAGGAAGTTTTGCACTTCCTGCAACTCCTTAGGGTTTTACAGAAACATGGGCAAGAGAGGTTTTGCCATCCCCACATCCCCCTACCCTCCAGTCCCAAGAGATACACGCCACCCATGCTTCACAGGCTCAGCTTAACCACTCCTGGATTGCCTTCCCCAACCACCTCCAATGACAGCAGTCCCCCCACTTTCCTCAAGGTCCTACAGTTTCTATTCTTTGCACCACATCCCAGCACTCGGCATTGACTTTCTATCTCATAGGTATCTGTCCCCTCGCTTCATCGCCAGGACTCCTTTCACTTTACAAGACAGAAAGAGGCAAGCAAAGTTCCACACCCTTGAACACAGTGGGCACGCAAACACATTGTCCAGTGAGGAAGCAGGTCTCACACAGACACTTACACAGCGAGAAGGACCTAGCTGGACAAACAGACACCTCTGGGGGTGTCACTACCAGTGGTAAGAGTCCCTAACTCAGGGGTTCTCAGAGTGGGGTGTCTGGACCAGCAGTAGCACTTGGGAAATTGTGTGGGGGAGGGGCAGACAGGGGCAAGAGCAACCCTGGCCAGATCTTCGAATTTTTCAAGAGAAGCAGGACAGTACCATCCTCAGACTCATGCAACTGGGCTCCTACCTGGATCTGAGGCTAAGAGGGCCCCTCTTGGGCCTCCAATGACTGCACGGGGCCATGCCCACTCAGATCCCTCCCCCCCCATTCTAAATCCATCCGGGTATCCGCACCTTGGAGTTCCCTGCCCAAATGGTCCTAAGGGGGACCTAGGTCTACACCCCCTCTCCAGTAGGACTGCCAAATAAAGCAGAGGCTGTCCAGTTAAATTTGAATCGTTTTTTAGCATAAGTATATCCCAAATACTGCATTATTCATTGTTTATCTGAAATTTAACTCAGCATCCTGTATTTTGATTTGCGAAATCTGCCAACCCTACCTCCCTGGTGTGTCTTCTTAAGACCCACTGTTGGCCGAAGAGTGAGTATTGCAGAGAAGGGAGAAGTCTGTGGACACAGGGAGTGAACCATCCACATAAATGCTTCAAATCCTCTCGCAGGGGTGCAGGGTGGAGCTGAGGATGAGATGAAAAGAGCAGTGCGCTGCAGGCCAGACACTTCTCCTGGAATTGTTAGGGGCAAACCTGAATTGGGAGATGGACTCTGAAGGCATAACCTCCCAATTTTTAAATATTTGACATGTATTTAAAAGAACTCCAACTTCCTTGAAAATACCACTCAGAGCAAACAAAGCACGTGGGCCCTTACCTCTGGTCCAAGGTAATTCCTACCTTTGCTAATGGCTGCATTGTTGCGGCACCCACGCCTGCACTTCAACAATAGATATGATGTCTTAACTGCAGTGGGAGGTGCGCTCATGAGCACATAGCAGCATAAGCGTGTGACAGAGACATACATTTTGGAGAAGAATATTTATTGGTCAGTCTGCCTGAGGGGCTGTCCATTCTGACCCAGCATTGACCAGTCCTGCTATTAGCCACTTCAGGAAGGTAGAGGGAAACCAACGCATGTGGTAGAATGAGCTGAGCTCACAGAATAAGAAGCATAAGAGATGCTACTCGGTTTTACTCTAAATTCCTCATTCTGCAGGAGATGAAACAGAGCTGTGCCTAGAAACAGGAAATGAGTTTGCCCAAACCCAGCTACTGATTCCAGGTCCCCAGTTCTTTCTGCAACATCACGGGCCTTCTCGTATTCAGGAATCCCTTACAAGGGGCGAGGAACATTGTCCCTTTCCCACAATTTGGGAGCCACAGAAAACGTGCCAGAAAATTGTGCTTCAAAGAAGGGGGTGGAGGAAAGAAAGAAAAGGAAAGAAAAAGTCTCCTTGCCCCACCTTCCCTACTTCTGAAAAGTAAGAAGAAACAACCCACTCCAAGAATATACAGACATACTCAAAACCAAGAGGGAAGAGAGCGCCTACCAATTGCTAGGTCTGCAGGCACTGCTCGTTGCTTGAGGTTAGATGCTGAATACAGAACAGAGTGGCCTTCCAAGGATGTCCGAGGTCCTGAGCCGGCTCAGGCAGCGCCCAATCCCCTGGTTTTCCCCCATTCACTGGCAGGCCCCAGGGGGCAAAGGCCAAGGAATGAGACAGGCTGCCCAGACCGGCAGGAGGATGTTCCCCAGTAAGACTGACCTGAACTGGATAGAATATTGCCTGCAGGGTGGGGAGCGTCTCAGTGAAGAAGTGGTCCCAGACGTCAGCCAGAACGTCCATGCGATTTTCACCTACATGAGGGCGAGAAGATGGGAGGGGAGGAGGAAAGAAAAGACCTTGGTCATTACTTGCAGGAGAGGCCAGGAGACAGTTCCACGTCAGGCGGAGCATGGGATGGTCGTGAGAGGAAGCTCATTACCTACTTTTTTTTTTTTTTATAAATATTTATTTAGTTGCATCAGGTCTTAGTTGCAGCACACGAACTCTTAGTTGCAGCACGCGAACTCTTAGTTGCGGCGTGCACGTGGGATCTAGTTCCCTGACCGGGGATCAAACCCGGGCCCCCTGCATTGGGAGCATGGAGTCCCAACCACTGCACCACCAGGGAAGTCCCTCATTACCTACTTTTGATCCACAAGTGTTACTACAGTAAACATGGGATTGGATGGGAAAACTCGACCGAAAATATGCCTTCTCTCCCTTAATCCAGAAAAGGGAGCTGAATTTTGAAAAGCACGCCATAACTGCTATCGTCACGAGAATGGTTACAACATTATCAGGCCCTGTGCTAGATTATTTATCTATAAGCTATCTCACGAGTAGACGCTATTACCCCACTTTACCTCAGACAGGCCAGGTATCTGGGCTCAAAGTCACACAGGTAGAAGGCCAAGCTGGGATTCCAGAACCTGTGCTCTTGCCCGTACAATCCAGAAAGATCATGTGCACAGTTATAAATTATTTTGTTTTTCATAATCACTAAGACACTGGCTTTTCAGTCTAGATTTGAGCTGTCACTTGAGAGAGATGGAAAGAGGGCTTAGAAACTATCACCTCCACCCACTGTAACTGGCAGGGCATTACTCTCTGAACAGTCACCTGCAAAATGCGGGACCTACCTCCTGACGCTATGCCTACCCTCATCCCCCGGGTCAGGAAGCCCAAGCCCTGGCCAAGCGCCACCCCCAGGCTAGATGGACATAGGTCACCCAACGCCACCGGAAGGCTGCTCGAGGGACTTTGCACCTGCAGGAAAGGCAGGCACTGGCAGAGCAGAGCCTGCACGGTGCCTGCTGTTTAATGACCTAGATAACAGAGCTGACTGGGCACTATCTCTGCTCAGCTGAGGCAGGGAAACTGGGTCAGCCAAGATTAGACCCTGAGAGATGCGTCTGGCAATGCACGGCGAGTTCCACTGAGCCGATCTTGAAAGAGTCATTTAGTGTTGTCCATCTATTAATTTAACGGACAACAAAAGCAGTGGCTGGCAGAGAAAACAGAACGAGGGCGTGACTAGTAGCTAGCAGGGCCAAAGCTGTGCAGATTTTGAAAGGTCAGAGTGAAATACACCGGAGAGAAATGCAAATCCACAGCGCCCTCTCCTTTCCCCCACCGTGTGCTAATTACACGTTGCTGGAATCGCTCATTTACTTCTCTCTGTCTCCTCCACTAGAATGGGAGTGAAGGCCCCGGCCCTGTCTGTGCTGCTCACCATTCTATTTCTAGCACTTAGCCAGACACATCAGTAAATCAATGTTTGGAAATCTTTAAATGAATGAATGGCAAGTACCGAGTGCATAGGTTTTTGCAGATACTAGGGCTGGTGAGTGGAAGGAGGTTACCTTTTAACCCAAATATGGGACAGGACAGAGCAGGACTTAATAGCTATAGCTCCAACACTTTCCTTTGCTCTTAGATAAAGAAACCACAGCATAGGCAATCTGGCTGGGGAGAGTCTGCTTCCTTCTTCTGTGTCTCCATCCTCTTCTGTATTCCCCTTGTATGCGACTTTTATTTCAGCCCCTCGTGCTCACCATGCCCCCTCCATGCCACAGGGCCTTTGCACGTTCTACTTCCTTTGGCTAGACTGTTCTCGCTCTCCTCTCTTTGCCTAACGTACATCCGTTTATCTTAATATTTTCAACTCCAGCATTACTTCCACAAGAAAGTCTCCCCCACTGGCCAAATCCCCCTATTATGGATTGTATTCTTAGTACTTGTCCCAGTTGGGGTTTTATATCTGATGGTGATTTGATTAATACCTGTCTCCACTACCAGGTAGTGAGGGCCTCGAGGACCTGAAATCCTATGAAGTTTTGTTCACCACTGTGTCCCTAGCACCTAGCAAAGTACCTGGTAAACAGTAGATAATCAAGGACTTCCCTGGTGGCACAGTGGTTAAGAATCCGCCTGCCAATGCAGGGTATATGGGTTCGAGCCCTGGTCCGGGAAGATCTCACATGCCATGGAGCAACTTAACCCATGCGCCACAACTACTGAGCCTGCACTCTCGAGCCAGCGAGCCACAACTACTGAGCCCGTGTGCCACAACTACTGAAGCCTGTGCGCCTAGACCCCATGCTCTGCAACAAGAGAAGCCACTGCAATGAGAAGCCCACGCACCACAACAAAGAGTAGCCCCCGCTCGCCGCAACTAGAGAAAGCCCGCGCACAGCGACGAAGACCCAACGCAGCCAAAAAAAAAAAAAAAAAAAGTAGATAATCAATAAATGTTTGAATGAATGTATCAATCACCATTCTCTTTTCAAAGGTAGGCTAGTTCACTGCAGGGAAGAGGTCAGGAAGTCAAGAGGATGGTCTGAAATGTTAGGGCATCCTGGTGCCTAAAACCAAGGTGAATTCCAACACCTGGAGAGTGTATCTCAAAGGAGAAAAGGCTATGCCAGCTCCTTTATTGATGGCCCTGATCCTAAGTCTTCCATCAGAAAGACAAGCAGAGGCCCTCCCGACTGGAAGGAAGTGACAGAGAAGCCTGCTGTTCAGTGCTGGTGCCTACTTACTCCCCTTCACCTCCAAGATGGAATACTCATCAGCAATGAAGTCATCCTTCAACCTGGCAGCAGGAAGACGCCTCTCCTGGGAACCTGCTGCAAATCTCAGAGAGGAGTGAAGGTTTTGGAAAGTGTTCAGAGAAGAACATCAGAGAGACACAGGCTAACAAAACAGGGTAGCCCTGGGAAGAAAGACTTAAAGGAAGGAGGTGACCCCATCTCCAAGAGCAGCCCACAAGTCAAGGCCTTAGCCCCCTGCAAAGATGAAATGGGTTTGGATGGGAGGTTCTAGATGACTGTCCTATAAAAACTGTCCTCTAGTTGCCATAGAAGTTTAGATCACCAGAGGTATAGAAGAGGTATGAGAAACTTCTTTAAAGCCAAGGTCACTAAAGCTCTAGAAAAGATTATGGAAAGTAACAAGGCATATTCTGTCCACGAAAGAGTACCACATAATGAGGGGCTACCTCTGTCCCTTCCGCAGCCGTCAGGTAGAGTGGATGTGTACAAGCCAGGTCAATAAAGGAAAGGTTGTTCAGTGATAAGATGGATCAAAACTCTATTTTATAGCAAAAGAATCCTTTTATCCAAATAAAATCTTTCTTGGAGTTGTAACACACAAAATGAAAAAGTAGAGATGTTCTGGTTAAAGATGTGAAAGACCCTTATAGGTTCCCACCTGCCCCTTCACTGTGCAGAAAGAACCTTGCCACCCAGACCCCAGGACAAGAAGGGACCCAGCAAGAATATCCCGGCCCACTGCTCTCTAGTCATGCTTTGGGGCAGAAACACAGAAACTTGGATGCCCTTTGTTTATCCCGTCTAGCTCTGTGCCTGAGTTTTCACTCTGAACGTAGCTATGTTAAGTGTCACTTGGATGACACACAGTCAACTTTCCCTTTTAAGGGTCCTTGACACTCTGGTTTTGCTCAGCATCTCTTTCATAATGCTGGCCTTCCGCATTTCCAGGAGCACGGAATAACTCCAAACGACTTACTACCGGGCAGGCAGCCACCTTTCACACTGGTGTACTAGCCTAACTCCAACACGCAAAAGGGCCACGAAGCTCTTGTCAAAGCCGGTCACTCAAAAATAAGGCCTCGGGTTACTGGGTATCTCTAAGGTTGAAAAAATCTCAGCGTAGTTGCATTGGAGGGAAACAAGGCTGCAGGCTCAGTCAGTTCTTGAATAGACAGAGGTTAATTTCAAACCTCTCATTTTCCAAAGGTTTGGTGAGCACTCACTGTGTGCTGGGCACTGGGACCTTGCAGTGTCCATTTCTCATGTTTCTTCCTACTTTGTCTTTCTAGGAGACACTTCACTGGACACAAGTGTCTCTCCCAGGGAAGGGGAAGAAAAAAGGAATGACCTACTGCCTGATAAGTCTGAATCTAGAAGTAAACTTGACCTACAGATGGAGGTCTCTAGGCTGGAATAGGAAAACAAAAAAAAAAAAAGGAAGGAACCAGTTTGCTTACCTACTATGTGCCAGGTATGGAGCTATGCCAGTTATACTTCTTATACTCCCTACGATCCCTAGTCCCATTTTATCATTTTAAAAATTATTTTAAAAAACCAAGGCTCAAAGAAACGAGAAACTTGCCAAAAGTTACCCAAGAAGTAGATGGTGAGCTGCACCAGGATCCACATCGGTGGGAGCTGAGATTAGCCGTTGGTGGAGCCATGGGGTCGGCCGACTCTTGCCTTTGACCACCTCCCAGATCCATTCAGTGCCTTTCTATCCTGCTAGCTTGACTCTAACACTTTTTTTTTTTTTTTTTTTTTTGTGGTACGCGGGCCTCTCACTGCTGTGGCCTCTCCTGTTGCGGAGCACAGGCTCCGGATGCGCAGGCTCAGTGGCCATGGCTCATGGGCCCAGCCGCTCCGCGGCATGTGGGATCTTCCCGGACCGGGGCACGAACCCACGTTCCCTGCATTGGCAGGCGGACTCTCAACCACTGCGCCACCAGGGGAGCCCTTTTCTATGTTTAGTAAATCACCCCCCATTGAGTAGGTGCCTGCTTAGCCTCCTGTCCCTCAAGTGGGTTGGCCTCCTGACATGCACCACCTCAAGAAACAGTATTATACAAAGGCCAATAGGAAATAGCCTGGATCAAACCAGAGGGAACAGCGTGGCAGGATCTGCAGTATAAGTTGTCCCTTCAAAGGAGACCACCAGCATGCATCCCATGAAAACCCCCCTTAACGGGGGTCTCCAAAGAGGCCACCCTAATTCCCCCTCAGTTCCCAAAACACAGTCTGACTTGCATTGCTGGGAGTGGCGAACTCGGGCGGAAATGCTGCCCCCTAGCTGGAGAAGGGGCGGCCGGGGTGAGGCACGCGCCTCTCTTGGACAGAAGCGTTCCAGCTATCCGAGCATAAAAGGCTGAGTCAGGGGCCCGCTGGACGGGGGCCGCCTTGTACTTGCCTTCACACAGCTTAATCTTCTCCTCCACAAACAGCAGTCCTTTTGCTAGAAGCTGGTTCTGCCGAAAGAGAACAAAGGACACAAGAGTTGGGCTACTTCACCGCGTGACAAACCCAGATCCACTCCCAGTGGGCGAGGGCACAGGGTTCCAGGCACTCGGGCGCTGCTCAAGCCTCCAGGCTGAAAAAGCCTTCTATCCTCTAGGAAGGCCGAGGCTTCCGGAGGCATCAGTGAGACAGCCCAAAGCAAAGGAAGGAGACGAGAGCCAAACCCAAGTGCCATCCCCGTCCCTCCGACCAGGGAATGGGCTGCCCCAAGCTTGGCTGAATTCTCTGGAAGGACTAGGGCAGACACCCAATGTCCTTCAAGCCCTTCGAGTCAAACTCAGAAAAGGGAGCACGGAGGCAATGGGAAATCATGCAGAAATAATGGATTTGTTTTATAAAAATGATTTTTTATAAAAATGCTAAATCTCTCACGCTAGCATGAAAGAGACTGCCCACAAGATTTTAAGCAGCAGTGAGTGTGGGTCTGTCAATGAGCGTGTGCGTGGGAAAGTTGTGGAAAGAGGAAGTCCCTTTGCAATTACAACTAACAATTGCTGAGTGTTTTGCACGTATCAGAGCGTTTATATTCTTCAGCTCATCTAATTCTGACCCTCCCAACAGTCCGGTCAAGTTGGTGCCATTACCCTGACTTCACTGATGGTCAGGGGAGAGGCTGGAGCACAGGACGCAGAGCTGGTCTTCCTATCTGCACAAGCCATGTTCTGCCCACTCTGCTTTGCTGCCTTCCAGCAAGTCTTCCCACCCAGACCCCTCCTTCCCTCAGAAGGCTACAGCTGGTCCCACATGACGCGGGCAGCCCCTCCAAAGGTCACAGAAGCTCAGAGAGTAAGAATGCCTCCCCACTCACCACACATCTTTAGATTAGCAAAGGCCTATGCTTATAGGGTAGGGGGTACACAGTGGTATATATCCTACCCCAAACCTAATGCGTTTCTTAGTACTCTCCTTTATAAAACCCTAAACCCTGTTACGGTGATGATGAGAGCATACATGGCAGAGAAGAAAGAACCTGGACATCAGACAGGGGTTCAAGTCCCAGCTCAGCGACTTTCTAGCTGTGTGACCTTGGACTTCATTTCCCTGAGTCTTGAGTCCCTCATCTACAACACGGCGTCACAACAGCAATTATCATAAAGTTCTTATAATAATTAACCATTATAAATACACACACACACACACAAAAACACACACGGTGTTTTATGTTCCCAGTAATCAGTGGAATTGGGTAGTGATGACAAGAGTTGCTCTTTTAGCCCAGCTATCTTCACAAAAGGAGTGGGAGGTAAAGAGAGTCAGTAATGAATGGACTTACATCAAATATATTAAAGTATTTGATCAAAGGTACTATCACATTCCTGTGACTAATACATATACACCAGAGTTTATAGATCCTATGAAAATTCACAAGCTATAACCTAATTTAAAAAGTAATTGGCCACCCTTCAGTTTCAAGATGGAACCCCAACTCAAAGTTAGAGTGACATCCTATAGGAGTCTACCAACTCTGTTAAAGGGGAAAAAAAAATCAATTCCTTTACTAGGAATCATGGAACAGACAGGTACTTAAGGTGAAACTCTGTGTTCTCTACCTTCTAGCCGAGCACACGAATCCCAGCAGCAAGAAAACACCACAGCACCAAACTGAAACGATCCAAATCAGGACTTTGTGCCACCGAGCTGGGCAGGAATGGACGGTGGAGGTGTTTCCAGATGGCAGTCACTCCCCCTGAATGGTTCTGAGCAAAGATCCCAATTGAGGTCTGAAGTGTCTGCCCGGGTCCCTTTCACTGGCCCAGACGAGGGCCTCAGGGAGTCCCCTTGGCACTCCGTGCAAGGACTCCTCATGCATTGTTCTCTGTCACCGCCTCTACTGCCAACACGGACACCTCAGCCTTCTTCCAGAACACCTACAAACCCTCCTTAATTTCATGTTTCTGAGATGCACCTACAAATATAAGAGAGACTCCTCCCTACGACGCATAATTTTGTTCCATCACTGTAATTATCTACATTTTAAAGGTAGGGGGGGCTAACCAAGGCACTGAGAGAAATAAAAGCCTAGTCCAGGTTATATCATTAGTTAATAACGGAAATTAATTCAAACCCTATATCCTATGTGTTAGGATTTTAGGTCCTTAGGAGTGAGGACCACTTAATTTAGTCCCCCTGGCTCTGAGAACAGTGCCTAGATCATAGGAGAAGCTAATAAATATTGAGTATATATTGCCTGTTTTGATGTTACAGACCATTCTTTGGTTTTAAGAAATCAAGATAAGAGAATATTTGTAAGAGGAGAGACAGTGAGTCTCTGACAGGAGTGACAGGTCCTTAAAATTCTAACACCCCTATGCATTTGTACACCTTGCTCTTATTTTAAAAATGGTATTTATTTTCATTTGATAAAAACTACTTTGCATCTTACGACATAAACTTTAAAAAGTGGCCTAGGTTCTCCTTCCTCCTCTTTTCTATGTCTTCCCCCTTCAAGGAGACATTTGGGGCAAAAAAAGAAATTTTTTTCAAGGAGAAGAAGTTATTTGTGTACTATGGAGAAATGGAAAACATTCATTTTAAAATTTCTCATGATACACGGCATAGAAATTCTGTAGCTTAGACCAAAATAACAGTAACAAAAACTTAAAAGGGGCCTTAAAAATCATCTAGTCATTCTCCCCTCTCCCCAGCCCTGTGGTCCAAATCAACAGGTCACATACAGTTTCCATAATTTTTAGGTGGACATATTTTCCAGGAAGCTAAAGCACCTTTCAAAAGCATCTTGAAAATGTTTATACCCCTACGCTTTGTAGATTTTGCTCTCATTTTACAGTTGAATAAACTGCAGCTAGAAGCACGGTCTCCATCTTTTATTTGGCATGTGCTAAGTGAGTTAGGATCTTCTGGGCCAGCCTGGCTCTAAGCCCCGCTTCCCTATCTCGCATGCTCGAACCATTTGAATCTAACCTGCATCTTCAGCTTAGCTGATTGGCTTGGTGCCTGCCCTCCACCCCACCTGGGTCTCAAACTGAGCCAATCATTTTCTCCCCTGGGAATCTGTAGTCACACGGGCCCCCTATGCCCCCAAGGGCCCTGTAATCCTGAGGGCCCGGTGCTCTGAAGGGCCTCATGCTTGGGGTTTAATGCTCTGCAGGTGCATCTTCACTTCTTAATAGTCTTAGCTTTGAATCTGTGTTTTGTAAGTGAAGCCTGCTGGGGAAACGGAACACGGTGCTGGGGCCCAGCCTCAGCTCACTCATGGTCCTGCCTTCTACAGTCACCCCAGGAGGGATTATCAGGCCCCTGCTCCGCACCCCCATTGCTGCTCTCCACCCTGCTGGCCTCCCCTGCCCTGCCCCACCACTGCCATCCTTCTATTCCCAAGGTGGTGACAGGGTTGCGTCGGCAGGGGCCCAGGCCCTGGTGCTCTGTGGCATCTTGGGGAGAGGCCTGGTGGCAGCCCCCCCTCCCTGCCCTGGGCTGGCAGAGCTCTGGCTTGAGTGCTGATGACTCAGCTGGGGGCCTCTCGACCACCCCTGAGCTATGTACCGAGAGCATGTGCCGAGAACAAGGTTACAATCTCTTGGGGGCCCCCTGTCCATGACGCGTTGTGGCCACAGGTCCATGGGAAGGGGAGTACCTTCCTCACCCTGGTGGGAGCCACATTTGCATCCTGCACTGGGCCCTGCAAATTACGAAGCCCACCCTGTCTGCTGGTCACTTCACCTAAGGACACACCAACTGGACATCTGTGGGGCTTAAGGCTGCTGAGACCTAAAAGAAAGAAAGAAAAAAGAAAAGAAAACCAGCCTGGATTTAGACAGCTATCTTGCATTGTTTGTCTTTCGAAGTGTCTGTCCCCACTGGCCTCACCTGCCAGTATTCCCAGCCCCAGACAAATGCCTGACTGTAGAAGGTGCTGAGAAAATGTATGGGAACCGAGCTGGAGAAGATCCTGACTTTTCTCTTGTCCCACTCCCTGCCTGATGGTACCAACCGCATCACCTCCCCAGCCCAAAGGCTTCAAGCCAAAGAACATTACACGTTAACGTTACTTGTTAACGTAACTAGCTAACATTACTAGTTACATTCAATAGCAGCCACCTAGGAAATGGGCCCATTGTCACTTCATGCAGCCCCCATAAATGAACTTGGACGGGGAATACACAGCACTCTAAGGAAGTGGCAGAGGATCCGGAAGTCAAAAACAGCTGACCTATCTGTTTTTATTAAGACATCAAAAACGGGCTGCCAACAGAAGAACAAGGCTCAAAGAAAAAATGCAAAAAACAAGGATGTCTGTGGAAAGGCATCCAAAACCATGGAGCCTTCAGTGGGTTGGAAGGACCGAGCTCATCCTGGGTAATCACGGAGGGTGGGCAGGACGAGGCGAGGACGCCAGAGGAGAGGGTGGGCTGCTGTAGTGCAGGGCTTGTCAATGTCAACCACATGCATCTTCAGTCAAGCAGGCTCCTCCTCGACCCGGCCAGAAGGACTCAGGAAAAGGGGGAACCAACAAGCTAGGGGGTGAGGAGAATGATGCTATTCCCACACAAGGTAGGAATTCTGTAAATGCTTAAGGCTGCCAGCCACCTGTTGCTTCTAATGCTTTAGCAGTGATGATAATAATGAGAACACAAAGAATGACGGTGGAGTTTTTTTATCGTTTTATTCTTTGTCAGGCACTGTATTATACCCTTCTCATGCATTACCTCACTCTACCTTTGCCACAAACTTATCCCCTTTATATAGATGAAGAAACAGAGGTTCAGAGAAGCAACTAGCAAATGTGAGACCAGAATTTGCACCCAGGTTGGCTGGAATCCAAAGTCCCAATCTTTCCCCCAGGATATTACTCTGGTTTACTTCAACAATGATTTAAAAAATACTAAGGTGAACAGCTATCATTCATTCACTGCTCACTTTTTGTACAAAGCACTTGATATACGTCCTCTCATCTAGTCACTGCATCAACCTTTTGAGGTAGGTACTACGATTACAACTAGATTACCACTAAGAAGACTGAGGTTCAGAGAGGTTAAGTAACATGCCTACAGTCACACAGCCAGTAAGTGTTCTAGCAAGGACTGGGATCCAGACCTTCCTGGCAGAAAGGCTGGTGCTTTTAGGCATCACACTCTTCTGCCCTCTCAGCTGGAGAGGTTTTCAATGCCCTTGCCCACAAGGGAAAGTAGATGAGATCCACTCGGTTCAGATACTGGGGGCAGCTGGCTTGGCAATTTCAGGCCATGTAACTGGGTTCCGCCAAAGCTTCCATCCAGCTGGGTCATTGCTGCTGCCCAATCCTGCTACTAGCTTCTCAACTTCCGCCTCTCCAAAAGTACTGTCCTGGGGTCTCCCTCTCCACTACCATATGTGATGTCTGGCAAGGCATCCACCTGGCTCCCAGGTGGATGCTATTCCCAAATGAGACATTCTTTCCCATCCCAGAGGCGTCTGGCAGCATGTCACTCTGCCTACTGCGAACTTGTATTCACCAATCATTCCATTCTAGGCATTTGTTTCCAGGGATAGCAATGTCTGCAAAAGTTGCTGTTGTTGGCACCAAGCCAGTGATGGAAATCATGGGCCACCTCCATTTTTTTTCTCTTCTGTAACTTTGAAAGTACAGCCATCATCTCTTAGGATGTCTACATTTCCTGTGAACCTGGATGCCTTCCTAGATAAGCAACAAAAAGTCTTATAAACACAACTCACCCCCAGGACCAGAGAGTTCTTAATAAACCAGTCCTGGGGCTGTGTGTGTGGGTGTGATGAGACCAGAGAGAAAGCCCCAGATGGGGAATGAAGAAAATTTGAAACTTGGTACAAGTTTAATCTTCATTTAGCACATTTCGCTGGTAAAAGGGTAAAATTCACTAAAAGGGTGAATTTGGGCTTTTTTCAAAGTTATTTTACAAGGAAGCAGGAAAATGGTCCCACGTCTGTTTTGCTGGATCCTAAAAAAATAAAGTAAAATTAAATTTAAAAGCACTGAAACTTCTCTTCTCTGGGGTTTTCAGGGGATATCTTCCAGGCATTTTTAACATTTAAAGTATAATCCAAAAGATTTTCTTCTGTGGCCAGATGGCCTGGGTTTGATCTCCGCTCTACCTTTTACTAGCTGTATGACTGTGGATAACCTTCCTTTACCCAGGTTCAGCTGCCGTATATGCTAAACGGTAATAATGAAATTTTCCCCATCAGCTGTCAGGAGGAATACATGGCAGGAAGGATGCTTAGAGCAGTTCTCAGACTTGAGCACACATGAGAATCTCAGAGGACTTGCTAAAACACAGGCGGCTGGGCCGCAGTCCCCTCAGCTTCTGACTCAGTTCATCTGAGGTGGGGCCTGAGAATTTGCTTTTCTGACACATTCTCAGGTGATGCTGAAGACGCAGGTCCAGGGACCACACTTTGAGAACCAACCGCTCAGAACTGCTGAACAATGGCTGGCACATAAATGCTTGAAAATATTAGCTGTTGTTACAATGATGGCTATTTTAGTCTTCCTTATAGCTGTGAAACAGCCTCCAAGAAAGGTCGCCCGTTGCTTTCCAAGTCTAACAAATATTTCTCAGACCTCCTACCTCAGTCCTTACTTCTTATGGCCACCGAGTTGCTGGATGTTTCCACGTATTTGGATGTGTCCACTTTTCCAGCATCTACCCCTGCCTTCCATCCCTTCCCCCAATGGTTCCCTAAACCTGTCTCCTGCCATTTCCGGCCTAGTCTACTTGGAAGTCACCTAATTTCATCCATTATGGGTTCCTGAAAACACATACCCATGTGGACCCAGACACTTACCTGATATCAAGGGGAGTTCTGTTCCCACAGAGCCAAAAAGGATGATAAAATCCCTAACTACACCTCATTTTCAGAGCTAGTCTTCAGGTGATATATTTGCAGCATTTTGTACCTACATGTTCCCTCCTTAACAACGGAATGTGTAATAACCTCAGTACAATGAGGCCAAAGAGTTGCCATTTCCGCATATACCCATTGATCTCCATCCTTCTCTCAATTATATTAAGATCAGTGGTTATCAATTTCAAGACTCATTTTTCCATTTTTCTTCATAAAATTGCAGGAAAGTCCAATAAAAATATTCAAATAATTGCATAAAATTCAAGTAATTGCCGAGGAGGGCAGCCTGAAGCATCCAGGGGTCCTCCTGGCAGCCCCCAGACTAGCACCTTTTCTCTCCCCTCTCAACAGCCAAGGGGAGCTTTAAGCCATCCCAATGTTCACAGACTCCCCAAGGCCTCTCTTCCAAGTACTGGCCAAATGCAAGATGCAACTTCTAATGACCTTCTCACCTAAAGACATCATCCTCTCCCCTCTTGCTTGTCCTCTCACTGGAGCCCAGCTCCTCTTGTTCCAAGTCCCTCTGTATACTGGCCCCAATTTTACCTTCAAAGCAGAGTATATGGGAATTGTGCCTTACTACCTTCTGCCCACCTAATTATCTCTTTTCCCCTTTTGGGAATCCCATTTGTTTTAGAAGCCTTCCCAGGTGGATTAAAGAAGATTATTATTTAATAATCTTAAAGATTATTAAAATAATCTTTAAGATTATTATTAATCTTAAATAATAAGATTATTATTAATAATAAAGATTGATAATCTTAAAGAATAGTAAAGATTATACTGGGCCTGTTTTTAAGCCTTTACCATCCACTCGGGGTTTCAGTTAACACGATGCCGTGTGTCCCCTATACGGATGCATCTACCTCCCTGCACTTCAGTTTCAAACTCCATGGTGACCAGGATGCTTCTGTGGGTCCCTCCTTCAGCTCCCTGCCACATGCCACACACCCTTAATGAATCTTCTCTGATAATGATGAGCTAAGGGGAAAGTGGCCTCTTGTGACTGCCACAGATACGAGCAGTAGATGGAAACCTTTACATCAAACATTTACATCATCCGTGCCCTACTGACAAGTATGGCGGCCAAATTTCTCCTTTTCTTAGGTACTATCTTATTCAAAGCCACTGACTACAAACTGAGTCTCTGTATCAAGTGAAACTCTAGTTCCACCAAAAATAATTTAACTGTCTGGGCTTGGGGGAAAGCTTTCGACAGACACAACACAACCAGCAGATGAAGGAGCACAGAAAGTATGATCTGTCACCTCTCGCATCCCCAGGCCCCGGACCACCAAGGCACCTAATCAGGTAAGAGAAAAATGCAGAGCATTTCCTGTCAACCATTTCCAAAGATAAAAGGAACCAATTACCCCGCAGAGCTGTCTCTAGGATATAGAGTTCCTGTCGGAAACCCCAATTTTCCTTCCGGGTGCAATTCAAAACAGACGGAGGAAAAAGGAAAATCAATACTGGAAATGTCAAAGATTTTTCTGGCCTCTGTCATATGGAAATCTATCTGTGCTTTTGTCAATCAAACAGCCTGTCTTCTCTGTGTGCAGACACAAGATAAGCACCATCTTTCCGCCTGCTCTGCCCCTGCCCTCACCTCGGGTCATTTTCATTATTCTTCACTGAAGACAATCTTTCTGTGAGTCTTTCTTCAAAGCTGCAAAATGAGAATGTTCACTTTCAAAAGCGGAGCCACGGTGATGGCTTTTACAGGTAGCAGTCTCTGGGGTGGGGGGTCTGGGTCCCAGGAGACAGACCTCATTGCTGAGTCCAGATGTCCAGGCGGGGTGGGGGTGGGGTGGCCATCTCATCCTCCACACGGAGGAACCCACTCGTCACCTTCCCCAACAGCCACGTCCATGGCATTTGGGTCTTACCTGTCCACCCCCCTGGTTCTGCTCCTCACTTGTCCCCAGACCTTCCCCTCTCCTCCTTGCTGGAGGAATGTTCTTTCTGGAGCCCATTCTGACTTTCCCTCTTGAAACTACATCCGGTAGTTGAGTGTGAAGGCTGAGGTCACCTCTATCAGCCTTGCCTCCTGGATTTCCCTCTTCATCTGAAAACCTCTTCTTGGTGTGGCTTTGAAACCAGCCCATTTTCAAGGGTGCCTAGCGAAGGACTTTCCACACCTGAGTCTCTCTTGAACCACCTTCACCACTTGGTCACAGCCAGGGCCACATACACTATTATTCTTTGTATACTATTTTTCTTCAATCAATCCACTTTTTTAAAAACATAAATATGTTTATAAAAGAAACCACAGCAACACCATTTACCATAAATAGAATGTAACTCAAGGATCAACTCAATCTCAACAAAATGATGTTATGTAATCCTAATTAGACATTGCTTCTAGCTGAAGACACTAATTTTGAAACCTGCTCTCTCTTCCTTAAACGAGAGAGATCACCAAGTCTTGCAGAAGTGTAACAGACACAATGGCACAAACGAAGACTCTCCCTGGCACGATCAGAAGTGCTAAAGGAAAATAAGGAAAGGAAACACTTACCACAAAGGCGAATGTTATTTAATACCATTGTGTGCAACTCCTAAAATCTCTCATGTATCTGTGGTGGGCAACCCCTCCCTCTCTCCCAATAAAGTTTATTGAGCATCTACTATGTGCTAGGTAATTTCTAGGGACTGGAGAACCAAACACATTTTTAAAAAGGCTCTGTGCCTACATGAGACTTAAAACCTACATTTTAATAAACAGTGTCTAGGATAGGCTTTTCTCCAGTCTAGCACCTTAAACTAAGGAAAAACCCAGATTCAAAACTGTGAAAACCAGTTCATACCCCACACCCCCAGAAAGAGACTCGATATTCACCAAGCAGTTTCTCTGATTAAGCACTCGATAAAAAATGACATGTGGTTACCAGCTGTTAAGTGTCTGGCATACTTTGTAAGCAGCACTTACTGTCCCCAAAACCTCAGGGCTTTCCAGATAAATAAATCCCCACCCAAATGCCCTTCCCCACCCATCCGAGGGGTAGCCCCCAAAGCCAAGACATGACTGACATTTCAAACTTGACTGAAACCACACAGAACCCTGTCTATTTTAAATGTCAATGAGGAAGGCAGCTGGGCTGGCAGGTTTCACCAGGAGGGATTGAAAAACCACTTCTCTGTAGTTGGATTTAAAACTCAATCACTAGAGACAGCAAGAGAAGAGAGTGAGGACAAGACTGACCTTTGAGTCGAGGGCAACTGAAATGATTCACATTTGTGACTAATTATCTCTTTTTTAATCTTTGTTTGTCTCTCCCTGGACAGGGGTTTTCTTTCAAGCAGCTGAGACATTTGCCCTGATTGAATTCCAGGCTTCTGCTGGGTCTTGCTTTGTCCAGATATAGAGTGGCCAAGTGGTCATTTTCTGGTGTGTGTGGGTGTGTGTGTGCATGTGAGAGAGAGACAACTGACATCTGTCATTCTTTTAAAGTGCACATAAAAGTTTAAGCTTCCTGATTTATGGAAGGAAAATGGAAGGATGCCTGTGTTGTTTTTAAAAGCTAAAAACTCTTTAAACTGTCTTAAAAGTACGCTCACCTGGGATACAGAATAATATCACCAACCTGAAACCAATTTATTATGGATTTTTATGTCACCTTCCCATTAAAAGGGATGGATTACACTTTAGAATAACAAATATGTATACAGTTGACCCTTGAACAACGCGAGGGGTTAGGGGCACCAACCCTCCGTGTAGTCGAGAATCTGCATATAATTTATAGTTGACCCTCCGTATCTGAGGTTTTTTTGTATCCACAGATTCAACCAACCATGGATCCTGCAGTACTATAGTATTGACTATTGAAAAAAATCTGTGTGGGGACTTCCCACCACGTGTCTTTGGATGGAGTCAGGAAGGCATCTCGCGTCAGTGGATTAGAAACCATCCTGACTGCACCTGGAATCTTGAACTCATTAGCTGCCTAACAACGGTGTCTAGGCAGGAGGGATGTTAGCTTATCTGATTCAATTCTATCTTTAACAGAACAGACCGAGAGGCTTAGTGACAAGAAAGAACTTGGCTAAAGGGACATAGCATTACACTCAATTAGGTACCATACGCGGAGTGGGAGGGAATGGCACTAGGAAAGCAGTTCTCCAAGTGTGGTTTGGGGTCTCCTGAGGGATCACCCAGACCTTTTCCACATGGTCAAAACGATTTCCTTAACAACACTAAGCTTTTATTTGCCTTGCATCCTCCGTTGAGTGTACTGTCGAATTTTCCAGAGACTAGGTGCAATATTTTCCAGATGGGCAATATCACAATAGACTGACTATGAAGCAGATATGAGGATCCAGTCTGCAGGTAGAGATTTGCAGACATATAAAACAATACCACTCTCCTATCCTTTTATTTTCAGAAAGTTATTTTTCATAAAAATGCCGTTTATGCTAACATGTAGTAGGTTTATTATTTGAATGAATTAAGGCACACAGTAAATTTTCTCAGGCTTAATTTCTAATATGGTGAAAATACATAGAGATAACCCAAATAAATGATCATTTTTAAGAGCGTAACGGGGTCCTTGAGACCAAAAAGCCTGAGAACCGCTGTCTGAGGCTATAGTCTCCATAAGAGCAGGGACCACGCTTGCCCTGTACGCCTCCACTGTCACTGCACTGCAGTGCCCAGCACGCAGTAGGGCTGCACTGCAATGCCCAGCATGTAGTAGGAACTCGGGATACATAATTTTGGATGTTGAAGCCATGTCCAGGTGTACAGTATCGGTCACTCCTTTAGGTACATGTACCCACGTGCACAATATAACACAAGCTCAGACCCACACAGCTTACCTGAAAATAGTCTGTAATGAACGATCCAAGTTCACTCTTCAGCAGCCTCCTGGAAAGAGAGAAAAACTGTCAAGCAGCCCTTGATGCTATAGCTCCTGGAGTTCACAGATGCTTGGTGAATTGCCGTGCTCACCAGTGGCACAGGGGCCGAGGCCAGGCCTGAGCCGGAAGTGTGCTTTCCTAGGTGCCAGTATACCCCACCCCCACCAAGGTCATTAGGGAATTGGGGCAGATGGAACTCCTAGAAAGCATCTGCTCCTTAGTTCACTTTAACAGATAAAGCATCTCAAGAGGGCAGCCACAGGATATCCCAATTCTAACAGAGGTGGAGGCAGGCAGGGGCACCTGGCTTCATGTGCAGCAAAAAATAAGGAAGAGAAAGGCCATGGTTTTGTAATTCCCCCTCATTTGCAGACTTTACGGTTTAAAATGCATTTTTCATACATTCTTCACCCAAGTATTGCAAAGTATGTGTGTGTGTTGGGGAGCAATTATTATCTCTCGTGTATAGATAAAGAAATTGAGGCTCAGAGAGGTCTCCCAAATAAGTCAGTGGCAGAGTGAAGATTCAAACCCAGACCTTCTGCAAATTCAACATCTCTTTGCATAACCCTACCCCGTCTCGCCTCCAAATCCATCGGAGACACTGAGCTTGGTACCGTGGTTTCAGTGGCCTTACTGCCCATCCCAAAGGGACTTAAAAGTCCTTCAAAGGAGAACAGATGGATTTTATTTATGCAGCACAAACATTTATTCAGCTGCTCTCTATGAGCCAGACGTTGTTCTAGCACCAGGCTTGCAGAAGTGAACAAGACAGGCGAGGTCTCTGCTCTCAGGGAGCTTACATTCTTGTGGGGAGGGGTGTGGAGAGCTAGCAGGTTAATCGATACACTCCCGAGGTAAGTGCAAAGAGTCTTAAGTGCTTAAAAAATAAAAATAAAACATGGTGGTATTGGCACCAGACCTCCTTCTCCCTGAGATAAATCATGGGACTATCCCTACTGCTCTTTCTTTAATTTGATCCAAATAAGGTGAGGAAGCTAAAACCAAGGATCCAGGAAAAAAAAAAACTCTTCAGGACTTCCAATAATTTCATTTACGGATCCCACCGGACACGGTTACTAAAGAGCAAACACTCAAGCTTCTGACAACACCTGCCGGGTTTTAACTCCTCAAAAAATGCATTCTCACGTGTCGCTGTAGGATAAACGGGAAGTTACAACAAGATGCCACAGTGTGCAGAAGATAGATACAATAAGACTGAGTCACAAGAAGAAGAAACAACTAAGATCTAAATTTCTGCACCAGAAAGAGCCCTGGAAAGCTGAAAACTCATGCTGAGCAAGGAAGATACCTTCCTTTTGCCAGGACAGAAAACGTATCTGTGGTGGACACCGCACTTTGAGATCCAAGTGAATGGCAGGCTCTCAGAAGGCCATCCCATCCACAGAACCCAGGGGTTCACCCAGATGTGGGTGGGTCTGACAGAGACAGGGGAGCCTTCGTCGGTCACTGGGCCAAGAGCAGGTGGGTCACGGCTGGTCTTCGAGGCCAGAGGCGTCGCTCAGATGGGACACAGAAATCAAGTGGGCAGCCCCAGAGGGAGGCCCTGAAACAGGAAGAGGCAGGGAGGCTGCTTCTGGCTGCTGGAAAGAGAAGCACCTCCCAACAAAGTCTTCATGGCCACTGGGAAGTCTCAAAACCATAGGTGAAGAAGCCAAGCTTCATCAAAAAGTGGAAAAGCAGGGCTTCCCTGGTGGTGCAGTGGTTGAGAGTCTGCCTGCCGATGCAGGGGACACGGGTTCGTGCCCCGGTCCGGGAAGATCCCACATGCCGCGGAGCGGCTGGGCCCGTGAGCCATGGCCGCTGAGCCTGCGCGTCCGGAGCCTGTGCTCCGCAACGGGAGAGGCCACAACAGTGAGAGGCCCGCGTACCGCAAAAAAAAAAAAAAAAAAAAAAGTGGAAAAACAAGTCCTCATAACGGGCTACTACTAACAGTTTCTTAAGCATTATCTCGGGCACTTACAATGTTAAGGGGTCAACACGGTTCTGAGACTAAAACGCAGGCTATGGAATTGGTGTCCCGAGGAAGCCACGCTGGGAGGACACTGTGTTCATGTAGATGCTTCAGGTAAAATGGAAAGAGACAGAGGTCGTCAGTACAGGTGAGCCTTCAGGGTCAAGAGCTATGGAAACCCACTTGGAGCAAGGCGGAGGAGTAACAATCGTGAACTGGGGCTGGACGTGATTAGACAGGTGGTACCCCAGGAGCACTGTGATGCTACACAGCTGAGGAATCCAAGAGATCTCCTCCCCTACCTATCAGGGAGGACGGAAAGGCTGCAGACTGCAGTGACAGGAACCCTTAAGTTACAGCCGGGACTGCAGCAATTCTGGCCAAGGCCAGAATTCTGCAGGGCATTACAGGAAGACAAAGCTTGAGGCAGAAATCAGCTGATAAAGGAGCAGAGATTAAAGAGTGAACTTGTTGCAACTGCCAAGACAAAGGCATAGCAAAAAGGACCCAGAAGCTAGCAGCAGCCGTACCAGGGGCAGCAAGATGGTGATGGATAAGAATAAAGAGGCAGGATAGGAAGAGGTGCTCCCACCACACTGATAAGAGTGGTCCTCAGTCCTTTACTGAAGCGGAACCACACACAGGTGTGGCAATCTGCTTTATATATGTTAAATGTAATAGACTGTAAGCAGGTATTGTAAGAGAATTCCATGTTCAAAACCCTCTCTACTAGGTATTGTTGTACAGAATTATCAGAACAGAATAGACCCTAGCTAATCATTTAAGTCAACATTCCATTGTCTTGGGTGGGTAAATCAGTAAGCTACCCTGTCCCTTACAAAATCCTGTCTTATTTCTGTCTGCACATGTTACGAGTTAGACAAGGTCAATACATACATGTACAGCACTTCCGCTGTGGTGAAATATGGAATCAACGTAAATGTGCGCCAATAAAGTGCTCATAAAAACCTGGTTCATTCGTACAATGAAGTTCTAAGTAGCCATAAAAAAACAAAAGGGAATAAGGAAGTGCTCTTAAGTAATGATATGAAAATATCTACATTACGTTAAGTCAAAAAGAAGCAAGATGCAGAACAGTGTGTATAATGTGCTACCTTGTGAGAAGGGAAGAGAAAATATATGTATTTTTTATTTACACGAGAGCAACAAACTCACTTGTCAAGTCTGCTCTAACTTGCTGTTCTGTCATAACTATGATTTGGTTTCCAAGAGACCCTTTGAACTGAAATATACAGTACCTTGATTTTTTTTTTCAGTATCTTGATTTTTAAGCACACAAAACATACATGCATTTTCAAAATTATATGTAAATGCACTGGGTTGTGTCTCCTCCTCTCCATCTTCCCAAGTAGGAGGCTGGAGAAGGTTGAAGCTGTTACTGGAAATTCAGTAGGGCAACAAAACACTTTAGCAAACTTTATCCCCTGAAGTTGGGAAACGCTGTGCTAGAGACACCAAACCACCTCGTTAGACCCTAGTCTGTGGACCTCGTATAAAGTGTCAAGTATCCCCCGCTGCTTTTCCACAAATATTCCTCATATATGCGTAAAGAAGCTCTGGAAGAATAACCAATAAACTACTGTAATAAAAGTTATCTTTGGCAGGGGAGTAGGAGCTGGGTTTCTGGAGTACAAGGCAGGGAGACTCTTCAATGCATACCTCGTTGTATATATAAATTTTTAGTACACTGTGAACACATCCTACTCAAAAACATTAAAAAAATTTTTTTTGAATTAACAATAACCACCATCAGGGTTACCAACAGATGGCTTGAGGCCGAGAAGGAATTGTGGGAGTGCATTCCCACATCAAGGGCACAATATCAGGAAGCAGACTGTCCTAGGGGATCAGAGAATCCCACAAGTCCTGAGAATCTGCCAATGCAAACCCACCCCAGGCTGGTAACCCGAGAACTTAATGCAGAGAGAGGGGGGTGAGGAGAGGACAGAGCCAAGCTGAGGACAGTCTGCGCTGAGCCACAGTGCGAGATCCACCATCTATTTCTATATTCTGTGTTTATTCTGCTTGCACTTGGATTACAAGGCAAGGGTACTTCTCAAAAACTCTACCCTGGTCTTAGCTGAACTGAGAGAAAGGGATTTTCCACCCCTCTACCTTGAGGTACCATCTCCAGGGGGAACTCATCAGTAGCTTCCCTCCAAAACAGGAACGGGTGACTGATAGAACATCGGGACCCCATGAGTTAATTCATCGAATCACAAACGTCTACTGAAAACCTACTCTGTGTCAGATGTGGTGTGAGGTGCTAGGAGAGAAGGATGGAAGAGTTCAGACAATGACTTCCTGCCCATCGGGACCCCTCTCCCAGGAGACAGGGGTACCATCTCGTCCAAAAAATGGAAAGTATCAAGGCATTAGGGATGCACAGACCTAAATTCACAGAGGGACCACTCACCCTATAACCATCCTCACTACATTTGCCTGTTAAGCTTGTAAAGCACGAGAAAGAAGAGAAAAGCAGAAGAAAGACAACAGAATCGAAGAGCCCGTGCTTGGGTTCCCTAGATACGGAAGAGATGGAAATCCTGATTCCCAAAACCTAGGACATATGTTCCTCCTGGGCACAGAGGCACAGAAACCGGCAGCCTTCCTTCCACTTTTTCCATCCTTTCCTAGGGTCTCTTCCCAGGAAATAGGAAAGTTATTACATATTGGAGCAAATAATAATAATAAACAAAAAACAAATTGCTCCTAGGATGGAGCCTAGCTTTTTTCCCAATTAAGGTTTACTAAGCACTTACTAAGTGCCAGGCACCATTGTCAACAACGTATATGTATTTCCTCATTTAAGCGTAAAACAAAACCGCTTTTTATACACAAGAAAATGGAACGGCAGAGGTTACTGAGGAGGGCATGCAGCAAGCTCAGGATGGAGAGGAGAGAAGTCTCACTGAATGTGAGGTCTGGAGGCAGCCGCCTGGGTCCGAAGCCTGTGGTCAACAGTAACCTTTGCAAGTTAACTGTACAGTTTAGTCCCTTGTAACTGTTTCCTCAACTGGAATTTGGGGATAGTAAGGGTAGCCACTCCACAGGATTATTGCAAGGGCTAAACGAATTAATCCTTGAATGGTATGCTCCCGGGATACAGCAAGGCTCAGCAAGTGTCACTACCACCATCATCACCACCATCATGACCATGATCACCACCACCACCATCACCACCACCACGACCATCATCACCACCACCATCACTATCATCACCACCACCACCATCACCACCACCACCATCACCACCATCACTACCACCATGATCACCATCACCACCATCACCACCACCACCACCATCATCACCACCACCATCACCACCACCAGCACCATCATCACCACCACCACCATCACCACCACCACCATCATCACCACCATCACCACCACCACCACCATCATCACCACCACCACCACCACCACCACCACCACCACCACCATCACCACCATCACCACCACCATGATTACCACCATCACCACCACTACCACCACCATCATCACCACCAGCACCATCACCACCAGCACCATCATCACCATCACCACCACCATCACCACCACCATCACCACCATCATCACCACCATCACCATCACCACCACCACCATCACCATCATCACCACCACCACCATCACCATCATCACCACCACTACCATCACCACCATCACTACCACCATGATCACCATCACCACCATCACCACCACCATCACCATCATCACCATCATCACCACCATCACCACCACCATCACCACCACCACCACCACCATCACCACCACCACCACCATCACCATCATCACCACAATCATCACCACCATCACCACCACTACCAGCACCATCATCACCACCATCACCACCATTGTCACCACCATCATCATCACCACCGTCACCACCATCAGCCATTGAGCTAGAAAGAGAAGGAAGTGGGGACCTGAGAGTAATGGGAAGTGAATGCTTATGTGGGACTCAACCCAAAAGGGAAATGGGGCATGAAGTTCAGTCAGAAGCCAAAAGGGCAGTAATAAGGAGAAATGAGGAACCACTCACACGCTGATCTGTACTATCTCACCCCCTTTTCCTCCAGGCTGACTGGGTGAGACACCACCCCAGATGACAGGATTTCCTGTTATTATACAGACCGTCATCTCACCCCGCACCATCTTGTCAACTCAACTTCCCACTTCTGTGGGCTTGAAGGTAAACGAGGCACAGCCCAAGCTGGATCTAGCTGGTTATGAGGTACAGGGAGGACCAGATGGCAGGCAGGGCACGGAGAGGCAGAAATGATGTAGACAATCACCTTAGATGTGAGCCACAATCTCTCTTGTGCACAGGGAAAGCCCCAAGGCAGCAAAATCCCAAAGGATAATGAAACAGCTTGGAGACAGGTGCCACAGGGCTAAAGTTTAGCCAGCACGAATGGGGACACCATATCAGTTGTGAAGTATTTCTGTGCCATTTGGCAATCCGGGGCTGCCGCAGGTACCCAGGCCTTTTGGTGGGATCTAGCCAGACGTCCTCATGGTCTAGGAACAGCAGGGGGCCTCAGGGTCCTGTGCCTGACGCTATAGCTCGTCAGTCAGTGCCTGTCCAACCTGATCATTAAATCCTCCTGAGATCACCCACCTTGCTTCTGCAATAGGACACGTTTCAAGGAGGTGGCGTCTTTTAAGCAGTAACACAGGGAAACATCCCTTTCCTCTGCTGGCCCATTCTATGGGGGCCTATCAGAGGTTGTGTGCGTAACTCAGATAAAATTCTAGGATTCTCACACCTCTCTGTTTTCTGCACCCCAGTGGGTGGCAGTGGGGACAGTGAAAAAGATGGAGAAAACCAACAAAAAGCATTTCCAGAGCTCCTAATTATGTCACATGTACACTGCTAAGCAGATGGCACAAAGCATCTTGAATTCTCCAATAGCCTCTAAGGTAGGAATTTATTTTGCAGATGAGGCGACTGTTGCTCAGAGCCTTCCCTGAGGCCATACACTGGCAGATCCCAACTCAAACAGAGGCCCATCTGAACATCAGGCAGTGGTACCCCCATCCCCACAGGGGCAGGCAGGTAAGGTGAGTGAGGGAAGCAGACGGGCACAGACAGTGGGGCTGCAGCAAACTCCACTGAAGCCAGCAGCCAGGCCTCGCTCCCACTGACCAGTTCCAGATGCAGCGTTGCCCGATGCAGACTTTCCAGAGAGGCCTGGATCTTCAGGTGGGATGTCCAGATTTCCAAACACTGTGCAGGCCGACCACTTCATGGGCCAATCCCAGAGGTTTCTGATTCACTACTTCCCTTCAACTAGTCTTCCTGCCCCCAGAGATGAGTCTGTTTCTCAACTAGAGCAGACACAAGGTATCAACACACGGCCAGGCAGAGCGACCTGGGCCAAAAAGAGAAGATCTCGCCTGCAGGCCTCCCAAACGAGGGCCCTCAGAAGACGATGCCCCACTCATCTGATGATCTGTTCATGAATCCACATCCAGGAGCATCAGGCCTAAATCTGGACAATGCCAGGCATGTGCCTCTTGCAGCCCACTTACTGTGTGTTGAGGAACATGGGAAGCTCAAGTTCAAGTCCCAGGTCAGCTACTAACTAGCTCTGCGACTCTGGGCAAGTTATTCCAGTCCTCTGTGCCTCTATTTCCTCATCTGTAAGATAGGGATACAGTGGCACCCGGCTCATAGGGGCGTGGTGAGTTTTACAAGAGTTAACACACAGAGCCCGGCACGCACTAAATAAATGTTCTGCTGACGTCTACTGTTATTACTACCGCACAGAATCTTGACTCAGCCTGGTCCCTTCTGCCAGCCTGTGGGTTCCATCCGGCCTCTCCTCTCCTCTCCTCCCCTCCCAGCTCTGCCCGCAGCTGTGGGTCCCAGTACAGTCAACAGACTCCCTCACAGAGCTGGAAGCATCTGAGGTGGCGCTCCCTTCCGGGCCTCAGAGAGCCAACTGACTCAGAACCAGGACGTTTCAACTCCGACCTGTCAGAGACCGAGCTCAATTCTTGGAACCTCCTCTTTCCTTGAAAATCTCTGGGGTTTCCTTCATGACACCTCCCTCCCAACAAGAACAGAAGCAGGGTGGTTGGAGAGAGAAGGAAAATGTGAGTTTCCTGCCTCAGGCCAGCTGCAGATAACTCATCTCTGGTTTCCGGAAACCTCATCTCTGAGCATTTATTTCTGCTGAGAAAAAAAAAAAAAAAAACCAGGAAGAAGGAGGGGTGAAAGAGTATGGAGAGAGTAGTGGCAAGATCTTTATATCCTCACTTGCCCTTTCTACCTGATTCCCACCTGTTCATCCTGCAGATTTCAAAGGAGGCATGGCTTTCTCGCATATTTAATCACGTGCCCAGCCCCTCACATTCCCCAACACTCTGGGTTCTACTACCACCCCACTTAGAACATCATATGATAACTGCCTATTCAGTTCCCCACTCTCACTCTGCCGTAAGTTCCCCAAGGGCAAGAACAACCCACCTCAATGGCTGCCCCAGAACCTGGCACCAGTACCTGGCAGAGTCCACAAATATTCACTGATTAAATGAAGAAAAGCATCAATGACCCCTCCCTCTACACGTACCCCCCCCCACTCCCACCAGCCAACCAAAAAGTGAAAGCACTTTTCAGAAACTACTTGCGTAGGTTCTTATAAGAACCAGTACAAATAAATCATGGCTTTCTCACGCTTTCCTAACTTTCTATCATCAGTGGAATAGTTGCCGAAAGGCATGTTTAGCAAGGGCATGCTTCTGTGTCAGAGTTTGGCCACTCTTGTTCCTGGGAAAGCTCGTGAAACCCAGACCTCTAACAGAGACGTGTGCCCATTGCCAAAATGCAGCCACATTAGAATTGAGGCTGGAGAGGGGCGTTCAAAACCACATCGATGCCCCAGAGAGAATTTAAACCAAGAAGACACTCAGGTCCAGCCCACACCAGTGCAGACGGACACTCAGGGCGGGCAGAATTGAGGCTGGAGAGGGGCGTTCAAAACCACATCGATGCCCATAGAGAATTTAAACCAAGAAGACACTCAGGTCCAGCCCACACCAGGGCAGACGGACACTCAGGGCGGGCAGAACTGTAGATTGTGATGACGAGGGATTTCACTAGAATATGTCTATGCTGAGGGGTGATTTTCAACAGAAAAGATTCTGGTTTATGGTCTTCATATTGACAGACCATGAGCCCTGACTTTAATTTGGGGAAAATTGGCCACTTGATTGAGGTGTGACATTCCTGATGAATTTGTTCTTAAAAGGTCTCTGCACCTGAATAGACATTTCTCCAAAGAAGACATACAGATGGCCAAGAAGCACACGAAAAGCTGCTCAACATCACTAATTATTAGAGAAATGCAAATCAAAACTACAATGAGGTATCACCTCACACCGGTTAGAATGGGCATCATAGAAAATGTACAAGCAATAAATGCTGGAGAGGGTGTGGAGAAAAGGGAACCCTCTTGCACTGCTGGTGGGAATGTAAATTGATACAGCCACTGTGGAGAACAGTATGGAGGTTCCTTAAAAAACTAAAAATAGAATTACCATATGATCCAGCAATCCCACTACTGGGCATATACCCTGAGAAAACCATAACTCAAAAAGACACATGCACCCCCAATATTCATTGCAGCACTATTTACAATAGCCAGGCCATGGAAGCAACCTAAATGCCCATCGACAGACGAATGGATAAAGAAGATGTGGTACATGTATACAATGGAATATTACTCAGCCATAAAAAGGAACGAAATTGGGTCATTTGTTGAGACGTGGATGGATCTAGAGACTGTCATACGGAGTGAAGTAAGTCAGAAAGAGAAAAACAAATATCGTGTATTAATGCATATATGTGGAACCTAGAAAAATGGTACAGATGAACCGGTTTGCAGGGCAGAAATTGAGACACAGATGTAGAGAACAAACGTATGGACATCAAGCAGGGAAAGCGGCGGGGGTTGGGGTGGGGGTGGTGTGATGAATTGGACGATTGGGATTGACATGTATACACTGATGTGGATAAAATGGATGACTAATGAGAACCTGCTGTATAAAAGAATAAATAAAATTAAATAAAAAAAAAACTAATGAGGAAATAAGTGCTAATGAGAAATGGGGTTAAGATCATGTGGAGTTAGATGACAAAAATCCTATATCCTGGCTTCTGCATCAGGAGGTAAACTGGCTCACTGTGAGCAAAAGTTGTTTTTAAATTAATATTTAAGAAAAAGCATGAAATTTCAGACTGCTAATTTTACCGTAATTACCATGCATGTTATCACAAATGTCCTTATTTTTTTAACCTGTTTAATTTATTATTTTTGTAAAAAATCTTTGAGTAAATTTGGTGATCCAGAAATATGTGCAATTAACAGCAAAGGCGATAGTGAAGGACTCTTAGCTCCATCCATAGGGTGTGGACAATGTATCAATAGCATATTCTGTTATGTTCTTTCAACAGCTATATAAATACACCAGTGAGATTAGACCACCACTTCCAGGGTCGTGTTCAGAAGCATATCTGTTCTTGGCAATAATAATGGGTAGCGTGAGAACCACATTTCCATTGTTAGCTTGAGGAACACTATATCAGGAATTTTCTTGTTTTCTAAAACACATAATATACACAAGCATATTGTATCCTTTAAGTTGCTAATCAATGTGGACACAAGTGCATGGAAAGGCATTATCTCTGTACCTCCAATAATTTTCATTTCAATAAAAATGTAAACTATGGCTGGACACTTTCCAGTCTTTTTTTCAAAAAAAAAAAGGTCTCCGCATCCTTCTCTTGATCTAGTAATGTGTTTTAGAAGTTGAACATCCTTAGTCCAGAGTTCTTCCTCAGAGATACCCCAAAGTCTATCTACTTAAGTTTAAACTGAAGTTCATTTTTAAGACATGGAGACACGTCTTAGAAGAAAAGATCAATTGTTTGTAACGACTGCATTTCAGAACCCAGTTATATAAAACTTACCTTCCTGGTCATCCTTCGCATTGGCTAATATTTACACAAATTCATATTTCCCAGGGAACACACTAACTCCACAGTTAGAAAGATGGCCAGGGCTGGCTGGGGTGACCCGGGAAAGCTGATTTAGGCTTTGACATTGGACTTGGATAATCCATCAAAGTTTATTACTGTTTGGCTGGAGCAGAATGAAGAACTGAGAGAGTCATTTCCTCTTGTTCTTTCCTCTGCAGAAAGGAGAAACAGCTGGCTCTCCTTGTAAGAACTTAGCCTCACCCACACTTCCAGGCCAGCACATTCTTGGAAGGGCCTGTCCTGGACCTCTCTAGTTCAAAGTCAGCTCACCTCATCCAAACAGCTAGAGAACTTTGTATACAGTACTGTTTATGGGGCAATTCATCACACTGCCCTGTGCTCTCATGCATGGTACTCAGCCAGCATTTATCACTTTATTATTGCTCAAGTTTCATAACAGGAATAATAATGGCTAACATGTATTCGGCACCAGATCTTATAATAATGACATTTTTAGCATTATCTCAGACCTCCCAACCACTATGATGTTCATGTCATTATTTTCCCCGTTTCATAAAAGAAAAAACAGAGATTGATAAATGAAGTAACTTGCCCATGTCACACAGCTGGCCTAATTTTGATCCCTCGTCTCTCCGAATCCAAAAGCCACTCTCTTAACAAGTTAAACTATTCTCTCGAATCTGGCAGGGATCTTCTTGCACATAGAACCGTCATAATTGATTGAAAAATGGGCTTGAGATGAATAGCCTTCTCTCCTTTGGCATCTTCTTCCCTCATCCCTACCGCCTCTGCCCCTCACCCCACCTGGTCGGGCCTCAACGCTGGCCAGTTTGCCATTGTGTTCTGCGAACAGGTCTTTTCACAGAAAAAAGAGAGTGAAGAAAACCCAAAACCTGTCTATTTAAATGTAACCAGAGAGTAGTATGTCTGTTTTGGTGTTTTAATTACTGAAATAAAGGCAGCTGTGTTTATTCCCATGTTGGCTCTTGCAGACGTGGGTTCACTTTATTTTACTTGGGACGACCAGGTCATACATATGCCTGGGGTGTGTTTCATGTTCTCAGTGATACTCTGAGTGTCTGTGCTGGGAAAGCCCATCTCTGTTCTAACCACCATCCTAAAGAAGGACAGAGGGCAGACGGTCCAGGACATGGTCATCGAAGCTCTGGCTTTTGACAGCTTTGAGTTGTTCACATCCAGGCAATTACTTTCAAACCCCAACCATATGTGTTTCTCACTAGCCTGAAAATTGCTCCAAACATAGAGAGGAACATCCAACAGCCCCCACTAAACCCAATACTGGAAAGGAGTGTTGGAGGAGTGACGTGATCCTTGGAGGGATGTTAAGAATCACAGCACATGGTACAGATGGAGTCCCAGAGGCCTTGGGAAAGGAACAAAGGCAGAAAGAAAGATCAAGATCATTGGCTTAACACTTCTTCCAGCCTAGAACCTCTCTCTCTGACACTATGATACAGTGCAAAGAGCACAGATTCCACTGGGGACCGAATTGTGTCCCCTCACCCCCCAAATTCATATGTTGAAGCCCTACACCCACAATGTGACACTATTTGGAGGTGGGGCCTTTGGGAAGTAATTAGGTTCTGATGAGGTCATGACGGTAGGACCCTCAACACTCATGTTGGGATTAGCATCCTTATAAGAAGGGACACCAGAGAGCTTGCTCTCTCCCCATCGCGTACACAAAGAGGCCGTGCGAGGACACAGCAAGATGGCAGCCAGGAAGAGAGTTCTCACCAGGAACCCAATCTGCCAGCACCTCGACCTTGGACTTCCCAGTTTCCAGAACAGTGAGAAATAAACATCTATCGTTTAAGCCTCCCAGTCTATAGTTACAAAAGCCATTCGGCAGCCTGAGCAAACTAACATAGGTGCCTACGTCAGACAGGGGTTCACATCCTGACTCTATCGTTCATAGCTGCGTGACCTTGGACGAGCTATTTTGTTTCTCTTGCCCATCATTTTGCCGATAAGCTATGCACTGAGAACAATGATTGTCTCTCAGGGCTGTGAGGAGGGCTGCATATGATGTATGTGAAAGGTGCCTGGCACTTTTCCTGGCACCTCCATCCACGTCAGTTCCCTTCTCCCCCACTTGGGTGTCCTTAGCGCTAGAGTCTGGGACACGACACCCCATCAGAGATGCCGCCCCATGTATGCTATGGCCGATCTCATAAATGGGCAGCCCGTTGGTCAACTTCAGCCCACAGATGTGTTTTGTTTGGCCTGTACCAATGTTTGGGGACATTTGGATTACTTATCAACTTTTAAAAGACAAAATTTCACATAAAAATCTCAATTTCTGGTTCTTCTTGAGAAATAAGATGGTATGTCACTGGACCTGCATTGTTCTGGGCAGGGGGGATCCCCTTAGACAGAGGGTGAGCTCTCACCTCCACTCTCCAGGCCGGCTTCACCCACTTAGACCTGCTGGCTACCTGTGGGCTTCTGAGTGAGCAGCCCGGGGTTAACAGGGCTGTTGAAATCTAGCGTGGCCCGTATTTTTCCTAGCTGCCCACAAAGGTTTTAAGTACAATTTCAGGATCAGTCCCCTGATGTGAGGAACAATTAGCACGTTCCTGAGTCACCGTTTCATTTATTTATACATCTATTGTGAGCTAAGGAACGTTCACGGAAAAGACCGAGATCTTAGTTCTTGGAGTAAAATTCAGCTCTTGCAAGCTGGGGGGTTGGCCGACCCAACTTTGCCCTTGTCACTCAACATCTCAGGGCCTCAGTTTCCTCCTCTGTAAAAGGAGGGCTTGGGTGAGATGATCTCTATTGTCTCTTTCCATATTTGTGGAATTATTAGGTGAAATTCAAGTGCCTGGCTAGAAATTTAACACAACTCTGTTTGCTTCCAAGCTCTAAACGTTTTAATGAAAGCAGAGCTCTTAAAACACCTCACTGACCCTTAACACAGGTCTTAACTAACTAAATGTAAACAAGACCTGAATAATGGCCTTTTTTAATGTTCTGCCCATTCCAGGGTTAGGTCTTCACCCTTGATGTTCTGCACTTAACACACCCAAGAGGAATGAACACCAGGGCATTAAAAGACCTGATGTTCAACCTCCTGTCCCAGGAGACCTCGGGGCTCTGGGCCCTGCTTGCCTCTCTGCCCGCATTTCACCAAAACACAAACCCAACCGCACCACCACCCAACCTCCAGTACTCTGCGCACGTGGGCCTTCTTTCAGTTCCTTGCTCGTTGCTACCACTGGACCTTTGCACGTGCAGTTGCCCCCACCTGGAGCCCTCTTCATCTAGTTAATTCCCACCGATCCTTCAGATGACAGCACAAGTATCACATCACCATTCCTGGCCTCCTTGGCAAGATCAAGTCCTACTAACATACACTTTCATCACATCAGCTGTGTTGTAGTAGCTGTCACAGGTGCATAATATTACATTTTACATGTGTGATCAGTTGACTAATGATTATCTCCTCAACTGAACATCAATTCCAGGAGAGCAGGGGCCACATCTGTCTTTCCTCATTGTTGTTTTTCCAGTGCCTGGCTAATAGGGAGGCACTCATATATTTGATGAATGAAAGAACAAGTAGTGGACACTACTGGGAAGATTCTCAAAGACATTAAACTCCTCAAGGACCATGTCTTATTGAGGGTTTCATCACCAAAACCTAACAGCAATGACAGTAACGATGATGATAAGAGCCCCAAGTACCAAATACTTGGTGTGTTCCAACCCTGTTCTTACAGACTATTTATGTAGTAACTCAATAACTCACAAGAATCTTGTGCACTGGAAGTAGGTGCATTTCCTATCTCTGTTTCACAGAAGAGGAAACCAAGGCACAAAGAAGTTGGCGAGCTACTTAGTAAAAGGAAGGACAGTAATAAAATCCCAAGCCGTCTGCTACCAACTGCTAGGCCACCCTGGCCTAATATGGCACCTAAGAATCAAGCAGGGCACAAGAAATGTTTACAGAATAAACGGCAGCTACCAGATGTCAGCCCTCTACCCCTGCACCCCAGTGACCCAAACATACATTACATACATGGACAAATGGACGAGCCCTCTCTGGAGCAGAAGTCTAGACAGATAAGGGCCTCAGAACTTAACAGTTACAAGAGTCTCATTAAAGCCAACAGAAGCAGCAATAGGAACCAAGCAGAAAACAGAACTTAAGGTAAAGCTCTGGGGGTGGGGTAGCTCCTTCCACCCCAGCTCAGGCCCACGGTGGGAGGGTCCCGGCCTGGCCAGCCACATACCTGATGTTTTCGTTCAGTGTGTAGAGCTCATTGCTTTGCAAGCCGCCCCCTTTAAAGACATTGATCACGGCAGTCTGGACGCTGCAGGGAAATAGAAGCGACCCCTGGTGAGTGGATCTGTCTCCCCGGGGCCGTTTCCTCAAGCAGCTCAGAGCTGAAGGTGGGTGGAAGGGCCGGGAAGCCTGTGGCACAAACACGGCCATGTTTTCTGTCCCTGGAATCCGTCACTTCCATCTGAGGGTCCTTGGAGAGGAAGGGAGACTGAGGCCAGGAGGACCCAAAAGTAGGCCCTCACCCCCGCCCCCGCACTTTCTCGCAGGCTGGCAGCCCTGCTGGGGGGCGGCCTTAAGGAAGGGCAGGCAGTGGGATCTACTCTCAGGAAACTGCGTGGCCACCGCCGCTGGGCCTGAAAGAATCCCCAGTGGCAGTAACTGCACGTAGGAGACGACTCAGGTCTGGGGTCCTTTCACTCAGGAGACCTGTCTTCACAGGGCAGCCTGGAGACCCAGGGCCAATAGGAAAGGATAATTCCTTGCCTTTTTAAAATGTTTAATTTAAAAAAAATTTCAAATATGGATTTTAATTGTCCTTGCCTTTTAATAGTACCCTCTGGGAAGAACTCCAGAGGGGCTGGCCTCACTTCCCCGGCCACTCCCACTCCTGCCACGGTCTAGGCAGAAGGGTTAATCCGTTGAGGGGCCCAGGTAAGTCTTGACTCCACGTTCTCTGGACCCCAGCCCAACATTTCAGCAAGGAGCTGATCACAAGCTTGTCTTTACCAAAGGTTCTAGGCCTTTTTCAATGGACAAGCCTCCATTTAACATCAAAACATTTCGGACACCTCCTCCCTCCCCATCATAAGGGTTGGGCATTCATTGAAAAAATCCATAATAATCCAAACGACAAAGAATTCCATAATGCTTTAAAATAGTGATGCATTGATTTATCCAAAAAGGAACCACACAGATTTGAAAAACAGCTCAGAGAAGGGCGAGACATACAACGGATTCAGTCTCTACTCAGTGCTGGGTGCACAATAGTTCAGCTGAACGCCTTACAAAGGCTAAGTGTCTCCTCTCCCAGCCACCTGTGGCTCCCAGGTGTGGATCACCCCTGCTTTACGCTGCTTAGTTAGCTTTCCACAGATACTGTCTTAGCTCTCCGAAGCGGTAACAGGTGACTTGAGGTTACTTATATGTTCCCACCCCCGGGTCCTCTTACAATTGGCATGTGACTAATGGGCATGAACGGTAACTGTAAGTTCTGATCCAACTGTCCCGGGCTGGTTAACTGACTCTGAGAGCCCAGAGGCCCCCAGTGGTCTGCTTTCCCTCTACTAAAACAAGGAAACCTGGGGAGAGGGAGGGGGAGAGGGACAAATTAGGAGTATGGGATTCACAAACTCCTACACATAAAATAAATAAGCAACAAGGATTTACTGTATAGCACAGGGAACGATATTCAATATCTTGGAATAACCTATAATGGAACACAATCAGAAAAAAGAAAACTGAATCCCTATGCAGTGCACCTGAAACTAACACAACATTGGAAATCAACTATACTTCAATAAAAAAAGAAAAAAATATTTTTTAACAAAGGAAAGCGAATGGATACAGTTGCCGTAGGGAAAGCACTCTCTTCATCAATCAACCCTACACTCACGACCTTCTGGAGCTGAGGTATCAGGAGATGCTGAAGCTCAGCCAGCCCCTGGCCCTGCTCTGGTGCTGGCAGCGCCCCTGTGCCCGCCCGTGCCTCCTGTACCTGTTCCAGGCCGAGTTGGAGCTCAGCTGCAGAGCCTGGCGGGCTGCCTGGAAGCGGGGCAGGTCGCTGAGCGCCGGGGAGCTCATGAAGCGTGGTCTGGGCCTGCGGAAAGAGCCCATCTTGGGGAACTCGACAGGCAGGCTGGGGGCGAAGCCGCGGGTCATAAGTCCAGGTGAGGGGACGGCTTCTCCTCTGGACCTGAAGGTTCCGACTGCCCACCCAGAGGGCTTCTCCCAGGACTGCTTTCTGGCCCTCAGGCTTTCTCAAAACCACAACGTGAGCCAACACCTGAAAAGAGAGGGCAGCTTTTGTTGAAAACGCCTAGGCTGAGCAGACCCCAACTTGGAGGAAGCTGGCTGGGGCTTCCTGGCCAAACTATCCTAAAAACAATTCCAGGACCCCACGGCACTATCTATACCCTGCAGGGTCCCATTCACAAGTGTTTACAGGCCTCTTGTTAGTTTTGGTCACTTCCCAAAATGGGAAGCCAGCGACAGTGGGTTGAAGCCAGTGCTACAGAAAAGTGATTTCTAAGCTGTACTTGACTTGGTTCCCATGCACGCTCATCAGAGTTTGGGTGCTGGCTGGGTTTCTGTAGACCCCACGATGCTGCACGTTAAGAGATGGCTTTTTAAAAAACAGAGAACACAAGAGTTCTTTGTCCTGGCACTGAAGACTGTCCATGACATGCCCTGACCACGGCAGCCCATGTGTATTGCTCAGTATTTCCCAAAGTGTCAGTGCCTCTTCACTCAGGCTCATCTCCTCACTCTCTCTTACCTGCTGTTCATTCATTCATTCCATCAGAACATATTTATTGGTTACTATTTATTAACCATGTGAGCTGTGGGGCATCCAAAGATTTCTAAGACCTAGTCCCTGCCTTCCAGAGGCTCATGAGGAAGATGATGGTCATGTATTTGTTCACACAATAAATATTTATTGAGCACCTACTATGCTCCAGGCACTCAGGTACTGGGGATACAATGGTGGCCCTGGAGAATGTGGTCCCTGCCCCATGGAGCTTACAACTGGCAGGCAATGCTCCATGCCAGGCTGACTCCCTCCCAGGCTTTTGATTGTATCTACCGTTTCCCTCGCCCAGAACCCCCTCCCTCTTCCTCTCTGCTTGTCTAAATCTAACTTACCCTGAAGGGTTGGGTTCAAGGATACTGTCTCCTGGAAACCTTTGAGGCTCCATGGTTAATGGCAGTGACTTTGAGTGAATCTGGGTTTGAGTCTTAACAAGGCCACTCCCAAGCTGTGTGACTTTTGAGCTCATTAAGTCTGAGAGTCCACACCTGTTAGCACTGCCAACTTCCCAGGACTGATGAGAGAGGAAATGAGATGGTGTGACATGCCCAGCAGAACAGCAGACCCAAGGCTCTCAAGCATCAGCTGTTTCTGTTCAGACTCATCTCCTTCTTTCCTCGGCACTTTGAACCTGTCCTTTCAGTCTTTTCATCTTTAGCGAGCCTCAAGTCCAAACTGACGACTTAAAGTGAGTTTTGAAACTGGTCAGAGTGAAGGACAGAAGGAAACCACCAAGGTCATAGTTACTTTTTCCTTCCAAGACTTTAAGGTTTAGCCCAGAAGTATTCTCACTGGCACCTCTCTCACCAGCTTACTCTGCTATGATCCCGAAAACAATGCTGAAAGAAAAAGACATTCCAGCCATAAATGCCAACTTTCAGGTTGGCAGGAGGGGTAGGTTCTGCAGGTCCAACTGCAGCGTCAGAAGAAGGAGGAACTGAGGTGCCTACTTCTAATGAAACACGCTGCTCTGGTCAGAAGGGGAGTGAGGCTGCTAGATGGGCACGGAGGCCGTCCATCCAGAGGGTGTGGGCGGTGCTAGCACTGTGGCACAGTGACAGTGAACTTGTAAAACCAAGAGCCAAAAAAGGAATGACTCCGCCCACCTCTTACAGTTTTTTAAAGGAAAGCAGACTTGTGTCCCATTTTCTTTTACAATCTCCTGCCCTTCGACCCATTCTCAGACTGAGCAAATAGTGACTAAACTTTACCAGTAAATGCTGGGGAAGTTGTAACAAGCCCGCTCAGTTTCAGAGGGTCTCAATACTTCCCCAAGTACCCCTGCAAGGTGGAAAGATCTGTGCAAATCAGTGAGTGAGGCAAAGAAGTAACACAACCACAGAAGCCCCTTCAGAAGCCTGAAACTAGCCGGCTTTGGGATTTGATTTGCCCAGTAAAGGTCACACTATTAAGAGAGGCTCTGTTTCACTGCCCTTCTTTAAATGGGCCTGTTAAGTGCAATTCATCTGTGTAATTACGGGCTATTAACTCCTTTTATGAGCATCCTAAACTCCAGGTGATGCAGTTGCCTCCCACTCAGGGGCACTTGTACGGGGAAGCAGAAAGGTGAGCAGAACGGATCGATCAGGGGTTCAGCTTCCGGCTTCCTGTTGAAACACCACTTCTCCAGGAGGCTGGGCGACACTGAGGGTCCCAGGGTGGGCTCCCGTCCCCACCCTGGCCCCGCCCGACTTCTCAGCTAACGCCTCCCACCAGGCCGCCTGCTCCAAGCCGTGTGTGCATCCTGCAAGACGCATGGGCAGACCCATGCACACACGTGACCTTTTTAACTAAGGGTAATTTTCAGCCAAAGGGATGATGACCACAGCCTCCTCGGCCTTGCATTAGCCCCACAGTAACACACAACAAGCAGCACCTCTGACTCATTCGTCGCCAGCAAAACCTGCCACCCTCAGATACAGCCAATGCAAAGCTGTCTGGGTCTCAACAATTCTCACTTCTGTACGGAGCCAAGAGGACTCCCCAGAGCACGCAGAGGAAGCTGCTGGGCGTGCTGACAAGAGCAGTCTAAAGGGAAAAGCTGACACACCCTGCATCCACCTGCTACGGCGCTGGCTCCTCGGACATCGGTTTGTCCTGACCTAAATAGGACAAATCAGAAAGTGACAAGACGGATGGGGCTTTGGGGTGAAGCCAGTCCAGGCCCCCATTTACAGGTGACGAAAGTGAGGCCCAGGGCTTCTCTGGCGGCGCAGTGGTTGAGAGTCCGCCTGCCGATGCAGGGGACATGGGTTCGTGCCCCGGTCCGGGAAGATCCCACGTGCCGCGGAGCGGCTAGGCCTGTGAGCCATGGCCGCTGAGCCTGCGCGTCCGGAGCCTGTGCTCCGCAACGGGAGAGGCCACAACGGTGAGAGGACCCCGTACTGCAAAAAAAAAAAAAAAGAAAAAGTGAGGCCCAGAGGAGCAGGGAAACGTCCAATGTGTCTGAGGGAGGAGAGAGCCAGGACTGGCTAGAACTCAGGTTCCCTGACTCCCACCTAAGCCATTTGTAAACTCCTTGAAGATGGGCATCGGGACTTACTCATCTCTGTTACCTCAAGCCTAAGCACAGTGCTCAAGATAAAAATGAAGAAAAGGACAGCAGCTAATAAGGCACCACTGCCTGCCTGACATGATGACAAGCACTGTCACAGTAGGGAAACTTACTCAGCAGGGAAACCCTGGCATCAGTGCTCATTCTGCCACCCACTGACTGTATGAGGCAGAAAAACTGGCCCCCAAAGATATAGTCACTTTTTAGTTCTTAGAACCTGTGAGTATTACCTCGGGTGGCAAAAGATGTGATTAGGTCAAGGATCTTGAGAGAAGGAGCTTAGCCTGGATTATCCAGGTGGGCCCATAAATACAATGACGTATCCTGATAAAAGGGATGCAGGAGATGGGAGACAGAAGAGGAGGAGACACAGATACACACAGAGAAGGTATGAAGATGGAGTCAGAGACTGGAGAGATTCAGCCACAAGCCACCTGTGTGACCTTGGCAAGTTTCTTGACCTCTCTGAGGCTCCATTTCCCCCTGCAAGAGATGAGCTTGCTAGCATGACAACCTCAGGGTTGAAGGAGGATAAAGTGAGTACATATTTGTAAAGCACTTAGATAGAACAGCGCATGGCAAAGAGCAAATGCTTCATAAGTGCTTGTCAAATAAATAAAATAACTTGTTGTTACTTCTAAATCTCCAAGCAATGACAGCAGTAGACACAGAGCAACACTTCCTCTAGCTTATGGCGACCTCACAAACATCTAGAAAATACTCCACTTGGGAGCAGGCCAGGCCTCTGAGCTCCCATGGTGGTCACAGTGCATCAGGGTCTTTGGTAACTCACGATGTTATTTATTGAGGCATGATGACTCTCAACTCCTTTCCTGCAGCGTTCTTTCTGGGCTGCAGCGGGGGTGGGTGTTGGTCACAGAGTGAAGCAAGCTAAGAATTACCAGCCCTTTGGCCCAGCAGTTCCACTTCTAAGAATGCACCCTACAGACATGGTCACGTGTCCCCAAAGACTGGCAGATGTGCTCATTCTTTGCAGTAACGAAAAACTGGAAACTACCAAAATATCCACCCAAAGGGGAAAGGTTAAATCAAGTATGGTACCCCCTAAATGGAAGAGTTAACATACCATTAAAATTAATGCGAATGCCTGTAGTTCTGAAGGAGCAGTGGTCACTAGAAGCTTTGGAATCAGACAAACCCTGGCATCAATGCTCATTCTGCCACTCACTGACTGTATGAGGCAGAAAAACTGGCCCCCAAAGATATGTCACATTTTAGTTCTTAGAACCTGTGAATATTACCTCGGGTGGCAAAAGATGGGATTAGGTCAAGGATCTTGAGAGAAGGAGCTTAGCCTGGATTATCCAGGTGGGCCCATAAATACAACGACATGTAACCTGATAAAAGGGATGCAGGAGATGGGAGACAGAAGAGGAGGAGACACAGATACACACAGAGAAGGTATGAAGATGGAGTCAGAGACTGGAGAGATTCAGCCACAAGCCAAGGAATGCTGGCAGCCACCAGAGGAAGCTGAGAGAGGAAAGAAATAGATTCTCCCAATGCAGCTCGAAGTTGGTATACTGTGAAAAAAAGAAAAAGAGATTCACCCCTAGAGCCTCCGGAAGGAGTGTGACCCGTGACACATTGATTCTGGACTTTTGACTCCAGAACTGTGAGAGAATACATTTCTGATGTTCTAAGGCACCACGGTTGTGGGAATTTGCTATTGCAACCAACAGAAAGAGAAGATACTCACTCTGTGTCCCTGAACCACTCTAAACTGCAGTCTCTACCTCTAAAACACGGGAACTTGGAGAGTTGTGGTGCCGATGAGAAAGATTATCTACGAGGTGCTTGGCAGGGTTCCTGGAACTATGCAGGTGCTACCACAGGTGCAGTGGCGGTTCAGAGCAAAGGGGCCAGAGCCAGGCCCCATGTCACCACTTCCAGCCAAGGCAGGCGATTTAGGATTGGTGGGGGTCTGGATGAGATGATTCAAGTAAGGCTGAAAATAGTCTTGGTGCAGCAAGTGCTTGATATATGCTACCTATTGTTTATTTTTATTACTGCCACCATCACTGCTGTATTAGCCTGCTCAGTCTGCTATAACCAAATACCACAGATGGGATGGTTAAAGCAACAGAAATTTATTTTCTTGCAGTTCAGGAGATACAGGTTCAAGATCAAGGTGTCAGCAAGGTCGGTTTCTCCTGAGGCCTCTCTCCTTGGCTTGCAGATGGCCACCTTCTCCCTGTGTCCTCACGTGGTCTTTCCTCTGTGTACATGCATCCCCTGGTGTCTCTTTGTGTGTCCAAATCTTCTCTTCTTATGAGGACACCAGTCAGATTGGCTTAGGGCCCACCCGAACAAGCTCATTTTAACTCAGTCACCTCTGTAAAGGCCCTATCTCCAAATACAGTCACATTCGAAGGTACTAGGCGCTAGGTCTCAACATATGAATTTGGGGGGGGACACACTTCAGCTACAACCCCCACCATCATCATTGTCACCGCCACAAAACCTTCTTTGCCTAAAGTCTCTGAGTTACAGAAGCCACAGTGTCTCAGTAGATATTCCCTTGTGAAGGACCGATGAGGTTACTAACATTTAGAAAAATGTGCTTCTAAGATGGTTTAAGGGGTTAAGTTTTGGGTGCTGGAAGCGTTCACTTCAGTAATCTGGAAAGCCGGGGTCCTGTGTCCATGATGCGTGAGGCAGTTAGAGGGTTACTGGGTGCTGCCACTGGTCTTGCTCTCCCAGGCTCACTGCACAGGGGTCTCTTTGGAAACCTCTGCACTCACGATCCAGAATGTGTTTCTTGGAGAAAAAGAATGTGGTTTCTTGCCTTCTCCTCCCAGCTTCCAGGGCCAGGGCACGGAGAGGGGTGGCAGCTTTCGGGCCGGGCCAGTAGGCAGAAGAAGGTGGTACACTCAGTGGAAAATGCAAATGAATTCTACTAAGGCTCCAGCCCTCGACTCTGAAAAGGGAAGTAGGACCATGGCACAACTTAAAATAAAGAAGTGGGTGGCTTACAATGACTCTGAGGCTTCCAGGAAAAAGCCATTCTGAGTGGAAATAACAAAGAAGTCAAAGAAAACTGGGTACTCAGTCTGATGTGGCCGCCCAGAAAATGGAAAACGAGGAGAAACCAGTTCCCAGGGAAACCAGACAGAGAGCCCATCTGACACGTCCCCCCACCCCCGCCCCCAGGAGACCCTGCAGGCAGGAAGCCCAGTGTGGAGCTCCTTCCCTGGGACACAAACACAGAAATGAAGAGGCAACGTCCTTAAGCTGCGTCAGGATTTAGATACTATCATTCAACTTCACCCATCCATTCTCTAACTGGCCAGAGAGATCTTTATAATGATGAGAGCGGAGAATGATAGCACGTTCGCTGAGGGCGAAGTAAGGTGCAGGTACTTGACATGTATGATTTCGGTGTTTCTAAAATAAATTTAGGGGATCTTGACCAAAATCCTTTAATGATATAGATTAGAACAGAAAATATCAGCGTGCACTGCATTTGGGAGAAACGTGTATATTACACGTGTACTCGTACTGAGTCTAAATGTACCAGTATTTCCTACTGTCTGTAACATTCAAAATGTTTGGAAAGCCCTGTGTGCCATCGCCATCCCCATCTTACAGAGAAGGAAATGGAGGTGCTGCTTAGGACAAGAACCCGACAGCCCAGTGCCTGTGATGCTTATGGCTGATGTTGCTTCAATGACTTCAAAGGCTCCCCACAGGTCTTAGAATAAATCCCCAAACCTCAATCTCACACTCTCACCTCCCTTCACTCTGCATGCCAGCTCATTGACTTTCCTTCATTTCCCCTAATACCACCCACTCTTTCCTGCCCCAGGACCTTTGCACATGCTGTACCCTCTGTGTGAAATACTTCCCACTCACTTCTCCAGGCTCAAACCTGTACACCCTTTATTGTCTAAACTTCCTTTGCTGAGAAAGGCCCTCCTCCCCCTCCCCCATGATCAGGTCACATCACCCCATAGAGCACCCTCCTCCCCTCCTTTGTTGTCATATCACAATCTACCTCAATAAATCACTACAGAATTGTTTCTTATTGTTTTTATGAGGTCCATAAGGTCAGGGACTATGTCTATCTTGTTCTCAAGTGCATCCCCAGAGCTTGGTATAGTGCAGGAATTCCACAGATATTTGATAAAAGAGCAAATGAACCAGCCCTCTGAGAGGTACTATTGCTGGGAGACACAGAAACTATAAGCAAGTGTCAGCTGAGGATACCGGCACCTCAAATTACATACAGCTTTACTGTATGAAAACATCCTGGTATTGAAATCTGACAAACGTGGGTTCAAATCCAGTCTCTACAATTTATTAACTGGGTGACCTGGATAAATGGCTCAACCTCTCTGAATCTCAGTTTCCTCATCTGTCAAATGACTGTGATACTTACCTCGATGTTGTTAACATTAAATGAGACAGCCCAGACCATGGCCTGGCCCACAGTAGGGGTCCCCCAAATTGTAGCTAGTATTAAAATTTGTATAGAACACTGCTCTTCACGAAGCCCTCACAGGTCCCAAAAGGTGACACCCAGCCATGGTGTGGGGCAACAGGCACTCTCACGCCCTGCTGGAGGGACAGCAGTCTGGGGCAGCTGCTATGGAGGGAAATTTGACAAGGTCTACCAAAATAACAACGGCTGTACCCTCAGACACAGCAAGTCTACTCCCAGTAATGTTATTCCAGGCATGTCAAGTGGCTTATGGAACCAGCCTTTACTACAGCCTTCTTCATAACAGCAATGGGTGGGGAAGACCCTAAATGCTCAGCAACAGAGGACTGACTATGTCAACTATGGGATCCCATACTCTGGAATCTAAGAAAGAAGGGGAGAGACAGGGACGCTCTCCAGGGGACACTCTGAGTGAAGCGTGTTGAAAAGCTAAACATAGAATCATTTGTATATTAGGCTCCCATCTACATAAAAAACATGAAAAAGAGTATTTGCATATTTTTGCATGAGCATAAAGTATCTCTGAAAGGACAAACCAGGAACTGGTAACACAGGTTTTCCCCAGGAAAGGAGCTGGGTGGTAGGGATACAGAGGGCAACACTTTTCTCTATAAACCCTTTTGTACCTTTTGAATTTTGAAACATGAAGATGTATTACTTATTCAAATAAATAAGTAAAAACAACAGTGACCGCCTCCTACTTCCCTCCCTCCTCCAAAAGTAAAAATCAGTAGAGCTTATATGATTTGTTCAAAGTCACTCAGCTATCGGGGGCAGTCAGGATTCAAGCCTGGCTCCTGTTCCCCAGCGCAGTCCTCTATCCATAACTATCCATTCACTCATTCATTCAACGCAAATTTATTTATTCAGCACACTTACGCTATAAAAGGAGCTGCCTTGTTAGGGATACGTGGGCCAGAAAATAAACCCTGGTAAGAAAAGAAGATGAAAGGAAGAACCAATTTCTTTCTGTCTTTGCATCATGCATCACAAACAAGCCCAAAGGGCTGAGCCTGGCACATCCCAGAGAGTGGGCAGGACCAACCCAGGCTAAAGGAGCCAGCCATTGCTCAATCCAATCTGGTTTTTGCCATCTCAGTATAAAAGCCCAGCAGTCCCAGATCTGAATTTTCGAAGAGAAGCCCCAAATCCAGACTTTTTAAAATGTTTAAATCACTTGATATGTAAGTTTGGCAACTAATTCACCAGGCCGACTAACACTTTGGGGGCCTCACATATAGGTTGGTGACCTTTATTTTATCCCATCGTAGCTATGACCACCAAACCTTCGCACACCTTTTACCCAGAGCCTAACGGGGGTGTAACGTAAGCCAGCACTTACCCAGCCACTGCGGCCTTGGGTAAGTCACTTCCCTTCCCTAAATCTAGTGACTTCTCAGCTAGTTAAGAGTTTGGCTTTGCTGATGGCCATGATAACCTCTCAGCATCACCAGCCATGCATTCAGTCCCTACCCTGTAAGTCACACAAAAACGGGTGCCTTTGACAGACTTGGAGGGGGATCAGACCCTGACACAGTGCATACACAGAACCAGCCCTCAGCCAATGTATCAGCTCCTACCTGCCACATCATCTAGTTGACCAGCCTCTTTAACCAGCCAGTTCTCTCTCTTATCTCACTCTTACCCCATCATCAATTCCTCGGTAGAGCCACAAGCAACCCCCCACCCCCATATCACATACACACCGAGGTATACTCTTCACCAAGGAGAGCCAGCAGCACCTGGGATTTCACTGAAAGAAACACACACCAAACAGAACCCTCTAAGCCGACCTAGGAAACCAGATTTGAACTATCCAGCCTCCGCCCATGGGATGGAAACCAAGTCAGAGGTAGGTTTTTAAGAGCAGTGGGACCATTTTGCAAATCAATTGCCTACCGTGCCGATTTTGCTATTGGTGTTGCTCCTAAGAATATACTAACCATCATCAGAGGCTGGTCATGACGGTGGCATGGTGCCGAGCCTCTACGGGCATCTATCACCTTAGTTCATTTCCACCCTAAACCAGCCTACAGGAAGTAGGTTTTGTTATTCCCATTTTGCAGAGGAAGAAACTGAAGCCTGGAAATTAGCTTGCCCAAGGTCAGAAGACTACTAAGTGGGACCAAAAGTCAAATCCTACCTGATTCCAGGGCCTGAACTCCCAACCCTCTGTTTTAACAACATTCCTGTCTGCCACACAGTCACCACCCATGCCTTCCCTTCTCAACCATCACCAACAGCTTCTTACCAGGTTCAGGCAGCCTATATGCTCTGTCCCTTACAGGAAGGAAGCTTCGTTTCTTCATGGTACCTTCAAGCGAGCTGAAGTCATTGTGTTTACTTGTTCACTGTCTGACTGGCCCTGAGAGCACGTAAGTTCCTTAAAGACCTGTAAGACCTTGCTTGTCTCGTTCACTGCTGTATCCCGCTATGAGCACAAGGCTGGGCATATAAAAGGTGCCCAGCAAATAATTTTGAATGATGGGATGAAATGTGGACTTCCAAGCCAGCAGAAAGAGCAGCCCTCCCGTTTCTGGGGGACCAGAAAAATGCCCTTCCTTCTGCCTGAACTGGGGTCCGCCTAAGCATTATTGGACCTGGGTCACGCGGGCACAGAGTCCTGGGTCTGCATGCTGGTCAGTGGATCCTACAAACACAGCAGAGGAAGGTGACTCTGCAGAGCACAGCACGCTCTTTGGGATTAAGGACAAAACTTCGCAACTTTGAGGAGACAAAAGACAGCCAAGAGACAGACACTCCCACAAACAAGAAAATGTTAAGGGTCAAGTCTGGACTATGGAAAAGGCTCAACAGGAAGAATGAGGCAACTTTCTCAGCGCTCCACTGGAAACCGAGCGCAGACAGAAGAGTCTGGGAGCCTGAATTTGTGCAAGAGTAAATAACGGCACCAACAGGATGCAGGCGCATGTTTCTCTGTTTCAAAGTGTTGCCTAAATGTCCACAGGACTCAGAGCACTGACAATTCAGATCCATCTAGAAGTGATTATTTCATCCCATCATCATCATCACCCAGGCCTCAAACCACAGTATAATCACCAGAAAAATCCCCTCCCGTGATACAAGTCAAGCAAAACTGTGGGGAATAACCACACATCTTATCACCTTCTCTATAAGCCTCACTTTGAAGAGGGCGGTTCTTGGAGTGCAGATTGTTTGGGTGTGGCCTATAAACGCCATCCAGAGCAATTCTGCAGTGCCTCCCAGAGGATAAACCAAAAGGCTAGACACCAGCAGTAGCCGAGACCGACCGTGATGTCTGCAATTACATCGCTGACATGGAACATACATAAATCCCTGGGGGGTGACACAGCGGTCAAAAGCTACTGTCTGGCAGCCAACAAGAGTTTTCAGTGTGGGGAAATGTGCTCTAGGTTAACATGTGCGATTTATTAAAAAATTAGCTTCACTCTCCCGTTGCAGAAACAGGATGGAGTGCTTTTTCGTAAGAAAAGGAGATGAAGGGAAAGGGCACTTCTTCCTATGTCATGGGGCCAAGTGTAAACAGCACTGGATAGAGAGTCAGAAGCCTGAAGGGGCTCTTGGGATATGATCATTTCAGGGAGGTCATGGGTTCGATTCAAGTTCATGCAACCACCACATGTTAGAAGGTCCGCTGTGTGCCAGGATCTAAGTAGAGGAAGCCATATGGGGCAAAGAAGAATAAAGTATCTGCCCCCAAGGGGCTCAGGGGCTCGCAGGAAATACTCAGAAGTAATGTTATAAATGCAAGTCGACACTGAGGGCTGTAACTGAAGATGGACAGTTGAGACAAGATTGACGCACAAAGGTTAAATCACCTTCTCCAGTTACAAAGTAAAGTTAATGAAAGGTCAACCGAAAATACATGCTCTCCATTTTCTTGTGTTTCTCTAAAGAATATGGGCGCTGGACACTGGAAAGGAAATTTGGGGAAGGAAAAGCAAGCTTTCAAAGGCAAAGCTCAATGAGTATCCTTTTTTTTTTCATCTGTGACAGAAAAGGATGGGACAGAATATCGCATTTTAATAAATAGCTAGTGAGTATCCACTACCCAGGATGCAAAGAGGAGCCAGATGTTGTCCTACCAGTGATAAAGAAAAGAGAAAAGAGGAAGAGTAATTTGGTCACGATGAAAGAAAAACACAGGAAGGCCTAAAGCTGAGATGGCAAACTCAGTGCCTACAGGGGCCAAGGCAGAAAACACAACCACGCTTAGAAGGCCAGGTGGGGACCATACCAAACTAAAGAGAACATTCAGTCTTCTTTTTGTATTTTTAAAGAAAAACTGGAAACCTGTGTTTATATGTCAAATCTCCCAATTTTTAAATACTGGAAAAAATAATCTTTTTTTTTTTTCAAAACACGACTCAAACCAAACAAGACATTTCTGATGCCAGAGTTTGGCTCCCGGGCTGCCAGTTTTCGACTGCAGGAAAACACGCACAGCTCCTAACTACCAGCGCTGGAGGAATAATGAGGGAAAAGTGTGGAGGTCACTTAGGCAGACCTGTGGGAAGATGAATCCAGTCCTGGGAAAAATAAATAAAGTAATTGAACAAATAAAATGAAACTCCAGGGGCCTGTGGTATAACACTCACCACTGACATCTGCACAGCACTTTATACAGTCAGCCTTACATATCTGCGGGTTCTGAGCCCTCGGGTACAGAGGGCCGAACGTAAAGAACTTGAGCCTGTACCGAACTTGGATTTCGGTACAGGGAAGCGGGGAGAGGTCCTGGAACCAGTGCCCTGAAGATACTGAGGGATGACTGTAGTTTCTAAAGCTCATTTTCATGTCATCTCAGTTGATCTTCCCAACAACCCTCCGAAGTAGGCATCATTATGACCTCTATTTTAGAAGTGAAGAGTTTCTGCTTGGGAGGCCAGAGGAGCAACTGGTCCCACAGCTATGGAAGGATAATAGCACCACGACTCAAGTCTGGGACTAGTACTTTTCCAGAATTTCAGAGAAGAACTCCAGACTATTGTATTTTCTAGACATCTTCCAGGGGATTCTGAGTACAGCCAGGATTGATAACACTGTTCTAGGGAGAACCAATGTTCTCAACCAGGGGTGATTTTGCCCTCCTCTCCTCCTGCAGGAGACATTCAGCAACGTCTGGAGGTATTTTTTGGCTGCCATACTGGGGAGGTGTGAAGGGTACTACAGGCATCTAGCAGGTAGAGGTCAGGGATGCTGTTAAACTTCCTACAATGCACAGGACAGCTTCCCACAACAAAGAATTGTTCAGCCCCAAGTGTCAATAGGGCCAAGGTTGAGAGACCCTGGTCCAGACTCTAGTGCCTGGCTACATAACCAGCAACCTGAGAATCAGCGGAGTCAGCATCACCTGGGAGCTTGTTAGTCATTCAGGCCCCAACCCAGACCCACTGAATCAGGTTCTGTGGCTTAACAAGGTCCCCAACCGGGTAGGCACTTGGAGAAGCACTGCTCTAAACCACACTTCCTTGGCCATCACAGAATTTTAGAATAGGAAGGAACCTTCACGGGAGACCAATCTCGTTATTTTGTAGAGAGGAACACTGAGCAACTGGCCCAGGGTCAGACAGCTTGCCCACAGCAGAGTCAGGATCAGATTCCAGATCTCAAATCCCCGACCTGTGTTGTCTCCAAGATGCCAGTTAGGACCAATGCGTGCCCTCTCTGAACAACTCTCCCCTCTGCAAAGTTGATTCCAACCTTTGGGGGTGTCTTGGGGGCTTTTCTGAAGCCTGAAAGGAATCGATTATCCTGTTGGTCCAGTTTTTTTTTTTTTTAAATTATCTTAGAACGCTGCAAAGGATAACCATGTTCACCCACTACTTTTGCATCCAGATATTTTATGAAAGTGGCCATACAGCTGCACAGTGATGGACTCCAGCGGCCAGCAAGCCGTAGTGCAGTTCTTCAAAATGACAGTAGCAGCTGACGTGCTCTCCCCCAAAGACATCCGGGGGATGATGCTGAACCCGTTCCAGAGGAGTATTTAGAGTTCAACAGCAAGCGTAAAAGGGTTTACACGGAGGATTTACGCAGCTGAGGTCACGAGCAGGTTGTAACAGGGTTTGAGGCAGCTTAGTTCAGAATAATACAGACACACATCAGAGGCCTTGCTGGATTTTTGCCCCCAGTCCTTGGGAAGAAGAGGAAAACAAATTCCTTCACGTATTCTCCCAGGCTCAGCTTAAATGGACATATACTCTAGTTCCTGAATGGCCAAGGGAGCCCCTAAGTGTCCCCTTAATCCTAGTATTTGCTAGAAACCTAACCTCTGTCACAGAGGCCTTCAACAAAACACAGAACTTGGCCTGTGTCCAAAAGAACCAGCAAAGTTGAAGGAAGTTCTGTAAGAATTGAGAGAAGCAAGAAACTGGAGGTGTTGCTGGTGTTTGGTGATCAGCTAAAGTGAAACCAGAACACTGATGAGTGCCTGAGAGAAATCTCACATTCACACCCTAAAATTGAGGTGAGGGAAAGAGTATGAAAGCTTAGAGGTAAATACACGCTTTTTGTAACATATGATTATATGCAAAATAAATTGTACCAATAATTATGAGAGGCTGTTTGGGCAGTGGCAGGGGTAGATGTCGACCTGGATTTTCCATAGGCCATGGTCAAGAGGGAGAGAGATCTCTCCAGAACCCTTCTGGGCACAGTTCACCATAAGCACAGCAGGGCTGGGAAGAGGGAGAGGCGAGTGAGGCATCTCTCTCAGGGCCACGCTCTTGATGCCGCACTTGCCTCACCTTAGTCCCAGCCCCAAAGCACACACACCACCCACTTTGATAAAGAACGTTCATATTTTTGACGCAAAGCTTCCACACAGAGTAAAGGTGGCTGGTTTTCATTCTAAGCCTAACTTTTTACTACAGAGAAAAATACACGAGCCATACTCCACCCTGAAAGCCTAACATAGGTGTCTCTACATTTCTGACAAAGAACTCGGTTAACTGACTCGCTCTCCAGCCAGCCAGGGCCGGCTGAACCTGGCTATGAGCTTCTGCTTTTTAACCAAGCCAGTATATAATAATATCATTTATTATCCTGTTACAGAAATGTAATCTTTTTTAAAGGGAGGAGGCAGAGAATGTCCTCCACACATTTGAAGAATATATAAAAAGCCCCCAAACTTCCAGAATATGTTAAGGCTGCAACTATCAGAAGGCCAAAAAAAAAAGAGAAAGAAAGAAAAAAAGTCAGCTTAAATTTAATAGACCGTTTAAATTCCTAGTTGATGGTAATTAGAGAGCAAGTAGTATTTCTTTAAACGGCTGCTAGACAGAGCTTAATCCAATTTAGATAATCACTAACCTTCGCTCTATTTTTTCTTCCTCTTTCTCTCTCTCGCCTCTAAATGAAATCCAAGGATTGATCTACAAAGGCCATAAACTGGCAAAATGTAAGAAAAGAATAAAGAGAGAGATTGGGCGACTGTTACCTCAAAGAGCCGAGTCCAATTAAAATGGAAACAGGTCTCACGGACTCCCTAATTTATATCGACTATAACCTGGGGTTTCTAACAAGCCCTCTTCACAACAGAAGCCATGCCAAGGGAGGTGGCAGTACTTCCTCCCCCATTTTCCCCTCTCAGCACCTTGTCGGGCCGAGCAATGTGACAGCCATCCCCAGCCAGACCAATGCCAGTAATTCTTAAATTCACAATACCTTCTGGGCCTCTCTCCTTCTTCCATGGGATAACTACTGTCAGAATTATCCAAACTGTCCCTTTAGTTCCTCCATTGTTCACCCAACTCCTGTGCCCTCATTTGAGTGCTACCACACTGCTCTGATCCAGAAACTTCCAGAAACTTCCATGTGAACAAGTAGGACCTTCTTGAGTACTTGGGACCCTGGGTTCTTCATGGAAGGCCTTCAAGGGTAGATATCAAAATGAACTAGAAAGAACAAGGGGCTTTAGTTAATAGCTGTGTGACATCAGGAAAGTAATTAACCTCTCTGAGCCTTCATTTTCACATCTTAAAATAGAGAAAAGAATAGCTACCTGCACAGTTGTTGGGAGGTTCAAATAACATTACCATGGCTGGACCTGGCTCACAGTTATTGCCCAGTAAATAAGTTGGCTCGTTTAACTGTACAAGTTTCAAGGTAAACCTTGCCTTGGATCTTCAGCCCCTGACAAAAGCGTAAATAACTCAAGTTCACCTCTGATGCCCCATTATTGCTTTGTATCATCTATGCTCCCAACCTCCTTCTTAGCTCCAAAGGGGAATCTTCCCTTGTAAAACAGTACCTTCTGCTTAACAGGGTACCACTGTCTCTGTTCCAAAATTACTAACCTCATACCCCACACAAAGCCCACAAAATACTTTATTCCCAACTTTCAACAACTGAAATATTAATTCCCACTGACTTGTTCACAAATGATACTTTCTATAAGCATTGCTTTTAGCAAGCATTTACATTTTGCACATACAGAGGCAACTCTAGGGAATAAACTTTCAATGATGAACGCTAAACACAGTAGGGATCTTTCATAGGACCTCACACTCTATTTCTCAAATCAATTCTGTATTGGTCTAGCGCTGCAAAAAAAGATGAACATGAAAAAGGCTACAATTCAAGAAAGATTTCAGTATATTTTACCTTGTACAAGGGCAATACAAAAGGAATGACCACAGCGGATTACACACATGCACACCTACAAATCCCCTAAGATAGAGAAATCATTAAGAAATCCACAAAGCCCTTACTAATTTCAATTTTCTGCAGATGAATGGTCTAAATGTTGCACATACATTGTCGATGAACGAATTGAAGATTCTGACATTAGCTCTGGATTTCCAGCATGAAATTTTCAGATAGCAGAGTGATAGTTTTCTAAAGACAAGACTGGGATTATTTTTTTCAGTTATTGAGACACTCTGTGATATTATGTGATATTTAAAGAAAAAAGCCACCAAGTTAATCAACTATAAGATGATCTAATTAACAACTGAGGCCCTGAAAGGAAAGACATCTCCAGAACAGGCTGGCACTACAAGGTTGCAGTAACAGATCCGGAACCCATTCTCAGCTCCACCCCTGTGTGTGTTGCTTTGGACAAATTACTTAAGTTCTCTAAGCCTCAGTGGGCTTATCTATGTAATGCAGATATGATAGTACCTATTTCATCATTGTTTTGGTGCAGATTATATAATATTATCAGAGTCTGTTAGTGCAAAGTTTAAGACATATTAAGGCCACAATAGGCGCTTGCCCCCTTTTTTAAAATAAAGGGAACATTTTTGTAATGTTCAAACACAGACCATTACTGAAATTTCACCCATTGAAATAAATACACACCCATGACCCTCTGGATCTGAAAGAAACGAGGTCTCCTCGAGAAGTAATTTTGTCTATAAACTAAGCCCTTGAGAAAGAACCCAGTCAAACAAGCCTATTTCTAATGCCTTTCTTTTTTACACTACTAATGGTTCTGGCTGTCAGAAGCTTCAGTAAAACACTGAAAGGACAATGGTTGGAGCTGAAAAAACCAAAGACAACTTTGAGGACTGATCAAGCATTGTTTCCCTTATCTGCTACATTCTACAAAAACACTCTGAACAGCACCCTTGGTCAGATTCTTGGGCTGAATGCAACCAGAGAAGATGGGCCAGCCAGGTTCCACAGAGAGGAGGGCTGCACTTTCCTCAGTCTGCTAGGAACCTCATCAGGGGCTAAATTTAAAATGTGGCTAAATTAGTTTCTGCAAGTTCCAGCTCTCCTCCTGACCCGCTTGCTGCTTCATGTTGTCAGCAACAGCGCCTTCCAGCCAGAGAGCAATTTACCAGGGCGCAGCACCGTGAAATATTGCACCATGTAGGCCAGTGAAATGTCATGACTGCACCCACGATGGTCACTAAAGGGCAGTCTCTGAGGCTTGATCAGCGAGCACCGTTTGATGGGGGAGGGGCAGGGGATGGAGACAATCTGGAGTTGGCGTCCTTGACTGCTTTGGTCCTTTGCAATGGGTCATTTGGATTTGCATGTACCGTCTGGGCAACAGGTCCAGAACTCTGCCCCAGCAAGGATGCCAGCAGACTCCGGCCCAGAACTATTTCCAAGCGAGTCTCTGGAGCAGACCTGCCGCTGAGCCGCCTCGCGTGAGCCTTCCGTCCTGTGGGGCGCATCGCAGTAATTGAAACCTTGCACTCCGCAGACTGTAGTGCGTCTATAAATACTCACCGCCTTACTGCTGACAAACAAAACGCGGGCTCCCGGCACCGCGGGGGAAGAGGCGGTGGCATGTGACCAAAGGCAGGTGGGTAGAACAAGGGGAAAACCCTGTTGCCAACCACAGCGGCACCCCACAGCCGATTCCTGAAGCACGGTTTGCAAGTAACACAACCTGGTCTGCCCTCGGACGGCCGCCCCTCAGAAAAGGGGCGGAAGGCTGGGGACAAGAGGGTGCGGGCTGCAGGGGCGGAGGCTCCAGGGCGCCCCCTGTGCGCGCAAGGAGCTCTGCGCGCGCGCGCACAGTAGGCGCACAGGGGAAAGCCTCCCCAAAGGGAGGTCTGGCGGGAAAGGTGAAGCAGAAAGGGAATGCCGCCGGCGAGGAGAGCCGCCCACCCCGCCGGGTCTCCGCAAGCTGCGCCCGGGCCCGCCCCAGTAGGCAGAGCGCGCACGTCCAGCGGTGCTCGGGACAAAGCGGCTCACTTCTCTGGCCTCCCCTCCCACGCCTCTCTCCGGAAAAGGGGGAAGTGGCAGGAAAAGATGGGGTGTTTCGGGGCGCTGAATCGCCCGCGCCCGAGTAGGGGCAGCTCTTTAGATCTGCCCCTCAGGCCAAAGAGGAGAACGAGAAAGACCGACAAGCAAACTTTCTTTTTCGATCTCCTGGCACAGCCTGGGTCCCAGGATCGGCGGCGTCCCGCGTTCCACCCCACAGCGATCCCTCGCCCACCCTAAGGTGTGGACGCTGGGCGCGTTTCCCGCCCCCCCCGCGCCCCCCACGGTGGTCGCGAGCCCCTTCCTCTGTACCCGCCTGCAGCGTCCAATCGGAGGATCCTTAACCACGCGGGGGCCCCCACCCGGTTGCCCCCAAATGTAACGCTTTCCCCAAGGCCCCTCCCCGTGCCCCGCCGGATTGTGCCCGGTGTGCCCGGCGATTTTGTTCTCGATCCCGTGCCACTGCTGAGCCTGACTCCAGCCCCTCCCGAGTCACCTCGAGTCACGCACACCCTCAGCTCGCCTCCGCCCCAGACTCCGCGCGCCCAGGGAAAAGTTTCCGGTCTTCCCGAGAAAGTTTTCTCACCCGAGAGCAGTGAGCGACCTGGATGGCTCTCGCCGCCGCGCTCTGCTCAGCCTCCTTCTCTCCCTCCTCTCCCGGCTCTGCCCTCCGCGGGGTCCGGTCCAGACTCGAGTCCTCTCCCGCGCGAGTCCACAAACGCGGCGGCAGCGGAGCTCCCGGAGCCGAGCTGGTGACACGTTTCCCTCCTCTCTCATCTTACGACCTCCTCCTCCCCCCTCCTTCCTCCTCCTCCCACTTTTCCTGTCCTGTGCTCATCGCTTCAGTTTCTCTCCAACAGCCCCCATCCCAGCCCCACCTCACCCCCTCCCACTTCTCCTCCCCAGCAGCAACCCTCACCTTGCTAGGGAGGGGGGCAGGGGAAAGGGGGCGCCTGCGCTTAGATCCAGTTCAACAATTTCAGGAAATCCAGCGCTTTAACTTGAAAAGCTGGGGAGGATGCAACAGGTCATGGGAGCTTGGCTCTGCGTTCCCGTCGCACAAGACGAGACCCCCCACCTACCTCCACCCCTACGAAGAGAAACTCTACCGAGAAGCCAAGGGAGTGATCCAGGGCGCACTAGAGGACTAAAGCCTGGGGCTTTTGTCGTTGCTTTAAGGAGCAGTCCTGAGGCTGATTCCAGGAGAAGTTGTTTTAAGTGCATCAATGAAAATATAATTCCAGTGAAGTCTCTCACTTAGATTTGCAAAACTCTCTTAAAATTCCCCAATTCTCTTTCCAACGGAAGGTTTAGTGAACTGGAGGGTCCTTCAGAGTTTGAAACAGCAGAAAACCAACCAATCCCCAAATTAAAAACAATGAAAAATTATTCTCAAACCTTTTTTTATTTTTGCAGGTGTTAAGAATTTGATGCAGCTGTTTTCAGGACTTACTGGCTTGCATAATTTCACCCTATGGCTGAGCAGGAAATACTTTACAAATGCTGCCCGTTCACACATCACACTTAGGCTTGGAAACCACAGTGACATTTGCTGAAAAAAGATGTCTTTTTATGTCAAAACTGAGAAAAAAAAATTCGTGTTTATTTTGATCACTGTGACCTTACAAAACCGATGTAAGGGTGGCTGGTCAGAGTGTGCCCAAGGAGGGTTTCGTGAAGCTCTGGGTGCCCCCCTCCCTTGTCCAGTGATATCAGATAAAGCTAAAGTATTCTCAACAAACCCCAGGATGATAAAGAGACTTTAAACCTCATGCCAAGAACCAGAGACAATGAAAGGCACTGGACAAAGCACGTGCCTGGGAAAGAAACGCTTGAGAGGGCAGTGGTCAACGAGGAGACTTGGGAGATGCGCTGAAAAGCAGCTGTGTTGAGCATTTGAGAGCCAAAGCCTAGAGCCAAAACCTGGAGCCAGAAGGTCGGGGTTAGTCGACCACCATCTCTTACTAGTTGCATGATATTAGCCAACTTATTTAACCGCTACCCCTTAGTGTGCTCCTATGAAAATGGGGATAAAAGTAGTAGCTAGCTCAGGGTTGTTATGAGGATTTAATGAATTTCATACAGAGAAAGTGCTTAGAATCTCTGCTGGGATTCAACAGATACTAAGCTATTATTATTACTATTATTATCCTGCAGGTCTGGGAAGTGGAAAGGGAGTCGTTCAATGAGGCCTACCCTATTCAGTCTATTTAAAATTGTAGCTCACTCTTCCCTCCCAATCCCCTTCATTCAACTCTACTCTTTCTTTTTTCCATTGTATCTATCACCTTGTAACATTTTATGTGATTTACTTTTTAAAGAAATTTATTGTCTCTCCCACCACCTCTTGTTTCTGCGCTAGAACATCAGCTCTACAAGAACGTGGATTTGCTCTGATACTACTCGAGATCCTAGGAGAGTTCCTGGCATATAGTATCTCCCCAGTAAATATCGTATGAAAGAATACGTGAATAGATTTCCTTTAGCAAATTTATGCTATGCTGACTGCATGTGGTGGGTTGGGCTCTGTGCAATAAGAAAAAACGTAATCACCAGGCTATCCGAGGATAAAAGTGGCTCCCTTTACACGCCCTGTAAAGAGAAGTATTCACAATATAGGCGATGCCAGCTCGGTGGGGACGCCATAAAAGAATATTCAAAGATTGGAAGGGAGGTTTAAAGAGGTTAAACTCTCTTCTAACCCTAAGGGTTTTGCTAATTTTGTGAACAGAATTTTCTTAAAATAAGAAGGAGCCAACATTTTGGTGCAAATCAGAGCTTTGCTCTAAGGACCATTAATACCAATATATTATACTTGTCACCACCCGCATTTTTACCGAAATTCTAACTAAATATCAGTGGAACATTGCTTTTTCTTATTAAGAAATAGAATTTTGTTAGAAGAAACCAATACAGATCATGCTACTTAAATATTCATTTATGGAGGAGGAAATTCTAGTTCTTTGTTAGATATATCAGTCACACAGCTTACCATGGCTACAGCCTCTGAAATGGAAGTTGGCCCAATCAAGGCTCCTGCTGAAAGGGTAGGCCTTAGGCAGCGCCAGTGGTCACTGACCCCAGTGCAGCCAAACTCTGTGATAAACTCCTCTGAGAAACTCTGGCCTGAAAAGGTACATTGGGCCAATCAGATTCCATTTCAGGAATGTGAAAACACACACACACACACACACACACACACACACACACACGTACCTAGTATCCAGAACAAAAGCTGAAAGGTCATGACTTTATCTGAACTCTAGTTTCTAAAAACTGTCTGTAGACTAACTAGATATATATTAGATGTATACTGTTTGAACCCCATGGTGTCAACATTTTCTAAATTACTTGCCAACACGTAAAAAGCAGCAAAGTTCATGCAAAAATGTGGATTTTCAGCTTGCCTGGAAAAATCTGGATGACCTGGCATTGTCCATGGTGCAGGCCCGCACAGCCACAATTAGCTGGTGCCACAGTGCTTCTTTCCTGTTAAACAGGGCATGCACTTTCCAGTTTGCCACAAGCCCAGCCACTCCCTACTCTCTACTTCTCTTGTTCCCAGCCTGCTTCACCCACTTCCCTGCCACCCAGATGCAGCTAGAAAAGGGATGCTGGCATATAGTTGGAGGGGCAGGGGTGGGGGAGGGGGGCAGAGGTCTGAGTCAGCAGACATTATGTAAGAGGATGGCATTGGTTCAAACCATTTTTCTCCCAGCAAGAGAACGCCTTTATAAACAAACTTTGCATGGAATTGCAGAATTTGAATACTACTGAGGTGAAGGAAGCTATGGGGTAGGTAGGGAGGCAAGTGGGCGCGGGGAGCAGCAGAGGCCCCCACTAGGGCTGCCTTGGGATCAAAGCCACCATCCAGTTCTTGCTCTTCCAGAGGTCTGTTGTTCCTGCTTTTCCTTTGTTCCCATGACAATGCCTACCCCTCCCAATCCATTACTCATTTCTACCCCCCCAAGCCTAATCAGACCAAGTTTAGGAAGGGTTAGATGACTTGTCTAAAATTATACACAAACAAGGAAGGACAAAGCAGGGACCCTTAATGCCAATTCAGGACTCTTGTTGTATACTATACTCCCTCTTGGTCTCATTAACTGCTTTCCTCTCTAAATAATAATTAAAATTACTTTAATTTGCAGAAGCATAGCATGTAGTAGCTTAAGGGTCTGGTATATAATAGGTATGAAATAAATATCTGCTGAATTTAGGTGTTTAAGCTCTGATCTCCAGTTCAGACCTCCTTCCATGACACCTCAAGGTCTCATATTGTATCATAAAAGTATCCCAATGAAGAAAAAAATCATCAAATCATTCCATAAGTTTTCTCCTCTTTATAGATAGAAAGCTGGAGGCCCAGAAAATCCAAGATCCTTTGCTAATGGCTGGTACAGAGCTTGCGAGGAGCACAGGTAGGTGCCCAGGCATATGCAGTTTTGAACACATAGTTTTTCAGGTCCTTGGAGCTCTGGTCATAAAATAAGTTAATGTAGTTACTCATGATAAATGCCAATCTAGATACCGAACTTGCATAAGCCCTCAATATATGTCCACAGCACTGCACCATCCATAAAAACAGGACCATTTGAAAAATAAGCTCAGCATCTGATCTAACACCGGGGTATAAAATCAGTGACCTTTGGCCTAGCAGGAGGACTTAACACACCAATGAAAACCCTTGCTCTCCTTCTGCCCTCTCTTTAACTTCCACAGTAAGAAAAACTGAGAACCTTGAAGTTTGTTTTCGGGAAGAATTTTGGATGATACAAAAAACAATTGTTTTCGTTCGCTTCATTCTTTGTTTGATAGCAATGGGCTGTTTCTGGTGTGTTGGGTTTTTTTCTATCAATTTTATCTTTTAGTGTTGGGAAGTGCCTCTCCATTCTAAAGGGGTTGGTATTTAATTCAGTCTGAATGTGTTTTGAGAATAACTTGAATGAGCAAATCTTAAAAGTGAGAAGAACTTTAGCAATCCTACGTGAATTTTCCCCAGATAATCCAGACTTCAATTATTCCTTCCCACAATTCCAAGTCAGTCAGTTGGTTGACAAATATTGAACCATCACTTATTGGTGTCAGGTACTGGGCATGCCACAGTGAGCAAAAAAGACAAAGTCCCTGCCATCAAGAGGCAGAAAACAAACAATAAACGTGGAAACGAACACATAAAGGTAGTTTCACATAATTTCAGGTACTGATCTGTGCTATGATGAGGATAAAATGGGGTATTAGAGTGATTGGAGGGAAGAAGAGAAATGCTTTATCTTTGGTTATCATGGATGGTCTCTCAGAGAAGGTAGCTTTGGAGTTGAGATTTAAATGATGACAAAAGGCAGCCATAGGAACAGAAGAATGTTCCAAACAGAAGAAAAGGTCAGTGTAGAGGCCTTGAGTCAAGAAGAAGCCTATCAAGTTAGAGGGATAAAAAGAAGGGCAGTACGGTTGAAGCCTAGCAAACAGGTCCAAGAAATAGATCAGGGTCAGATCATATGGGACCTGGTAAGTCATGGTAAGAGTTGGGTCACAGTGGGAGGTTATTGGAGGGTTTTAGATAGGAAGTAATGTGATCTGATTTCTGTATTAGAAAGATCCCTCTGGCTGATATGTGGTTCATAAACTAGGAAAAGTGAGGGCTGGCAGTCCCTTAAAGGAGGTGGCCACAGTAGACCAAAGAAGAGATGATGATGCTTGAATTAGTTTGAAGCAATAATGTTTGTAAACCATTATAGAATTAAAGATGATGAGACTTTCTGATAGATTGGATGTGTGAAGTAAAGACAACCGTCATGGGTGGTACTTGCATTTTTTTGTTTGAGCAATGGGGTGGATAGTGGTACCATTTACTGAGATGGCAAGGACAGGATGGAGAGTGAAGTTAGAAGGAGAATTAGTAGTTCTGCTTTAGCCATGTTATGTTTGAAATGCCTGAAGTGAGAGCCAAGCAGAGATGTTAAAGAGACATTGGAATACATGAGATGGCATTGAGGGCTGGAGAGAGAAATAGGAGACTTTTCAGTGTATATAGATGGTACTGAAAACCAAGGAACTAGGTATGATGCCTTGGACAGTATGAATGGAGAAGAGAAGCCGGGAAGAATAGAGGAGTCTAGTGAAAGAGGAGGAACCAGCAGAATAGAAAGAAATGAGTTGCTAATGAGACAGGGAAATCCAAGGGAGTGTGATATAGAAGCTTCGAGAAGATATCCCAAGAAGGAAGGATTGATCAAGTATGTCCAGTGCTGTCAAAATGTCAAGTAAAATGAAAACAGAGAATAACATTTCTTTGGCAAAATGTAGGTCATTGGTGACCTTGATAAGGGTCCTTTCAGGGGAGTGGTATGGAAGGAAATTCCATCAGAGTAGGCTGGGAAGAGAAAGAGAATTGAAGAAATGGAGAAAGGGAATACTAACAACTTTTTCAAAGAGTTTTGCTATGAAGGGGAGCAGAGAAATGGGGCTGTACCTGGAGGGTGCACGGTCAAAAGATAGTCTGCTGGTTTGATTGATGGTTTATTTTTAAATGGGTGATAAATAGCAAGGCATGTTTTAAAGGCTGATGAGAATTGTCCAGTAGAGAGGGAAATTGATTTATATCCCTACACACATTTTGGTGGGAGGGGCTAGGGAAATAAATGCTCTTGTTGAACACATTCTCCAAACATGGCACCATTTAAACATATTTTAAATGCAATAAATTGACATGTTGAGACTATGACGAAAAGATGTTAGAGGAAACCATGTGGAAGTAAGATACTGACATGCACAGGGAAAGTTCTCACATCAGAGCTTCTGCATTTCACAGCTGCAAAAAAACATCAGTCCCTTAGACCACAGTGCGAATGGTATCTTTTAGAAGTTGTGCAATATGGCAGACTTAACCTTAAGACTGTTTGGGCTAGATCCTCTACCAACCAACCACTGGTGCAGACCCATGCCCAAATTTTCTTTGCAGATTTAAGAATCTGACTACATACATCAACCCACTCACCACTGGCACCTCCAAAGATGCTGTCATTGTATTGCCCGATGCACCTCTCAGAAGGTCTTTTGCGTCCAGAGGCAATGGAATACGTTCATGGTAAACCATATACCCCAGTTTTCATGTCACCGTGGAAAATCTGCACACACCCAATCCATCTCTGCACCTTCAGGCAGAACTGAGTTAGAAAAATTCCAAATAATCAAAGTTGTTCCAAAAATATTTTTTTTCTTTTCCTCCATCATTGTAGCAGGCATTTGAGAATGACTGCCCAGACCATACTCCCTTCTCTAAGAACCATCACACTCAGATTCCGCAGAATAGGGCAGCAGATCATCCTGTGACTTGTGACAGGTGACTGGTCCTGGGAGTAGGCAGATGAGCAGTGCCTATCAGGCTGCCCTCTAAGAATTCAGACTGAGGTGCCCAGATACCATATAAGTCAGCTTCATGCCTCGCACAGCAGGAGCTGGGTGCACGTGCTCCTGTCTTCCTGGAAATGCTCACACCACTCTATGCCTTCAACGTGAGAAGCCAGGGCTCAAGATCACCATTAATCCTCCAGACTGCCATCACCACATTTGGTCTTTCCATTCCCATTTCTGACCTGTCTCCCAGCCCTTCCCCATTCCCCAAAGCCTTCTGTTGTGTGCTCTGGAACCCGGAGTCCATCATCAGCAAAATCCCCTTTATGTTCAACTTCTCTGAACATTTCATTAGCCTTTATGCCATAACCTTGTAGTTCTCAAGCATTTGGGTCTCAGGACCCCCCAAAAAACTTTTGTTTGTGTGTGTTATATCTATCAATACTTACTGGATTTGAAACACAACATTTAAATTAACTTATTAATTTCAAATAACTATAGTAAAACCATCAGGTATTTTATGAAAAATAACTTCACATATATGTATCTTTTTAAGTCACAGGAAGAATGACATTGTTTTACATTTCTGCAAATCTCTTTAACTTCCAGCTTAATGGAAGACAGCTGGATTCTTCTAGCCACTCCTGCATTCAATCTGTTGTGTTATCACACATCACGTAGCCTCTGGAAAATTCCACTGTAGACTTGTGAGAGAATGAGAGCAAAAAGGCAAATAATATCTTAGTGTCGCTATGAAAATAGTTTTTGACTTATGGATCTCTGACAGGGTCTTGGAGACTCCCTGGGGCTCCTGAACTACACTTTGAGAATCACTATTCTAAATGAACACTGGTTCTCCCCTGAGGGCCTTGCCTCCTCCAAAGTCCTCTCAAATGGTGGTGTTTTTTCTCCCGCACGCCTTGTATCACTGAATTTTGAGGGAGAGTACTTGTCTTCCTTGTTCCTTACACCACTTCCAGACCATAGTTCCTCCTAAAAATCCCATCAAACCATCAGATTATTCTACCCACTTTCCTTCCTTGTTGTGGTCATTGCCATCTTGTGGGTTATCCTTCTCTTTCCTTGAAGCTTTCACTCCCAGTTCAAGGTCACTCTCTTAGGTATTGCTCTTGGTGCTTTCAATGTCCATTCAATGTCCATTGAAGAATCATCTTGGTGATTTCAATATCCATAGATAGAATCCTTCCAGTATCCTCAATGCTCAGTTCCTTGACCTCTGCTCCAATGACCTTGTCCTTCACTCTACCACAGCCACTCACTCTCCTGGTCAACCTTGACCTTGTCATTTCCTATTGCCTCCCACTCTCTCCCACTCTCTAACTTTCACTTCTCTCCCTCTAGTTCCCTCACTCCCATAATTCTTCAACTCCCTGGGATATACTACCTTTTCATGGCTCTCAACCCCTCAGGTCCTCACTTCCCTCCTCATTCAGATTAGATTCCATTATTATATTAACTTCTTCACATATGCCCTAGACTGTCTTGCCCCTTTCTCGTTGCATTGCTTGGCTAAGCCAAGGTTGTTCAATCCAATTCTCCTCTACTCAGTGCCTACATCAGTATAAACAGCTGGAGAAATACAGGCAACCGTGTGTTCACACCTACCACCCTCCTGGGCCCCTAACGCCACTCAGCACCTGCACCAAATGTCTCTAGTCTTTTCACGCTTCTACTGTCTCCCACATTCCAAAGTTTTCTTCCTCATCCTCACTCTTATCTGAGAACCTTCACTCCTCCTTTGCACGATAATATAAGAACATCTAATAACAATTTCAATAATGCTTTGGACTGAATGATTATGTCCCCCCAAATTCATATGTTGAACCTCTAGTTCCCAATGTGATGGTATTTGGAGGTGGGGCCTTTGGGAGTTAATTAAGGTTAAATGAGGTCATGACGTTGGGGCCCTCATGAAAAAACTAATGCCTTTATAAAGAGAGAAAGAGACACAAAAGCGATATGTCTTTCTGTTTCTCTGTATTTCTCTGTCTCTCTCTCTCTCAAAAAAGAAAATCCATTGGGCTTCCCTGGTGGCGCAGTGGTTGAGAGTCTGCCTGCCAATGCAGGGGACACTGGTTCAAGCCCTGGTCTGGGAAGATCCCACATGCCGCGGAGCAACTGGGCCCGTGAGCCACAACTACGGAGCCCGCGCATCTGTAGGCTGTGCTCCGCAACAAGAGAGGCCGCGACAGTGAGAGGCCCGCGCACCGCGATGAAGAGTGGCCCCCGCTCACCGCAACTAGAGAAAGCCCTCGCACAGAAACAAAGACCCAAAACAGCCAAAAGTAAAATTAATTAATTAATTAATTTTTAAAAAAAGAAAATCCATGTGAACATACAGTGAGAAAGCAGCACCTGCAAGCTGTGATGAGAGCCCTCACTAAGAATCAAACCTGCTGGTACCTTGATCTTGAACGTCCCAGTCTCTACAACTGTGAGAAGATGGATGTCTGCTGTTTAAGCCCCCCAGTCTATGGTATTTATTACAGCAGCCTGAGCTGACCGACACACATACCACCACTGCTGTACCTATGCACCTGCTAGAATCTGTAGCCATATTCCGCCTCCCTCCTATTGCTGGAGATGGACTGCCAGTGCCAAATCTGAAGCTAAACCCTCCATTGTGCCACTGATCCCATCCCCGCACATCTCCTAGCGGGGTGTTACTCCACTCCCACCCTTCCAGCTTGAAAGATTTTTCCATATTCATTGTCCCTAATACTTATTCTCTTTTTCTTTCTTTGACCCTCTCCAATCAGGCTTTCGTCTTCTCCATTCTGCTGAAACTACTTGTCAACATTGTCCATGATCTCCATGTCGCATAGGAACTCAAATACTTGTTGAAGGAATGAATGAATGAATTCTCAGAGAGGGAGGATCTCCCAACAGAAAAGTCACACATGAGTGTGCGTGCGCGCGCACACACACACACACACACACACACACACACACACACGCACAGGTGGAGGGGGAGGGGCAGAGACAGGGAGAAGGACAGAGAGAGAGAGAACTCTTCCTGGCCCCGGCTCCCACAAAGCCTGGCTTGGCTTTATGTCTTCGAGAGGCCTCTTTTATCTAAGAGTGGCGTAGGAGTAAGGTTGTCCTTTGCAACACAGGTATCTTGACCAGAACAGTCATCTCTTCTAGTATTGATATAATCCAAATCTTACCATCAAGAAATGCTTCCTTGTGGGGAAGAAGCCTAAACCTTGATTTAGACCTAGTAGCATTATTTCAGGGCAGTTCCTTAATCCATGAGAGTCTCAGTTGCGGACACAATCTGGTTTTCAGGGATTTTATAAAGTCGAAATGAAGTTTATGAGAGTTATGTGAAATATTTGACATAGTGCTTGGCACACTGCGGTACATTTTTTTAGTAGCAATAGAAAAGCAATGAGGCATCATATTCAAAACAGGAGATCTTGTGTGTTTATTGTCTATAGCGTTTGTTTCCCTAGATAAATAATCCCAATTCCTTTATGATGAAGCCTAGTATTGAGCTTGATTCCCAGTTTGATTCACATATATTTCAGCCTTTCTTTATTCTCTAATGTTTATTGTATTACTGCAATACAAATATACTCTTGTATTAAAAAATACTGTTGAGTATAAAGGAGACTTCAACAAGTGGTCCAAGAATATGGAAATCAAATGGTAATCATAAAATGTGACATTCACATGCTCCCCACTTCAAAAATAGATAAAATAAAAATAAGGAGCAGAATCACATAAATATAACATAAGGACATAAGATAGTAGTCTTCATTGGTTATATACAAGACACATGGAATAAGTAGGAGTGTGTTTATGCTTATTCATTCCTGTTGGGGTAGGGGAAGGGAAAGGAAGAGGGGAGGATAAGAAAGGGAAGAGTGTGGAAGAGGAGAAAGAAAAAGACAGGGGGAGAGAGATGGTTCTGGCCAGTGAAAGAGTTCTGGCCAGGAGAGTTCATCTAGGCTATAGTCAGAGGCCTGCTGAAAAAAATCCCTCAAGGCAATCTATCCCCCTTTCCTCAGAGTCAGTGCCCATCTCTCAAGTCTCTAACCACAAATTCAGTGTCCTGGGTACCACGATGCAGCCGCAAGATGTATCCCATGCAAAGTAAGCTTCCCATGCAAAGATTGACTCATGCTAACTAAATTCTCCAGAGCCTGATGTATAAACTAACATACTAATTAATATGTAACCAGTAATTTTGGTTTCTAGGACTCTGCCTAGAATCACATTGATAAATTTTCTCTTTTTCCTGCATTAGTAGGAAATTTATTCACTTTCCATTTTAATCTAAATCTTCCTCTGCACGATGGAATTCCCATTATACCCTAAACATTGCATCCTGTGCCACTCTCTTCCCTCCTCCCTCTCTTCTTCTTCCCTTCCTTCCTTCCTTCCTCCCTTCCTTCCCCCCCCCACACAAATGTGGAATCTACAATAACAACAGTTACAACTGACATTAATATTAATTGCAGACATACGATATACTGGCACTGTGTCAGGTGCTTTGCAAGCAGTGTCTCACACCTCAGACAACACTATGACATGGGTGCTACCATTATCCCCATTTTACAGATGAAGAATTGAGGCTTAAATGAACGCTTTAGTCCTTTCCCAAGGTCACCCAGCTTGTCAGAAGTAGAAATAACCACAAATTACAAGGTTTTCTTTCCCACTGTAAGTTCCTCCCTACCCTGAGTCATCTCGACCTCCCAATTTAGGGAGAGGAAGTTACAGAGCTGTTTGGGGAAGATAAATATTCTCATCCAAACCACCAACTGTAGGGAGGTTTTCTGCTGGACATGGGAAAGGAGAATTCTGCAGTAGGAGAAAGTGGGCAGAGCCAGGATGCCCTGTCCCTTTGGACAACTGTCCCTAGCAGCTGGGTCAAGGTGAGCCAAGCCAGCGCATGGATGGCCATGGCTCAGAGAGAACTCTCTGTTCATTCTCTGGCATTAAGTGGGGCAGTTCTGATCTGACATCACTCAATGTCTGTTCCACTTCTCCTAAGTATGGTACTCATGTTACCAGAGTTTGGGTGTTTCAGCCTGGCTTTCATCAGTGAAGTCTAACTTAGGGCATTTCTCAAGCTCTCCTCTGAGGAAGAGTAAACCACAAGCTGTTGCTAGTGTTACTGGAAAAAGGTTCTTCACTCAAATAATTTTTGGATATATCGTGCACACAATATCATAACATGCATCTGTATGTTAAGAACTTGGGGGCGGTCTGCAGGAAAGAAACAGTCAGTAATGTAACTTCTTTTCATGGACTACTATTAAGAGTTTAGGGATATAGTTTTCCACAGAACACCATCGGGAAAATGCTGTCCTAGACAGGAGAACTGCACGTCAGTCAAATTTGCTTTGAAGAGGTCCCAGAACTAAATAAGATCAACGGGAGTTCTTAACGGAATCTACTCAGCCGACTTTGCTTTCAGTTTTTTAATCTCTTGAATGACTAATCTACGGATACTATCCAAATTTACAGGGAAAGTGTCTCCCTCCTTCACTTTCCACTGCAGAAACCAAATGAGTAACCTTCACAATCATTTCCTCTGACCCACCTATGCATCTCGTCTGGGCTGGAGAAAAGAATAAGATCCAGCCACCTCCTTCATGAGAAAGGCTGTTGAGACCCGATGGAGATGTGATCAAGGGCATTTGATCGTAAATTAGCACGAGCAGCCATAGTTACTGAGAGCACGTACCGGGCCCAGGCTAGGCCCCCAGCAGAGAGTGGGTGACCTGTTTAATTGTACAGCCTGCCTGTGATGCCTCACGGGCCTGTCCATTTGGGGCATACCCAGAACCTAGCACGGTGCCTCCACTGAGTAGACACTCAATAAATATTTATTAAAGGAAGGAAGGGTGGGAGGAAGGAAACAAATTGAGGTTTGGAGATGCTAACTTGCCCAACATCACACCTCTAGCAAGCAGGAGAGCCAGGATTTAAATGCCAAATAGCTGAGCTCTCCCACATCTGACCAACCGCCAAGCTTTTTGTTAATTAGCACACAACCAGCTTTGAGGAGCTGGTGTGAGGCTCTGGCCACGTGTGCTCTGTGCATTAGCTTTGGCATTACTGTAGTTTATGCAATCAAAATTGCACCTTTTTTTGGAGTGCCTGGTAATAACAGCTAAAATTTATTGAGCACTTACTATGTACCACTTACTACACTGAGAACATGACACAGCTCATTCCCCATGACATCCTAAGAAGAAAGTACAATTATAAACCCATTTTACAGATGCGGAAACTGAGGAGCAGAGAGATTTAGATGACAATCTCTAATTAAGTGGTGGAGTCAGGATTTGAACTGAGGCAGTTTGACCCTCAAATCCCTGCTTTTAGCCTCTTTGCTACATCTGTTCCCTCAGTCCAATGACAGACATCCCAAGAGAAGGAACAGACAGAGGCACGTACCACCCACAGCTGGATAATTAAATATATTTATTTTATTAATTTAACCCTGAAAAATGTTTACCTATTTCTAAGCACATCACCAGTATCAACTCATTTAATTCTTATAATACTGCAAAAGAGTATGAGGCTGGTACTATTATAATTTCCATTTCGTAGATGAGAAAACTGAGGCACAGAGAGTTTAGTGACTTGCCCAAAGTCACACAGCAAGTGGCAGAGCTGGGAGTCAAACCCAGGCAGTCTGGATCCCTAGTCCTTGTGCTTAACTGCTATGGGGTGCTGCCCAATGGGAACAGGCAGACACCTCATTTAAAAGTGAAATGTCCTCCCAAGACCAGTGGCTAAAATGATCTCGAAGAGGAACTCAGAGCCACCTGCAGTCCTGGAAGTTAAACGGGGGCCAGGCAGCTTTAGATTTCCTGGCTAAAAATGTTTCTGCTCATCCTACTAGAAATTAATAGCCGATTGTTTTTTGCATTCCTGCAGGAGGGGTGGGCCATTCTCCCTGGGCCCCCGCTGTCTCTGGAAGAGTAAGCTCTCAGCCAGCGTCAGCCAGGGCAAGACTGGTAGGTGAAGGGACCAAATCTCTTTGTCGAGAGAACCCGGCAGAGGTGGGTCGGCTCCTGCTTTCTGCTGGTCTAGGAGCTGGGCCCCTTCCTCCTCTCTTTGCAGGAAACCTGCCTTGGGTCAGTTCACAACCCTCTGCACCTCTGACAGAGGGAGCTGGGGGAAGGAAAGGATGAAAGAAAAGATGTGAGTCAGGTTATTTGTTAGGAGAAAGGGCAAAAGGTCTTCAAAGGAAGCATGAGAAGCTGCAAACACAGCATCTAAGAAATGACATTGAACTGTTAACAGTGAATCCTGCCTAGCTCAGTAAGTCTTCCCCCAGCTGTGCTGGACAGGCGTGAGCTCCGAGACAGGGTGGGAGTGATGTCTGTCCGAGCACAGGGCAGGGGCTCAACGAATATGTGCCGAATAACTTGTAACATGAATATAAGTGAACAGCCCCTTAAAACTTTGGGGTTTACTTTTCTCTGGTCCATAAATGTTTGCCTCCTTTTTCTGTTTACCAGTATGACTGAAGGGATGCTATATATAGGCTGGACCCCAGCCTCATTCCCAGCCACTCTTCCTTTTTGCCCACCCCACCCTACGCCAAGTCACACTAAGCTGCTTGCGTTCTTGGAAAGGCAGGACTGCATTCAGGTCAAGGGTTCAGGTGATGGAGACAAGCCAGATTTCAGCGCTCATCCAGCAACATACCATTGTGAACTTGGGCCCGTTACTTAACCTCTCTGGGCCTGGAGCACCCTGTTCTCCTGCTCCCCCTTATAAGTACCCACTTCCCCCTCCAGGGGCCAGGGCAGGACTGTGCTTCCCCTCCCCACGGGGCGGCCTGCCCAGCACTTTGCACACCCTCCCCTCAGCGTGGACCTCAGCGTGTTGCAGGGATCAGTTCTCCTGCTTGGCTTGAGGCTGCTTTCTGAACCCTTTGATGCTAAAACTCTCAATTCTAATGACATGTATTATGTGGTCTAATTATAAATCCTGGTGCTGCTGTAAGGACAAATAGGGCCACCTGAAGTTCTGTCTGGGCGAGCCATTGGTATAATCAGTCAGTGCCTTGATCCCATTGCCATGATGTTTTTATTTGGTCTAATTATAAAATATGTTTTAAAATATACAAGTTTATACAAAACTGAAGTCATCTTTAATCCTACCATTACCACCTGGTAAACTCCTATACAAAAATTTATAGAACCCAGTTGGGACCATTTTGTATATTCATTTATTCTTTCTTTCATTTATTCTCTCAACAAATGCTGCTGGCTCCTCTTCTCTCAAGATCCAACCGTAAGCAAGAGAGACAAAGGCCCTGCCCTCATGGAGCTGACATCTTACTGGGGAAAAGAGGCAAACACACACATTTTCACTCTTCACAACCATCCAACGTGTGAGAATGAGAGTGGAAAAGGCAAATAAAGTAAGATTATTATCCTCCTCATCGTCATCATTATTAGTATTATTAAAATAGTTCAGGGCTTCCCTGGTGGCGCAGTGGTTGAGAGTCCACCTGCCGATGCAGGGGACACGGGTTCGTGCCCCAGTCTGGGAAGATCCCACATGCCGCGGAGCAGCTGGGCTGGAGCCATGGCCGCTAACCTGCGCGTCTGGAGCCTGTGCTCCGCAACGGGAGAGGCCACAACAGTGAGAGGCCCACGTACCGCAAAAAAAAAAAAAAAAAAAGTTTTGAACTCATGCACCCCACGAAGGGGTCTCAAGCAACTAAGACCAGCTACATGATTTGCAGTGCAAACTGAAAGTGGCTAGTGGGGGTTGTGTGTCTCTTATTCAAAAGTTACTTAGAATTTCAAGACAGCCACAGCACAGCATTAAACAGAGCACCAGCCCTTCTGATCAGGGGGCCCTGAATGACTGCACAGGTCCTGAGGGCTACTTCAAAGGTTCCTGGATCACACTTTGAGAACTGCTACTGCAGAATATGACCTGCATCTTGCATCAAGTGGTTGACTTAGGGCCACAAGTATACACCAAAACGCTATAGAGGTAGCAGTCTGCGTGTGTGTGTGTGTGTGTGTGTGTGCGCGTTGTTTAAGCTTCTGGATCACCAGGCACAAGTGTTCTTGATCACTTGTGCACGTTTTCCCCTTGGGTGCCTTCCACATAATCTGCCATGTTCAGTCTATTACACACACACACACACACACACACACACACACACACACACACCCCTCTAGCTGAAAGCTTGCACCCCTTGTGTTCCAAATGGCTGCACACCCGATATTCATCATAGCTTCCTGTTTTGTGTTTTTATTGTGGTTGCAGGCTTTGATCAGCCGAACTGATGTCTATCACCCCCATTTTCCTGTTTGGTGCCTAACACACAGTAGGCGCTCTATGCTTTTGCTGAGCTGAATTTTATAATTCCAGTGGCTGGGGGGATATTCTACTTACTAAATGCTGTAAACAACTGACGGTTGACAACACAGATGCAGCAATTGGTCCTCCCTCCCGAGAACCAGGCTCTTCCAGAGATCAGCAACCCCATGACCAATGGGTGGACTTGTGCATTCAAATGATGATACATCATTTTCCTGAAACAAGTGAGCAATGTTACCTGATATTCCTGAGGCTCAGATATGTATATAGCTAATAAAGGGCCTAAGTTTTTATAGTATTTAGAAGGATGCCCTTAGATTCCTGGTAACAAATCAGTCTATTTTAATGAACATTATATACGTTTATAAATAAAATACAGAGCCATTTACAATTCTGGTCAAATCACCTCTCTCTCCAGCACAGAGGGAAGGGACTGTGACCTCTCTCTCACTCTAAGACAAAAATCACACAATAGAGGTATTAATCCTTCACCTAAAATAGACCTTCTTCTACTCATATGAGAAGTTAGTACTGCTGCCAAGTGCAAAGGACCCAGGACCTTGAGTTCAAATCTGCCACTTTACAGGATGGGGAAATTGAGGCTCAGAGATAAGAAGTGACTTTTTTGTCCAAGATCACAGAGCTGTTTAATAGCGGCTGTGGGACACACACCCAACTCTCCAAACAGTTAGATAATGGACCACCCACACCAGAATAATGTGGGCTTTCAGCACAGTGTGGGTCCAGATTACTGAAAATGTAACCACTGCTTCATCCGGGATCATTAACAAGTAGGGCCTGAAATATCTTTTCCAAATCCAGCTGGACGTCAAACCCTCCACTAGTGCCCTGAGTACCATCCCTTTCCCAATGTTCGTTTGAAACATCTTTCCTCCATTTTCAGCACCTTTATCCTCTTCCCTTCCACTGGCCCCTTTTCCTTCCCTCCAATGTGTATTTATTGCCTTGGGGAGAAGAAAAAACAAGACTTCATAAGGCTAGCTGCCCCTCGTGGTTATAATTCTATTTCTTTCTCGGTTGTTACTGCCAAACTCCTGCAAGTGATATATACATCGAGGCCTCCCTTTTCTCACCTCCCTTGACTCCTGTAAGCCCTTGCAGTCTGGCTGCCATCCCAGCGCTTAACAGAAACCAAGGGTCAATGATGCGCTTGTCCTAAATCAAAAGTCTTTGACTTGGTCGTAATTCTCCTTGACGTCAATGACCGTGCTTCCCTAATAGTGATAGTCGTCGTGATAATACAGAAGCTTTTATACTTAAAAATAGGTCAGGTCTTAAAAAGCCATTTGTAAGTTCAGTATTTAAAAGGGCTTTGGAGCCAGACTGCCTCGTTCCTCTCTTGCTTGCACGATCGACTAGCAGGATGCCTTGTGCTGCAGCTTCCATAGTGATAAACTGGGAACATAACAGGACCTAGCTCACAGAGTTTGGGTGAAAGTCCATGGAATATGTTTAGAACACTGTCTGGCACATAGTACATGCTCAATAAATGTAAGTTGCTATTGTCGGTATAATATTTGTAAATCTAAGATGACCGAGAGGAGTTTACGTTTGCAATATCCATTCACATACCCACCAGATGGAAGCATTGGTTGATGCTGTGACGTTTCTGTTTCTCCTTGCTGCTGTCATACAACTTTCTCGGGTATATTTCCTTAAAACAGGTCAATTTGGAAATCTGTAGAGGCAATTGACTCTCCTTCCCCAGATGGTCTCTATGGGATCCATACCCCTAATCACCCGAGGTTCATTTCAATGAGGAACAGATTCATATGAACTTTAAATTTATGGAAAACCCAGGCTTGCAACAAAAAATCTCCAAGTGGGCTTCCCTGGTGGCTCAGTGGTTAAGAATCCGCCTGCCAATGCAGGGGACACGGGTTCCAGCCCTGGTCCGGGAAGATCCCACATGCCACGGAGCAACGAAGCTTGTGTGCCACATCTACTAAGCCTGCGCTCTAGAGACCGCGAGCCACAAGTACTGAAGCCCGTGCACCTAGAGCCCGTGCTCCGCAACAAGAGAAGCCACCACAATGAGAAGCCCACGCACCACAACCAAGAGTAAACCCCACTCTCCGCAACTAGAGAGAGCCCGCGTGCAGCAACGAAGACCCAATGCAGTCTAAAATAAATAAAATAAATAAATTTATTTTTTTTTAAACAAAAATCTCCAAGCAGCGCTTTCCGCTTCCGCAAGCTAAGCCCTTGCATTTTCCGTTGCCCAGCCGGCTCCTAAACTTGCACGAGGCTTCAGGGGTTGATGCTCTGCTCCAGCCTCTCCTAATTGAGCTTTTTTTCTATTTTGCTCTTCATTTTTTCTTGCTTCAGGTTGATAACTGTAGAGTACATGACTCAACAATTTCCACATACTATATGATCCCCTCTTTATTCTATGTGTTGATGATTTGATGATGATGACAAGGATGGAAGATATTTCTTTTTTCTTTTTTTTTTTGCGGTATGCGGGCCTCTCACTGTTGTGGCCTCTCCCGTTGGGGAGCACAGGCTCCAGACGCGCAGGCTCAGTGGCCATGGCTCATAGGCCCAGCCGCTCCGCGGCATGTGGGATCCTCCCGGACCGGGGCACGAACCCGTGTCCCCTCAATCGGCAGGTGGACCCTCAACCACTGCACCACCAGGGAAGCCCGGAAGATATTTCTTGAGTGCTTACTATGTGCCCAGCTCGGTTCTCAGCACTTTAAATGCATCATTTGTCCCCCCATCCCCACTTCACCTCAAATGCACATGTAGAATTCTTTTTCTTACTTTCAATTTTTAAAAACGGCTTCTACTTTCATTTCCATTATGAGTGAGTCTCGAAGTAACATGTTTAACACTCCCTGCTTTTGTGCATATAGGAAATAAAAGATTTAGTAATATTCATAAGACACCTCAAAACCAAGGACACACACAACCAACAAGCCATAAATAAGGGACAATCAAAAGGCTGAAACTAAAGTAACTGCCCCGTTGACTCCCTCCTCTCTTTGGTGGCAGTGCATACGCTTTTGTCCAGAGCACGACTTTGTTCCTAAGTATAAAATAAGCTGAAAGATGATCAGAGAAGCTTCTGTAGGATTGTTGAGTGTTTACCAAGTCCCAGGCTCTGTGCTAAGAGCTTTACACACATTATCTTCTTGAATCTTCAAAACAATCATGAACTGAGTATCCTTAGTGTCTCCATTCTACAGATAAGGACACTGAGGTTAAGAAGATAATTTGCCCAAGTCATATTGGGCCAAGATTCAGACACAGGTGCATCTGCCTTCAAAGCCCATGCTCTCAGCAGCTCAATTCCTAGGCTGACTTCTGCAGCAGTATGTTCTCCAAGTTTTCCCAGAGAGAAAAGACACCTGACTGCCAATGTCTTTTCTGCTTTCTCTCCCTTCTCCCATTCCCCGTGGGACTCTTCAAGTCCTGGAGGAGATCATTCACTTTCACGTTATCACCAATCTTGACTATAAACATTTTAAAGTCATCTCATTCACTCCTATCTCTCTAAAGACGTCCATAACTCCTGGCACGTAGTACATAACCAAGATATATTTGTTGAATAATTGAACAAATCATCTTTCTAAAGATTATTTGAAAACTGGTAATCATTTTATTCTTGAGGAATGATCTAAGAGCTTCAACCTTTAAGGTTTTATGGGTTTGGGCCCATGCGATGTTGGAGCTCATTGTAAGCACATTGATGCAAAGCATTGGTTCTCAACCCTGGGTGATTTTATACCCTCATCTCCACTATGCCGGGGACATTTAGCAGTGTCAGAAACATTTTTAATTCTCACGACTGGTGGTGGGGGGAAGGGAAGAGGAAGCCAATGGCATCTAGTGGTAAGGATGCCCTTAAACATCCTACAATACACAGGAGAGTCGCCCATGATAAAGAACACAATCTGGCCCAAAATGTCAATAGTGCTGAGGTTGAGAAGCCTGATATAAGGGTTTGTTCTTCCTGAAGCTGGTGTCCTGGTGGCTGAGATGGGGCAGGGATGTATAAACCCTCTGTTTATCTGAGTGCCAACTGCCATAATCCAGGGTCAGTATTGCCTCTTATTTGAATGGAAGGAACAGGGAAAAACTGGGGATCCAGCTTGAGGATCCAGAGATGTAACTCCTGTTCCTAAAACCTGGAACTAACATGATTTAGTGCCATAGACAAGGGGCTGGGCTCAACTTTTCATCTGTAAAATGGGTGTGGATGGGGGTGACCCCTTTTAGCTCTAAAATCCTCAGGTTTTAACACATTTTGAAAGTTGATCTTTTCTTTCTTTTTTAATGTATGCTTCTGATTTCACATCCAATCCCAGGTCAAGTTTTTTGTCTACTTTTAAGACACGCCTGCAATTTTCTCCTTTTCACTTCTCTGTACCTCCCCTTCCCCACCACACACCCACTTCCTCCACCCAGACAGTCATTGTCACCACCTGGATTACAGGATGAAATTTCTAATCGACCTCCTTCTCTCCAGGCTAAATCCTCAAGAGATTCAGGAGCTTGACCTGGAGGCCCCGTATCCCCTAATCTGTGACATAAGGCATGTTTTCTCCCCTCTTCATTTTCTCTCCACCTTTCCTGGAGAACAGCTGATGCTTCAGAATCCTTCTTCATGGAAGTTTCCCCCAAGTCAGCAGAATTGCCTCTCCTTTGCTCACACTCTAGTAACACTTTTTGTCTAAAAGCAGGGCATAAATTTCCCTGGAGAAAGGTGCCCTCCTGGTACCAAGAAGAAAAGAACATTCTTATTACCTGAGATGGGGAGTTGAGGCGAAATGAGCCTGCACAAATAAACATTATTAAAATAACCCTTATCGTCCCATATATTCTCTAGTCACTTTCCCGTAATTTACCACCCCTAGAAGCCCAAACCCCTTTCCTTTGTCTAGTCACTTCTCCCCAATTTATCCCCCTTTGTTAAAATGGTATCTAACCCCCAAATCCAACTGCTTCTTGAGATTCCCACTTCTTTTCTACGAAGCTCCCCATGCCACATAAAAATATTAATATCAAATAAAATTTGTGTGCTTTTCTCCTGTTACTCTGTCATTTGTCAGCTTAATTCACAGTCCTGAGTCTCAGAACCTAAGAGGGTAGAGGAAACGTTTTTCTTCCCCTACAAAGGCAAAATTATTAGAAAACTACTGACTGCAGCCATTTCTACACAATGAGCACATTGAGGGGCACTGTCCATTGTTCCAGTGGTGGGGGAGTGGGGAGGATCTTCTGTTTAGAAAATCACAGTGATGAGCCTTTAGGTATAAAAAGTTATCTGGGGCTTCCCTGCTGGCACAGTGGTTAAGAATCTGCCTGCCAGTGCAGGGGACACGGGTTCGAGCCCTGGTCCAGGAAGACCCCACATGCCATGGAGCAGCTAAGCCCGTGCTCCACAACTACGGAGCCTGCGCTCTAGAGACTGCGAGCCACAAGTACTGAAGCCTGCGTGCCTAGATCCCATGCTCCACAACAAAAGAAGCCACCGCCATGAGAAGCCCGCGCACCGCAACGAAGAGTAGCCCCCGCTCGCCACAACTAGAGAAAGCCCGTGCGCAGCAACGAAGACTCAAAGCAGCCAAAAATTAATTAATTAATTAATTAATTATTTTAAAACTTATCTGGCTCTGACTGGAATGAGGAAGCAGAAATAAAGGAAGCTAAAAGTGTTCTCCAGAATAAGGTAACAAGAATTCTCTGTTTTTCCCTTGAAGTCTGAGCCATAGGGATATTGGAGGGGCTCAGGAGTCAAATAACAGAAGAAAATGAAAGCAGCTGCTCTTCAGGGTGAAGGTGGGTACAGGCCCCAGCAACAGAGAAACTGACCAGGTCAAAGACAGAGATGACCTAGATGCTATGCTAAATAACATTGCTGTGTTATTTAATAACTGGTTATCTAGTGGTTACTATGTGCTAGGCAAGGTTCTAAGCACCTTACAAGTATTAAGTCATTTAATCCTTATGGCAATTCCACTTGTATTATTTATTATCACTATTTTATAGACAAGGACACTGAGGCACAGAGAAGTTAAGTGACTTACTTCACATCACACAACTGGTAGGAGGCACAGCTGGGATTTGAACCCGGGCAGTCTGACTTGAAGATCTGTGCTTTTAATGACTTTACTATATTGCAGGTGGGTGTGCTTGCTCTGTGATGTAATTCTATTAGCTCAGAAAAATATGGGAAGTAAAACTGAGAGAGAATGAAATCTATTCTCTTTAGCCTGGGGGCTAAGGGGTACAGAGAGCTGAAAGCGGCCCCCAGCATCAGTGAGGATGGGTAAGAGGTAATGGAGGAAAAGCAGATGGCAGGAGGTCAAAGCCAGAGATGGTGTTGGGCTCTCTCCTTTGCTGAATCCTCTGTGGGGATGGGTAGGTCTCACAGTATTTTTTCTGGTTATTGGAGGAAAGAGTAAGACCAGTTCCATCTGGACCACCCCAAGATGCCTTAGGTAGAGTAGGGTTCAAAAAGTGATAAGTTTTAAAAAAGTGATAAGCTAAACTTGCTTGTCGTTGCCGTCCAGGAGAAAACGCAGGCAGCTGCACACCACTCCACCCCAATCCCCACCATGACGCGCATTCCCTCCTCATTCCTCCTCCCTCCTCCAGGGGCAAGAGTGGAGAGTTCCCTGGAGGATGTGGAGGTTTGGGGCCGGGATGGGGGAGGTGCTAATTATTCTCACCCACTATAAAGTGTGAGCATCACGGGATTCCGGAGAGAGAACAGAAGGCCCCTTGCTTTCCTTCCCCTGAACAATCGACCAGAAGGAAGTTGGGACACTCAGCCCCTGGATTTCCCTGCAGGAAACCCAGGCCCTATGAGGGCCTCCTGCTTCCCGTCCCTCTCTGCCCTGGTTCAGCTCCAGGTGAGCGCTCTGCCTGTTTGGTAAACAGACAGAAAGGACCGAGTGCAATTCATACATTTTGTTGTTGTTGTTAATTTTAACTTAGTTGCTTTATAGAAATAACAATTTTTTAAATCTCAAATTCATCAGAGAGGGGTGCAGTAAGTCCACTACATACGAACGAGTTCTATTCCGAGAGCACGTTCATAAGTCCAATTTGTTCATAAGTCCAACAAAGTTAGCCTAGGTACACAACTAACACAATCGGCTATACAGTACTGTACTGTAATAGGTTTAGAATACTTTTCACACAAATAATACATAAAAAACAAACACAAAAAAATAAAGAAAACATTTTGAATGTTATAGTACAGTACCTTGAAAAGCACAGTAGTCCAGTACAACAGCTGGCATACAGGGGCTGGCATCGAGTGAACAGGCAAGAAGAGTTACTGACTGGAGGAGGGACAGGAGGTGGGAGATGGTAGAGCTGAGGGATCGTCAGCAATAGGAGGTGGAGGGCAAGCTGCAATTTCACTCACGCCTGACGTTGGTGGCACAGGTTCTGGTTCCTTGCTGGAACCAGATGCACATTTTTTTTTTTTTTTTTTTGCGGTACGCGGGCCTCTCACTGTTGTGGCCTCTCCCGTTGCGGAGCACAGGCTCCGGACACGCAGGCTCAGCGGCCACGGCTCACGGGCCCAGCCGCTCCGCGGCACGTGGGATTTTCCCGGACCGGGGCTCGAATGCGTGTCCCCTGCATTGGCAGGCGGACTCTCAACCACTGCGCCACCAGGGAAGCCCCCATTTGCATCTTGAAAGTTCACAACTTGAAGGTTTGTATGTCGGGGACTTACTAAATATTACTTCATATTTACCCTGAACCTCGTGTGTGCTGATACTCGGCACTAAGAAAGCAGGAGAGTCGGCCTCTTAATATACTTGAGGGGTACTAAGTACTAGAGCTACTTAATGACTTTCCTGAACCCCATTTTTCCTCAGTAGGGTGGGAACATTGATACCTACCTTACAGAGGTGTTGTGATATTAAATTGAAATTCTGTGTGAGGGCATCTAACACCATATCTGACACACAGCAATCTCCTTGAATTGAGCGTCTATGATTAGTTTTTAATTCATCTCTTATTAATAGTTATCCACTTGAAAATACATAAGACAAAGTCCCAACTCTCCAAGATCTCACTTTTTGTTGTGACACATCCATATGAAATGATTCATTCAGGATACAAGGTACTAGGGTGGGTGTAGCACTACCCATCCACACGGGCAAGGCAGACAGTATGCCCGAAAGTCCCGAGAAGGGAGATATCTGTGTGGTCAGAAGAAGCAGGACTTGAGCTGTTGAAGGAGGAGCACGATTTGGTCCCAAGAAAGGTGAGGCGGGGACCTCCCGGCGTTGGGTACCATGTCACCTTCCGTTTGTATCCTTCCTCCTACTCTCCCAGTGCCCATGCCCAGGGTCTTTCATACCTCATCTGCCTGATTAAATAGGGACAACGGGTGCCAGGAAGTCTGCTGTATGGGTGAGAAACTGAGCCCCAGAGAAAGAAATGCAGCCAAGCCAATACCAGCCTCATTTTGTCAAAGATCAGGCGGCGAAACGTTAACAAAAGGCTACCACGGCTTCAGGAGTCAACCGAGTCATCTGGCCGTTGTTGTGTAACAACCGCAATGATAAATGTCACGACAACAATTAACATCTACTAAGCACTGTACCAGGCGTCATGGAAAGTGCTAAATGTGTGTTGGCTTATTTCGTTCTCATAACGTCTATGAAATCGGTGGTGGTATTATATTATTATTATTATTACTTTCTCGCCTTTACAGAGGAAATATTAAGGCTGAGAGAGGTTCAGAAACTTGCCTCAAGGTTGCTGGGCCCGTCACTGGCAGGGCCAGCTGCAAGCCCAGGTCCGTCCACCCCAAAGCTCAGGCCCTGAGCTCAGGCCCATAGAAACTGCCCCCAGAGTCCTGCCGAGACCAGCTTGTTCCGGGCTATTTCAGAAAGGGGCCGTGTAAGGATCACCTAGTCTTTTCCCAGCCAATAGTCCCTGTGGCTGAACTGTCCTCTGCTTGACAAGATGGGGCACAGACTCTGGGGCTCGGGTGAGTGGATCCTCTCTCCTCTCCACTGTGTCACAGCAGCTGTCTCATCCTCCACGCTACCCTCTTTGCTTCAGGCTCAGCAGGCTCTGCGCCTCTCGAAAGAACTCCCTGGTCCTTTGCCTTGCCAGCCTCCGTCCTCAGCGGTCATCTAGTTTGCCCGTGTCTGCCTTACACTCCAGCACCCCACGCTCGGAAGAGAGCCCTGGATGTGGCTTGACTGATACAAAGAACAGTGAGAGTGACCCTCTATTTATCATCAAGCTTTTGGCAGGAAAGAGCTCTCTGCGGGAGGCGCCCTTTTGGCTTGTCACTAACTTTAAACCAGGCGCCCCCATGCTCTACTCATCTCCAGCCCTAGCACACCTTTCAGATCTTTTGATCACACAACAAGTAATGAATAGATGACCAGATCTCTTCCCCAGCTTCCCCTTCAGTAACCTCGTGAACAAATTCTGTGAACAATAGAGCACCTAAAGAAAAATCACAAGACGTCAACACAGACCTGCACACAGTGAGGGACGGTAATGACTCTGACCTCCTTTTTCAATGATTAACTGAGATCACTTTCCTTTTTCCCTTTAAAAACTTTCATGGCTGAGCAGAATCTGCAGAGATGGTTTCTGGGGGGCACTGAGTCCACCATCTCCCCAGATTGCCGACATTCTGATTAAAAGCAACTTTCTACCAACATTTGTCTCTCTCTCGAGTATTGATTTTTGACTGGTGAGCAGCCAGACTTGATTCCGTAACACTTTCATTATGTCTCAAACTGGGTTAGGTTTTTTTTTTTTTTTTTTTTAGCAATTACTGATTTCTCTGGAGCTTGTGACTAACTGAAACCTCCTTATGCCACAATTTTCCCATTCTACGGGCAGAAACACTCAGCTGTGCAGCTGAGAATTCCCAATCCTTAATTACGTCATTTGGGGAATTCAAAAAAGAAATTACAAAATCTATACATGTGTTCCATCTCAAATCACACAAAACAGAAATGAATAAAGAAAAATGAATAATCTCCCTCCTCCCCATTCCGCCCTTTTTCTCCCCAAGGTAACCAATATTAACAGCTTGGACCCTATATTTACGAAATATAGACACAGTGTTCAAGGGTTCTTTTCAAAAAGATCACACTCTATGCCAAGTGTCAGAAAACTATGGTCTGCAGACTAATCTGACCCACTGGCTGCTTTTGTAAATAATGTTTTATTAGAACACAGCCAAGCCTGTTCGTTTACGCATTGTGTATAGCTGCTTTTACGCTACAAAGGCAGGAGCCTGAAGTATTTGCTATTTGGCTCATTTCAGAAAACATGTGCCCATTTCTGCCCTATGCACTACACTCCAACCTGTATTTTCACTTAAAGAAAGTATCATGGCCGCCTCTTAGGTCATTGCATATGGATCTAACATTCTTTTTTAAAGTTATTTAATGTTTCATAATATGGATGAATTATAATTTATTCTATCATTTCACTATTTGTGATATTATGATATAATAAGAAATATATATTTCATCTTTCTCCCTGGTTCCTGGCACAGGGTTCCTAAAACCCTAGTAATTTCCTGCATAATAGGGGCAACAGGAGTGTCTTTTGTTATTTATAATAAGCCCCTGTCAACCAAACCTGAGCTGATGCTAATAAGGTGACCCTCGGTGGGTCCCTAGGTCATTTCAGGATGGTGACCGGTTGCCAGAGGAACCAACCACGTGATTAAAGGGTTGGAACTTTCTACCATGCCCCTACCTCCAGGGATGGCGGTGTGTGTGTGTGTGTGTGTCTGTGTGTGTGTGTGTGTGTGTGCTGGGGATTGAGTTAATTACCAATGACCGGTGATTTAATGAATCATGCCTATGTAACGGAACCTTGTAAAACACGACATGGAGGGGTTTGGAGAGCAACTGGTTGGTAAGTACATCCATGTGCTGGGAGGGCGGCACATCCCAAACTCCATAGGGACAGAACCTCCTGTGTTCAGGATCCTTCCAGACCCCACTCTAAATACCTCTTCATCTGGCTGTTCATTTGTATCCTTTATAATATCCTTTATAATAAACTGGTAATCGTAAGTAAAGTGTTTCTGCAGGTTCTGTGAGCTGTTATAGCAAATTATCAAACCTAAGGAGGGGGTCGTGGGAACCCCCAATTTGTAGCCAGGTCAGACAGAAGCCTGGGTAATCTGGGAATCCACTACTTTCAATTGGCATCTAAAGTGAGGCAGGCAATTTTGTGGGGCTGAACCCTTAACCTGTGGGTTGGGCTAACTCAGGGTAATTAGTGTCAAAATTGAATTGACTTGTAGGACACCCAGTTGGTGTCCACAGAGAACAGGAGAATTGCTTGGTGTGGAAAATCCACACGTTTGGGATCGAAACTGGAGTGTGGGTAAAAAACTGATCATAGCAGTTGTACTATTGATGGACTCTCAGATTGTTCACAGGTTTCTGCCGCTATAGTCAATGCTGTAATAAATGTTTATTTTTTAGAATTACAGTGTGATCCAGCAATCCCAATCCTAGGCACCTATCCAGACAAAACTATAATTCAAAAAGATATGTGCACCTCTACGTTCATAGCAGCACTATTCACAATAGCCAAGACATGGAAACAACCTAAATGTCCATCGACAGATGAATGGATAAAGAAGATGTGGTACATATATGCAATGGAATACTACTCAGCCATAAGAAAGAATGAAATAATGCCATCTGCAGCAACATGAATGCAACTAGAGATTATCACACTAAATGAAGTAAGTCAGAAAGAGAAAGACAATACCACATGATATCACTCATATGTGGAATCTAAAATATGACACAAATGAACCTATCTATGAAACAGAAACAGAATCACAGACATAGAGAACAGAATGGTGGTTGCCAAGGGAGGTGGGTGGGGAAGGGATGGAGGTTAGGGTTAGCAGATGTATAAGCTTTTATATATAGAATGGATAAACAACAAGGTCCTACTGTATAGCACAGGAGAACTATATTCAATATCCTATGATAAACCATAATGGAAAAGAATAAAAAAAAAGAATGTGTATATTATATATACATATATATATAACACTGAATATATATATATAAAACCGAATGACTTTGCTATACAGCAGTAATTAACACAACATTGTAAATCAACTATACTTCAATAAAAAATTTAAAAATTAAAAAAAATGTCTATTTTTAAAATGCTCCAGAAGAAATGGGATGTAACGAACAGATCCACAGGCTCAAACATGAAGCTCTCACTGTGCCAGTAAGCCTCTTCAAGCAGCAGTTCTAGTCAGGCTTGGGTGTTGCCAGGCTTACACGGGAGGAATTTAACTTTTAGAAAAGAGAGCACAGCTCCAAGCAGAAATTTTGTCCTGACAGATTCACCTAGATGCTCCCCAGCTTTCAGCTGTGCCAAAGAGCTTTCCCCTGGGCATCCAGTCTCTGCCACCTGAGCCACCCACGCCTCCTGCTAAGCCCTCCACCGCCCAGGACTTAGGCTGGGGCACCCCACTGTTCCAGCCAGGCAGGGTTTTCTGCCACTTGTGGGGAAAGAGGTGCCTTTGAAACAGGGCAGAAGGAGTTCAGCTCTGGAGAGAGAGAGTGCCTTTGATCCTAGAGATGGAGGGAATGCATACAGATTACTTGTTTCTAATCTTTTTGGGGTCATAGACTCCTGAAATCTATAGATCTTTCCTCCCGGAAAAACATGTCTATTTTTCCGTAAGGATTCTGTGCAAATTCAGGGTATGAACAAACTTTCATGGCACGCAGTCCTCAGGTCAGCAGCCCCGGCTCCAGGTACACTGCAATCATGTTCTTTACCGTGGCTTACCCAGCCCTTGTCATGAGTTTGACACAGCCTGTTTCTCTATGATTCATTAACGCTTTCCTTTCTCGCATCACCGACCTTGTGCCTGCCGTTCTAAAGGTCTTCCACAGGCTGGCTGTCATGTGCCTCCTTCTTCCTCCGGCTATCCTGTTTGGGAAGATAAACCCACTTCCCAGCCCTCAGACACCTCTCGCTGGGCACAGAACGCCATCATCAATGCCACGGATCAACACCATTCTTCCTGCTGTTGCTCTTACCATGACCTGCTTTCCTAGCCTTGGGTGCAAGCCCACACTGGAAAGACACTTTTCTTTCTAGCCTTTTGCCATCTGGATCAGTCTTCCAGAACCTTCCTGAAAGCTGTAAATCTTTCAACTAAACTAGATATTCTTCTCTGGCCCCTGCCTGTAAATGTGATGACTTTGTTGTTGCTAAATTTTTACAAAGGAAGTTTGGCCACACACAAAAAAATGCTGCAAAAATGTCAAATTCAATGACCAAGGAGGATCTCCGTTGGTATTTGTTTGTGCTGCCCCCTCCTGGTTAGAAAAGAAGCACTAAATAAACCTGATGGCCGGTTAGTCCTTTCTTACTGAAAATCCTCAGTTTTAATTTATCTTGATTTTTAATCAGAGTCTTAGAAAGTCATGCTGGTCTTTGTTATTTACAAAGGCAAGGTACACTGTGGTTTATTTTTTTAATATAAAGTAATGTAATTTATTTATTTATTTTTGGCTGCATTGGGTCTTCGCGGCTGCGCATGGGCTTTCTCTAGTTGGGGAGAGCAGGGGCTACTCTTTGTTGCGGTGTGCGGGCTTCTCGTTGCAGTGGCTTTTCTCGCTGTGGAGCACGGGCTCTGGGTGCTCGGGCTTCAGTAGTTGTGGCTCGCGGTCTCTAGAGAGCAGGCTCAGTAGTTGTGGCGCACAGGCTTAGTGATTCCGGGGCATGTGGGATCTTCCCAAACCAGGGCTCGAACCCGTGTCTCGTGCACTGGCAGGCAGATTCTTAACCACTGCGCCACCAGGGAAGTCCCTCACTGTGGTCTATTTCAGTCCTTCATAATGTCCATTAAATGTTCTTGCCTTTGATCCAGAAATTTCCTTTCCAGGAATCTGCCCTGAAGAAACAGCGAGAAATGTAAACAAGAGATTACCTTCAGAGATGGCCATCTTGTTGCTGATGGTAGTAAAATACAGAAGGAGGTTAAATGTCCAACAACAGGTGGTATAACAGAGCCATAGGGTGGAATATTATGTTCACCTTAAAATGATGTTAATGGAGGCTTCTTAATGATACGAAGAAACATTTATAATATGTTAAGTAAAACAGGACACAAAACCATAAGCACTATACAATCACAACTAAATATGCATAAAAAAAGAAATCTGGAAGTAAAACATCAAAGCTTAATCCGGTTTTCTCTGAGTAGTGGAATTATGCTATTTTATACATTCATATGTTTTCCAGCTTTCCTGTGAGTATGTGATATTTGTAAAATCAAGAAAAAAACTGGGACTTCCCTAGTGGCGCACTGGTTAAGAATCCGCCTGCCAATGCAGGGAACACGGGTTCGAGCCCTGGTCCAGGAAGATCCCACATGCCATGAAGCAACAAAGCCCGTGAGCCACAGCTACTGAGCCTGCGCTCTAGAGCCCGTGCTCCACAGCAAGAGAAGCCACCGCAATAAGAAGCCCACGCACCGCAACGAAGAGTAGCCCCCGCTCGACACAACTAGAGAAAGCCAGCATGCAGCAACAAAGACCCAAGGGAACCAAAAATAAAATAAATAAATAAAAATTTAAATTAAAAAAAAGAAAAAAATCATAAAACTTATATCTGCATGGTAGAAAGAGCATGGAGTTTAGAATCAAATGACCTAGATTTATATCCTGACTCTGTGTCCTTAGAGTGATTCAATCTCTCCAGATGTGCTTCCTCAGCAATAAGTGAAGGTAATAATAATGCCTGCATCACAGAATTATTGTGAGACTTGAACCAGCGTAACACACCTTTCTAAACAACCCTTGTCTTCCATTTGTTCCCCCCATATATTCACCTTCCCACAACTTACCACCTAGAAGCCCAAATCCCTTTCCCTTTGTCTTGCCACTTCTCCACAATTTATCACCCTTTATTAAAATGGTATATAAGCTCCCAGGCCTAGCCACCTTGTGGGTTTTCACCTTTTTTCTATGAGGCCCTCCATGTGCATACAAAATAAACCTTTTCTCCTGTTCATCTTTTTGTCGGTTTAATTCACAGGTCCCAGATACTGAACCTGAGAAGATAGAGAAGTTCTTTTTTTCTCCCTTACACTACCAACATCTGCAAACTTTTATCAGTGAGCAGGAATATGTAGTTCCTATAACCTGTGCTGTATGCTCAGTTGAAGTCCCTTATTGCTGTTTTTTTAGCTGCTCAGACCAACTACCACCTTGCATGAAACGATCCCCAAGGCAGTTGAAACAGTATTTCAGAGGTAGGATTGTAGAACCCTTATAGCCAGCCTCAGACAACCAAGAAATTTTCCAAATAGTTAAATAGAGAGCCATCTGGGGGTAAAGACTTGAATTCGTATATATTTTTCACACAAGGGTGGGGGTATCAATAATAAAACATTTTAGCCAATTTATAGATCTTGAATACCACTCACTGATAGTAATTGAGTTTCTAGCATCCATTATACCTATCAACAGGCTACTAATTTCACCAGCGAAAATCTATTTCTGACAGTTTGCTAACTGGTAAAACTCTTGGTGTTTCTCAGAGGTAAAGATAGCTGAAGCACTTAAAATGGTCTCTTCTGGAGTGGTATTTTTCTGACATAATTCTAATTGACTACCCATGGAGAGGAGACGCCTGATTAGAATGGTAGCTGCCCTGGGGTGTCACTTCAAATAGTGTACACAAATATCGCAGGACCTATGCGGAAGTGTTTTAGAGTTAATCACACATATAACACCTGTAAAGTAATAAAAGCCCTGAAACATGTAAGCACAGCACAATTATGTGATTATTAAATCTGATGCAAAAATTCTAGGTAGCTCCATATTCTGAATTTTGCATTTCTTTTTTTTTTCTCTTTTTTTTTTTTTCTGAATTTTGCATTTCTTACATGTACTCCCTTACAGATTTTGAACCGTGGAACTGGAAAAAGGAAACCTCACTTAAAATGGAGTCAAGGAGGCCAGAGAGGAGTTCTCATGCCTTACTACCTCTTTCTCTCTGCAGACCCCAATCAGGAAGAGACTCGCCTTGCATCTCCAACTGGAAGGTTACTGCTTTACAACCTCAGCAGGAGAAAGGAAGATTTTCTCCTCGCCTGGCAACAGCTCAGCCAATGAGAGACTGTCACAACTCAGCCAATGAAAAGCCACCACACTTTGCACTCCCAGTATCCTCCAATAGACTCTTTGTTTGTAACAGCCCCTCCGAACGTCCCCTTTTCCTCTATGAAATAAGGGTCCTCTCCTTTGTCTCTCAGGACTTGCTTTCAGTTTTTGCTAGAGCATGCTGGTCCCAAATTACAATTCTCTGCCATTCCTGAATAAACCCATTTTACTGGTATTATGTTTTAAGGTCAAACAGATTAAGGTTTTGTTCTTTTTTTTTTTTTTTCAGTGAATTTCTATTTTCCCATTCTTTTGTGAAATGTGGCCATGTTGAATGGGGCAAGAAGCCTGGATGGTAAAAGGTCTCCATTCAGAATACTGAAAGGCAAGAGTCAGTGCTGATGCCCACGTTCCTAGGGCCACAAAGTTAACCTCCCACCCACACCCACTCCAGGGCTCACTGCACCTCAGGAATCCCATTAAAAGGCCTCCTTCGGTGTTCTGAGAGCTCTCCATTCAGGGTAGTTTTATCAGAGGAATTAAACCAGAAAGTATGCAGCTCAGATAACAGGATTAATTAACATTCTTCTCATTCTGCAGACAACCGGGAGGAGGGCCACCTATGTCTTGCCGGCCTTACTGAGGTGGGCTGCCCACGGCTGGCCTGGGATTTCCTGCAGCTGGCTCTGCGGAATGCTAGCCTTCTCTAGGAACGGTGCGTTGTAAGAAAACTTCTCTTTGTTCTCATGGGGCATTTTCCCCCTCCTGTCGGCCCCACTGGTTTTCAGCTTTGTATTTCCAGGTTGGTGTTGATAGATGGGACCTGGCGGCATAAGAACGATTATGGCAATAAGAGCGGGCACTAACACTTATGGAACCTTCCCTGCAGACCCCCACAAGGCATTCACGAACTCCACATGGAGCGAGCCTTCACTGGAGGGTCTCAGCTCTCACCACCAGCCCACCCTGAGTCTGTGGCTTCCTCCCAAAAGATCTGCCTCTAGCATGGCGTTTGTGAGCAGTGGCTCTTCCACTGAACACCCAAGCAGAGGTGGACATGTGGTCTTCGAATCACAGGGTGTTAGTTTAAGCATTTCCCAATAGCTGTCTCCTCTCACCACCATCCCCAAATTTCTCTTCTCTTGTCTCTTACTTGTCTTTTCATTTCTCTTCGTTCTCTTCCCCACCCTCAGGCTTTATAATTCCCTTGATCTTCCAGAGCAGTAGCCCTCACCTTGCAAAATTCACCTGACATCTCAGGTCAGGAAAGCCAGGTTCATCCCCAGAACCCAACTACCTGGTCTCAAGCACCTCCCTCATGGGGAGGGGGTTCTCAGCATGTTCTGGACACTATATTATCTGATATAATCCTCATGACAGTCTTGAGAGGGAAGAACTGGGGTCTGTAATCATTCCCATTTTAGACAACGAGAAAAAGGCTCAGAGGTTTTCCTGCCCACAGTCACTCAGCCAGATTCGGGATCAAGAAATCCAGAGCCATGAGTGGTCTTAATGGCTCACCTTACTGTGACCATATGTCCCAGTTAGCCCTGGAGAGTTCCAGTTTAAGTCAGTGTTCTTCACTCTCCACAGTGCCCTGGTCTGGAATCTTACGATCACCCTAACTACGCCATAGACTTGTCTATCTTTATGCCTGGAATCTGCACGTGCTCAGTAGCTTCAGAGACACTTCCCCAGACGGGTCTTGAGACAGCCATCACCCACCTGAAACAGCCATACAGCCCTTGCCTCTGCCTCAGAGCATCTGAAGAGGGCTGTTTCCCGAGGCTGTCAGGCAGTTAGCCTATAAGTGAATCTCTCTCTGTGCTACAGGCTCCATTTATCTCTCTGTAGACTCTGCAGACCAGTGGGGCTCAGACAGCCTCGGTGACCACCGTAGACACCTTCACGAAGGCTGAGATGTTTGTTCAGCCTGGTATCATATTTCATCCCCACCTCCCTGCTGGGAGACACTCAGGATAGAGATGGATTACACTTGTTTATGGGCTAACCTTTCAAGTGAGAGTTGGATGCAGGCTTGATCGAATTAATTAATTCTCTGTGTTCCAAGAAGGAAGGGAAAAGGAGATAAGGGAAAACTCTCCACCACAGCTGGCTCTTAGATGGACCCAAAGACACTGGCAGGTGCTCATTAGTTTCTTTCGCTGCCCTGATTTCCTCTGGGGCAAGGTTAGCTTTGTTCAGAGCAATATGGAAAAGCAGCCTTTCCCTGCTTGTTATTTGTATAGGAAATCAGATCCGTGGGTTTGGATTTTCAATGTATCGCCTTTAGGCAGCATAGGGGCCAGGTCCCCTTCCCACCTCCATCTCCCTTTAGAGCAGGGACACAATGCCTACAGGAGAGGTAGAAGGCAAAGACAGTGGGGCTAGAATGCCTGGCTAAGAGTCCCAGCCCTCACACTATTACTAGTGTGGGTCTTCATGTCCTCATCTGTAAAATGGGGATAGTAATAGTACCTCTCCCAAAGGTGACTGTGACAATGAAAGGTGAAGCCCTTAGAACAGTATCTGACATATAGTGCTACATACATATGCTATTTGCTGCTGGCTGGTAAGGAAGATGAATGTGGCTGAAGGTGTCTGGGTAATAGAGAGCGGGGCACTTTGCCATTTAGACAGAACGTGCTCCATCTGAACTTGGCAGCCTGAGCCTGTGGGCATACACACCCAGTGTTTCCAAAATCTTCCAGCTTTTCAAAAGAAGCCCCAAATCCAGATTTTGTGTGACGTCTTCTAATCTGTAAATGCTGACGGTGAATTTAAAAAAACATTAAATGCTGGGCTGCACAGGACGAAACAAGTCAGTGAGCCTGATCCAGCTGGGAGCCTCCAGACTGCAACCTCTCCCTACTTACTGCATGCTGTCACTGCAGAATGGACGAGATCAAAGCCATGCAGCTTCCATGAAATACAGAGGTGGATGAATTGCTTTTATTGCATCCAAAGTAGGATTTGACAATCAAAAGGGAAGAGAGGGGACAGGGGTGAGCAGCTGAGACTCAGGCAGTGGAGTGCCCAGCCCCGGGGGAATTCCATGGGGAAGAGGCATCCCAGCCTAGGCAAGCTTCCTGCTGGGACAGGGTGGCAGGCAAAGTCCAAATTACGGATGGCTATTTAAATGATGTCACTAAATCTTCAAATCACAAGACCACCCTTACTTTCCAGTCACCTTCTTACTACATGACCAAGAGCCTGGGCTCAGGCATCAAGCTGCCTGGATTAGATTACATCCTGACTCAACCCCTTATCAGCTGTGTGACTTCGAACAATTAACTTCACCTCTCTGTGCCTCAGTTTTAGTTGTAAAAATTAATAGCGCCTGTCTCATAGCTGTCCTAAGAAACAAAGTGATATGTGTGAAAAGCTAGCACAGTACCTAGCACATCATAATTAATAAATATTACTACGAATATAATAGTCACTTAAATAAATGTTAGCTTTTATTACTCACAAAGCAACAGAAATTTATGAAGCACTTAATGAGTCCAAGTTTTAAAACCAGACTTCATGGGATATATTAGGACTTTGAAGAGAGGCCCTGAGTCTTACTCACTACTAAACCCCCAACATGGAGCACAGTGTGGACCGTGAGGTAAGAGGCCAATGAATGTTCATTGAATAAAGGGCTCCTGTCCTCTGGGGATCTACAGAGTAGGGGGTGGCGGAGGGGGGACAAGACCTGAATGTGTAGAACATTAACAGTGAAAGATTTACACTAGTCAAGTCATCAAAAGAAGGGAATCTGGAGCAGAAGGGTGGGGAATCTGAAAGAATCAAATACAATTGCATTGCTGGAATGTTCAGTTTCAGAGGACATCATCTCAGGTTCAAGCAGTCAGGGGAAAGTCTCATGGAAACAGAGGTGCGGCTTGGACATGAAGCAAAAAGGCATTCCGAGAGGGCTGAGTCCATGGAGAGATGGTGATGAAGTACTAGGTGTGTTTCAGGGACAGTGAGCAAAGGAACTCCATGGGGACAGAGTGTTCCAAACAGCTAGTAAGTGAAGGAAATCTGGAAAAGCTGAATTGACACTTTATTGAAAAAGACCTTCAATGCCAGGCTATGATAGGGATTGCTAGATGTCTCTTTTTCTTCCTTTTAAACAGAATACCTAAAATATACTGCCCCAAATATACTGTACTTCTCAGCCAAACTGGTAGGTGGGGGCAGCCATGTGACTAAAATTTGATTTTAGTTAAGGCCAATGGGACTTAAGAGAAAGTCTTATGTGCAAATTCTGGGATGTTGACACAATGGCTGGAGCTTTAGCAGCCATCTTAGATCAGGAGGCAGAAAGCTAAGGCTGTTGGCTGAGGAAGGAAGGAACCGAGCACCCTGATAACTATATCAGCCTCAGATATTCTATCTCTGAAAGGTTACACAAGAGAGAAATAAACGTTACTGTTTAAGTCACTGTTATTTGGGGTCTATTTTAACCTGCAGCCAAACCTAATGCTGACTGATACACGAGCCAAAGACTGTATGCTTTATCCTGGGGCATCAAGCAACCATTGGAAATTTGTGGGCAGGCAAGTGACAAGATGAATATCTTGTGGAGGATACAATGCAGAACAGTCTGGAAGCAACTGTGCGATAGAGATGAGGGCAGGGAGAATCCAGAGGCTGAGAGCTCAGGGAGGAGGTTAATGCAGTAATTTAGGCAAAATGAATAAATGAGTGTATTAGTTTGGGTTCATCAGAGAAAAAGAATGAATAGAATTTATATATATTCTAATAAAATTCTAACACAACTAATAGAATTATATATATAATAAGGAATTGGCTCACACAGTTATGGAGGCTGAGAAATCCTCAAATCTGCGGTTGACAAGCTAGAAACCCAGGAGAGTCAATGGTACAGTTTCAGTCCAAGTCCAAGTCCAAAGGCAGGAGAAGACCAATGTGCCAGCTCAAAGACAGGCTGAGAGAGGAAATTCTCTCTTCCTCAGCGCTTTTTGTTTTTCTCACATTAGGGAGCACAATCTGCTTTACTCAGTCTGTGGATTCGAATGTCAATCTCATCCAAAAATAAACCCCACAGACACACTCAGAATAATGTTTGACCAAATATCTGGGTACCCTCTGGCCAGTCAAGTTGATGCATAAAATTAACCAACACAAATGAGCATGTGCTGAAACCTGTTCTGAGGGAAAATCATTCTAAAAACTGGGATAAAAAAGTAAAAACTACACAGAGTATAATGTTCTTTGATAATGTTGAAAAAAGTTGTTGCTTCTTAATCGATCTAACTAAAATCTCACCTTAGTGGCGCAGGCTGGACCTGAGAAAATCAAGTAATATCATATAACATTTTAAAAGGAGGGCTCCTGAGTTAGACGGCTTGGGTTCAAATCCTGGCTGCTTCAGTTACCAGCTCTGCAACCTTTGGCAAGTCATTTAATTCCTCTGTGCCTTGGTTTCTTCTTCATCTCTATGACAATGGAGAGGATATCCATAGTTTACATGCTAGAGTTACTGTAAGCATTAAATGAGGAAGACATTCATTCATGGGTTGTTATACCTGCTATGTGCCCCACACTGTGCTAGGCGCTGGGGATACAGGGATGGACAAAACAATTAAGAATGGTGTTGCTTATCTAGTGAGTGAAAAAGGCAGTAAGTAAGTAATGAAATGAAATCATTTCTGCAGTGACAATTCCTATGTGGCTGAGAAAAGTATGGTCCACAGTATATATTGCTGGTGGCATGCAAGAAGATTTTACATGGAAAGCAGATGAACATTTTTAATTGTTTGTAATAGTTGTAGATTGACAATGTATCTTAAAGAAATACTTGCTTTTCTTTTTTTTTTTTTTATAAACTTATTTATTTATTTTTGGCTGCATTGGGTCTTTGTTGCTGCATGCGGGCTTTCTCTAGTTGCGGAGAACAGGGACTACTCTTTGTTGTGGTGCGCGGGTTTCTCATCGCGGTGGCTTTTTTGTTGCGGAGCAAGGACTCTAGGCGTGTGGGCTTCAGTAGTTGCAGCATTGGGCTCAGTAGTTGTGGCTTGTGGGCTCTAGAGCGCAGGCTCAGTAGTTGTGGAGCACAGGCTTAGTTGCTCTGCAGCATGTGGAATCTTCCTGGCCCAGGGATCGAACCCATGACCCCTGCATTGGCAGGTGGATTCTTAACCACTGCGCCACCAGGGAAGTCCAGAAATACTTGCTTTTCTATTGATGACAATGACATTTATTCATTCAACAAATCTTGAGTACCGGAGACTTCCCTGGTGGTCCAATGGTAAAGAATCCGCCTTCCAATACAGGGGACTCGGGTTCGATCCCTGGTCGGGGAACTAAGATCCCACATGCCACAGGGCAACCAAGCCCGCGTGCACCACAACAACTGAGCTCGCGCACCTCAATGAGAGAGCCCGCGTGCCACAACTATAGAGCCCACGCACCCTGGAGCCCTCACGCCACAGCTAGAGAGGGAAAACCCACACGCCACAACTAGAGAGAAGCCCGTATGCCGCAAGAAAAAGATCCCACATGCCTCAACGAAGATCCCATGCTGCAATGAAGACCCGATGCAGCCAAAAATATAAATTAAACGACAACAACAAAAACCTTGAGTACCTACCAAGCACTTTATTAGGCACTTAGGGAATATAGCAGAAAGCAAAACAGAAAAATCCTTGAACTGCTGGGGCCGGCGTTATAAATTTTCATTTACAATTAACTATGGTTTTCCTTTCTAAGTAAATTTAACTTTGAAAAGTAGAATCCATCTTACTAAGTGAACAATACCTTGTTGGTGTGCAGACATGGCAAAAACTAGTGAAAGTGGTGTAAAATGAGCCACATCAGGGATGCCCTGGGCCTGAAGTTAGCGCTTACAGTACGGAGTTCCCAGACGGGCGCTTTCACAAGAAGTGCTAGGCTCCGTCCCCACTCCCACTCCCTCCTCTTCCTCTGTTTATATCTCCTCTTTTATTTATTTATTTGACTGTGTTTTGAGGTGTATGCAAGATTAAGTCAGAGTATTTCCATTTTGAAATTACAAGAAAACCCACTCATTGGATTAACTAGCAAAGCTCTGTAAATCAAGGAAACTTGGAATAGGAAAATATTTATAAAGAAAAGTGATTTTCACTTTTGCTAATTATCTAGTTGGCTAACCACGAGTTGCCTTATGGAGAACCTGTTTTTCTGAATCTATTAATATCCTATAATTATCCTGTCAAAGCTTCCATTTAAGTAGACCATATCATATCTGCATTCTAAATAAATACCATGTACTTGAAAATAATCTGTCCCTCAGATAGATCAACATGGTCTTGCCTCCCTAATTAAATGAACAACATAAACACATTAAAGCATACTGCTACCCCTCCCCCATTTCATTATTTTGAAAATAAGAGTAATCTTACCTTGATTAGCTTTGATCAGAATGGGGGTGATTGTAGAGAGCAATTTTATGTGTCGATGGAAAACTATCATCCACCCTTGTGGGTTATCAGATTCTAGTTCTGTTCATTGAGCTTATGTCACCTCTTTGTAAACTGGATCCTGCTATACCACACATTTTGTCAGTAATTAATGTTTCCAGTTTTTCTCCCACTCTCTTGTCTTGGCATCGCGGAGAACTAAAATGTCCTTTTTCCAAAGCCCTGCGTGCTGAACTGGGCGACTTGACATAACTTCAAAAGATTTATCACCAGAACACTGTGGGCCACTCAGAAAGTTCACCAGAACACTTGCTTCTTCCATGGTCCCCTCCGGGGAAGAGCCATGACTGTGACATTGCCACTACCAGCATCAGGCTACCACCCAAAGACATTTTGAGCTCAACATTTAGAAATTTCAACTGGCTGCACTCTGGACCAGGAAGGAAAGAAAAGAAAAGAAAAAAGAAAGAAGAGAAGAGAGAAGCTCCAACCATAAATCTTTGTTTTTCTTTTGTTTTCATAGAAATGCTCCTCATTAAATGCCTGATTGCTTGCACCATATAAAGGCCTAATTTTGGCCCCACTTCCCTCTGCACCATCACCTCCTAAAATGACACAAAACTTTAACTGGACTGATCTGTTCCCAGGACTGAGAGGCTGGGTCAGTGGAATACGGGCCAATCAGATAACTCAGCTCCTTATCTATGAAACTTCTAGGGAAGTTTCAGATGGGGTAAATGAAGGGATCTGGAATATACCATTGTGAAGAGTCTTTGTTCTGAATTCCCCTTATCTGCGTAAAAGCAGAACCTTCCGAAAGAATTAAACTGTCATAAACCTCTGCGCCAGGAATTCACAACCAGCGAAGATTGACTCCTATCATTGGAGGTGAGAAATTGGCACCAGAATAAGAAATTACCTAAATAGACATGATCACAAAACAATCATATCTCTCAAGTAATTCCTAAGGGCCCATTTATCTTTTCTAAAAGTCGTTTGTTTTTCCATAAACGCCCTTCTCCTCCTCTGTCCTCTATTAAGTTGGTTTATGAGCTCCACATTCTGCCTCCTTGAGTCACATTTTTCTGTGAATTCCCACATACATGTGTGAATAAAAATCTGCCTTTTCTCTTGCTAATCTATCTTTTGTCAGATTAATTTGCAGAGCTCCAAACGCTGAACATAAGAGTGTGGATGAGAAGTTTTTTCTCCCCAGCAGGTTAATTGAAACAGAGACTGACTGCCTTGCAGGTGGTATTAAATGGATAGCTACCCATCTTATCATCATTCTGCTCTTTGTCTGATGACTCCAGCTGTGGGGCACAGAGCTGGAAAGCTCACTAAGTAAATATAGAATGACTTTGGCTTATGTCTTAAAGACGTCATACCACCTCTATATTTCCTCTCCCACTGGCCTCGAGGGGAATATACCCAGACGAGGATAACAGGGTTTTATTTTTATTGCCCCTAACTAAAGCAAGGTTTTAACAGTCACTTAGCCTGACATTTAATTGGGTCCTTAAGGATGGTTTAGATTCTTTAAATAGTTAGTCTTTCCAGGGGACATTTAAAAAGTCATTTCAAGAGCTTAGCAACTTTAAGGGAAATAGTCTAATGGAGCCGTTGCCACTTACCATCTGGTGGGGAGATAGGGGAGGGAGGAATGTGTTGAGGATCCCACAGGGGTGCAGTCAGTCAAATGAGGAATGGGGCCCAGATGAGGAATATGGGACAAGTGACTGACCAGAGACTTCAAATAAATGGAATTTGGGGGGAAAGAGAGGAGAGGGGAAACTGTTAGCCATTAAAAGACACAAGAGATAGATCAATCAAGTGCAATGTTGGTTTGGATCCTGATTCCAATAAAGCAAGTGTTAACAATTCTTTTTTGAAAATAGGGGGAAACTGAATGGATTGTGTTAATTTAATTGTGTGTTATTGGTTTGGATTTGCTTATCTATTGGAGATACATACTAAAGTATTTATGGACGAAAAGCTACCTCTACAATTTATATCAGGAAAGAAAAAAAGGATGCATGTTGGTGGGGGAGAGAGGATGCAGATTGACCAAGAATAGCAAAATGATGATTATTAAAGTTGGGTAATACGGACATGAGAGTTCACCATACTATCAGATCTTTGCAGGTTTGATATTTTAAATAATTAAAAGTCAAATAACATGGCATACATCATTGCTGGTAGTGGAAATTAATAAACTTTTTGGCAACCCATTTGGAATACATATCAAAAGTAATAAAAATGTTTACCTCGTAAAAAAAAAATTGTCAATTTTGTTAACTTTGACAATTGACTCACAGGAATCCATCCTAAGGAAATAATCCCAGGCCGGCAATGGTAGACACTCAGAATCTTCAGCTGCAATTTACAGTTCAAGAGAATGGGAAGTGGGCTTCCCTGGTGGCGCAGTGGTTGAGAGTCCGCCTGCAGATGCAGGGGACGCGGGTTCGCGCCCCGGTCTGGGAGGATCTCGCATGCTGTGGAGCGGCTGGGCCCGTGAGCCATGGACGCTGAGCCTGCGCGTCCGGAGCCTGTGCTCCGCAGCGGGAGAGGCCACAGCGGTGAGAGGCCCGCGTACAGCAAAAAAAAAAAAAAAGAGAATGGGAAGTGTATCAATTCCCTAAGACTTCTGTAACAAAGTACCACAAACTGGATTGCTTAAAATAACAGAAATGTAGTTTCTCGCGGTTCTGGAGGCTAGAAGTCTGAAATCAAGGTGTTCACATGGACATGCTCTCTCTGAGGCTGTCGGGGAGAATCTGCCCATGTCTCTCTCAGCTTCTGGTACAGCTGCAATCCTTAGTGTTCCTCGGCTTGTAGACCCCACTGGCTTATGGCATCACTCCAGTCTCTGCTTCCATCCTTATATGGTGTTCTCCTCATGTGCCTCTGTTTCTCTTCTCTTCTTTTTTTCTGCCATTATTATTCCTATTTGTTTATTTATTTAATTGTAGTATAGTTGATTTACGATGTTGTGTCAGTTTTAGGTATACAGCAAAGTGATTCAGATATATATGTGTGTGTATATATATATATATATATATATATATATTCTTTTTCAGATTCTTTTCTCTTATAGGTTATTACAAATTATTGAGTATAGCTCCCTGTGCTATCCAGTAGGTCCTTGTTGGTTATCTATTTCATATATAGCAGTGTGTATCGGACACATACTTCTCTTCTTATAAGGACACCAGTCATGTTGGATTAGGGCCCCCACCGTAACAGAGGATGACTTCATCTTAATTTGATTCTAGCTATAAAGACCATATTTCCAAATAAGGTCACATTCACAGGTAGCAGGGTTTAGGACTTCAACATATCTTTTGGAGGGACACAATCCAACCCGCAACAGTAGGGCCACCCTCCCCCTCCAATTTCTAACATCCGGGTAACTCCTGACGTGGGCCATGTGCCCAGTCCTTCAGCTAATCACCTTGTCCTGAGGATGCAACCGCCTGCTTAACCCTGTGATGAGGCCAGAGGTGCATGGTAGTGGGCTGTGGGCAATGATTTGACTGTCATGTACCCAAAAGTCACATGGAGTTGAGAAAATTCCTCAAAAAAAACCAAAAGAAATGGTATGACCAAAGTGTGCTAGGTGGATGAAAATAAAAGCTGCCACAGTTCACTCTAAACCATTATATCAAATCATTCCATTTTCTGGGGTTATGTTTATTACCAGTTCATTTTGAGAGGTTCACCAAGAATTTATGTTGGGTATATTTTACTTTTCTAATATAGGTGCCCAAATTACTGGTAACACCTGCCTTAAAACTTTTCTAAGGTGAAATTGTCAGGTGCGTGAAACATTTCCTGACTCGGGAGAATCTCATGGATAAAACAGCTGTCTTAATCTCTGAGGCAAAGTCAGTGTAGGTTCATTTCAAAGAATGTTTTTGGAATAATTATGAACTATAGTTATGGAACAAGTCTTTAAAAAATAGTTATTTTGAGGAGTAGTCTTGGAAGCTGGGAATTGTTATGGGCTAAATTGTGTCCCCCCAAACTCATATGTAGAAATCCTAACCCCCAGGACCTCAGAATGTGACTGTATTGGAGATACGGTCTTTAAAGAGGTAATTAACGTAAAATGATGTCCTTAGGGTGGATCCTAATCTAATATAACTGGTGACCTTATAAGAAGAGGAGATTAGGACCAAACACACACGGGGGAAGACAAGGTGAAGACACAGGGAGAAGGCAGCCACCTGTCAGCCAAGGAGCGAGCGAGGCCTCAGAAGAAACCAACCCCGCCAATGCCCTGATCTTGGATTTTTAGCGTCCAGAATTGGGAGGAAATAAATTTATGTTGTTTAAACCACCCAGTGTGTGGTACTTTGCTATGGCAGCCGTAGCAAACTAATACAGGGACTTAGAAACAACACAGAGGATCAAAACAGAGGTGGTGGACATGAGCCAGCGCTCTGCCCTTACCATTCAGTCCTGGCACAAATTTCCCTGGAGCCTGCCTCTTCTGCGTCCTCGGTGTGCTGGGCGGACAGTCAGGCAGCTTCAGAGGTGGGTCTGAAGATTGGGTTAAACACAGTAACCTCTGGGGGCACAATTTCTCTCAGGCATGAGTGAATGACCTCATCTGGGCAAATAAGGCTTGAAAAGACATTTGTTAGAGGCTTATGGGAAAGCAGCTTTCTTGCTTTTCTGAGAACGCCACTGGGAGAGACCTTTTCTCTTTTTGAAGGATGTGGAAGAGGAAGCAGGTAACCCCTGGATCTACTGGCAACCATCTTATGGCCACGATCTGAGATCGTTTTAACATGAAATAGTCCGTACAGAAGGCAGAGTGTAGTGAGAGGAAGAAAACAATCTTGGGTGACATTTTCGAGTGCTATATTAAGCCTTAGATGACTTTGCAATTGCATGGGCCAATAAATGCCCTTTCTCATATAAATCTGTTACTTTAACTGAAAGCATCCTACTATACTATAATGGTTAGAAAATCAAATTTAAAAAAAAATAGGCCTGGATTACTTTCACAAGTTTAGAGAAATAACTAAAAGCAACTGACAGCAAAACCCAAAGAATTACTTTTGAAAAATTCCATAATAAGAAAAGTAAAAAGCAGGAGGAATTTTCTATCAGGAACTTATTTCTAAAAACCGAATACAATCATGATAAGCAAATATAATAAACAGTTACTCTTTACAGATGATCTACTGTGTGCCAGGCTCTACACTAAACACGTCACATGCAGTAGCTCATTTAATCTACACAACACTCCTGTGAAGAGAATTCTACAAATATCCCCACTTTACAGATGAGGAAACAAAGATTCCAAGAGTTTAAATAACCTGCTCAATGGTACAGTAAAAAAGGCTAAAGAAGAATTGAACCCAGCTAGTCTAACTCCAAAGCCCCACCTTGAACGAGTGCACACACTGCCTTCCAATCATCCATCAATCTAATCCTTACACCACTTTCCAGGGTGGGACCCATAACGGATGAGGAAATTCATATTCACAGAAATTAAGTAACAGGTGGGAGCTCCCTCAGCTCATGATTATGCAAAAAAGGTGAACCAGAGGGCACAGAGTATTAAGTCTTAGAGACCAACAGGCAAGATAACTGATATGTGGAAAGAACCGCCAAAACTGGGCACTCAGCAAGCCCTTAAAAGATTCCTGGCTCATCACCTTCTTTTAGTACTTGAAGAGCTAAGGCCCAGAGAAGTTTCATATTTTGCCCAGGGAAACACAGCATGTTAGTGGCAGAGGTACAACTAGGACACACTTCTTCTGTCAAGGAGATCTATTTTCTAGGGCTTCCCTGGTGGCGCAGTGGTTAAGAATCCGCCTGCCAATGCAGGGGACACGGGTTCGAGCCCTGGTACGGGAAGATCCCACATGCCGTGGAGCAAATAAGCCTGTGCGCCACAGCTACTGAGCCTGCGCTCTAGAGACCGCGAGCCACAAGTACTGAAGCCTGCGCGCCTAGAGCCCGTGCTCCACAACAAGAGAAGCCACCGCCATGAGAAGCCTGCGCACTGCAACGAAGAGTAGCCCCCAGTCGCCGCAACTAGAGAAAGCCCGTGCACGGCAGCAAAGACTCAAAGCAGCCAAAAATAAATAAATAAATTTATTAAAAAAAAAAAAAGGAGAGCTATTTTCTAACACACAAAAGTTCCTTTGATGAGCTGCCTGTACAGGGTGCCTGCTAAATGTGCTTAATTCGGGGACTTTTCCCTGTGTTATTGGAGTAGATTGAGCCTCCAGGGCCTGTTCATCTGATTATAGCCCCTTAATTTTCCCTGTGGAAACAACCCCTTCCCCCCACATGTGGTCTTGGAAGGACTTGTAAATCTCCCTCCCTTAGAGATGTGACTTGAGCTAGAACAATGGGAATCTCTCTTCTGGGAATTTAAATTTTGGCTACCATTTATTTTAATAATAAATCTCTGTTTTTCCTTAAGGAATTCAGAGTCAGTTTGTATTGTTCACAACCCATGAACCTGGATTAGTTAAGGCTTTTCCAGTTACAAGTGTTAGAAAACCAAGCCAAATATGCTTGAGCAAAAAAGGGAATTTATTGCCTTAGATGCAGTATCTGCAAATTATTGCTCTTGGGCCAAATCCTGCCCACCACCTGCCCTTGTAAATAGTTTTATTGGAACTCAGTTATGCCCACTGGTTTATGTATTGGTTATGGCCTTTACACTGTAATAGCTGAGATGAGTAGCTCTGACAGAAACCTTTCCTACCCGGCCCCTTATAGCAAAAGTCTGCTGATCTCTGATTTAGGCAGACTCAAAGTCAAGTGCTGCTTGATTCTGGGGTTTAATGATACTTCCAAAATCCACGCCTTCCATCTCTCAGCTTCTGTCTGCTTTCCTCCATGTGTTAGCTTGATTCTTGGACTAGCTCTCCCCTTGCGGTTGCAACCCATGCAGGGACGAGAGCTTCATCCCCTCCACGGGAAAGTAAAAGTCTTGGGTCAGGCATTCATTGGCCCAAATCAGCCTTTCAGTGTGGGCAGAGGAACAGGCCTTACTAATTGGTTTAAGTCTGTAAGGATTGACCCCCTGAAGCTAAGAGTGGGGTAAACCAGGATTCTACAGGGGCGTGGGAGCCCTGATTTGCCAGATTTGTTGTGTAAATACTCCTACCATGGCCTTCTTCAAGCCATCAACACGTCACTAAATGCAAAGTTGGGAGGAGATGCACAGTAGCACACCATTAAATAGTATTTCCACCATAGATACGATAGACTTAAATATCTCAAGGGCTGAGGTAATGACAAAGTGCAGCAAAATAATTAGGAAGTGGTGAACTTTGAATATTGATTACTAACTGCACATTTATATAATTTAATTTTTAATAATGGCCGCGTTTGACAACTGACAGATACTTAACAGCCAGCTCCAGCACAGTGCAAAACATTATGGACACTTCCGTTATCAGAATAAAAATAAATAGCTATTAGATGCTAAGTAGACAAACAAAAAATAAAATAAAAACCCACACAAGTATCCACTGTGGAAAAACTGATCAAGGGCAGGTAACACTAAGGAAAAAAAATATGTGCACCTGTGGGTGAATCCAACCGTGGTGGGAAGCTAGAGTCTGGCCCTGTGAGGCTAGAGATGTGTGTGCTTATACAGGCTTCCCACGGCCCCTCAAGGAGCTCCATAAAGTATTGGTTTATGCTGACTTCAGGTGGGCCCCCAAAGTAGGAAAGTAACCCATTAGGCGGCCATACTGAGAGGTGATCCAGAAAGCTCCATTAGAAAGCAATCAGGCCATTTAGGAGAGCCAGACTCCAAGGAAATCTAAAAGCACAATACCACAGAAATACATATAAGTGTTAAATGCTGTTCCTACGGAACACAGTTCACTGATGACACAAAAGGTCTCTGGGAGTATTAATAATAAGAGAATTAAGAAATGTCTTAGATCTGTATGGTCCTTGAAAGCTCTCAAAGGACAGTCCTAAGCACCATCTGATTTTAGCCCCATGCTCACTCTCTGGGGCTTTACAGATGAGAAAATAGAAACGTGAACATAGTTATAGCTGATAATTGACTGAGCTGTGCCTATAATTCTAGTCTTTTGATTCCAGACTCAACTCTATGAGCTGTAAGCCCACAAATAGCATGCTTTTGCCTTGGAATATGTACACACACATAAACAGGTCCAAACTAAAGAACCAAGTCACCACAAGAAAAAATACCAAGATGATAAACGCTTCTATTCAGGGATTTATTTTCACAGGCTAATGAGTCCATTAATGTACTTTGCTTAATTACATACGTTAATGCCCAAAATGGGGTAGGTAAATTTGGCTCCATCATTTGACTTTCAAAGCAGTAGATTCCAACGCTATTAGCATGGATAAATAGTGGTTCAGAGTTCAGATTCTAGAGACAGGCTGCCTGGATTTGAATCCCAGCTCTAGCACTGCTAGCTGGAGGATGTTGTTTAACCTCCTTGTGGCTTAATTTCCTCATCCGTAAAATGGGGACAATAATGGTGCTTAACTCATAAGATTGTTTGAAGATTAATTGAAATAATGCTTAGAACGGTGCCTGGCACATGGTAAGCACTTGATAGATGTTAGTGGTTAGTACTTTTACCTTAATCAACACTATTGATTTTACTTTGCTCAAATATTAGCTTTGGAAGTCAAACTTTAAATGGATATGCTGCATTTGGGACTTGTTTATTCCTGCTATGATCTTTAGTAGTGAAAACACCATACGCTCATATCCACATCTTTTTTACGTTGTCCGAAACCTTTCTGAAAATATTCTTTCATTTACTCCACCAATAACAAGAGGACTGGCATCACTTCCACACTAGACAGTTAAGGGATCTGAGACTAAGAAAGGTTGGATAACCTCACCGTTAAGTATTGGAGCCGCAATCTGGCCAGGCTTCCTGACTCCAGCAGTTACCAAGCAAAGCTCCACTTTCTCAGCCTTTTAGCTGCTAAATCACTGTGCTGTTCTTTGCTCACAAAGCTTCCCTGATGCACCCACGTTCCCTTGCTAGGTTTGATGGCCGGTCTCTGATGCCTCTCCAGCATCAGCACCCTTCCTTTCATGGGAGAATCCACTCCTCCCCCATTCTCAGCCATGCAGTTTGGGCAGGACCAACTCCACACTCAGCTCCACATAGGATCCTGACTGTCTGACACAATTAGCCTGCCTTAGACTCTTGGCCACGTGATTGGGCATGACCTGGGCACCACCCAGTATGGGCCAGTGAGAGGTTGTGAATGCTAGGTCTTCAGCAAGAGTCGTTAGAGAGATTCCCAGTCTTCCTGGATCCAGTATGGGTTGAAGGCTGCAACTGCTATAGTTATGTTGTTCTCGTGATGCAGGAGCAGGAAACTACCAGGAGATTCGGGTTTGCGTATAAGCAAAGGATGAGGTCAACAGTAATGAAGGCACAGTGAAGATATGGCGGAAATCCCAATCCTTGATGACATCATATGAGCTGCTAGAAATTGCCTCACTGGAGGCGAGCACCCACTCTAGACTTTTCAGTTATTAGAATCAAAAATGTCCTTTTACCATTGAAGCCTTCAAGTTGGGTTTTCAGTCATTTGCAAACAAGAGTTCTGTCTGATAGAATGGGCCTTCCAATATGACCCACACAGAACCCTCAAAGAAAAGGAGGCTAGGCTAGCTCTATAATCTTGACATGGGATACGTATACTCTTCACAGTGCTTGCTGCTGGTTCTAAATTTCCTTTTTTCCCTTTTTTTCATACAGTACCTATTGAAGAGTTAATAAACCATTTTATTTCCCATCAGGAGAGGAAAAAAAGTGATGGGAATTAAGTGCCTCTATTATTAAAAAAAATTATTGCTATGTGATTTGGTCTATCAGAGCTTTTCTAGCTAAGAAAAAAAAAAGGAAAATTCAAGGAAACCAGCTCTCAGCAGGCCAAGCTCCCAAGAACACCTCCTTTTGCTATATTTGAGTCTCTGACATTTGCTACCAAATGTAAACCTTCTCTTCTGCCTTTTCCCCCATCTCCCTTCCCTCTGACCTATCCTGTGATCCACTCCCTCTGATTCCTTTTCACTTTTCCAGATATCCAGGACACTTCCTTGGCTGTACTGCATGGTTGTTCAAACCTCCTTCTCACTATACTCATCCCTGAAATCCTGTCCTAGTGCAGGCTGTGCACTCCAAAATGTCCACCCTCAGGGTCCTTAATGATTCACCGCTGACAGCAGCCCCACACATCCATATACACCTTTTCCAGGTGTGTTGAAAATGAACCCAAATGAACACCAACTGGATGGGTTTCATAGATTCATCACATCTCAGGATTGGAAGGAAATTATTTAGCTAATCCAATGGTTCTAACCGGTGTGTATTCATCAGCTGTGTGAAGTGTTTTAAGCAAGGTGGTGAAAATAGTACCAAATAATTTATTTAAATCATTGAACTTAAAAAGGTAAGAAAAGAGTGATAAGAAGAACTATATTCGAATCAGGGACTTCTGTTTATCAGAAAGCACCTGGAATGGCTAAGCTTCTCATATCCAGACTCCACGAAGAATTTCTGCAAACCAGTAAGAAACCTGGCACCTCAACAGGCACTTTCCAGAAGAGGGTATTCAAATGGCACACAGACTCATCACTGTCTTGGGAGACACCAGTGAAAACCGCCAGAAACCAGAATGATAAACAACTGAAACTCTCATAAGAAGTCTCATGGGAATGCAAATAGGTAGAGCCATTTTGGAAACCCACTTAGTGTCTACGAAGCAGTTTAGTATCTACTGTAGCTGGACACAGACAACCCATGACCCAACAACTCCACTTCTAGGTATATCGTAGAATTAATCAAATAATGCTAAACAGACCCAATTTATGGGGAGTTGTATTCTAAAGTCTGTGTGAGAGGTAAAAAAAAAACCCAAAAGGCAAAATCACTCTTGAGGCTCCCTTAATTTAAACTGCCCATAAAATACAGCATGCAGACCATTTCATGCGCGCTGAGCGCTTCACATCACAAAGCTCATTTAACCCTCATAACTCTGAGATGGGTTCTATCACCCCAATTTTACAGATGGGCTCGGAGGGGTAGAATAACTTGCCCAAGCTACATCCGGAGAGCGCTAGGGTTTAAACCTGATCCAGTCTGTCCCCACACCTTTATCCATTCTGTACCACCTTTGCCACTGCTTGCCTTCACTGAGGTAGGCAAGCCCTGTGAAGGAGGGCAAGAGGAAAGGGGGTTTGAGGTTTCCCTGTGCTCTGGGTTCCCACACCCCTATTTCATCCACCAACACAGATGCAAGCCTGCTTCAGGAACTTGTTGATTCGGGCTCTCCTCTTTTCCAGGTTCCCATCCAGAGCCTTAGCCTAGGCCAGGAATCCACAACTACAGCCCAAGGGCCAAATCCACCCCCTCACCTGTTTCTTTAAATAAAGTTTTATTGGAACACAGCCCACCTCATTAGCCTGTGTATAGACTATGGTTGCTTTTTTTTTTTTTTTTTTTTTTTTTTTTTGCGGTACGCGGGCCTCTCACTGCTGTGGCCTCTCCCGTTGAGGAGCACAGGCTTCGGACACGCAGGCTCAGCGGCCATGGCTCACGGGCCCAGCCGCTCCGTGGCACGTGGAATCTTCCCAGACCGGGGCACGAACCCGTGTCCCCTGCATCGGCAGGCGGACTCTCAACCACTGCGCCACCAGGGAAGCCCGACTATGGTTGCTTTTGCCCTGCAATGGTAGCCTTGAGTCCTTGCAACGCAGAGGGCTGCATATGGCCCTCTATAAGCGCCTATTACATTTATTATCTGACTCTTTACAGAAGAAGTTTGCTGACCCCTGCCTAGACTAATACACTTCCTTTGCAGCCAAACCCCTGTAAGAAGCAGGAGGAGGTTGATTTCATCATGTCCTGGTCCTAAACAATAAGCCTCTGTGTCACCTAGGCCCCATCCCAAAAGAGACACATCTGGATGCTCTGGGTTCAGGAGAACTGAGGCGCCCCAAAGCTCCTTTCTGCTCCTAACAGACCCATCCCTTCTCTGGTAGCGAATCCTGGAAGGACTTGTTTGGGGGCAAGGTAACTACGGTCATCTGTGTGAACTGCATTTATGTCTAATTAGTCCGCAGCACAATACTGATTTTCCACATCCTTTACAACGTCATATTAAATTTATTACAAGCCTTATTTGATCCCAACACTGAACTCTGCTCATGCACATTCTATCTTCATAACTAGTTGCTTGTGGAATATGGCCAACTGCTCATAATTTACACAAAATCAAAGGGAACTCTGGTCAGGAGTGCTGGGCTATTAGCTCGTACCCCAAATTAATTCTTAATGTGTAGCTGATGAAAGGAAATGACTACAAAGCTAACAGCCCCCAAAGAATTTACGAATTCCAAAACTAAATATCAAGAGAAAACCATTAGGAAGTTTATGAATTGTGTAATGATTTAAAATTTCTAAAGCCAGAGCTATCAGCTTAAATTAATCAATTTCTGTCTTGACTAAAGCCTTTAGTAAAATAGCATTGGGATTTCCTAAATACATCTGAACTTCGCAAATGTGAATTTTATACCAGGAAATGAGGCAAATATACTCTCCTGTCCTAATAGTTCAATTCAAGGCATAAGCTTTTAATAATAATAGCTACAGTTTCTTAAACTTTTAACTTGGACAAGTCTTTGTCTTTACGTGCATTATTGATTTAATCTTCCCAACAGCCATATGAAAAGGTACTATTATTATCCCTATTTTACGATAGAGGAAACTAATGTGCAGTGATTAAGTAACTTACAAAAAAAGTTCCCAATGTCATCTAGATAGCCCCAACTGTTCCCTTGTTTGTGCTCTTAATGCCTCATACGCATCTTATAAAAAAGTTAACAATGCCCATTTTCCACTGAGAGAAATCCCATTTATGTTTTGTGAGCACTCAGGCTATGATTTATTCAAAAAGCATAGATTGCATTTCTATCAAACACGAGGCACTGTTTCGTGTTTTGCAGGAATGATTTCACTTTGTCTTCACAACAGCCGCGTCAGTCCTATCATTATCTTCATTCCTTACGTGACTAGCCTGAGATTCAGAGAGGTTGAGTACCTTGCCCGCCATCACAGAGTTAGTAAAGACCAGAGCGGTAGGTTTTCAATAAGGGAAATGGGCATCTGGATGTTTGCAAAGTGCTCTGAAGCCCCTTAAGGAGAGCAGCATCTTGATCCATCCGATGAACCAAGTTGAGGATGTCGGGCTATGATGCTCTCAATTGGGTAAGTTGGTGCGCTGGAGCCAGGGCAGGGCCAAACGGCCCTGCTTATTTAAAAAGTAAAGAATTTAAAGTTCCCAAGAGGCAGAGAGAGGAGAACACCATTGGAGGCTGGTGTGGGGAAAAGGGCACCAAAGGAAACCGTCAAAACACAGCCAGGCAGGGACTTTGGAGGGAAGAAATCCTGAGGGGGAAGAAGTTGCTGCAATGGTGTGTGTATGTATGTATGTATGCACTCAACATACACCCCTCATCCCCTCCTCAGACCTCGCCAGGATATTGTCAGTAAAGTCCACCTTGCTCACTGATGTGTGAGGAGATTCTTTTAGGGTAACTTAGTCAGGTGCCAAGATCCGGATTATTGCAAAGCAAAAACAGATACAGCACATGTGATGCAAGAGCCCAACCCCAAGGGGTCAACTGACATCCATGCAGGTTACACAGTCCTCTACAGGGAGCTCATTTCAGTTCCTTCTTGCCAACCACCTGATTCAGCTGTACTCTTTAGTACTGAATTAAGTACTCTTTAGTATCAGGTACTAAACAAGAAAAAAAAAAAAAAAGACTCCTTACAGGGTATTTGAGACCAAACTTCTATATCACTTACTATGAAACAGGTACTTTACCAATTTTTATTTTTTGCATTTGCCCATTGACTTTATTTCAGGAGTTAAGACACTCATAGTCATTCAAAGCTAAATAAACTAAACTTCAGACCAAGCTTCACAATTCTAAAGTCCCATAGGTTAGCAATTTCCTGAATGAGTTTCCTCAAGAACCATCCATTTTCAGGATCTCCTCCTCTCACGTTGCTTTTTTGTTAGTCATGACATAAACACCAATTATCAACTCATTTGTTTCTCACAATTATGGAAGAGAAACTGAGGCACAGAGAAGTTAAGCAACTGGGTCAAAACCACACAGCAGCTAGTAAGAAGTATGGCTGGGACTCGAACTCAGACAATCCAGCTTCAGAGTCCAGGATCTGAACGACTACACTAAACCGCCCAGCACACTCTGCCTGGAGTACAGTGCATGGAGAATTCAGTAGTGACACTAATTGCAGGGCCCTCTCTCCTCCCACATCTGGGTCCTGAGTCATCCAGACTCAAGCTTGTATTCCCCCTTAGCTGGATTTCATTGGCAGTGCAGGGGAGGTCAGTGATGTTTGGCTGCTGCCGGGCCCCTATTTTGAGGCGTTCATAAAGAAAAAGACCCCGGGGATGCGATGGGTCTCACAAACCCCATGTCCAGTCCCCAGGCCTCTCCCTGGCCAGAGCACAGCCTTCTCGGTCTGATTACATCAGATTACATCAGCACGGCAGGCTTGTCTGTCATTGGCTCACCTTCTGCTTCAAAAGGCGACAGCTTGGGCTTCCCTGGTGGCGCAGTGGTTGAGAGTCCGCCTGCGGATGCACGGGACACGGGTTCGTGCCCCGGTCCGCGAAGATTCCACGTGCCACGGAGCGGCTGGGCCCGTGAGCCATGGCCGCTGAGCCTGCGCGTCCGGAGCCTGCTCCGCAACAGGAGAGGCCACAACAGGGAGAGGCCACAACAGTGAGAGGCCCGCGTACAGCAAGAAAAAAAAAAAAAAAAAAAGCAGACAGCTTTTGGCCACAGGACAAAGCAAAGCTTATCTCCCACCAGAACCTGAGGACCAGGACAAAACTAACTCTGATGTACGCAACGTTTCTAAAATCCGAAACACACTTAACTCTTTGAACCTTGGACGTTGGTGTGGCTTAAAACTTCTTTCACGAAGTGGGGTTAAAAAAAAAAGTAACAATGTTAAGAGTGGGAAATCCCCAATAACTTGGCTTACGCTGGCTTTACTTTTTCTCCCGGGCCCCCTGCCCGGATCAAGATGAGATCAACACAAACAAAACTCCAAGTAAGTTTCTAGCCCAGGGTGGAGTCCCGGGTTTGTTGTTTCTTTCCCTGAGGCTGAAAGAAGACGGAGAAAGATAAGCTGGTGCAGTTAATGGGAGGAGGGCTCTCCTATTAGGGGAACCATTAACTTTTAGAGTCATTTTCACAATAACATTAAGCCATTTACTTTGCAGTTATGCAGGGAATAAACACCGATAGGGTGTTCCGTGAGTACAGCTGCACGCCAGCATCTGGCGTTACCTCTGGAATCCTAGCAGACACGCCTGCCAGCAAAGCGGCTTCTCTGGAGAGACCCCTTGGAAGTTGGACGGGAAAGGCAGCTGCGTCATCAGCCAGTGAAGTCAGGAAGGGGCGGGTTGCCCGGACCACGCAAGGAAGTCTGGACTCTGTTCTGTCTTATATAGAGAGTCAGGGTCTGTGCTCCTGGCCACAGAAAGAATGACTAAACTAGTAAAAATAAACACCCAAAGTGATTGAGCATCTTAATGGGCCAGGCGCTGTCCTGTGCACTCTGTACGTGACGCTTTGTAACAGTGAGCTGGGTGCTAGTGTTATTGCTGTTTAACGAGTGAGAAGGGAATTCTCAAGCCCACATACCTAGTTAGTGGCAGAGCCGAGACTTGAACATGTTTATTCTGATGCTAGATCCCATGCTTTTAACCATCACCATATGCTAACTCCCAAGTGGGTGGTCACGAAGAGGTGTGCCAACACATTGTGCGTGGGAAGTGTCACCTGCTATTTCAGTAAACAAAGAATGTGGTGGCCACCAGGCCACAATCCACTACAGCCACCCCTAACTGTGTACCCTGAGGGGATTCAGGATGGAGAAGAGCAGGATACTGGCCCTAGAGAGTTAAGGTGGGTATCAAAGGAATGATTTCAATGAGCCCAGACTCTTGCATCTTCCCATATGTAGAAAAGCACTAAATTCATTAACTTGAGATGTCTGTTTTTTTTTTTTTTTTTTTTTAATTAACAGTATTCTTCCGATGTTCTGACTACCTGGTCTTTGTTGGAAAACTTCTATATATCCTGGTTCTGCCCCTCCCTCTTCGGAGCTGTCCCTCAGAGCTCTCTGAGAGGCTGTCTTCTGTGCTCAAGTCCTCAGCAAGTCCACTAAAGAAAACATAATTCTTAAAGTTTAGGTTCTGCATTTTTTTTTCAGTTGACAAGATTCTACAGCACTCTGGCTGGCTTGGACCCCAGCAGTCATATTTTCGAGCACCTACTCAGTGTCAAGCACACCCAGTGGACTGAAATGTTGGGAGCACAGCAGTGGCATGATCAGCAGATGGAGATGGTGCTCTGCACCTCAGGCAGAGCACCCACCCCACCCTCTGCTCTTCACTTGTAGCTTCTCAAATTTTCAACCTACCCTTTTCCTTCTCCTTTCCCAAAGTCATGGTAAGAGGCAGTCAGGTGACTTAACGGTGAGAGGCAAAGCAACTATTTTAATCCATCCCCTCTACGTCTTCCCCTCTCTGAGTCATTCTCTAGATCTCTAGATATATACAGGTAATATATTTATGTACGTGTTTACCAAAAATGGCATTCAGTGAAAAGTCTCCCCCCACCCACCCTGTTCCCATCCCCAAGCTCTACCTATTAATATTTTCTTGTGATTCTTTCCAAACTTACACATATATATGTAAGACACTACAAACTTAGTAGCTATTAACCCCTCTCACTCCTGCCCATTGTCTTGGCACTCTTGCCATGTGACTACTTAGAGCATCTTCATTCTTTTTTATAGTTGCATAGTATTCCATTTTATGGCCGTGTCATATTTACTCAAGCTTAACAGACATTCTGATGGTCAACAACTTTGGCTATTCATAAGTTGATACTTTGACTCCTTGTGTTCAGATCTCAATTGTTTAGAACTCCGTGAATAGGAGGGAGGTTGATGGGCATCCCCAAATTCCGACATGGTCTACCACTACAATCTATCAGAGCAAAGAAGCAAAACACACTCAGCAAGAGCCCCATTCTAAGAAGATCTTACTCTGCCAGGAGAGACTGCCATGTCCACCTTTTCCCAAATATTCCATTTCCCCTCAGCCCAGAAAAAACCTGACATCTTGAACTAGGTACTCTATACGTAGAACGTTTTTTAACTATAATTTCGGGGGGTGGGTTATTGATATAATATAAAACATAACCCAGCCTAGCCTACAACTCAGGAGGAAGCCAAACAGGGAGGCCTTTCCTTTGCCTCTCTGGCTGGACCCATTAGGGGCTGAGCAATGGTCCTCTCCACTAAGACATTCGCTTCCCCAGCCCTCCTTCATCCAAGCCAGAGATGCATACCCGCAGTTGTGAAAATATCCAGCACATCAGTGCTAGATTTGTCACCAAGAAATGGTATGTGCTTCTTCTCTTACCCCTTTAAGATTTTTACTAAAAGCAGCTGTACCAACAGCCACACCTTAGAATGGGACCAGCACTAAAATAATGAGAATTAGCACAATTTGGATGCCGTCCGGTTTGTCCTAATATCCTTGCCTTCCCTAAACTCAGTCACTGCATTCTCAAGCTGTCTCCTCTCTCCTCCCACCCTGCAGTTGATGCTGTTGGTGCCCTGCCCACATTCTCTTAGGTGGTACCATTTCAGGGCACACTGGCCTGGCTTTCAATGACCAGCATCAGCATCTCTTTGCCCAAGGGCTTTCCCGGCTACCAGTGTCCACTCTGCGCATGTGCAGGGCAGGCTGGAAGGGCTCAGTAGTTAATATCACTACCACCACCACCGCCCCAGCAGCCCTCAACCAATGACTGACCAAAGCTGATATAAATAAATAACCCAGCTCCTCTGCCCCTCAGGTGGGAAAACTCAAAGTATTCTGTTTTATATTGTTTACAAGTATTCCCCAGCAGGATTAAGCTCATTGTAATAACTTGCTTGATAAGGTACCATCTACTGGACTTCTCTTGCCTATCTCACTTCCCCACTCCCTGCTGGTGCTTCCTCCTTTTGTCAAATGAACTCCTGGTACTGGAATCCTTGTCTCAAGGTCTTCTTGGTACCAGAAGTGCTCCTAAGAAACAGAATCTCAGGATAGGATTCTGGGAGGTGGATCCCTTGATGGCTGGATGGCAGCAAGGACCAATTGCTGGTGGTAGGTGAGGTGCTGCTAATCCCTAGGGTGCTGTAGCATCAAAGGACTAAGACTCTGGTTAGTGAATGGGGGTGCGACACAGGTGGAAGGGAATGCAATATCCAGCATTGGAGAGATATGGGAGTAAGCGTCATTGTAAAGACTGTGGAGCTGGTTGATTGATTAGAGGTTGAGTTCAATAGGAGAACTGAAGGAAGAAAATGATGCGCTCCAATCATTCAACTAGCAACTCAAGTTATGATGTAAAAGCCGGGAGTCCCTACAAGCTCCTAAGGAGAGCCTCATCTCCTGCAGCCAGAGAGAAGATTGTGCTTAAAATCAAGCACAGGATCTGATTGTGTGAATAGCAACGTTGCAAAGCATGTTGAATTCATAGCCCCAGCAAGTCTCCTATAGTAAAGTCAAAGCCCTGGTAGGGAAGGGGTACTGGAACTAACAATATATTGTTATAAGTATGGATTTGCCTTTCCTGGTTGCACTGCTTCAGATAGCAATACTGTTCGAGGGCTCACAGAATGTCTGATTTATTGTCATGGGATCTTGCATAACATTGCCTTGCCAAGGGACTCGCTTTACAGCAAAGGAGATACTACAATAACCAAAAGATCTACTGGTCTCACTTTATACCACATCACCCAGAAGCTATTTGTCTAATATAAGATTAGAATGACCTCTTAAAAATGCAGGGAAGATGCCAGCTTCAAGATGACACCTTGTGGGGTGGGGATACTTCAAAATGTAGCTGTACTTTGAACCAATGATCATTATATGGTGCTGTGTCCCCAGTAACTAGGCTACACAGGTTTGGATACCAAGGAGTTTAAATAAGAGTGGCTCCTCTTGCCATCATTCCCAATGATCCACTTAGAGAATTTGTACTTCTTATTCTTCTCACCTGAGGATCTGCCAGGTTCTGGTGCAGAGGTGCATCCCAGAAATTTGGCAGTGACTGTGTTGTAATTATAGCTGACTTGGTGAGTGTGGTTGAGTCTCTTCATCCCTTCAAGCTTAAAAGTGTTCCAAAACACTCTCAAAAAGCTTTAATTGTGGCTTTCAGTTTATAGTCAATGAGAGAAATCTGGGAGGAAGAGAAGGCAAGGAAACATTTTGAGAGACTGAAATCACACACCACTACCACCACCACCATCATCACCATCATCACCACCACCACCATCACCATCATAACCACCACCATCACCATCATCACCACCACTATCACCACCACCATCACTATCATCACCACCACCACCATCATCACCATCATCACCACCACCATCACCATCATCACCACCACCACCATCACCATCATAACCACCACCATCACCATCATCACCACCACTATCACCACCACCATCACTATCATCACCACCATCATCACCATCATCACCACCACCATCATCACCACCACCACCATCACCATCATCACCACCACTATCACCACCACCATCACTATCATCACCACCATCATCACCATCATCACCACCACCATCATCACCACCACCACCATCACCATCATCACCACCACTATCACCACCACCATCACCACCACCACCATCACCACCATCACCACCACCATCACTACCACTATCACCACCATCATCACTATCATCACCACCATCACCATCATCACCACCACTATCACCACCACCACCACTATCACCACCACCATCACTATCATTACCACCATCATCACCATCATCACCACCACCATCACCATCATCACCACCACCACCACTATCACCATCATCACCACCACCACCACTATCACCACACCATCACTATCACCACCATCATCACCACCACTATCACCACCACCACCACTATCACCACCACCATCACCATCATCACCACCACCATCACCATCATCACCATCATCACCACCATCATCACCACCACCATCAACATCATCACCACCACCATCACCATCATCACCACCACCACATCACCATCATAACCACCACCATCACCATCATCACCACCACTATCACCACCACCATCACTATCATCACCACCACCACCATCATCACCACCATCATCACCATCATCACCACCACCACCATCACCATCATAACCACCACCATCACCATCATCACCACCACTATCACCACCACCATCACTATCACCACCACCACCACCATCATCACCACCATCATCACCATCATCACCACCACCATCACCATCATCACCACTACCACCATCACCATCATCACCACCACTATTACCACCACCATCATCACCACCACTATCACCACCACCACCACCACCACCATCACCACCACCACCACCACCATCACCACCATCACCACCACTATCACCACCACCATCACTATCATCACCACCATCACCATCATAACCACCACCATCACCATCATCACCACCACCATCACTATCATCACCACCACCACCATCATCACCATCATCACCACCACCATCACCATCATCACCACCACCACCATCACCATCATAACCACCACCATCACCATCATCACCACCACCACCATCACCACCACTATCACCACCACCATGATCACCATCATCACCACCACCATCACCATCATCACCACCACCATCACCACCACCATCACTATCATCACCACCACCACTATCACCACCACCATCACCACCATCACCATCATCACCACCACAATCACCATCATCACCATCATCACCACCATCATCACCATCATCACCACCACCACCACCATCAACATCATCACCACCACCATCACTATCATCATCACTACCACCATTACCACCACCACCACCACCATCATCACCACTACGACTATACAACCATCACCACCACTCTCACCACCACCATCACCACTACCACCACCACCGGCATTTGTAGAGGAATTTCACTGTAAGTTGTTTTCAAACTGGGCTGTAGGAAACCCTAAGGACTCTGAGAAGGTAGCTGGCAGGTTCTGCCAACAATGAAAGACATGGTGCCAAATAATGAGTATTTAAACTGCCTGTGGTAGCCAGTTATCAATTTTATATATCGATTTTGAAAAAGAACTCCAACTAACCAAAAGTACAATTTGAAAAACATAACTCTACATGATCATTTTATTTTTATAACCACACCCAACTTGCAGGTGAGGAAAATGAGATTCAGAGAGTTTACATGACTTACCCAAAGTCACAGACTAGACACGAGCTGCACTTCGGTATAAAACCACAGCATGCTCAGTGCTCTTTCCCTTACAATTCTACTACATTTGAGCACTGATGATGAAACACGTGGTGTAGCAATTTATTGGCCGTGAAGATTGTTTTGGTGAGAATGGGTCAGAGAACAGTTGATAGAAGGTTCTTAGAATTTGGGCTGTTCCAAGAAATTCACCAAAACATCTCCCTCCCTGAGTTATATTCAGCACGTGCTGTTCTGTGCCATGTGGCCTGTGGGATCCCAGTTCCCTGACCAGGGATCAAAACCCACGCTCTTAGCAGTGAGAGCATGGAATCCTAACCACTGGGCCACCAGGGAACTCTCCCAGGGGTTGCTTTAATGGGACATGTTCTCACATCTTCTCCTACAAGACTGCCACACCATCCATACCCTTTGAGCGACACTCAAAAACATCACCTGTAGCAGTCCCCTATGGCTGCACCACTGCTGCCAAATAAAACTTGCGACTTACGAAAACAAGCATTTATTTTCCTTATTCACAGGTCTGCAGATTGGCTAAGGTGACCCTGCTTCAGTCTGGGTTTGGATCTGTTCCATGCAACTAATCGTGGGATCCAGAGAGAAGGGGCACTGGCTATCCAAGTCATGTTCTTCTCATAGTGGTTACAAGGGAAGCCAGACAGTGTAAGCATTATTTAAAGGCTCTGCTAGAGTCATAGCTACGCACATTCCATCGGCTAAAGCAAATCCGTGGCCAAGCCCAAAGTCATTGGGGCAAGAAACATACTATGTCCCAAGCTGCAAGGGAGATGAGTGAAGATTTGCTGAATAAAACTCCAATCTATCACGTTAGCCTAAAGCGTGATTCCCAGGACGCGAGGTCAAGTGCATCTTCCCAAAGCCCTCTAACTCTACAAACTGATAATGTCTTATTAATCAAGTCAGTCCTGTAAGCTACCAAGAGGAGACCGTCCCAAAGGGACCTTTCTTGAGAGACCCAAGGGGAATGTGAAATGGCAGTCTCCCAGACTAGAGATCACCAAGGTAGAAAGTATCTAGTTGAACTGGGATATTTTAAAAACCCACTACCTCAGTCCTCATGATCTGCCCTAAATCAAGCTTTCAAGCCCCCCCTTCAGAGAGCATGGGACCTTCAGGCAGAGAGAAGAGGCAGATGTGGGTAATTCATAGGCTTCACCCTAAATAATCAATGCCTAGCAATGGAAGTCTTGGCCAAGACGCAGAACAGTGCAGTGGCCGGGAATAGAGACTCCTGAGTGTGACAACATAAGCTTGAATCTCTTCTTAAGTGGATACTATGGGCTTCCCCACCCAGCTCCCCAACATCCATTTCCCCTCTGCCTTCCAAGAAGAATCTTAATTTTGCTCAGGGAACTCCCCTCCTCAGGGAACAATGACCCACTTCCAACACAAACCTCAGACTAATTGATTTGGGGTAATTCTATTCCCTTTGCCAGTGATTGGTTTGAGAATAGGTAATGACCTGGAATGGGCCGATGAGACAAACACTGTGCCTGTGGGGAGAGTTTGCTGGAAGGAAAACATTCCTTCACTGTAAGGAGAAAGCCCTAGAAAGAAACTGACCCTCTCTTCTTTCCCTGAACCTTGTTATGTCCAGATGTCACTGCTAGAGCCCTCTGTCTTCCCAAAGATGAAAACAACCGGAAGATGGCAAAGCAGAGAGATGGAAAGAACAAGTGTCCTGAGGACAGCACTGAACTGCTGAATCAACCTCCCATGAATCTGGCCCTAACCACGTCCTCGCTTTTCAATGAGATCATAAAAGATCCCAGTTCCTGACTCTTGACTCACAGCTTAACCAGTATCTACCTCAGCCACTGACCAGCACTGTGTCCTTGGGCAAGTCACTTAACTTCTCTGACTCCATTTTTGCACCAGTACCTATGGCATAGAATTGTTGTCAGGGTTAAATGACAATGAACATGAAGCATCTGAAAACTTGCAGTGTCTGGTGCCTGGTAAGGGTGCAAATGGCTCACAAGCAAGGTTTTTATTATAGGGTTTTGGGATACCATCAAGCAAGAAAGTGCAGGCCTGGGCTAATAACTGCAACTTCTGTACTTCTCAATGTTTACAGTTGTCGCCCTCTGGCTGTTTCTTCTAGAAAGTTACAATAAAACCTGTCTTTAGGATGGACTGATAAATATAAGTTGTCCTACCTGAACCTCTGAAGACTGTGGGGGGTAAAAGTCCCTTGGTGAAGAGTAGAAGGGGGATACTTATGTTTTCTTTTTTAAACATTATGTAATTATATATTCTCCTTTTAATATGACAAAATGCAGATAAGCAATATGGGAAAAAGAAAAGAAAATTCACATGTGACCCAGTCACCCAAAGGAAACCACTGTGAACACTGATGCGTGTGTTCTTCCGAACTTCTTGGTGGTGACTTCTTTGAAAAGAAGAAGAAAAGAGAAAAACAGGCATCCTTGTATGCTACTTTTGAGGGTGAATTGGTGAAGACTGTTTTTGGAGGGCAACTTTGCAGAGTCTTTGAAAATTAAAATTTTTTTTTAAAATGCACCTACACTTTGGCTTGAAAATTGTGCTTCTAGGAATCCGTTCCCCAGAAACAACAAGAGTGGTGGACACTTGGATAGAGCTTACAGAATGCCAGGCACTGTTCTCCACATTTTTATGTTATCTCAGTTAATCCTTACAACCCATGAGGGAGATACTATAGTTTTTATAACAGTTCAATTGAGATACAATTCACATACCATATTATTTGCCCACTTAAAGTGTACAACTCAATAGTTTTTAGTATATTCATAGAGTTGTGTAACCATCACCACAATTTCAGAACATTTTCATCACCCCCAAAAGAGACCCTCATTGGTAGTCCTTCCTCACTGCCTCAAGCCTTCAACCCCCTGGCAACCACCAATCTACTTTCTGTCTCTATGGATTTGCCTATGCTGAACATTTCTTATAAATAAAATCATTCAATGTATGGTCTTTTTTGACTGGCTTCTTTCCGTTAGTGTAATGTTTTCAAGATTCATTCATAGTGTAGCTTGTGTCAGAACTTTATATCTTGTTAATGCCAAATAATATTCCATTGTATAGATACACTGCATTGTGTTTATCCATTTATCAGTTGATGGGCATTTGGGTTGTTTCTCTCTTCTTGTTAATATGAATAAAGCTGCTATGAATATTTGTGTACAAGTTTTTGTGTGGACTTGTGTTACCATTTATCACGGGTATATACATCTGAGTAGAATTGTTGGGTCCTATGGAAATTCTATGTTTAACCTTTTGAGGAGCTGCCAAACTTTTTTCTAACGTGGCTGCATCATTTTACGTTCCCACCAGCAGTGTACAAGGGTTCCAGTTTCTTTATATCCTCACCAACCAACGCTTGTTATTATCTGTTTTTTGATTATAGGCATCTGAGTGGATGCGAAGTGGCATCTCACTGTGGTTAATTTGCACCTTCCGTGATGAGTAGCGAGAGGTACTATTATTATACTTATTTCGTACATGCATACACTGAGGCACAGAGAGGTTAACGATCTTACCCACGGTTACTCAGCAAGTGTACAGACTCTGGCGGACACAATAGTGTATGCAGAAGAAAGTCTGCTGCAGCACTGCCGGCTTGGAAAAAAAATTAGAGCAACCTGTATGTCTATCTGTAGGGGTTTATCTCTACAGAAAACCATTATCCAGCTTTCAAAGAATGAGGAAGGCCCATTTATTCTGACATGAAAGAAACCCCAAGACATTTGTTGGTGAAAAGTCCAGTCACAGAATCATGTGTACAACATGAACCTACAGATACAGAACTACAGACATCGATATAGTGACAGATATAAATGATATAAATATAGATTGGAAGGCTACACACCAAGCTCCTTAGGAATAAACTCCAGAAGAGCAGGGCTCTTTTCATTTTGTGCGCTGTTGTATCACCAATGCCCAGAACTGGATGTAGCACATAGTAGCAGTTAAATAAATATTTGCTGTTAAATGAGCAATTCTTTCGGAGAGAGGAATGGAAGGAAGGAGTACACACAGAAGAGCTCATGTTTCACTCTGCAGAGCCATGTCCTCTGGGCATGAATTCATGTAGTAGTTGTATCATTTTTGACACAGGAAAAAAAAATAACCTGGATAAATATAGGTAGCAGCGCAGGGGTGATCTCTGCTTCCTGTACCTTGACATGCCAAAGGCTCTCCTAATACTCTACATTCAAACTGAAGAGGAAAATTGAAACCTCTAATGTAGCTGCTGTATTTACGAATATTAATGAATAAAAGCTGCTTGGATGGTTTAAAAAAATTAAAAATTAGAAAAGAATTTTTTTTAATCTGGAATTCTTGGGGCTTTTAGCAAGAAAAAAAACGAGGCCCCCAGAGTGTTGGTATGGAACTGATACGCAGCCTCCGTGGCTTGCTGGGATACACGAGGACCTTCCTGGGCCGCAGTGCCCCTCTCTTCAAGTGAATATGGCTCCCTCCCAGTGGCGCTCCATCTCTGGGGCTGATCACCTGCGGGGGACACTGGCTGCTCCTGCCCTGCTTGGTATCCCCTGCCTGGTCAATAAGCCGCTCTTCCAGTTAACAGGAATCCAGTGTCAAGATGCCAGCTGTGAATCTTGTTTTCATGCCTGAGAAGATCTTAAAAATCAATAAGCATTAGAAGGACACAGCCAAGTAATTTTCCTTCTACTGTTTTTCAATATTTGTTTAATTTGTCGGCCCTGTTAGCCCTCTGAAGAGTTCTAAGGATCCAGGGTTGCTGGTGAAACAGCACAGGTGTTCACAGCATTCAAAGGGAACAGCGTGCCGGGTGGGTTAGGAAACAATTAGGAAAGGGACCAGGGGCTGTGGCCTAACTGTGCTGGCAAACTTAGGGTACAGGACTGACCTACAGATTACAACAGCTGCAGATGACAAAATTCAAACAGTGAAAATGTCAAGTTGTACCAAAAGAGGTGTCCAAAAGCAGAGTCCAGGGCAAGAGAAACGTGAGTTGGACGTACAGCTGCCTGCTCCTCACAGATGAAGGGGATGTTAGGGGCCTACTGACACCCTCTGCATTATTACGAGAAGGATATCTCTTCTCTGACTATGGGACATCCTCTGTACGTCCCATGGCGCAGGCCAAGAGGGGGCGGGTCCTCAGTGGGGTAGGGTTTGGCACCATCTTGGACTCTCCCTGCACACAACTGTTTCATCACCAAGTCTTGTTGATTTCACTCCAAAATGACTATCCTGTCCATTTTCTCCATCTCCACTGTTACTGTTTTAGTTCAAGTTACCATCACCATATGCCTGGGCGTGTGCAATCACTTCCTAAGCAGACTTCCTGCTTTCCTCCAATTCCTCCTTCACACAGAGAGTGACAGGACTTGAGAGGTACTACTGCCTAGTGGTTAAGAACATGGACTCTGGGGACCAGGAGATCCTGGCTCCTCCAGGCTCCTCCGGATCTGTGACCTTGGGCAGGTGACCGAACCCTACTGTGCCTCAGTTTGCCTCATCTCTAAAATAGAGATGCTGATTTTGTAGGTCCCTGGAAAAGGCACAGTGAGGATTAAGTGAACTAATCTAGACAAAGCGCTTAGAACAGTGGCTGCCACATGCTAACAGCTCAACACTCATTAGGGACATCATTCTGAAACGCAACCTCCTTGCTCACACCAGTGTCAGGACAAAATCCAAGCCTTCCTACCATCCCGCAACGCTGCAGGACCAGCTCTCCTTTCCCATCTCACCTCTTGGTGACTCCCTGCTTCTCACTCTATACTCACATTCAATGTCTTTTTGTTCCTCTAGCAAAACAGACTACCAGGCCTTCACACGTGCTGTTACGTCCACCTAGAACACTCTCCGGTAAGTTCTCCCCAGTCCCCCTTGCCCATCGACAACTCATCTCTCAGGTCTTACATATTTTCTTTGGGAAGCTTCTCTCACCCATCAAATTCAAGTAGGGGCAACTATGGTGAATTGTTATCAGTTGTTGGGAATATATGAGAGTTCATTGTACTCTTGTACTGTTCTTTTGGCTTTTGACTTTTCTGTGTGAAATCTTTCATAATAAAAATTTAAAAATATAAAGTAGCAAGTGCATTGACGGGAAGTAAGGATACTGTGGGAACACAAAGAAGGGCCCCTACTTGGATTTGATGCTCTCTTGTTTCCAAGTACATTACAGACATCATGACCTTTCAACGCTAAACATTTCAACTTGCACCTTCGAAAAAGAAAAAAGGCTGAGGGCTATTCTCCAACCTAAACTATAATACCATAATAACACTTACAAAAAATGAGTCATTCTCTAAAAACTGAATACTTGGTCTGTATCCAAATTTCCCCAGCCCCTCCCTAATTCCCTTCTTCTGTCTTTCTGCTACATTGCATTTGAATTGCTCCTTTCCTTGGGCTGTGAGCTCCGAGAGGAATGGAACGTGTCCCTTTGCTTCCCTCACCCTGGCACTCAGCCCTCAGTAGGTATTTGTTGAGAGGAGTCCCACTTCCTCCTGCTAAGGTCTTCAGCCTCCTGCAGTCCCAGCCCAGCTTTCCCTCTCCACACACATGCACACAGATACAGATACACACACACACACACACACACACATACACACTCGCTCAGCATGTCTTCAGTGGTCCAAGTCAGAAACCAGAGGGGCATTTCTAGAGGCTTTGGTTGACCTCACATGGCTCTCATATTCTCTCGGGCCAAACCCCTTCCCCTTTTCATTCTTTTTTTTTTTTTTTTTGCGGTACGCGGGCCTCTCACTGTTGTGGCCTCTGCCGTTGCGGAGCACAGGCTCCGGACGCGCAGGCTCAGCGGCCATGGCTCACGGGCCCAGCCGCTCCGCGGCATGTGGGATCTTCCTGGACCGGGGCACGAACCCGTGTCCCCTGCATCGGCAGGCGGACTCCCAACCACTGCACCACCAGGGAAGCCCCCCTTTTCATTCTTGAGGCCAAGGCTTCGGTTTGGCCCTTCATGCTGTCTTGCCCGGCTCCCAGAATGCTGACCCCTCCACTTCTCCAATGCATCCCTGTCCTGCCTCGACAAGGCAAACCCACTTGGGGGCTTCTCTGTTGAAAGCCCTGTTGGGTTCCCACTTGGGCTCTCCCTCTCCAGCCTCAGGTGTAATCTCCCAGCTTCTCCCTTCTCCCTGTCCCTGCTGCTGCACCCTCACCCTTGATCTCTGGCCATTCCAAGCCATCTGCTGGCCTCCAAGCACATGATGCTTTTCCATTCCCTCCACCTGAAACACCCTCCTTCTAGTGTTTTGTCTTCCTCTGAGAACCCAGAGAGAAGCTCGGACTTCACTTTTTCCAGGGCCCCATTCAATGACCCATCCCTTCCTGGCAGAGTGCCCACAAAGGCCTTGGACATAATAGTTGTTCATTAAATAATTGCTCAGTGGATGAACAGGAATATCATCATCCGCTTCCTCCCTGGTCCAAGTCAGCTGCAGCCCCAGCCCATCCCAGTCCAGTCCCCTGGGCCCCCGATGCCACCCAGCCCAGCCCAGCCCAGCACCGGGCTGCCTCCAATGGACCCTGGACACAGCCTTAGCACGCAACTTCTGAACAGCTGCCAGACACATTTTTCATCCTCGCTTTCCTAGGAAATTGTGCAAGGATGGGCAATGGCAGGCCTGGACTTTTTATATTTAAAGAAAATAATTAAAAGTCTATACAAAAAAAAGGTTTCTTAAAAATAAATTAGGAGTTTGGGATTAACCTATACACGCTACTATATATAAAATAGACAATTGACAAGGACCTACTGTATAGCACAGGGAATTCTACTCAATACTCTGTAATAACCTATATGGGAAAAGAATCTGAAAAAGAATGGATATATGTATAACTGAATCACTTTGCTGTACACCTGAAACTAATACAACATTGTAAATCAACTATACTCCAATATAAAATAAAATTTTAAAAAATCTTTATATTTTAAGGTCTTTGTTAGGTAGAGTACCTCCTAGGAGACAGAAGGTGAAATGATATGGTCCCTTCTGCCTCGAATAAGGTTTTCAGAACACAATATTGCTTTGATGCACTTCTACAAAAAAAATATATTCCACCCATGTCATGGTTCCACTGATTAAATTATACTGGGGGAGGGGCAAGGGTTTCAAGCAGAGATCTTTTGGTACCTAGAGCTAATCTCACACTGGACCTGTGAACCTTCCTGGTGTACTTGTCACCCCTGGCACCAGCCCCTATGTTACAACTGGAGCACAAACAAGGATTTCACCTTTTTATCTTTACAACATTCTACTTAAAAGGAAATTTTTACTGGCACAGAACAAAATTCGGCAGGTAAAAGCTCTAAGAACCCAGAGTGGTGAAGGCCCAGAGAAGGGTTAGTAAAGTGGATTAAAGCTGCAATCTACACCCCTTTTCTCTGCTAGCTGAACAATCTAACGTGGGTAAGTTCCCTAAGCTTTCTGAGCTGCAGATTCTTCTCCTTCAGCTGTACATGGATAATATTACCTTTCTCATAGGGATCTTCATGAAAATTAAAGGAGATGCTGTATGTGTAGAAGGATGAAAAAAATGATTTTAGTCTCTGTTTCTGCTGAAGCCACAAGACAATGGATTATGCATTCCAAAGTGAGCTATGACACCATCATGTAGGACTCGTGAAAGAAAACCCTCTCCCCCTTATCCGACCACCTCCAGCCCACAAAGAAGGGTTGGATGGGGAAAACTGTGGGAGAGCAGAGGAGGAATTTTGGAGTGAGCAGTAGGTACCCTCCAAGTCCCAACTGCCCAGTCGTTACTTCTCAGGAATGATCTCAAAGGCACTGTGTCCCTGGAGCTTGGATGTCATCAGGGGCTGGTGTCTAAATCATGCCTTAGAAACTGAGGATGCAGGAGAGATGGGTGGCCAGCTGGAGTGGGAGGGGGGACTTTGTTTTGGCCAGGGGAGAGGGGAGTTGAGTATTTTCTATAAGCCAGAGGTGTGCAACAGGCAACCTTGTGTGTTGTGTAGATCCTTTAAGAACAACCACCAGGAAGAAACTTCCACAGAAAGAAACTGACAGCTGGGAATTCCCTGGCAGTCCAGTGGTTAGGACTCAGTCCAAGGGGGCCCAGGTTCAAACCCTGGTCAGGGAACTAGCATCCAAAAAAAAAAAAAAAAGAAAGAAGCTGACAGCATCTGTTATGGCTAAATTGTGTGCCCCCAAATTCATATGTTGAAGCCCTAATCCCCAGAACCTCAGAATGTAGCTATATTTGCTGACAGGGCTTTAAAGCGGTGATTAAGTTAAAATGAAGCCTGTAGAGTGGGCCCCAGTCCAATCTTTACAAAAAGAGGGATCTGGACACACAAAGAGACACCAGGGATGCACATACACAAAGCAAAGGCCACGTGAGGACACAGGGAGAAGATGCCGTCTACATGCCAAGGAGAGAGGCCTCAGGCGAAACCAGCCCTACTCACACCTTGATCTCGGACTCCTAGCCCTCAGAACTGTGAGCACATAAATTTGTTGTTTAAGCCACCTAGTTTGTGTTATTTGTTTTGGCAGCCCTAGCTGACTAATACAGACTGCTCAGATTCTGGGAAGCTAAGGATAGAGTCTTAGGCACCTGCTTCAAGGGACCAGCAGCTTAGAAATCTCCACAGTTAAGGAAGGAGGGTGTTCTCTGAAGTAGCCACAAAACTGTACCAAGAGATAAAGAAGCAGGTTTCACACCCACCAGGCCCAGCCAGTGGGATGCCAGCTTCCCACAGTGTCAACCAGGTAAGAACTTCCTGCTCCTCTCCCCACCAGGGGCCAGAATCCCCAGTCAGCCAGATGGAAGCACAAGGGGGGAAGCAAGAAACTGACCACAGACCCCCTTTCCCAGCTCCAGGCCTCACTGGAGGAGGATCCACTGGGAAGGAAGTTTGAAGGTCTGGGTTATTGCACAGACCTGGATGTATCAATTACTGACCTGAGACAGTGCTGGAACTAGAAAGGCAACCAGAAGAATCAAGGACCTGCCCTAATTTTCATCCCAGGGCAAGGAAAGAGTGGGGCGCCACAAAAAAATTCAGGGGCAGTGACAGACACAAATAAAGTTGGCTTCCTGAATACACCTGGTGACTCCTGCTTATTTAACATCTGTTCTCCTACATACGTGGCAGCTTAGCCTGTCTCTGGCCAGGTAAGCAATGGCATTCATTGAGTAATTATTATCATTCCAAATTCCTTCCCTGTCACAGTTGGACAATTCCATCTTCCTCAAGCTCGGCAAATCTAAGGACGACAGGCAAACCATTTAAGAGCTTCTGCGCTCCTGGAGCTGACAACGCAAGTGCTGATGTCCTACAAAGCCACGGTCAGAACACCACCCTCCATACCTCATGACCCAGAGAAGGAAACTAACTCCAAACCAGCCACAGGGCTGGGCAAGCTTTAGAGTCAGCTCCAGAGAAAACCGAGTTCAAATCCTGACTCTGCCACCTGACAGCTGTGTGACCCTGGGCAAGTTACTTAATATCTCTGTTACTTCAATTTCCTCATCTATAAAATGGAGATGATTAAAGTACCATAGAGTTATTATGTGGAATAAATGAGGAAATAGATGCAAAACATTTAGGACCTTGCCTGACACGACACGATAGTTAGCATATACATAGTTACACACAGTTAGCATTATAGGTCAGTGCCCCTCAGGGTGAAATCTTGCAATAACCTCCGTTTATTTTAAGGAACATTACACAAGATGCATGATGATGCAAAGCACAGATTCTAGAACCAGACTGCCTGGGTTTGAATTAACCAAGAACGGAGAGCGCATTGTATAAGTGTTTGCTATAATTGCTAGCGGTACAGTCAGATACGTACAGTCATACACATACATAGACAACACATAGAATAAGAGCTTAATTCCGACAGCTATTAGTAGAGAACTAGTCTTCTCAACAAACCCACATGGACCCTGAAGTTTCTGGTCACCCAGAGACATCAGAGGCATGGAATGGGGGTCAGAGGGGAAGAGTGCTTCCCTACTCGGGACGTGGCAGAACTTGACCTCAGTTGCTTTTGCATCTTTCTTTGTTTACCAGCAGACAGTGGCTCTCAAGCAAACGGGGTATCTTGAAAGCAGAAACCCATCCTCCTCCGGCCGGACCTTCAGCCATGATCTCCAGCCCCCGCTCCCCGCCAGCAGCTCTCAGCCTCTCTCCTGTTACCTGGTCTGGTTCCTTCCTCCAGGGCAGGCCCCACCTGGCAGGGGAGAGGCAAGGTACCACTGCCTTTCAGCCTTCCGAGAAGGTGACATTTCCACGGTGCCCAGCTGTCCCTGGGGCTGGCTCTCCACTCGGTTCCCACCGCCCTGGGCCCTGAGGACCAGCGGGGGAGCAGATGGAAAAGATGAAAAGCTGACACCCTCCGCAGGAAATCATTGTTTAACTGATTCCAGGACTGAAAAAAACAAGTGTAACGTTGGAGAAAGGAGAGCAACGTGCCATTCAAGGCCATTGTTACAGCCTCCTCTCTGTGTATCCGGAAACAAAGAGGCCCTCTGTGTGTGAGCACAATGCTGTGTGTTACCAGCCACTTCTGTGTTATTCCTGGGGACAGGAGGACGGGAAACGGGAAACGAGGCCACAGTGCCCTCCTGGGTCTGGTGCGCTCTGGACTTTGCTAACACAGTCACCAGGCCAGTCAGAGCTGGGAGAACAACTTCAGACTCCCAGCCCATGGTGTTCTGCAGTGGGGGCCAGGGGTATCCCGTCAGGAGTGACCTGGGTCCGTGCTAGTCTTCTAGGCATGGCGAACTGCCAAGTGCCCCTCCCCTCTCCCTCTCCTCTTCTCTTACCAGTTTTCAGAGACTCACCACAAGTTAGAGCTGAAAAGAATCACAGCTATCATCTCTTCAAACACTCCAACTCTCAGCTTTAATGAGGGGGCACCTGGCCTGGACTGATGCCCGGCCACGTGGCATGTCAGCTGCAGTTGGTAAGGCCAGATGAATCGTTATGCGGTACTATCCACGGGACCCCCTCACCGGCCAGACACTCCGTTATGATCAAGCTCACAAAGTGAGGCTCCTGCCTTTAAATCCTGGTTCCGCCACTAATGACTCATAGATTGCGAGGGTTTCTTTTCCTCTGAGCCTTAGTTTTCCCACCTGTAAACTGGGATCATCCTTGGATTACTGTGGCGATTAAATGAGTTAATACATGTAAAATTCATATAACGTTACTTGGCCTGTAAAAATTGCTCAAGAAGCATGAATGACAAATTAGATGCTCATACCTGCGATTTGCTTAGATTCATGAGGAGAGGGTATGGGGATGGCTGGAAACCCAGGATCTCGAATACCCCAATTCAGCCTTGCCACCTACTATGGCCTACGTTGGCCCCATTAGGCCCCATTAGGGAAACTGGGCACCAATATATACCCATTGAGCACCCGAGCCAGTGTTTGGGAGCAGCCAGGCCTCAGCTCCGGGCAACTGTGGCAGCGTGGAAATGTGGCAATGGCATGGCCAGGCCTGTCAGTCTTTAAAGCAACCCAGAAACCTGGATTTTTATGTCAGATTTCCCAATTTTGAAACAGTGTTTCCCAAGGCACTGTTAGTGCAAAGCGAGCCTTGAGTCATGCAGCTTGTGATGCCTGGTCTGGACACACAGGGCATTCCCCAGCCAGGGCACGCCTGTCGTTTGCAGATCTACTGGCCTCTGTTTGCCTGCAGCCTCCGGTGAGCTGATCAGGCCACTTCACAGCCCTCCTTGAGTTGGAGCAGGCGGTGTAAGATCAAAAATGACGAGCAGCCCGGTCTCCCTGGATACCTGTCCTCACCTCAGTCCACGAAATGGGGGTGAGGAAAAGGGAAACCAGGGAAATGAGGGGGGCTCTCCCTCAAAGACCATGGTCCCTTGGCCAATCCACCCACTGCTGGCATTCCTCTGATAAAGGGCAGACCGAGGGCTTAAGCCCCCATAATCTCCATCAGTCACCTCCAATGAACATAAGTATAGGTCTAAGTGACCAAAAGTGCTTACCATGCAAACGCAACTTCAAAACAAGATTGCTTATAATGAGATACCACTTCACACCTACTAGGATGGTATCATCAAAAAGACAGATAATAACAAGTGTTGGTAAGGATGTGGGAAATTGGAACCCGCAGACGTTGCTGATGGGAATGAAAAATGGTGCGACCATGTTGGGAAACAGTCTGGCAAGTCTTCAAAAAGTTAAACACAGAGTTACCATATGACCCAGCAATTTCACTCCTGGGTATATACCCCAAGAGAAATGAAAACATAAATCTACACAAAAGCTTGTCTGAGAGTGTTCACAGCAGCATTATTCACAATAGCCAAAAGGCAGAAACAACCCAAATGTCCATCAAATGATGAATGGATACGCAAAATGTGGTGTTTCCACAATGGAAATTACTCAACAGTCAGAAGGAATGACGCACTGACACAGGCCATAAGAACATTAGGACAGCCCAGGAAAACATTAGGCTGAGTGGAAGAAATTAATTAAAAGACCACATTTCATAAGATTCCATTTATATGAAATGTCCAGAACTAGGCAAATCTATAGGTATAGAAAAGAGATTAAAAGTTGCCTAGGGCTGGGTGTGATGAAGAGAGTTGGCAGGATGATAGCTAAAGGGTATAGTTTTTCTTTTGGGGGTGATAAAATATGTTCTAAAATTGGCTGTGGTTATGGTTACATAACTCTGTGAATACACTAAAATCCGTTGAATTGTTACACTGTAAGTGGGTAAACTGTATATGTGAATTACATCTCAGAAAAGTCATTACCAAAGAAAGAACCTCAAAACTAAGATTGCTGCCCTTAATTACCTTCTATTAAAAAGAAACTCTTTATCCATGTCACTCTTTTCACCATAGCCTCACTGGAGAAGACAGGACAAGAGCTCTAAAAGGATGGTTTCCTCAAAGGCACAGGGCTCAAACGAGGGTAACCAACTAGCTTGGTTTACCCAGGACTATCCCACTGTTGGCACGGGAAGTCCCCTGTCCCAGGCAAACTGAGATGGTTGGTTGATCACCCTAATGCCAACTCCTTCTGAGAGCACTGGATAGCTCTACCCTTCAGTGCTGCCAATGGCTAGAACCAAGTCTCGATATAAATAATCCATCCCCATTTTGGGTACAAGTCATCCCTGAGCTCCCTCTAATGGTCAAACGTATTTTTATTATTGTTGTTCCTAACTTACAGATGAGGAAACTGAGGTTCAGCGATGAAATAACTCGCCAGAAGCACACAGGAGCCAGAAACTGAACCTTGATCTTTCTCCAAAGCCCAAGTTACGCCTTCCACTCATTGTTTTTTCTCTTACCATACCACTGGGTTGATTGTCCATGAATACCATTAGATTTTTCTTGCCTCCTGGAGAAGGTAGTCACACATCCAGACAGAAGAAGCATGAGTTTTCAGCTATAGCAAGACAAGGAGACACGTAGAGCTTGGTGGTTAACAGCACAGACTCTGGAACCGAACTGCTCAAGTTTGAACCTGGGCTCTGCCAAAATTTTAGCTGTGTGACCTTGGACAAGTTACTTAACTTCTCTATGCCTCAGTTTCCCCATATGTAAAATGGGAAAATTATAGTACTGTGTGTGTGTGTGTGTGTGTGTGTGTGTGTGTGTGTGTGTATCACACAGGATTGTTATGGGAAGTAAATAAATCATTAAGTGTAAGAGCCTTAAAATGGAGTGTGGTATATTTATTAAATAAATCTATTTAATACATTTATTTAATAATACAAATTTATTACATAAATGAAAGCAAGCACACATCCATATACCCAGAATTGGAAAGAAATCAGACAAGGCCTAACAAAAACCAGGTAGTGAGACCAAATCATGGAAATTAACATTCTGTTCTGTTCTTTCCCACGTAAATGTTTATGGCTGAGGAATTGCTGGAAGCTCTCCAGGCCATAGACAAACCTTTAGATGCAACATGGCAGTGGCAATGCGGGCAGTCCTAGAACAATGGGATGACCTGGTGCAGGGCTGCAGGCCCTGCCTGGCACTGATGGAGCCCAGGGTTTCCTCTCCTTTCATGCCTGCCCTCAAGGGCAAGGAGAGCTGGGTACCCTCCCACTGGGGCAGGTAGGTGTGATCCACATCATTTTTTGGATCAACATCAGCTTCAGTTGAAGTTCAAGAGGCTCAGAGAATTTTCAAGAATTTGTTCAAGTTTAAGTTAATAACATGTAGAGTTACATGTGGGATTCGAACTTAGGTTGAATTCTAAAGCCCCTATGCTTTTCTGCCTACATGAAATAGTTATTATTGCTCTGTAACAAATTACCTCAAAGCTTAGCAACTTAAAACCACGAACACTCATAATCACACAGTTTTTGAAGGCCAGAGAGCCAGGAGTGTTTTAGCTGGGTGGTTCTGCCTCAGAATCTCTCATGAGGTTGTAGTCAAGATGTTGGCCAAAGCTACTGTCATCTCAAGGCTCTACCAGGGCTGAAGAATCTGCTTCCAAACTCAGTAATGGGGCCGTTGGCAGGCCTTAGTTTCTTGCTGGCTATTGGCCGGAGGCTTCAGTTTTTCACCACACGGGACTCTCTAGAGGACTGTTCATAACATGGCAGCTTGTTTTCCCCGGAGCAAGAGATTCAAGAAAAAGAGAGCAGACGAAAGAGAGTACCCAGAAGCTGCAGTTAACTAATTGCAAAAGTTAAACTAATTCGTTTACAACTAATCTTAGATGTGACATACCACCACTTCTGCCACCTGCTATTGGTCACAGAGACTAATCCTGGCACAACAAGGGAGGGGACGATACAAGGATGAGTACCAGGAGGCAGGGGTCACTGGGAACCATCTTGGAGGCTGGTGACCAAAGTAAGACAAGAAGGCACAGACCTGCAAATAATAAGGTAATAACCCTGCAGAAAAGTCACAGAAAGTAATTTTAGTCTAACCACTTTTGAGGGGTTTTTGTTTATTTAAGAAAACATTTACACCTACTAGAGAATGGACTTGAGGATATGGGGAGGGGGAAGGGTAAGCTGTGAGAGAGTGGCATGGACATATATACACTACCAAACGTAAAATAGATAGCTAGTGGGAAGCAGCCGCATGGCACAGGGAGATCAGCTCAGTGCTTTGTGGCCACCTAGAGGGGTGGGATAGGGAGGGTGGGAGGGAGGGAGACGCAAGAGGGAGGGAATATGGGAACATACGTATAATTGATTCACTTTGTTACAAAGCAGAAACTAATACACCATTGTAAAGCAATTATACTCCAATAAAGATGTTAAAAAAAAAAAAGAAAGAAAACATTTACTTCAATCAAGGCACTGGGCTGGCCCTATGAATACAGGCAGGAGTCACCCTAGGGCTTACAGGGACTTATGGCAGAAAACAAGAATCAAGCCATGTGGTCCTGGAAGAAGAGAAGAGGGAGAGGCCAAGAAAGAGAGCTGGGATCAGGACTCCAGGACAAGGTGGGTCTAAAGTCTTCTAGTTCAGATATGGGTTCATCCTCAGACAACCTGGGTTTATTTTCCTGGGGCTGGACAACATCCTCACAGAAAATGGGAGAGAGAAAAGAAGGGGGAGAGTAGGAGGCAGAAAAACAAATGACCAATTCCCGGACTCGCACAATTAGACATTCTTCCTCTAGTTTGAATTTATCAGAACCTGTTTCAAGCCAAATTTTGCTAAGGAACTGGGTATGGAAAAAGAAAGGACCAACTAGATCCTAAAGATGCATAGGGGAAATGTCAGAGGCTGGGGTTAGAAGGCAGAGGAGATAGGTTCTGTAAAACCAAGTTCCAGGACTTTACAGTTTGAGTCTGTTCCGAGGTAGGACCTCTGATCACTGGGCAAATCAGAGTCCTGGACTGCTCACTCAAAACCATCCTTACATTCGTTGTAATTATCTTGCTGAATAAATGAATTAAATCATTTCCATGAACTACCCCTCCCATCCCCACTATAGGTGTAAGAGGAACCTAGTTGGGTAATATCTTTCGTTGGATTCCCTTTCTACTCTTTGTCCCAAACACTTCCTCACCTGCTCATCAAAACCGATCTCCCCTTGGACTAGAGAAAGTCATCAACACCCTTTCCTCATCTGGATAAGGTTAATAATACCAGCTCCTACCTACCCCAGAGACACAAAGGAAACTGTTACACATGAAATCAATTTTACATTCTTCAAGACAGGCGGGGTTGGGGGTAAATTCCAAGAATTGCAATGATGTGCACAGCTACTTTAATTCTAAGAGGCCAGGTACGAAGATCACTCCAGAACAGCTAAGGCGCTTGTCAAGCCTGCAAATGCATTCCCCCAATTAGCCAGCCCACCCACGAGTCAAGAGAAAATCAGTTTCCCCTGCCCTGGTAAGTAGCCAAGCCAAGCCAAGCCAATTTCCCCCCCCCCCCCCGAAAACCATCCAGCACCCGCGTCGTCCAAACCCCACGGTCCTAGAGTCCCCGCGCTGAGCTATCCAGCCTCCGCGCCCTACTCGGCTCCTCCCCATCCCGTAGTGCCAAGAGCCAGGCAGCTCCCGCCACCCTAAAGGACTACAGCCCCCGGCATGCCCCGCGCTGCTGTCGGAGTCTCCCCACCGTGCTTCTCCGCGTAGCTAGGTCACGTGACTCGGGGAAGATGGCCGCGCTGACGGCGGAGGTCTTTGCAGCTCTCCAGAGCCTGCTGAAGGTAAATGAGAGGGGTGGGGACAGCGCGAGGTAGCCCTTTGTCTCCGAGACTTTGCACAGAGCAGGAATTGGGAATAAATGGACCCCGATTTGGAGCCACGACGCTGCCGCTGCCTCTCACTGTGACTCCTAGCAGGTTGTTGCGCTTTTCCGAGCTTTTTGAAAGTACGAACAAAATTAATATCACTTTGACAGGATAGTGAGGAAACAAGACAATGGACCTGAAGGCGCTGTACAAATGTTCCCTACTAATAGCTTCGGGGGCTGGCTTTCGGGGTTGGTGCGTTGGGGTGGTAATCTCTAGATCCGCGTTGCCAGTTCCCCATTTCATCCCGCAGCCCATCTGCGCTCTCCAGTTCTCTCCTCTGCGTCCGCCCCCTGAGTCAAGTGTGCCTTCTGTATTCTCTTGAGTCCTGGGTTTGTTTGTTTTTTTTTGTGGTACGCGGGCCTCTCACTGTTGTGGCCTCTCCCGTTGCGGAGCACAGGCTCCGGACGCGCAGGCTCAGCGGCCATAGCTCACGGACCCAACCGCTCCGCGGCATGTGGGATCTTCCCCGACCTGGACACGAACCCGCGTCCCCTGCATCGGCAGGCGGACTCTCAACCACTGCGCCACCAGGGAAGCCCTCCTGGGTTTTTTTATTTGCTGTGACCTGTGTGAGGGCCAAAACACTCTCCTGACAATCATTTGAAAAATTGTGAGGATGGAAGGGATGTACTTCATATGACTTTGTACGAGACTGGAATTTTTTGCTTAATTTATGACTTTCCCTATAGAAGAAGCGGCGGCTTTATCGTCCTTCGTAGAACTTGTCACTAGATGACATTATGCACCTGGTTGCCTGTTGTCTGCCTTTTTCTCACAAGAACGTGAGATCCACGAGGGACCTTGTATTTTAAAAAAGACTCCAGACGGTACTTCCCTGGTGGTGCAGTGGTTGAGATATACGCCTGCCAGTGCAGGGGACACGGGTTCGAGCCCTGGTCTGGGAAGATCCCACATGCTGCGGAGCAACTGGGCCCTTGAGCCACAACTACTGAGCCTGCGCGTCCGGAGCCTGTACTCCGCAACAAGAGAGGCCGCGACAGTGAGAGGCCCGCGCACCGCAATGAAGAGTGGCCCCCGCTCGCCACAACTAGAGAGAGCCCTCGCACAGAAACGAAGACCCAACACAACCAAAAATAAATTAATTAATTAATTTTTAAAAAAACTCCAGACGAAGAGAGTTGAGTTGATTACACTCAGCAGTTCATGGCAGAGCATCATCATTGGTCCACATAATGGTCCTTCTTTTGTTTTAACCGCCTTCCCAGTGTTCACTTGTATTCTCCAATCTCTACGGGCATCTACTCTGTTATTCACAAATGTATGCATAACAAGCGTATCCTCCACACCTGGCATACAGCATGTGCTCAATAAATAGCTGTTCTATGAATTAATAAATGTAGTAAAGCTGGGACTGGAAACCTAGAGCTCTCAACTCCCAACCCAGTGCCTTTTCACCCTTCCTGTGGCTGCTCTACCCCCAACCCCCACCCCAATCCCTATTCGTTCTATGGGCTTTTTTTCTTTAATACACTTATAAAAATCATTATTAATGTGTAACACACATACAAAAGAAGTGCACAGATTATAAGTGCACCGTTTAATGATTTATTACCACCACCACAGTCAAACAATGAAATGTTACCATTACGGCAGAAGTCTGTGTTGTCCCTTTGTTATTTCCCTCACTCTGCTCCCCAACAGTAACCACTATCTTTACTTCTAATATGTCAATTTAATATTGCTCACATTTGAACTTCACATAAATGGAATAATAGGGCATATTTTGTGTGTGTGTCTGGCTTCTTTTGTTTGCTATTATGTAGCAGTAGTTCATTCATTTGCACTCCTATTGTCCTATGTACTTTCTTTTTAAAAAAATTACATAAACTTTTAATTTTGAGATATAGGTTTACAGGCAGTTGCAAGAAACAATACAGAAAGATCCCATTTATCCATTACTCAGTTTTCCCCAATGGTAACATCTTGCAAAACTATAGTATGATATCACAACCAGGATATTGACATTGATAGTCAAGATTCACAACATTTTCCATCACCACAGTGTTCTTCATGTTGCCCTTTTATAGCCACACCCCCTTCCCCTCTGCCCTTACGCCTTTTGTAACCTCTGGTATTCACCAATTTGTTCTTCATTTCTGTAATTTTGTCATTTCAAGAATGTTATATAAGTGAGGGACTTCCCCAGTGGTGCAGTGGTTAAGAATCCGCCTGCCAATGCAGGGGGCACGGGTTCAGTCCCTGTTCTGGGAAGATTCCACATGCTGCAGAGCACCTCAGCCTGTGCACCACAACTACTGAGCCTGTGCTCTAGAGCCCGCGAGCCACAACTCCTGAGCTCACGTACCACAACTACTGAAACCCGTGCACCTAGAGCCCGTGCTCCACAACAAGAGAAGCCACCGCAGTGAGAATCCCGTGCACCACAAGGAAGAGTAGACCCCGCTCCTTGCAACTAAAAGTCCACGCACAGCAACGAAGACCCAACACAGCCGAAAACAAAAATAAATACTATAAAATAAAATCAGTTGTTTCTATACACAAACAATGAAACAGTCCAAAAAAAAAGTTATATAAGTGAAATCATATAATATGTAAACTTTTGGGACTGGCTTTTTTCATTGAGCCCAATTTTCTGGAGCCATGTTATGTGTTTTAATAGTTCTTTCCTTTTTATTGCTAAGTGGTATTCTATGGTATGACATCTACATTGTTTCCAGTTTTTTGCTATTACAAGTAAACCTGCTATAAACATTTGTAGACAGATTTCTGTATGAACATAAGTCTTTATTTCTCTGAAATGAATGCCCAGGAGAACAGTTCTGGATCATTTGGTAGTTACATGTTTAGGGTTTTGTTGTTGTTTTTATGAAGCTGCCAAGCTGTTTTCCAGAGCGGCTGTACTACTTCACATTCCCAACAGCAATGCACGAACGGTCCAGTTTCTCCCCATCCTCGCCAGCATTTATTGGCATCACTATATTTTATTTGAGCTATTCTGATAGGTGTGTATTTATATCTCATTGTGGTTTTAATTCAGAGTTCCCTAATGGTTAATGATGTTGGACATCTTTTCGCGTGCTTGTTTACCATCTGTGTATCTTCTTCAGCAGAATATTGCTTTATGTCTTTTGCTCATATTCTAATTTCATTGTTTGCTTTTTTACTTTTGCATTTCTTTATATATTCTAGATAATGGTCGTTTGTCAGATATGTGGTTTGCACATAGTCTTTCCTAGTATTTAACTGTCTTTTCATCCTCTTCACAAAGGTGTATTAATTTGCTAGGTCTGCTGTAACAAAGTACTACAGACTCGGTGGCTGACACAACAGAAATGTACTGTGTCCCAGTTCTGGAGGTGAGAAGTCTGAGATCAAGGTGTCATCCAAGTTGGTTCCTAATGAGGGCTTTGAGGGACAAATTGTTCTGTGCCTCTCTCCTAACTTCTGGTGGTTTCTGGTGATATTTAGTTTATCTTGGCTTGTAGATCTCTGCATTGATCTTCATATGAAGTTCTCCCTGTTTGCATTTTTGTGTCTAAACTATCCCTTTTAATTAGGACATCGGTCATATTGGATTAGGGTCCACCCTATGACCTCATCTTTATATTTTTTGTCATATATTTTTATATGACTATATCTGCAATAATCCTATTTCTAAATGAGATCACATTTTCAGATAGTGGGGGTTATGACTTCAATATATGACTTTTAGGGGGGACACAGTTCAACCCATAACAGGAGCTTTAGCAGAGCAAAAAATGTTTTAATTTTGATGAAATACAGTTTTTCAAAAATTTTTCCTTTTATGAATTGTGATTTTTTAATGAATTACGCTTTTGGTGTAAAGTTTAAGAACTCTTTGTGAAGCCATAGCTCTCCAAATTTTCCCCTCTTTTTATCTAAAAGTTTTATAGTTTACATTTGTATAACATTTTAAAAAATATTTATTTTATTTTTGGCTGCGTTGGGTCTTCGTTGCTGCACGCAGGCTTTCTCTAGTTGCGGCGAGTGGGGGCTGCTCTTCTTTGCGGTGCGTGGGCTTCTCATTGCGGTAGCTTCTCTTGTTAAGGAGCATGGGCTCTAGGCACGCGGGCTTCAGTAGTTGTGGCTTGCGGGCTCTAGAGCGCAGGCTCAGTAGTTGTGGTGCACAGTCTTGGTTGCTCTGCGGCATGTGGGATCTTTCCAGACCAGGGCTCTAACCTGTGTTCCCTGCATTGGCAGGCGGATTCTTAACCACTGCGCCACCAGGGAAGTCCCTACATTTATATAACATTTAAGTCCATGATTGATTTTGCATTAATTTTGTATAAGGTGTGTGGAAAAGTTTGAGAATTTTTTTTTTTTTTGGCCTGTGAATGTCCCCTTGTTCCAATATCATTTGTTGAAAAGGGCTTTCTTTCCTCCATTGAATTGCTTTTGCAACTTTGTCAAGAATCAATTGGGCATATTTACTGGGTCTACTTCAGGGTTCTTTAGTTTGTTCCATTGATCTATTTGTTTATCCCTCTGAGAATACCATACAGTCTTGATTATCGTAGCTATATAATGTCTTGAAATCAGATAGATGGATTCCTCCTACTTCATTCTTTATCAGAATTGTTTTAGCTATTCTTGTTTCTTTGCCTTCCTGTATAAATTTTAGAATGATCTTGGATATATCTTAAAAAAAAAACTTGCTGAGATTTTCATAGGAATTGGGTTAAATCTGTACATCATTTAGGAGCAAATTGATGTCTTAAATGTGTTGGATCATCCAATCCATGATCATGATGTGTCTCCCCATTGATTTAGATCCTTGATTTCTTTTATCTGTATTGTATAATTTTCAGTATACAAGCCCTGTACATGTTTTGTTAGATTTATACCTAAGTATTTCTCTCTTTTTTTTTTGAGCAATTGCAAATGATATTGTACTTTTAATTCCAGTGTCCACATGTTCATTGCTAGTGTGTAGAAATACATCTGATTTTAGTAGGTGTATCTTGGATCTGCAAACTGCTGAACTCACTTATTCTAATAATTTTTTTGTACATTTCTTGGGACTTTCCCATAGACAGTCATGTCCCTGCAAATAGGGACAGTTTTATTTCTTCCTTTCTGATCCGCAGACCTTTTGTTTCTTTCTCTTGCCTTATTTCAGTGGCTAGAATTTTCAGCACAATGTGGAATAACAGTGGTGAGAGCCCACATCCTTGCCTTGTTCCCAACTTTAGTCTTTCATCATTAAGTATGTTTTCTCTAGGTTTTTTGGTAGATGCTCTATGTCAAGTTATGGAAGTTCCCCTCTATTCCTAATTTTATGAGAGTTTTCATCAAGAATGGATGTTGAATTTTGTCAACTGCTCTTTCTGCATTGATTGATATCCAATGATTTTCTCCTTGAGCCTGGTAATATGGTGGATCACATAGATTTTCAAATACTGAACTGACCTAGCATCCCTGGAATAAATTCCACCTAATTATAGTGAATAATCCTTTTTATATATTGCTGAATTCTGTTTGTTAGTATGTTGTTAAGGATCTTTGCCTCTATTTTTATGAGGGACATTGGTCTGTAGTTGTTTTTTTGTTTTGTTTTATACAGTCTTTGTCTGATTTTAGTGTCAGGGTAATCCTAGCTTTGTGAAATGAATTGGGAAGTGTTTCCTCCTTTTCTGTTTTCTAGAAGAGATTGTGTAGAATTAGTTAATTCTTTCTTTAAATGTGTGTTAGAATTCTCCGGTGAAACCATCTGGGTCTGGTGATTTCTTTTCTGGGGGTTTTAAAATTACAAATTCAATTTCCTTAACAGTTATAGCACTACTCACGTTTTCAGTTTTATATTGGGAGAGTTATGGTAGTTTGTGTTTTTCGAGAAATTGATCCGCTTCATTTAAACTGTCACATTTGTGTGTATAGAGTTGCTTGTAGTTATTCTCTTATTTTCTTTTTGAAATCTGCAGGGTCTGTAGTGATATGCCCTGCTTCATTCCTGATATTGGTAATTTGTGTCTCCTTTCTTTTTAATTTTGTCAGTCTTGCTAAAAGTTTGTTAATTTTATTGATATTTTCGAAGAACTAGTTCTTTGTTCCATTGATTTCTCCTTTTTTACATTTTCAGTTTCTTTGGTGTCTGCCCTTTGTTGTTTCCTTCCTTATTCCTTTGGGTTTATTATGCTCTTGTTTTTCTAGGTTCTTGAGATGAGGACTTAGATTATTTATTTGAGACTTTTCCTCTTTTCTAATATATGCATTTAATGCTGTAAATTTCCCTCTCGGCACCATCTTGGCCGTATTCCCAAATTTTGGTGTTGTTTTTCATTTTCATTCAGTGTAATTTTTTTAACTTTCCTTTTAATCTGTGGATTATTTAGAAGTGTGTTGTTTAAGTTTCCAAATGTTTGGACATGTTCTTGTTATCTTATTGATTTCTAATGTGATTCCATTGTGATCACTGAGAACACACTCTGTATGATTTAGTTCTTTTAAGTTTGTTAAGGTTTGTTTTTTGGCTCAGAATATCCTCTATCTGGTATGTGTTCAGTGAGCTTTTGAAAAGAGTGTGTATTCTCTTGTTACTGGGTAGTGTTCCATAAATGTCAATTAGATTGATTGATGGCGTTGTGGAGTTCTTCTGTGTCCTTGTTGAATCCTGTCTAGTTGTTCTATCAATTGTTGAAAGAGGGGTGTTGAAGACTCCAACTGTATTTATAGATTTGTCGATTTCTCCTTTCAGTTCTGTTTGTTTTTGCTTCACATATTTTGCAGCTGTCTTGCTGAGGGCATGCACATTCAGAATGTCTTCTGGTCGACAGAACCATTTACCTTTAGGTAATGTCCCTCTCTGTCTCTGGTAATTTTCTCTGCTGTTAAGTCTACTTTATCTGATATTAAAGTAGCCACCCTTGCTTTCCTGATTAATGTTTGCATGATCTATCTTTTTCCATGCTTTTCCTTTTAATCTGTCTCTGTCATTATGTTTGAAGGGAGTTTCTTGTAGATAGCATTTAACTGAGTCATATTTTTTAATCCACTCAGCCAATTTCTCTTTTAATTGGTATATTTAGACCACTTACAGCCAATGTAATTATTGAAATATTAGAACTTAAGTTTGCCATTTTATTTTTTGTTTTCTATTTGTTCTTTTATTTATTTTTTGTTCTTTACTTTTACTGCCTTCCTGTGGGTTATTTGATCAATTGAACATTTTTTTGCAATTCCATTTTGATTTATCTGTAGTGTTTTAAAATTCATTTCTCTTTATAACTCTTATAGTGGTTGTTCAACTTATTACATTTATTTACTATAACATCACAATCTCAGTGACATATCAGTGTCATCATTTTACCAGTTACAGTGAAGTCATCCCTTTATAGTCCTACCCTTATTTATAATATAATTGTCTTAAATATTTCCTCATATATATATACATTTACAGCCACATCGGACAGTGGCTTTTCTTTTTGTTCCTATATCCCAGACTTCGAGCTGAAGAAGAGGGCCACCCAGAACGCCAGTGGGTGAAAACAAACTCCAACAAATACTTGCTCTCTCTAGCCAAAGACCAAGAAAGGGGCGGCTTAGGAAGACAGAAGACTTTTAGACAATAACTGCTCTACTCCACCAAAACACCACTGAAAAAAGTGTGTCCCCGCTCCACTGTACGTCAACAAAGTCTGAGAGCGAACACCCCCATCAGGGCGGTGTCAGAGGAGGCCAAGTAGGGAGCTGGACCTCCATCCCCACGAGCTGGTAACAAGTTCCACCACCCCACAGTATTAGTGGAAACTACTGGAGCCAGAACTTCCACCCCTGCCCAGTAGCTACAAGGAACCCCTACTTTTGGGTGTGAGCAGGAACCAAGTAGGGGAGCTGGACTTCTGTCTCCATTTGGTAGTAATGAAGCGACAACCCCCAGCCCTACTGTGCTCGTCCTGCCGCCTGAGCAGTGTCAGAGAAAGCCAGCTAAAATAGAAGATTTAAATACGTTCCAGAGGCTCAGAACGTAATATGGCCATGTCATTCCTTTGTCATGAGGTCTGTAGCAGGTCTGTCTTCTCTTCTCCCCTTTCAGAGTCGTCTTACATTTGTTTTGTATAAAGTGCCCAGGGAATGTAGTTGTGTTTAGCAGGAAAAATAGGGAAAAGTACATCTATGTCATCTTCACAGAACTGGAAGTGTCCTATGCACCTCTTAGGTGTCACACCATGACGGAGACAGTATTACGTTCTAAAAAAAATGTATTTTCAGAGTCTGAGTTTGTTGCTCGTTTTGTTTTTTTCCAGGCCTCCTCGAAAGATGTTGTCAGACAGCTGTGCCAAGAGAGCTTTTCCAGTTCAGCCCTTGGCTCGAAAAAGCTCTTGGATGTTACGTGTTCCAGCTTGTCTGTGACCCAGGAGGAGGCAGAACAAGTAAGTGGGGTCAGAAACGACCTCTGGCCGCTGGCTTCGCGGCTCATTAGTCTCTTCCTTGACTTCCCAGTTGTTGCTGCATCCAAGGGAATTTTTCCCCTGAAGTGTCTGTTGACCTTATAGCAAACTTAAAATAGATACTTTTTTCTTTTTTAATGTTAGTGAACTTAAAAGCCATTGTCTTTGAACCTTCACTTCCTTGTGATAAGTGAGGCGTGGATGGGAAAAGTATACCCAGAGTCGGAGCTCCTGACCATTTCCTTTTCAGACTTTCACCTAGACAGTATGGACAAAAGCCAACCTTGCTATGATTTTCTTTCCCAAGTTGTAACTTAATAGTGCTGATGAGTTGTTGGCTGGATAGCTTAGGCAGACTTTTCAGGGATGGCTGGTCAGAAACTCTGAGGCCTGAGTATGATTAGTGAGGATGTACTGCTGGACCTCACCTGATCTCAGGTGGCCAAGAGGACAAGGATGGTTATGTAGCACTCACAGCCTTTTCTTTCCATGGCAGCTGTGTTTCCAAAACAGTAATTCATCCAAGCAGACCTATGTTGTTGTTGTTATTTTTTAATCTGGAGCTTGGCTCATTGAAGTGAGAGGCAGCAGCAAGGTTATGAAAGTGAGTTGGAGTCTTAGTTTGGGTTCCTCAAAAGTAGACCGCGAGGCAACGACCTGGCTGCTAGTAGTTACTTGGGAGGTGATTCCAGAAAGCACAAAGGAGAGAGTGAGGAAAATCAGGCCGGGAAGAGAGACAAGCCAGGAGAAGGATATGTTAGGGAGCGGTCAGTGCTGCGGGGTCTGCAGTTGGGATCCTGTAAGAAACCACGTGGGTAAATGCCCCAGCACTGTCACCCTGGAAGGCAGGGAGGGTGGGGCACTTATCCACTCACTCCCACCCTTCACCAGTAGAGGCTTACTGTCCCCTCGCCTCTGGGTTGTGCTTTTCTGAGCTGAGCAACCTCCCGTGGCATCCGGGAAAGTCCTAAAGCGGAGAAAGTTACCTCCAGAGAGTCCTGTTCTGTTCCGCTGAGCAGCAGGTTCACTTGGAAGGACACAGGGTAGAATCCAGCGTCCTAGCGGCCAGCGCCAGGCATTCCTTCCACAGGGAGGTCCGCGCAGCCGGCCTGGAGCTGTTTGTTTGCCTGCCTCACCCCGCCAGGTGACAGCCTAGGGGTGAGGACGTGACAGTCCAGCCAGCCTGGATGAGAAGCCCCAACTCCCCAGGAGCCAGGACCTCTGGCAGCAATTCAGTAAGCACGGCTTTGGGTGCTGGCACAGACCGCACAGCCAACACTCAGGGAAGCCCAAGCCGCGGGCCCCGGTGTTTCTGCAGCCCTCGCGGTCCAGAGGCAGGGGACTGGTGCAGCGTTGTCTAGTAACACCGCTGACTTTCTGCTTCTCTCACATTAAGAGGGGAACAGCCTAGAAAGTTAGCTTAAGGTCAGAGTCCGTGCACAAGGAAGGGGATTTATTAACCCTTTGCCCACAAGCAGAGACTTTCTGGCAGGTTAACAGCATCCTCGGTCAGGCAGCTACATGTCTTCTAAGCAACAAGTGAGCTTGGAGGTGGGCCGAGGCACGTGAGCATCAGCGTCTGCACCAGGGGCCTCTGGACTCCTGGGATTCAGCTTGAATGACGGTGGCGGTTTGTGGCAGGCCCTCTTCCCAGCAGGGGAGGTAGAGCCCTGTCCCCTGTCCCCCTGCCCCTCACCACCCAGGGCTCCCCGTCTGTCCTGCAGCTGCTCCAGGCTCTGCACCGCCTCACCAGGCTAGTGGTGTTCCGTGACCTGTCCTCCGCCGAGGCGATTCTGGCACTCTTTCCTGAAAATTTTCACCAAAACCTCAAAAACCTGCTGACAAAAATCATCCTAGAACACGTGTAAGTGCTTATTTCTTGGGAGTTTCTTGTAATGCTTGTATTTTTTATTCCTGTTCTGGAAGAAATATGCTTATTCTTGAAAAGCAAGCACAGGTAAGCAAAAAGAAGGAAACCGTAATCCCACCACCCAGAGGGTTAGTAGTGTTAATTCCTTAACGGGAAACCTTTTGAGACTGGTTTATTTTTTCCATTTACACATAGAGGGTTGGTTTTGCTTTTGTTTTTAACACAATGGGATCATGCCGTTTTATAACTTGCTTGTTTTCATTTAATAGAATTAACATTAATGATATTTCAGGTCGATAAATATTTACCTTCAGTATCATTCTTATTGGGTAAATATATTCCATTACATGAAGAAATTATGTGTAATTTAGTTAATAAATTCCTTAGGGTTGGACATTTAGGCTATTGGCAGTTTTCACTGCAGTGAACAATTTATTGTGGAACCTTTGCCCACATTGTGCTTCCTTATTTCCTCACTGGTAAATGGTGGTATTGAGGCTTTGGCTTTTTCTTATCAAGTCTGCCGTCGGAAAGATTGCACCAGCTACTCCTCTACCGGGAGGACGTTGATGTGCCACTCTCCCGACACCATCACCAGCACCGAGGGTGTTTTGTTTTGTTTTTTTACTTTTTATTCCCAGTTTCACAAATGGCAAATGGTACCTCATTTCAGTTTATATATCTTTGGTACTAGTGATGTCAAATATCTTTTTCATGTTATTGGTCACTTTTATTCTTTTGTGAATTTTCTGTACGTTTTCTAGCTGAGCAAATCCTTTTAGATACATACAATTTAAGCAGAACTGATTAACTACTGGTTAGCAGCAGGCTTGAAGAGACCTCTCTGATAATAATAACTGATAATGCTTACTTCCCAAGGGTTTTGTTGTTTATTTAGAAACTTTCTCTTGCGTGACCACAGTTTACTATGACTCTGCTCGGCATCTCACTATGGCGTGATTTGTGTAGCATCAGACACGTCTGTTAGATGTGTTTTGCGTAAGATGCCATACTTTGCATAGTAGATGCTCAGTAAAAAGAGGATAAGTTGACTTTTTCTGCTTTGTCTCTGAGAACAATAGCACAGTTACAGTGCATTTAGCCTTTTCTTGCTTTTCCTAAGCCATGAGAACTAACAGCATCTATGGCCTTAACATCACTCAGTTTCGTAAAACAAGCAAACAAAAAACTGCTCCTTGGAGGGAGGCGTTTCTGTGGTCCTTTCCTGTCAGGAGGTGATTATAGGTTTTAAGATCACAGAGGAGCAGAGGCCCAGGCCCATGGGCCTCACTATCAGAAGACTCAATTCGCATCCCTTTCCCATTATATTTTTCTTATCTTTCCCTCTTAAACAGATCTACTTGGAGAGCTGAAGCCCAAACAAATCAGAGTGAGTACCAAGAAACCTGCCTCTTCCTCCTTCCCCCTCCTCCCCAGCCCCAGTCCTAAATCTACCAGAGTTTTTAACTAAAGTCAAAGTGAATTAACCTAATCCCAAACCGAATAGTGTTTGTTATGTATTTCTTTTTAATTCCACTTTTTAATTTCTTTTCTGGCTATAAACCTAGTATAATAGAGGCATGTTGTTAAAAAACAAACAAATATCCTAAGCAGAAAGTGAAGTACTTAAAATAACTATATTTCCATTGGAAAACAAATTAACCATGATTGAAATTAGTGTGAAAGATTGAATAAAAGTGGGTGTTTGATAAACAGTCACTAAACTCACTCTGAGCCGGTCACAGTGCCGCAGACTCTACCTGCATTAACTCATTTAGTCCTCCCAGCAGCCCTGTGAGCTAGGCTGAGATCATCCCTATTTTACAGGTGAGCAAACAGAGGCTCAGAGGTTAGACAGGTGGTAGAACACACATTCGAGCCAAGTCTGTGTGTGTCTCAAACAAAAGCTCTCTCCGCTATTCTCAGAGCTACACGTTGCCTAAGACTCCAGCCACAGCCTCCTCTTCTCCACCTGCGTCATTCCTCATTCTGTCTGGACATCTGGAGGGTTGGGTGTTCAGGCAGAAGCTGGAGGTGCTGACCACCACGAATCTGCACTAAGTGCAGGGGCCACGATCAGTGGTGAGGAAGGCCCAGGGCTTGCTGTGGGGTCTTGGGCCCTGTCTGTCTGTCTGTCTCCCTCAGAGGCTTGCTGTGTGGATCACACGCATACCCACGTGCAGCCCTTGGAGCTGCCTGTCGTCGAGGAAAGGCTTAGTAACGCAGGTGGCGTGAGCACTGAGCCGAGCTGTCCCCACACAGTCTCTCTGCCGCGCCTGGTCGACCTGGACTGGAGGGTGGACATCAAAACCTCCTCAGACAGCATCAGCCGCATGGCCGTCCCTACCTGCCTGCTCCAGATGAAGGTACATCCACTGTCATGCTCACTAGAAGGAAAGGAGGGGCAGCAGGGACTCGGCGCCCCTGCGGGCCAGCAAAAATGCCAGACTCCAGGTTTTAGGATCTCCAACCCCATAAATAAAAAAAATTTAGCACCCCCAAATGCAGTGTTTATTTAGAAAGTATATGTGTATTAACGTAGTACAGTCATAATAAAACATATACCGAAACTAGAAATTTTAAAACAAGACAAACACAAAATATAAATTTACAAAATAATTTGCTGACACCTAAAGGTTGTCTTAGACACTTACAGGAAGGTTTGGCTTTAACAATAGAAGCACGCACTCAGATTTCCAGTTGCCTTCTTGAGAACTGTGGTATACTTTTCCAAATTCCTGTCCAACCTTAGGCTGTTGCCATTTGTACTGTGCTGAACAAGGGCTCCTATTAGCAGTTGGAGAAGTATCAGTTCTTCATCTTATTGTTCACATTCTTCATTGGTGTTATCTTCACAGTTATTTTCAGGAGTCTTTTTAAGCCACGTACCCATTTTTAGGGTTTGTTTAGTTAAAACTAGGTAGCATAATGCTGTATTTACTTAACCACCAGACACCCAGAAACTCAACAGCTGTAAGAAAATGAAAGAGCAAGGGTGCCTCTAACAACTAAGTTTTTAACTATTACTAAGGCTTACTTTAAAAAAAAAAAGATACAAATACATATAACTAGAGGCTGTAATATTTTTCCTACATCCCGGAGGATTCTTACATACCCCTAGAGCCCACGGCCTAAAGTACCAGCACGAACCCAGGATGTTTCCTCACTCGAGTGCCCAGAGAGAGTTGGGGGCGGGAGGGTGAATGAGCCTGGCTTCTCCGACCCCTGCCCGGAGCCCTGAGACAGCTCCCTCCCTGTCCCCAGTTGCTGAGTGACTCCAGGGCTGCGACTCTCTGTGACGCTGAGCAAAGAGCCTCTCTTCCGAGCTTCGCCGGAACGGGGTGGGGCCTGCAGGTCGAAGAGAGGCAGCTCTGACTTTGGGGCAGTGTTCTCTTTTCAGATCCAGGAAGATCCCAGTCTGTGTGGGGAGCAGCCCTCCGTGTCAGCTGTCACTGTGGAGCTGAGTAAGGAGACCCTGGACACGATGTTAGACGGGCTGGGCCGCATCCGGGACCAGCTCTCCGCTGTGGCCAGCAAGTGACGCGGCCAGCCGGCCCCCAGCACACGCCGTCCTCGCAGCAGGCAGCGGTGGGGACATGGGGGCTGCTATCCAGAAGGCGCGGTTGGACCAGGCAGAAGCAGCCAGGCCCCGGCGCTGCTTTTTCCTCTTTCCAGAGATGGAGCAGAAGCTGCTGATCTCGCGAGGCTCCTGTGTGGGACTTAATGACCCTGTGGCAGCAGGAGGGAGCGTTTGCTTGGTCAGCCGCCTCCGTCTGGCTGATTGGAAAATTCAGGCCCAAAGTGTGGTGCTCGTCTTAATAAGTTCCTTTCGCTCTGATGAGCTCATTTCCAGCTCTGGAATGCACGCAGGGAGTCAGGTGGGTGACACCAGCAGTTCTGCTTCTCTGTCAGAGAAGCCAGGCGGATCCCACAGGGCAGGGCCCCCTCTGCGTGCCTGCCTGCCCTGAGCCCAGAGCCTGCCCGAGCTCCCTCAGCCCTGCTGGACCACCTGGCAGCGAAGGAAGTCTGAAATGGGAACTCATTTCCTTCTCATTGGAGCCAGAGGCCCCTTCCTTGATGTAATGCAGCCACTCAGGGTGAAGAAGTAGGAGTGATTGGAAATAAATAACAGTTCTAAAAACTTCATGATTCCGGTCACGCTTCTGTAGCTTCTGTCCTTAGCCCGAGTCGTTTCCTTAGGCCCGTGCTGCCTCTCGTTTGTAAAGGCGACCCCAGCTTCCTCGTTCCTAGCTCAGCTCATCAGCACGGGATGACCTGAAACCGGGCCTGTGAACCGGCCCACCTTCCATGTATCCGTCCGTCACGTAGAGCAAAAGCAAGCACTGCTGACATCAGCAGGTGCTTGTCGCGAGAGCTGTGATGAAAGCGCTCTTCGAGGAGTTTAACCAGACGGAACCGTCTGTCACGGGCCTGACAAGTCCCAGGGGCTCAGTGTAAGGTGTTCCCCCTTCCTCCTCCAGATCACCCAGTGGCAAGAGCCTGCCTGCTCTGAGCGCATTGTTTGGCGGCTTCTCAGGTGGGGTGTGTGGACGGGGTGGGAGGGTGGGTGGAGGAGGCAGGACTTTGGGCTAAGAGGATGCTCTTGAGCTCAGTTCCTGCCCACCCCAAGGTTTGTTTTGTTTTGTTTTAATTAAATGGGAATAATAATCATACCTACTCTACAGCGCTTTTGTGAAGACTAAGTGATATAATGTACCTAAAAGCACTTCGCACTGTTACGGCAAATAGGAAGGACTGGATGATGCTGGCTTTGGTTACTAATGGGAAGCAAAGTAGAAAGCTCTCTGCGTTCATTGCTTCATCTACTGTAAAGGGGTTGGAGTGACTGAATGTTATTATCCTCCCTTTATCAACGAGGGAGTCAGCTCATCGAGGTGAAGTCCCTGCTAGTAAATGACCTCATCAGGACTTGGGCCCAGATTTCTCTACCACACAGGACTCTGCAAGGGACTTGGCATTCTGTGATTTTAGCTCCATTTGGAAAATACTGGAACTGAAGTAGAGATGAGAAATCTTACTTCTCCCCACCATCCCCCCAGTGAAACGCTAGAGAAGTCAAGAAAAAACCCCAGGCTCCTCTCCGTCTGCCGTCTCCTGGAAGCTGAGCTACCTACTGTCGAAACGGCAGTTCTTTACCTGTTTGGAGCCATAACCACTGAGAATCTGATGGAAGCCGTGGATCCCTTCTGTAGGCAATGAACACTCGAGTTTTCACATTCAAGGACAAGCATTCATGGACCCTGGAGACCTGCCCACTATCTCCAGGTCGAGGGCCCCTGGTCTCACCCTCAGGTTGAGTTTAGCCTTGTCATGAATTCATCCCCCTCTCTTTTCCTTCCACTCTCTGTGACGCACAGATGGAGATCTCCAAAAGCCCATTCGCTGGGCTTCCCATGGCATTCCCTAAGAAACTGACTAGAAGCAGGAAGCCTGGCATGGGTGTCTGGACGGTTGAACATTCCTTTAGCCAGATCCACGTGAACAGAATCATCTGGTTGCATGACACATAGAGGGCATTCAGGAAATAACACTGACGAATGTTCGCTGCCCTTCACCTCACGCGCTCGTTTAGGTGGGTAGTTTTCCTACTATTGGCAAGGGTGGATGGTTTGTAGAGACCATGTTAATGGGTTGGCTTGACCCTATCTCAGAAAAAAACCTCCTAGCTTCTACCTCAAATGAAGTTCCTTCATTCAGTGCTTGTCTGGTTTCCCAGAAGTACTTCGTGTAATGAGCAGCTGCCTGCAAACGTCTTTCCTTATCGTGAGGCAAGGTTTGGGTGTCCAAACCCCATTCACAGAAGGGCGATGATAGGTCTCAGTGGTGGCTGTCCAGCACTGTCCACCCCCCCAGGCACAGGGGTGAGTGGATGGCTCAATCCTGACCGATGTCCGTGTCCCACAGAGATTGTCCCGTGATTGTACCTGACTCAAACTGGGCCAAACTGATCTTTCCCTATGAGTGTTCTGCCGGAATCGGCAGCGGTTCTGATAGTGAAGCCGGGGATGCTCGGGCCCGCCTTCCTCACACGAAAGCCCATCTGCAGTAGGAGAGGCTATCTCGGAGTGAAGCAGAACCCAGAGGGTGGGAAGAGGGTAAGAAAAGCCAGTGTGTCTGATGCCAGTCCCAAACGTCCTCCTAGCGTATCCATCAGGAGGGGTCAGATTTGAGTTAAAATGGACTGGGATTTATTTTTATCAGGAATGATGAGACATGCAGGCACAAACATGATGATCATAAGGAAGTTTCTCCTCACATATCTGTAGAAGCAGGAGGCATGGAACATCTTGCAGCGCCACATGGAGGGGGACCGGGGTCGGTCAGGAGGCGCGGAGGGCCAGGGAATAGCATGGCCCAGAGCCTTTCTTGGGGTTTTCGCAGGAAGGAATGGGCGAGGCAGATTAGGTACGCTGAGTAAGCATAGGGTTGACTAGTTTGGATAATTTTGGCAGGTCTGGGCTACAGGTGTGGCCTCTAGCTGTCCAGTACCTGGTCCTGGGGTGATTCAGGGCAGGGAGAACACTGGCTTGGGTGTGCGTTTGATAGAAGACATAGTTGGGGCCGTGGCTGGAGATTGGTTGGTTTGTGTATCAAAGGTGTGTTCTCACAGGAGCTGTTTGCTATCTCTAGGAATTAGCTAGCCCTAGGAGGTCAGTCTCTTCAGGGTCAAGGCCCCAAATGCCTGAGCGTCAAGAATACAGAAAATAAAATGTAGTCAATGCAAGGTTATGCCGTAGTAACCAACAATCCCAGGATTGCAGTGGTTTTTATACAACTGAAGTTTATTTTTGCTACAAGAGTCAGTGCAGGTTGGGGACAAAGGGACAAGTGCTCTGCTCACCATACTTACTAAGGGACCAAGGACAGGGAAGCTTCATCTCAACACACGCCTCCCCTGTCACCGAGGCAGGATGAGAGAATATGGCGGGTCACAGTCTTGTACTTGAAGTTCTGCCCAGAAGGGACAGGCCAGTCACGTGGTCACACCTGGCTTTAAAGAGGGCAGAGTACGTCAGTCCTTCCGTGTACCATGAAGGAAGAGAAATGGGATGTTTGCGATCAGCTGTTATAACTACTGTCCCCTGACGTCTGAACCGAAGACTTCTTTTTGTCTAAACTCATCTGTACTTATAAACAAAAGAATTGTGAGTAACAACACGCATGCCGTCTTGGCACCTTTTCTCACGATAAACCTCATCACCTGTGTGGCGCTAGAAAGGTGTGAAACGTTTTCCCAAATATCTTACCGCCTGTTCACCTTACCCTCCTGAAGTCGGTGGAGCGTCGTTCCCCGAGGATCTGTGCATTTCCCTGAGAAGGTGTCAGCTCCTGAGGACACGGCCAGGGCTGAGTTAGAACTCCAGTCTGGGTCTTTCAACTCAAAGGCTTGTGCTCTCTCCATTCCTGCCTTGATCTTGGAAAAAGAAAACTTGGGTTCTTCACAGATAGCAGAACTTTACCCTTAATCTAGTGACATTCAGCTCCCTCCCTCATCAGTCCTGCCTTCCTACTTCCTGCTTCTGGTGATTTTCAGGTCCAAAGGCAGTGACCTGAGGACCAGACATTTGGGTCTTTCCCACACACGCCGGTTCTCTAAACACACATGGTGGGCACCATGTCTAATGGTTGTTTGTTAGTCAAGCTCTGTGCTCTGGTATTTACAGATATCCAGGAAGTGAGTCCAGTGTGGTACAGAGGGCTTTTCGTTATTTTGTTCAGTCAAGTGAGATGTTATCAGAAGTGAGAGAGGGTTTTTATTGCATTTTTAAAATATTTTCATCTAGAAACCATTGGCTACCTGGCATTTTGAAAGTTTTCCAGTGGTTGGACATTTACAAGAACTATTTTGAACCTGTACCCACTAACTTCTAAATACTGATCATTCTTAAACATTCTCTCACCTGCATGATGCTGACTTTTGTACAACTTCTTTCTTTCTTTCGTGCCCACATTTCTGTGGTTTAGTTGTCCTTTTTACAACTAAGAAAGATTTCTTAGTAGCATTTCCTGGTTGGTACCAGAGGACCCTAATCTCTGAGGGGAGAGAACCATTCTTCATTTGAGGAAATGTTAAGAGCTCTGGGGAGCTGAGCTTCTACTAGCCCTGGGCTCTTGGGAAAGACTCTGATGGGCTTTTCCACCCCATCTGTAAGTGGAGATAAGATAACTGCTTAGGTGATGCATCTCATAGATTTATAGTAAAGTACAGAGCAGACCCCTAGGGTGAAGAATGGGGCTCTCTTGGCTACTGGTTTCAGTGCTGCATTAGCCATGTGACCTTAGACACATACCACACAGTGAAACACAATCCTGTCCCAACAGGTTAAATCATAAATGAATTCGGAGATGCTATGGAATATCAGAGGGCTCTGGGGTCAGTATAAATGTACACTGGATCCACAGCTCAGGAGATGGCCTCTGGTTAGAATTTCAGGAACTCTGATAAAAATCCTACTCCGAAAAAAATCCTACTCCAGGCAGGAGATGCCCCAGGAAATGTTCATTTGTGTCCCACCTTCTTCCACAGACTCACACAGGATTTGACCTGTTATTATTAAATGACGGTTGAATTATATCGCATTGATCAGAATGGCAGACTCGCGTAATTAATGTTGATTTGAATTGCTCTTCCTAAACCTACCTCAGCAGTGCCCCCTTTCACCCCAGCTCAGTTCATCCAAATCCCTGCAGAGGGACCTGTGGCAGCTGGGCTCCAACTCACCAACTGGGACCATTCTCCCCTGTTGCCACCACGCTTTCTGGCCTTGGCTGACTTCAGATCTGTGGGTGTGGGGAGGCCGCAGAGCAGTCTCCCAACCAGGCTAGTTTGGCTTGAGTAGGAGGAGGAAGGGATAGGATCCCTGGCGGGAGGGTGGGAGGGAGTCCGCTGGCGGGGTAAGAGCTGAGGGCAGAGCTCAGCGCCTGTCACTATTACAGAGTTCAGGGACCAGCGTTTGCAAGGGAAGGTGCTGAGTTCTCTCCAGCTGCTGGAGGGGGCAGAAAAGGAGAGACGAGCCCTGGGCCTGAGCAGGTTGGCAGCACAAACATCAAGGCCTTGCTGCGCCCTCTCTCCAGAATGTCCTCCTTTATCCCGGCTTAGCACCTATTCATCCCTCTGGCTTCAGGAGCAGGGCCTAACGGGGCCCTAGCTAGTCAACTTAACCACCTGTCTTCTCTGCCTGTATTTCCCCCATCATTGCTCTTACCGCACTGCATCTTAACCGTCTAGGTATTTGCCTCTGACCCCGCCCCCGCGCACTGTTCACAGTGTATCCCCGTCACCTAGGTGCACAGGTAATAGGCAGCTTCTGTTGGCACTGAGTTTCCCGCCACCAGCTGAAATGGGGTTCTGTTCCCAGGGTTACTCCTACGGAAGAGCTCGCTTGTCACTTGTTATACCCCCTTTGCTGACCCAAGATTCTTCTTAGGCCCAAAACACACACCGCAGGGCAGTTTCCGCCTACGCCGCACCTGCGCGCAGCTGGAGCTTCCCCAATATTCCCAGCAGATGGCGCAGTTGCCCTCCTTATCGCCCCAGCCGGGCTAACATGGGAAACAAAGACCGGGAAAGAATGGGGAAGGTGGGGTAGTGGGCAGGCCTCTCCTAGAACCCCGGCGAAGGGAGAAGCTTCCTGCACAGGAAGCCCGCAGGCCCAGGCCCCCTCCCCTACAGAACCCGCCCCCTCAGACCCAGAGCAACAAATGAGAGAGAAGGAGGGAGATGAAGGCAGGACAGGCCCGCCCAGGGAGCCCATTCAACACTGTTCCCGGGGCCGAGGTCGGAAGCACCCACTGCCTTCTCATCGCTTCCAGCTTCCACCGCAGGCCGGTGGGTGCCAGAAATCCCAGCCCTGGGGCTGGAAGATACTACTCTTCCCAATAAGGTTTTGTTAGTGGCAACGCCCACAAGGCCTTGTACTGCATAACTTTATAGCTAAATCCGTGGGCAGGTGGTGGAGCCTGGATTGAAATTCAGGTCAGCTTGGAGGCAAGTCTCAGTTTCTTCATCTCCAAAAAGGAGAGATTAAGTTTAATTTTTCCTGACAATGCAGCTTGGAGGGGATTAATTATACATGAAGGGGTCTGAGAAATGGAAGCTGCCCAATCAGTGATGGTTAAACTTCCAACACGTTCAGATGCCTCTGCTGGGGCAGGGCCTTCCGCAGGCTGGAAGACTCCTCCATCCTCTCCTGGGAGCGTGTGGATGTGGCCAGTGGGGCGGGCAGGGGCCTCCTTATGCTTCCCCGCCTCCAGCCTCTCCGTCCTCCTCTCCTGGCCTCCCTGCTTGCCTCCTCCTTGCTGAAGGTGTCTTCTAAGTGGAAATCTAAGGCCGTCCCTCACTTAAAATACTGCAGTGCTCTCTGTACTCTTGGCATAAAGGCCAACGGAAAAATGTCATTCGGTGTTCTTTACAATCTGGTTCCTCCCTATAGTTCAGGCTCATGAAACAAGACTAAGGAAATGGACTTCAATCAGAATAAACAGCGTGAGGTCCAGGGGCTGAAGGGAGTGGGCGCTGGGTGATGATTCCAGACAACTCTGGGCACCAGGAAGGGAAGTGAGGACAGGGTGAGGAAGAAAGACACGAGAGGCCTTGGTGGCCAGCGTTGTCCAGGCCTTGTTCTGTCTTTTCTCAAGGACAGAGACAGGTTGCCCAGCACCTGGGACACTGCCTGTCATCAGAGATGCTCAGTCAGTGTTTGTTGAATGTGTGCAGGCATGAATGAACGAGTGAATGAATGAATGCATGCATGGCATGGCCCAGGGTCGACTGATTGACACTTCCTGTGTCCTACAGCCACTATTTTTTGCCTGTAAGGGGCTATACCTCCTTCTCCCCCACCTGCCAGGCTAGCCCCCCTCCCTGCTGCCTTAGCTGGCCTTCAAGGCCGGAAGAGGCAGTGCTGGAGGACAGCGAGGCCAAGGAGAAGAGAGCTGGTTTCAGCCGTGCAGCCTGGGCCTGCTCTGCCCGTGGCCTCTCTCAGTGTTCCGTCCTGAACCTCACAGGAAGGTTCACCCTCCTTTTCCCCCGTGAACCCCTTAGTCAGCCAGGGGCATGGGTGTGGCTGCCCGGCCATCTGTTTCGGGACAGCCTTGTCCCTGCACAGATACTGCATGTCCCGTGCTCCCCCTTCCATGGCGCACAGCCGGCTGCGGAAGATGTCGCATTGCTGCAGCCTCTTCCTGGTCTCTCTTGTGACCCCATTTTCCACATCACTGGCCTTCCCTCCTCTCCATATGGTAGTTTCACTTCAACGTTCTCCCAAAGGAGCTCCTCCCTCTGCTCGGCCTGCTCAGCCACCTGGCAGACAGAAACCCAGAGCGTTTGGGGAAGCAGAACGCTCTTCCGTTTGTCGGCGTGTTCAGCAGGGACGTGGGTTTTCCCACCATCCCCATGGCCACCGCTCTAGGTCCCCTCGTCATCAGCCTTGAACTGGGCTCCCCACCCTGGACTTGTTGTCTTTCCCTAATCTGGCCTTCACAATGCATTCCAGAAAGTAAATCCCATCTTGTTTTACCCTCCAAACCGGACCCTGCTTTTCCCAGGCTTCTCCATCTCAGCAAATACCAGCTCCAACCAGAAATGTAGGGGACATCACTGTCTCCTCCCTCTCCCCCCATTCAACCCACCCACAAGTCCTGTTGGTTCTACCTCTGAAACGTATTCACACTGATCCATATCTCTTCATCTCTGCATTCACGGTACCGTCATTTCTCAGTAGCTCCTGAGCATGGTGACATCTGTCAGTTTGCCTCCTGATCTCATGTCACGTTCTTCATCACACCAACCATCAGTTCCAGGGGTCCTCGAAGCTCTTTCCTGCCACAGGGCCTTTGCATGTACTGCTCCCCTGCTCCCACCCCTACCCCTGCCTGGAACACTCCTTCCCCTGGTTTTCACAAGACGGGCTCCTTCTCATCTTTTAGGGCTCAGCAAGAAAGTTACTTCCTTAGAGGGGCTTTCTCAGGTTTTTCTCTAAAGAGGCTTCCTCCTTTTATTCTCAGTCCCAGAATCCTGTTTATTTCCTTCCCACTCCCCAATATAAAGTTTTATTTATTTAATGAATTTAGGTGCATACTTATTTAATTTGTCACTGTCTTTCTCCCCACTAGAAAGTACTGTGAGGGTGAGAAGCTTGCCTGTCTCGTCCAGCACTATATCCCGAGAGCCCAGCACAGGCCTGCACAGAGTATATGCTCAATAAATATTTGTTACGTGAATGTAATAAGCACATTAAAGATACATCGTGTTACTGCCCTACTTTGGCCTGTCAATGCTTCTCCACTGCCCTCAGGATACGTGCCAAACTCCCTGGGCTCTGTTACAGTTTCCTTACCATCTCACTTAAGCTCACCTGTCCTGGCTTCCTCGTCAGGCCTATGGGGAATGAAGATGGAAACGGTTAAACCAGGAGGTGTGCCGTGTTGCAGACAGCACTGGCCTGGGAGTGAAAATGATCTTCATGATCCTAGGCACTGCTTCAATTCTATGATGTCTAATTTTTTCTTTTTTAACCATAATAAGGATTAAACTCTGGACCAGGAAACCAAAGGTACAACTTGAGATCGGCAGAGACCGCTCTCTCGCTGTCTCTCGTGGCTGGGAAGGGGTATGCAGATGGCCGACTCCCCAGTGCTGTCTCAGACCAGGCAGCAAGAGAATTCTCAAGTCCCGGAAGTCAGCAGATCTGGGAGCAGGGGCCACATCCACTACTTCCCACTCCATCCCCAGCGCTTAGCACGGTACTCGGCACATCGTACGTCCTGGGTGGCAAGTTGAGTGAAGGCATGTGCATGGGGACCAGAGAGGCTGTCCCACTCATGTCATAACTAAGATGCAGCAAGACTGCAAAAAGCCCCCAGGGGTCGTGGTCCCTATGAATGAGAAGCCTCTCTGGAGGGCAGGGAGGGGCTCTCTGGCCCACTTCCCCACCTCCCCTGCCCCATTAGAGAACGTGACCGAGCCTCAGGCCCCTGGTGAAGGTCTCCTTCTGGCCCAGCCTCTGCTCTGCTCCCCACCCTGAAACACTTATCTGGCAGATTAAACTTAGCTCTGTTGGCCGCTGGCAGAGTGGCTCTGAGCCAAGGTGTCTTGCTCCAGCTTCCAAGCCCGGCACCAGGCAGCTGTCAGGACTGAGGACGGCGTTTCTGAGTCTCCAGCTCAGCCCATGAAGAAAACATTTCCTACGTGCCCAGTGTGTGGCTCTGGGTGTGGGCCTCCAGGCTCCGCCCTTACCATGGGTGTAAGTCCAGCGTCTGTGGGGGGAGCGGGGTGGGGGGAGGGAGTGGCATTTTGAGCAGGAACTGGGGGTTTCTCGGTGCTTTTCCACGACACAGCCCTTCCGAGCAGCATGAGCTTCTCCATAGCAAACTCAGAAACCGTTTTGTGTTTCTCATCAACCCATGGACCCACCGAGAGGACGGAGTGACCCCGCTTCAATGCTGGGCATCAGACATTGCCACATAAAGCCTCTGGCTGGCATGTGCACGAAGCCGTCCTCAGGTCAGGAGACAGACTCAGAGATGTGAAATAACCCACTGGAGGTCACAGGCTAAGTGTCTTCTGGCCGCAAGTCGAGTGGTTTTCCATTTCCGGAAAAATTAAAGGGCAGGAATTTACAGTGTAAAGAAGGATCATCCCGGGAGAATAGAAGTCAAAATCAAGGAGAAGATGTCCCCTGGGGGGTGGGAGTGAGGGTGCCAGTGATCTGAAGCTCCGAGCTCCAGGCTGCCTGTCCTGTCCCAGATGGACCCGAGGGTGAGACGGACCTGTGTCATTAGGAGCAGCTGGGAAGAGAGGATGGAAGCAAAGAAAAACGCCGGGGCTGGGGCTGGGGACCAATATCAAAAGGGCTAGCTCCTGGAATCCGTGTTATTCCAGGTAGCAGAGGGAAGGTTGGGGATGGGAGGAAAGTGGGAGAGGCGGGAGATGTGCTGCCTTTGCGGGGAAGTTCTTCGGCTCCGGGGGAGGTTTTAAACCGGTGCTTTGCGTTGAGGTGCCTTTGTGGGTTTCTCGGAAGCCTCCACCTGAGGTTCCTGTCACAGAGGCGCATGTCTCCTCCAGTAGCCGCCAGCACTCCTGCCTGCTGGCATCTCACACACCGTTGCCTGAGTGAGTGAGTGAGTGAACGGACGTGTGTCTGGAGGGGAGGGCTCAGTCGGGGGCCTGCTGCCCCAGGGAGAACCGAGTCTCAGGTGGCCAGCATCAGTCACCGAGACCCTTCCTTTTCTCGTCCTCTCCTCCAACACAGTGGTCCCCAGGGATGCTCCGCAGTGCGTCCATGTGGTCCGCAGCAGCCTCCCTGCTGCTCCCGCCTGCAGGAGGCCAAGCCCGGCCCACTGGTGGAGGGTGGTGAGGACAGGTTGGCAAGGAAGATGTTCCCAGGGGACCCGCACTTCCTTCAGGCATCCTCTGGGAACCGGGTCCCTCTGGACTTTGCTGCAGGTGAAAAGATCCCACGGGATCTCTGTGCTCCGTCCAGACCAGGAGTTGAAGCCGCATGCATAACCCTCCTCAGGGCTGAGGCTGTCAGGGACCAGAGGCTGCCATGGCACATGGTTCCCATGACACACATGTCCTGGCCGGATCCAAGGCTCTCCTCTTTTCTAACCTCCCAAAGCTTCTTGCTCCCAGGCTCTGCACTAATGAGAGGGCCACTCGTCCATAAGGAAGGCCGGACATCGGCTGCCCAATCCTCCCTGCCGCTGAGTCCCAGGATGCTGGGGATGGGACTGTAGCCCGGGACCCTCCCCAACCCTTTTCTTTTCTGGACAGTGCAGGACCTGCCTCAATCAGCCTTCCTTTCCTCAGGGCGCTGCCTGTGCCATCGTCAGGCCAGGGGTCGGAGGTCCACGCCCTGGGCGTCATAAGGAGAGAGAGGCTCCCTTCTCCGTAGCTCTGGGGCTCCAACTGCTTGCTTAGCTTGGTGGGAATGAGGGGTGCAGCACGGCCCAGAGGCAGACCCTGTGCAGGCAGACAGCCCCCTGGACTCAGCCCCAAACCTCAAAACCTAAGCGCCTTGCCCTTCTCCTCAGCCCCCCACCAGTAGCACAGCAAGTTCTCTGTCCCGGAGTCACAGCACAGCTCCAAGCTGCGCAATCCCTTCAGTCCCACTGTGGACACGAGCTCGGGAGAAGAACACCTCTCGCAGGGGACTCCAGGCGTCCGCCTAACCCGCCTCCCTGCTTCTACTGCTGCCCCTGAAGTCCATTCTTTACCTGGTAGCCAAGTCATCACTTTAAACCCATCAGGGGTCATCATTCCTGTACTAAAACCTGCCATGGGGCTCGGGGTTCATCACAACGACAGCAGACCTTGTCCCAGCCTTGAGGGCCAAGCCCCCTCTCTGAAGGGCCCCCTGGCCTGAGTTCCCTCCGCTCCAGCCGTGCTGACCCCCCAGGTCTTCCTCAACCATGTTGAACTTTTTCTGCATTTTTGCACCAGCTCTTCCCTCTCCCCAGAATGCTCTCCCCCTAGATCCGCACATGGCTGCTCAGGGCTCAGCGGAAGCGTGAGCTGCTCTGAGAGGCCTCCTGGACAGCCCAGGGCAAGGCAGTGTTCTCTCCGTCCTGTGTCACATTTGCTGAAATGATCTTGTTGGGTGTTGTCTGTCTCCTCCCCCAGAAGCTACCCTACAGGAGAGCCTGAACCTTTGTCATTTTCACTGCTGTGTCCCACCTTCTAGAACTTGAACTCCCTTCTCTGCAGAGTTCCACGGGAGCTGTTTCTTGGTCACGTTCCTGAATCCTTTCAACAAACACCTTCGTAGGCAGGAGGTCCAGCAACCCCTTAGCTTCTGATACTCGACTAAGACTCATGAATTAGAGCGCAGTTCCGGTCTCAGAGGATGAAGAATCCTCCGCTGATCGGTTCCTCTTGCCTTTGATGTGGAGCCCTTTGATTTCCTCTACCTTCCCGCTCCCCCCCTCGCTCCATCTGCCTCCACGCCAGGCCCCTCAGCCCCAGTCTCACCTCCCTTGCCGCTCACCCTTCAAAGGAAGGCAAGATCTGCTCAGGAACCCCTGAGCTTGTCTGAACTGAGCAAAAGGAACTAGGGAAGGGAGACAAAGATGGAGAGCAGCATGGGGGTGGGGGGAGAGAACAAAGTCAGCCTAGGCGCGTGCCAGGGGGCTCTGAGGGTACCCACCTGGCTCAGGGACTCACAGCATCATGGACACAGTCTCCGTCAAGCTTGCCCCTGTGTGACCACACTCTCAATCGAGCTAGAGAGTCTGGGGGAAAGTCCTGGAAGGAAAGTGACATTTAACACTAGCTCTGCCTTGGAATTGTTGAGTCAAGGGCCACACATCTCTTTATTTCCTTGTTTCTTTATCTCGTCCTTAACCTCCATCCCTGGAGGATTTGAGAAGGAAGAACAATAATAGCATTTTTGAGCATTTACTACGAGCCAGCCACTATTCTGAGCCTTTTAGATGCTTAGAATGTTGAATTCGCACATTAAATATTCTAACAACCTTGTGCAATAAGAACTATTATTCTTTCCATTTGTAACAGATGAGAAAACTGGGATCCAGGAAAGTTAAGTGACTCACCCAAGATCACACAACCAGTAAAAATGAGAACCGGAATTCGCTCCAGGCAGCCTCATTCCAGATTTTCTGCTCTTTACAACCACCAGGTCTCTTAAGCAAGATGAACAAGCCATGTTAAATGTGACACCCCCACTTAAGAATTCGTTATTTATCACCCCTTCCTCCCTGGCTCCCAGCATCTCTCCATGTCTCTGACAGTATTTCTCTTTTTTTTAAGGTTTTTTTTTTTGATGTAGACCATTTTTTCAAAGTCTTTATTGAATTTGTTATAATATTGCTTCCGTTTTATGTTTTGGTTTTTTGGTCTTGAGGCATGTGGGATCTTAGCTCCCAACCAGGCATCAAACCCTCACCCCCTGCATTGGAAGGTGAAGGCTTAACCACTGGACCACCAGGGAAGTCCCCATCTGATGGTATTTCTACCTCAGGGATACCAAGGGACCCAGTGCTCAGCACACAGCCACACAGATGGGTATTCAGGTAGATTCCATGCAGGAGAGCCTCTGAGGAACGAGTGAAGAATAGTAAGATGGTGGAGGAGCTGCAGCTAAGCTAGAGCTTATTGGTCTTTCTATTAGTAATAAAAATAGCTAACATTTGTCGAGGGCTGATCACATGTCAGGCATCATTTGATGCTGCCCCACCTGGCGTGTGGCCCCCACTGATCCTTGCCTCCTGATATTCTTACCCTGTTGAGTTCCCTCCTACGTTGATTCAGAGCTGACCTGTGTGACCAGGAAAGTTATATGATGGAAGTGACTGTGTGAAGGCAGCACAGCTTCCTCTTTGGTGTCTTGGATCACTGTGTGGAAAGGAGCTGAGGCTTCTGGACAACAGCCACATGCGTGCACTCTCTTGGAAATGGATCCTCCAGCCTAGAGCCTTCAGATGATGCAGCGCTGGCCAACATCTGACTGTACCCTCATGAGATACCTTGGGTGGGGACTGCCCGGTGGAACACCCCTGAATTCCTGACTCATGGAAACTATAAGAGATAATAAAAGTTCTTGTTTTATGCAGCTAAGTTTTGGGATAATTTGTTATGCAGCAGTAGATAGCTAATACATTAACTCATTCAATCATCACAACAACTCTACAGATACTTAAATTACCTCACCCCAATGTTCAGTGCAGCACTATTTACAATAGCCAGGACATGGAAGTAACCTAAATGTCCATCAAAAGATGAATAGGTAAAGAAGATGTGGTACATATATACCGTGGAATATTAACCATAAAAAAGAGCAAACTAATGCCATTTGCAGCAACATGGATGGACCTAGAGATTGTCGTACTGAGTGAAGTAAGTCAGACAAAGACAAATATCATATGATATCACTTATATGTGGAATCTAAAAAAAGGGTACAAATGAACTTATCTACAAAACAGAAATAGAATTACAGATGTAGAAAACAGACTTATGGTTATTGGGGGTAAGTGGGGAGAGGGATAAACTGGAAGATTGGGACTGACATATACACACTACTGTATATAAAATAGGTAACTAATAGGAACCTGCTGTCTACTCAATACTCTGTAATGACCTATATGGGAAAAGAATCTAATAAAGAGTGGATATATGTATATGTATAACAGATTCACTTTGCTGTATACCTGAAACTAACACAACATTGTAAATCAACTCTACTCCAACAAAAATTAAATAAATATATAAATCACCTGAAGTTACACAGCTGGAAGGAGGTAAAGGCGGGGCTTCAGCCCGGGCACCCACCTCCGTCTCCCACAGTTTGCCTGCTAGATGGTCACTTGATGGTGTCTTTATTGTGTAAAATTTTCTGGGAGATGTTGAGCAGACTACAAACCAGGCTCCCCAAACTTGGCCATTCCTCAATATCACCTTATTAAAAATAAAGACTCCCAGGGCTCTTCCTTAAATATTTTGACTCACTAGGTCTAGAATGGGACCTTCAGCTGACTTAACACCTGAGTATCTCATGACTCACTAATCTTCCCAGAACTCTTCAGTATATAGTGATGGTTATCCCATTTGGCTAGTCAGGGGAGGCTGCATTACACTGCAGTAACTAGAAATCTCAGTGGCTTTAACCCACCGAGGTTCCTCTCTCCCTCCAATCTCAGGCTGATACTGGCTAGGTGGTCCTCCTCCATCTTGCGCTATGCCACCTGGACCACGTGGCTTCTGAAATCGCTGCTGCAAGTATGAGAAGGAAAGGAGGGATCACATGACATATGTATAAGGGCCAAGCCAGGAAATAACTTCTATTACGCCCGCCCACGTTCATGGGCTAGAAGCCAGTCACACGGTCCTAACATAACTGCAAGGGAGGCTGCGAAATGTGAAAAGCAAAGGAATATCTGGCGAACCACATGAACTCTCGGCCACACCCATGATTTGGCCTGTAATTATGTACTGTTGGAGTATTTATATGTTTCTCTGGATCCCTCCATTAGATGTAACTTCTTGGAGGTCAAGAGCAACACTTATTTCCCCCCTATAGGACTGAGCACTTAGATATTGCTAAATACCTTTTTCTGGGTAAATTGGTGATACGATACCTCTAAGGAAGTGAGTAGTGGCAGTGTGATGTAGGGTCTGATGGATCTGGGTGCAAATCTCTCTTGGCAATTTTCTGAGCCTCAATTATTTTGTCTGTAAAATAGGAGTGATGATGACTGCCTTATGAAGTGACTGTGGGGCCTGAATAAAGTAACTTAGAATGTAAATTACCTGCCACACTTCATGCAACATAGTAGAGGCTCGAAATGGTAACTATTATACTCTACGAAACAAGGGGCATTGAGAAGGATGAGATTTTGGAGGTCTGTGAGCCGCTCGAAATCACAGGCAAATGTTTTACATATGCATAAATACACAGGGACATTTTCTTTTCTTTTTTTTTTTAACATCTTTATTGGGGTATAATTGCTTTACAATGGTGTGTTAGTTTCTGCTTTATAACAAAGTGAATCAGTTATACATATACATATGTTCCCCATATCTCTTCCCTCTTGCGTCTCCCTCCCTCCCACCCTCCCTATCCCACCCCTCCAGGCGGTCACCACAGGGACATTTTCTTACTCACCTTTATTTATAAAAGCACCCATGTAATAACTCTCACTGGAAAATGTTTAAATGTTACAGATCATAATAGCTAATGCATATTAGTAATTCCTCTATGTTGGACACTGTTTTGAGTGCTTTGTATGCATAACTCTTTTAGTTCTCACAGAAACCCATGAGGTAAGTACTGTCATGATCATCCCTACTTACCTATTTTGTTGACGAGGAAACTGATTCTCAGAGAGACTAAGTCATCAAAGGTCCCATAGCCAAGTAAGTAGTTGAGTTGGTTTCAACTCAAACCCAGGCAGCCTGATCCCAGATCCCATATCCACTAGCATCAGGATTCTCAAAGAGTGGTACCCAGACCAGCAGCATCAGTATTACCTGGGAGCTTGTTAGAAATGCAAATTTGGGGGCTGTACCCCAGACCTACTGAATCAAACTCTATTTTTCAATGAATTCTTCCACCGATGCTGATACACCTGAAAGTTCGAGAGCCCTGTACCCTGAGAGTCTGTTGCTTCTCCTCCCTTGCAGTGAGTCTTCCTGGAGCCTCGTGTAGTGCCTGCAGCTCACTAAGTGAACAAAGTAATGCCGTCACCTGCTCCTAACTCCTGTTCAAAGCCCTTCTTCCAGCATCTGAAGCGTCAGAAGGAAAAAAGTCCACCCCAAATGGCAAATGCCCTCCTTTGTCCTGTTGGGGTCACCTGCACCCTGACCACTCCCCAAACTGGACAATGCAACCATTAAAACCCTCACTGGTCATAACTGAGCCAAAGCCCCATGCTCCCTGCATACCAAGGCAGATGGTGGCTGGCTGTATCCCAGAGAGGCTATTTTGATCCTTGCCCCAAACCACGCATCCCCAAAAGAGTGTGCAGCAAACAGATTGCAGCTCAGGACTCTCCAGGCCATCCACCCCAGCTGTTCCTGTCTTGGCAACCAGGCCCTTCTTGTGCTTCCTCTGCTATCCAGATGGCAGCGGACGCAGCAGTAAAGGCAGCTCCAGTCAGGCAGCTCCCAGGCCACCTGTGTATCTGATTAACCAGAGAGCCCAGAAGAGGCAGCTTATCTGCAGGGCTCACAAAGGCAGCGCACAGGCAGCCACAAAATGCCAGTGTGTTTTATCCTCTGCCCAGGCAAGGGAGCTGTTCGTGTTGATTCTGAAGTATGTTAAATGATGTCATAATGACAACCACTAAGACTGAGCACTTACTGTCAGGCGTCCTGTTTTCCAACCGCCCTTTGGTGGAGATAGTGTTGTTATTATTCTGTTTCACATGTCAGGAAACTGAGGCTTAGAGTGGTGAAGTAACATTATCCAAGGCCTCAAAGCTGTAAGTAGTAAAGACAGGACACAGACCCGGGTCTGTGGGATCCCCCCATTCCTGTATGTCTAACCGCTGCTCTAGACAGAGCAAGCCAGCATGGCGCACTTGAACGTAGGACTGAGCTGGCCGACAGGAGCTCTTCATGTGGCTACGACCCACCTCTCCAGCCTCCTGGGAGCATCTCACAAAGGCCGCTAATGTTCACAGGTCCCGTCTTTGTTTAAAATTGTGATATTTTGTTGCCCATGACTTTTTTGCATTAAATGTGATTTTTTAAAAATATTGGATTAATATATTATTTATGTTGGTTACTGAGCTTTCTGGCAACTTTTTAAATGTTTTTATTTTATATTGAAGCATAGTTGATTAACAATGTTGTGTTAGTTTCAGGTGTACAGCAAAGTGATTCAGTTATACATGTACATGTACCTATTCTTTTTCAAATTCTTTTCCCATTTAGGTTATTACAGAATACTGAGCAGCATTCCCTGTGCTGTGCAGTAGGTCCTTGTTGGTTATCTACAGTATTTTAAATATAGCAGTGCGTACATGTCAATCCCCAAATCCCAGTCTATCCCTCCCCCTGACCCTTCCCTCCTTGTAACCATAAGTTCATTCTCTGAGTCTGTTTCTATTTTGTAAATAAGTTCATTTGTGTCTTTTCTTTTAGATTCTGCATATAAGTGATATCATATGATATTTGTCTTTCACTGCTTGACTTTCTTCAACTTAGGATAATCTCTAGGTCCATCCATGTTGCTGCAAATGACATTATTTCATTCTTTTTGTGGCTGAGTAATATTCCATTGTATATATGTACCACAACTTCTTTATCCATTCATCTGTCGATGGACATTTAGGTTGCTTCCATGTCTTGGCTATTGTAAACAGTGTTGCAATGAACATTGGGGTGCATGTATCCTTTCGAATCATGTTTTTCTGCAGCTATATGCCCAGGAGTGGGATTGCTAGATCATATCATAGCTTATTTTTAGTTTCTTAAGGAACCTCCATACCGTTCTCCATACTGACTGTAGCAATTTACATTCCTACAAACAGTCTAGGAGGGTTCCCTTTTCTCCACACCCTCTCCAGCATTTATTGTTTGTAGATATTTTGATGACGGCCATTCTGACTGGTATGAGGTGATATCTCATTGTAGTTTTGATTTGCATTTCTCTAATACTTAGTGATATTGAGCATCTTTTCATGTGCCTCTTAGCCATCTGTATGTCTTCTTTGGAGAGATGTCTGTTTAGGTCTTCTGCCCATTTTTTGATTGGGTTGTTTGTTTTTTTGATATTGAGCTGCGTGAGCTGTTTGTAAATTTTAGAGACTAATCCCTTGTTGGTTGTATCGTTTGCAAATGTTTCCTCCCACTCTGTGGGTCTTGCTGGGAAAACAAGACAGATACATGTAAAGAAATGAAATTAGAACACTCCCTAACACCATACACAAAAATAAACTCAAAATGGATTAAAGACCCAAATGTAAGACTGGATACTATAAAACTCTTAGAGGAAAACATAGACAGAGCACTCTTTGACCTAAATCGCAGAAATATCTTTTCCGAGACGTCTCCTAGAGTCATAGAAATAAAAATAAACAAATGGGACAGTAAATGTCAGGCACAGTTAATGCTCTAGAAAGAGCAACTACTGATCCTGAGCTCTAGAGCCCGTGCTCCGCAACAAGAGAAGGCACCGCAATGAGAAGCCCACGCACTGCAACGAAGAGTAGCCCCCGCTCACCGCAACTAAAGAAAGCCCGTGCGCAGCAACGAAGACCCAACGCAGCCAAAAATAAATAAAATAAAATAAATTAAAAAAAAGAAAGAATGGTAGAAATGATATTCAGATATCATTTGGCTTAAGTATAGTTATCTAATGCTGCATAAGTGAGTTATCCCCAAACTTAGTGACTTTAAAACAACATTTATAATCTCACAGTTTGTGTAGGTCAGGAATCCAGGAACCGCTCACCTGGGTCCTCTGCCTCAGGGTCTCTCACAAGGCTGAAATCCAGGTGTCAGCTGAGGCTCTGGTCTCATCCGAAGGCTTTGCTGGGATGGGTACACTTCACCGTTCACGTGACTGTTGGTAGGATTCAGTTTTCTGCTGTTGGCTGAATGTCACCCACGGTCCCTTGACACATGGTTCTCTCCAACAGGGCAAGCATATACGAAGAACCAGAGTGAGAATACCAGCAAGATAGAAATCACAATCTTTGATAACCTAATCATGGGAGTGGCTTCCATCACTTTTGCTGTATTCTCTTGGTTAGGAGCGAGTCGCCAGGCCCAGCCAACACTCAAGGGGAGAGGATTACACAAGGGCAGGAATACCAGGATGCAGGAGCCGAGCCAGAATCTGCCCATCATAGCTTGTTTGCACTGAACAAGTTACACTTCCATCTTTCTGGATGCCTTTAATTACCTGCAGGTGGTCCTGCTAGACATTGGCCATAATGGGCTGGACCGGGGTGATACCTGACCAAAGACAGGCATGAAGGGGCTCAGCCCCATCAGATGCCATGTCTTGGCAAGTCTGAATGGAAAACCCAGAGAAAGGCAAAAATCATTCCTTAATCAAAAGTATTCCAGGCACTGGGTATACAATAGTACACAAAACAGACATGATCTCTGCATCATGGGGTGGAATGGGGAGAAAGGGAGAGATGCACAGAGCAAAGGCAAAAGGCAAGAATGAGGGAGCATCAGTGGCCATGAAAAAGTAGCAGCCATGAGGCTGTGAGAAGAGGGAGAAGGGAAAAGTAATTGCAGGGAAACAGAAGCAGAGGCACAAAAACAGGTGAGCCGCCCCAGGGCAAGCCCAGGTATAAGGAGACATGGATTCTGCTTTCTAGCTTGGCAGCCAGCTTAACTCCACTGAAGAGATACCATCCTTCCTAAAAATTCTGGAGATCAAGGACACAGGTTGGGTCATTTGCCCATCATTGAACCCATGGGCTAGAGTTCCTGATCAGCTACCTCTGATCACCTGCTAGTCTGAAGGAAGAGGGGGATGGAGCTGAGGTCAGCTTCACTTGAACCACATGAAAAGACTCCAGAGGTACCCAGGTAGACAAAAAGAACAGCTATCTGCTGTAGATGGAGGAAGGAAGGAAGGGCAGGGAGTGTTGGGTATTAATGTCTGCCTGAGGGGCACCGCTGGACAGATTTTGGAAAGTTGCCCTTGAGTTTCTACACACCGTGAGGCATTCGTCCTTCTGATGTTTGCAATGCCTGCAGGTGATCCTTTCAACAAGCTCTGCATTCTGAGTGCACAGAGCACCTTTCGGTCTCTGGACCAGCGGCTTGAGCCAGATGTTTGTTTCCATTTTTAACTTATTTATTTCTATAGGGCTTCCTGTTGAGAAGAGTCTAAATTGGCAACTTTTCATTCCCATTTATTGCTTTCCGATTCTCTTATTTCAGGTCAGAGGACATTAAAAAAGAAAATAGATTCCCTTGACTGTGGCTGTAGGTCTACCCTAGAATATCTTTGGAAGTTTCCTGAAGTCACTGTTGATTCCCTATTTTGTTTGCGAATCTGAATCTGGCCAAGCTAGCCTGAATCTGTGTGTGCTGGAGCCAGCTTGCACTGGCCCTCGAGAACCTACTCTACTCAATACTGCGTTCAATGATGTCATGTTGTTAGCTTGGAATTGGCCAGCATGGGTAAATTTACACCGTGGACATCTGCAAACCCTACAATTCATGGCTCCCCTTTCAGGTTGAGAGCTGGTGGCTAAATATTTACCAGCATACCACTGCCTATAATGAAAAGGCTTCTGAAATGGCCTTATTTTTAGTAACTTTCTTATTTTTCTTGCCCTTTCAGGGCCATTGAAAAAGCTGTGGCATAGCTGGGTTATTTAGTTTCTCTCTCTCCTCCGCTGCTGCTTTTAACATTGTCCCTCACCAGGGGGACTAACAATTAAGTGAACTAAAGTTAGGTTGGTAAAAATCTGATAGCCCAGGACAATCAGTCTAGCAAAATCCTAAATTCTACAGCAAATTTCTTTCTTCCTGAGGTTTACAAAAATTCTATAATTATAGCCCTCAATTTAGCACTGGACTATAGTTAAATTTCAGCTGCTATAGATATGCCTTTTGATCTAGTAGTTTTAAGGGGATATTTTGCGATGCTATTGTGCGTTTCCTGAGACAAACTCACTTAGAAAGTGGGGAGAAAGAGCAGAAGGAAGAAAGGGACCTAAGTGGGTGGTGACAATAAAGTAGAGAGAGCAGTGCAAAAACGTCATAATCCTGAAAGTTTGGATGGGATTGAAATAGAAAGTTATGGAGACAGACTCTCTTGGAGTCAGTGTTTTGTTTTGAGTCCTTAGAATATCAATCAAGGAAGCTGACTACTGAATTTTTAAAATTGAAATATAGTTGATGTACAATATTATGTGAGTTTCAGATATCCTGCATAATATATACGTACATTATAAAATGATCACACAATAAGTCTAGTCAACCATCTGTTCCCATACAAAGTTACTGATTCTTGAATTTTTAATATAATTTCTCATAATTTTCTAGAACTATTGTTAAATGTATTCATTTCCTCACTTTGACATGTCTGGTCCAAACAATCAATTATTCCACATGCTATGGGCTGAATCGTGTCCCCCTAAAATTCATCTGTTGAAGTCCTAAGCCCCACTACCTCAAAGTGTGATTGTATTTGGAGATATGGTCTTTAAAGTGGTGATTAAGTTTAAGTGAGATAATTAGGGTGGGCCCTACTCCAGTGTGACTGGCAAGAAGAAGAAGAAGAGATGAGAACACAGACCCAGAGGGAAGACCACGTGAAGACCTAGGGGGAAGACAGCTATCTACAAGCCAAGGAGAGGGGTCTTAGAAGAAACCAACCTTGCTGACACATGGATTGTGGACTTCAGGCTTCCAGAGTTGTGAGAAAATAATAAATCTCTGTTGTTTAAACAACCTAGTCTGTGATACTTTGTTATGGCAGCCCTTATAAACTAATACACCAAGTAAAAACAATATTTTGCATTTACCCAGTTAAATGCAAACTCATATGAGAAGCAGGAATTCTGCCAGGAGGAGGTTGAGGCTTTGACATAGCCAAACCCATGGTAAAAAGACCAACCACTACAGTTGGTCAGAAGTCTGTGTACTTATGAATGGTGTTTCAGATTTCCCAACCAAACAAAGGCTAAGAAGGGGTCAGGTAAACAATAACCCAACAATTATTGACCTTGGTATAGACCGAACAAAGTGACTTCTTTTACAAATTGATAAGACGAGGAGTATCCTCATAACATTTTGAAGGAGACCCAGAGCAGAATTTGACCCATCGCTTTTACATGAATCGTTTGTTGGTCTCTGGATCACCAGCTTATAGTCCTTGGGGCTGGTTTGGGTTGGATTGGGGCCTATGCTCCCCGTGGAGCATTCTCTATGCATTCAAAAGACACAAGACAATTCAGGTCAAAACAAAGACACACAAGACAAGACTTTGTACAAAGAGTCAAACAAAACTAAAAGCAAAGCAAGCACGAAAAGAATAAGCCAATTAATGGCAAAAATATTCACCAAATGATACAGCTCCAAAGAAAGTTCTAATTATACAATGACTGAGGCCTAATTTCCTTGTACAAAGAATCATCTGGTTGCAAATTCTTGGATAATAAAATAAATTCAGCAAAGACATTTTAATGAATCACGTCAGGGAAATCTATAGAGTAACTACCCTTGGGCACAAAGGACCAGGTGAGTGTACCTGTTGGACTGAGGACTTTCAAAATAATTTCACTGGAACCTCCAGACTTATCAAAGGAGGAGACCACCACTTGAAATCCGAAAATATTTCTTAAGTTTAAGTAAAGGAAGAGCCATGCTGATCACACAAATTTCTGTGAGCAAAGCAGAGTGCTGGTCTTTTATTGAGTTGTTGGGAAGAGTGTATTTGGGGTTGTGTTGGTTTTAGAGGCAGGGATGGGTTGATGTGAGCCTTAGAAGTGTGTTCACAGAAGCCAGTCTACCAGCAGTGGGCTGGCTTCCACACCATGATGCTGTCACTGACTACCTGGCTTTCCGAGTTGCATTCATTGAAGTGAGTTGTCACTCATCGATTCATCAAGTATAGAATTGTCACTGGTGGATTAGACAGGTTGAAAACTAGTTCTGGTGGAAACTTGTGCCCATGACTATAGAATAATCAGTCCTTTCCTAGGAGTGTGGGACCACCAAGTAACAATCTTTCTATCTTACCTGTTTATTTTGTTTATGGCCTGTCTCTCCCCTGGAGGAGAGAGACATATACACTCCAGGAGGGCAGAGATTTTTATTCACTTTGATCCCTGCTGGATTTCCAGCATCTAGAAGAGTGTCTAGTACACAGTAGGTACCCAGCAGGTACACGACAAATATTTGTTAAATGAACAAATGATCCTGACCTCCAGATCTTCACCTGTATGATATACGGGGAAGGTGTGGTTTTATATTTGCATTATTTTTAAAAATACCCATTATCACAGACACTGGGCTGGATCTAATCATGATAAATGCTTTTGAATTGAGGGTGATTAATGAGCTGTGGGATAAAGCTAAGTGTGTGGTGTGTCTGCTGCCTCTTCAGATCACGTTTCGCCTCCACTGTTGCTATACATGCAACGGATTTTGGACACTGGTGGCATCACTTGGATCATTCATCTAGAAACACTCCTCCTCTGGCTTTTGTAGTCCTTGGAGATTTGCTGGTTTTGGTCTTCTGGTCCTGGAAAGTGAATTCCAGGAGGTGGTAGAGCACAGTGACCAAAAACTTTGGTCGTGGTGTCACTTTGAGAGGCCATGCAAATTTTCCAAGCCCCCATCTCCTTATCTTTCAAATGGGAATAATAATAGAACTTACCTCCTGTGACTATTTCTATCACCACCACCACTACTGTCCTTGGTCACCATCATCCACGCTGCGGGACTCTAGTGAGTTCCCTGTGTCCCCGCACTGGCTGCTAGGGCCCCGGTTTCACCGAGGATGAACAGTCTTTTCCAAAGAGCCAGCTTCGCCATGGGGGTTAGAAAAGGTGAGATGAAAGTTGCTGCTACGCGTGCTCGGCCAAACCAACTATATTTCAGGCTCACATTCAATGGGATCGATCAACCCAGTGAATCCAAGAAAGGTCACGACCGATGCTTCTGTTTGATGAACGCAATACTTAATGTCTTTCTCCATTGCCCAGCTTCACTATAGACTAGAAATGTCAAATATTTTCTTTTCCAGCCTCCCTCACTGCTAGGGATGGCAACATGATTATTTCAGGCGAATGAGATAGAAAAACTTGCTTTCCCGCTAACAGGCAGGGGAGTTATTGGTGCTATCTTTTCCATCTTCCTCACCTTGAGTTTGGACCTGATGCCTGGAGCTGGGGAAGACACCTAGTGATTATGGAGCAAAAACATTAAGTAACTGTCAAGAAACTCACAAAGATGCCAGCCTTGACATCATGGAACCATGGAATGAATGCCAGCAGCCAGCCACCTAGAGACTTTTGCTACTAAGAAAAAAAAAAAACATCGAAAACATTATTTAAGTCAGGTTTTCAGTAGCTTGCAGCCAAAAGCATTCCTAATGGATCCAGCAATGGAGCCGGTATTGGACAAGCCCCCTCTGTATATCGTCCTAAGACGCACACTGTGTTTGTCTTCAGACGGCAGCCATGGTCCACAATACCTATGGCAGACCTCCTGGGGGCTGAAGCAGTTTGGCTATATGAATTTTGCATGCTGATGGATATCCAGTTCTGGTCCCTGGGAGTTAGGGGTTAGGTTTGAGGTACCGGTCCCTCTCTTCCTCTCCTGAATTCTGGCCTATATCAAGACAATGAACTGAACAAAACGGGGCTCAAACATCAGCTCTGAGTATGGGCGGCCCTGACCTGAGGCCAAAATGAGACTTTTTAGCAACTCTACCTGCTATCCCTCCATAGAACACGCCACGCTGACCGTTCTGTCTAGTTCCGGGTGGAGGAGCCGGGGCAGGAGAGCAAACACCAGGCTCAGGCTTCCAGAAGCGGCCCTGCAGAGGGTGCTTTCCACCTGAAGACTGGGAGGACGGGGCACGCCCCCTGCACCTGTTTCTCAGGGTCCTGTGGACGGTCCATTCTCCTGAACTCATCCGTCCGATAAGGCATCCTCCAGTGGGGAAGAGCCAGTGAGGGGGTGGAGAGAGAGCAGATTCCCATGTCAATGAGGCAATATGGGGATATGGGGATGGGAGGTGCAGGGAAGGAGGAGATAGCAGATGATCAGGGAGAGACCAGATTAGTTGCTGGAAGGCTGGGGTCTTGGGTGCGGTGCATGGGTAAGGTGGAAAATGAACTTGGACCCTTACCACTGAGTTCACAGCTTACCTACTGCCATCACTTATGAGCTGTGTAACCTTGTGTGCAGTATTTAATCTCTGCATCCCAGGTTTCTCATCTGTAAAATGGAGATGATGAGTGTGCCCATCTCATGAATCTACATAGTGGATCAAATGCGTTCATGCCTTGAGAATACGTGGCCCAGTGCCTGGCACATAACAAGTGCTCAATAAATGTTTGTTCCCTTTCACACTGGGACGGAGGAGGAGGTGAGATTCTGAGACCTGAGTCAGGGGCTGAATTAGTTGTTACCACCAAGTGCTAGCAGGGCTCAGCGTGGGCCATGAGCCAGGGATGCAAACCAAGAAAGTGTCCCCCAAACCCTTCCTCCACCCTGCCCCTGGAGCTGAGGTTAGAGTAGACGGCCCTCCTCCCCTGAGGGCCTTTGTCCTCCAGGGGCAAGGCAGAGAACACGCCCAGCATGAGTCCACCAGCCACCTGCCAAGGGCCTGTCCCCTGCCTCCTTGCTCAGACAGATCGCTCCTGTCAGGAGTGACAGCAGCCTGCTTCATCACTCTAATTGCAGTGTGGTTTGTGTTCATCAAGGAAACAGCAGGGATTCCAAATTAAATTCCAATATGCAATTTATCCAAGATATAAGGCCTACTGAGAGACTATGCAGAACTCCCTGCCTTCCCTTCTGGAGGTAGTACGGTCCTGCTGTCAGTGCTGCCAGGTCCCAAGCTCGTCTCCTGGGACCAAGGCTCTCAGGAATGAGGATTCCCCCTGGGCTCCTGGCCAGATGCTTTCCCATTTTACAGACGGGTTTGCTGAGGCATAGAGGAGGGACTAACACATGGAAATAGTCCTGGGGACACCGAGGCCAGGACTGGCGTGGGCTTGTCTGTCTTTGGGAGCTAGATGTGACAAAGCATCTCTCTGGAACACCCTGAAATGACAAATGAGACCATTCTGAGTGGTAGTAAGGGCCACGGGCATCTCATTTTGAAGATCAGAATCATTCTATCATTTGCCTGCAAGAGGCTTCTGCACAGAGCCCAGGCACAAACTTGCTCTCAGGCTTCGTACCAATGTGCCAACCCCTTCCTAATAGATAGTCTGCCAGGGGCTTGCAGACTGGCTCCCGCCACATGTTTTCCCCAGCCCTGAAATGTTTTATGAATCATACAGACAACCGAACTAACATGGCAAAGTCGATTGAAAACCACAGAGGTGAGGAAGCGATTGAACCAGAAAGGTGGCACGGCTGGAAGTGTTCATCCTCCTAAGTGGCTGCCCTCTGGCTCCCTACTTCCTGAGCTCTGCGCACAGGCAGTGAGTGGGTGCCCAGCCCCGGGAGCCCCTCTCCACGGTCTGCTGCTGTTTACTGTCAGAGACTAATCCATCTCAAGTAAGTTTTAGACTCAGGTGAGAAAGAGCAAAATGCTAAAACATCCTCTGGGGCTCAGGGCTCCCTAATGTGGCTGGTGGGAGGATGTGGTGCAGGGACACCAAAGTGACATGAGCTGGAACCCTGGACACATGTGCTCCAGAGGAAAGTGTCTACAAAGCCAGCCCTGGGACTACCCTGGCAGTCCAGTGGTTAAGACTCCACGCTTCCAATGCAAGAGGCATGGGTTTGATCCCTGGTTGGGGAACTAAGATCCCACATGCTCCGTTGTGCGGCCAAAAAGAAAAAAAGCCAGCCCTGCCTGGCAAAGCTGCATTTCTCCCGGGTCCCTGGATTCAGCTCCCAAACTGGCAGAGATTTCCAACCATTTACCAGATAGATAGCACCGTGGCTTCAGGGAACCAGCAAGGCAGCAAATAACCCTTAGGGAAGCAACGTCCAGTTTAGATGGAGAGCCTGGAGGCCGGAAGTGGACATTTCAGTCCAGAGCTGATGCCGTCCTTTGAAGTTGGAAGGTGGAAACTATGGGTCACACACCAATTTCCTCAGAGGCGAAAGGAAATGAAAAGGAGGGGACATCACTGTCATAAAGTGATGGAAAAAGTTAAAAGTTAGTTGTTGCAGCATAGTCTCTGAGTGCAAATCTGAAATTGAGGGCTTTCGAGATTTAGCTCTTAGAATAATCTTTTTACATCTCTGGCCCTTGGTTTCCCAATCTGGAAAGTGGGTAGAACAATAATACCCATCTCTCATGCTTCATTTAGAGCAAGGGTCAGGAACATTTTCTGTAAAAGTTGGGTAACAAATATTTTAGGCTTTGGGGGCCATGGGAGCTCTGTTGCAGCAACTCAACTCTGCAGTCGTTGGAATGAAAGCAGCCATAGAAATAGTAAATGGATGGACATAGCTGTGTCCAATAAGGCTTTATTTACAAAACAGGTGGTGGGTCTGATTTGGCCTGGGAGTGAGTCACAGTTTGCCAACCGCTGATTCAGAGGATTATATGAGACAGTGCAAACGATAGCAAAGTGCTTGGCACAAAAACTAACCAATAAATATTAGCATCTTCCTCATCCTCAACCGCTTCCTCTTCTTGTTTTTTGTTTGTTTGTTTGTTTTTCGCAGTACGCGGGTCTCTCACTGTCGTGGCCTCTCCCGTTGCGGAGCACAGGCTCTGGACACGCAGGCTCAGCGGCATGGCTCACGGGTCCAGCCGCTCCACGGCATGTGGGATCTTCCCAGACCGGGGCACGAACCCGTGTCCCCTGCATCGGCAGGCAAACTCTCAACCACTGTGCCACCAGGGAAGCCCTGCTTCCTCTTCTTTATTGGCATCACTGCTCTGCATTTGGATCATCAGGTGCTGCCTAATAAATACCTCTACTCATCTCCCTTCCTTTACCAACGTGTTAAATTTCCAAAAAGGGCACTTACAGGGGTACCTTCAATTCCTGGGTGCAGATGCATTCAGGATTTCGCCTGCATGATGCAGATTCTCAAATTGCTTAGCCTTTAAAAGCAAGGGCGTCTTGGACCCCCAGTGAAGTAACAAGGATATGACTCCCCGTTAGAAGTTTCTATTGCCCTTCACAAGGGATTTCCTGTGTAACACAGCACAGATTTCTCACTGCTGCTTGAAGAAGTAAAGGCAATTACAACCATTTTGCAGGCAAAACTGAGCTTTGGTAAAACAGGTTGACTTGTGTAAAGTCAGGCTGAGAATCAGGAGCTGAGCGGATGCTGGATCCCAGGTCTGTGGACTCCAAATCCAGGGCTCGTGCCCCGATGGCACGTCTGCACTGAGTATTGGCTCAGTCAGGATCTTTGCTGCACATGATGAACTGGCTGTTTTAAACAGAAAAGGAATTCACTAAGTAAGTGGCCTGGAGAATTTCCGGGAGGAGCAGAGAATCGAGCTAGAGGCTGTCGAGGGGAAAATACAGCCCCGTGAGAACGCCCGGTGCTCGGCTGCAGACACTCCTGACGCAGGAGCCACGGCTGGCCCGACGCTCGGTGCCTTTAAATGCCTGCCCCTGCTGCAGCCTGAAGTTCAGTCCTCTGCCACCTCAGAACCAGTCCTGCACGGTGCCCCCTTCTACACGTTACTCTCTTTCAAACGCAAGTCTTCAAGTGAGGGCCCTACTGGCCTGAGCCTCGTCACGTGTCTGGACTCTAGTTCCCAGATGAGTTACTGACTGCTTCCTGGCGGGGTGGGGGTGGGGGTAGAGCTCAAAGGAGGAGGGGGATTCCCCAAACCCAGGAAGGCTGCCCCCAAGGTGCTGAGCCGACTCCACCCTGGGGTCTAAAGCTCACAGAAGTGAAGCAAGGAGTCAAAGGGGTGCCTGTTCCCCCCTGTTCAGAGCAGCATGATTCACAATAGTGAAAAGGTGGAAACCACTCAGATGTCTGTGTACGGCTGAATGGACAGATGAAATGCGGCCTATCTGTACAATGGAACATTATGCAGCCTTAAAAAGGAAGGGAATTGACACACGCTGCAACACGGATGAACGTTGATGATATTATGCTAAGTGAAATAAATCAGACACAGAAGGACAAATATGGGCCTTCTCTGGTGGCGCAGTGGTTGAGAGCCCGCCTGCCGATGCAGGGGACACGGGTTCGTGCCCCGGTCTGGGAAGATCCCACATACCGCGAAGCGGCTGGGCCCGTGAGCCATGGCCGCTGAGCCTGCGCGTCTGGAGCCTGTGCTCCGCAACGGGAGAGGCCACAACAGTGAGAGGCCCGCGTACCGCAAAAAAAAAAAAAAAAAAAGGACAAATATGGTATGACTGCACTCATATGAGGTACCTAGAATAGTCAAATACATAGGCAGAAAGTAGAACGGTGGTTATCAGGTTCAGGGGGGAGGGGAATTATTGTCTAATCGGTACAGAGTTTTAGTTTGGGAAGATGAAAAAGTCCTAGGAGTGAATGGTGGTGACGGTTGGAAAACAACGTCAGTGTACTTCATGCTACTGAACTGTACACTTAGAAATGGTTGAAATCGGGACTTCCCTGGTGGCTTAGTGGTTAAGAATCTGCCTTTCAATGCAGGGGACGTGGGTTCAATTCTTGGTCAGGGAACTGGATCCCACATACATGCCGCAACTAAGGGTCACACGCCACAACTAAGACCTGGCACACACACACACACACACAAAATGATTGAAATGGTAAACTGTATGTTATGTATATTTTATCACACAGGAAGGTGCTGGGCATGACAGATATCCACTCTAAGAACTTAAGATTTCATTTTTGAGAAGGGGCAAAGGAGGCCCAGAAAGTGACTGATTGGTGGCAAAGTTGGCAATCGTCAATCTCGAGTACTTGCTCCTTCCAGAAAGAAACTGTTGGTGACTGTTAGAAGTCTGGTGGCCGCTCCTCAGCCTTGCTCCCCAGGTTCTAACAAATAGGACGGGGGCCAGGAAAGTGACTCAAGGAGTTGAGTAGGTTGGATGGGAGACAGCAAGGAGAAGGGGTGACTGTGATGCGCTGAGGAACACAGGTTCTGTCTGAACAGGGCAGCTGCCCCTCAGCTCTGGCTAATCTGACACGTGGGCAGGGAGCCCAATGCTGCTCTATCTCCTGGCCGAGCTATTTGTAATGAGGTGGGTAGACCTAGAGTCTGTCATACGGAGTGAAGTAAGTCAGAAAGAGAAAGACAAATACCGTATGCTAACACATATATAGGGAATTTAAGGAAAAAAAAAATGTCATGAAGAACCTAGGAGTAAGACAGGAATAAAGACACAGACCTACTAGAGAATGGACTTGAGGATATGGGGAGCGGGAAGGGTAAGCTGTGACAAAGCAAGAGAGTGGCATGGACATATATACACTACCAAATGTGAAATAGCTAGTGGGAAGCAGCCGCATAGCACAGGGAGATCAGCTCGGTGCTTTGCGACCACCTAGAGGGGTGGGATAGGGAGGGTGGGAGGGAGACGCAAGAGGAAAGAGATATGGGAACATATGTATATGTATAACGGATTCACTTCGTTATAAAGCAGAAACTAACACACCATTGTAAAGCAATTATACTCCAATAAAGATGTAAAAAATAAATAAATAAAAATAAAAAAAAAAGAAGCCAGACATCCAGATATTTATGTGAAATCTCCTGAACTTTAATCGTTGGCAACAGATTCAAATAATATGAGTCTGCAAGCTGGTAGAAATCTATCTCTGGGTTGGATGCCACCCTTGGGCTGCTGGTTTGCGAACTCTGTTTGAACCCAGAGGCAAGGGCCAAAGATAACATCAAGATGTCAGTCTTAATAGTAGAGGCCCAGAAAACTTTCTAAGTACTGTACAGGGCTCCCAGGAAAGAATGATAAGAAAAACATAGCTATTAACTAAAATCAAAATGAGAGTCTTGTATTACATTCTACTTCCCAATCTAAGCCCTCAGATCTTCCAGTGGGAGAGTTGGGACTGCAGATTAAACTCCACGGGCACTCAGCCACCCTGCCTGTCCAAGAAGCAGGATGAGCTCTGCCTCTAAAACTCATTAACCGGGGAATGGGGGGGGAGGGGAGGACAGAGCGAGAGGGGCAAAGAGGACAGGAGAGGATGAGAGGAAAAGGGTAGGAGGGAGAGAGGATTTTCGGCCTTTCCCTCAAGGCTGACTCCTCCTTCTGGAATCTCTGAAATGCCGGTTCCCAGTTGGAGCAATCGTTCTCTGGCTAATGTGGCCCAATCGATATTTTTACTTGGTTTGACTCTTACCTAGTAAATTTGCTCTTGTGAGAAGGGTGTCAGGAAGCAGGAGAGAGGGAAACCGTGGAGAGGGGGCTGGAAGCCTTACACTCTTCCATCTTTTCTATTCTAACTCATTTGGTTTGACAGCCTAATCTGTGGTCCACCTACTGGCGTTTCTCTCAGGGCAGGAGATGAGCATCTTATTCCCACCTTCACGAAGTTGCTTACTCAACACCCCCAACTGTCCCTTTGTGAGTCTCCCTGGGACCCAAAGTGGGCAGTAGAAAGTTCTGTTCAGGGTCAACACAGATCATCAATAAAAGTCACTCCGAAGCCATGCATTTCTATTTCCCAGCACAAGGTGTCCAACCAGCTTATCAGAGATTATACTGAATAATAGAATCATTCCAGTTTGGAAAACTATGAACTCCAATTATCAGATACACCTAGAAAAATTAAAGGTCAAAGATGAAATTCCCCTTTCTCATTAAGCACAAAGAAATTAAGGTCCAATACTCATTGAGTCTAATTTGCTACATGACAAGAACTCTTTCACTGGGAGGAGAGAGTATTTGTTCTGGAAACCACTGCATGAACCAAGATCACGGTCCCCGGGTGGGCTGGATGCCTGTTGTCTCCACTCTCATCTCAGGCTGGGAACCATGCTTCCTGGAATCCCCTTCCTTGTATGGTTCTAGGGGCGAGTGTGTCAATGAAAGGAGATCACGTGAGATTTGAAGGCAGAAAGGCAGAGAGCCATTACTCTGCACTGGGGTGATCCGTCACAAGACTTTGAGTCCTCTCCATGAGCTAAGTCATTACTGTACCACCTTTGACCTACTGTAGTGCCTTCCTGGTCACCTTGCAAGCTCTCTGTTCTCTATTTGCCCTACGCTCAGGCTGGTGTCATTGGTAACTGTGTCTGGGATCCTCCTGCTGTAGCCTTCCGGGCGTCACTTCCTACATCAGTGTAAGCCCTAACGTCCATCTTCAAACCTTTATTCCTGCAATAGCAGTAGTGGCTCTGACTGATCCCAGCTGATACACTGGGCAAACACAAGCATCACTTTCATGAAGAGCCACTTATCGGATCTAAGGCAAGCCAGCAACTGGGATCAGGACACTCACATTCAGTCATTTCCTGGTAACTGATTCCAACTGGAGGGATGAGTTATTTAAACAGTTTATTTTCCACTTACAAGGAAGCCAACCCCTTCTTCTCTTTCTATAATACCCCGATAACTCATTTTCCTGCTTGAACGAGGTGTCAGTTCCTCATCTCTGAACTGGGGCTGCCATCCTCTCCAAATAGGATCTGTGGTCCTAGGGAGCTTCTAGGCACATCTGCATGCCCTTAGCTGATTCACAGACTAGCACACGAGGAACACACTCCAAGTTGAAGGTCGGGCTCAAGTTCCTTTGCAAAAGAGTCACACTTCATGCAGGGTCACATGGTGGGCTTGTGTTCAAGGACCACCTCAATCCCTAGGTCCTCTTCTGCACATTCCAGTGTATTATTTCTTAAACTGACTCACCTCCTGACACATGGATAACATCTGCATTGGTCCAAATTAAGTTTTCATACCATACTTTTTGAATATATTCCCCAATGCTCCTTCCCAAGGTCCTATGTGCTTCTTTGGTCTAGGAATCCCTCAATGTCATTTGGGTGGTAACTATATCTTGGTCAGGAGAGAGCTCTGGTATGTCTTAATTCCGGGAGTCTTGACTACAGTGGCTACAACTGAGTCCCAAAGATGACAATATCAAGATTCTAAGTGGATTTTAATTCCTGACGGTTCTCTGCTACGGAAGAGTATCTGGAGATGGGTGTTCCAGGCAGAAGGAATGACAAGAGCAAATGTCCTGAGCTGGGAGTGTGCCTGGTGGGTTCAAGAGGCAGCAAGGGGGCCCAGACTTGGAGCAGACTTGAGGGAGAGGGGGAGATTAGCGGAAGATGAGGCTATATATGTACTGGAGAGTCAATGTTGTGAGATCCAGGAGACCATGATGTTGACTTTTATCTTGAGTGACTTGAAAGTTACTCAAGCGTTCTGAGAACTGGCTGAAGGGGGGCAACCTAGAAGAGAGATGATGAGAGCCGTGTGGGGCTAAGAAATTGTGTCTCTCGAGGAACCACACAGATCTGACATAGAGATTGTCACTGATCCTGGACTTTAAATCTGATTAGATGGGATGGTTGGGTTTCTCCTTTCAGGAGGGGGTGAAGGTATCCTATGTGTGAAAAGAAGATTATAAACATATGATTGGTGGCGGTGCCAAAACCCACTTCTGGTTCTTCCGGGACACATAGCCAATCTACCTGCCCAGACTCCCCTGAAGGTACGTGTGGCTATGGGACTGGTCAGGCTACGGGCAATGGAATTTGAGTGGAGGGGTGCGTGCTACTTCCATGGCTGGCCCATAAACACTGCCCATTTTCGCTCCTTTGTTGCCTTTTCCTCTGCTGGCTCACAGGGATGATTCACCAGCGTGAACCTGAAAGCCGAGTACAGCCGAATGCTGCCTGGCAATGGAATGTAGCATGAATGACCCTCATTCAGAACACAAGCCCTGCCCAGCTGAGGCAACAGTCATATTAAAATAAATAAGCTTTCCCCAGTATTGCATCCCAGTCCCCCATGGTCATGCCTCTAAGCCCCACATCTGAAGGGAAATCAGCCCCTCAGCTCTTGTGAGCCCAGCTGCCTTAGAATTTCCGACGGGTGTTTGTCTAAGGGACTGATGCATTCTACCTCTTGGGGTAGATAAAAGAATTAATTGTGGAAAGCCGAGTTAACAGCATGCATAGATGAACCTAAGTCTTTGGGTAGCTTGACAAAGGTGATAGATAGGAATGCATCTCTGATCCATCAACTTAAAAATCCTATGTGGGTTGGGGGTGACTCCTGGTGGGTAATTCACCCATTTCAATACTTTCAGTGCTTTAGGGACAGTTCTAGAACCCACGAGTGAATTCAGGTTTCAAGGTAGAATTCCTCTTCTATGGCTTTATCCATGTTACTGTGACCTACCCTCAGTGACCATCTCATAAAAAGCACACCTAACCCAAGCCCCAAATGCCTGCAGCTTGAAACTGCCCTTGCCATCTAGGTTTAAGGAGAGGCTGTTGAGTCTCCTGACGTTTTCACTGTAACATTGCCTCTGCTCCTTTCAGACCTGGCTATGTTGCCTAAAGCTTGTGGTTGCAGGATATCTTCTTATGTATATTAGAAATCGTGCCAGCCAGTTGCGGGTCCTATTCCTTGGTGAGGCTCTATACTACCAGACCCTTCCATATGAGAATTGTCCCTCTCCTACTCCATGTAATTCTGGTGGGGCTGTCAATCAGTCAAGAGTTCCCACCTACAATAGTGGTCATAGGACCAACGATGACCAATCATAGTCAATCTCCACTGGTTCTCAGAGAGAATCTCGTTTTCTTAGATCATGAACCTGGATCTTCTGGGACCCTCTTTTCCACCACATTTTGTAAAGCCATGAAGTCATCGCTTTACACAGGTAAAGCAGGACTCAGAAGCTGGAGGGGGAAGAACAGGTTCCTAATGACAGCTGTTGATCAACTAGATCCAGCCCTGCCCCAAATGGTTTTCCATACCCTTGAACGCTGTTGCATTAGCCAATACATCTTCTAAAATTTACCACATTCAGCTTGTATGAGTGCGATTCCTTACAACTAGCACTTACAATTGGGGGTTCTATTAATGTTCCCATTCACTTGTTTAACTATAAGATGTCAAGGGAGTCTGCATATTATCTCACTGGATACATTTCTTTTCCTTATGGACATGTATCACACATCCACTGCAGCCGTCAAAAGCTCCTTCTTTCTTATACGGTTCATTCTTTGAATCTACTGCCTTACCTGAGGATAGCAAGTTAAATGGAGAAGATGAACAATATCTCCCAGATCATTTATCCCCATGAACTTTTCTCTAAAAGGCAGACTGTTGTGTTACTTTATCACCTTAGAGAATCCCTACTGAGAGTAGCTTTCTGAACAAGACCTTTGCATTCAACCCACTGTTTAGGACCTCACTGGGAAAGCCTCTACTCATCGTAACCCTGTATTTCCTTATTCACTGGAAAAGAGCTAATAGGGTCAATTAAAATGAATTTCACAGGTCCTTGAACTGCCTGTTTCCTAAATTCTTCCATTTTTAACTTTTTGGATGATGCCATTCTAAGGGTTCCAACATTCCAGGCCAGCCATTAACACACCGTTTCTTTTCTACAATGCCCTTAGCTTCGGACCCACCAGCACAATGTGGGAATGATCCTTTAGGCCAGGGGTTGGCAAATGACAAAGCCAGATCCAGCCCATATTGGTGGTTATTGGAACACAGGCACACCCATGCATTTATGTATTGTCATGGCGGTTTTCGTAATTGCTACAGAAACCATATGGCTGCAAAGCCAAAACTTTTTATTATCCGACCCTTTACACAAAAAGTTTACTGATCTCTGCCCTAGATTAGCATTTCTTGATTGTCTCCTCATCCTAGCACCACAGAAAATGGTACTCTGAAAAAGAAATTAAAAAAGAAAAAGGAATTAATATCTTGACAAGCCTTTGGGCATATTGTTTGGTAAAGGCTACGCTAGACCACTTGGGGCAGGACATGACCTGGTATATACTTGGGACACCACTATCTGATAGCCTAGTCTTCTTTTTGACATATCTGGGTACAAGTACATGATCTACATCTTGGTTCTGTAAGTCCTATGTTTTGATTCCCAGGTAGATTTTAATTTTGGTCAAGGCCAAGGTTATTTTTGTTCATGGGTGGTGGTGGTGGTGACCTCCTGGGCACGCTGACTTCCTGTGCAACTGTACCTGCAGCGTAAAACGAGACTTGTAAGAGCACAAAGATGCTCCCATCACTGGTGGGATGAATGGGAGCCATTTGTGGTTCAAAACCAATTACCAACATACCTGTGCCTGAGTTAGAGCATGTGCCCCTGAATATGTGGTCAGAATCTGTTCCAGCTATCACAGCCACTTGCTCCTTTCCTTCAGGCAGTGCCACAGTGAAGTCACTATGGGCAGAGAGGGCATAGTTAACGCCCATATTCTGAACTGACATCCCAGGGTTCTTGATACGAACTGGTGTCCATGGAATACTTACCTCTGTATTCCAACCACACCAAATGTGGATTCCCTAAACGGCCACCATATTTTGAGGTCCCATCAATATTCTCTCACCTTTTCTCAATTTATTAGGGCATACATTCATTGCAGAAGCCATGACAGAAGCGGCTGTCCACTCTTTATATCGCCATAGAGAAGAAAGGGGGGTTGAGGACCATTCACACCAACAGAAAGAATGAAACTGCAAGTTTATTTGAAAGTATAAAATTAAAAAAAAAACCTAATCAAAAAACAAAAGCAACCACGCACAACCTTTCCAGTTTACATCAACTTTGAATGTCACACACGATTTATTTACCACTTGCTTGCATTTTTTTAAAGTGTCAATTTCAAAGTAGAAGGAATTGAGGGCAGGTGATAATGATCATAGCTGAACGATTTTAATGCTAAAATAAAAAGGACTCGCTGATCTCATTTGAGAAAAGAGAGCAGGGATGGTTTTCTGATCGGCATAGATTTAGGCCATGTATAAAAAAACATCCTCGTTGGAATGAGTTAAAAAATAATGCTGGCCACTTATTTGCTATTTTGAGTAGGGGGAAAAAACAAAACAAAAAACCCCTGCAGCTTTGGTGTCCTATTTATATCTTTAAAAGAGCCATTAAAAAAAATCAAATCTATAATAAAAACATCCCTGTGTTTGTTTTAAAAAACAACATTAATAGGCTCTCCTTATGCTACTAAGGCCATCTGTCTTTCCTAAGATGCCTGGAAGCTGAAAAGCGCGTGAGACTAATTCATCACATGATTAATTAAAATGAGAATCCTTTCCTCTAAACAACTTCCAGAGCAGCAGAAAGCAGCAGGGGCCACCAGAGGGAGAAAAGAAGCCACTCTGGCTCACAGGAGATGAAATATTCAGCTAGAGTTCCTCACATACTTCAGCTGCCACCAAAAGTTCTTTCTTCACTGGATTACTCAGAAAATATCTCACGTTATTTTAAAAATGAAAGATGTAGGCAACTATGTTCCTTTTCTTAACTTAAAAAAAAAAATCACCAAGTGGCTAGCTTTCCTGTAACACACTTTGAATTTGGTTTAAAAAAGAAAAGCCTACAGAATAGGATCATTGAATGCCACTTCATCCCCCCTCCTGCAGGCTCCGTTTGAATAAGCATCAAAGAGGTTACTGACCACGTGGAAAGCAGCTCTGCATGGGTGACAGCTGCCCAGAGTGGCTCCACTTGGTTCCAGTTTTGTTCCCCCACAGCCATTAGTGTGGATTCTTGACGAATAACACCTACGTTTCCACCCATGACTTCTGAGGGGGTTGGCACTGTGGCTGGCTGGGCACAGAGAAAGAGGAAAGCTTCCATAAACACAGAGCCTATGAGCCGAGGGAGAAAGGCGTCCCTCATTCTGCGTCCTTCAAGACCTCGATAAATAATAACTCAAAGTGCAACAATGCACAGACGCCTGGCACACAGGTCAGTCTGGGGGACTTGTTACTAGCGTGCTCAGCGGGACAAAGGAACCATCATCTCCTTTTGCATCTTTGCTTGGACCTCTTTAATGGAAAAACAAACAAACAAAAGACAGCTTTCCTATACACATATAAATAGTCCCTTAACTAGAAGGGAAAAAACAAACACACTGTTTCAAATGCATTTCTAAGAGATTAAAAAAAAAAAAAAAAAGTCCGAATGGCAAATCTTGACTCCAAACTATTATCCACGTCTCTCAGAGGAGAAACTATGGGATGCTCGGAGAGGCCCGAGCCTCACTCTGATTCCAGCCCTAACCCTAACCTGCAGCGCACGAATCTGGGCCTTGGGAAGGGGGGTGAGTGCAGCCCAGGAATCCAGGCTCTCTCACGTTGAGTTAGAACCTACAGTGTTCTCAAGTCCAAATGCACAGGTAAAATGACTGCTGAGTGTCAGGGGGACTTAGGGGGCGAGTGCTGAAGCTGCATGAATGGGCAAGGCAGGCTGGGTGCGGCTTACAGGGACAAAGGGCCAGGTCAGATTTCTGGGCAACTCAGGTTTGGTACTCATCCCTTGTTGTACGGGCAGGTCACAGCTGGGAGGGAGACGATCCAGAAGCCAGGGAAAGGACTGTGGACCAAAGCAGACCCAGGATCTTGGCAGCCTGTACTTTAGGAGCTGAGAACTCAGATAAACTCATGGTGGGGCACCTTGCCTGCTCTGGAATGAGGCCGATGATATATGATCCTGGAGAAAGCTCTCAAAACGAGCATTCTCGGACAAATTTTTAAATCCAGACTCTATCCAGACCTGATGGTTTCAGAGTCCTTCAGAAAACCAGGATGACACTGTTGACTTCTGAAGGGCGTGACTCACGGCAACAGGGTTCTTTGGCCCCGACCCAGAGCAATGAACAGCCTAGTGCAAGGCGGGTTCTGATGCTCCCCTGGATTCTCTCCAGAGTGGCCATCCAATGACAGCCTCCCGGTAGGACCACCCAACCCAAATCTCCAAATGGAGCTCTAAGGAAGCAGCCCACAGAGAATCTGGTCCAGTGTCCTCTGCCCTTCTGAACACCCCATACGGCACAAACACTGCTTTCTCAAGGGCCACCTAAGTACCGCACTCTCCGGCCACCTGCTCAGCAAGGTTCCAGCAGTAACAGAATGATGTGCAGAGTGAGGCTGTGATCCTGGGCCCCGAAGGAAGAGTAACTGCCCAGAAAAGATGCACATACATCAGGGCAACTGAGAGGCCAGAACAGTGCCAGGTCGCCCTCCGGAGAACATCCCTGAAATCTGGGGAAGGAGGTGAACGGAGAGAGAGCTGACACCCCACGTCACTCCTTGAGGCCTCCTGAGGAGCTTCCCACGAGCACAAGTTGTTAGGATGGTAACAAGTCAGAGCAGATGAGCCCATGTGGACTTTGGAAGAGCTGGATTTTATACTTCTTCGGCGCCCCGGCTGGGTGCAGAGTCCCTAGGCTCCGTGGTGCCTTCCTGTGGGCCAGGCTGCCCCGGCCTGTGGCCCGTGTCTTCCATACTTAGGAGGCTGCTGGCTGCCTGGGAACTGGTGCTGTTGGCACTGCCAGACCGGGAGCGGTAAGGGGGCAGGTCGGCTTGGTTCAGAGACTCGGTGTCTGAAGAGTAGGGCGGTGGAGGGAGGTCGTACCATGCGGGTCTGCGATGGAGAGAGCAGGATGGGGCGGGGTGGGGGGAAAGGGGGGAGAGGAGGGGGAAGAGAAAACATTAGGAGCCCAGGCACGGCAGGCAATGCCAACGTCTGCCCTTTTCCGAGCGGATGCTGACATCGGGGATGAGATTTTCCTTCCAAGGAGAAAGGCAATCCAAGGACTAGGAAAACCAGTGATTTGTAAGAAGACGAAAGGAACAGGTCAGCGTGCTCTGCCTGGCCTGTGCCAACTGGACAGTGCCAAAACCACAACCTTTGGTAGGGAGAATTCTAAATACTCCCCGACTCATCCTGGGTGGTCTGGCAGGGCTTCACCTGGCCTGGTGTTTCGATAGAGCCCCTGACAGTCCACAGAACTGGGGGTCCTTACTGAAAGCCCACTCTTACTGGCTGTGCGGACTTGGGTGAGAGGATATCCTCTCAAACCCTCAGTCTCCCTATCTATATAAGGGAGTAATAATGACACCTTGCTTGCAGTGAAATAACTTAAAAGACATTTTATTTTCCAGCTCTCATTTATGGAAGGCTTACTACGAGTCAGGCACTGCGCCACCTACCTTACATCCCTTATTTAATGCTCACGAGAATTCTAGGAGAGAGCCATTACTTTCATGCCCATTGTACTGGCGAGAAAACTGAGGCAAAGGGGCATTAAATGGCTTGCACAGGATCACACACAACTAGTAAGCAGCAGTGCTAGGATTTGAACCCAGGAATTCTGTCTCCAGATGCAGCAGTTTTAACCTTGCCCTACAATGGATGGTCCAAATGAGTGAGGTCTTGTGTTCTTATGCTTATTTGCGAAGATGTCCTTAAGCACCGCTCCTTGGAGCTTTGTTTATCTTTTATGAGGAAGGAAAAGGAAGATTAAATAATACAAGAGCTGCCACCGGAGAGGGTTCAAGGAGGAGCCCAGTTAGCCCAGGAACACTGCCTGCAAAATGCCTCGTGCCACACCTGGTGAGTCCTGGGCTCAGTGGAAGAGGAACGCTGAGCAGGGTCCCTGCAGGGCAGGGGATGCTGAGAACCAAGGGGGACTCAGGTAGCTGTAGTCCCGGGACTTCAAAGTGGGTTCTTTGGGTACCTTGGAGGTCACCAAAGGAGAGAGGAAGGCTGAGCGGGCAGGAATGAGGTCTACTACTGGATCCAACTACAGAACTCTGGGTTTTAACTTTATATTTTGGGGTTCCTTGTACAGCTCCACCTGTGATGAAGGTTCTACTGCTTAACAAAGCTTGAGAGTTCTCTACGCCACCTCCTTTATTTTATAGATGAAGCCAAGCAAAGTTAAGGAACTTACTCACTCATTCATTCACTCACTCACTCACTTATCCATTTCATTCATTCAAATAGGAACCAAACCTCGAGTATATACTGGGCACTGTTCTGCGGTAGCAGGTGAGTGTCCAGAGCTGGTCAGGGTCCTGGACGTGTGTCCGTGTGGCATTACCAGGGAGGAGGAGGGATCTGAACTGGCCAGGATCCTAGCGGTATGTCTTCAGGTGAGTAACTTAAAAATCTCTGTTTTCTCGTCTGTAAAACTGAGGCACATATAGAACCTCCCTCGGTGAGTGGCTGTGAGGACTGAATGCGATGATACACGTGAATCGTTTTGCGAAGACTCAGTAGAAGTCAAAAGCTGCCGCCGCCTTTGCAGCTGAATGCAGGCTCCTGGTAAGACCAGGATCCCAGGCACGCGCACATGGACGCCCGCCCCTGCGTGGGATGACCTCCCTCCCCGAGGCTCTCCCAGCACGCACCTTTGGTCCAGCAGGGCCTCTGAGTAGGAGGGCGGGGAGCCCACGTCAGACGCGTTCTGCTCGGCTTGGCTGGCCACGTACTGGATGCCATTGTTGACGTTGTAGGTGACGTTGCAGCGGTGAGGGTGGTCCAAGACCACCAGGCGGGAGAGCAGCACGGGGTGCTGGAGCCGGTGCACTGGCAGCGTCATGAGGTTGTTGCGCTTCCGCTGGTGGTGCAGGACCAGAGCCAGCAGGGCCACGACCAGCACAAAGATGACGGAGCTGCCGATGATGGCATAGGTGATGCTGGGATAGTACACGAGCTGGTTCTCCGAGGTCACGAACACCTGCCCGCTGCCTGGTTCTGAGAAGCCCCAGAGGCGAGAGAAAAGGAGAGAGGTTACCAAGTCGGCGCACCCATCTGCCGCAAAGTCAGGCCCAGGACGGGAATGCAAACGTTCGCAGGAGCACGGTTCACGATAGCCGCAAAGTGGAAAGCACCCCAATGTCCATAGGTCGGTGAATGGATAAACAAAATGTGGGCTGCCCATACAACGGAATAGAATCTGGCCATAAAAAGTACTGGTGCATGCTACAACATGGACGAGCCTCAAAAACGTGCTAAGCGGGCTTCCCTGGTGGTGCAGTGGTTGAGAGTCTGCCTGCCAATGCAGGCGACGCAGGTTCGAGCCCTGGTCTGGGAGGATCCCACATGCTGCAGAGCAACTAGGTCCGTGAGCACAACTACTGAGCCCACGTGTCTGGAGCCTGTGCTCCGCAACAAGAGAGGCCGCGATAGTGAGAGGCTCGCGCACCGCAATGAAGAATGGCCCCTGCTCGCCGCAACTAGAGAAAGTCCTCACACAGAAACGAAGACCCAGCACAGCCAAAAATAAATAAATAATATTCAAAGTACGTTTAAAAAAACCAAAACAAACAAAAAAAAACAACAACAAAAACCTTGCTAAGCAAGATAAGCCAGACAGGGCTTCCCTAGTGGCGCAGTGGTTGAGAGTCCGCCTGCCCATGCAGGGGACACTGGTTCGTGCCCCAGTCCGGGAAGATCCCACATGCCGCGGAGCGGCTGGGCCCGTGAGCCATGGCTGCTGGGCCTGCGCGTCCGGAGCCTGTGCTCCGCAACAGGAGAGGCCACGACAGTGAGAGGCTTGCGTACCGCAAAAAAAAAAAAAAAAAAAGATAAGCCAGACACAAGAGACCACATAGTGTACGATTCCATTTATATGTGTCCAGGAAAGGCAAATTTATAGAGACAAAAAGTCGATTAATGGTTGCCAGGGGCTGGGGGTGGGAATGGGGATTCACCGGTGATGGGTATCAGGGATCTTGCTCGGGTGATGGGAATGGAAATGTTCTAAAACTGGATGTGGTGATGGCTGTGCAAAGTGATACATTTACTAAAACTCATTGAATTGTACAGTTAAAACGGGCAGATTTTATGTCATGTAAATTATACCTCAATAAAGTTGTTAAAAAAAAATCAGCCCGGGGAAATATAATATCCAGGGAACAGGAGTGATAGTTCCAGTGACAGAAATCAGTTTTTCTCTGGAAATTTATCATATCACATACGTGAGGAACACTGGCCAGTGTATCTGGGGTTCCTTACGTCGGCAAAGTATTTATTTAATGCCCGGCCTTTGCCAAGCTTTCAAGATGGAGAGCCAGCAGAGCACAGGCTGAAATCATGGACTCTGGAGCCAGACTAGGTTCAAACTCAAGCTATTCAGCTGACTGGCTGCGTGCCCTCTGGGAAGTGGTCAACCTCTCTGTGCTGTAATTTCCTCATCTGTGAAATGGGGGTGGTATTAGTCCCCACCTCACTGGGCTGTCCTGAGCATGAAATGAGTGCATAATTATCAAGCACTTAGAACAACAGCTGACACGCTGCGGGTGTTCAAGACATACAAACATGTGTTTTATCACAGCTACTTGCCTCACAGCAACTCCGTGAAGTAGGTGCTGTAACTGCCTTCTTTTTAAGATGAAGAAAGGGAAGCTTGGAGAACCTGGGTCCCCTGACCAGGGTCACAGGGTTAGGAGGTAAGGGGCTGTGCCTGATTTGAGCCCTGTGGTCTGACTCAGAGCCTTGCCTCTGACACTCTGCCCTGCAGCCCCTACCAAGACCAGCTAGGCACCCGGCACACATTTCCTCAGAGGCCCTAGGACGAAGGCCTGGTACACGCCCCAGCCCTGCAGGCCCCTCCTCTCCACGTGTACTAAGGAGCCACACTGCAAACACTCAGGGGAGAGGCTTCCCCGTCAGCAGGACACACCTGGCAATGGTGGCCAGGCCCAGGCTGGCCCGGGACCCCAGAGCGGCCCCTCCTCGTAGAAAGTCGGGGGACCCCTCTTCTTTGCGGAAGAGCCACAACTACCCACAGCTGCGGCCCAGCTGCAAAAATAATCTAAATGCAGCCTAAGTGAGCAAGTGTGCGACCACACCCTGGGCCCGTTCAACCTCTGAAGCCGTGAAGAGGTTTTCGTGGGTTCACAGTGGCCAGCGTGTAGGCGTGAAGTGGCAGCACCGCCCGCTGGCTGCTCGGGTCCTGGGCCCCGCATCACTAGATCGCACATGGCTCCGTTCATCATAGATCTCCAGTGAGTTGGATGGTGTCCGGCACAGAGTCGACACCCAATAAATGCATCCAACTCAACGAAAAAAGAATCTGTGTATTCACACACCCTGGTAAGGTAGGTGCTATTATTAGTTTATTATTCCTGTTTTTCAGATGAGCAAATTGACTCAGAGGTGAATTAAGGTGTCTAAGTGCACAAAAGAACTAAGCAGGGGAGTCAGAACGAGAACCCAGATATTTCTCCTTCAAAAGTCCACGTGCCATGCAACACACCATCGCCCCTCCTTTCCCGACACAAACAGTTCCTGATTCCCCACATCATCCTAATCTGACACAAAGAAAGACCTTCCCCCTCAAGCTCCAGGCTGTGTTAATTTTCGTTCCAGTCACACTCAGACATGGACTAAAGGCTAAGAAGATTCTCCAAGTTCCTGTCGGTCACCGTTTCAATGATGAACTGTATAGAACGAAGCAAGCAAGATCCCAGAGGGGAGGCAGAAGCGTGCTGCAGACGGTTACGGGAGAAAGGACTGAGGGAGTTCTGTCTGCTCTCAGCTTAGATAATTAAAAGCTGGGTGGGAGCCTCTGGGTGTATATATATATATATATATGTATATATATATATATATATACATATATATATATATATATATACGTGTGTGTGTGTGTGTGTGTGTGTGTGTGTGTGTATGTTTCAGATTTCAGGCCTAAAAGAGAAGAGCCTCTTTATTTCATCTCTAGCACAGAGCTGAAGGGTCGAATTCTGGGGCCGTCACTGCTAGCTGCTGCTCAAGCAAGTTATTTAACTTTGGGCCTCTCACTGTTGTGGCCTCTCCCGTTGCGGAGCACAGGCTCCGGACGCGCAGGCTCAGTGGCCATGGCTCACGGGCCCAGCCGCTCCGCGGCATGTGGGATCTTCCCGGACCAGGGCACGAACCCGTGTCCCCTGCATCAGCAGGCGGACTCTCAACCACTGCGCCACCAGGGAAGCCCTATCACGACAGTTTTTGAGCAGATGGGAACATCCTGAGGAGGAGGGCCTTCTTCTAATTCACACAGAGGTGGTATCTGGACTGACAGAAGGACTAAACCAACTGACACCTGTGACTCGGGGTTCCTTTGCTTCTAAAAGATTCCCTCCTCCAGATGCAAATTGCATTTCCTACAGGATACGATTATTCACCTCTCAGACTGGGCAAAGGCGAAGTCTGAGTTCACATTTTGCTGGCCAGGACTTGGGAAAACAGGTATAATTATTCACGCATGGCTGGTGGGAGGGTAAATTAGTACAACCCAGGGTGGTGATGGGGTTAACAATATAGATCAAAATAACAAACATACATTAACAATACATATCAAAATAGAAAAAGTACATATCCTTTGACCCAGCCATTCCACTCTTAGGAATCTAACAGATATATATACTCACACAAATGAGAAGTATTAATTAATACAAGTATTCATGGAAGCATTGTTCGCAATAGCATGTATATCAGGAAAGATCTAAATGTCCGTCAATTGCAGCCTGGCTAAATAAATGATGGTGCCTCCAGACGTACCACACCTATTTAAGAAACTAGGGCAGCTCTACATAGACTGATGTGAAACAGTCTGAAAGATATCGTGATAAGCTGAGCAATAACAAAAAAAGTCCAGTAGAGAATGTTCTGAGTATTTCTAGAAGGACACACAGATCTGGTACGACTGGGAGAGAAGAGAGGCAAGAGGGAGACGTATTTTTCATTGTTTACTCTTTTCTACTTTGTATTATTTATACTGTTTTATCCAGTCAAAAAATAAGCATCTTCTCTCTTCCTCTGGCTTTGCCTAGGCTGATGTGAGTAGAGGTTTCATTACTGGTTTCCTTCCTTCTCTCCCTGTAGTGTGAGGGCTCCTGGGGGAGTTTCACTGCCACTCACTCACTCGGACCCCTCCCTGAGTCCAGAATTCCTGTTCTAGAAGTTTCACTGCCCTGTTCAAACCGACGCCTTACCATTCTCCTGAAAGCTCAACTGCCTCTTTAAAAAATTTATTAAAAAAAATTATTTTTAAAATTAACTTTTCTCCAGAGTAAATATTTTTAAAAGTCAGGTTTAGTGAGGTATAATCGATACACAATAAAACTTACCCTTTTAAAATGTACAATTAGATGAGTTGTAACCAAACGTAACAATTCCAAGAAGTACCACCACAAGCAAGATATCAAACATTTCCATCCCTCCCGTCATTGACAGCCACTTGGGAATCACTGATCTCTTTTCTGTCCAGATAGGTTCATCTTTTCCAGAAAGTCAGGTAAGGGAATCATCTAGTAAGTAGCCTACTGTGTGTGGCTTCTTTCGCTTGGCATAACGCTTCTGAGGTGCACCAAGGTTTCTCTGAGTGTTACTATTTCATTCCTTTAGACCGTTGAGCAGTATTCATTGCTTGGATGCAACACAATTTGTTTATCCGTCCACCAGTTAAGGGAGGGAAGTGGTTGTTTGCAGTTTCCGGAATGCATATCTTTGTGCTGACATATATTTTCCTATTTTGGCGGGTATATACCCAGGGGCAAGCTGCTGGGTCGTATGGGAAGCGTATGCTTAATTTATAAAAAACTATCACACTGTTTTTCAAGGTGGCTATAGCACTTAGCCTTCTCCCAGTTGCTCTGCACCCTCCCAGCATGTAACATAGCTAGCCTTTTCAATTTCAGCCATGCTCACAGGTGCACAGTGGTATCTCACTGAGGTTTTAAGTTGCATTTCCCAATGACTAATGATGTCGAGTATCTGTTCGTGTGCTGATGTGCCATCTGTATATCTTCTTTGGTGAAACACCTATTTAAATCTCTTGCCCATTTTAGAATTGGGATGTCTGACTACTTATTATTGAGTAGTAAGAGTCCTTTAGATGTTCTGGGAGACAAGTTCTTTTCCAGATGCGTGTCTTGCAAATATTTTCTCCCAGACGGTGGCTCGGCTTTTCATCTACTTTACTGTGTCTTTCTGAAGATAAGTGTTCACATTTTTTTATGAAGTCCGCTGTATTAATTATTTCTCTCGTGTTCTGTGTTTTTTGTATTCTATCCAAGAAATCTTTGCCTAGGAGACGTTTTATAGCTTTAGCTCTTACATTTACAACTATGATCCACTGCAAGTTAATTTCTGTTTATGGTACAAGGTGAAGTTCAATGTCCTTTCCCCCCATCCCTTTGGATATCCAATTGTTCCAGTACCATTTGTGGAAAAGCCTATCCTTTTTTATTGAATAACCTTGGCACCTTTGTTGAAAATCAATTGTGCATACAAGGCTGGGTCTATTTCTAAGTGATCTATTCTGTTTGATGAAGCTACGCGCCAATCCTTATGCCAGTAATTGTGCTGAGAACTACAGTTTTACGGCAAGTCTCAAAATCAGGTAGTGTGGGCTTCCCTGGAGGCGCAGTGGTTGAGAGTCCGCCTGCCGATGCAGGGGACATGGGTTCGTGCCCCGGTCCGGGAAGATCCCACATGCCGTGGAGCGGCTGGGCCCATGAGCCATGGCCGCTGAGCCTGCGCGTCCAGAGCCTGTGCTCCGCAATGGGAGAGGCCGCGGCAGTGACAGGCCCACGTACCACAAAAAAAAAAAAAAAAAAATCAGGTAGTGTGAGTCCTGCGTGCTCTCTTTTCTTCCAAATTGAATTTTTCTGATTACAAAAATATATTAGAATTAAAATTTAAAGTAATATAGAAATGTTCATGACAGACAACCTCTCCCTCACCCCTTACACCTACTAGAAAAAAAATAGTTCACAGTTTGGTGTAGACTAGGGGTTGGCAAATCTTCTGTCAAGGGTCAGAGAGTAAATATTTTATGATCTGTGCGCTATACAGTTTCAGCTACAACCACTCAACTCTGCCTCTGTAGTGCAAAAGCATTACAAATAGTACATCAATGAATGAGTGTATTTGTGTCCCAAACTTGATTAAAAAAGACAGCCAGCCAGACCAACCGCTGAGAAACTATCATTTCATAGATTCCTCCAAGCCATTGTTTATCTTCTCTTATTTTGAGAATTACGTTTGTATTACATGCATGTAGGTGACCATGTGTTAGATTTTAACAAGGAAAAATTTTTAGGAATGTATTCACTTCAGATCAATAATCCTTCAGGAAGAGATAATAGTTCTTAAAACGTCCAGCTAAGGCAGAGAAAACAATTATTACATTTTACAATTGATTTCATTGTAAGTGTTCTTTTTTTTTTGCGGTATGTGGGCCTCTCACTGTTGTGGCCTCTCCCGCTGCGGGGCACAGGCTCCGGACGCACAGGCCCAGCGGCCATGGCTCACGGGCCCAGCCGCTCCACGGCATGTGGGATCCTCCCGGACCGGGACAGGAACCCGTGTCCCCTGCATCGGCAGGCGGACTCCCAACCACTGCGCCACCAGGGAAGCCCTGTAAGTGTTCTTTTAATTCAGTTTCAGGAAGATCTTATTTCTTGACATTTTTTATGTGTAAAAATGCCTGAATATCTTCATTAAGCCTGAATAATCATGTAACTGTACATAATTTTCATAGATCAAAAGTTATTTTAAAACATCATTTAGATATTGCTTCAAAAACTGTAGTGTCAAATAGAATGCAAGGTTAAAAAAACAAACAAACAAACAAAAAACAGGCAGCAGATCAGATTCAGCCCACTGGCCGTGGTTTGCTGACCTGCTAAGTACAGATCCCTCAAAACTCTTCTTTGTGTATGTACACACGTGCTTTTCTTCATGCTGTACAGACATTTCTACAAATGGACATCTTCCTCACTCACGCACACCTTTGTGAAGAAGGAGCTATGTAGTATCCCATTATATAGGCACATCACAATTCCACCAATTCCTTACTGATGTACATTTTGGTTGCTTTTTTTTTTTGGCGCTCTGACAAACAATGCCACAACAACATTCAGGCAGACCAACCAGACCATGAGAGCCATGAGGGGAGGGCCAGGCTTGCTGGTCTACTTCTATACTCAGTGCCCAACACAGAGGTTGAGTAAATTAGTCTGTGGTCACTGGTGCAACGATTTCTTAGGATGGACTGCGTTTCCGTGGCCATCTAGTCTCCCGGGCTGTCTTGAACGCTCTCCTTTTCTCTGTCCACACTGAGCCACCAAGCGTGGTCAATTGCTGCTGTGCAGTGCTTCTCTAGACTCTGCTTCTGGTCTCCATCAGGCCCAGACCAGGAGGAGAAACCTCGTTGTGCTCTTACTATCTTTAGTCTCTTTGTCCTCTAACCCTTCTGCAATACTCTCATCAGATTGAACACGACCCAGCTCTGTCGCTGTGTCATTCTTATAAAATTATTCAGATCCAGGACCCTGAGTGGCTCACATCACCCTCCCCAGCCACGCATTCAGCCTCTGCAGCCTTCCCCACCTTGGCTTCCCAGTACCAACCCCTGGAGGATGTGGGGAGAGAAGTCCAGAGTTGGAATGTTGCATTGCTATTTGCTTTGTGACCTGTTGCCCACTCCTGATTTGAAAGAAATAATAATACAAATAATACTAACAACCACCATCCATGTTTGCTGGGAACTCAAAAACAGAGTAATAATCATGATATCATCATAATGATTATCATTGCAGCTCTCATCCTATCAGCAATATCTTATGTGTTTACACGTATGACCTCTGATTTGTAATCCTTAAACCATCTGCAGTGAGTTGAATGGTGTCCCCCCAAAAGATATGTCTACTGGGAGCCTCAGAATGTGACCTTATTTGGAATAAGGATCTCTGAAGATATAATTAAGGTAAAGATCTTGAGATGAATTAGGGTGGACTCTCAGAGTGTCCTTATGAGGGACAGAAAAGGAGAAGACCCAGAAACAGACAAGGGAAAAGGCCATATGGAGATAGAAGCAGAGATCGGAATCTTGCAGCCCCCAAGCCAAGGAACACCAAGAATTGCAGGGAGCCAGCAGAAGTGAGGAGAGAGATGTGGTTCTCCCTCAGAGCCTCCACAAAGAACCAACCCTGACAGTACCTGCATTTTGGACTTCTGGTCTCCAGAATTGTGAGAACATAAATTTCTGTTGTTTTAAGCCACTGAGGTAGTGGCAATTTGTTTTGGCGGCCCTGGGAACCAAAGACAGCATGCTGTGAAGTAGACCATTATTTTACAGAGGAGGAAATGGGGGAGCAGGTAGGTTAAGTCACTTGCCCAAGTCCTCCGTGCACCTGGGTTATGATCAATAGCTTTGTTAGAGCTAATTAGAGAGGGAACAGGGAGAAACCCAGCCAGTCTGGTTCCAGAATCCCTGCTCTTCACGTATGACTTTCTTTCATGTTCACCCCTATCTCCCACCATGAAGAGGAGTTCCTGGTGGGCAAAGGCTGGGCTCTCCCCTTCTTGGAGCCCTACTCAGGGCCAAATGCAGCCTTGTAAATACGGTAGGTATTCCACGCGTATTTTTAGATATCTGTAAACTGACTTTGAGACACAGTAATTCACAATCTCTCCATTTACAGAAAGAGTCAAACATTGAATAAGAAGATGAGGGCAACCTTGAAGCTGAGGCATAAGAACCGGGCCCCCTACTGCTAATCTTCATCCTGTATGTATGATCTCACCTCAACCTTACGACCACCATTTTTTTACAGATGGGGAAACTGAAGCCCAGAGAGGTTAAGTAACTTACTGAAGGTCACAAAGCAAACAAGTGGTACAACTAGTATTTGTACCCAGGAGTCTGATGCCAGAAGTCACCACCCTGTCCCAGGTAGTTCTATACGCCCTCCCCTCCCCTTTCCCGCTTGTCCTGTCCAGTTGTCACCAACCTTATCTCTCTTGGATAAGCGATAAGTCATTGCTTATCTATTGAAGCAATGAGCAATGATAAGCAATGGAATCATTGCTCCAATAACTCCAATGACTCTGATCAATATATTCTGAAATGTCTTCTGTGAGATGTAAGAGGTATTTCATGACAAAGCGTACCTTGGTCAAAGAGGTATGAGAAAAAGTGGATTCGACAAATTAAACCACTTTCTTTGTAGCTGTTCAGAGTGCAGGCTCTGGAACCAAACTGTCTAGATTCAATCCTTGGCTTTGCCACTTACTGGCTGTGTGACCTAGGACAAGTTACTCTACCTCCTGTGCCTCAAAATCCTTATCCGTGAAACTGGATAATAGTAGAGTTCACCCCACAGGGTTGTTTTATGGAAAATACATGAAAAACAAGAGTTTAGAACTTTGGCACATAGTAAATACTCAACAAAGCCTAGATATTAATAGCTATCATTACGGGACTTTTCAGAGCCTTTACCAGGTAAATGTATACTGTGATGCCTCCTGAGATGATGTGGCTATTCCACCAGCCCTGGTGCTTTGCTGAGATGGACAGAACATACATCACATTCCAGAAGTTGTCTTTCCATAGGTCACTGGGGCATGCCTGACCTTTGGGTAAGCTGGTGGAGGAAGCTCTGCGGCTGTCGCTGCTAACTTAAGAGGCAGGAGGTGAGGGGCGACTGCCTAGCGCCCCTCCTCCTCTGTGCAGCACAGGCACTTGCCTCCCAGGCCACACCCAGTTATGGGCCAGCATCCCCATCACTGGCTGAAGTAGGCCAAGCACCAGGAGCCTCGGACTGTGCAGCAGCTCCTGCATGTGAAATGAGGGATTCCCTCCATCGGGAGGGCCGTCCGACACCCTGCCGTCCTGACACCTGACGAAACCCAGCAGGCAGGAGCTGATCCTGTTCAAAGGCGCAAAGAGCCCAAGGCTGCCCTGGGTCTGTTCTCCGGATCCTCGAGTTCACTGTGGCCCCTGCATAATCAGCTCCTCGGTGCTACATCTGTCTGGTAAACCTTATTACCCAGGGAAATGCTGAGCGTGCACACTTGGAGCTTCTGAGTGCAGAAAAGTTTCTGAATAATTTAGGAGAAAGGGCTGGTAATAGAATCATTACTCCCCGAGGGGGAGTTTTATTGACCATGAACAAATTCATGGCTTCTGAGATTTCAGAAAATCTAACACAATGACCTGGTCCCCTGCACCCCAGGGAAGGGCTATTCGTTCTGCACACACCGAGGTCTTGTGTTTCGGTCCCAGCGCAGAGGGGGGACAGAAAGAGTTTAATGAAGGGACAGTGGGAAGCTGTTCCCAGCCTCAGGCCTGAGAGGGTGAGGATGTGGCTTCTGGAATCCGGTGGGACCCGATGGGAGCTGAGGCCTTTGGGGGAGGAATGTGCCCTTCGCCAATCTGTGGCCTGCAGGCAGGGAGCTGGGGGAACAGATATTCTGACCTTTTGTTTTCTACCCTCCAACCTCTTGCTGATGCTTCCTCCTGGCCAAACCCACCCAGAGCCAGAGGGTAAGGAGGTTCAGCCAGTGCAGCCCAGAGGGTCAGCGGTACACGTGGGTGGGGGTGGGGGTGGGGGAGGGGGAGGGGAGGAGGAGTGTGGAGACTGGCTGGTGAGAAAATTCAGGGCGGGGCCCCCTGCTCCTCGGCTGCGACCTTTGCCCTCCTTCCCTGTCTCAGCCTGCAAACCCTACCAGACTCCCAGCCCTGACTCAAACGCCACTACTCTCGTGAAGCCTTCCACTGTCCCCTCTGTTGGAATGAAATGGTTCCTTCCTGTGCTCTCCTCACAAGCTGTCCCCTCTGCTGGACCCCCGTGACATCTTGCTTTATACCACGTTTGACGACACGCAGGCGGCAGAGGGACAACCCGCTGCCCTCTGGCCCCGTGCTGGGCAGCGCCGCACCGCAGTGCTCACGCCCCACGCAGGGAAACACTTGCCTTCCGTGCTGGCAGCCACGCCCACCTGACCCTGACCTGCTAATGGACCAAAGCAACCAAATGAGAAAGCCAAGGCTATCTATGCAGAGCTCACTGTAGCAAGGGAGTGAGCCACCATCACCTGCATTTTGGCAGAGACTCCGAGGAAGGCAGAGGAGTGGGAGAGCATACAGTGGCCGAAAGGGAGGGATTCGGGTGTGCTCTGACCAGAGGCTACCGGCCCAGGGAAGCCGGCGGCGGGCGGGGCATCTGATGGGAACGGCCGGGGAGGGGGCGGGGACAATATTTCGCTTCCTCTGGTTGGTCCTAAGCTGGAAATGGGGCCAAAAATTGGGGAAGCTGTCAGTTACTAATCAAGTCTTGGATGTTCGGGGTCCATTGTTACAGGGGTTATTGTTTGGCTTCCTGGGCTGGCTGTTGGAGGTTGGGGGTGAGAGTTCTGCTTTTACACACGGTCTGGTCACTGCCCATCTGTATATTCAGTTTCTCACTGACTATCCAACCCATGTCCCCAGGTCTGGCCCAAATCCCACTTGCGCTTGAGTCCCCCTGATGCCCAGGGCCAGTCTATTGCTCATTTTCATCATTTGTAAAGTAAGGGTGATAAACGTCCAGCATGTAGCATCTCTGTGGAGCTTAGAGCTGACGCAGGTGAAGTCCCTGCCTGGGAACGGCGAGTCTGCTAATGTCATCAGGTACCTGACTGTTCTTGGAGGGAAGCGAGGTGTAGGTATGAATGAGGACGGGTCCATCCAACGAACAACAGGTGGCGTGTGTGATGGTCAGCCGACATTTGGAAGTTTGATGGACAGGCTCAGAGTTCTGGTTCAGCCACAGACCCCATAAATGACGCTGGCCAATTTCCTGCAACTTTCTTTTTTTTTTTTTTTAAGGATTTATCTGAACCAGGTCTTTCTCTCTCTTTTTTTAAAATTTTATTATTTATTTTATTTTTGGCTGTGTTGGGTCTTTGTTGCTGCATGAGGATTTTCTCTAGTTGCGGTGAGCAGGGGCTACTCTTCATTGCGGTGCGTGGGCTTCTTATCGTGGTAGCTTCGCTTGTAGCAGAGCCCAGGCTCTAGGCGTGCGGGCTTCAGCAGTTGTGGCACACGGGCTCAGTAGTTGTGGCTCGCGGGCTCTAGAGCGCAGGCTCAGTAGTTGTGGCGCACGGGCTTAGTTGCTCCGCGGCATCTGGGATCTTCCCGCACCAGGGCTCGAACCCGTGTCCCCCGCACTGGCAGGCGGATTAGTAACCACTGCGCCACCAGGGAAGTCCCTCCTGACCTTTCTAAGCCTCATCTGTAATGTCAGGATTAAAAACCTGCCCCACCACAGAGTTGATAAGAACATTAAAAAGCTGTTTTAAATCCAAGCCAAGTGAACCAATTGTGAGCTGGATGCTCTGACTTCCTCTTGTCTGTGCAAAGACTCTGATCTCTGCACGCCTGAGCTGACTGGCGGGAAAGAGGAAATGATGCCCAGAGGGAAGCAGGCAGAATAGCCAGGATTTTAGGGTCATGGAGGCTGAGGCCTTCCAAGGTTTGTGCTGAGAGCTAAGGAGGGATATCTGGCTGGGGGCATGTTCATTTATCACTCAGATCCCAGACAGATGGTTGGACCTTGAGCTTATGGCTGGGGATGCCAGAACCAAAACAGCAGAGACCTGACCCTGGGGATGCTCACGTGGGACAGGCCCTGGGGCCCCACTTCTCTCCAGGTTCCCCCAGGATCACCTCTACCAGCCTGCAGCCACGTCCTCTCAAGCAGGGAAGCGTCCAGGAACTGTCTTGGCCATCGTAAGCCAAGGGCATCCCTATATCCACCTGGACTTTTCCTTGTTTTTTAAAAAACATCCCACGGGGCTGTTGTGCCTTTGTGGATCTCCATTCCAAGCACATCTCCTGTCCCAATTTAGATGTGGATTGAAAAAGTTTAATTTAAAGGGCAGACTGGCAAATGACTGAATCAAAAGAGAACCACAAAAACCCCACTGAACCATTGCCATGGCAACGCAAGTTTCTAAAATTAACCGAAAGGAGGGTGATGGGAAAATCCTTGCTGCCAGCCTGCCCAGAGTCAGACAGACCACAGCAGGAGGCATCCTGGCCTGGAGCCAGAGGAAAATTAGAGAGGGGATCCATCTGCCAGGAGGGAACTAGGGCTCTAAGACCATTGAGAGCCAAGAGATGAGCGCATTAAGATTACATTCAAAACGGGAGAGAGGGAAAAAAAGAGAAAGTTCTAAGACTGGAGATAGAATGAGTGGATATCTCCCTGGGAATTCTAGTGGTTCTTATTCCAAGAGACCCCAGGGGCTCTTGTCCTCCCCACCTCTCACATTTGCCCACCCTTGGGCAAAGGGGACAGGAAGTGTCCCTAAAAAGCCCTGCATTTTCAACAAACGCTATTGAGCCAGCCAACTGTTACCAGTAGCCCCTAATTTACAAGCCACTCTCCGCGAGGAGGGCGGCTTGGTAGGGAGGAGAGCCCCCCGTGATCCAGAGCTCTCAGAAGCCTGCCAAGAACTGCTGTACATGCTCAGAGCTCGTTCTCTGGCTCTGATGAGGAAGAGCACCAATGGTCAGCCAGCGAGTGAGGTGGTGATGAATGGCCTCTGCTAAGACACTGGCCCGGGGCAGTATCACACAATTAGCTGGATGGTAAGGAACTTAATTGGCTATTTAAGGTGGAAAAGGGCTTTTTTTAAAAAAAATAGAAATTCAGATTGCTGCCAAAACTCAGTGATAGGGCTTCCCTGGTGGCGCAGTGGTTGAGAGTCTGCCTGCCGATGCAGGGGACGCGGGTTCGTGCCCCGGTCCGGGAAGATCCCACGTGCCGCGGAGTGGCTGGGCCTGTGAGCCATGGCCGCTGAACCTGCGCGACCGGAGCCTGTGCTCCGCAACGGGAGAGGCCACAACAGTGAGAGGCCCCCGTACTGCAAAAAAAACCAAAAACAAACAAACAAACAAAACTCAGTGATAAGGGTAATTGGGAGCTAGGGCCTCTGTGGCATTTTTAGAACTCTGCTCAATTGTGTAATGGCTTCACAAACATCAACAGAAGAGGGCATGCAGTGAGGGGGGGTACTGTAGTTCTATGCTACGTCTTCTACTGCAGACCACAAAAAGCAAAAGCCAATGGGAGCTGGCAGGGGAGAGGCGTGCGACATTGGGATCAATGTTGTAATCATTCTAACCATCAAAGGGGCTCCTCTCTCTTGTGTACAGAGTGGCTTCAGCCAACTCAGGCTCCTGCATATGACATCTTGGCGGCTCCTGCAGGCAACGTGCTTGAAATGGATATACGTGCCTCCTGGAATTTGCTGAATAAGGAGGGCTGTACAGAATTACTGTTTCTATGGTGTACTGTATCTATGTACCTGGCGTGGTTGGTGGAAGTTGCAAAATTAAATGCTTAGCAGACATACTTTGAACTCGATGGTCAGTTGGTTTCTGGTCTGGTGATGAGGCTTGGAGAGTTACAATACAATGGTTAATGGAGCCTGTAGTGTCAGCGGCCAGAGCGGAATCCTGCTAACTCAAGTGGGGTGATTTGATCAGTTTGTGAGTGCCGTAGAACCATAAACAGATAGCACTGCAGGGAAAAGCTAACCCTAAAAACTGGGGAGAGGAAAATTCTATCTGAAGCATGCCATAGTTGCAGCAAATAAAATCTCATTAGCACGGGGCTGAGAAAACAAATACCATCAAATATCAATTACGACCCCACAATGGCATCCCGAGCCACCCTAGAGCCGGAAGTCCCAGCATCAGCTCTGTCTTCGCCTTTTCTTTTCCATTCATGTCCAACGCTTTTCCATTCATGGCCGACTCATATCCAAAGGCAGGTTTTGCTAATTCGGCTTCCAAATTGTGGCATGGATTAGCACAAGAACTTCCTAGCTGGCCTCCCAATTTCCACCCTTGCTCCTCGCCAATCGATTTTCTGCACAGCATCTAGAAAGTTCTTTTTAGGAAGTAAATAAGATGGCTGCTCATTGTACTCAAAATCCAACCTCCTAACAACGGCCCGGAGAGGCCTCTCTGATCTGGCCCTCAGCTCTTCCACAACCTGATCTTGAGCCATTTACCATCTGGTACCCCAGGCTTTAGCTCAGAGGTCAGTGAAGTCTGGCCCACTGCCTGTTTTTATAAATAAAGTTTTACTGGAACACAGCTTTTTTCATTTATGTACTGTCCGTTTCTGCTTTTGTGCCGCAAGGCTGAGTTGCATAGTTCTGACAGGCAACTCTAGGGCCCACAGTGCCTAAAATATTGACTGGCCACGCAAGTCTAATTTTAAATCCTTGAGCAGATGAACACTGTAATAAGCAACGAGCTAAGAGGGATACCGGCTGCTGTTATCCAGAGTACGGTCCCTGTGGGAAGTTACTCTAATACCCCAAATGTGGCAATCATGATAAGGTGACTGTAACCACTACAGAAGTAAATGGTGGAACCAAGAAATCAAGGAAGAAGTCAAGCACAGCCCTTCCCAGCCCGGCCTTCACCAGCTCTGACTTTTTGTTGTCTATGGAAGTAAGTGACTAAAATGTTCCTACAGAACGCGGCAAATTTGGCCTCAATCTTGGATATGAAAAACCTTGAATGGTTAAAAATCTGTCTGTTCTCTGCCACCACCACCTCCCTGGCTGGTTAGGTAATATTGCCTGACTCTACAACCCTGTCTTCTGAGAGGTGCTCGGATGGTACGTATCTATGCTTCCTGAGATGAAGGTTGGCTGGAGGTTTTAATGTTCTCCAAGACGAGGTGCTGGAAGCTCCATTCCAACACCTGAGGGCCTCCTGGGAAGTGGGTCTCTGAACCCGGTTCTTCCATAATAGATGAATAACTTACAGGGTCTGGGGCAGTGGAGGATTCCATGACCTGCCAGATTCTTTAAAGAGGAAATAATCACCACGTATCCCCAGGGCCATCTTACAATCCGTGTATCCCTGTCAAATGCTCTCCAGACACCAAAGACAGGTTAGAGAGCTCAGGCAAGCATTTTTAAATATTAATGGGGATGTGTTAAAACAAGCAAGGGGAGAAATCAAAGCTTCTGTCACTGACAGAGGGCCCAAGCCGGCCTCCTTAGGAGAAATAAGAGGACCCAGAAGGACAGATGTGACACAAAGATGAATCCTTTGATGTGCCGACAGTGGAGGACACCCGCTTATTCATTAACCATTTACTGAACGTCTGCTGGGGGCCAGCCGGGCTGCCAGGGGATTCTGGGCACAGCTATGGGCTGGGAGTTACTGGGCAATGGACAAGGACCCCTGGGAACCTCAGGGCTACCACGGCTGCTTAGGTTTTTAACATTTATTTTTTGAATAGGCAATCTATGCATGGTTCCAAACTCAACAGGTAAAAAAGGGTTTGCAGAGAAAAGTTAGTCTGTTTCTCCATCTGTCTCCTAGACACCACATTCCCCTCCCCAGATGCAACCACTGGTACCAGTGAGTGTGTGTGTGTGCACGCACATACGTGTAGGCTTCCAGAAATATTCCAGACATATATTAGCAAATATCTATTATCTTGGACACTATGGTAATTAAAATTTTTTCACTTAATGAACTACATAATTTTTAAAAAAAAACAAGTAACATTTTGCCCATTTAATAACTACCTATACAGCACTGACTATATGCTTTTTTAAACTTTATTTTTTTAAATTTATTTTTGACTGCATTGGGTCTTCGTTGCTGCGCGCGGACTTTCTCTAGTTGCAGCGAGCGGGGTCGGTCTACTCTTCATTGAGGTGCGCGGGCTTCTCATCGTGGTGGCTTCTCTTGTTGCCGAGTACGGGCTCTAGGCGCGCAGGCTTCAGTAGTTGTGGCTCGCTGGCTCAATAGTTGTGGCTCGTGGGCTCTAGAGCGCAGGCTAAGTAGTTGTGGCACACGGGCTTAGTTGCTCCGTGGCATGTGGGATCTTCCCGGACCAAGGCTCGAACCCATGTCCCCTGCACTGGCAGGTGGATTCTTAACTACTGCACCACCAGGGAAACCCTAAAATTTTTTTATTTTGAGATCAGTTCAGATTTATAGGAGAGTTACTAAAATAATAGAGTGCCCACATACCCCACAGGCAGCTTTCCCTAATGTTAACACCTTAACTAACCATGGAATGACTGTCACAACTAAGAATTAACCTCGGAACAATTATATTAACTAAATGATAGGATTTATTCAGATTTTGCCAGATTTCCTCACTAATGTTCTTTTTCTGTCCTAGCATCCAATCCAGAGTCCCATGCTGCATTGGGCTCTGTGAACCTGTGACAGTTTCTCAGTCTTTCCTTATCTTTCATGACCTTGACACTTTTGAAGAGGCCTAGCAGTTATATACATTATTAAGAAGAATATCACAGAGGTAATGGGCCCTTCTCTGTGTGTCTGGTCAGGGGATGCCTGCTGTGTATTTATTGATCTGCCAAGATTCTATGCTGTAAAGTTACTTTTTCCTTTTGTAGTTAATTAATATCTTGGAGGAGATCCTTTGAAACTATGCAAATACCCTGTTTCTGCTTAAACTTTCACCCCCTAATTTTAGCATTCATCCTGGATTTTGCCTGCAGCAATTATTATTGTGTTGTCCTAATGGTGATTTTCTCCTTCTCTCCTTCCTTCTACATTCATTAACTGGAATTTTTCTGTAAGGAAGCTTTGCCCCTTCCTCCCACTTATTTATTTAGTTGGTTATTTATTTACATCAGATGGACTCATGAATATTTATTTCACTCCCTGAGCTAGACTCCAGTCCTATTATTATTTAATTTGTTGTTCTAGTCGTTTCAACTTTGGCCACAGGGAGCTCTTTGGGTTGGCTCCTGGAACCTTTCAAAATACCGCTATGATTCTGTTTGTTTGTTTGTTTGACTACTTGTTTACTTTCTGGTAGGGGATGTTTCAGGCTCATCTTGCATTTCCCAGCCCCAGGCCTGGAATCAGCTCTGACTTTTTGTAATGAATAGCTGCTCTTTGTAATGTGCTATTTGTAGAGATATGCCATCATTTGTTTAACCAAAACTCATTTGGTGAGCATTTGGATCTATTTCCAATCGTTTCATATTATAATCTTTTACAGTGAAGAATCCTTATAGATGGGTCATTTCACACTTCTGTAATTGTTAAAATAAAACCTAAAATCTTTACGAAGACTTACGCGGCCCTCCCTGAGCAGCCCCCCACATTCTCTCTGACCTTGGGTCCTGTTGTTCCTTCCCCATCACCCGGGGTGGTGGGCCCCTTTAAGATGGGCCCTCTGATTCTCCCTTCCTAGGGTTCTTGCTTTTGTGTGATCCCTTTCCTGTGAATTGGGGTTAGACTTATCTTCTTACTTCTAATGAATAGAATATGGCAGAAATGATGAGCTGTCACTTCCAATATTAGATTGTAAAAAGACTGTGGCTTTGTTCTGTCTTAGATGCTCTCTCTCTCTCTCTCTCTCTCTCTCTCACTCCCTCACTCACCTGCTCTGAAGGCTATGATGGGAGCCGCCCTATGGAGAAGACCACATGGGACAGAACTGAGGGAGGCCTCCAGCCAACAGCCCACCAGTGGGGAGCTGAGGCCCTCATTCCAGCAGCCCACAGGGAACTGAACCCTGCTGACAACTACATGAGTCCGAGCTTCCCCTGGACGAGCCTTCGGATGAGACCACAGTCCAGCCAACAGCATAACTACAACCTCAGGAGACACCCTGAGCCAGAGGTACTTGTGTACAAAGGGCAAAATCAAATCATGCTTTAGAAGAGCTTAGAGTGGAAAGCAGTCTTTCTAGTTACAAGGCTGTACAGGTAGATGTTTTTAGCAGTCCTTCCTTCCTAGAACTGCAGCTCTCTTGGCCTGCTATGTCCTTTCCAACATGACCTCCTGTCCACGTCCTGGCTGGCCTTCCAAGACTCAAATGGCCACTGAGCCACTTTCTCCCTGACTTCTCCCCTCCCCGAGGCTCTCCAACTAGAAATAACTTTTCTCTGCCTCAGCCTCCCCCTGCAATTCACCTGGTCCATGTCATGACACTCCTCCTTCCCTCCCTTGTTGCAGACTTACTGATATAGCTACTTTCCCGTACAGACAACCCTAAATTTCTTGAGGGCTAGATTCCTGTCTCAGTCATGTTTATAACCTAATCCTCTCTCTTGTAAGCACTAAATTCAGCTTTGCACACATATAGTAGGTTCTCTATAATATCTGTGGAACCAGTAAATAATAATTAGCCTTAATTTAGGGGTTTAGGCTCTACTGGCAGTCACAGCACTTACCATAGACAGTATTAGCTATTATGAGCATTATTATCACCCCTCAATATTTCATGAATGAACGTTCCCTTCTCTAACAAGGATCGAATTTTCTGGATGCCCCATGATCTTCCTCTCCAATCTCAGAATCTCCAAGTTTAGAGGAAATAAAAAATAACTCCAGACTGAAAGTTAAGGGCCTCTAGCTTAATTCTGCTGTTTTTATATATCAAATGCTCCTTCTGGGATGTTTCCACCTAGAGCAACAAGGGGATACTGGTGTTAATGCCAACCTTGAACCTTTACCGAAGACTCAGGGAGCAGAAATCTCCAGGCAAGAGCATCGACAAAATTCACGTCAATTAATATTTTACTCCTAGGGCTTCCCTGGTGGCGAAGTGGTTGAGAATCCGCCTGCCAATGCAGGGCTTGAACACGGGTTCGAGCCCTGGTCCGGGAAGATACCACATGCCCTGGAGCCACTAAGCCCGTGCGCCACAGCTACTGAGCCTGCTCTCTAGAGCCCGCAAGCCACAACTACTGAGCCCGCATGCCACAACTACTGAAGCCAGCACGTGCTAGGTTCCGTGCTCCGCAACAAGAGAAGCCACCGCAATGAGAAGCCCGCGTACCGCAATGAAGAGTAGCCCCCGCTCACTGCAACTACAAAAAGCCCATGCACAGCAATGAAGACCCAATGTAGCCAAAAATAAATAAATAAATAAATAATCCTCCTCATTTCTGAGGGTTTGCTGGCCACCCTATCATACCCAGCGAAGCTCTTCTTGCAACAGCATCTATGTCCAACTGTACTAATTGAGCACACAAATGAGGGAGATAAAGGAAGACTTGGCTGATTGTACTTCTTATTGGTTTCAGAGGAGGAAGCCTCATAATCAGTCATGATTACAAACTCCTCTTGTGGTCTCAACAGTCCAGACTTAAGCTGACGCTATTCTGAAGCATCTTGTCTGATGGCAGATAAACAAGTTCTTAACCCTTTTTTGCTCTCTGAAGACTGAGGGAATACGAGAAGATGTTGCAGACCTTCCTGCGTCCTTTGGTTAGAAGACCCTTCAACCCTGAGTCTTAGCTAAAGATACTGTCATTTGTGGCATTTCCATCATCACGGGCTCTCTTTGTGGTTAAAAGATGCTGTATAAACAGCCTTTCAATGTGGACACGATTGGGGGTCAAAACAGTGATAGGGCTGGCCCTGTGAAGCCTCGGACTGCCCTACTCCTTGAAAGCCACATTTCAAGAGGCAGAGAGGAGGAAACAGAGGCGCTGAAGGAAAAGGGCACTGGGGTTTCATACTCTATGTAGAGACGAGCTCTGAGCTTCCCTTGGCTTTTCACACTGACGACAGTCACCTGTGGGTGAGCCCAGCTGATGGCAGGAATCTTAGCACTCTCCATGCTCCTGGGGACCAAGAGGGACCAGAGTTTTGTGACCTTATTCTAAATTCACAGGATTTGTTAGCATTAAGAATAAGGTAAACCCATATTGAACAGAACATTGATCTTGAGTCCCAGCTGAGCTTGGAAAATATAAATCTTAGTTCCAGAGAAGTCGGGTCACTCATTTATGAAGAGGAGGAAGGATCTGGGAGCCTGGGGAGGAAGATGGGGCTGTGTATTAGAGCTGGGGGTGCACAAGGACAGGCAGCCTGAGCCTGTGGCCCTTAGCTCTTCACAGACTTCTGCAGAGCAAGTGCTGACATAACAGCCTAAACGGGCTGCCTGGCGGGAGACGGGAAAGTTTATGCAGTGATATGATACTTTGGGAAAACTTCGTAAATGTATAACCAGAGGAAAACTGAAACCATTAACACAGAAACTCCAATGACAACAAGAAAACTAGAAAATGACTGGAGAAGAACACTAGCGCCATGAGTTCAGCTCCACTGTACATCCCCGGAGACACATGGGAACAGGAGAAGGAGTGGGACTGGACCAGTTCAGCCCCTGGCCAGCGGGCTCTCTGACTCTGGAAAACTGCCTGACTTCATGCCTCAGCTTCCTCATCTTCTAATGCTGCACTTGACACAGCATAGAGATTTGACTCAGGCCTGACTCACCTGTAATGCGGTATTTATGATGGAGAGGTACCCGGGATGTCCTGCCCAGACCCTCTGATTTTCCTCTGACATGCACGTTGTAAAACGCTTCTGTCTTACTTCAGCAAGTTCGCCCATAAACACATTCAGCCCCCAAATTGCTTTAATTACAGAATGAGGAAATTGCTTCACTTGGTGAAAGGTTCTCCCTGGTTCTGCTCATGGCAGTCTGGTATGTGCGTCTGTGATGGGATTTTTTTCTTTTTTTAAACTAAAGCTGTCCAGCTTAATGAGAATTGGAAAAGGGCCGTAGAAGCGGCATTCATGGGGGCCCTCCGGGCCCCTCTGGTGAGCTGTAACTGCCTTCAGAAATCACATACTCTTCCAGACAGTAACCACTGAGCTCAAAGAGAGTGCTTCAAAACTCAAAACAAAGTCTCGGCTAAGAGGGGACAGCCTGACAGAGAGAGACGAAGGTGAAGAGGCCTTCTTTGGGGTTATATGCATTTGGAAATGGAACCTCAGAAAACGTGCTCTGTGTTGAATAAACACGAGACCCTGTCATGATTACCGTTAGACACAATCTACCCTTCTCTAATTCTTTGCTCTGGAGATTCTAGAAAGATCTTTACAACCATCCAAATATCACCTTATTTGCAGCCGGGGGAAATTTTTCTAAGATTTCCAACACTAAGACTCTGGCATTTATCACCAGGGGCAAAACTGGAGGCTGCCTTTGCTGGGTCATGTTTTCCTACCTGGTGGGTGGCTGCCCACGGACATTAAAAAGGGGTTGAGAAGATGATACACGTATGTCCAGTGTAGACCATAGATAGACTCCACAGGCTGACAAACCCAGGTTTGAATCCTGGCTCTATCATTGCCTAGTTTTGCAATCCTGGCAAGTTACTTAAACTTCGGAGCCTCAGTTTTCCTCATCTGTAGGATGGGGGTAACAGCAGCCATCTCATGGTTGCTTGTGAAGATCAGATATGGTCATTATAAGGCACAGAGGCCGGTGAATAGTCTGAGGGTTCAATAAATATCTGTTGCTGCTACTGCTAGTACCACCATCACCACCGCCTCTGCTGTGTTATTCTTCACGAGGGGGCGGGGGGGGGGCTGTCTTACTGCCTTAGATACCCCCAGAACGTCTATCTGTAGCAGGAGAGCGGCCTTGGAAAAACAGAGGAGATGAATAAATTCCACATGCAGCCTGAAGTAGGGACTACAAGGATTTCCTTCTATTTTCCCACTTGGAGAAACACGAGAGTGAGTAAGGGGCAGAGAGCACAGGTCTTGGCCTCAGAAAGAGCTGGGTTCAAATCTCTCTCTGCCACTTACTTGGCCAGTGACCCTGGGCAAGTTCCTTGAGTCTCAGGCCTTGGCGGCAGGAGGATGGGAGAGAATAATGCGTGTCAAGTGCCCAGCACATTGACGAGCCTTCAGTAACGGCTCAACCCAGGAGATGAGGTTATCTTTATATTCTTGTTACAACCTACTTTCTGTATCTTGCACTAGAGAAAAGGATGCCCCCAAGAAATGCCTAGTGAGGGGTCTTAGACAACAGGCTGAACGGAAACAAGGTGGCCTGTGTACTAGGGTTGGGCTATGCCTACTTGCCATAAAAATGGGAATCCAAGGTATTCTTCAGACCACAGCCTGGACAAGGATGTATGCCATGCCCAAGGTCCAAGAAAGCCATAAGTCTACAAAACTGAAAGTTGAGAAAAGAGGCACCTGTGACTGTCTCCTTTATATGCCTGGGGGCTACTTTTGGGAGAGACTTTGCTAATAGCTTGAGGAGACTAAAACCTAATGCAGGCTCCCCAAGCTAAGCCAGCTAAAAGTTTAATGAAATACAATTGCTTCCTGTGCCTTCCTTTCCCAAACGGCCTCATACATATTCATCACTGTAATTACAGTAGTGAAAAAACTCCACGACTAATTATTCCATGCTCCCCATCTTTCACATGCCTAGAATTTCTGCATAATTACTGTTGAAATTAATTGCAAGTTAGTTAATTTTATACTTTGTCCTTTCAAAACTTAATGGAAAATTAATTTAAAAGATACAAAAAAAACCACCCAAAACCACATGACATAAACACCACCACCAGCAATTATGGCAAACCTGGTTACTAAGACTTATCATATGCATTAAAAATGTGAAGCAATTACTGCTAACCTGGACGCAGGGTTGTACATGTCAAGCTATAGTAAAAGGCCAGTCCCATAATTGCCCCTGGAGTCACATCTCTACAATATAGCAACAAAGACAAGACTCGTGATGGGTGGAGAGGCCAGCCAATGGTCTGGCTATCTTCTGGCTGTGGGCTTATCATTTTACGTTCAATAACTGTATCTCCAGCCTCCAAGGAAGAATGGCATGTGGCTTTCATTATCACCCCATCCCACTTCTACCCTCAAATGTCTCTGCTGGTACCCATTTTCAGGATCCAACTGCAACATGACATCCAGGATACTTCCCTTTCATGCTAAGGAAAGAAAACGTCTCTTTCTCCCCATTCGTTCTGTCACAGTTCTGCTCGGCTATCCCCAGCTGCTTTGAGTCACTCCCATTAACCCTATTTCCGTGATCTGTTCTGTGTGGGACCAGGAAGGAATCACTGACTGGGTGCCTCTCTGTCCTGCACTTGGTTGTAGGCATATGCATGAGCTTCATTTAGTTTCAGCTCCTAACACAGTGTGTGACATATCACAGATAATCAATCAGTCAATCCATAGTTATTTCCTGACTGATTGAATGAAGACTAGTTGCCACAAGCCCACGAGTGAGCATTGCCAGCATCACCTGTACAGAGAAGTGAAGGCAAATTCCAAGAGACTAAGTACATCTCTCGAGTTCACACAACCAGTAAATGGCAGAGCTGGGACCTGGTACCATTCTCTGACACCATGTCACGTTGCCTCTCTGTCCTTCTCCTGATGCCCTACCATCCTGACAGTTCAGATTTTATCTTCTGCCAGCCATGGTCTCCTGGTAACCTGCTTTTCTTAACCCTGAGTCCTGAAACTCATGTTATGGATTGAATATTTCTGTCCCCCACAAATTCACATGTTGAAGCCTTAACCCCCAATTTGATGGTATTTGAAATGGGGCCTTTGTGAAATCATTAAGGTTAGATGAGGTCATGAGGGTGGCACTCTCATCATAGGATAAATGTTCTTATAAGAGGGAACACCAGAGAGCTTGCTCTCTCCCTCTCTGCCATGTGAAGCCACAGCAAGAAGGTGGCCGTCTACAAGTCAGGAAGAGAGCTCTCCCCGGGAACTGAACTGGTCTGCACTTTGATCTTGGACTTCCCTGCCTCTAGAACTATGAGAGGTAAATTTCTGTTGTTTAAGTCACCCAGGCTATGGTGTTTTGTTATGGCAGGCAGAGCAGAGTAAGACAGTGTTCCATCGTTTTGTTCAATGACCCTGGTTACTCACATTACACATTTTGGACTGATACAAGGTGAAGTTGTGGGAGTATGAAGGAAAAGATAAGTGAAAACCAAGTCAAGAGGGAGAAGACATGTCTTTGTGACACAAAGGAAGCTGGATGGGCTACAGTTCCAAGGCTAAGGCTTAGCACGTGCTAAGGGGCTGTTGTCACCCCACCTGGAATGAGACAGAATGCGTATTACATACGCTAACAGGGGTCCTCATCTAGAGACCAGACATGTCTTCAATTGTACCACAGAGGAAAAGGATGAACCAACTTGTCACTGAGTAGATGGGGAGGAAAAAGAGGTAGAAAACCAATCCACAGAGCACAGGGCCATTGATTTTTTTTTTTTCTTTGAGTCCATAAAATTATCTCCTTTATGGGTGACTTTCAGTGACCTGAACCTTCAGCAATTTCAGCAAACAATTCATCCTCCAAGAGGCCCATAAGGTTGAGCCTAAAGGAGCTTATGACTAAAGGAGCAAATTCCTTCCCAATGATTCTTTAGAGTTCAGGCTCTCAAAATACGAGAGGTGGTTTAAAAATAAGATGATGTGCATGTGTATAATTTTTTCCTCCACATATTAAACAGAGGCTCCCATTCCAGATAAGCCCATAAATGCTAGTTGCAAACCCAAATTAGGTGTTCAGATACAGCCACGAAGCTTCTGAATACCATTTGCACGTCAGGATAATATGCTATAGGCTGTCTGAAGGCTTTAAGTGGGTGCTGTAATGCAGCCTTGCAGATGGAGGGCAGCCCAGTTCACTAGGGTGTGACAAGAGCTGTCAGGTGGGTCATGGGAAGGCAGGGGAGGGGTTGGGTGGGGAGGTAAGCAGGTATACAACTGAGCCGGAAGGTCCAGAGTGGTTCTCAGCTCTTAGGAATTCTGTCCTGAAGGCTGACACAAAAAGGTGTCCGAGGTATGTTGCTTGGTGTAAGAAAGCACGTTAGTGAAAAGTATATATTTTATGAGAGCAGGATGTCATTTCTGTGGATGAGGTAACGTAGGTGTATATTTCTATTCATTCATAAAAAAAGACGTGGAAGGCTATAGAGTAAAATGTTAATAGTGGTTATCCCTAGATGGATAAATTATGGGTGGTTTTTATTTTTTTTGGTATTTTCCTATATATTCTGAATTAATTATATTTTGTAATGAATTAATGCCTCCCCTTCCTTCGATCTCAGGTCAATCACCCCCTTGTCAGGGAAGCCTTTGATGACCTTCCTGATTGGGATAATTCTTATTTGTGTTCACCTAGAACTAGTTCTCTCCCTTTTTTTTTTTTTTTTTTTTTTTGCAGTATGCGGGCCTCTCACTGCTCTGGCCTCCCCCGCTGCGGAGCACCGGCTCCAGACGCGCAGGCTCAGCGGCCATGGCTCACAGGCCCAGCCGCTCCGCGGCATGTGGGATCTTCCCGGACCGGGGCATGAACCCATGTCCCCTGCATCGGCAGGCGGACTCTCAACCACTGCGCCACCAGGGAAGCCCCAGTTCTCTCTCTTTTTATCATACCACCTACTACAGTTATAGTTTTACTACAGTCTTTTATGTACTGTCTGCCTCCCCCAGGAAACTGTGCTCCATAAAGACAGGGAGCATGGTGGATTTTTGTTTTGTTTTGTTTTTTGGACAACTCTGTTCCCAGCATCTAATAATAGTAATGATGATGATGATGTCTATAATAGCAGCAGCAGCAAATCTGGCATTGGCAGCTAACACACAACACTTATTAAATCCCAGGTGCTAGTCTAAGGACTTCAGCGTGAGGGAAACATGGCTGACATCCCCACTTTATGGATGGGGAAACCACGACACAGGAAGGCTGTGTGCCCGGCACAACCTCACACAGCCACTAAGTGTTGAAGCAGGATTTGCACCCAGGCCACTGGGCTCCTGGGTCCCTGCTCGGAAAAACTGCATTGCACTGCCCTTTTCTCCAGCACTTTATCTAGCACCCAGGGGTGCCCAATAAAGGTTTGTTAAGTGAAAGATCAATTGCATATTCCTTTTTAGAATTCCAAAAACATTATCTCCTTTTTTGGATGAAGGGAAATAAAAAAACCACTCCACTGGGAGTGAACCAGCAGAGTGAGAGAGGTAGTTATGAAAATCCAGAGTTTTCAGGAAAGAAATTTTCTTTTTCAGACAGCAGTGCTTGACTCTGAAAAAAAATGCTCCACACAGGGTTCATTCGTTAAAACAAGTACCAGTGTTTTAACTTCCCTGAACCCAGGAGGGAGTAGGGACTGACAGCGCTCAATGTCATTTTCCCTACACATTCTACAGCCGGACTCTGGACTCAACTTCCCATAACTTGATAAAGTCAAGGATTCTGGTTCCTCATATGTAGCTAATCAAAGAGAAAGCCAATTCTTCATCTGAAACCTTCCCAGGCTCAGGGTAAGAGAACTCAGCCTTCAAGAACAGGCAGTGTACTACCGCTAAGGTTAAGACATGACAAACACCTTCTCTGTTGGTGACGGATTTGGGTAAAACCATGTAGGCATGGGAAATGATCGATTCCTCCCTAAAAAGGCAGGCAGAAGCAGTTATGTTTGCGTGGTCTTAGCAGAACATGACCGTCTGTGGAGCTAGAGGGCCCTACATGCATTGTTAGCTAGAGATATTTAACGGGTTAGGACCACGTGTCCTGGCAGACAGACCTGATTTAAATTTTTCATATGATATGAATTCCCCAGGGTAAAACCCAACATGCTGGCATCATTCCAGGTTAAAGCAGGAGATAAAACTGGAATAATCCAGGCTGCTCTCTTCATTTCGAACCAAGAAAGGAGGCATCTCCTTATAGCTTATTGTTTCAGGATCAGTGTATGTCATGTCAGTGCCACCCTGAATACCGAGATGGGGCCTCACTTTATTAAGCATTTGGTATGGTTCAACTGCCACCCCATTTCACTGCCTGCAGGAATCACCACACCCTGACAGCATGCCCTGGAAATGGAATGCAAGAATACACTCACCGGCTGCCCGTGAACTTTCCCACCCTCCTGTTCTGACCATTTCAAAATCAAGTGGGAAAAAAAATTTTTTTTTCCAACTCCCTAGTGTCTTAGAGTAAGATAAGAACACAGTTTTCTACCATTTCTACCGTTCTTTGGCTCATGCCAAAGATATTAAATAACTCCGTGAAGCCAGATGTATCCGATTCCTGCCAGAGCTGAGAAATAGATCCAGCTACCAGGCAGCTGTGAAATAGAGCAGCAATGTGTCAGGATTTAATTAGGCCAGTTTTCTGGATGGGGTACACTTTTTTTGGGGGGGGGTGGACATTTTGGCAAAAAGTTGGGATGGGCTGACTATGGAATAGGTACCTCCTTTTTTTTAAAAAAAATCATTTATTTATTTTTGGCTGCATTGGGTCTTCATTGCTGCACGTGGGCTTTCTCTAGTTGCAGCGAGCGGGGGCTACCCTTGGTTGTGGTGCGCGGGCTTCTCATTGCGGTGGCTTCTCCTGTTGAGGAGCACGGGCTCTAGGCACGCAGGCTTCAGCAGTTGTGGCACGCGGGCTCGGTAGTCGTGGCCCGCGGGCTCTAGAGTGTAGGCTCAATAGTTGTGGCGCATGGGCTTAGTTGCTCCGCGGCATGTGGGATCTTCTCGGACCAGGGCTCGAACCCGTGTCCCCTGCATTGGCGGGCATTCTTAGCCACTGTGCCACCAGGGAAGTCCCTAGGTACCTCCTTGATTCAGGTGACGTCTGATTGAGCAGCAGAGGCTTCCTTTACTTGCCCATCCTCAAAACGAGTAGTTACAGACCTAGAAATGTCAGAGTTGTTTGCACGTATGGGGAATTACCAGTGGTGCTTCTCTGTCTCTCCTCTCCTTCCTGCCAAACCCACCGTATCACTGCTGGTCAAGTGTCCTGGGTGACCTGAGGGTAGGACTTAGGCTGTATTTTTCCATGAAGAAGTGTTCCCAGGCACATGTCTGATGTAACATGTGGATGCTTTGCAGCCCTTTAGCCTGGCTTTCAGAAGTATTAGCCGTTTTCTCCCTGTTTTAAAATGTTCAATTTATATTCAGCTCTTCTTTCCGATGTCTGAAACTTAACAGTGAAAAGCTACTTGAATTGGTTCAAAAGGGATTAGACCGTGGGACTTCAGTGGCCAACAACAGCAGATCAGCTGGAACCACATAAATGGCCAATCACAGGGGATTAGTTGGATCCAGCACAATACTATAGACAGTGGTGAGGTGTGACTGTGATGATGCCATTCGGGGGGGTTTCAGGTGCACGTGAAACAGGCTTTCATGCACACATGTGCCAAACAAACAACCATGTTAAATATGGTTCTTATAGGAAATTGCAACGTCTTCCCTGTTGGTTCAATATCTTACCATTCCTACCACCATGTGTCCTAAGTACTGTTGTGGCTAATGATGGCGATGATAATGACGATGGTGATGACGACAGCAGTCGTGGCTAACATTCACTGAGGGCTTTCTATACTATATGCCACCATCTTTATGAAATGTTTACGGATTCTCTGTCTCTTTTGTTCTTTATCATAATCCTATAACGTAAGTATGGTTATCATTCCCACTTTACAGATGGTAAGTCTGAGGCACAGAGAGGTTTAGAAACTTGCCCAAGGTTGCTAGTAAGTGATGAAAACCCAGGGCATGGTCTGACTCTAGAGCTCATTCCCCACCATTGTAGTCTACTGCCTTCTCTGCCCAATTGTCAAATCTGAGTAGGCAGGGACCGTGTCTGTCTTGGTTATTGCTATATCATTGTAAATAAAATAGTGCTTGGCACACAGCAGGTCTCAGTAAGTACAGTATTTGTCAAGTAAATGAATAAATGAGTCAAGAATGACAGAACTTCAGAGAACTGGGGTCCTTGAATATTGGTCATAATTTCAGACAGGAGAAAGCTTCCTTCTTGTGTGTCCTCAGGGCTGACAGGAACGGTGAGTCTTGAGATAGCTGAATTTGTTCTGGGTTTCTGGAAAAGCTTGTGCATCGCAGTGAGGGAAACATGAGACCACAGAGAACAGGACTGTACCCAATCACCAGGACTCCCAGCGCCTGGCAGAGAACCACACACCCCAGCAGTGACTTTCCAACAGGAATCTCCATGTATGAAGTCTGGGGTGGGCTCCTGGAGGGCATGGTGGCCTTTAAGCAGCTGACCAATGTCCCTGAATTTCTCTCCTTCCAGACACTCAGTGGGATTAGACTTCCCTGTCCCCTTAGAAGTTAGACTTGGCCTTGCAACTTGCTTTGGTCAGTGGTATGTGAGCAACTTAGCTCCCTGGGTATCTAAACTGAGAAGAGTCTGCCCTACTGATCCACAGTGAACATGCAGGGGGAGCAAGAAAGAAACCTCCATTGTTTTAAACTGCTGAGACTTGAGCTTGTATGTTACCATGGCATGAGATAGCATATACTGACTGATACAGAGGGGTAAGTTACATGACAAAATATCCAGGCCCTGGACCTAAGAAGCTGATGCTGTAGGGAAGCAACAAAACACACACAAAGGAAACAACGGAGGGAAGAGAACTGATATGGAAGCAACTAAATGCCAGATGGGATACTAAGGGGTTTATGCAGTTATTTCATAATGATCTCATGCATTACTTTATCTCTCAATGTCCTCATTTGTAAACTGGGAATAATGACACTGTTCCCAGTTTACAAATTCCCATTTTACAAGTGAGACACTAAGATATAAAATTATATTCCCGAGGTCTCTCAGCTAGTAAGCGGCAAAGCTAAGATTTGAATCCAAATCTGTCAAGACTCCAACACCTCATGCTCTTTTTCACCAATGGACTCAGCGGTTTTCCTGGCCAGGGACATTTACCCGAAATTGCAAGAGACAGTGCTGGCTTCAGCCAGAAGTGCTGTCGGACAAGGTATAACGAAGTGATTAGAGAAGACTTTCTGATGGAAGTGAGTTTCAAGTCAACTCTTCAAATAAGTGATGCTCTTATGAGAGAAGCCGGGGAGGGCACGTGACAGCGTGCAGCCCACAGAAGCAGAAGACACGAGAGTGGATGAGGAGGACGGTGTGGCCACTTGGACAGAAAAGATGCAAAGTGGGAGAACGGTGAAGGAGGCAGCTGTGTGAAGCTTTTAATAACAGGCTGGGTGTTTCGATTTGATAACCACAGTGGGCTCTTCGGCAGGGGTGGGAAGGGATAAAAGCAGTGTTTCTGAAAAATGGTTCTGGCAACTGTTTGGAGGATGAGCTACAGCAGAGAGAGGGAGAGAGACTCAGAGTAGTCAGATAAGCGATTCCGTGGCCAGGCAAGAGGAAGGTATTCAAGGAAGTCTTGAATGAGGACAGAGGCTGTGGAAATGGACAGGAAGGGAAGTAATAATTACCTTCATGAACTGAACTCTCACTAGTTGCCATGTTTTGGGCTAAGCAATCTGTACACATCGGCTCACAGAATGTTCACAGCAATCTCAGGAGATGTGGTATTATCCCATTTTGCAAATGGGAAAGTGAGGCTCTGAGAGATTCAGTGACTTTCCTGATATGACAAAGGCACTCTAATATTGAGTTAATAGCTACTATGTGATAGGTGCTGTTCTAAGGACACATTTGACGTATTATTTCATTCTACACCAGAGGTACTACAGTTATCCCTATTTTACATAAGAGGAAACAGAGGCTCTGGGAAGTGAAGTAACTTATTCTGAGTCACACCCAACTGATAAGAAGCAAGGTTTGAACCCACTTTGGGTTGGCTCCAAAACTCATGCTCTGACCCGCTACACTCACGAGAACGTGTTGTTTGGTCTCTGTGGCCCAGGCCGGCTGGGCTACGTGCCTGGTAGCACGGTGCAGAATCCCATCTCAGAAAAGGAGCCTCTGCTATTCACCCCGAGCGGGGCTGGGAAGATGAATCAAGTAACATTCTGCATTTGGAGCTTGTAAAGCAAGGTGCCACAGTCAATGTACCTAATCCAGGATGTTTAGGAGGGTGGGAGAAAAGGGAATAAATCCTCATCCTGCTTCCCAGATATGTGCCATGTGGTTTTGCTGTGAAAACCAGGGCAGAATTACAACTTACTCCACAAAGGGACCTTGTGATGCTCTGTGTGTGCTCCAAACCCACTGAGAGGGCACCTCGACGGCCCCTTCTGGTTTGTGGTAGACCAAAATGCTCAGAATTGGATTTTTCAATAAACCACTCATCCTGCAGTTATCCTGCAGAGAAAAAAGTCAGGCCACGGGTTCCTGAAAGGTCACCACTGCATCTGTGCTTGCATCATTAAGGTGGACCCTAGAGTGGGGGACAAGTCGGGGTACAGAGGTGCTCTTCATGCCTAGCCATCTGCAGCAAGGCTGGAGATACTTGGAAGAGCTTTTCCTCTGACAGTTCACTTTGAAAGTGCAAGCGCTGCTCCAGACCAATTGTTCCTTCCAGCGCATTCTTTAAATTCCATCTTCATTTTTTGTCAAAGGAACATGTGTACACAATTTAAAGAGTCAGATAGCTGTATAAGGCTTGATAAAAGAAACAGTATTCTCTGACTCTCCTCTCCCAGAAGCAATCATTTTCTGCTATTTTGGTTGGGTCTTTTCGCAGTTTACTTCCATATCTCTAAATAACACACATTTAGTGCTTCTTTGGGTTTTTTTTAGGTTTTTTTTTTTTTTTTAATTCTTGGCTGCATTGGGTCTTCGTTGCCGCACGCGGGCTTTCTCTAGTTGCGGTGAGTGGGGGCTACTCTTTGTTGCGGTGCGTGGGCTTCTCATTGCGGTGGCTTCTCCTGTTGCAGAGCACGGGCTCTAGGTGTGCGGGCTTCAGTAGTTGTGGCACGTGGGCTCAGTAGTTGTGGCTCGCGGGCTCTAGAGCACAGGCTCAGTAGTTGTGGCGCACGGGCTTAGTTGCTCCGCGGCATGTGGGATCTTCCCGGACCAGGGCTCGAACCCGTGTCCCCTGCATTGGCAGGCGGATTCTTAGCCACTGCACCACCAGGGAAGCCCCTAGTACTACTTCTTGATTTTTCAGCTTTAGCAACTGGCTATTGACTTCTGACTCTGGAAGATGAGAATTTAGCTCTAGGGTACCTCCGTCTCTGCTGCCACCACATGCAGACCCACTTTCAAGCCCCCTCGGTAGACAGTAACTTTAGATAATCGGTGTTTTTGCTACCTTGACCATGAAAATGTTATCAGTTGACGCATCAACACAGTATATTATTCGTTAAAAACACTTTTCTTCCTGGAAAAGCTTTTGGTTTTCCTTAGAGCCCCTACTTTGGTTTAAGGGACTATAGATTTCTCACTAATCTAAACACAAAGTCTTCCCAGCTTTGTTAATCTCCTCTCGATACATTCAAATCCATTTACTATTCTATCAGTTTCTGGAGGGTCCCTTTCACTCTCACTTCTGCTAGTTTCCCATAACCTGTGTCTTCTTTTTCCTTGGTTTACTCCCTTCATTTTGGAAACATATTCATTGGTAGTTTCCTGAAAGAGCTGTTTGGAAATCACTTTTTTTCTCACTTCTGAAAATGCCTTTATGGTCCAGAATTTGAAATTATTCACTTCCGAACTGCTGACTCACGTCCAATGTTAATATGATGTCCAATGCCATTTCGACTCTGGAACCGTTGTATAAAACCTGTTTTTATTTACGTATTTAGTTTATTAATGCCCTCTCTGGAAGTTGGTAGGATCTTCTTTTTGCGCCAGTGTTCTGAAATTTCACATCCAAGGGCTTGGTGAAGTTTACTTTCATTCATGGATCTGAGCATTAGGTGGACCCTTTCCTATCTGAGAACTGTCCTGGGATTCAGGGGGAATTTCCTTCACTTGTCTTTTCTCTTTAGAATTCCTATTATTTGGGTATTAATCTAACCATGTCCTCGAATTTCCCATCTTTTCGATCTTATTTTGCATTTCTCTGTGTTCTTGTACTTTCTGGGATACATCCTTAAATTTACGTCCCAGCTTTGTCATATTCAATTTGCGAGTTCTTTCCTGTTTGCTTCTTTAAAAGGGGTGGGGGGTGTTTTCATTTCAAAAATGCAGTATTTTCAGTTATCTTTTTTTTTGAAGTTTTCTTCTCGTTGTATAGGCTGTTTCTTCTAAGGAGATTTTCACTTTTCTCTCTCTCTCTGTCTCTCTCTGTCTCTCTCTCTCTCCCCCCATTCACCTGTGTGCATGTATGTGTGTGCGTGTTCTTCATATTCAAGGCTTTCCCCAAGTGTCTGGTGATTCTCGGCTGACCACTCCTTGTTAAGCATGGGGCCCTAAAAAGCTCTTGACTGTGGTTTGCTGACTGCAGCCTTCACCATGAGATGACTCATTTGGCCCATCTCACTGGGGATCTCCAATTCCTTAAACTGGTGAGATTCCTACAAAAAAGACTCTTCTAAACTCTGACTAGAAGGTTCCCGAGCCTGGCTGACTGTGCTCTGGGAAATGACTTGAGGTTTCAACGTTCATTATGTCAACTTGCACTAAATCCGTTTTCAGAGAAGTACCTCCACCCTCAACTGTACTTAATGCCTGGTATTCCTGAGACCCTCTGCTTTATCCTCACCAGAGAATCAACTCTATCCTTCTCTCTGGGTGTGTGAGGGGCAGTCGTGCGGCTAAGTCAGGTAGGGAGCAGATCTGGAAGCCTGACAGCTTCCTAACGAAACGCCAACCAATCTTCCTGTTTCGAGCCCCACCGTCACCTCTGCTTCCAGAGTTATCTCTTGCTGCCAATCCCCAGGGCTGCTGGAAGCAAATCTGGTTGCTTTTTGGTTCTCCTGAGTGCCAGCTGAGGATTCCATTTTCTGCGCTCACTAAGTCAGTTACTGCCCACCCATTTGTTCCCTGGCTTCCCTATCTTTGTTGCCGATTTTTCTTCTCTCCTTTATCCTTGAGGGTTTACCCTTTAAAATGTCATTTGAGCAGATGTGCAGGAGGAGCAGAGGTAAATGTGTGTGTCCAAGTTGCCATTTTAAACTAGAAGTCTTGAAGATAGGTAGTCATACTGTTTACTCCCCTGAAGAAAATCTAGGCCACCTGGATTTACAGGTAAGTGATGCTAAAGGGATCCTGGTTGTCTGTGCTGGGTGTCTCTTCCTGGGGTGCATTTTCAGTGAAGAAAGAACACTGGGCTGGGGGTTGGAATAAAGGGATTCATCACAGCTCAGATTCCTACTCATTGTTATCCTTGGTCTCATCTGCAGTCTCAAGGTAATAACCACCAACCAGACACACGTTCAGAGTTCTAAATGGGATCAAATGGGATAATGACGCGTGAAAGCGCTTCAAAAAGCATAAAGTACTACAGAAACGCAGGCTTTGCTATTCCTTAAAACCTCACTTTCATCTCCTGAAATTCAACCTAACATTCTCTTGGCCTGTCTTCAGGGGAGAGAGGTTTGTCTCCAATAATCTTATAAATCACCCTTTTGCTGTTCCAAAGAATATCTTTTAGTCACACAGACGTACGACATGGCACAGTGTTTCTCACTCTACAAACACTGTCCAACCAGTTGCCAAAGACACCTGGGCTCCACATCCCCCCAGACAAACATCCAAGGTTGTGTTACCTAAAAGAGGGGAGTGAAACAGGACTCTTCCTGGGGGTCCGCTCCACAGTGGGCCTGTCTCCAGCTGAGCTATATATACATCCATCTTGACTAAGGTCAGAAATACAGGAAAAAGAGTGGTTAAACAGAGCCAAACAATAGGTATATTATAGCCATTTGAAAAGAGTGAGGTGGCAGCTTTGTATGCGGTGCCACGAACAGATACCCACTATTAAGTAATAAAAACAACATGCAGACCCATGAGAACAATTCCATCCCTGTAATAAAACAACAAAACCGTATATATACGCATATATAGGTATGTATGTAGCCACATATCTATTTAATTATAGCTACATACCATATATACATAGAAAAGATCTGGTTGCATTCTCACCAAACCACTCGTGGTGGTCACTTCTGGGGAATGGGATTGGGGATGGGGATGGACTTCCACTTTTTACTTCGTACACTCTCAACCGTTTAATGCTTACCATAACATGCCTATATTATCTCTAATCATAAAAAGAAAAGATTAAACATAAGAGAGTAAAAAAGAAAACAGAAGAATAGTAAAGGTAGCAAGAAGTGAGGGAAAGACCAGAAGAAGCTAAGAAAGAGGCCAGGGTTGGCAGGAGTTGGGGCAGGTCGCCTGCTTCTGCTAGAGACACACAACAGGTGTCCCTCCTCCCAGCTGGTAACCACAGAAGGATCCCCTTCAGGCCATGACAACCACCTGCCCATCTGTGCAAGCTCCACTACCAACTTAAGGGGAAGGAAAACTCATTTTTTAAAAACCGTGTCATTAGCAGTGAAACGCACATACCTTGAGTGTGCAGTTCAGTGACTTTAAAAAAATGCATATACCCAGGTAACCCACAAGGGGAATTTATTTTTAACACAATCTCCTAGCTCTATGCAGATGCGTGGACCTGCAGGGGATGGGCTCACTCACCCCTGGTCAAATGCAGGAGTGGATCACTGTCCCAACCCTAAGAGCTTGTGATGGGTCGGGGGTTGTTGCTGGGTGTGGGATTCCTACCCCACCCACCTCACTAATGCCCAGCCAGCACCTTCCTGGTGGTGCTACGGAGTCTTCTCTCTGAGTTCCCCAGAAACTTTCTCATTCTGTAGACTCCTAATATGGGTGTCTCCTGGCTCAGGAACTCACAAGTCTCTTGGCAATGAACAGGATAACCCTAGACCACACATGCAATCAGTCTGGCAAGGATGTACTGAGCTGAAAAGATCCTTGGAGGCAGACCAGCTCTCTCAAATAAGCCAGCTACCACTGGCAATTTCCCCTTTCCAAATGGAAGCTCTTAGCTCCTGTGACTCATTGGAACAGGGGGCTATTTTACAGGCGTTGACAGTACCTGCATATAATCGCTCTGGGCTAGCATAATAATCACAATAGCTCACATTTACTGAGTGCTTGCTATAGTCAAGCATTATATTCTAAGCAATTTACATGATTTATCTTTACAACAACACCATGAGATAGGTCTGATCATTATCGCCACTTTGTAGATGACAAACTCAGGCAGAGATATGAGTGACTTGCCCAAGGTCACGGAATCAGTGAGTGATAGTGTCAAGACTGGAACCCTGCAGGGCTATGCTTCCTCTCATTGGGAAGGACGGCAGAACCAGGGTTGAAAGTGTCACTCCCTGTCTTCTCGGTTAGAGCCTTCTCTGCCAGACTCTGTGGCCTCTGTCTAATCCATAAAACAGTCAGGTCCATTGTTCTTCTAAAAAGGTAAATATACAGTCACCTCCAGGTATTGCTAGGGCCACACAGGGTCTCTTAGCTCTGTCTAGACACAAAACCAACAGAGCATAATGCAGAACAGTGTTTTATAGCCGGAGGTTTTCTTTGTATCTTGTTGTTTCTTCTTGGAGGAGGTGGCTGATAAATCAGTCTTCACGGGTGCAGTGGAATGTGTGTTTGGAATGTGTGTTTTCGACTTGCAGGAGCAGAGCGAAGGGCAAGCAGTAATGCGGCAAAGGGAGGCATCATTCAGAATTCGTGGCAACTGCACCTCAAGAGGCCAATTCATCCGTTTTCAGGGATAATGAAAACGAGAGTGGCAGAGCCCGGGTACTGACTGTCCACCCAATTTTCAATGATGGAAACTGGAGTACTCACTCCAGTTCACATCTATCAGTCTCTGCGGTGAACACAAGCCCTCTTGTGCCACTGCATGAGTCACCCTGCGTGTTCCCTCTAGGGGCACACGGTGATCGGACAGGGACGATTAGCCCAAGTTCATCTCAGCAGCTGTGCTCCCTACTCCCTGAATTCCTAGAGACTAAAGATTCTCAACCTGATGGCATCCCATTGACCTCCTTCTAAAAGCATGGTTCGATTGTATTATTGCATTAAAGGAACCGTTGTGTTTGAGCCTTGGGCCATCTCATTTGAGATATCTGGAGATACCCTAGGGAGAATAAAAGTGAAAGTTTTGGGCAAAGGCAAGTGAAGCAAGAAGTAGAGCTTTTTATTCTATCACTGCTAGTGTGAACTAAAGTGGACAGAAGCATGGTTCTTAAACTCTAGCCTAGAGACTGCCAGTTCTGGGAATATGGTGGGCTATCTCCTCCAACCAACTTTCCCACTGGAAAAAATAACTTACAAGGCTGGAATAAAATATTTTTTTAAAAAAATCCTAGTATCATTGAAGACATGATAAAGAGTAAAAGGTAAGCATCTGGAAAACTAAAATAACTTTTTTTCCCAAGAGCAATGGTGATCTGGAACAACTTGGGCTGTTGCCAACAACTGAAGTCAGGATTTGGGGCTCCTCTTAGGGTAAGAATGAACCAGAGGTAAACCTCTTCCCCTTTGCTGAGGGGACTTCAGGGAAGGTTATCTTTGCAACAGGTGCAACAAGGGAGATGCGGAGGAATTTATCGCCGTGGGTGGCCCTCTCATGGATTGTGTACCTTGAGTTTGCATTACGTAGATGGTCTAGGGAACTTCATAAACGTGGTTTGGAATGTTATTGAACTGTATTCCTCCCAGGCACCTAGCAGAAGCCAAGCTAAATCTCTCTGAAGAAAGGCATCTCATACCCCTTAATGAATCCCCACAAATAATTTTTCAGATACAGTGAACAGTATGCAGCCCCAAATACCAAGTACTTGAAGAACCAAGGCACCATGAATAGACCAGTAGAAACAATGGACGTCAGAAACAGACACAAAGACTTCAGATATTAAAATGATCAGACCAGATCATAAAGGCGCTTACTATGTTTAAAGAAATAAAAGCTTGAATATATCCATCTGCAGGGAATAGTAAGCTATTAAAAAATGACCAAATACATTTGAACAAAGAACCAATAGAACATCTAGAAGTAAAGCACACTGTAACTAAAATGTAAAACTCAATGGACCACTTTAACAGTACACAGGTGAAAAGATAATAAATGAACTGAGAAATGGCTCAGGAGGAACCGTTCAGAACACAGCAGAGACATACAAAAAGATGGAAAATACGGACAAGAGGCTAACAGACTTAGAGTGAGGTGGTCTAAAGGAAGTTCAAACTATGGCGCAATAGCATCACCTTTGGAGCTTGTTAAAACATAGAAGCTGGGGTCCTCTCCCATTATTTTTATTCTTCAATACTAGGCTGGGTCCCAGGAATACACAGTACTAGGTGTGGAGGCCACCCATACTTTAAGAAGTATTGGAACGGTTACTTCTGGATGGCAGACTTCCGAAGTTATTTTTTTTCCTTTTTTCCAAACTAGATTAAGTTTTTCATCTCTCACTGACTGTACCCTTCCCACTCAGAACAGTTGGGCAAAATACGTAATGTTCCTCTGTGGATTATGGTAAATGTGCTTTATTTTAATTCAATTGGGGTTTAGACAGGAAAATCAAAACATGTTTTGAAATCCAGTAATTCTGTATTTCCAAAGCAAGTGACATTTAAAATTTTTTACAAATTTAGTGTGTGTGAATTTATCATCTTTGCTTTCATTGGGGTTTAGTAAAAGTACATGTTGCTTGTCTTTTACTCACTCCAGCCTGTGAAAAGCATCTCTCAAAAGTTAGCTAACCACCACTGTGTGTCCGGCTCACTTAACTTCTCTGCGTCTCACCTTCCCCACCTGTAACATGGGCATCCCACCATCTATATCCCCAGCAACATGCACGAAACGATCAGCACAGGGCCTGGCACACAGTTAGAGCTCAAACACTGGAAGCCATGATTAATAAATGATACATCCATTTCTTGAACTGTAGCCCTAACCTTTCAGACTCCTTGTTTTCTCTCCAAATTTCTTGTGCTTCTTCAAAGACAGCCACTTCTTGGCACCACTGTCTTAGCCTGGCTCTTTTGCCTAATTGCTTAATATCAGGCTCAACAAACATATGTCTAACAAATATTAAATGTCTAACACATATTAAAAGCTGGCATTATGAAACTGAGACACATGGACCCTGGTAATTCCCGGCATGCCTTCCCAAAGATGCAGAAAATGCCAGATGAAAGCCTCATGGCTTGTCATCACGTTCTTGCCTTCAGAATGGTGTCCTGCACAGTCAGGGGTCTGCAAGAGCCTCGACAGGGCACTGAAGGGGACTGGCAACTTTCCACTGGGAGCAAGGCTCGCAGGAGTGCAAATGCACTGATAAACAGCAGAACTTGGCAAGACTGGAACCCACTCTTTGTCTTCTTAACAGAGGGCAGGCTGTGGTGGACGTGAATAGGGGAGCAAAAATAATGTTGAGATGAATCTGGGCCACCAAATTCTGAGGTCACTCAAGGCCATTACCCTGCTTCCTACATTTCCCCACTTACTTCCTTTTGCCTCTTTCAACATTTTCTTCCATCTTCCAGCTCTGAAACCCACAAACTTGCACACCTCTTCGTGATCAGCGTTATACAGTTTCAAACCTCATTTATTCTCTCTGGAAAGGACTGCATCACAAGCAACAACTTCATACGTGGGACATAATTCCAGCCCAGGGACCATTACCAAGCCAGAGGCATGGGGAGCCACCTCCTGCTTAAAGCTGGTCAATTTCTCTTCCTTAGTTCTCCTCCTCATGGTGACGATTCGTTCCCAGCTATTTCCATGGGTCCTGTCTAGATAACCCGCTCCTTTCTGTGACCTGCAGGCTCAGATCAAAGTCTCAGGGCCAAAGGCAGGGAAGGCAAGATAAGATGTTAACTAACAGCTAAGGTCAGTCAGTCTGACTTTTTATTTCTAATGTTTTGGGTCAACTGTGAACTAAGAATGTGTGTGTGTTTGTATGAGACAGAGAGAGGGAGGGAGGGAGGGAGGGAAGGAGGGGGAGAGGAACGCAGGCAGGCAAAACTGACTCCCATCCCCCCCACCCCTTCTCAGGAGAGAAGGAAAGCTGTAATTGGAAAAATAGAGCAGTCTGTTGAAACAGGCCACATTTAATTAGCCCATTTTAATTCAATTTAGGTACAGTCAACACAAAACAGCTCACATCCAACCCCATAGCGGGAGATGCTAGAGAAGTTTCAGAAGGGTCCTTCACAAAAGCCTGGACCACTTGCTCCCAGGACGGTGATTAAGAGCTGAGGCTTTTGAGTCTGAAGACCTACCATGAACTCCTGCCCTCACCAGCCTCCTGGTCTTAGGAAAGTTACTCTACCTGATTCCATTTCCTCATCCGTAATATTCAGGCAATAAATAAATAAGAGGGTGACTGTGAGGTGATGCTTTTCAAGCACTTAATTAGCCTAGGGCCTGCTCTGAAGGACATGTAGAAAAATGTTGCCTGCAAAACAACAGCAAAAATTCAACAATAATTATCCCAGGGGAGCACGGGTATTGAGGAAAACTTATTTTTCCACTTGAGTCCTATATTCTTAAAAAGTTAATGTTGGGTCACAGGTGGTGTTGTTTCCAGTCAGTCCCAGAGATCAGCTACCTGAACTAAGGCCGCGCTTAACCTCAAGAGGTGGCATGTCTCCAGCTGAGTTCCTGATCGTTCCTCTTGCAATGCGACCCCATTTCTTTTTTTTTTTTTTTGCGGTATGCGGGCCTCTCACTGTTGTGGCCTCTCCCGTTGCGGAGCACAGGCTCCGGACGCACAGGCTCAGCGGCCATGGCTCACGGGCCCAGCCGCTCTGCGGCATGTGGCATGTGGCATCTTCCCGGACCGGGGCACGAACCCGTGTTCCCTGCATCGGCAGGCGGACTCTCAACCACTGCGCCACCAGGGAAGCCCTACGACCCCCATTTCTGTTCTCGGTGCCTCTATCCTTCCATATCCTCAGGCCAGCGCCTTGGCATCATCCTTGACTTTTTTCTCACATTCCACATCAAATCCATAAACAATTCCAATGGACTCCACTTTCAGGACATAGCCCCTTCCCATCCAACTGCTTCTCACCACCTCCACTGTTACCACCTGGTACCAGCTGCCATCATGTCGTCTGGATTACTGCAGTAGCTTCCGCCCTGCTGCTTCTCCATGTGCACCACTGCCGCCTACAGTCTACTTTCAACACAGCAGCCAAGGAGGTAACGCTGGAAACAAGAGCCCGATCACATCACTCCCCTACTCAAAACCCTCCGCTGGCTCCATCTCACCTGGAGTAGAAGTCAAAGTCCTTTCTATGCCTCACAAGTCTTCACCATCTGGTTCCGGCCTCCTCTCCCTCCGCCGCCCCTCACAGGGCTCCCTGCATGGCCTCCTACTTATTTATCATGTTTCTAGTCTGTTTAGAATATAAACCCCTTGAGGACAGGGATTTCTGCTCAATTTGTTCACTGCTGTATGTTCAGGGTCTGGCAGGGCAGATACTCTGTACATGTTGAAGAAATGACACCAACAGAAAGATATTCTAGGAAAAGGAGCACTGAAGTTGTGTCCTTGGCAACTCAGGTCCACTGGGCCACAAGCAGCAGAAAGCGGTGAAAATATAGACAAATCCCGGGAGAGAACAGCTGCTGGCTTATGATGGAAGGGACCTCCAAATAATGCCTCAGACGAGGACACTGAGAGTGAACCGAGGCTGGTAAGAACGACCTGCCTCTGGGATGCAGGATCGGATGTGACACTCTGTGAAGGAAACCGACAGTCTCAGTGTCTTCTCTGATCTAAGCATTGGGCCGACCATTTTACACCTGTTGTTTTATTTAAACCGCACCCCCCCTCCCAGTAGCCTAAAGAAGCAAGTATTATGATAATAGCCCATTTTACAGTTAGGGAGGTTGACCAGGTCTGCACAGCTAGGAAACTGCAGAACTGGATTCAAACTCACTTCCATATCATCCACTGCACCAACAGCTCCCAAGAGGTCTTTTAGCAGCAACAAACTTCCGAGATACCTATTAAAATGACAAGCTCTACCCTTTGATTCAGAATCTGCAGGGATGCAGCCCAAGCATCTGTGCTGAGTGAATGCCCTGGGATTCCCTTCTCAGCCAGGGCACGCTGCCTGCCTGCCTCAGCATCATTCAAGTCACAGAAAGAATTAAGCTACAAACAGATAGAACTTGCCCTGCTGAGTGTTCAGTGCAGTTCACATTTAAGGACGGCTTATGATAGTTAAGGCAGATGTTCGTACTTCAGGTGACATGGCACTCTTTTACTTCTCTTGATCTCAAGAGGCTTATAATCAAATAGGTGGAAAAATAAAAGGAAACAAAAGTCAGGAATATAAGTGCTCCAACGTACGTGTTGGAAAAGCAGTATGAATTAAATGCTATGGATGTTCAAAGGCAGGACGATGGTCTCCGGCTTAGAAGTGAGAAGCGTGCACGATTCATCAGGTAGGTGGGACGTGAGGTGGGTCTTGAAGGATGGAAGCAATTTTAGCAAGTGGAGATGGAGACAGAATATTCCGTGTGAAGAAAAGAACCACTGGCCAGTGGAAGATGGGGAATGGCAAGGTCCGTCTGGGGAATGATAAACAATCCAGTTTTGCTGGGGCACAGGGTTAAGTGTGAAGAAGTCCATTAGAATTGAAGCTCTGAATGCCGGCATGAGGAGATTACTCTTGATCTAAAAGGCAAAGCGGTGGTGAGGGTGGAGGGTGGTCTTTGGAAGGCGTTTGAATGGGAGAGTTAATACTGGAGGTAAGACTGCGGATAACAGATCTGACACTGACTGCAGGATGGATGGACCTGATGGAGAGTGAGGAGGTGGGAAGACCAGTTGGCATGTGAACCACGGAAGGCAAAGAAAGGCGACCATTTATAGAAGGAGAGGGTCCTCAACAGTGCAGAGGGAGGGGCAGAGCAAAGTGAGATCCTGAGGTGGAAAAGCAGTTGAAGGAACTCACACTGGGTGGGCTTCATCTTCTCCGTAAAGTGGGAAGCACGAGCTTCGGCAAGATGGCGCTGGAGGTTGAGAATGAGGATGGTTTAACACTGTGGTAGTAGATGGACCTCCAACCCATAGGAGATCAATAAGAAGGATCTGCTTCAGCCCAATACTAGTACTAGTACTAGTAAGGGTCTAGCCGATGCTGGGTAACAATAGCTTTCACTAACCCAAGCCAGTACTTAGAAGACCCTTCCTGAGTAGTCAAAACGCAGAGTAAGTCATACCATGGGAACAGAATTACTCACGATGTGCCAGTCTTTACAGCTACCCTACCACCTTAATATCCACACTCTTTCAAAAGCATCATTTTCAAGCTCAAAGAATGATGGGGCTTGTGTTCTGTCTGAAGTCTGCCTTGAGGCAGTCCAAAGGGACATCTTAATTTGCTGAATTAAATAGTCGAGAAATCACAGTGTCTAGGAGTTTGGTTTCTCCTTGCTATCTACCACTGTTATGAGGAACTCAACTTTTTCAGGGTAATTTTGTTTCCTCACCACTGATTTTGGTTGATACCTCCTGGCTAAAGTCAAATTCACTGGTTTCAGATTTCAGCTCTAACACACACACACACACACACACACAACTGTTGCTAAAAAGTGAAATGAGTGATATTTACATCTTTGTATTCCTTGTGGAGGCTACCCTGTTGATCACAACTGACATTTACTTAAACGTTCCCTAGCAGAAAAATACCTCCCGATTCTATCTCCTTCTAAAATGCCAACAAATGTGCCTGAGGCAGGGGGGAAAACAGCACCCAGAATAATATCATCTCTCCGTTCCCTCCAACCACGTTGCTTTGTTAATATTATAATTTAATGATTTCTTTGGTTCTTGACAGCTCACATTGTTAGTCTAACCCTCACCCAGGATCGATTCCCCTCCTGTTAAAAATAAGCATCGGTGAGGCACCAAAAATTGCCTACTTAAGCTTACTGCTATGCTGGGAGTTTATATCATGTACATTAAATCTGGACAGCATTTAGGCTAAAGCAATCTTAACTTTATGATCTTGTTAGTTTTTAAAACGAATGTTAATGAAATATGCATTACTTATGGCAAATGGCAATCCCAGTGGGGGGACATTCTTATTAGTATAATTTGTTCAAAGAAAAGCAAATTTAACTCCTCTTCGTCTGTCACCCAGCTGGCCTGCAACCTGAGGCAGAGGGAGAAGAGAGTAGAAGAGACAGATGAGCATTTCCAGGCCAGCTTGCGAGTCGGGGAAAGAAGAGTCCTGACCAATTCATTCCCAGCCACAGTAGCTCTGAACCTCTCTTCATGATGAAACACTTCAGTTCGTGCCCTTTCCAGGCTCTGGGTCCATCTTTCAAGGTAGCAGATTACCAGAAAAGTCAAGCATTTGTGATGCTGTTCTTAGGCTTGTCATTGGCCTGTTACTTAGGATGCTGTACTCGTTTCCCAGGGCTGCCAGGACAAATGACCCCAAGTGGGGTGGCTTAAAGAGCAGACATTAAAGCTCCAGGAAGGAATCCTTCCTTGACTCTTCTTAGCTTCTGGTGATTGCTGGCAATCTTTGGCGTGCCTTGGGCTGTAGATGTATCACTCAGGTCTCTGCCTCTGTCTTCACATGGTCCTGTACGTCTGTGTCCAAACTGCCTTCTTCTTATAGGGACACCAGTCATATTGGATTTGGGGCCCACCATAATCTAATATGACCTCACTGTGATGGTCAGTTTTATGCATCAGTTTGGCTAGGCTAGGCACATAGCTTTGAGCCAAACTCTAATCTAGATGTTGCTGTGAAGGTATCTCTTTAGATGTAATTAACATTTAAATCAGAAGACGTTGAGTAAAGCAGATTACCCTTCATAATGTGGGCGGGCCTCATTTAATCAGTTGAAGGCCTTAAGAGAAGAGACTGACGTTCAACAAGGAAGAAGGAATTCTGCTTCCAGATGGCTTCAGACTCAATACTGCAATATCAGCTCTTCCCTGGGTCTCCAGCCTGTGGGCCTGCCCTGCAGATGTGGTCTTGCCAGTGCTCACAAACAAGTGAACTTATTCCTTAAAGTCAATTAATCAATCCCTTTCTTTCTCTCTCAAAATATAGACAGATAGATAGGTAAATATTGGTTCTGTGTCTCTGGAGAACCCTGACTAATACACTCGTCTTAACTTGACTGCATCTGCAAAGTCTCTACTTCCAGAGAAGGTCACATCTATGAGTCCTGGGTGGACATGAATTTCAGGGAAACACTTCAACCCAGTAAAGATATGTAGACTAGGGCCTCACTATTCAAAGCGTAGAGCTTGGGTCAGTGGCAATGGTATCTCCTAGGAGCTTGGTAGAAATGCAGTCTCTCCTACCCAATCCCCATTCACTGGACCTAGTGATTCAGAATCTCGACTTCCACAGTTCTCCAGAGGATTCGTATGCACATTACAGTTTGAGAAGCTCTGGGCTAGAAGATTGTGTTTCCAGCCATTACGGTATTTATAATAAAAGGTTTGGAGTCTAGACATTGTAAAAGTCAGACAACCTTAAAGTAAAGGGTCAGGGGAGAGGCACTAAGAAAGAGAGTAGAGGTAGCAGGGAATCTTGAAATAGGTCATGTCTCATTAAGATGCACCTTACCAATAGCTGAGACTAGATAAAATATTTGTCAAACAAGTAGACAAAAGAATAAATGAATAAAGTGGGCTCTTTAAGATAAAGAGGTTTGCTAATAAACCAGCTTCTATTTACAAGGAAAGCCCTTAGGCAAAAGGGACAAAAATTTCATTACCACCATCCGGAGCCCAGATCACCTTTCCCCCTTCTTGTGTCATCGAGAGGCCTGCTAAGGCGATATGAAGGCTTGGGTACGTTGTCTCATTCTAATACTGAAGTCTTGCTCTAGGCTCCCACCGTAACTCACGTTGACATGGAGAAATGTTTCATCTTCAGATCCATATGTATGAATTTTTAATGAACCGTGTCAAAGAAATCAAGTACTTCCCCCTCCAACCCCGACTCGGAGGAACCAGATTTTGCCCTTCTGACAAACAACTATAAATCATGTTCAGCAGGGAAGGGGAGCAGGAAGTAGGGGCCGCTGCACACGGATTAGCCAGTTAATTTCCCTCTGCCAGACCTTCCCCTGAGCTGTCACAGGATGGAGAGAGGAGGGAAGGGGGAGGGAGGGAGGGAGGGGGGAAGGAGGAATGAAGATAGGGCTGGAAATAGTAGACACTCAATAGTTACTGACTGTAAACGGTAGGCACTCAATGGTATGTCAGAAAAATTAAAATTCACGTAAGGTTGTTTATTGCCTGAAAACTGGGTGGCCATCCCCATCAACAGAAACTCTGGAGTATAAATTCCCTGCTCCTGTGGTTTGCTCATACATTTCTTCATGTCAGATGACTTAAAAGGGCGGAAGGAGAAAAGATGAAAGTTTTGAAAAAGCAGAAGGAAAATAAATTATTTCCTTTTTCAAGAGCACTTTTCCTAGAATTTCCATGAACTATAGAAAACACAGCAGGATCTTCTCAAATAAAGCCTCAATCAACACTTAAAAGGAAGCTGCTACATTAAAGCCAAATAGATTGCATTTCTTGCCTAGCAATGCAGGAATGATTTTTTTTTTTTTTTTTTTTTGCAGTACACGGGCCTCTCACTGTTGTGGCCTCTCCCGTTGCGGAGCACAGGCTCCAGACGCACAGGCTCAGCGGCCATGGCTCACGGACCCAGCCACTCTGCGGCACGTGGGATCTTCCCGGACCGGGGCACGAACCCGCGTCCCCTGCATCGGCAGGCGGACTCTCAACCACTGCGCCACCAGGGAATCCCCAGGAATGATTTTTAAAAAATTATAATATCCTATGTTGGCAAGGATGTGGTAAAAAAGTTCCGTCCAATTGCTTGTGGGTGTGTAAAAAGAGACAATCCATTTGGAAAACAATTTAGTAATTTACGGGCAATGAGCCCTAAAAGTGTTCATACTTGGTATAAATCCTACGGAAATCTATCCTGAGGAAGTAATCCAAACTATGAAGCAAAGCTTTATAGCCCATTACTATAGCCTATTACTACTTTGTCTATAATAATTCAATGGTAAAACCTAAATGTTCACCACTAGGCGTGTGGCTGAGTAAAATACGGTGTATCCACGGGATAGAACATAACGCAATCATTAAGAATGTTTATTAGGAGTTTATAACGACATGGAAAAATACTTATCAATACCAGTGGGGAAGAAGTCGGATGCAAGACTGAATAATACCATCGTCGGAAGACCAAAAAGCCTCCATTTTATAGGCACAGAAAAAAAAATATGGAAGGAAATACACCAATTGCTAATAATCATTATTTATGGATGGAGAATGTATGGGTGAATTTTTCCCTCCTCTCTATTTTCCAAATGTTCTTTAACAAGTGTGTGTACCTTTACAATGAACACATGATTTTATCGTGTTTTTGAAAATCAAGTCAGTTATCTAAGATTTTAAAAGATGCCCCCTTCAACCAACAATAATAATTCAGTCATACCTAATTCAAGGTGAGACATATTTGTAAATACCAAATTTTTGAATCTGACATCCAGATCTGGGGCAGAGAAAAATGTGACCTGCGGCCTGCTTGCAAAGCATCTATATCTGTCTAAAATACTGCACTTAAGAAGTTAACTAAGAGTCAGGGCTGCCAGCTTTCAACTACTAGACTCCAGATGAGGCAAACAGCTGTCCTAGACACTCCATTTGCCGAAGTTCATTCACTGGAAGGAGATCCACCGTGCAGCACTGGAGAACAGATGCACGGATGGACAGGAGTAAATGAGATTGGACATTTCTCCTTGCCAGAGAGCATCTCCAATCACAGCACCCTCCCTTCATGGCAGATCTGTGCACTTGAAAGCTATCATCTCCAGTTTTCTGACTCTGCTTGAAGGTTTTGGAAGCAAGCCATCTGTTTCTGGAATGAGAAGCAATCTAAGGCCATATGCAGGGTGCAGGGGTGCAGGAACAATTTCATTTGAGCGATGAGCTTATGGATATATTTTCTAAGTACCTGAATCTTGTTCAATTTTAAATAAAGCAACACTTGGGTGACCTAAATAGCAGCAGCAGCAGTAGCAGCGCGGCAGAGCAGGACACAGAACCGGGCCTCTTGGGATGGGCCAGCCCAGTGGACCCCGAGCTTCACCTAAAGCATCTTTACAATTTTAATTGTCTGGGAAGCTTGTATGAGAAGTGTGTGGACCGTGCATGGCCGAGGTCCCCGAGACTTGGTTGAAACCTAGAGATCACGGAGGACAGTGGGAGGAATGGCACTGACTTCCTCTCTTCTCCCTAGAAGCTCTCGGGCTCTGTTCTCGTAACCCATTCAGGCAGGACAGGGATGAAAGTAGCGAAAAGTGAAGCCATTCAGCACTAATGACAAAGTGAAAAAGGGAGCAAAATCTGGGTACCCCATTCAGTGCTCTAAACCAGTAGACTCCAAACATTTTTATTAATATATTTTTAACATATCCCCCCAATATAGACATATAGTGATTTTTTATTATATATACGATCCTCCGTCAATCCATATATCAAATATAAAGCTTTTCTTTTTCTTTAAGGTAAAAAATATTGACTTGAACCCTAAAGCGTTCACCTTGCACACATCCCTCTTTGGAAAAGTGTTCTAAATACTGAAGTGGGTTGTCAGATGGTGTGGCAGCCATGGGGTCAGCCAGAGGGGCAGGAAGTAACGGTTTCCTGCCTTTACTCTCTTGTTGAGGGAAGGGATACTTAAAAGCCACGCCCCCCGCCCTGCATCTTGTCGGTAGGTCTCTTATACCAGCACTCTCCAAAATCCATTTTTCCACCCTGGTCACTGTATTATATCTAGTTACAAGTAAGGCCAAACTTCATTATGTGGAGCCCATAAGTTAATTCAAAACAGGCTGGGCTATAACACACTTCTGTGCAGTGTATTCAGGAGAAACGGTCTGCTGAATAACTAGAGTGGAGAAAGCAGGAGGGGAATGTTTAATTGCTGGAAGGGAATAGATTCTTTTCAGGCTCCATTTACATCCAGGCAATCCATCTACCAATTACAAGCAAGTTCTTATCCAGACATTAAAGCAGGCAACTGCCCATGTTGGAGACCAACCAAAACTGCTTATCTTCAACCTTCCGTAATTCCAGACCTTTTCCCGATCCACCCTGGCTTCCTGCCTAATGCATCTGCGTTGCTGTTTCTGCCCTCTGTTTTAGCTCCTAGATTACCCTGATATCAGACACCCATGCAGACACATGCGGGCAAGGCGGCGAGCAGATCTCTGTTTTAACTACCTGGGGAGGAAGATGCCGTTTGGCCTCTTGGGTCCATATTTGTCCCTTTGAATGTCACGACTAATAAGCCCCCTGGAAAGGATCCAGTTCTAGTGACAAACCTGTTTTATTCCTCACATTTGAAATATTCCACAAGGGGAAACTGTCATGAAAAGGGAATAGGGGGAAGCGGCAACGTTAGCCAACACTTTAAAAAAAGGGAGACTCCATACCCAATTGTAGATTCCCATTGCAAATCAGGCATTCACTGGGCCCACCACCAGCCAAGCTGAGGACCCCGGCTAATTAAGTAGTCTCAGTGGGATGTTGTAGACTTAAGGGCCATTGCTTGGCTCCTGGCTGAAGGCCTTCTGGCTGAGGTTCGATTCATTCTGCACGCAATGTCTAGCTCATCAAAGCTAATTCAAGGAACAGAGCCACACCTGACCGGGCCTCCCCTCCTTCACCTGCATGCACAGCCCAGGGCGCCCGCACTCACGTGTCATTTCTCTGCATTCACATTCTGTCTGGGTTCTCCCTTCACACTCAACAAGTCTATCTCAGGCTGTAAATAAGGAGGCGAAGGACAGGGCGGCATGCCAAGGAAGGGCTCCTTCTCACACGTGGTGCACAGCAACAGAAACCATTTTCCTAGTGTGATCTGAAGAAACTCAAGGAAGATCGGATGTGCTGTCATTTCTCCCTTGAGAATCCCGCCAGTGGGAGGTGATTGATATTCCAATGCTTCAAAAACGCAGCTTTCTAAAAATGCAGATTAAACTTTCAAAAATAGCTTTGATGCGCCTCCAATACTCTTTCTTCTCCAGGCCCGCCGCCCCGCATGGCTTAAAAATACCATGCCAGGAATTTATATTTGGTGCAAATTTGCTTAGCACACCAAGGCTAAATGCAGCTCTACACCAATCTTGTTTCCAAAACCACTTACTTGTAAACGTATGAAACTATCATGAAGATTTACAGTTTCCGCTTAGCTCTTTCATTGCTGCTTCTCAGAGATCTCTTGGGAGGGTGGTGGTTATTTTTGGATGTTTCTAAGTTTGTGGACTGCACGACTCTTGATGGATGTTAATTCATTCTCAGAGAGCCTCACGTTAGCTCGGTTACATGGTTCGTCCATTTAAACATTCCATAAGCACCTAGGAAGCAGTAAGCATGTGGGGCATACAGAATTCATTAAGGCATGGGTTTCTCGGTCATCTTAAGAGTTATGAGATGTGTTGCCACAGGGGCCAAATTTACTGGCCAAGTCAAACCTCCCTGGTCTGGAGCCCAGGTTGTGTATGTCTGCAAGTGCATCTGTGCTAGCCCTTTCACAAGAGGGCTAATTATTATTCCTGGATTGGAAATGGAGCTGGCCTCTGAGGACTGTTATAGACTATCCATCCATCCCCAAAGGAATCCTTAGAAGGTGGCCTCCACAAGGGCAGGGATTTTCACCTGTTTTTTTGTTTGCTTGTTTTTCTATCTATAAATACATCTACGTATTGGTGGTCTCTCCGCCATAGGTAGAAGTTCACAACCCACCTTGCTTGCAGGGGCTCAGAGGCCAAAGCTCGATTTCCATTTGCAATAAAACCACCCTGAATGTCTATTCTGTCAACTAGAAAATGGGGCACTAGGATCTGCTTCCCAGGACCCCTGGGAGGAGCCAGTGGGGTAACGTATGAAGGCTACTTTACTCACAGGGCCTGACACCCAGAAAGATCCTGCCCTCTCTCCTAGTGGAAAGAGAAATCAGACGTGGGAGCCCTCACTGGGTAGAAATGGAGAGACCAGCACCTTTCCAGGTTAAAGATTCAGCTTCCATAGGGCTCTTACCGAGTCACTGTACAACTTTGAGCAGGTCATGAGTGCATTTTCGGTCCCTATTTCTTCTATGTGAAAATAATTTTTAAACTGAAAACCAATATAAAAGGTAAGCTATGACTATAAAGGGGATCAGACGACATTATTTTATTCCAATATCCTCACCTTAGACAAGGAAAGTTTCTGGGCTTGACCAATGGGATAAAAATATTATAAAATTCACCTCTGAGATCCTAGTTAAAAGTAAGGTAAAGTCCCAGAAATTTTTCTTTTTTCTGCAAGGCTAAATATAGGTTAAGAGGGAAAAAAGAACTGCTGGGATATGCGTTCATATATCTTATAATTAAATATTTCAAGGAGGACTTGGCTCAACTGGCATCACTTCATGGAAACACACTCCCCAGCAGCCTTATCTCCTCTGGCTGGAAAATCACACTGGCTTTTGGTGAGTATGATTTTCCTCCAGGTTTCGGTGGGCAAAGGGCCTGGAGGCTGGCCTACACAAAGAACGCAGTGGTCTGAAGAACAAAGATGGGTGGCTTGCAATATTCCCCACAAAGCAGCAAGTTGGAATTTTATCATTTTTCGTTTCACCAGAATGTTCGTTCACCACACAGATTCAGGTTGACGCTTTGTGTCTCAGGCAAGAAAAGGGAGGGGGAGAAAGATGCTTTTATTTGTGTCAGACCGCTGCTTATCTGCCTCAGTCACAGCCACTAAAGCAATGGATTTATAAATTCTCCCGCAGTGGTCTTATCAACCATGAGCAACCTGCAGCAACGTGGGCCCGAGCATTTCATGGGCGTCCGAACAAAGACCCTACAGCCGGGTGGTGCTGATGAGATGCTGGGCACCTAATGAATGGAAGATTTGGGCTTGGGGTAGAAGGAGAGGAAGCCAGACGGCCCCCTAATTAGCCCTGGGCCCCTGGGGTGAGGGTGGGTTCTCCTGTGGGCACCTTGTCACCTTGATGCTGGTCCCCTGATCTCTCCTTTATCCCGGGGATGTTCGCCCTCTACCACCATCCCCATCTCCTGGTCTCACTGTTCTTCCTCATTTCTGTTCTTACCCAAGTGGAGGCTCAGCCTTTCCCTTAATTTACTCAATTCAAGTTAGTCACAGTCAGAGGCTGTACTTTTTAATCACATACTCATTGATGTATTCATTCAACAAAGTCTTGAGTGAGCAGCCATCCTGTATCAGCAACTTCTCCAGCTGTTTGGGATACATTAATCAACAATGAAAAACTCCTGTGGAACTCAGGAGTTAGCAGAGGGAGGAAGACAGTAAATATAACAAATAAATTATAAAGTATATTGTTTGTTGAGAGGTAATAAGCATGGTGGTAAAAACCAAACCACAACCAAAACACTCCAGAACGTGGGAAGTGGAATGAAGAGGGAGCAGGGGCGGGATGGGGGATGCATCGCGGTTTTAAAGAGGGAAGCCAGGGGGCGACTTATTGAGAAGGTGACACCTGATAAAGAACTGAAGCTAGACCTTTGGATATCTAGAAGAGCTTGTCCTCAGTGGAAGGAAGAATAAGTGCAAAGATCCTGGGGTCAGGAACAGCAGGGGGCAGCAACATTCCCGGAAATGGTCTAGCTGAGGCGGCTCTCAGAACGCACGTGCCGAGGTCCTCCTCGTAGAATACCCTACTGCAGCAATTTTTTTTTTTTTTTTTTTTGCCATACGCGGGCCACTCACTGTTGTGGCCTTTCCCATTGCGGAGCACAGGCTCCGGACGCGCAGGCTCAGCGGCCATGGCTCACAGGCCCAGCCCCTCCGCGACATGTGGGATCTTCGCGGACCGGGGCACGAACCCGTGTCCCCTGCATCAGCAGGCGGACTCTCAACCACTGCGCCACCAGGCAAGCCCGCGGCAATTTTTTAAACAACAGATTTCCACCAAATATTAAGTAGACCTCACACAGTGGGTCAGGGCTGACATAAAACTAACAGAAGGAAATAGGATCTACTAAACCCATTAGTGTGCTACATACAGAATACATTCCTATAGATGTATAGAATAGAATACATATAGAATATAGAATACATTCCTATCTGTATACATGATTGTGATATAAAAAGTATTTCTTACTGTGGGTTGCTGTCCAAATAGTTTGAGAGCATAACTGAGGCACTTTTCTGTACAGCAGAAATTAACACAAAATAGTAAACCAACTATCCTTCAATCAAAATAACTTAAAAAAATAGTTTGAAAGCTACTGGCCCATAGGCTACCTTCTATTAAGCCCCAACCTGCCGCCTTGTGGCTGTGTCTTCTGTCCCCAGCACCTGGGAGCATCTCCCTTGAGAAATCCAGACCCCTTACAACGCAGGCTCAGAAAACGAAGAGCAGAAATATGAAGACATTTCCTCACCCACCAGATGTTACCTGTCTCGGGAATGAATGAAATAGAGGCTATTTTCTCTAAAGACTGACACCCAGCTTCCTGGCCACAGAGTGGGTCCTTACCCAACGGCCCCGATGGGTCATGCTCCATTAGATTTTAAGACCCACAGAGACACGCACAACAAATTTTGGGGGGGTCTCTCCTTCCTTATCATGACCCCCACTCGACAGAGTGGAGCCCAATTCGTGGGCAGCCTGCTGGGAAACATGGCTGAACCAATGTTCATCTGTTCTCCTGGCTCAGCAGGGACTTTAAAAAATGATGACTTAATAAAAAGAAATTTTAAAAATCAACAAAAGCACTACACCGCTCACAGGCTGTAATGTGGGAAACTCTGCAGTCAACTCCCCGAATTTTTTCTTTTCTGACAAAACCAAGTCTGTCGGGCAGCCCCCAGAGATCTCGCTTTATCTGGGCAACTCATTTCTAGTTTTTGCAACAGACCCTCCATTAAGCAGGAAATTATGAATGTTCCCATTTAAAGGCATGAGGGGGCAGAAGTGGGGAGCAGGGTCCTATTGATGGCTTTGGGGGTGTGGGAGACTCTGTCAAAATCTGGAGACCCCATCAGCCCCTTAGAGTATCACCAAGAGCATTCTGAACAAGGCCCTCTCTTTCCAGAAGGAGACCAACAGGTTGCCCTTAATAGACTTTATAAATTGCTGCTTCTACTCCAGGCTGAAAATTACAGCCCTTGCGCTTTGTTTCCCATCCTCCTCGCTAGAGTTACTCAGAGTCCCTGAGGAGATTTGTACTAACAACAGCATCATTAACAAAATCCCGAATACACTTTGTGTGGAAAAAAATATTTGCAGCTTTTCGACCAGATCCAAACAGGCTGTGACTGACACACATGCTGTCCTACATGGATTCACACTTTCCTTTTCTTTTTTTAAACACGATAAAAAAATTACCAACGTGATTTTTGTTGCCTTCCGAAGACATTACAAATTAAACAGCTCTGAAACGTTATCGTGCTGAAGATGATGAATGCTGACCTTCCACCTTTGTCATCCTCCACTAGTCATGTGGGTGGCCCGAGCAGGGGGGCGGCTGGCAGAAGAATGAGTCACTGTTTCCAAGTAGTGCCACATCAGAGTGTGAGTTGAGACTGTGCTCCTCACTTAACCTCCCCTCAAGAGGAAGCTTCGTCTGGGTAAACAAACAAAACCCAATCTGTGTTTATTTAAAGATGCTGGGTCTTTTTAAAGATGGTAGGAAAGTTGCTGTTTACTTCAATGAGGTGGAATTGCCTTGGGAAGACCCGACTTCTTCTGCTAACGATGACAAATGGGTGGTGTGGTTCCAAGTGGCCCTGGACCACCTGCTTCATGTTTTGCCAAGACACCTGGCCCTGCCCATGGTCCTGCTGGGCAGAGCTGGCTGTAGGAGCCAACCCGGAGCCTGCAGTGACAGTGTAGATATACAAGCTGCTCCTAAGTTGGTGTCACCCCATTATTATAGAGATTATTATTATAGAGATAATTAACCACTTCTGATTCAATCTTGAAGCCCCAATTAAGACGCAACCTACTGGAGTTCTCCGTTATCCCTTCAAATGCTTCGCGTTCGATGAGGTTTTACAATCTCCACTCAGTCTGTTTTCCTGGATTAAAGCCAAGGCTTTCTGACCCTCGCAAGGGCCTTTCTGACCCTCGCAAGGCCCCACCCCAGACCAGCAGAGTCAGTCTCTGGGGATGGCCCTGGCATCAATATTGTGAAGAAAGCTCCCTGGGTGATTCTAATATGCAACCAGGAATGAAATGGCTAAAGAGATGGAGAGCCAGAAAAATGACTTATCTAGTAATGCATTTTCCCAGCTCAATGCTCTCTCCTCCACAGAATCTTGCAGGTGGCCTCCTGGCTACTGTGGCAGGTTTAGCACCTTGAAGCCAGGAAGAAGGCAGGCCCAGGACTGCTGAGGGCCCAGACGAGACTTCGATAGAGGATTTCGCAACAGGCATATCCCACTCCTCTATTGTCCACTGTAAACATTTTCCAATGTTCCTGAGCATCTACTATAAGCCAGATACCCCTGGAAATACAGGAGTGAACAAGAGGCCTCTTCCTTCCCCTAAAGTGATGGATATCAAAGGGATCAAAATATGCCACTCCAAAATATGCCACTTTGGCGTAAGGATTATTCTGAGCTGAAGTCAGGTGAGAAACAGAAGACACAGGAGGAGCTCTCTCCCTGCCCTCTACCTACCTAAAAGCAGGGCATCCATTTCCCTCTGTAAAGGTGGCTTAAGTGCCCCTTGTGAAGGTGCCTGCTGGTCTTATACCCGGAGGAGAATACCTTATTATCAGGGACAGAGGTGGCACTGAGATGAGTCTGCATAAGCACACCTTACTGAATAACCCTGCCTACCATTAGTTTCCCCATATACTTAACTTCCCACAATTTACCACCCCTAGGGGTCCAAACCCGTTTCCCACTGTCTAGTCACTTCTCCACAATTCATCACCCTTTGTTAAAATGGTATGTAAGCCCTCAGGTCTAACCACTTTTTTGGGTTTTCATTTCTTTTCCATGAATTCCCTGTGGACATAAAATTAAAAATATTAACATCAGTAAAATTTTTTCTGTTACCTTGTCTTTTGTCAGTTTAATTTGCAGGCCCCTGCAAATAACCTAAGAGCATTGTCTTCCCCTACAGACAACTATGCTCTGAAACTGTGCTAAGTACTTTGCATTCTCTCGTGCTCTCATTTAATCCTTATCACCAATCTGTGAGGTATTAGTAAGCCCACTTTACAGAGGAAGAAACTGAGGCTCAGAAACATTAAGCAATTGCCCAAGGTCACAAAGCTAGGAAGTGATGCCAGTCTGACTCTTTCTAAACCTCAGAACCAGACTGGGGAGAAAACAGGCAGCAAAAACGAACCGGAGGGCAGAGGCAGAAGTCAACCTAGCTACTACTTAAGCGAGCTGTCTCAAAGCAAAGTTTTTACTTACAGTTCTTTAAACAAAAGAGGAAGAAAATAAAATAATTTAGAATCCTTAATGACGTTTTGAGGCATAGTTTCAAAGGCCCTGAATAAAGACTAAATGTCACCAGAAGGACACAGGGCAGAGTGGCTGAATCACACGCAGACAGTGGCAAGAGCATGCCGGAAAAAGAACCACTTGACAGCATGCTCTCTGGATTGCTAACAACATCTGAAAATCCTTCTAGATCAGCAGATTTCCTAGACAGCTGAGATCCACTCTGAGGAGCCCTTCAGCCACTAATTAATTCCTGATCAGTGAGAAGCCCAATGATGGCAAATAAGCCAGCCCGAACCTGGAAGAGCTGTTGGTCTGAGGTCAAGGCCGTCTCCTTCCTAGCAGAGTTCAAAGTAAGGGGAAGGTGAGAGGATGAAGAATGCTGAAATGGAGAAAAAGAGGTGTAGGTCCAAGGAAGGGGAAAAGAAGGGAGAGAAAGAAGCACACAAACGGACAGACTGAGCCTGATGGTGAGATGGGCACTTCAGAGAAAGACTGGGGCCAGGGGGCAGCTGCTGAGAGTGAGCTGGTTAACTATCCCTAATGGAAAAATTTGCCCCGAGCCATTAGGATGGACATGGACATCCCTCTGTGTCTTAGCTCGAGCTGCTATAATAAAGTACCATAGACCAGATGGCTTATTAACAACAGAAATTTATTTATAAGCTAGTTCTGGAGGCTGGAAGTCCAAAATCAGGGTGCCATGTGGTCAGGTTCTGGTGAGGGGCCTCTTCGGGGCTGGCCTGTAGACTGCCGATTTCTCCTTGTATCTTCACGTGGCAGAAAAGACAGCAAGCTAGCTCTCTGGCCTGTTCTTACAAGGGCTCTAATCCCATTCATGGGGGCTCCACCCTCATGACCTAATTACGTCTGAAAGGACCCACCACCTGATAGCACCACACTGGGATTAGGTTTCAACCTATGAATTTGCGGGAGGGACACAAACAATCAATCCTTAACAGTCTGACACAGGCTTCAGGAAAACTAACAGAGACATGGAGCAGATTCCCTACTAAGTTACCTGGCTGAGCGCAGCCACAGTGTCCAGAATGGGTTTGCACGGGAGGGGAAAGGTGGTATGAAAAGGGGAAAAGAATGGATTCTTTGGTCAATTAAGTTCGGGACACACTAGGTAGACACTGTTACACAGGTTTCTTCTTTGCAGTAAGATTTCTCCTTATGTCTTATGGGATTTCTATGAGCGGGATGGTGTCTCCCAAATTCACAAGACCACAGGTAGAGCTGCTTGTAGATGTGTGATTCCAAGGGCAGTGCCTTAGGAAAGCTACTTGGGTTCACAAGGAATCGATGGGACCCAAGGGCCCCTTGACTGTGCCATGTGGGGTCTGGTCCCCTCGTGGACACTAGAGGTGTCACCATCTCCCCACTTGGCAATGCTGGTGGTGGTGGCAGAATGGGCACCTTCTTCGCAGTTAAGTCTGCCTGGTGCTTATATGTGACTTTCAGTGGGTGTGATATTCTCAGAGATCAAAATTGGGATTCTGTGTACTGACTGACACTCTGGAAGAATGTCAGAGATGTAAGGGAACATTCTGGATAACTCACTGCTTACAGAAGAGGAACAGCCAAGGTCTCAGGGGCAACTCAGTGGCTGAGATGAAATGAGAACCCAGGGTCCCTGACCCTCAGGGTCTGAGCTCCCTCCACTCCTCTGGCGGCCCTCCCACCTGGTCTCCTGCTGAAAGTGCAACTCCAACCTGTGTTTAAAAATGCAGGAGGAGCTGTGTCCTTGGGCTGGGGGGAGGCAGTAAATTCCGCCTTCCCGTGGCTGGCCTGCCTCTTTTTGGCCTATGATGACGCTTTCACATTATTTATCCTGTAAGGGAAACATTAACAAACAAGCAAGCGAGAGGAACTCCCTACGGCACGGAGTGCAAGTGGTCGCCCACCACTGGAGCAAATAAATATGCAAATGGCTGTGGCTCTCCCCTCTCCTTTGTTCAAGAAGCAGAAAAAAAAAAAACAGCATAAAGGGAGCATTTGGGAAATGGGTCACTGGGACTGTGACGTGGGGATGTTCTACTTAGCCATTCCAAGTGAGAGTCTTGCTAATTAGGTCATGTACTTGATAACTGGGTCTATATTTACAACAACTTTACCGACTGATCCAGAAACAGATAAACCAAGGTCATCCAGAGAGAAGTCTCAGTGCCCCGGGTAGCAAGAAGGGGCCGGCTCTTAAGTCTGGGTAGATGAGCCAGCCAGGCAGGAGGTCTGGGTAAAGTGGAGATACTCCTCTCCATCCCCCACCCCCAGCCCGGGGGTGTTCAATTAAAGGTTCTCTTAACAGCACCCAGATGTCAGCTAGCGGTCAGGCAGAAACTTCATGAAACTTACTCACTTCACTTGACAATAACCTCTGGTTCCTCCCGGACCGTGTGCTTCCTGCAGTAAGGTAAGGTGGCATTTATCCAGTCGTGGAGCATGAATTCAACAACTATTTACTGTGGACCAGCTACCTGCGAGAGACCCCATTCTCAGAAGCAGGGGTGCATCATGGACAACACAGCTCTGCACTCGTGGAGCCACACTGGTCAGGCATCTCCCCTACGCCAGGCATCTCGCTGAATCCTCCAGGGTCAATATCCCCTTTGTCGGGGACCCTGAGGTTCAGAGCAGAGAAATGGCTTGCACAAACACACACTAAACGGCAGAGTCAGGACGGGAACCCAGGTAAACAGGACCCCAAAGTCCTTAAGCTGTGCAACCTGGCAGCCCTGCCATCTACATGTAGTGAGGGTTCCATAAACAGTGGTGCTATTATTGTCAGTGGTGTTGCTGTGTGGTGAACACCCTAAGAGAATTAACAGTTGTCTGAGCCGTAAGGGAATTCAGAAGGCGTTCCCAGATGTGATTATGGCTCACCAAAGGAGGCATCTGAATGAGAATTTGAACTGGAAATCTTTTGCCTGGCTGAGAGCAGGGAGGCATTCCAGGAAGAGAGAAACGTGTGAGTGAAAGGTGTTTAATCAAGAAGTGCATACAGGCAATGGTGAACAGAACCTTCGATGTGGAGTAAGAAGCTTGGCTTTATGCTGCTGGGACTTTAAGACAGCTGGGACTAGGTTTGGAGTAAAATGGATTGGAGGGAGGGAGGATGAGGGGCAGGAAGCCTCATTAGCAGGAAGCTATGTGAAGGCATGATGTAAAGAAGCCCAGAATTAGGGCACAGGCGTTCAGCTGCAACAATGGATGCCTCATTCATTCAGCAAATAATGTTCCTGGGCCAGGGATGGGTGGTATCCAAGACAGACACGGCCACTAGGAGGCGACACCGCTCTTTCCTAGAGGATGCAACACCACACACCCAGGTAAATGACACCTCCCTGTAGCCTGATGGTAACTTCAAGAAAGCTGTGGCTGGGGATGGAAAAGGATCCCCCCCCTACTCCTTCCGCCTCACCCTACCCCATCGCCCACCACTTCCCTGGGCCTTACGTACAGAAAAGTGATGCTGTAAGAATGAAGCAGGGCTTTACCTTCTCACTCAGCAATGCGGAGGACACGTGGAAACAGGTGCAGAGCCTCAAGGAGGTTGTCCCTGCCCCTGGCAAGGACTGCACTTGCCTCCACACTCCCGCCCCAAGGAGGTTCGGGTTCGGTGCTGTGTGCCCTCCCCCACCCCCCATCACTGACTCCAGGCAATGGTTTGCTTCCCGATTCCTGAGATGAACGAGGCAGGATGGTGGGGTGCTGTGAGGCATGGACCCCTGACCACCAGCACAGAAGCAGACAGGAGGCTCCGTTTTTAACAAGAAGTGAAAAGGAGCAGGGCTCAGGCTCAAACTCCCTTCCGTCCTCATCTCTCACCAGCTGGCAGACACTGCTGTGCAAGGTCAGCGTCTCAGCCAAAGACGGTGGTGTCTCTTGAATCATCTGTCTTTCTAGAGCCTTCCAAATTGGGATATTTTGTCCTTTCCTTTTGATGGACTACATGCTGCTACCTTCTTTCCGTTTTCCCTCTTGCTTTCTGCCAACTGAATTTTATCCAAGATAGTGTCTGCATTTGCTTCCCTCTATTCCTTCACAGATTCGAGGTGGCAGATTTCAACTCCTTCCTTACCTTCTGAAGACAGGCCCTTGATATTTCATGTCTTCTCCCCACCCAGTCCTACGTGCCTGCTGGTCCCCTAGAATCCAGCAGAAAGGTCTCCTTCCCTGGGCCCCCAAATGGAGTTACACACTTTATGTGCCTCCTTGGGACTCAACAGAACTCACCAGTTGGCCTTGAGTCTGTTGCTCTTCTTAGATCCTGAGCTTCTTGAAGGCCCAGATCTTATTTCCCTTTACAATCCCAGTGCACAACATGGGGGCCGGTTCAGAGGGGGTACCAACAATGTTAGCTACAGGGAGGGATGGATGGATGGATGAAGGGATAAATGAGGGTCCATTTCGCACTTCATTTGCCCTTTCTAGAGCTTCTACCACCACAGTCTACCACAAAAGCTTCCAGGCAAAATGTTATTTCAATGCATTACCAACATTTTCTGCCTATCCGAGCCAGGGGAGCACATTCTTCACAGGGTTGGTGATCTGTGGAGGGAGAAGACAACTGAATTCTCCATGTCCCTCAGAACTTCTAAGATATGGTTTGGGAGTCTTCCTGGGACGGAGCAGCCCTGGCTCAGGTCCCCAGCTGCTGCATGTGCCCAAAAGGGTCACCAAGACCGAGAGTCCAAGACAGCAGAAACCCCAAGACGACCCTTTCTCCTTCCTGTTCTTGGCCATCCCTCAGACCCCCAACTAAATTCCAACCCCCGATTCCACGTGCTGCTCCGCACAACTGCTCTCAGACCGATCCTTTCCCTTCTGATCCCACTGGTAAACATAGCTGTCAGAATAATTTCCCCAAAGCAGGCAGTGAGAGGAGAACAATAAAGGCAGCAATGTCCCAGTGAGGGAACAGAAAAGCTGGATCTGCCACTAAATGAACCGAGACGCCCGTCCCCACCCCCCAACCAGAGTCACCATAGGAATTCAGAAAGAACTTCTCCGGAGTGCATCAGGAGGGTGGGCCGAGCTTCCACAGACATTTCATTTCTGCTTCTGAGCCCCTGAAATGACTGGGAGATGTTAAAACACGAACAACACAGGGGTGAAAAGCAAGGAAAGCGTCATCCCTGGAACCCCACTGCATAGTTTTCTTTTTGCTTTTCTGTATTTTCTAAAATCCCTATATGTACCATTTATGGAATAAGAAAAAAGAAGCAGTAAAAACTCTTGACGGGAAAAAGGAAAAGAAATAAAAGAACAGGTACTACAGACTCAAACTGGTAGCTCGCTCCTGCAACACGGTAGGGCACATGGACAGCCAGGTACAGCTTTGCATTGACTAAGAGGTCAGAATCACAGGAGCCTGGCATGAAGTAAACTGCCATGTTAAACAAATGATACCATCACCATATGATGGGATATTCTGAAACACTTACTGTTTTAGGAACTTTTAACAATTTGAGAAAAGGCACATGGTACTACGTGCAGTGGGTTGAACTGTGTTCCCCACAAAAGATGCGTCCAAGTCCTAAGCCTTGGTACCTGTGAATATCACCTTATTTGGAAACAGGGTCTTTGCAGACGTAATTGAGTTAAGGATCTTTAGATGACCCTAAATCCAAGGAGTAAAGAGAGGGAGATCTGAGACACAGAGGCACACAGGGGAGAAGATGAAGATGGAAGTAAAGATTAAAGTGACGCCCCAGGAGCCAAGAAATGCCAAGGCTTGCTGGAAGCCACCAGAAGCTAGAACAGAGGCATGGAATGGATTCTTCAGAGCCTCCAGTAGGAGCCAACACCTTGACTTTGGACATCTGTCCTCCAGAACTGTGAGGGAATAAATTTCTGCTGTTTGAAGCCACCAAGTCTGTGGTCATTTATGGCAGCCCTAGGAAACTAATGTACAGTGATACGCAGAAGCAGCTTATAGAACTATTTACAGGATGGTTTCGGTTATGTAAAACAGATGGACGATGAGTGTGTATTCTTCTGATAAAGAACGAAAAAGTTATTAAAAATGCACAGGGCTTCCCTGGTGGCGCAGTGGTTGAGAGTCCGCCTGCCGATGCAGGGGACACGGGTTCGTGCCCCGGTCCGGAAATATCCCACATGCCGCGGGGCGGCTGGGCCCCTGAGCCATGGCTGCTGAGCCTGCGCGTCCGGAGTCTGTGCTCCGCAATGGGAGAGGCCACAACAGTGAGAGGCCCGCGTACCGCAAAAAAAAAAAAAAAAAAAATGCACAAGCAACTTGCCATCTTACCAACGATATCAGCTAAGAGCCAAACCTTGCTCCCATGATACAGCTCTTATTCACCAGACGTTTGATCTTCAAAATAACTTGGGGAGGTGAGAGCGGGGGAACATTATTCCAGAAGGTGCAGCCGGTGGCTGAGTTTGAATAACTTGGGTCTCTGGGTGCTTCTCAGCAGCTCCAGTCGCGTCTGGCTATTTATTTAGTGCTAGGGCCTAAATTGCGTCCCTCCCATCCCCAAATTCATGTTCAAGTCCCAACCCCCAGCACTTCTAATACAGCCATACTTGAGGCAAGGTCTTTTAAAGAGGCGATTAAATGAACAGGAGGTCTTTAGGGGTGCGCCTAATCCAGTTCAACAGGTGTTCTCATAAGGGGAAATCCGGACACACAGAAAAAGAGACATCAGACACGTGCAGGTAGGCCCAGAGGAAAGACCATGTCAGGACACAGGGAGAAGCCACCATCTGCAAGCCAAGGAGAGAGGTCTCAGAAGAACCCTGACCTTGATCTTGGGCTGCTAGGCCCCAGAACTGAATGTGTAAGTTTCTGTTGTGAAGCCATGCAGTCTGGGTAATGTGTTACAGCAGCCCAAGCTAAGATGCTTAGGAAGGCTGGAAGGCAGAATCTTTATGCCGGTTTCTCCTCTTCCTGCGGTATCCTCCCTGGGCTGAAACAGGAAGCAGGGAAATATATAATTCCCAGCTACAGGTCTCTCCTGCCCAGTGAGGTTATTTCTGGGCTAGCAACAAAAGCCAAGACTTCGGGCAAATCTATCTTCTGCAGAAGGTCCGCCACGCCCGCTGGGCGGGTGGCATGGTCAAAGCCACATTCGCTAGACGTGCCAGCCTCTCCGGCTGCTCACCTAGAGCCGCAGGCCGCCAGTGTGAGTGGGGGAGGGGCGGGGGCAGGGGATGAAGGCTTGGGTTTCCCTTCGGGCCAGGGGTGCTTTGTGACTTTTAGACAGGGGAAGCAAGGCTGTAGGAAGCAGGGTATGGTGGCCGCGTCACTGGCTCTGGAAGGGAACTGGCTTCAGAGCCCGCTTCCAGTCCCTCCTGTGTGTCCCCACGCAACCTGCTTCCCCAGGCTGAGACTCAGTTTCCTCACTGTAAAGTGAAGCCAACGCCACCCAGCCCCACTGCGGGGGATGAATCTGCAATGTCAAGCACTTAGCATTGTGCCCACCACACAGGAGGTGCTTAATAAATGTCTCTTACGCGTATTAACGAAAAGGGTGCCCGAACTTGGCTCCCTTTTCAAAGGTACCTAAATCCCATCGGGTAGTTCTGTCTTTTTCCTCCTATGGTTACATGCTCCCGGGAGCGCCTGGGCTTTGGTGTGACTGCACAGTGTGGTAAAAGATTTTGAATATTCATTCCCAGCCTTTAAAAATCAAGAGCTTTCCCATAAAATTTCCAACCTCTGAGTCCTTCTGATAACCTGGAAGATGCAGCTATACAAAGCGCCCTCCTCTGTGGCAGTGCCTGGCTGGTGCTGGGCAGGGGTGCCCCCTTCATGGAGTGTGTGCCCTCTGGTGTGCATGGGGCTGACCTGAGCAGCTACCCCACTGCCACCTGCTGGGCTCTTGTGGATATCTGTACGCAGAGCTCAGGGAGGAGAGCGAAGGGGGCGGGGACCAGGCAGTGGGTTCAGCGGGAACCGTGGGTCAAGGAACTGAATCCTCATCAGCTTTGACTAATGGCTGTGTAACCAACGTTCAGTTCATGACGCGCCACATTTAAAGCGGGCAGGTGGACAGGTTGTACTATTAAGAATTCCATCTCAAAATTTCACCAGTAGCTACTACACCCAAGGTGATTCCAATCACAGCCAGACAACAGACTTGCAGAGCAGGCACAGACAGATGGATTTTCTCTGTCAACCTCTTCTGCAGCTCACTTAGCAAATCCAGCGGGGATGTCTGAATGAGGTCTAGACTGTAGTCTACCCTTCACCAGAGGAAAACCATCAGAGAGAGGCCACAGACAGGGAGTGGACCTCAGGGTGTCCCTGCACTCAGAGCGGCCCTGATGGAAGGCCAAGGCGGGGTTTTGGGCACCGTCTGCCCTCAAACCCCCCACATGCTGCGTGATGGCTTCCCCCAGGATGAAGAAGGGGTTAGGGGTTAGGAGCAAGCAATTGAGATGCCTTTTTATCAGAAAATGGAGCAAATTAGCCCCTGCACATCCTATCTCAGATTCAGGAAAAGGTCCCAATTGTATGGCGTAAAAAAAAATCACTGATGCTGCAGTTTCACAGAGCAGACCAATATTGCAGCTGAAATGAGAATTTATTGCCTTCAGAAATGCAGATGAGGCTACACTCTGATTCAGCCTGCCCCCCACCAGCAATTCTGCTGACTTCCCATGGCCCAGCTGACTCCAGCTGGCTACCTTTTCAGGTGAGGGCAGGAGTTCTCTGCAGAGCATGTCTGTCTCCTCCGTCGGGGGACACCCAGCTCGGTCCACGTGTTGTCATAGAAACCACTATATGAGCATCTTGCCCTTCATCTATATTGGTTAGCCAACATCCCTTCCTCCCGCTTACCTGTCTCCCTTTATTGACTGACTCCCTACCCCCGACCCCACCAAACTCCACTCTCCCTTGAATTCTGGGCGTGGTGTGCACCGCGGCCCAGCAAGTATGCAACGGAGTCTACTGGATCTGCTCCAGAGGATATGACTGTCGGGGAGATCAAACCCCAGACCCCAAGACAGCTGTCTCCGTTTTCCTGAAGGGAAGCATCCGCTCCCACATCCTCCCCAGCCTTCCAAGATGCACATAAAAATCCAATCCCTGTTTTCTTTTTACTTTTATCCCTGCTGTGTGCTCTGAGGAGGTCTTACAAAACAAACGAACATGAACTTCAAGGTACGAAGAGTGTAAATCACTGCAAATCCCCCCAGGCCTCCAAAAGCTACAAACGCTACTTAGCCAACGACCAAAGAAAAGCCCAAGAGGTGATTATTCTTATTAAATAAACACTACCTACTCTTCCCTTGCATCCTGGTTGACAGAGCATTTTCACATCTATTAATGCGATCCGATCCTCATGACAGCCCCACGCATGAGGCAGGGCTAGTAACATACAAATCTCCATTAAGGGTGGAGACTTTTAAAAAATTTATAGAAAAAGACTGAAAAAAAATTAGACACACATAAATTGGTATGGCCACTACAAAGAACAGTATAGAGGTTCCTTAAAATCTAAAAATAGAACGACCATATGACGCAGCAATCCCACTCCTAGGCATATACCTGGAGAAAACCATAATTCAAAAAGATACATGCACCCCGATGTTCACTGCAGCACTATTTACAATAGTCAGGACATGGAAGCAACATAAATGTCCATCAGCAGAGGACTGGACAAAGAATACATGGTACATACACATAATGGAATTTACTCAGCCATAAAAAAGAACAAAATAATAATATTTGCAGCAACATGGATGGACCTAGAGCTTGTCATATTGAGTGAAGTCAGTCAAACAGAGAAAGACAAATATCACATGATATCGCTTATATGTCGGATCTAAAAAAGGGTACAAATGAACTTATTTACAAAACAGAAGTAGAGTCACAGATGTAGAAAACAAACTTATGGTTAACAGGGGGTGAGGGGAGGAGGGATAAATTGGGAGATTGGGATTAACGTATACACACTACTATATATAAAATAGATAACTAATAAGGACCTACTGTATAGCACAGGGAATTCTACTCAGTACTCTGTAATGGCCTATATGGGAAAAGAATCTATTGATATAAAAGAGTGGATATATGTATATGTATAACTGATTCACTTTGCTGTACACCTGAAACTAACACAACATTGTAAATCTACTGTACTCCAATAAAAATTAAAAAAAAAATTACACACAGGGTGCTGGGTGGCCCCGGCTGGGGGGAGGGGCGAGGGGCTGTGTTCCCTTTTTTCCAACCTTCTTCAATGTTTCTGTTCCTCACCCAGATGCCTAAATCCCCCACCTGGAATACTTGGCTGCTGTGGAGAGGGGCGGAGTCAAGGTGGCATACTAGGAGGATGCGGAATTTGCGTCTCCTCACAACTAGGGCACTTACCAGGCACTGGTGGGGGACTGTGGACACCTAAGGGGATGGGAGGAACCCCCAGCAACCGGTTGTTTGAATTATAGTTTTATTTTTCCTAATATATTTTTTATCTTTCTGATTTTGTATTTTATTATTTGGTATTGTACTGCTCCTTTTTTTCTTTCTTCCTTTTTTTATTTTTTTATACCATGCTATGAAGCTTGCGGGATCTTGGTTCCCAGGCCAGAGGTCGGGCCCAAGCTCCTGTGGTGGGAGCTCCGAGTCCAAACCACTGGACTAAGAGATAACCTCAGACCCCAGGGAATATCAATCGGAGTGAGGTCTCCCGGAGGTCCTCATCTCAGCACCAAGACCCAGATCTATACAACTGCCTGCAAGCTCCAGTGCCGGACGTCTCAGGTCAAACAACCAGTAAGACAGGAATACAGCATCACCCACCAAAAAAAAAAAAAAAAAAAATGAAACGACAAAAAATATGCTACAGATGAAGGAACAAGGTAAAAACCTACAAGACCAAATAAATGAAGATGAAATAGGCAACCTACCTGAAAAAGAATTCAGAGTAATGATAGTAAAGATGATCCAAAATCTCAGAAACAGAATGGAGAAAATACAAGAAACATTTAACAAGGATCTACAAGAATAAAAGAGCAAACAAACAGCGATGAACAACACAATTACTGAAATTAAAAATACTCTAGAAGGAATCAATAATAGAATAACTGAGGCAGAAGAACGGATAAGTGAGCTGGAAGATAAAATGGTGGAAATAACTGCCAAGGAGCAGAATAAAAAAATAAAAGAATGAAAAGAATCAAGGACAGCCTCAGAGACCTCAGGGACAACATTAAATGCACCAACAACAGAATTATATGGGTCCCAGAAGAAGAGAAAAAGAAAAGGTCTGAGAAAATATTTGAAGAGATTATAGTTGAAAACTTCCCTAACATGGGAAAGGAAATAGTCAATCAACTCCAGGAGGCACAGAGAGTCCAATACAGGATAAACCCAAAGAGAAACACATTGAGCCACATATTAATCAAACTATCAAAAATTAAATACAAAGAAAAAATATTAAAAGCAGCAAGGGAAAGACAACAAATAACACACAAGGGAATCCCCATAAGGTTAACAGCTGATCTCTCAGCAGAAACTCTACAAGCCAGAAGGGAGTGGGAGGACATATTTAAAGTGATGAAAGGGAAAAACCTACAACCAAGATTACTCTACCCAGCAAGGATCTCATTCAGATTCAATGGAGAAATTAAAACCTTTACAGATAAGCAAAAGTTAAGAGAATTCAGCACCACCAAACCAGCTTTACAACAAATTCTAAAGGAAATTCTCTAGGCAGGAAACACAAGAGAAAGAAAAGACCTACAAAAACCAACCCAAAACAACTAAGAAAATGGTAATAGGAACACACATATCAATAATTACCTTAAATGCAAATGGATTAAATGCTCCCACCAAAAGACATAGACAGGCTGAATGGATACAAAACAAGACCTGTATGTATGCTGTCTACAAGAGACCCACTTCAGAGCTAGTAGACTTTAAAATAAAGACTGTTACAAGAGACAAAGAAGGACACTACATAATGATTAAGGGATCAACCCAAGAATAAGATATAACAATTGTAAATATTTATGCACCCAACATAGGAGCACCTCAATACATAAGGCAAATGCTAACAGTCATAAAAGGGGAAATCGACAGTAACACAATCATAGTAGGGGACTTTAACACCCCACTTTCACCAATGGACAGATCATCCAAAATGAAAATAGATAAGGAAACACAAGCTTTAAATGACACATTAAACAAGATGGACTTAATTGATATTTATAGGACATTCCATCCAAAAGCAATAGAATACACTTTCTTCTCAAGTGCTCGTGGAACATTCTCCAGGATAGACCATATCTTGGGTCACAAATCAAGCCTTGGTAAATTTAAGAAAATTGAAGTTGTATCAAGTATCTTTTCTGACCGCAACGCTATGAGACTAGATATAAATTACAGGAAAAAAAAACTGTAAAAAATACAACGCAGGGAGGCTAAACAATACACTACTAAATAAACAAGAGATCACTGAAGAAATCAAAGAGGAAATCAAAAAATACCTAGAGACAAATGACAATGAAAACACGATGACCCAAAACCTATGGGATACAGCAAAAGCAGTTCTAAGAGGGAAGTTTATATCAATACAATCCTACCTCAAGAAACAAGAAACATCTCAAATAAACAACCTAACATTACACCTAAAGCAATTAGAGAAAGAAGAACAAAAAACTCCAAAGTTAGCAGAAGGAAAGAAATCATAAAGATCAGATCAGAAATAAGTGAAAAAGAAATGAAGGAAACGATAGCAAAGATCAATAAAACTAAAAGCTGGTTCTTTGAGAAGATAAACAAAATTGATAAACCATTAGCCAGACTCATCAAGCAAAAGAGGGAGAAGACTCAAATCAATAGAATTAGAAAAGAAAAAGGAGAAGTAACAACTGACATTGCAGAAATACAAAGGATCATGAGAGATTACTACAAGCAACTCTATGCCAATAAAATGGGCAACCTGGAAGAAATGGACAAATTCTTAGAAAAGCACAACCTTCCAAAACTGAACCAGGAAGAAATAGAAAATATAAACAGACCAATCACAAGCACTGAAATTGAGACTATGATTAAAAATCTTCCAGCAGGGCTTCCCTGGTGGCGTAGTGGTTGAGAGTCCGCCTGCCGATGCAGGGGACACGGGTTCATGCCCCGGTCCGGGAGGATTCCACATGCCGCAGAGCGGCTGGGCCCGTGAGCCATGGCCGCTGAGCCTGCGCTCCGCGACGGGAGAGGCCACAACAGTGAGAGGCCCGTGTACCATTAAAAAAAAAAAAAAAAAAAAAAAAACTTTCAGAGAAAGCAAAGGTCTCCTTATCCAGCCCCTCTTGACTGCATGTCTTCCTGCCATCCACCCCACTGACTCTGGATAATCATTTTCTTGAGTTTGTTTGCAACTTTAAAGTCCATTTTTAAATACTTTCATATACATATTTGCATCTATAACCAATACGTAGTATTGGTTTGCATGTTTTTAAAGTATACACAAGTTGTATTATTACCATAATATCAATCAGATTTGCTCTTTTTAAAAACTCAAGTGCTGCATGGTATTCCAGCATATGATTCGTCTAATCTCCTACTGATGGACATTTAGATTGTTTGGAATTTTTTCATTATTAGCAACGATGACAAGAAATTCCTAATCACATCCTTCTATACACATGGCAAGATTTTCTCCAGTGTGAGGAGGGCCCCTTGCTGTTCTGATTTGCTTCGCTCTGTCTACTAAAACGGCTGAGCACCTCCTCCTAGGCTGCCAGTTCATCTGACTTCCCCTTTTAGAAGTGAGCTGCCCAGGTCAGTATTTGTTAAGAACAAACAAGCCACATTCAGAGGTAACAAACACAGCTGTCCAAGGCAAAGCAAATCACCCCGCTTCTGCTGCTTGCCACTACTGACCCTTCTTTTCATGGCTGCCACAGGGAATATTTACTTTTCCTTGGCGTGGCGCTTAGTCCAATGAGAGATATGTCGCTTTCCAGGGCATCCCCAAGGATGGCAGACTGACCCCAATCCTAACACAGCCTTCAGGGCCGCAGCACCAATAACCACCCAGCGCCCACCTCTACAATTAGAGGGCACGCTGGCGCTTCAGAGGTTGTCACCCGTTCTCTCCACACTAGCTCCTCCACACGTCCATCTGAAAGGGCACTCCCAGATCTCACTGTCATCTCCTAGAGGCAATTCAAACACTGGCCACAGAGGATCTCCTGACCCCCAGACAGGCAGAGATGCTGGCTGCCTTCTCACCGCCCGCCTGAACTGGCAGGGTGGGAAGGTTTAGTGGAAAGCGCACAGGCTTGCACTCATCAGCTGTGTGACTACAGGGATGTTACCTACCATCTCTGAGTCTCAGAAACCTTCCCAGTAAAGGTTTGCGTGGTTGTAAGAATCAAGAGAAAATATGCTACACGTGAAGGGATTGGAAAATACCAGGCACTCATTTCACGGTAACTGACGGCAAACCAAGAGGCCCTTGTTAAAAATCAATACATCAAACAAAGATCAGCTCTGTGCAGACACAGAGGTCAAGATGTGGTCCAGATCCTGGTTGGGGAGACACAATGAAGACAAACGCAGACCAAAGTCGGGATCATCCAGAATTAACCGCTGAATTCAGTGGGCTGGAAATGAAGTCTTCAGGGAGAACGTGGGATGTTAAGCTGGGTCTGGGCCCCACGGATACTTCAGGACATTTTTTTTTTTTTTTTTTTTTTTTTTGGCGGTACGTGGGCCTCTCACTGCTGTGGCCTCTCCCATTGTGGAGCACAGGCTCCGGATGCGCAGGCTCAGCGGCCATGGCTCACGGGCCCAGCCACTCCGCAGCACGCGGGATCCTCCCGCACCGGGGCACGAACCCGTGTGCCCTGCATCGGCAGGCGGACTCTCAAGCACTGCACCACCAGGGAAGCCCTGAGGACATTTTTAATTGTCACAACTTGAGGGTGGAGGTGCCACTGACATCCAGTGGTAGAGGTCAGGGATGCTGCTGAACACCCTACAATACACAGGACAGCTGTCCACGATGAGGAATTAGCCAGCTCAGAATGTCAAGTGCCCAGGTTGAGAAGCTCTGCGTTAGGTCATGGGAGAGAGAAGGGCACTCTTGGGCAGGTAACAGACGAGCGTGAGCGCAGCATCTTCCTGAGATTGTAAGGATGTGTATCTGGCTCAAGCCAAGGCCACAAGCTGGGGGATAATAGGTGGGAGTGGAGGGGGCAGGCAAGGTGTGCGAATAGGTAAAAATGGTCATAACTCTTACTAAAATAATAACCTGAGGTCAGAGGACAGCTGCCTGGACTCCCCAAAGCACAAGGCTGTGCTCTCCAGACAGACCCGACCCACAGAAGCAGACAAGGCTAAGTGGAAATACCATCCCGACCAAGGTCCCAAACCTTCCACCACCACGTGGCTGCTTTAGTGTCCAGCCGTCCCCCACCCCGCAAGGACCGCATGTTCTGACAGCTGCCATCTTCTGGACGACAGGCATTTTTCACATAAGATGTGTGATGGCAATCTGGCTGCCACATCTATCACCACAACGCAATTGTTAAGTAATAAGTCATTGGATTCCCATTTTTTATTAATCCTGAACAAATGTAACCGCCAATTACAAGCCTGTGATCTGCATGAGATAACAGGGGTTGCTATGAAGCTGAAATGAGTCCAGCCAAGAGCAAATAAATCGGGCAATCTGAATTCAGAATGAAAGCGTCACGTGGGCCACCTCCATGAATATGTTTATGGAAGCATAGGAATCTGAGGACCCCATTTCGGAACCTATGATGTGGTCCGATTGCTTCATGTACAGAAGATGAACCTGAGGTCTAGAGAAACTACTTAGAAAAATTAACATTGATCTAGGCCCGTGTCATGCGTCAGGCGCTGTGCTGAGCACTGGACATGATATCCCACTAATTCTCTCAGCCACCCAAGGAAGCAGGTGCTATTATCATCCTCATTTACTTGCCTTTCAGAAAGACTAAGAAAGTAAGAGCCAGGAGTTGAACCCAGGTCTCTGTGGTTCCAGAGCCCATGTGCTTGCCCATAAGGTGGTGGTGGTCCTCTACCGAGGGCAGCCAGCTGGCATCACTGCTGAACTTGAACCCAATGCCGTGACCTTCAGTCAAGTACTCAGCAGATGCTGCTCAAATGCAAGAGATTAAAGGATGACGGTGCAGCCCCCAAGTCATGTGGGACCTGGGAAATTCTACCCTCAAGAGGCAGTCTGGCTTTTTTTCCCCCAGTCTGAATGCTTTAAATATTGTCTAACCTTAAAAAATGATGAGCCCAGCTGAGCTAGACAGGCCAGTGAATACAGACAAAACAGTTACTCATCTCTGGAGCAAATAAGTATGTAAATGGTGGTTCTGCTTCCTTTGCCTTCGTCTGTGCAGCAGGTTAACAGCATTTTTCAAGAAGTTGTTTAGGATTATGCGGTGGAATGTTAATTTATCCATTCAAAATACAAGTCTTGCTAATTAGGTCATGATGGTACTCGTTTATCATCTGAATTTGGAGCACATACCGTATTGATCTACAATGTTGTCCGTGGGCACAAGGCACTTATTAATACGGGCTTAGCTTTGCCAAATGTTCTCACGAACCATAAACCCTCCCAGAAACCAATTTAAGGGATCTGGGCGGACTGCAGATGTAGGGCCTGCTGTGATGACGCTTCCACTGGGGCTGCTATAAAGGGATGCTCTGCCTTCGGAATCTTTCCCCCTGCTTTTGACCAGAGTCCCCAAATTGTAGAGCATATGCTAATTCTGGCAAGAGAAGTTACAGGTACAGTGAACTCTCGTGGTTATGTCATCAGACATCGGGAGGATAAACGCTGAACTTGTAGGTGTTGAAATGAGTCCTGTATTTTAGATGGTGTTCATGTGACCAAAGGGTCTAAGTGTTCTGGCTGCAGCGGCAGGGAAGAGCCCTTATTCATTTTCTTTCTCTCTCTCTCTCTCTCTCTCTCTCTCTCTCTCTCTCTCTCTCTCTCTCTCACACACACACACACACACACACACACACACACACACACACAGCATGAGAATGGTCCCATCACACATCTCTGTTCCCTGGTCAACCTCAGGTCAGGTCATTGGTCAGTGACAATCAAGGCTTAGCAGGGCTCAGCTCCATGGGACTCTTCCTAATGTTTATGCTGAATTCTGGCTCTTTTACTGGCTGTGTGGCTTTGGGTAACTTAGGTTACCCCTCTGTACACAAGTGGCCACGTCTGTGACACAGGGATAATGAGCCTGCTATGTTGCAAGGTTCTTATGAAGTCTACATAAGAGAGAGAGCATGGGAAATACCGAGTGCATAGTAGACACTCAAGGTTTCCTGCCTCCATTTAATCCTTCCAGAAATAGTCGGCTCGCTCACTGCAATACAACCACAAAGGCAAATTGCCACAGAGCGCAGGACTCAACGAGCACAGGTTCACAGGCACAGATGATGGCCTGTGTAATGGAAGGAACAGCTTATCCTGAGGGGATGATGTTGGAAGATCTTGGGAACCAGACTTTTGGCAGTGCCCATCCAGGCGTAACTCAAAGACACGATTCTGTGGTTGCGTACTTTCAGAAGATGCCAGCTACCACCTCCTCCACTTAGGGATTCCTAATGCACCCAAGTGCACCCAAGGCTTGAAACAGTCCCCAAACAAAGAAAACGGTTTAATTTGGTTTTACCCAGTGTTAACCCATACTTCTTAAATCACAGAACTTTTTTGGGGGGTGTTGGGAGATGGCATGAAAAAGTTTTCATTTTAGACACTCAGGGTAATGAAAAGACTCAGAATGAGAACAGAAGGCAGGAAGAGGAATGGAAGGTCAGAACTGTTGCCACCCTCTCAAGATTTAAGGGCCAGAAATGGCAACGGTCCCTGACCCACCCAGACTCTACCCAGGAAAGGACAAAAGCCGGCGATGAGTCTTTCATAGATCAGATGGCACGGAGCCAGAATGTGCAATCCAACTTTCCCCAGGTATTTCCCTGGACTTCTGGCTTCGACCGGAGTGAGCCGGTTACAGGAACAAGCCACAGCAAAACCTTGTGTTTAAATGATTTGCACAGACAAATGCAGAGGCTGCATCCCTGGGCTGAGTCAAAAGATGGAAGCCATGGGCATCCCAAGTGTCCATCAGACATCACCCTTATTTTACTGCATCTACAACAGGGAGGAAGAGAGAGAGGGAAGGGAGCGGGGAAAGAGGGAAAATCGAGGAGAAGGATGCCGAGAGAGTGGGGGACTGGGTCAGTGAAAGGGACCAGGTGAGCGGGGAGGAGAGGGAACCAGGGGCAGAGAGAACTGGAAAAAATAATTAGCGTTCCACCCCATTTAATACCGTTATGGTGCCGGGCAGCTAATACTCTCCGGGGCCCCCAGAATACCCGAAGCACCCACCACAAACTTGCCAAGTCCAAGCTATTCTTCCTGCTCTAGGTCAAATGACAGATTTTCCAGCCAGATGGGAGGTTCCAACCGCAACTGAATGAGCCCAAGAGGGACTGGATGGATGACTCCATTTCTCCATGAGAGTCAGGAGCAGATGCCCTGAGTCGCGGCTACCAGGGCAATTCCTACCATTCAGCTGAAAGCCTGGACTCACACTTGCAAAATCTAAACGGCTGCCCCCTCCATGATCTGAGAAGGGGACCCACAAGAGCCCCCTGAACAAAAAGATCTCATTTCCCACACTGCCATTAAGATAATACATAAAAGTCCCTTTCAGAGTCTCATACCTTTGGGATAAGAAATCAATTCCTCCAGACATGCAAATATTACAATCCCCATGGAGTGAAAATCTGTGATAGAGCAGCCTAAGACCTGATGGGTAAAACAGGATTAGGAGAACTCAGTTTTTACAAGGACCTATGAAAGGGCTTATTAATATTGTTAGTTCACCTAACTACAACACATGCTGTTTATCAAGGAGACAAGCAGTGACACTTTATACATCTAAACTGCAATAATGAGGGCTGTTAATGCATCATGATTTATGATCCCCTGCTTGCAGGAAATTTCGCAGGATCTCCCTCCTCACCGTTTCCATAAGATGCTGATATTATAATTTTGCATTGTAGGAGGTAACATGCAGACGAACATAATTTGTTTCCCAGCGTCTGGCCAGGCATGCAAATGTTTCATGTCCTGGTTTCATCACCATTCCTGTTATACTTCATGCAAAATTATCCAGGTTGATATGCATGTGTGTATGTGTGTATACACTTGAGTGTATGTTATATATATGCATGCATATATGTAAACACACAAAGACACATGTGTCCGTGTATGTGTGCATATACATATTGCATGTATGTGTGCATATGCGTGTAAAGAAATCTAAAATAGGGAAGGGGGTGATGAAGCCAACCTTCTCAGCTTTTAGTTCTAAAAGAGACATTTAAGAATCATGTCCCCTTGGAGCTGGACCATTCCATCCTTTAAACAGAAGACAGACTCAGCCCTCTCAGGTGACAGGGCAGATGTACCATCACAGCAGGAGGTGCCAGAAGCACGTGGATGGGAAGCTAAAGTAAGATTAACTTTCTGGACCAAAAGTAAAGAAAGTAACTTTTTTTTTTTTTGCGGTACTTGGGCCTCTCACTGTTGTGGCCTCTCCCGTTGCGGAGCAGCAGGCATCAGACACGCAGGTTCAGGGGCCATGGCTCACGGGCCCAGCCGCTCCGCGGCATGTGGGATCTTCCCGGACCGGGGCACGAACCCGTGTCCCCTGCATCGGCAGGCGGACTCTCAACCACTGCGCCACCAGGGAAGCCCACAAAGTAACTTTTTATTGGGCAAGGTGCTATCATAATCATTACCTGACGTATCCTTAAAAAAAAACCCCAACATACTCTAAAACTTATTCTTCCCCATATGGAGGAACCAGGTGTGGGAAGGACAATCGACTGCCTGCAGTCACGGGGCAGGTGAGGTAAGTCACGGCAGGACTGGGGATAGGACTCAGACCTGCCAGCTCCAAGCTGGGGTGTGCCCTCCGCACGCAGCCTCTCCCAGCCTGGGCAGTGGGAGCCAATTAAAACAAACAAGCCCGAACCCTCCATTCACTACACAAGCACACCAGGGCCCTCTGTGTGCATGACTCTGTGAGGTCCTCAGGACTAGCAGTGACACATGGACATGAGAGCAACAGTCATGGCCAGAAGCTGCCTGAGGAACACAGGGAGCAAGGGCAACTCACCATCACCTGGAACCCTAACTAAAATCCGGGAGTCTCTAAGTCCTCAGCAATTTCTCCATCACAAGACACTCACTGGGACTTTGTGACCTCTGCCAAATTACTTAACCATTCCGCGCCTCAGTTTCCTCATCTGTAAAATGGGGAGATAATCACTCCTCCTCCTTTTGGGTTGTCATGAGGATTAAATAATTTAAAATATAAAGTAGGGCTTCCCTGGTGGCGTAGGGGTTAAGAATCCGCCTGCCAATGCAGGGGACATGGGTTCGAGCCCTGGTCCGGGAAGATCCCACATGCCACGGAGCAACTAAGTCCGTGTGCCACAACTACTGAGCCTGCGCTCTAGAGCCCGCACGCCACAGCTACTGAAGCCCGTGCGCCTAGAGCACGTGCTCTGCAACAAGAGAAGCCACTGCAGTGAGAAGCCCGCGCGCCACATGGAAGAATAGACCCCGCTCACCGCAACTAGAGAGAAAGCCCGCGCACAGCAATGAAGACCCAATGCAGCTAAAAATAAATAAATAAAATTTTAAAAAATATAAATAAATAAATAAAACGTAAAGTGCTTAGAATAGCATTGGGCACATCCATAGTCAGCGTTATATAAGTCGGCTACACTGCATTACTCCTCTTATTACTGTGATTAAGAATAACCACACATCATCAAGACATGTTCACCCATGCATGTGCACGCACGCACACACACACACACGCGCACACACACACACACACACACTTTTTTCCCTTCTCTCACACACAACTGGTGACAGAGTCACATTTTGCAAAGAGAAAGTGGACTTGGCAACAGAGCTTCGTAATGCAACCTTCTTTATTTTCTGTCCTCAGCACTCCTTTATAAATAGGTTTGCCAAATTGATGCTTAATAGCCTTAATATCGGGTTCATATTAATCTCACCCTGTCTGAGCTTCAAAGGGACAAATTGCTCTGACTGTTAATGAAACGGACTTCAGCTGCAAGTTTCCAAGAGACCAGAGGCAGAAAAAATACCAGCTGATCCAGAAAGACAAATATCTCCTTGGTGCTCTTTTAAATCCATCTGGGTTTATAGAGCTACCGCCCTAAGCCAGGAAGAAACCCAACAGCCTTAGCCCAGCAGGCACAAGGCACCACAGACACTAGATGGCACTATAACACGCTTGAAGCCTCGGCCTCTTTCAGCCCTCCTCCCACCCCACTCCGCTCTGCCGATGGGTTCACCGAGGCAAGACATGGGACAGAAACCGTGCAAATTGGAATAAACTATCCAGTGTTAGCAGTAGTCAAGGAAGGAACAGTCTATGCTTGCTTTTACCTCCCTGGACAAAATATACCCAGGCATTCTTTTCTGAATTTCAAAAGGCAAATCATCACAACAATGTAAATATACTTCCTACTGAACTGTACACTTAAAAATGATTAAGGTGGTAAATTTTATGTTATGTATGTTTACCGCAATTTAAAGAAAGAACTAGAAAAAAAAGGCAAATCATCTCCACGAATAGGAAAAGCATTTTCACTCATAAAAATAATCACAAAAATGCGGTTAGGAACCATCTCTTGCTTGGGTAGAATGCTCTCCAGCCTCAAAGCAACTAAAAAAGTAGCTCTTTTACAAACTGGTGGACTCCAGAATAACGCAGGGCACCATCGGGCAGCTGGGCCCTCAGTTCATTATGAAAACGTCACCTCGTGTAAATACCAACTTTCCCACCTTTGAGAAGGCTCTGAAGCAGGTTATTCTCATAGAGAGAGGCCCTGTGCCCCAAACTAGCTCTGTAATGCTTCTGCTGCTGCTTCACATCTCACTATTTGCATTTCACTTGTGTTGAAAGGCAAGAGACCCACATTGAAACGTGGATTAATGGTAGTGGGCGAGAGCTGGGGGAGATGGGCATGTCTCAGAGAGCCTCCTGAGTTCCTCTAGAGTGGGAAGGCCTGCTCCTCTGGTCGTCTACTATTCCAGCGAGCTGGGACCTGCAAGTCTCAGTTTGGATTCCAGAGGAAGTCCAGTGAGTGCATCCTGAGAGGGGCCAGGAACAGGAGGGCACCAGGCCGAGGTCTGGGGCCAGCACAGGGCAGGGTGAGGACCCTGGGATCCTGGGAGTAGGAGAGCCGGTCCATGAAAGGGACAGAGGTCAGGGGCACTGGACTTGGGATCAGCTCTGACACTGTCTAGAAGAGAGGACCTGGAGAGTCTCTTAAGGCTCAGCTTCCACCACTGCACATCGGGGATGACGATGAGAGCGGCTCCAGAACCAGCTGCTGCGTGAAGGACACAGCGCAGGGTCGGGCCCCAAGCAGGCGCTCAGACTGGGGCTGAAACGCTGAGAACGACGGGCGAGCTCGAGGCACCTGAAGAGGAAGCTCGGGTACACCACTGTCTGGGCTCAAGGGCATCCCTGGCTTAGAGGATAAAACTGCTTGAGAGCAAGGGCACACTGCCCCCAGCCTTCGGGGTTCCTCTGTCTTAAACTGTCCTTTAAAATAAACCCTCTAATAGCCTCTTACAACCCCGAGGACCAAGGTCTAAGGCCAGCCCCATCCAGACTCACCCAGTCCCAGGAGACCTTCCGAGACCGGTCTCTCCACACTCGGGTCTTCACATCTGGGTGCTACTGTGGGCCACAGTCTCTTCACCTTAGGGCTCACACTCGCTGTTCCCTCTGCCTAGAAAACTCCTTTCTGCTCAGATTCCTACTCCCCCTCAGGCCTCACCTGAATGCCCCTCCCTCAGGGAAGCCAGCCTTGTTCATACCGCGCCCTGGACATTTCCATACACGAGTGGTCACATTTGAAGTTGCTTGTTCAATGCCTGTCTTCCCACTACACGAGGAACCGTGCGCACAGGATCTCAGCTGATAAAAGTTAGCCGGTAGTATTATTATCTGTTCAAGTATTTACTGAGTGCCTTTTGTGTTCCCCGCACTGTTCTGGGGGCTTGGGCTACAGCAGTGAGCAATACAGTTAGAAAGAGAGACAGACAAAGATAGAAGGAAAAAGAGAGAGAGAGGAAGCAAGAAAAGAGAGAGAAAAGGAAGAAGGAAGAGAGAAAGAAAGGCTGTGACCTTTCTGCTTGAAGTAGGCAGAGAACTAATGCCATACACTCTTCTAAATTAACCCTTCTCTCACCCCACATGACGACCTGCACACTCATGTCTGCAAAAGCCCATTAAATCTCTCAAGCTGGATACAGGAACCAATTCCCTCTCCTCCCCACAAGCATCAAAGCTACTATTACACCTCCCTCCCTAAGCTCTCTGGAGTCTATGCACTCCCTCCGTCTACATGGCAGACCACCAAGAGCCTGCATCTGGATTACAGAGATGGCCTCCCAGCCATGGTCTCTCTCTGTGAATCTTGGCCTCTGATCATCGCTGCTCCACCCTGCAAACACAGTGGTTTTTTCCAAGCGCAAGTCTGATCGTGCCCTTGGGACTCCCCCTGCTCTTGGAATAAAGTCCAATTTCCATGGCCCACAGCTTCTGCAGACCTTCATTAGAACCCTCTGGCCTCTCTATCCAAGGGCCCCAGGGCAGCATCCATGCGCTTGACGGTTGAGTCATCTTTAGCTGTCGAAGCACCCGGCACACAGGCAGGCAGAGTAAGTCGCCTTTAAATGCGTGAGATGGACCGACAGCTCTCCAGCTAACAGAAGGCAGAGAAGCCCCCTCTCACTGGGTCCCGGCCCCCTACAGGGTGGGTATTTATACAGATGCTGATGAACTGTTTGCTTAGACACCATACTACAAATAAACAGGAAATTAATTATCCAACTTGGAAGTCCCATTCTGAGTTTAATTGCAAGCTGCATAATCGCTTTACATTTCTAAAAACCCTCCGCCATCAATGTGCAGCATTTAAGTTATGAACGTCCTGCTGCTGCCTGATGCCTGAGATCAGTGGGTGTGGGCTGGCTCCTGCCTCCCCTGATGCATATCCACCAGGAGGTGGCTTAGGCTCTGCTTTGGGGACACAGTTGGAGATATTCCTGACATACCCCTTTGGAAGGGCCTTAAAACACCTCAACTAGAGGACCTTTGACCCACAGAACGAATTCCAGGGAAAGCAAAGATAACTGCATATCTCGGGCACATAAGGGAACATAGTGATTTAGAGAGTGAGCTTTGGAGTCAGGGTCAAATCCTTACAAGCTGTGTGATCTTGGGCAGGTTACTTAACCTCTCTGAGCCCCCTGCACCCTAACCTATAATGTGAAGATAGTAACAGGACAAATGGTACAAAGTAGGTATGAGGAGCAAATGAGGTAATCTAAATTAAAAACTGTGCATGGTGGTTCAGACGTGGTCAGAACTCTACCTATGTTTGCTGATTTGCTGTTGTAACTTTATCGGGGTTGCTACTTCTCACAGGGAGGTAGAAGCTGTAGTCAAAAGCCTAAATACCACAAGAGTGACCCAATAGCTGCAAACATTTATTGAGTAATTGCTATGTTCCAGTCCTGTTCTATGAGTTTCACAAGCATCAATTCATTTCATTCTAAGAATAACCTTATGGGCCAGGATGATTTTATGCCATCTTATATAGATGGGAAAATTAAGGCACAGAGATATCAAGGAACCAGCCCAGGATTAAACAGCACTCCTATCTGAGTTCAAAAATATAAGTGCAAAACCCCTTCCTCTCTAGCACTGTTTTATTTTCTGATTCTAACTTTTCACAATAAATTATTCGTAACTGATATTCTTTCAAACCCCTGTTCGGCCAATCCCCAACTCCAAGGCAAACCTGCAGTATTATTATATTAATATTTCCTTAACACAAATAAATAATAAAATATAGTCTTTACAATCTGTGTATTTAGCTTTTACCAATCATATTTCCAGTCTTCTTCTTTCAAATGGAAGTACAGTTAGTTTACAATGTTGTGTTAGTTTCAAGTGTACAGCAAAGTGATTCAGTTATACACACACACATGCACACACACATACATTCTTTTTCAGATTCTCTTCCATTATAGGTTATTACAAGATACTGAGTATAGTTCCCTGTGCTACACAGCAGGTCCTTGCTGTTTACCTATTTTATATATAGTAGTGTGTATATGTTAATTCCGAACTCCTAATTTATCTCTCTCCAGTCTTCTTTATTAAGATCACAAGATCAAGTGTCCAGAAGTATGGGTGTTATTTATTTTTTAATGTGTATCTTTCTCTTAAAACATGAAAGTAATGTACTCAGTGTAAAAAAAATGGGAAATGCTTAAAACTAGACATAAAAGTACCCACCGAGCCACCACCAGAGATGACCACTGCTTACATTTGGTGACTTGTCCTCCAGGCTGATCCTGCATAGTTTCGTTTACAGAATCGAGCTCACAGGATGCACTCAGCAGTGGCTTTCACACTGGGTGGCTACACATGTTCAAATTAACCATTCAAGACACCCACTGGTCTTACAACATAGGTTCTTTGTAGATCTTAGCTTCACAGAGTTCTTTCTTCCTTTAAACAGAAATTTAAAAAGTCACAGGCATGCCACATAACACCAGGAACACTGGAACTCCTGGAGACTAAAAACCAAAGGACAGTTCAGACCACCCAGCATCCTGTCACTGGATATGTTAACGAGCTCCCACTAGAAAACCCAAACAAGGCTGACAGCCCCAGTGGATGACCCAGGCAGTCTCCAGACTTCCTTGCCCCAAAGCCACAGCCAACAGCCAGCTGGCTGCTTCTGGGGACCAGTATTCCATTTGTGACCAAGGGTCAGACTCCCGTCACTTCTCTGAAAGCTGGGCGTGGCTAAAATGATGCTGGCAGGGTCTCTGTGATAACTCTCTTTAATAAGAGATCTGAGCATTTTGGGAAGGATGAGCGATGACAATGGGATAAAGGAAACCCTGCTCTTAGTGGGTATCAGCCTCTATTTAGGAACATGGTGCAGGATGGGAGTTGCAAAGGCTGCCAAGAAGAGCAGGCCCATGTCTGGAAACTGAGGGGTGACAGGTGATGCTTTATAGAGAAGTCAGTAGAGGTGGGTGGAAAGAGCAGGTAGCAGAGACCAACAGAAGGGAGGAGAAACAAGGGATGGAGAGCAGTGGGAGAGTGCTAAGGCTTCCTTCAGGGAGCCTGCTGAAGCCTAGAGGGGCAGAAGGCAAGGAAGAGAGGGGAAGACAGAACTAGACTCTGCAAATGAAGGGTGAGGAGACGCATGGCATGCACAGATCACCACGCACACAGCTCCAAACTGGCCTTGTCACTGGCTGGGGCCCAGATAAGCCGACAGCTTCTTCCATCAGATGCCTCCCAAGAGGAGTGGCTGGCCTGGCATAATAGCCTGGACGGGGGTGTGGGGGGTGGGGGGGTGTTGGAGGGATGGAACAGGACCATGGGGCACAGCAGTCGCACCTTCCACGTGGCTTGGGACAAACGTGCTCCTTCTTTGAGCAGGAGCACAACATTCTCCACCAACAAAATCACCTGTCCGATGCCCCAAAGGATTTACAGAACTTTGCACAGATGGTCTCCCAAACCTATTTACTTTGAATAGCAAGACTGACTTTGAACAGTTGGGTGCTCAGTAGTGGAAGGCGGCACAGAACTTAAGAATAACCCTGCCATCGCTGTGTCACTTCAGAGGGGCCGTCTCACGCTGAGCGACGTGGTATAAGGAGGGCTGGATCAGGGTGCCCAGCTCACGGACAATCCCGTTGACCTACTGAGGCCTCCGTTTCCCTTTCTATAAATAAAAATTCATTCGTTCGTCCATTCTAATGTAATATGTGCCACTAATAAGAATAATAATTAAAATATGAATAACATGAATGATGACAGTCATAGCAGTTAACATTTACTGAATGCTTACCGTGTACCAGGCTCTATACTATAAGCATTTCTATGGGCTAATTAATTCACTCTATATGATAACCCTGTCATTACCCCCATTTTACAGATGGAGAAACAGAGGACAGAAAGATACAGTTGTTGGCCACATAGTCCACAGTAAGTGGCAGAGCTGGGATTTGAACCAGGCAGTTGCTTCCAGAGCCCAGGCTCTAAAGCACTCTACTGCCTCTGTGTTTCAGGGTCTGGGAACACATGGGTGAACAAACAAGTATGACCCCTGCTTGCATGGAATGTACAGTCCCGAGGGGAGACTTGCAATAACGGATAAACACTTAATAACCACCCAGGAGAAACACATAGGACGCTGTGATCAAGAATATGAAGAGCAAAGGGAGGACAGCCTGCTTAAAGAGAGTGACCAGGGGAGCTGTGATCCTTGCAGGGGTGGCGTTCTAGGCAGAGGTAACAGCACCTGCAAAGGCCCTTAGACAGGAAAGAGCTTAGCACATCTAAGAAAGGGAAAGGAGACCATGGGGCCAGAGCCAACTGGACAAGGTGGAGAATATCAGGAAAAACTGCGTTTGGAGACCAGCTGGGAGCTGGAACATACCGGCACTGCAGTCTTTGGCGAAGAGTTCAATCTCACTCCAAGTGTTGATACGTGAAAGAACTCCCAAAATACCACCTTGCAGGACACAATCAGGAGGGCCATGGTTAAGTGAATTGCTAGGCCACACCCAAGCTGTTTGGCTGTTTTCAAGTTACTTAACCTCTCTGGGCATCAGTATCCTCATCTGTAAAACAGGAATTATAATAATACCTACTTCATAGGGTTGTTGTAAGTATTAGAAAGGTCAGTTATACATGTAAAAAAAACACCTAGGCTAGTGCTGGGCACATAATAAGAGCTTGTTTGTGTGTTACTTGGTGGACTCTGCCCACCCCCACTCCCATCCACCAAAACTTACAAGTTTTTGCCACGTATTCAATAAGTTTCCTCTTTTAGTAGGGGAGGCAGTGGTAAGGGTAGAGCCAAGAAAGAGAAGGAATGAGGCAAAATTAACTTGCACCCAATACTGCTTGCAGCCATTATGGTGACAGGCACCAGATAAACACATAAACAGCACTGAAGACAGCCTCCTTGGCCAGCTGTTGCCATCAGCCACTTTAGACAATTACGCAGGCAGACGCATAACCTTTATATAATTAAGCATTCCCTTCTTTTTATTCCCTCCCCCTTTTATTTAGTCTGCTTTCAACTGTGAAGGTCCAGATGCCGGCTTCACTTGGATGCGCTGACTTACAATAATTTTGAGTAATTTTGAGTTAAGCTTTATTTTACTGTCTATGTAAATAATGAGGCAGAGGCAGACTCAATAAAAGGCAGCCCTGGCTGGAGTCACAGTCTGGTTCCAGGACTGCAGCAGGCCTTCAGGAATCTGGGGGGTTGCCACGGAGAGTTAAGCGGGGAGGCGCTTTGCCACAGCCAGGGAAGTCTCCTGGAAAACAAGGCATCCGCTAGGCCAGGGGGCAGACATTTGTGACCATGTCCGCCTCCCCCTCCAAATTCAGTGTAGAAAACATTGTTGTTCCCAATTCTTCACTCTTTCCTGCACTCACGCCCTTGGCCATGCAACCATGCCATTTCTCTCACTAGAGGTACAGTACACTTCCTGCACCACTGACCTTGGGCGTGGGCATGTGACTTACTCTGGCCCTCAGGACCACAGTACGTGCCACGAGCAGAGGCTTAAAATATGCCTGTGCAGCTGGGTGTGGTCTTCTGCACTTCTGACACTACCATGAATACAACAGGCCCTGGGTAGCCCGTGTCTTCTCCCAGAAGCAAGAGAAACAGGTAGAGCACACCTGAGCCCCACCTGCAGAACGAAGCCAAGCCTGGCCTGCATCAGCGGAAGCCTACCAAACTACACACCGGGTCCAGCTCTCATACTGCATTAGGTACATTTCAAAATATTCACTGGTGGTTGCTCATGTGACGGTATCTGCTCCAGTGCTCTCTGTGCTTCTCTCCTTCTCTGGACTCTAAGCTCCTCAAGGTCTGGGTCTGGGTCTTATTCCTGTTGGTCTCCCAGCGCCCCAGACAGTGTCTGCATAATAATAATCATAATCGCAACAGCCATAGCAACAGTGAATCACAGCAGCTACTATCTGCTATGCGCTTCCCACGTGCCAAGCGCTACGCTAACCCTTTACCAACATTATTTCATCTGCTAATCACAGTAAATGAGGAGATGGTCTTGTCCCCATTTTTCAGAGGAAAAAACTGAGTCTTGGAGGGGTTATTCCATCAGCTCTTAACCCTCAAATGTGCAGAGCAAGCCCTTTCTATGTCCTCCCTCACCCTGAGCCTCGATTTTCTTGACCACAGCTCTACCGCAGACAGTCTCCGAGCTGTTCATCTAGATCCCCTCACTTGCTCTCGTGGGTACACAGCACAGGCCTTACTTGCTGTTTTCTGTCTGTGCACCTGGTCACCCAAACCAGACTGTAAGGTCCTAGGGGGCAGGGATCACGTCTTTAGAATGTGGTAGTTAAGAGTTTTGCCTCTGAGGTCACAAGAGTGTGGGTTCAAATCCTGGCACTGCCATTTACTGGATGACTGTACAGTCAGGGTTCTCCAGAAGGACAGAACCGATGGGAGACGGGATCAATAGACACACACAGACTGACTGATCTACCGTGAGGGATTGGTTCAGGCAATCATGGAGGCTGAGAAGCCCCACGGTCTGCCCTCTGCAGACTGGAGGCCCAGGGAAGCCAGGGGTGTAGCTCTAGTCCAAATCCAAAAGCCTGAGAACCAGGGAGCGAACAGTGTTTAAGCCTCTGTCTGAATCTGAAACCCCAGGACCGGGAGAACCAACGTCCAGATATCTGAGGGGAGGAGATGATGGATGGTCCCGCAGAGAGAGTGAATTTACCCGTCCTCCACCTTTCTGTCCTCAATGGATTAGATGAGGCCCACCCACACTGGGAAGGGCCCCCTGCTTTACTCAGCCCATGATTCAAATGCTGATCTCTTCCAGAAACATCCTCACAGATACACCCAGAAACGCTTTACCAGCTCTCTGGTCATCCCTTAGGATAGTCATCCTAAGGGACGACCAGCCAAGGGGTCACATAAAATGAACCATCACAGTGACCTCATGCCAGTTCCATAACCTCCCTCACCTCACATCCTCCCCTGTAAAAAGGGGATCATAGTAATAGGAGAAACTGCTTCCAAAGATCCAGTGCAGTGTAAAGCGAATGTCTACTGCCTGGCAGCGTGTGGGCAATACTACTGCTGACGGCTGCTCTCTCCAGGGTCCCCAGATGGCGGGCACTGCCTTTGCAAAGAAGATCGTCTCACACCTTGGCCTGTGGTCCCACGGTGGTACAGCCTTACCCTTCCAAGCTGGAGGTGACCTTTTGGCTCACAGACCGTGAGACAAGCAAAGCAGCCAGGAATTCCTAGCATCAATCACCTCAGATAGCCCATCACGCTTTCCGCCTTCACAGAAACCAGCTCTTCCCGCCTGAACACTTCTGTGAAGGTCTCTCTCCTGAGACACTGCTTCTCCCGAATTCCACAACCTGCAATATTTTGCTGGAATGGTAACAACTTGATACACATGCTGTACCATCTTCTCAGAATTCATCGAGGTCTTGCTGATCCTAGGTGAGCCCTCGCTGGCCTGCCCTGCACCCCGCAGAGCACAGGCACCCCTTTCGATGTCGGGGTCCGGCGCTCCCGGGGCACATGCGGACGGCACTGCCATACTTTTCTTACATGGCCACAGGCGGCCAGGTAAGCTCGGTGCTCCCTCAGTCGCATTCCAGCCTCGTCTCTGTGCTCCACCACCCATCCCCCCTCCCCGTTACTACCACGGAAATGCTTCCTCTCCTCCAGGCGCCTTCTGGCTTCGGGCATCACTTTGACGGAGGCAGACTCTGTCTGTGGATTTCGGTCTAATTTCTCCCATAAATCAGTTCTCCCTTCCCATGGCCACTGCTGTTCTGTCTCAGTTGCTCTTCTAGATGTTCGTTCATTTCATCCAATTGTATATTCAACAGATGGTTACCAAGTGCCAAGTGTGTGCTGGGGACCAGGGACAGAAGTGTGAAAGGGAGAGGCAGTTCAGCCACGTTGCCGAAACGTGGAAAGTGCAGACTGCTATCTGGAGCTGGGTTGCAGGGTTCAAATCTGGCCTCTTCACCTATTAGCTGTGTGACCCAAAGCAAATTAACCAACCTCTCTGGGCCTCAGTTTCTTTTTTGAAATTAATTCTTCAAATATTTATTAAGAGCAAAAGGAAATGGTGATGTCCAACCAATCTCCACACAGATTATCCTGTGGTCCTATCTCCTCCTCTGGATCCTTCCAAAGACCCCACACCTGGTCTCTGCAGGATTTTGTTCACACTTGTGGTGACATAATGACATGCCCCCCTTCTAAGCTGCAGTCTGGGTCTCTTAGATCTCAATTTAGGTGTTTTTTTTTCAAGTAATAAACTCAACATTTTAATACTATGTCCTTATACAGTTTTTCTTTTTATTTATTTATTTTTTAAAATTAATTAATTAATTAATTTTTTTGCAGTATGCAGGCCTCTCACTGTCGTGGCCTCTCCCGTTGCGGAGCACAGGCTCCAGACGCGCAGGCTCAGCGGCCATGGCTCACGGGCCCAGCCGCTCCACGGCATGTGGGATCCTCCCGGACCAGGGCATGAACCCGTGTCCCCTGCATCGGCAGGTGGACTCTCAACCACTGCGCCACCAGGGAAGCCCTACAGTTGTTCTTTTTAATTTATTTTTTATTGAGGTAAGTTTCATGTGTACAACATTATATTGGACTTCCGTATATACTATGGTGTGCTGCTCACCACCAAAAATTCAGTTTCCATCTGTCACCATACAGTTAACCCTCTTCACCCATCTCACCCTCTCCACCACCCTTACCCTCCAATAACTCTCTCTCGTGATCTGCAAGTTTGTTTTTGCTTGGTTTGATTTATTCATTTATTTGGGGGATTTTATTTGTTTTTTATATTCCACATATGGGTGAAATCATATGGTATTTTTCTTTCTCCATCTAACTTATTTCACTTAGTATAATACCCTGAAGGTATCTATGTTGTTGCAAATGGCAAGATTTCATCCTTTTTGTGGCTGAGTAGTATTCCATCACATATAGATTCCATATATATATATATATATGGAATATTTCATTATATTATAGTATATTCCATCCCATTATATAACATATATAATCTGTGTTTACATATACATAGATATATATGTGTGTGTGTGTATATATATATATACATATATATATATACACATACCACATCTTCTTTATCCATTCATCTGTTGATGGACACTTAGGTTGTTTCCATGTATTGACTATTGTAAATAATGCCAAGATGAACTTTGGGTTGCATATACCTTTTCAAATTAGTGTTTTTGTATTCTTTGGATAAATACTCGGAAGTGGGATAGCTGAAACATATGGCAGTTCTATTTTTAGTTTTTGAGGAACCTCCATACTGTTCTCCATAGTGGCCGCACCAATTTACATTCCTACCAACAGCGCACAAGGGTTCGTTTATCTCCACATCCTTGCCAGTACTTGTTATTTCTTGCTTTTTTTGTTAACAGCCATTCTAACAGGTGTGAGGTGATATCTCATTGTGGTTTTGATTTGCATTTCCCTAATAATTAGAGATGATGAACATCTTTTCATGTGCCCGTTGGCCATCAGCATGTCTTCTTTGAAAGAATGTCTATTCAGATCCTCTGCCCATTTTTAAATTGGTTTGTTTGTTTTTCTGTTGTTGAGCTGTATGAGTTCTTCATATATTTTGGGTATTAACCTCTTATCGAATATATTACTTGCAAATATTTTCTCCCATTTGGTAGGCTGACTTGTCATTTTGTTGATGGTTTCTTTTGCTGTGCAGAAACTTTTTAGTTTGACGTAGTCCCATTTGTTTGTTTTTGTATTTGTTTCACTTCTCTGAGAAGGCACATCTAGAAAGATATTGCTAAGACTGATGTCAAAAAGCATACTGCCTATGTTTTCTTCTAGGAGTTTTATGCTTTCAGGTCTTACATTCAAGTTTTTAACCTATTTCCAGTAGATTTTTGTGTATGGTGTGAGATAGTTGTCTACTTTCATAGTTGTCTACTCATATTTTTCCATGTGGCTGTCCAGTTTTCCCAGCACCATTTATTGAAGAGACTATCCTTTCTCCATTGTATGTTCTTTGCTCCTTTGTAGTAAATTAATTGTCCATATAGGTGTGGATTTATATCTGAGCTCTCAATTCTGTTCCATTGGTCTATGTATCTATTTTTCTGCCAGTACCATCCTGTTTTGATTACTGTAACGTTGTGGTTTGTTTATTTATTTATTTGGCTGCCTGGGGTCTTAGTTGCGGCACGTGGGTTCTTTGTTGTGGCATGTGGGATCTTTCGCTGTGGCATGTGGGCTCTTCATTGTGGCACATGGGCTCTAGAGCATGCAGTCTTGGTTGCCCCGCAGCATGTGGGATCTTAGTTCCCCAACCAGGGATCGAACTCACATCCCCTGCACTGAAAGGTGGATTCTTAACCACTGGACCACCAGGAAGTCCCAATTACTGTAACTTTGTAGTACAGTTTGAAATCAGGGAGTATTATATCTCCAGCTTTCATCTTTTTTCTCAGGATTGCTTTGGCTATTTGGGGTCTTTTGTGGTTCCATTCAAGTTTTAGAATTTTTCTCTCTTCTATTTCTGTGAAAAATATCCTTGGGGTTTTTTTTTTTTTTTTGGTACGCGGGCCTCTCACTGTCGTGGCCTCTCCCGTTGCGGAGCACAGGCTCCGGACGCGCAGCCTCAGCAGCCATGGCTCACGGGCCCAGCCGCTCCGCAGCATGTGGGATCTTCCCGGACCAGGGCTCGAACCCGTGTCCCCTGCATTGGCAGGCAGATTCTTAACCACTGTGCCACAAGGGAAGCCCGTCCTTGGGGTTTTAATAGGGACTGCAGTGAAGCTGTAGATTGCTTTAGGTAATATGGACATTTTCACAATGTTAATTCTTCCAATCCATGAGCACAGAATATCTTTCCATTTATTTATGTCCTCTTCAATTTTGTTCAGCAATGTCTTACAGTTTTCAGTGTACAGGAGTTTCACTTCCTTGGTTAAATTTATTCCTAGGTATTTTATTCTTTTTGTTACAATTGTAAATGAGATTGTTTTCTTAATTTCCCTTTCTGCTAGCTCATCATTAGGACATAGAAACACAGCATATTTTTGTATGCTGATTTTGTTCCCTGCAACTTTACTGTATTCGTTTATTGTTTCTAGTACATTTTTGGTGACGTTTTCAGGGTTTTCTCTATATAAAATCATGTCATCTGCAAATACAGTTTTGGGGTTTCATTTTTTTTCATTGATAAAATGTGGATAATAGTTATTGCCTCATGGGGTTCTTGCAAGGTTTAAATGATTTACATGTACGAAATGCTCAGAGAAGTGCCCAGCACATAGTAAACACGCCCATGACTTAGTACAACTAAGTACAACTATTTTCCACTTCGTACAACTAGGGCTGCTACTACCACTACCTGCAGAGTAAAAATATTATTATTCAGGTGAAAGAGATTGCCACTGGCTTGATGAAGCAGAGGTACATAGTATGATGAAGTCATCCAATGAGGAAGGGATCTGACCACTTTTTTAAAAAAGCTTGCTACATCATCACACAGTTTTGTCTTATTTCACGTGTGTTTCTCAGCTCCTCCTAACTGAATATAAATCTCGAGAAAGAAAGGACTGTCACGCACTACTTGTGAACTTGTCCCCAGACCAGAAATATAGCTGAGGGAGTCTAGGTAGTGTATTTATTAAAAAACAAAGCAGACAAGGGTGCTAAGACAATTCAAAGGGGAAAGAACAGCCTTTCAACAAAAGAGGCTGGGACAACTGGATATCCACAGGCAAAGGAATGAATCTGAACTCCTGACTCACACCATATATAAAAATGAACTCAAAACGGATCATAACCTAAATGTAATGGCCAAAACTATAAAACTCTTAGAAAAAACATAGGAATAAATCTTTGGCACCTTGGGGTAGGCAATGGTTTATTAGATATGAAACCAAAAGTACAAACAAAAGAAAAAAATAGATGAATTGGACTTCATCAAAATTAAAAACTTTTGTGCTGCAAATGATACTGTCAAGAAAGTGAAAAGGCAGCTCACAGAATGGGAGAAAATATCTGGAAATCATATATCTGATATGGACTTGTTAGAAGAAGCTATAAAAAACCCTTGCAACTCAACAATAAAAAGACAAATAACTCAACTTAACAATGGGCAAAGGATTTGAATAGACATTTCTCCAAAGATGATTAAAAAATGGTCAATAAGCACATGAGAAGATGCTCAATATCATTAGTCATTAGGAAAATGCAAATCAAAATCACAGTGTAATTCTGTTTCACACCATAAGGATGGCTATAATAATAATAATAATAATAAGACAATTACAAGTGTTGGTGAGGATCTGGAAAAATCAGAACCCTGTTGATGGTAATGTAAAATGGTGCAGCCACTTTCAAAAACTGTCTGGCAGTTCCTCAAAGCATTAAACATAAAGTTATCACATGACCCAGCAATGCCAATTCTAGGTATATACCCAAGAGAAATGAAAACATAGGTCCATACAAAATTTGCACATAGATGTCCACAGCAGGATTATTTATAAGAGCCAAAAAGTGCAAATAACTCAAATGCCTGTCAACTGATGCATAGGTAAATCAAATGTCATATATCCACACAACAGAATAATATTTGCCAATAAAAAGGAATGAAGTACTGACACATGCTACAACCTGGATGAACCTTGGGAACATGCTAAGTGAAACAAGCCAGTCACAAAAGAGCACATATTATAGAATTCTATTTATATGAAATGTCTAGAACAGGCAAATCTATACAGACTGAAAGGGTAGAGGGTGTGCATGGGGTTAGTGCGGATGACTGCTCATGGGGACAGGATTTCTTTTTGGAGTAATAAAAATGTTCTAAAATTAGACAGTGGTCCAACTGTGTGCATATACTAAAAAACACTGAATTGAGCCCTTTGGATGGGTGACTTGTATGGTATGTAAATTACATCTCAGTAAAGCTGTTTGAAAAATCCCAAAACAATCTAATATACTTTCAATTAATACCTCCTGTATTGGTGTTCAGGACTCCCAAATTGAGTTCAGTTTAGAGCCTTCGACTGGCAGAAAGTGAGGTATTTCAGACACACGTTCTTATTTTTTTGCTTCCGTTGTTGGGAGTTGTGTATGTGACAAATGACACAGTGTATAATGTGCCAATACCATTTACAATATCATGCAGATGTTTTCCCCTCTAATTACTAACTCCTAAGTTCTTTTACCCCCTCACAAAGAGCATAATGGGAAAAGACCTGAGTTTCAGGGTCTGAAGAATTGGATTCCTGTCCGGTCTTGTCATTTCCAAGCTGTGTGACCTTGGACAAGTCACTTTCTGGGCCTCCATTTTATCTTTTAAAAAAATCAAAGAGTTTATCTAATGTTTCTCAAGCAGAGAGAGAATACCATTAATGGTATTTGGGGGAGGGGGGCCCAATTCTTTGTGAGACTGCACCCCACGATGAAGGGCGTTAAATTTCCCTGACCCCATCCACTACATGCCAATCATGTCTCCACCTCCTGCCCCATCATTTTGAAATTCACCATCAACATTTCCAAATACCCTCTCTCTCACCTACATTTCTCCAGGGTAACTCTTTTAGCTCCAAACAGTCCTTGCCACCGGCCATACTGCCTTCCTCTTTAGTAATTTCTGCCTCCATAGAGCCCTGATCACACTCATTTCCACTTTCCAGGTCTTTCCTCGGTGGATATAAACATCTTACAGAATCATCTGAAGTTTACTACCAGATTGGGAGCTAAAGGGTTGACCAAGCAGAGAACAAGGTGCCATGTAAGGCATTTCTGAACTGGCAGAGCCCACGTGGACCTCAGTCGTGTGGACATCGCTGCAGCCACGGCCGTCATGCTGCCTGTCACACTGTCAGACTGCATGGGGAGCCGGGGACTCAGACAACTACCGGTCCAGTTTCAGCTGGGGCGCTGCGACGCTTCAGAATCATTCTATTTGATTAAGTTTGAAAATTCATGGTGTGGTTCTGATTCAAAACACTTCTAATGAAAAACAATAAGGGACAACAATGGAAACAAAAAAAGACAACAGCAGAACGAAGATGAGTTTAGAACCCAGCAAAACCCTTCTGGTTTTCGCTTCACGTTTCAGTTCTTATCCCAGTTTTAAATAGAGCATGTATTAAATATGATGTGAAGTCACATTTTAACACCCTCTGTGCAAATTTTGCAATTCTAATAGAAAACACGCCATAAATTAGTTTGAGGGGACTCGTCTTTTCTGCACATCTCAAAGTGTGATTGTGTAGCATAGATGATCAGTCACTCCAGAGACTTTTTTCCCTCTTTTCTTCCAGATTCTACCTTACAATTTTTGCTCTAGAAGATGACCCTGCAATCAGAAGACTAATCTTTGTTCCTCCTGATAAATCATCAAAGTAATTTCTTCCAAACTAATCAAGACTTACACATGTCTTTTAAACTGGTGCTGGTCCTTAGAAATGGAGAAAACCACATAATGTAGGGGGCCTGCTTATTCAATGATGCATCCCCAATGCCCAACACAATATCTGCTGAACGAACAAAGGCTAATATGAATTCACCTCTGTTACTTACCAATAAGACAGCTTCTCCAAGGACATAACCAGGGAAGTTATTATTGAGACACTCAGACAACAGAAGTCCCTCCTGAGCATCCCACACCCCTGATTCCTTGGCAGAGGGTCTGCTCCACCCAACCTCTATCTGAATGTTCACCATCTGGAATGTTCCACTGCCTTTTCCACTTGTGTAGGCCAGAAAGCAAGATGCCAAATGAAACCAAGCCTGGGGCCTGGCTCCTTGCTGGTAGGCAGGAAGGAGAAAACCTTGTTAGCTGTCAGAGACAGAGCACCCTGGAGAGCTCACCTGATTCTGTTACATTTAGTGTTTCTCCAAAGAGGAAAAGGCTCCGGCCAGCAGCTATGGTGGTTGCTGGTTATAGAGAGGAACGCTAACCCCTGGGGAACGGAACCCACACTCAGGAGTACCTGCTCTGAGCTGCATGCTCTGCAACCTTCTCTCACTTTTCCTTCCAGCAATCCTGCAGGCAGGCCTTGTCACCTTGGTGTTGAAGAGGCTCAGAGTGGTTAAGCAACTTGCCCAAAGTCACAGAGCTGCCAAATGGCAGAGCTTCCGCCTGACGCTATGCAAAGTCTGGGGTCTGAATGTGTTGTATCACGAATATGGCTGATACCGCTGCAAGGTGATGGGAGGTCTTGGAAAGCAGCTGGCTCCGAAATGTATACCTAAAGCCTGATTTTTTTTTTTTTTTAACTTTCTCACATCGAATGTTCTCTGTATCCTCCGTGCCTACACAGGGCTGGCAGAGAAAATCAAAGCCCCCCAGGTAACTGTCTCACACTGAGGAAGTGGTGGGTTAGGGACGTGGGCTCAGCTTCCATCAGAAGCACCTTACGCAGCCCCCGTGAATTATGGGGTGACTGTGAGGTGACCAGGAGTAGCTCTGTGTGACTGAGACATGACACAGCAGAGCCTGCTGGTCACCAGCCTTTCCAGTCTATGTGCGCAACACCCTCTTCCTGAGAGCTCAGGAACATAAGGACCACATGAAAGCCCTCTTGGGAAATGAGAGGCCGAGTGAAGGGTTTGAGCCAATCAGCTTCTTTCTTTCAAGGAGCAGATTAATGGCAAAGGGAGATGCCTTTCTATTGACTGAGGTTCCAATTAGCAACAACTGCATAACAAATCATCCTCAAATGGCTCAAAAGGATGACACTTCATTACCTCTCGCAGTTTCTGTGGTTCAGGAATTCAGGAAAGGAGCGGCACTTCTGGCTTGGGGGTCTCACATACTGTTGTAATCAGACAGTGGCAGAGGCAGCCAGGGGCCGCCCAGGCATCTCTCTCCTCAGGGGCCTCTCCAAGGTCTCTCTGTATAGACTAGTTTGGGCTTCCTTACAACATGGCAGCCTCAGGGCAGCTGGACTGCTTACATGGCTTCTGAAGCTTTCAACAGGGAGTATCCCAAGAGCAAGGAGGAAGCTGCATGGCCTTTTATAGTCATAGAAATCACATAGCATCACTTCTATCATACTCTAGTGATCAAAATAGTCACAAAAGCCAGGCCAGTTTCCAGGGGAAGGCTCCACTTCTTGATGGAAGGATGACAAAGAATATGTGGACATATTTTAAAACTGTCACACTGAGATTGGGAGAAAGAGAGAAGTAACTGAACTGTGGATAGCATGGGGATGTGGATAGCATGGGGATGTGGACAGCGGGGAGGGACACACCAGAGAGTCACTTTCCCCAAATACACATTTCCAGAAGGTAAGCAGACAGGCACAGGTAGACCAAAAGAGTTTGAGGGAAAAATCTATAAAAGGTTCTGAGCCACAGGGAAAGACTGCCTAACAAATCGGCTAATGAGGACAAAGCACCTGTCCTTGGAGATTTCCTTCAGATGCAAACTGACCCAAATCTGTGGCCCACTGACTTCTGTGAAAAAAGCAAAATCAAAGTCGTGTTCCTGCCACCTAAAGAATAACTATCACCTTGATCACACTCCAAAATCAAGGTAAAAGCTTACAAAGGGTCACAACAGGCTTACAATAAATGAGACCATGAAGGAACAAAGAAATACGAGAAGTGCCTTTTCAACTATACATCTGGGGATGCAGAGGGGCTGCCCGCACTGGGTGTGTACCTGAGTCTCCCCAGTTGGCACTGCACAGCACTCCAGCTCAGACCTGTTTCAGAGCCCAAGGAGGCAAAGCACACACCACGGAGTGTTCTCTCTCAGGCTGTGGGAACGAATGCCACTCAGATAGAAGTCTGTGGTCTGGTGGTGGTCCATGTAGAAAACCTACAAGACATGCTGCTGGCATATACCAACCTTTGAAATATCAGCTCAGATTAAAAGAGACCATGGCAGAGAGTGTGGCCAATTATTCCCCAGTGTCTATCCATTCTCCCTTTCTGTCTTTTCAGATATATACTCCTGGGTTTTAGTTGAGCATATAAATACCCAAATGATTAAGAATACCTTTCTCAGCCTCTCTTGCAGCTAGTTATGGTCATGTGACTAAGTTCAGGTCTCTGGATTAGAAATAAAAGTGATGTGTGCAACTTTCAGTTCATTGCCTTAAAAATGAAGCAGATATCCTGGTTTCCCCTTCTTTCCTCCTTCCTGATATCTGGGAAATAGTGACCTTTGCAGCAACCTTGGGGGAGGGCAGAGCTCCCTATTGGCCCAGACTGCTCATCTTTGGGATGTTATATGTGAGAGAATTCATCTTCTTTAAGGCACTTATTTAAGTTTTAACCTCCATCGTATTTTAGCCACTATATATTGGGGTCTCTTTGTTACAGCAGCTTAGCCTATTTCCTAACCAATACATAGTCCCTGGACTGTCTCTAGTCTTTTAAACTAAGAACCTAATGTCAGAAAGAATCAGAGAAGAAACACTAGAAACCAGATCCTAAAGATTCCCCCCAATTTGTTCACATCCCTGTTTTCTCTACATCTCCCATCTTCTGAGTCCCTCCTAATTGTCTGAAGTACATAATATAAGTCTTCCATGATTCCATGAATGACTGACAGTGACCACTCTTTCAGTAGATTATCACTTGTAACTCACTCAAGCCAGTTCAAATGAAGACAAAGTTTTGCTCTAGGTCCCAGAGGCCTCAGTGAAAGGTAGAGACATTGGGCCTCATGGGAGCTAGAGCTGGGAATTGGGAAGCCATCCAGGATAAAGCAAATACCCTCTCCATCCCTCTCTGGGGGCTGCCACCTCTGGCCTCTTAGATGTCCCCTCTAAGCAGACCAGCACTCTCAACTGTGAATTCTGCCCTTCCCAACTGTGGCTGCCACGTTGCTGGGTCCTACCTCTACACAGTGTTTGCTCAGCCTCCTAAGGCTGATTCAACCCTGAGTGTCTGAGTTTGAGACAGTCATTCTGATTTGCTGCTGGCCAGCCCATGAACTGACTGGTCGTGGGTCAGGTGTCTAAGCCTAGTTGGGTCAACAGTGGCTGAGGTGGCGGGGAACTGTCTTGGAAAGTGACCTTTGCCCTTCCAAAGGTCATGAGTGGAGCAGACAGTCTGGAAGGAGCTGAGGACAGGGCAGCTAACACGACATATTCAGTATACTTTGGCACCCAGAATATATGGAGCATTAATGTGTACATGTTGTCAAACGCAAGGGCTTAATGGGACATTTCTCAAGTTAGTAGTGTTGATCAAAGGAGTGGTTATGTATTCCTGGTCTTCGTCTCCCACTGAAAAATAAGTTACTAGGAAATAGAGCTGCTGCTAGGAAGTCTCTTGATTTCTCATAGCACCTAGCAGTGCGTTCTGCAAAAGAAGACCTTCAATAAAAGCTGACCCACTGACGGTAATTTGAGCAGCGCACACATTACATAGGGCACAAGATCTCAGGGAAGAGAACTCACCGAAGGGAAACGTGCGTAAGTGTCATTTTATGGCATTTCAGAACCAAAGACTAACCTAACCCGACATAACCTGCTGAATTTCCAGAGAGAAACAAGGAGGGAGCAAGAGAGAGGTGCTGGGAGCATTGGGGGATATGACAAGATATCTGCAACATCAGAGCACATTTTCATTTCCCACAGGTCACAGAGCTCTCAGGTAGCCAAACCGGGGCCAAAAAAAGAAAGATATTTACTGGATTGCATGACCCCAGGGAGACTTTCAAGCCTCTAGTCAAGGGTGGCGGATGGAAATACCCAGCATGTGGCCATCTAACCGCCCAAGCTATTCTCATCCTGGAGAATTCACAGAATCTATTATTCTGCGGTCTCATTTACAGTATCCCCAAGTTGCAATTAGATCTCCCCTGCCAATGGGATAGCAAAGCTCTATTAAGACCCACGGAGAATCAAAATTCTCACTGCAGGCAAGGATAACCAGCCCCTCCTGTGAATTCCTTTACCAGAGCAGAGCATCTCATTTCTCCTGATTTTCCTCCTTGGGCTCCACCTTCCAACGGAAGCACCCAGGGAGGGGGCCTGGCAAGCTAGCCTCAACCCCCCTGACAGCTTCACGTCCCTCCACGCACCCCCCCCCCCAAGCACACTTTGCTCTGGCCGTTTGGAATCTCTGTCTCTGAATATGCTCTTCCCTCTGGCTAGATGCCCACCCTCGTGCTTGTTGCTGGGTCCATTTTTATTTATGCTTAACGTCTGGGCAGAGATTTCACTCCTCTGAAGGCTTCCCATATCCCCTAGGAAAAACAGTCATTCCCCACTGTCCCGGTCATGTCCTCATGTCCCCCACGGCGTGCTGTTCCTTCCTCTACTACAGCATTTATCACATTTCGGGGTAATTATCCCTGGGGCGCTCTGCTTCTCCCTTGTCAACTATGAGCAACTGTGATGGGACTGAGCTTTGTGTTTCTTCCAGAACCCAGGTGGGCTGGGCAGTAGCAGGCACTGTGCAAATGATCTGTGTCTGAAGGAAGAGTCAAGACAGTGAAAGGGTACTGGGTGGGGAGCTGAGGGCCACAAGCTGTCCACGGACAGACAAATGTCCCTTGCACAATCAAACAGCACAACACGGCTTGTCCTCCAGCTCAGAAAACTTGCAGAGAGACGGTAAGCCCCATAGTCGGTCCCCCTCCCCCGAAACCTAGTCCACCTGCCTCAGCAAGAGGCCCGCTCTGCCGTGTGTCCAGGCGGGATCTACCACACGCCGGGGAGAGGGAGGGACCGATGGGGGCAGAAGCCAGGACCAGGGAGAGAAGGGGAACGCAGGTGGGGAGCAGGGGAGACCGCAGAAACAGCTCTGCAGATGAGCATGGTGATCACCAGATCAGGAAGCAATTACTGTCGTGAATGGAGAATCATCCTGACTTGCTTCTAAACGAGGGACACGTTAGAAATCCTCAGATGCCTGCTGTGGTGGTTAAAGAAATGGAGGCTTTCGTGATGCAAACACTCAGTTACTAAGAAGAGAGCCCCAAAGACACAGAAAGGCACAATCAACCTCTCTCAACCTCCTTTTGCTTCTTCCAATGAAGTCAGCGTTTCTGCCTCTCCCAGCCCAGCTGGGCTTTCAAACTCTCAAACGAAAAGTGAAGAAACGGCTTCCGCATTCCTCCTGTTAACTGTACCTCCAGCAGTTTTATTCTAGGTAAAGCCATATAAACTCTTTCAGGGTGACGACTCGCTCCTAGGACCCCTCTAACGACGCTCTTGACGTTGTCTGGCGGCATGAGCTTTGTGGTAAGTACTGACCACCCAAGATTCTAGGCTGTGACATTTTGGGTTGGATCCCCTAAACCCCAGACTACTATTTCTAAAAATATGTAAAGCTCTTTTCCATTCATACTTGAAAATGAAACAAAAAACTAGCACTTCTCCCATCTCATGCCCTCCATGGTTTCTCTACAAATCTTTGGCTGCGCAGTCACTTGGTTTTATCTTGCGACAGAAAGCAAAGGTCTCCTCCAAAAGCATAAGCTCCTTTTCCTCTCAATTACCCAGTGGGGGGCTTGGAGAGGAAGGGCAAAGAGCAGGCACAACTGGAAGATGCTCCGGCAGGTTCTCCGGTCCCACAAGATTAGCATCCCCACGGTGACCTGCCGCAGGCCATTTCTACCCCTGGCCACCCCCATGCAGTTTACCATCAAATCTTGACGACGCCAGCCCCAAACACTTCTCGAAGCCATCGGCCCATCCATCCCACTGTCATCACCTTCAGACATCTGGTCCATGACTTCCCATTGCCCATGGAGAAAGTCTAAGGTCCTTCATGTGGCTCCCCAGGCCACTGCTGACCGCTCCTGCTTCCTTCCAGGTTATTCTCCTCCTGTCCACCAGAGGGGGAGGGTGTCACGTGGATTTTCGGCCCTTTAAGTGCACCACGCTGTTCAAACGCTCAATCCTGGATCTTCTACCCTACAGCTCCTTCTGCCGAGAAGGTTCCTTCTGCCCCCACCCTGCCCTCCTCTTATCCAGTTAATTCCTCCGTATCCTTCCCATTTCAGCTTCAGCATCACTTTCTCAAGAAGGTCTCAGTGCCCTACAGAGTCCCGTCACTCGCTTCCAAAGCATCCTGTCTTTGCCTTTTCCACACACTCCTCACACCAGTAACCGACTCAATGCCTGTTTTTCCTACTAGGATGTAGGTGCCATCAGAGTAGAGATCACACTTATCCTGTTCCCTATTCCCACCTATTCCCATCTTCCATTCGAAGAGCCACATTTTTTTTCTCCCATTTTAACATTCCAAAACTGGGATGCATCTTAAAATCAATAGTCCGTCATAATTTGTCACCATTTTCACTTTCTCAGCATAACATAAAATAATAGTGGGTCTTACACTAGATGGCATCTTGGTGTTTGTCAAAATAAGGTATGTCCCTGTATCTAATGGGCACAGCGCCTGGCACATGGCAGCCACCAATAAATACCTGATAAATACATACTGACACACACACACATTTCCCGAAGATCTGATATTAGTCGGGTTTTTCTACATCACAAATACACCTTAAAATCTCAGTGACTGACCACATCAGAAATGTATTATCTTGCCAGGGGTCTGCCGGTTGGCTGTATCTTTGTGGCCTCAGCTGGGACTGACCCCAGGCCGTGGGTTGGGTTCAGGGCTGACCCATGTGACACTTTTCCACGGGCCAGTAGTATATTTGTCTCCTAGCAGATCACTGGAATGAAAGAGACCAAGCACAGGGGCACAGCACATTCCAATCTCCCTTCTTGTCCGTCTACCAACATTCCACGGCCAGAGCAAGCCTGGCATCCACAGGTAGGGACACTTCCTCTGGCTACTGTCACAGGATAGAGCTGGGGAGTAAAGACCTGAGAGTAAGAATCCACCCACCATAGGCCCCATATGGAGAGGTCCGTGCAGGGACACCGACCTCCCATTTCCACAGCACTGAAGGACAGCTCCCTTAACGGACCATACAGAACATGGCCCTGGTCACCACAGGTGAAAGCCCCTGAGTTAGTAGTGGTGGTCTGACCTGGTCAGCAGCCCTCTGCCCAGCAGGCACCAGGACCCTCCTCCTTGGTTCCCTCGGCTCTCAGGCTTTATCTGAGGTATTTATTTGAGAGGAGAGAGTAAGAAGCAGTCACCATCCCTAATCCTTTCTTTCTGCAGCTGATTATTTAACCATTGTAAGCCTAGGCTCCAGGTCCCAATCTGAGTGGGTCGCTGGCTATTTTATTTATTAAAATTTTTTTTAATTGAAATATAGTTGATTTACAATGTTGTGTTAATTACTGCTGTACAGCAAAGTGACTCAGTTACACACATATGTATATATATATTCTTTTTTTTTTTTACATCTTTATTGGAGCATAATTGCTTTACAATGGTGTGTTAGTTTCTGCTTTACAGCAAAGTGAATCAATTATACATACATATATGTTCCCATATCTCTTCCCTCTTGCGTCTCCCTCCCTCCCACCCTCCCTATCCCACCCCTCCAGGCGGTCACAAAGCACTGAGCTGCTCTCCCTGTGCTATGCGGCTGCTTCCCACTAGCTATCTATTTTACGTTTGGTAGTGTATACATGTCCATGCCACTCTCTGTAGTAGGTCTGTGTCTTTATATATTCTTTTTTTTAATATTCTTTTCCATTATGGTTTATCACAGGATATTGAATATAGTTCTCTGTGCTGTACAGTAGGACCTTGTCATTTGCCCATTCTCTATATAAAAGCTTACATCTGCTAACCCCACCTCCCTCTCCACCCTCCCCTAACCCCTTCCCCCTTGGCAACCGCCAGGGTGACTGGCTAATTTAGCTCAGCTGGGGCATTAGGACCAGAGGGTGAAAGACCCAAGTCCAACTGTCCTAAGGTGACTGGACAACAGAAGTGTTGATGGTCTTGGTCAGGACTTTAAGGAAACTTGGAGGAGTTCTGGTGCCCTGATTTCAGTCCCAGGGCTGTTGTGGAGACAGTTAATGAGGCGTGCACACCAGGTACAGAAAATGAACATCTCAGAATGCAACCTGGGAGATGCCCTATTAACCAAGCACAGCTCTAGCCAGCACCTCTCCCCACCAGGAGGATGCACCCTCAACTGTCCCGATTCCATGAAGGCACCGAGTGCTTTCACGGCTCCCTTACACCCTCATCTCCCTTTGCTTTTGCACGTTGGTCACTTTCCAGCAGTTCTGTGTCTCTTTGTTTGTATTTCTGCTGTGGCACTTGGCGTAGGGCTGCGCTCTGCCTGAGTGTGACTTCTGGGGAGCCGTATGGCTTTGCTAGGGCTGCTGTAACCAAGCACCACCAACTAGACAGCTTCAACAACAGAAATTTCCCGTCTCACGGTTCTGGAGACTGGAAGTGCCTCTTCCCCTGCCTCTGGTGGTTTGCTGGCATCCTCTGGCATTCCTTGGCTTGTAGACACATCACCCGAGTTCTACCTTCATGTTCCCATGGCCGCCTCCCTCTGTGTATCTGTGTCCAAACATGCCCTTTTGATAAGGACACCAGTCATATGGGATTAGCGGCCCACCCTCATGCGCTGTGACCTCATCTTAACTAACTACAGTGCAATGACCCAGTTTCCAAGCAAGGTCACATACTGGGGTTTAGGACGTCAACATATGAATTATAGGGGAGAACACAATTTAAGAGACACCAAGACCATTTTTGTATCCCCTGCATGCAGCTCAGGGCCTGGCACACGGGGGCACCCTGTTACGTGCCCCCTAACAAAAATGCCGGAAAGGACAGCTCATGTGCTCTCTTGCCCTCTCTCTCTCTCACTCTCTCTCTCTATCTCACACACACACACACACACACACACACACACAACTCTACAGAAGAAACAGGACAAAACTGTCACTGTTAGCTTCTGGTGAGTTGCCAAACCTCATGGCCAGCTTTCCAAATTCTCCTCTAAGCATTATCACCAGTATACAGCAAGCAAGATAAAGAAACGGCAACCCAATTGCCAATATACTCAAGTAACTATCCTGGCATTGGTGGCTTCTTCAGAAGAGCTTATCTTCCTGGCATTCCTCAGGAGGTGGGAAGGTGCATAGGCATCATTAGTCTTTCTGACTGACAGGAAACCTTGAGTACAAAGAGGGAATATGCCAGCCTCATACACAACCTCCCCTCTGAGCTCACAGGACCAAGGCCGGGCAATGTCTGCTGTTCCTGGTCCCAGGACAGTAATAACCAGACGGCTACATCACGGGGTGATGGAGGATGTTAGCTCGTATGTCAGAGGACGTGAGTTCCCATCCCTGGCTTCACCACTTACTCGCTGCGTGGACATGGCACAACTACGGAACCTCTCTGTTCCTTGGGTTCTTCATCTGGAAAAGTGGGGGTCATTTTCTGTGAGAGGATCCTCCTCTCACAGGGATTTTGTGAGGACTGAGTAGGAACATATAAGTAAAATGCTTGGAATGGTGCCTGAAAGCACTTAACATGATGGCTATTCTTATAAACACCTGCTTGACCTTCCAAAGGACTGACTCAACATCACCTGAGTCTTCATAAGCTCTCTGTTACTAGAACGATCAGAAGTGGGGCCCACTTAAGAGGTATTCATGGTGTCGGTTCTCTATTATGCCATAACAAATTACTCCAAAACCTACAGGCTTAAAGAACCAAACATTTATTATCTCACCATTTCTGCGGCTCAGAAATCCAGGAGTGGCTGAGCTCTGGCTCAAGCCTCTTACAAGGCTACAGTTGAGGTGACTCCTGGGGCTGCAGACAGCTCAAGGTTGGACGAAGGGAGAGGCCGCCTCTGAGCTCACTCCTGTAGCTCCTGGAGGCCTCCATTCCCTGCTGGCATTTGGTCGGAGCCCTCCCCAGTTCCTTGCCGCGTGGGCCTATCCATGGTGCAGCCCACAACGTGGCAGCCGCTGACGTCAGAGTGAGCAAGACAGATAAGCAAAACACACGTGGAGTCTTTTGTAATCTTATCTTGGAATTGACATCCTATCACTTCTGCTGCTATTTTCTTTGTAGAAAGCGAGTCACAATTTGTACACCTATGTTCACAGCAGCATGACTCACAAAACCCAAAAGGTGGAGGCAACTCAAGTGTCTATCAACAGATGAATGGATACACAAAATGTGGTACCAATGTACAATGGAGTACTTTTCAGCCTTCACTAAAAAGGAAGGAAATTCTGACATACGCTACAGCATGGACGAACTCCGAAGACATTCCAGAAGTGAACCAAGCCAGGCACAAAAAGACAAATACTGTATTATTCCATTTATATGAGGTATCTAGAATAGTCAAATTCATAGAAGCAAAGGAGAACAGCAGCTGCCAGGGGCTGGGGAGGGGCAATGGGGAGTTGTTGTTTAATGGGTATAGAGCATTTCAGTTTTGCAAAATGGAAATGTTCTGGAGACTGCGTGCACAATAAGGTGAATGCACTTAACACTGTTGAACCATATACTTAAAAAATGGTTACTATGGTAAATTTTATGTTAAGTGTAGTTTGCCACAACTGAAAAAAAAAGTTAGTTCCAAGGTCCAGATCACATGCAAAGGGATGGGATTATACCAGGGCATGAACCCCAGGGGCTGGGGACCACTGAAGGCTGCCTGCCACATTATCATGTATCCAAAGTTGGAAAGAATCTATCTGTTCAGTTAGGACTGAATCCAACATATTTAAGGCCACCTGAGTGCTGGCCACAGCCAATATGCGCACGGCAGCACCTGCTGACCCTCAGATGCACCCTCCCAGGGAAAGTTCCTAGAAAGCCATATGCAAAGCTTGCTCCAAAGCCACTGCTTGTGGAATCATCTGGTAACAGGTTATGCTTCCAATGAATGAAGCCGCAGTTACAATTCGATTCCAGCACAGTGTTCTTTGGTCTCCAATACATCCCATCTGGAATCGAAAGGTACAGTAATGACTGCACTTTCATGGCCCCATTCCCGCCTCCGAGTCTTGGCAGGGTTCGCTGTTGCTTTGAAAGGTCAGCGTAAGGAAGGGAACTAAATGGGGACGAGAGGAAGAAGGAAGGAGAGGTGCACCCAAAGCTGGAGTCTCTCAGTGGAGGCACGCCTTTTTCATAGCCTCAGCAAATTAGAAGTATTTCAAGCACCCTATTTCCTGTCTTGGGGTCAGTTTTCTTCACTCCATCAAAATAAACATTATAAAATATAATTTTCTTTTCCCACATCAACTGAAAGCAAAGATGCATTTTTCAAGGGCTGGAAGCCCAGCAGAAGCAGATAGGATGTGTTTTAACTAAATGAACTTGTGTACAGAAGGTGTCCAGCACAGTATCTGGTGCGGGGTAGGGCTAGATAAATATTCGCTATTATTAAGATGACAATAGGTCAAATCCTACGTGGTATAAGACGATACGTTGTCTACTCAGGATGCCTCTGAAATTCCTCAGGAAGACACTACAGTCTCTCAAAAGCCCAGTGTGGGTCAGGTTTTCCCCCAGCACGGGCACAACGGTGTTCCTTTTAACACCAAAATCAGCAGTCAGTTTGCTTTGGCAGCTACATGGTAGAGAAAAGCATCCCCTTCAATACCAGAATCACACTCGGAGCAGAGGGACGTTTACATCGTTAAGAGAGATGCAGGCTGGCCAAGGGAACGGAGGTCCAGATTACCATCTCATGCGCACTGGGGGGGCATACCCCCATCGAGGGAATGACAGAATCATCTGTTCTGTTTAAACAGTAATAATAATACTTCTTATGATTATTTTAATAGATTATGGATACTTGAACTCACATAACTTTAGCACGTGTACAGTGTAATACCGCACAAGGTACAAATTAAACACAGCTTAATAACAACACCTTACAAAGAAATCTTTTCTAGTCTTCAGCACTCACTGAATCCACTATGTGCAGGGCACTACCTATGCTACCAGGTAGGAGCTGTGTGATTCGAGAGGCCAAAAAGCTTCCTGTTCTTGGGTAGCTAATGGAGATGCCTTTCCACAACAGGCATCCTTGCTCAGAGGCTGTCACATTGACAGCAGTGGACAGCTGTTACCCATGCCCTGATGGGACTAGTTTTCTGAGAGCACCTGCAAATGAGCTTATTTTCTAAAGGGAGGTCATTGGGTATGGAAGGCACAAAGCTGAGATTCTAAGGTAAGCTGCTCCGAGTAAGGCATTTGCCAAGAGTTGGGCTTTGTGTGTGTGTGCCCACCACCAACTCTTCCTACCCCTCCTGCTTATAATATGAGAGTACAGTATACAGAGAGAAACGAGCTGGACTTGAACCAGCCTTCAGAGGAACAGTTCTTCTTAAGGGCAAGCAAAAATCTGCTTCAGCAAAATGCTGGGATAGGCATGGGCTCGGGGGAGCATTGTAGGTGCTGCTAAAAGCATCAGGACGAATTCCCTAACTTCCAAGTTTTAGACTTGAAAGTTCTTTTGTTGACCATCTCAGGGCACCATTAGTGAGTCTAGGATACATACACGCATAAGAAACAATACATATGGAAAATTTTTCTCAATCCCGCCTATCTAAGCTAATTTTTACTTGAGTCTGCGATTACTGTCCTTCTACCACTGCCAGTGGCCGATGGCCGATGGCCGATGGCCCAACGCCATGTGCTTTGGTTTATAAAAATGTGACTTTGCATAAGTCTAGAAACACCTTGCCGTTCAGCACTGAATCAGAAGTTTAGAAATCCCCAGGCAAATGGCAAGATTAGAAACCTCTCTAAACTTAGTGGATAATAGATAGCAGTTCACAGATTTGCACGTGAATTCAATTCACCTGGAGGGCTTGTTAAACTACAGACTGCTCGGCAGACCTCTTGGGTCGATTCTGTGGACCTGGGTACATCCGGAGCTTTGCATTCCCAAAGGGTTCCCAAGTGATGCTGACGCTGCCGGTCTGAGGATTAAACTTTGAGAACCACGGGTGAGGAGAAGACACGAGGAGGGAATTTTCTAGGTCAGGGCAATCAGAGGCTAACTCTAGCCAAGACTCGCCCCCCAGAGCTGCTCTCTGTACAGATTTTGGCCAAGTCCACGTAGGTACACACTTTGTCTTCTCTCGTCTATGGACCTCAGGCACACGGATTGGGATGGCTCGTAATTCCTTAATTTGTGGCACACTCTCACCAGTGGTCTATGCATGACCCAGTCATTCATTCATTTTTAATAACATAATAAACACCAACCAAAATAACAGCCAGGACCTTGAAAGGAACCTGCACCTAACTTCATCTTACCTCCCATCTTTCCTGCCTCCCAACATATGAATTAACCAGCTATCCATCTTTCTCTTGCTTTTCTTTTTTACAGTATTATTAAATTTGTAAACTGTGGTACAGTCATACAGTGAAATACTGAACAACGGTCAAAACAAATGAACTCTTCCAATAAACAATAAAATGGATGGATCATAGCAATATAATACTAAGTGAGACAAGTAAAGATTACATATGGACGATACCTGTTTATAACATTAGAAATATATACTTTTTAGGATGCCTTAAAATTAACATGCATTTTTAAATCTTTGTATTTTTTTCTAATCACTGAAGAAATAAATACATGTTTACTGGAAAAGAGACAATGAGTAAAGAAACGTACCCAGTCAGTTTTAACAGGGGAGGATATGACCCCTCCATGTCCTTCTGGGTTTCCTAAAAAGCTCCTCTTTCCATCCCCAAATGCACCCTTCAGTTTCCATCCAACAGCTCTGAGGTTGAGAGCTCTGATAGGAATAGGCAATTCATACAAGAGGAAACAAGGCAGTAAACAAACAGCCAGGGGAAAATGTTAACTTTGCTCATAATCAGAGAAATGCAAATTAAAGCATTTGGGGAGCTATCATTCTATGACTACTAAATCAGCAAAAATGGGAAAAAGGGAACAACAGTGAATGCCTGGGATACTACTATAAACCTGACACGCACAGATGATACTAGCAGCAATGGCAAAGTTTTAAAATTTTCCAAACAGCTGTATGACGAGGTGTAGTCATGAACTGTGAAGATGCCCCACTCTGCTGAATTTATCCTGAAGAAGTAACTCAATGGAAAGAAACAACCTAGGTGGCCTCCACCAATGCAACAATTTAGAAAACCACAGTAGAGCACCGAGACGGTGTGCAGTGCAGCAGGACAAATTACAATTTTGAAGAGAAAATGTATATTTGATATTTAATGCGTGAGAAATAAAATGGTAGGTGCATTATGGTTAGAACCATGTGTACGAGGGTTTCGAGGTAAAGAGCAGAAATTAACATGGCTGTTGCATTTGAACGTGGGATGGGTGTTGTTTTCTTCAGTGTTACTGTGCTGTGGTGTCGTAATTATTTTTTTTAGAGCTTGAGGGGCTCCTACCTTGAGAACTTTCACAGCTTTCCTCGTCGCTGTTGTCTTGACAGTTATTTTGCCCATCGCAAATGAAGCTCTTGTCAATGCAGAGGCCGTTCTTGCAGTGGTAGCGGGCAGTGGAGCAAAGCAAAGGGTTTGCTGCTGTGAAGGGAAACCAGAGCAGATCACCAGGGAGGTTAGCCAGTCCCCTTAGGACCCCCCGCACCTTCTCCAGCCAGGGGTATGCCCGGCTCGGGAAGTAGCAAACTCATCTTCTAGGATGGCTGACTCAAAGCCCATCCTGGGAGACTGGTCAGGGAATGACCTGGACAGGATGAGACTTACTCTGCTCCATTCTAAAAGCTCCTTCTCCCAAGTCATCATGCTGATGTCCTATAACCACACCAACATGGCCAGAGGGCAACGCCTCGCCCTAACTGGTCAACCGCTAGGCGGGCCAGCAGCCTCTGAGGGGCCTGGGGCAAAACCCGAATCTCCCAGGAGAGTCAAGAGTGGAATGGTCGGTAACATAAGAGACACACAGAAAAGAGCAAAGCCAGACGGAGTAGATGGGTCGGGGATCCGTGAACCTCTGCCACTGATGGAGTGACGGCACGATCTAATCCAAGGCCTATGTCGGATCCTTCTGGTTCCCTAACTATGGACCAGTCTGGTAAGTCCTCATGTTTCCTTCTGGCTCACCGAGGTGAGCTCCATCTCTGCTTTGCAATCAAAGAAGCCCATGAACCCACTGGCTCAGTCTGAGCAGCTCCCTGTTGCAGGCACTTTCAGGAACCCCCCCAAAAATGACAGAAATGGCCCTTCCCCTCAAGGAAGAAGGTCGCAACCAGCTAGCATAAGGTCAGCACAAAACCACTGAACAACATGTAGGCAAATCTCCATGGAAAATCGCTATTTCTACAGCACGATTTATCTTGCTTCCTCACTCCTTGCAGTGCAATTCAAGCTCTTTCCAGGGCTCTATTTTCAATCAATAAAGCAGCAAAGTAGAAATTACTCCAGCCCCCAGTCTGCCATTTATTAGCTGTGTGATCTTGGGTAACTAACTTCACTTCTCTGAGCCTCAGTTCCTTTATCTGTGTGCAGGACTGACTCCATAATTTGCAGGGCCTAGTGCAAACTGAAAATGCAAGGTCAACTGTTCAAAAATTATTTAAAACTTCAAGAAGATAAGTGCTGGGCATTAAACCAAGAGTGGCGTGCTTCTAAGCTAAGCACGGAGCCTGTGCAGGTCACAGGTCCATGAAGCTAGCCCTGCTACTTACAGCATTAATTTAAGCATCAAAGGAGATGACATGTGAGAAAAATGTACACAGCAGAGCCTGACATGTAGCACAGGCTCAAGAAATGTTGGACGTGCTCCCCGAGTTATGTCTGCCTCAGCCCCCCAGAGTGTGATCCTCCCTGAAGGAGTGATATTGGTGATAACGAAGAGGGGTCATCATGGGATCTCGGGTCACAAACTGAGCCGGCATCTGCATCATACGTGGTACGAAGAGCACCAGAGCGGGACGGCACAGCCATCACTGAAGATGGCTACGGGATCAGGAACAAGCCAGCGCCGGCATCTCCGGATGGTCCTCACCAGCAGGATGGCAGTTGTAATTTATCTTCCCCATACGCCTCACGGAGCGATTGTTAAGATGCACAGAGATCACAGCTGCAGACTTCACAGGGCCCTGGAAACCCAAAGGCTGTGGAGTTTTTTAGTTTTTAACTGTTCAACTCAGAAAGTTTGATTTGAAAGGTCAGAGGAGGTAGAGGGATGGGGAAGCCAGCGTTCTTAGTTTTGAAGATGATGGACCAGCGTGAAGGTAAGCAAAAGGAGTCTGGCCTGAAAATGGAAGTTGTAATTATTTAAATCGCTGTGGGCCAGAGAACGGCTCCACTTGATCGTGCTGAAACCAGGGTCTGACCTCAGCCAAGACCAAAATGGGGAAACCCGAAACCAGAAGTCACATTTGGTTTCTGTCCCGGGCAGCGCTCCAAACCCTTCAGCATCCCACCACGGTGGCCTCTGGCTTCCCTGGGACCTTGTGGGTCACATCTACGCAGCCAAAGCGTCAGCAACGATCAGCTCACTCGAATGGACAGCCTTGGAAAGGCACCTGAACTGCTCCAAGATGGAGCTGCTGCAAACTTATGTGAACCGCCCCAGCAGGGAAGGGGGTGCTGAACCAACCCTGCAGACGCGATGGCATCTACTGACTTCTCGTCAGCCTTAGACCCTTTCAACCTCACAAACTTTCCCAAGGAAAAGAAGTCACATATGTGTGCGTGTGCACGTGTGCATATACACGCATACCACATATATGTGTATATATGTACGTATGTGTATATCCAGATCACACATATCTTCAAATGAATTAAGACTGACTATATCTTAAGACACAGCTCTACTGATAAAGAATCCACAGGGACTGAAAACCAATTTCAGTGCATAGAATGAATACATATATTTGGTATTAATGCATACAACCAAAGGACTAGGACCAGAATACAGAAAGAACTCTCACAACTCAAAAGAAAAAAGACAGGGCTTCCCTGGTGGCACAATGGTTGAGAGTCCGCCTGCCGATGCAGGGGACACGGGTTCGTGCCCCGGTCCGGGAAGATCCCACATGCCGCGGAGCGGCTGGGCCCGTGAGCCATGGCCGCTGAGCCTGCGCGTCCGGAGCCTGTGCTCCACAACGGGAGAGGCCACAACAGTGAGAGGCCCGCGTACCGCAAAAAAAAAAAAAGAAAAAAGACAAACAACTCAACAGGAAAATAGGCAAAGGACATGACAGGGCAATTCCCCTCAGAGCAATGGCAAACGCTCAATAACAACTTGAAAAGATGTTGACTATGGCCAGTAATGAAGCACCACTTTAACCGCAGCAGACTCGCCACTTAAGGTCTTAAAATCCCAGGTTGTTGGCCAGGATGGGGAGGGACAGGAAGTCTCAGAGACTACTCGTGGGAGTGCAAATTGGCAGATCCACCTTGGAGACCCACTTAGTGATACCTGGTGATATTTAAGGGGCATATGCCCCATGGCCCAGTCATTTCACTTCCAGCTACACACTCAGGGGAGAATCCTGAACAAACAGAAATGTGTGCTGAAGCACTGCTTGTAAAATAAAAATATTAGAAATGACCCAAATGTTCACCCACAGGAGAATTAATACCATGTGCTACACTGTTAGAATTCTACCGGAGGGGATGGCTAGCTTTCACTGTACAGGGCCAGATAGTAAATACTCTAGGCTTTGCTAACGTTTGGGTCTTGCACTGTGTCTTAACTACTCAACTTTGCCATTGTGGTACAAAGCGGCCATGGACAACTCATAAACGAAGGGCAGGACTGTGCTCCAATAAAACTTGATTTACAGGTAGTAAGTATGTTTAAAGTAAGTAACTTTCAAAACAGGGTGTAGGCCAATTTGGCCCAGGGGCTATCGTTTGCCAACCCTCGCTGAACAGCAGTAAAAAATGAATGAACCAGGGCCTCCCTGGTGGCGCAGTGGTTGAGAGTCCGCCTGCCAATGCAGGGGACACGGGTTCGTGCCCCGGTCTGGGAAGATCCCACATGCCGCGGAGCGGCTGGGCCCGTGAGCCATGCCTGCTGAGTCTGTGCATCTGGAGCCTGTGCTCCACAACGGGGAGAGGCCACAACAGTGAGAGGCTCGCGTACCGAAAAAAAAATTAATGAACCAATAAACAATAAGGTCCTACTGTATAGCACAGGGAACTATATTCAATATCCTGGGATAAGCCATAATGGAAAAGAATATAAAGAAGAATGTATATATGTAGATAACTGAGTCACTTTGCTGTACAGCAGAAATTAACACTGTAAATCAACTATACTTCAATAAAAAAAAGAATACAAAATCAAAAAAAAAGAATGAACCAGGATCAAGATGGATCAATCTCACAAATACAATAGAGGGGGCGAAGTTATAGAAGATATATGCAAGTTATATAAGAATAAAAGTTACAGAAGAATATGTATAGTGTTGTACCAATTAGATGAAGTTACCAAAGAATACTATCAATTATTGAAGATACAAAAATATATACTCGCATTGGAAGAAACAACCCTAAGTTCAGGACAAAGGATGTCTCTGGAGAGAAGGGAGAAGGATAGGGTCAGAAAGGGGTGTACTGTAGACTTATAATATTTGGTAACACTTTATTATTTTAAAAATCTGAAGCAAATAAGGCGATATGGTAATGACTTTTTTCACTGAGCTATAACTGACATATAATATTGTATTTGTTTCACGTGTACAGCAGGATGCTTTGATATATGTATATACTGCGAATGGTCACCACAGTGAGTCAACAACCATCGCCTCACACAGTCACAAGAATCTCTTTTGTGATGAAAACTTTTAGGATCTACTCTCTTAGCAACTTTCAAATACACAATATGGTATTATTAACCATAGTTAATATAGTTATAATATTATAATGTATTATTATTAATATAATATAGTATTATTAACTTGTTAATATAGTTATAATAATTTAACCATAACTATAGGTAATATGATTTTTAAAACAGGCTGTTGGGAAACACGGGTGTTCATTTAATTTTACTTTTCCTTTTCAGTACGTTGGAAAGACTCCACTAAAAGTTTCTAAGCGTCTAGTCTGGCAGAGATGTCTCAGTGATCACTCACTTTCCTTTTCCTTTTCTCTTTTCCCACAATATTCTCTCTGGCTCAGGGGCTTCCCTGGTGGCGCAGTGGTTGAGAGTCCGCCTGCCGATGCAGGGGACACGGGTTCGTGCCCCGGTCCGGGAAGATCCCACATGCCGCGGAGCGGCTGGGCCCGTGAGCCATGGCCGCTGAGCCTGCGCGTCTGGAGCCTGTGCTCCGCAACGGGAGAGGCCACAACAGTGAGAGGCCCGTGTACCGCAAAAAAAAAAAAAAAAAAATTCTCTCTGGCTCATAAACCCCTGTCTTTAGTATCTTTCACACTTAGGTGCCCTGTTGTTCAGAGGACACAGGTACACGCTGGTAAACAGACACACCTGGGATTCCTCCTTGTCAAGGGCTCCTCATAAAATACTATGTCCCCCCACCCCCAATGCAGGGCAGAGAAACAGAGGCAGAGGATGCTAGAGGAACCGCCCCCAAACCAGCAGCGAGCCAGAAAAAGGCCTCCGAACCATCAAAACACACTTTGGGATGTTATTGTCCTTTAAGTGCTGGGAGTGTCCTCAAGGAAGGGCCCTCCAGCCTTCCCCTCCCCCAGGTCTGTTGATTCTCCGGTTATGTAAATTCCAGCAAGGTTTGTGTTCCAGTTCCCAAGGACACGGCAAATTAGAAGAGAGAGAGGACAACGTTGCCAACCTGCAGACAAATTGCAAGAAATAAAAGCTGACAACCATGGGAGGGGACCACAAAGCTATAAAAAGCCACCTGAAGAATTCCAAAAGCAGAGCAGCCTAAGATAGCTTCAAAAGAGACCAGAAAGTTCTAAAAGGAGCCAAAGGCAACCCTGTATTATAGCCCAGTCTAAAAACTAACATTCCTAAGAATGGCCCTGCACTGTCACCAACAGAGGAAGACTGTTGACTGAGGAAGCCAAGAGGAGATCCCTGTTGTCAGAGGCACACTCACTTACCTAGAGTAAAATCTCCCCAAAGACCCCAGACAGCTCAAGTTTTGCTGTATTTCTTTCAGGACCTCTGCAGCATTTACCAGGCTTAAGCCAGATTTCAGGGTGCATGTATGGTGGACCAAACCTATAGGCTCTGGGGGGGACAGAAGTCAAGTTTTAGGGGTTTCTGTGATGCCGTGGATCCTCACCCAGGACCCTGAAACATAACTGATCAACAGATGGCCCATAAACTGACCATGAAACGCTTCCTACTCTGGGATGTTATATCTCTGCATCTTCTAGCAATATTTAATGTGCTCCACATGTATGTTTTCTTTGTCCTTCCTGAGGTTTCCCAGTCACTGAAAAAATGTATTATTTTACTCGCTTAACTAGGAAGAGGAACATTGCATTTTATAGTATTTATTTCAGTAAGGATGGAAAACTGTCCGCAGAGTTAACTTCAAAAATTCAACTGCGACTCCAAAGTTCCCCAGCTATTATTGCCACCACAAACACAGAGATCTAAGAATCTGTTTCCCAGCCCACAGTACTCAGGAAAGAGAAGCTGTCTCTCCCTGCCCAGGGGAGGGAGGAGTGAGAAGGTTAAGCTCAGTGGTTAATTAAACTGGTGGCATTCACCTCAACCACATCTGAAGGAAAGGACCCAGGGCCCACTGCAGTCGTCCAAAAGCAACTGACCGGCTTCAAGACAGGAAATGAAGCAATCTGTCTCCAGCGGGACGTAGGAAATGTCGCCTTTAATCCATTTAAAGTCTGTGAAGTCGGCCCCTCTCCCACCTCAAAGGGTTCTTGACAAAACACATCAATGAGAACCTCCTGGCCACCAGTCCCCACATCCCCCATCTGCTCCCCATCCCGCTGTGGTGCCCGCCCACTTCCTCGCCGAGCATCCCAACCTCATGGTCTCCGTGGGTATCTTGTCTTCCCAGCCCCCGTTTCCCTGGGAACCAGGCAACCGGGGGAGATGGAGCTGCTCCGAGACTTCCTCTGTTCCAGGACACAGGATGCCTGGCCCCAAGCCTCTCTGCAAATACTCCGACCCATTAAAAGCACTGCTCCTTTGTGGCCTGGAAAATGCTGGCAGCCTGGGCCTTCAGAGAAGAGGTGGCTTGTCTGTGGCCAGCTGCAAGTTCTTGCCTTCCTTTCAGAGTCCACCCACAGGACCTCTCCCAGCAGCCCTTGGCCCCCGAGACAGATCAGGGCCATGTGCAGCCGTCTTCCGTCTTCCGAGTCTGCAGGAGGGGAGGGGCCCCCACTCTGGTAAAGCAGGAGGCGGCAAAGGTTCCTCAATCCCGTCTGCCTTTTCCCCAGCCTCTAAGGACCCGAAGGATCCGAACTTTCAGAACCCTTCGAGAGGCAGTGCAGTGGCAGTGGCAGACCCTGATTCATTGCTAATGGCCGTTTGTTTCCTCATCCTTGTAAAGGCTTCCTGGGCCTGGCTACCTCCTGTCCAACCCCCCAGCCTGTCTCCCGGCAATTTCGACTTCACTGCTTCAACCACCACCCTTCTGTGATGGCTCCCCAAGTCTTCCCTCCAGCGATAATCCTCTTTCTCTCGAGGCTTCGTGGACACCTCTGCCTGAAGACCCCCTCACCTCAAGCTCTGCATGTCTGAAACGGACATCCTTCCCTCTCTCCCCAACCTCTCCCTCTCTTCTTGGATCCACTTCCATTAAAGGGACCACCACGTCCCAGCTCCCCGGGCTCCAGCCATGCTTGACCTTCTCCCTCTCCTCGCTCTGCACTCAGCTCAGAATCAACTGCTCCTCGTTGCGTATAAAATACAATCCTAGATCGTTAACTTTTTTCTCTTCCAGTTTTACTGAGATATGATTAACATACAGCACTGTATAAGTTTAAGGTGTACGGCACGATGATTTGATTCACATACATCATGAAATGATTATCACAATAAGTTTCGTGAACATCCATTATCTCATATAGATACAAAATTAAATAACTAGAAAAAATTATTTTCCTTGTGCTGAGAACTGTTAGGATTGACTCTCTTAACAGCTTTTATATATAACGTATAGAAGCATTAATGATATGTGTCATGTTGTACATTACATCCCTGGTACTTATTAACCAGACTCTTAACTTTCCACAACCTGCCCCAGCCTACCCTTCCGAGCGTACATTTTTCTGTAATGATTAGCAGTGAGGGTGAGAAGTTCACCTGGGTTCAAATTTCAGCTCTACCACTCACTAGCCACGTGATATTAGGAAAATGCTTTAACTTCGTTCAGCCTCAATTTCTTTATCTGTAAAATGAAAATAAGAATAGTGCCTCTGTCTTAAGATTTTGTGAAAATTAAGATAATGCACCCGATACAAATGAACCTATTTACAAAACAGAAATAGAGTCACAGATGTAGAAAACAAACTTACGGTTACCAAGGGGGGATGGGGGGAGGGATAAATTGGGAGATTGGGATTGACATGTACACACTACTGTATATAAAATAGATAACTAATAAGGACCTACTGTATAGCACAGGGAACTCTATTTGATACTCTGTAACGACATATATGGGAAAATAATCTAAAAAAGAGTGTTTATATGTATATGTATAACTGGCTCACTTTCACTCACCTGAAACTAACACAACATTGTAAATCAACTATACTCCAACAAAAATTAAAAAAAAAAACTTAATGCACCTGAACAACTGAGAATTGCATGTGGCCCACAGCAGGTGCTCAATAAATGCTTGTAATAATAATTATCATTGGGGATACACAGTATAGTGGTTAAGAGTTCAGACCCTGGATTTATACTGCCTGGGTTGATGTTACAACTCTGTCACTTACTGTGTGACCTTAGGCAAATTATTTAACCTTTCTATGTCTCATTTCCTTATCTACAAACAGGGAGTCATAATGTTATCAGCCTAAAATATCACACGTGTAAAGCATATAGAAATGTGCCACATACATAGTAAGTACTCAGACACTGTCAGTCAAGTGGTTTCTTATGCTCTGCACAGTCTGCATACCTCACTGCTGAGCCCTTAGCCTAAAAGACTCCACGGAATCGTATTGCCAACTTTTAAATGGCACCCATCTTCCCAGGTCCATCTCCTTCAACAACTCCCGCTGCTGAGCCCAGAGGCAAATAATCTCTCCCAGCAGTGGCTCCCACAGCGCTCTCCACTGTCAACCCATATTGTATTTATTTGGGTATGACTCCTTCTGGCTCCCTTGCTTGAGGATCACCTCAACATTGCCAGGGTCCTGCATCTGCCCCATCTCTTTATCCCCTGCAGCGTCTTGCAGGGTGTCTGGCACAGAAACTGTAGAAAGAGAATGAGAGTCTGAAAGAAGGTGGGAGCTGGGGTGAATGAACCATGTGCAGCCTAAATGTGCCCTCTGGGTGTACATCTGAAACCAAAGAAGAGGGCCAAGACATCCCCATGTTGAGAATATATCCTGACCGTCTGTCTTCTTCTTTAACCCTCTGTTTGATTAGCTGCTTGATCCACTCATTCCACAGATATTTAGTTTGCCTATAAATGAAGCACTCTACTAGGCACTGGGGATAAAAGAAAACCCAGTCTGTTCTTTTTTTTTTTTTTTTTTTTGTGGTACGCGGGCCTCTCACTGTTGTGGCCTCTCCCATTGCGGAGCACAGGCTCCAGACGCGCAGGCTCAGAGGCCATGGCTCACGGGCCCAGCCGCTCCGCGGCATGTGGGATCTTCCCGGACCGGGGCACGAACCCATGTCCCCTGCGTCGGCATGCGGACTCTCAACCACTGCGCCACCAGGGAAGCCCCCAACCCAGTCTGTTCTTAAAGAGCTTACACTCTAGTGGGGAGACAGGCAGGTCAATGTGCACTGAAGATAAAGCATGAGAAGTGCAATTTATTCCACATGCATTTATCCCGCGCTAAGGCTGAGCCAGACTATACAGCTGGCACTGGGAGTACAGCTGTGAACCATGCAGCAATACCGTCTCATGGCCATCACGGTGCAGCAGAGAAGGCAGAAAATAAACAAAAAGTGGTGGTAAGTGCAGAGGAGAAGCGTGAATCAGGGGAAGGAGACAGCGTGGGAGACTGGAGAGGAGAGGACTTATCTTTACAGAGTGTTCAGGGCAGGTCTCTGATTTGTTTGGGGGCGACCCAAGATGCTGTGCCAACACACAGGCTCGGCAGACCAGGAACAACTCCCTAAGGAAGCAGGTCGTACAGGAGCCTTTAAGGGGACCTTGCTGATGGAGCTTGGAAGCATAGGGTGCAAGCATCCTCCTGCCCCTCTGCTCACCCAGCCCCTCCGACGTGAGGCACAGCTCCCTGAGGCTTCCACTCATGGATCTGCTGAGGGGTGAAGAAGACATGTGGAATCTGATCTGGGTTGACATGAATAAAGCTACAGAAATACACAAGCACCAAGGGGCTCCGTGATTAAAAAATATAGACACACTGGCTGAGCAAGTCAGCTCTTTAGGGGGACAGGCAAGACTTCATCAGCAGTGGGAGAAAAACAGTCCAGTACACAGCGGGTTTTCTGAGCACAACTATGCTGAAAACAGCAGCAGAAGATCCCACTTGAAAGAATTTTCCACCGTGGTCACCCAGACCACTCTGCCATAACTCAGTTCCTGGAAGGAGTACCTGTCCTCCCTGACGGAGGACCGGGGGAGAGCTGTGCTGCCAGCCCATCCGGGCTTCACCGCCAGCCAAGGATGTCTGAGCCCAAGGCAGGAGGAAGAAGCCAAACACAGTAAAAAGGAGAAAGGAAGGAAGTGAAAGGGCAAAATCTCAGCACTGTGATCCTCTAGAAGGAAACACTGGTCCTTGCTTATCCTTCCTCCTGCAAAATGAATGCAAACAGTGGAAAACACATCCACAGAAATAAAGTTCTTTAAAAATATGACTCTCCAATTATTTGCTGAAGTCAAGACATCACCCAACAAAACTGCTCCTTTATCTTTTATTTCTTTTTACCATTTTATTATGGAAAATTCCAGTTACATACAAAAATAGAGACTGGCATAGGGAACCCCTGTGTTTCAATCACCTGGTTTTAATAATTACCATTACAATCCAAAAATGGGCAGAAGACTTAAATAGATATTTCTCCAAAGAAGACATACAGATGGCCAAGAGGCACAAGAAAAGATGCTGAACATCGCTAACTGTTAGAGAAATGCAGATCAAAACTACAGGAGGAACCACCTCACACCAGTCAGAATGGCCATCATTAAAAAGTCTACAAACAACAAATGCTGGAGAGGGTGTGGAGAAAAGGGAACGCTCCTACACTGTTGGTGGGAATGTAAGTTGGTACAGTCACTGTGCAAGACAGGGTGGAGGTTCCTCAGAAAACTAAGAATAGAATTACCATATGATCCAGCATCCCCACTCCTGGGCATGTATCCAGACAAAACTATAATTCAAAAAGATACATGCACTCCTATGTTCATAGCAGCACTATTCACAATAGCCAAGACATAGAAACAACATAAATGTCCATCGACAGATAAATGGATAAAGAAGATGTGGTACATGTATACAATGGAATACTACTCAGCCATAAAAAAGAATGAAATAATGTCATTTGCAGCAACACAGATGCAACTAGAGATTATCATACTAAGTGAAGTGAGTCAGAAAGAGAAAGACAAATACCATATGATATCACTTATATGTGGAATCTAAAAATATGACACAAATGAACCTATGAAACAGAAACAAAACTATGGACATAGAGACCAGACATAGAGACCAGGGGGAGGGCGTTGGGGGAGGGATGGAGTAGGAGGTCGGGGTTAGCAGATGTAAGCTTTTATATATGGAATGGATAAACAACAAGGTCCAACTGTATAGCACAAGGAATTATATTCAATATCCTATGATAAACCATAATGGAAAAGAATATTTAAAAAAAAAGAATGTACATATATATGTATAATGAATCACTTTGCTATTCAGCAGTAACTAACACAACAATGTAAATCAACTATACTTCAATTAAAAAAAGAAAAAAATTTATTTTCCAGTGTCTAAGCAATAAACCCATAATTAAAATGAAGAAGAATTACCAATACGCTGACATATCTGTTTCAGTCCTACCTCACCCACTATCCACCCCCCACCCCGACCCCACCCCAGAGGAAAGGCTTGAAGCACATCCTAGATACCATGTAATTTCACTTTCATATACTCCAGTATATGTTTCTCAAAGACAAGGATTTTTAAAAAATAATAAACAGAATGCCATCCTTAAACTTAAAAACTTAATAATAATGCCTTAATATTAGATATACAACCACAATTCAAGATTTCCCAACTATCTCAATTTTTTTAACAGTTGGTTTGTTTGAATCAGGGTTGAAACAAGGTCCACATATTACGTTTGGTTGGCTTGTCCCTTAGTCTCTTTGAATCTGTAGGCTCCCCCTTCTAATTTTTTTTCTTAGAATTTATTTGTGGCTGAAACTGAATGGTGGAGAATATTCCACATTCCGGATCTGGCCGTTTATCTACCCACGGGGTCACTAACATGTTCCTCTGTCCCTGAATTTCCTATAAACTAGTGGTTAGTGTTAAGAACTGCATGTTCGTGTTCCCCCCAAATTCATATGTGGAAACACTAACCCCTAATGGATGGAATTAGGAGGTGGGGTCTTTGGGAGGTGCTTAGGGTTAGATGAGGTCATGAGGGTGATGTTCTCATGATGGGATAAGCGCCCTTATAAGATGATGATGAGGATTTCTCTCTCTGTGTGCACACACCAAGGAAGGCCATGTGAGGTTATGACCAGAGAGAGGGTCCACACCACCAACCTGACCACGCTGGTACTCTGATCCTGGACTTCCAGATCTGTGAGAAGTAAGCTGCTGTTGCGTATGCCACCCAGTGTATGGTATTTTATTATAGCAGCCTGAATTGACTAAGACAGACCAAGAGGCTCAATCAGATTCAGGTTGGATGTTTGGGGGCAGAAATACCATAGAGTGGTGATGTGTGTTCCTTTTGGGTTGTATCAGAAGGCAAATGTCTGGTTGTCTCTTTTCTTGTGATGCGCCAACTGACTTGTGGGAGGATCCAATTCCAGGTCAGATGCAGCAATCACACCACACCCTGGCTCTCCTACTGAATGCAGCTAAAGAAAACCTGGACAGAATACATGTAACAGCTATTTTTAGATTCTGAAAAGTAAATTGGAGCAGACCAACTGTGGAAGAAGACCAAAATTTGAACTAGCACTGAAATGGTGCTAAGTTTACCTTCTTTTTCCCCTCTCCGACTCCCAGGAAACTGGCAAATATCAGAGAGATCACGGAGAGGGAAGAACTTGGGAAATCAACTTCATAAAGTTGTTTTTGAACTCTGAGGCTGATTCCCAAGATGCACATGCATGGATCTGGTTCTAATCAGCAGACTAAAGATGGTAAGAACTAAACGCATAGACCACTGCCCAGGTCCCAGACTGGCCACTGGGAGGTGCAGACACAGAACAGGTCCAAGCAGCACTGCAAAAACAGTCTAAAAACAACTGTGACTACAGTCCACTGAAGGCTTTATTGCCCTTCCAGAAGGCTGTTAGGAACTTGTGGCCTGACCCAGCAGAGTCATTTGTCCACTAAAACAAAAATACAAGCCTTCTCTGTGGGATTTAAACAAAACCCAAAGTGTCATGCATAGTAATCAAAATAATCAAAATAAAATCCAAAATTACTTGTCATATGAAAAAACAGGAAAATCTCAACTCTCATGGGAAAGGCTAATCAACAGACACCAACAGCAAGATAAGGCAGATGTTGGAATTCTGTGACAGAGACTTTAAAGCAGCGATTATACAAATACTAACAAGCAATCACAAACACTCTTGAAACAAATGGAAAATAGAAAGTCTCAGCAAAGGAACACAAGATGTAAAGAAGAACCAAAAGGAAATTTCAGAACTGAAAAATAGAGTAACCAAAGTAAAAACGAGTCACATTGTATGGGCTCGAAAGTAGATTGGAGATGACAGAGGAAAAAGTAAACCTGACAAAAGAGTAATAGAAATAATCCAATCTGGATAATAAAAAGAAAAAAGATTGATTAAAAAATGAACAGAGTTTCAGGGACCTAAAATTGTTATCAGAATCCCACAAGAAAAAGAGAAAGAGGATGGATTGTAAATCAACTATATTTCAATTTAAAAAAAGAGAGAGAGACTAGTTGAAAATGTACTAAGTACGGCAAAAGACAAAACCCTACAGATTCAAAGAGAACCCTAAACAGGATAAACAAAGAAATCCACGTACCCAGACACATTGTCATCTAAGTGGTAAAAACTAAAAACAAAACAAAACAAATCTTCAAAGCAGCCAGATAAAAGTGGTGTATTCTCTAAGGGAAAACAGTTTAAAATAACTGCAAATTTCTCACTGGAAACAAGAGAAGCCAGGGGAAGTGGCACAACATTTTTAAAGTGCTTTAAAGAAAAGAACTGCCACCCCAGAATTCTACATGCAGTGAACATATCCTTTAGGAAAGCAGGTGAAATAAAGACACTCTCAGATGAAGGAAAATTAAGAGAATTTGTTGCCAGCAGACCTGCTTTAAAAGAATTGCTAAAGGAAGTTCTTCAGACAGAAGGAAAATGATACCAGAAAAAAACCTGGAACATCAGGAACGAAGGAAGAGCAACCAAAATGGTAAATATCTGGGTAAATATAATAGACGAATCTTCTCCTCTGGAGTTCTTTTAAACATACTTGAAAAGTTAAAGTAAACATTAAAACATTGTCTTTTGGGATTTTTTTTTTTAAGATTTTTTTTCTTTTTTTTTTGCGGTACGCGGGCCTCTCACTGTTGTGGCCTCTCCCGTTGCGGAGCACAGGCTCCGGATGTGCAGGCTCAGCGGCCATGGCTCACGGGCCCAGCCGCTCCCCGGCATGTGGGATCTTCCCGGACCGGGGCACGAACCCGTGTCGCCTGCATCGGCAGGCGGACTCTCAACCACTGCGCCACCAGGGAAGCCCATCTTTTGGGATTTTTAAAGCATGAAGATGTACTATTTAAGACAACTATAATACAGAGAGATCCATAGAGTGATAAGGTTTCTACAATCCACTTGAAGTGATGCAATACTGATTCAAAGTCATCTGTGAGAAGATTGCCCGTTTCGGGACTTTTCTGCCTGATCCATACATTATAAAGCTCCCTTTCAATTTCTCATCTAATGGTTTTAGCAGCCATTTGATGATCCATTTCTTCATTGGGGTTATAAAATAGACATACTCTAATTCTCTCATTCTTCTATCAGCTGGTATTCTTCAATAAAAAAAAACTTTTCTAAGTCAGCTATTTAATTACTCAGAAGTGTAATTCATATATGAAAGGGAGGATAAATGCTTGATTCTTTCCTTTTATTTACCAGTTTTCAGAACAGTGAGTCAGAACCACTCTTTTCAAATGGCAGATATGCCAGAGGAAAATGCTGGCTTAATCCTCATTGGCTTAATTTAGAGTGAATATAATTTACGCATTTAGACAATTAAAGACCAATATCCAAACATCTAATCATACAGGGCTCTTAATTATGGCAAACAGTACACAGGATGACACAATCATTTAGAACGTACATACTGTAATGCCTCACACTTGCTTTTATTGCCATTGAATTACTCTCTAGTACATATGTATGGTGATACATATAAAATCCCCCCCTTCCGTGATAAGATCCCTATGGACAGTACTTAGTACCACACTAAGCACTTTTCAGATATTATCTCATCTAACCCTCACAACAAACCTGGAAAGCAGGCTGTCAGTACCTCCATTCTAGAGAAAACCACTGTGCAAGGAGATTATGTTAGAAGCCCAACTGGTGCTTCCCTAGGGCAGAACACAAATCTGAGGCCAGACCCCAGATCCAGAGTCATTTTGGTCAGTCAGGCCCCTACCCTGTTAGTGATATGCACCCTCCTCGCTAGGCTGGGGTTCAGCCCCTCTACTTACTAACCATTCAGCAATCTAGCAGCTCTGCCATATCTCTGCCATTTGAGACCCAGAAGGTGAGATAAGGCAACAGGAGAATGCATACAGTAGAGTTATAAACTCTCTGTGTCCCTCTTGGGACAGTACAGCAATGATTGTTCCCTGGAAAGACATAAAAGAACATAGGAGATAGTCACTCTCCTCCTCAAGGACTTAAAATAGAACCAACAGGGTAAGGGAAAATCAGTTTATCAAAACAATCCCTGAAGTCATTAAAACTTACGCTTCGAAAAAATTTAATAACATGAGAAAATGGTCACAATAAAGAGGACACCTCAATTAAACATATTAGAGAAGACAGATGATAGGTAGACAGATAGGGTAGGGGGGATGACTATCACAAAATAACCCACATATTAACAGCATTGCCTTCTAGGCATTTTTGCTTTCCTCTTTATACTTTTCTATATTTCCCAAGTTCTTTACAATAATCAGAAGAGAAAAGGGTTATTAAAATATATAAGTGCAGAAGGTAAATGTGTAAGTTTGTCAAGAGCCAACTACAGTTAGAAAGGCTCCAGCAGTCTAAACATTGAAGGGGAAAAGAAAAAGAATAAACTAAGCAGTGACCAGACGAACCAGAAGCAGGTACAAAGCGAATTGCTGGGGGAGCTGGAACAGCGTGAAAGGCAGGAAAGGGACACCTGAAGGTCACTGAAACTGCTGAGTGTGGATTTGGACACAGAGATGCTGCCAAGCAAGGCACCAGTATATCCAGGCCAAGGAGTAGTGAGGTGAGCTTCAACACCAAGACTGCTAAGAGGCAGGAGGGGTAGAGAGAACAAGAGGAGGTGTGTGTGTGTGTCTGTCTGTCTGTGTGTTGATACCATGGAATATTACATACCAGGTAAAAGGAATCAGGTGGTCACAAGTCAAGGAACACTTTAGCTTTCTATACTATTTGGATTTTTTTCCAGGAGCATATTCTTGTTTCTTTTTTTAACATCTTTATTGGAGTATAATTGCTTTACAATGTTGTGTTAGTTTCTGCTGTATAACAAGGTGAATCAGCTATACATATACATATATCCCCATATCCCCTCCTTGCGTCTCCCTCCCAACCTCCCTATCCCACCCTTCTAGGTGGTCACAAAGCACAGAGCTGATCTCCCTGTGCTATGCGGCTGCTTCCCACTAGCTATCAATTTTACATTTGGTAGTGTATATATGTCCATGCCACTCTCTCACTTCATCCCAGCTTTCCCCTACCCCATGTCCTCAAGTCCATTCTCTACATCTGCACCTTTATTCCTGTCCTGCCCCTAAGTTCTTCAGAACCTTTTTTTTTTAGATTCCATATATATGTGTTAGCATATGGTATTTGTTTTTTTTCTTTCTGACTTACTTCACTCTGTATGACAGACTCTAGGTCCATCCACCTCACTACAAATAACTCAATTTCGTTTCTTTTTATGGCTGAGTAATATTCCCTTGTATATATGTGCTACAACTTCTTTATCCATTCATCTGTCAATGGATACTTAGGTTGCTTCCATGTCCTGGCTATTGTAAGTAGTGCTGCAAAGAACATTGTGGTACATGACTCTTTTTGAATTATGATTTCCTCAGGGTATATGCCCAGTAGTGGGATTGCTGGGTCGTATGGTAGTTCTATTTTTAGTTTTGTAAGGAACCTCCATACTGTTCTCCATAGTAGCTGTATAAATTTACATTCCCACCAACAGTGCGAGAGGGTTCCCTTTTCTCCACACCCTCTTCAGCATTTATTGTTTGTAGATTTTCTGATGATGGCCATTCTGACTGGAGCGAGGTGATACCTCATTGTGGTTTTGATTTGCATTTCTCTAATGATTAGTGATGTTGAGCATCCTTTCATGTGTTTGTTGGCAATTTGTATACCTTCTTTGGAGAAATGTCTATTTAGGTCTTCTGTCCATTTTTGGATTGGGTTGTTTGTTTTTTTCATATTGAGCTGCATGAGCTGCTTGTATATTTTGGAGATTAATCCTTTGTCAGTTGCTTCGTTTGTAAATATATTCTCCCATTCTGACGGTTCTCTTTTCATCTTGTTTATGGTTTCCTTTGCTGTGCAAAAGCTTTTAAGTTTTTTTTAAGTTAGGTCTCATTTGTTTATTTTTGTTTTTATTTTCATTTCTCTAGGAGGTGGGTCAAGAAGGATCTTGCTGTGATTTATGTCATAGAGTGTTCTGCCTATGCTTTCCTCTAAGAGTTTTATAGTGTCTGGCCTTACATTTAGGTCTTTAATCCATTTTGAGTTTATTTTTTGTGTATGGTGTTAGGGAGTGTTCTAATTTCATTCTTTTACATATAGCTGTCCAGTTTTCCCAGCAACACTTATTGAAGAAGCTGTCTTTTCTCCAATGGATATTCTTGCCTCCTTTATCAAAGATAAGGTGACCATATGTGCATGGGTTTATCTCTGGGCTTTCTATCCTGTTCCATTGATTTGTATTTCTGTTTTTGTGCCAGGACCATACTGTCTTGATTACTATAGGTTTATAGTATAGTCTGAAGTCAGGGAGCCTGATTCCTCCAGCTCCGTTTTTCTTCTCAAGATTGCTTTTGGCTATTCAGGGTCTTTTCTGTTTCCATACAAATTGTGACATTTTTTGTTCTAGTTCTGTGAAAAATGCTATTGGTAGTTTGATAGGGATTGCACTGAATCTGTAGAGTGCTTTGGGTAGTAGAGTCATTTTCACAATGTTGATTTTTCCAATGCAAGAACATGGTATATCTCTCCATCAGCTTGTATCATCTTTAATTTCTTTCACCAGTGTCCTGTAGTTGTCTGCATACAGGTCTTTTGTCTCCTTAGGTAGGTTTATTTCTAGGTATTTTATTATTTTTGTTGCAATGGTAAATGGGAGTCTTTCCTTAATTTCTCTTTCAGATTTTTCATCATTACTGTATAAGAATGCAAGAGATTTCTGTGCATTAATTTTGTATCCTGCTACTTTACCAAATTCATTGATTAGCTCTAGGAGTTTTCTGGTAGCATCTTTAGGAATCTCTATGTATAGTATCATGTCAACTGCAAACAGTTACAGTTTTACTTCTTCTTTTCCGATTTGGATTCCTTTTATTTCTTTTTCTTCTCTGATTGCTGGGGCTAAAACTTCCAAAACTAATTGAATAATAGCCATGAGACTGGGCAACCTTGTCTTGTTCCTGATCTTAGTGGAAACGGTTTCAGTTTTTCACCATTGAGAACAATGTTGGCTGTGGGTTTGTCATATATGGCCTGTATTATGTTGAGGTAAGGTCCCTCTATGCCAACTTTCTGGAGGGTTTTTATCATAAATGGGTGTTGAATTTTGTCAAAAGCTTTTCCTGCATCTATTGAGACTACCATATGGTTTTCATCATTCAATTTTTTAATATGGTGTATCACATTGATTGATTTGCATATATTAAAGAATTCTTGCATTCCTGGGATAAACCCCACTTGATCAAGATGTACGATCCTTTCCATGTGCTCTTGGATTCTGTTCGCTAGTATTTTGTTGAGGATTTTTGCATCTATGTTCATCAGTGATATTGGCCTGTAGTTTTCTTGTGACATCTTTGTCTGGTTTTGGTATCAGGGTGACGGTGGCCTCGTAGAATGAGTTTGGGAGTGTTCATCCCTCTGCTATATTTTGGAAGAGTTTGAGAAGAACAGGTGTTAGCTCTTCTCTAAATGTTTGATAGAATTCGCCTGTGAAGCCATCTGGTCCTGGGCTTATGTTTGTTGGAAGATTTTTAATCACAGTCTCAATTTCAGTGCTTGTGATTGGTCTGTTTATATTTTCTATTTCTTCCTGGTTCAGTTTTGGAAGGTTGTGCTTTTCTAAGAATTTGTCCATTTCTTCCAGGTTGCCCATTTTATTGGCATACAGTTGCCTGTAGTAATCTCTCATGATCCTTTGTATTTCTGCAGTGTCAGTTGTTACTTCTCCTGTTTCATTTGTAATTCTATTGATTTGAGTCTTCTCCCTCTTTTGCTTGATGAGTCTGACTAATGTTTTATCAATTTTGTTTATCTTCTCAAAGAATCAGCTTTTCATTTTATTGATCTTTGCTACTGTTTCCTTCATTTCTTTTTCATTTATTTCTGATCTGTTCTTTATGATTACTTCCCTTTTGCTAACTTTGGGTTTTTTTTTTTGTTCTTCTTTCTCTAATTGCTTTAGGTGTAAGATTAGGTTGTTTATTTGAGATGTTTCTTGTTTCTTGAGGTACGATTGTATTGCTATAAACTTCCCTCTTAGAACTGCTTTTGCTACATCCCATAGGTTTCGGATCATCGTGTTTTCACTGTCATTTGTTTCTAGGTATTTTTTGATTTCCTCTTTAATTTCTTCAGTGATCTCCTGGTTATTTAGTAGTGTATTGTTTAGCCTCCCTGTGTTTGTATTTTTTACAGTTTTTCTCCTGTAATTGATATCTAGTCTTATAGTGTTGTGGTCAGAAAAGATACTTGATATGATTTCAATTTTCTTAAATTTGCCAAGGCTTGATTTGTGACCCAACATATGATCTATCCTGGAGAATGTTCCACGAGCACTTGAGAAGAAAGTGTATTCTATTGTTTTTGGATGGAATGTCCTTTAAATATCAATTAAGTCCATCTTGTTTAATGCATCATTTAAAGCTTGTGTTTCCTTATTAATTTTCATTTTGGATGATCTGTCCATTGGTGAAAGTGGGGTGTTAAAGTCCCCTACTATGAATGTGTTACTGTCTATTTCCCCTTTTATGTGTTAGTATTTGCCTTATGTATTGATGTGCTCCTGTGTTGGGTGCATAAATATTTACAATTGTTATATCTTCTTCTTGGATTGCTCCCTTGATCATTATGTAGTGTCCTTCTTTGTCTCTTGTAATCGTCTTTATTTTAAAGTCTATTTTGTCTGATATGAGAATTGCTACTCCAGCTTTCTTCTGTTTTCCATCTGCATGGAGTATCTTTTTCCATCCCCTCACTTTCAGTCTGTATGTGTCCCTTGGTCTGAAGTTGGTCTCTTGTAGATAGCATATATACGGGTCTTGTTTTTGTATCCATTCAGCCAGTCTATGTCTTTTGGTTGGAGCATTTAATCCATTTACATATAAGGCAATTATTGATATTTATGTTCCTATTACCATTTTCTTAATTGCTTTGGGTTTGTTATTGTAGGTCTTTTCCTTCTCTTGTGTTTTCTGCCTAGAGAAGTTCCTTTAGCATTTGTTGTAAAGCTGGTTTGGTGGTGCTGAATTCTCTTAGATTTGCTTGCCTGTAAACGTTTTAATTTCTCCATAGAATCTGAATAAGATCCTTGCTGGGTAATCTTCATTGTAGGTTTTTCCCTTTCATCACTTTCAATATGTCCTGCCACTCCCTTCTGGCTTACAGAGTTTTTACTGAAAGATCAGCTGTTAACCTTATGGGGATTCCCTTGTATGTTATTTGTTGCTTTTCCCTTGCTGCTTTTAATATTTTTTCTTTGTACTTAATTTTTGATAGTTTGAGTAATATGTGTCTTGGTGTGTTTCTCCTTGGATTTATCCTGTATGGGACTCTGTGCTTCCAGGACTAGATTGACTATTTCCTTTCCTATATTCTGGAAGTTTTCAACTATAATCCCTTCAAATATTTTCTCAGTCCTTTCTTCTTCTGGGACCCCTATAATTCGAATGTTGGTGCGTTTAATGTTGTCCCAGAGGTCTCTGAGGCTGTCCTCAATTCTTTTCATTCCTTTCTCTTTATTCTCCTCTGCAGTAGTTATTTCCACTATATTATCTTCCAGGTCACTTCTCCATTCTTCTGCCTCAGTTATTCTGCTATTGATTCCTTCTGGAGAACTTTTAATTTCATTTATTGTGTTGCTCATCATTGTTTGTTTGCTCTTTAGTTCTTCTAGGTCCTTGTTAAATGTTTTTTGCATTTTCTCCATTCTATTTCCAAGATTTTGGATCATCTTTACTATCATTACTCTGAATCCTTTTTCAGGTAGACTGCCTATTTCCTCTTCATTTGTTTGGTCTGGTGTTTGTTTATGTTTTTACTTTGCTCCTTCATCTGCTGCATATTTCTCTGTCTTCTCATTTTGCTTAACCTACTGTGTTTGGGGTCTCTTTTTCACAGGTTGCAGGTTTGTAGTTCCTGTCGTTTTTGTTGTCTGCCCCCAGTTGGTTCAGTGGGTTGTGTAGGCTTCCGGGTGGAGGGGACTGGTGATTGTGTTCTGGTGGATGAGGCTGGATCCTGTTTTTCTGGTGGGCAGGACCGCGTCCAGTGGTATGTTTTTGGGGTGTCTGTGAACTTATGATTTTAGGCAGCCTCTCTGCTAATAGGTGGGGTTGTGTTCCTGTCTTGCTAGTTGTTTGGCATAGGGTGTCCAGCACTGGAGCTTGCTGGTCGTTGAGTGGAGCTGGGTCTTAGCGCTGAGATGGAGATCTCTGGGAGAGCTCTTGCCAGTTGATATTACGTGAGGCTAGGAAGTCTCTGGTGGTCCAGTGTCCTGAACTTGGCTCTCCCACCTCAGAGGGTCCGGCGTGACACCCGGCTGGAGAACCAAGGCCCTGTCAGCCACACGGCTTACATGTAAATGGGTTAAATTCTCCAATCGAAAGGCACAGAGTGGCCGGCCTTCTGCACTCCACTCAGTCCTCCAGCCAGTTGTTGTCCTCTGTGCCTGGTGGATATGAAGAGCCTGTTTTGGATCCAGGTCCAGCGGCATTCCTTAGCGTCTAGAAGAAGCAGCCGACGCCCCCATCCTCCCCTATCCCCGCTGCAACTCATGATCCTGGAGCTCCCAAGGCTCCGCCCCTCATGCTACTCACAGTGCTCGAGCATATTCTTCTTTAAACATTGATGTATAGTTGATTTCCAATGTTGTGTTAGTTTCATATGTACAGCAAAGTGATTCACAGTTATACACACACATATATTTTCTTTTTCATATTCTTTTCCATTATGGTTTATTACAAGGTATTGAATATAGTTCCCCGTGCTATCCACTAGGACCTTGTTGTTTATCTTTTTTATATATAGTAGTTTGTATCTGTTTATCCCATACTCCTAATTTACTCCTCCCTCCACCCTTTTTTCCCTTTGGTAACCATAAATTGGTTTTCTATGTCTGTGAGTCCATTTCCGTTTTGTAAATAAGTTCACTTGTGTCATATTTTAGATTCCACAAATAAGTGATATCATATGGTATTTGTCTTTCTCTGTCTGACTTACTTCACTTAGAGTGATAATCTCCAGGTCCATCCATGTTGCTGCAAATGGCATTACTGCATTCTTTTTAATGGCTGAGTAACAGTCCATTGTTTATATGTATCACATCTTCTTTATTCATTCATCTGTCAATGGACATTTAGGTTGCTTCCACGTCCTGGCTATTGTAAATAGTGCTGCTATGAACGCTGGGGTGCATGTGTCTTTTTGAATTAGAGGTTTCTCCGGATATATGCCCAGGAGTGGGATTGTTGGATCACACGGCAACTTCCAAGAGCATATTCTTATAGTATGTATATAATTAATATATAAACATCTTTCTTTAAAGAATTCAAAATGAAAAGGAAAGCAAGCACCTAAACGTGGGGTGCTGAGTGGCAGGGTCAATCAGATGAGCGTCTGAATGAGCCTAGAACTGGCTCTGCAGCTGATAAGCTATGTGACTCTGGATGAGTCCGTTGACCGCTCATACTTCAGGTCCTTATGTGTCGATGGTGATAACACGCTTACATTTCCAGAGCCATCATCAGAACTGAAAACAAAGTATGCCCCAGGCCCAGTGTACTTAGCAAAGGCCCTGATAAATGGTAGCTGAGCATCTACACAATCACACAAGAAGTAAGCAGTAACAAATAGATTCCAGTAAGCAGTAACAAATAGTAACAAATAGAGAAAAGGCCCAAGCCTGGGGGTGTAAGAGGCACACAGATGAGAGCGGCCAGGATGGAAGGTCCACTGGTGGGAATGAACAGGGGAGCGTAGTACGCAGGCCCCGGTACTTACTGCAGTTCTCTTCGTCGCTGCCGTCGGGACAATCCTCAAACCCGTTACACCGGAAGCGGCCAATGATGCAGTGGATGCCGCTGGCACAGGGGAAGAAGGTCGGGCCACATTTCGATTTAGCCTTGGCTGCAGGAGGACAAACGAGACAAACAACGAGACGTCAGGAGGATAAGTTTTCTGACCACCACATACCCATCCCGCTGACTCAGAGTGTGCAACTGGGGCCTTTTACATCTACCTTGAAGTGCCCAAAGTTTCTTACCACCAGCACCCACCTCCAATACCCAGCCAGACTAGAAGCCTACATGTGTCATCCTCCAGGAAGGGAGTGGCTCATCCACTGCCACCAAGGTCCCAAATAGGCCAAACCCAGCCTCCACACCAGCAGGGCTCAAGAGGCCTGAGGCCGCCATCCTTAGAAAGGCTTGCTTGCGAAGTTGGCCCTCGCCTGGCTGGCATCTGGGAAATTGGATGTCGGGAAGGTCTGCATCATTCCCTCCTGAGGACGGCTCACTGTGCCTAAACTATCCATGCAAACAGTGCATTGATGCTGAACACCTGCCTTTCTTCTGAGAGTCTGGGATTTGGGTACATGTTGGGCAGAGGGTGCCTGCATGACCAGCTCTCAGGAAAAATCCTGGGCACTGAGCCTCTAATGAGCTTCCCTGGGAGAAAGCATTTCACACGTTATGTCACATTTGTTGCTGGGGGAATGAAGGGCCTCCTGTGTGACTGCACTGGGCAAGGACTCTGGAAGCCTGGACTTGTTTTCCTCTGACTTCACTCCGTCACCTCTTCCCTCTGTTCGTTTTGCTTTGTATCCTTTCACTGTAATCAATCATAGCTGTGGGTATGACTGTATGCTGAGTTCTACGATTCCTTCTAGTAAATCACTGAAACTGAAGGTGGTCTTGGGAACCCCTGACAAAGACGGGTGTGCTTCTTTTCCTCATTTCACAGAAACGCTCTGAAGAGGTAAAGTGACTTGCCCAGGGTTACACGGCTAGAAAACATGGTGCTGGGGTGAGGCCCCCAGTACTCAGAGTCCAGAAGCCACGCTCAACTATACTGCCTCTCTGCCAGAGGCTGTCACTTCTCACAACAGAAGCCAGAACCCTGCTCAGAGAAACCCTTCTTCCACTCCTGCTATACAAAGACTTTTAACAGAACTGCTGTAACTCAAGCTTGATTGATGTCCTGCTAACCAAACAGCCCTGTGGGGTAATGTACTTTCCTGTTAATGGTGCTGGCGGCTCTGGCTTGTGATTCTAAGGTGTGATGGGATCTATTGCTGTATCCCAGGTAGCAGGCCCCACTTAGCATCCCTTTTGTCTCCTGTCTTAGAGGCAGGACCCATGGTCCTCAAGAAGGAAGGGGTTATTTCTTTGGAACGAACAGGGTAGATTACCTTCATATTCTCGTCATCAGTATAACATGCCAACTTTGGGAACAGCTGATACACTATCAACAGGGATTTTAAGCCTGGGACGTGGCTAGATTTAAAAAACCCACATGGCTTTGTTTTAACCTGAAAGTACTCTAATGGTGCTGGTGTGCTCTTCACAATGCACAAACTTGGGAGAGAGTGTCCTGTGTTCAAATTGTGGCTCTAATCTTTATGACCTTGGGCAAGTTTCTAAATACAACTGAGCCTCAGTTTCCTCATTGGTAAACTGGAGGTAATATCTATCTCATATGGCCCAGGGAAGGATTCAGTGTGATAATCTATATAAAATGCTTGGCACAGAGCATGGCATACAGTAGATGCTCAATTAATGGTAAAACTTATGCTACTTATCATCATCATCATCACATCACTAGGCTTATAGAACTTTAAAATTGATCCTTGGGCTGCTAAATTTCTTTTTCTGATTACCCAAGTTTAAAAAGCTCATTATGGAAGATCTCCATGAACTGATAGGAAGTGATCTCCAGGACATACTGTTAAGCAAAAAAAGCAAAGTGCAAAAGAGTATCTACCGTACTTTACCCCTCCATATAGCAAAAGAAGGGGATCTAAGAAAACATACATGTACTTGTTCATCTATGCAAAAGAAATATAGGAAGGATAAACCAGAAACCAAAGGGACTGGTTACCTACAGGGGGTGGGTGAGAAAAGGTTGGAAAGAATAGGGAAATGGGAATGGAACAAGGTAGCAGGGATGAGAAAGGTGCACACTTCTCTGAGTCTATTTGTATAGCTCTGACTCTTAGAACCATGATAATATTTCACATACCCAAAATGTAAACAATTAAAATCAAACCCATGTGCGTGTGCATGTGTGTGTTGGGGGCAGGGCTCAGAATGAAATATAAACAGCAACAAATGAACATAACTTACAGATGAATAACAGCACCACACTGAAGGAGGTGGGGAAGAAAAGAAGTAGCCCACGTAACTCTGGTAAACATTATTTTGCCTGGATTCTATAAGGCTAAAGAAAAAAAGAACTGTTCACAAGTACTCTAGTTATATTTGTTTCTCACAGGGGTATGAATCAGCAATTCTGAAACTGCCTTTTGTGTAGTACTAGGGTTGAACAAATAGGTAAGTATATTACAGATAATAAGAGCAAGGTTTCTCACTATCAGAGGAAGAAATCACAAATAAAGAGAGTGAGAAGACGAAAATGAACCCCGAGGCTTTGGACTGGAATTGAAGGCATCAATATGAACTCAAGATTTGTAAACACAGATAGATGGATAGATGGATGGATGGATGGATAGATCGATAGATAGAAATACAGATCTGTGTGTGTGCATGGGTTAGTGTACGTACATACATTTCCTAGCTCATCTGCTAAGAAAGATTAGAAGCAGTACACCCCAATAGCAATAAGCACAGCCAGCGCCTAGATCCTGGTTTCTAAATTCTATGACCCAATTAAGAGAACCAGGGCTCCCTGGAGAAGTGGCTCATTCCTGGGGGAAAATACAAGATGAACCTGGAGTGTCTTGTGTTGCCAGAAAGTGAAGAAGTGCTTAAAATACGATGGAGGCATGTCCAAAGGACACAGGAGTCAACCTACAGGGGCTCCCAACGGCCAAAGCTAGAACAATTTGAGCAACAAAACGAACAACAGTAGTATTGGATTGTAATCCAGAGATCTGTTGGACCCATAATTGTTGAATAAATACATAAATGAGGGAGAAGAAGTCCAATTAATAAACACAGAAGAGATGTAGGAAATAGAAAGTCCCCAGGAAGCAGACGCCACGGCAATAACTGTCACAGGTAAGAGCCAGGGATGGATGCGCAAATCAGAGGATCGGGCATCCTTGCTCTCGTCACCCTTTCAGGGATCAGGGCAGAAAAGCTACCTATAGGCTTTGACAGCTAACCTGAGAGCGTTTCCCTGTAAACTCAACACGTCACTCCTCCATTCAAAACGTCTCTGCCCTCCCAACACTTTAGAAAAGCCCACAGCCGCCATCACAGCATCGTGCCACTCCGGCGGAGCCCCTCTAATGTCATGCCTACCTACTCTCCGTACTCTGGCTAACACTGGCCTCCCAGCTCCTCCTCAAGCCCATCAGGCACAGTCCTGCCTCGGGACCTTTGCAGTCTGTGGTTCCCTCTGCTTGGACTGTCTTTCTCCCAGAGGTCGGCATGGTTCACTCCGCTACTTTATTGAGGTCTCCTTAAGCAGTGCACTCTCTACAGTAGACACCTCGCTCCCTACCCTCAGGCACTCTAGCCCTTACTGTTTCTTTCTTTTCCTTCACAGGATAGATGTCATTGGCTTTGTGCAGAGCTTTGATGCACACACCCTCACCTGAATACTTTCATTCACCATTCTTGAAGGAGCTGCAACTGTGCAGTGCCTACCACGGTACCTAATCAATACTGCCGAATATACACATGAGCCCGTAAAAGGCGAGAGTGGGGCTGGGTAATCACAGCTAGCACTCACTGAATGCTTAGCATGGGCTGAGCATCGTGCTCTATTTTACAGATATCATCTCATTTCCTCCTCCCAAAAACCCATTTTACAGAAAAGATAACAGGTCCAGAAGTGAAGGCCCTGACACAGCTGAAAAACAGTCAAGGCTCACACTTTACTTCTTGACTCACCTACCCTACCGCCTCCTTCGACACTTCTAAGGCCCAGCCCAGCTCCAAGGACTGGACTTGATGAGACAAAGAAAGAGGAAAGAGAATAAGGGTAATTATAAATGCATCAGCTACCATTCAATTGACCCGCTCTTTGGCCTCGGCCCTGCACCCTCTTCAGGAATCACTAACGAGACTCCCTGCCTTGCCGGGGATGCTCAGCTGCCGTCTCTGTCGGGCAGCCTGTCCTGTTATGATTTACCTCTGCACCAGCACACACCTGCTCAGGCAACGGTGAGGCAGATCACAGACGGCCTGCTGAGCGCCTGGCAGAGGCTCGGAGAGAAGCCCACCGCTGGCAAGCAGCTCCCTGTCTGCACGAGCCCCCATGGGCCCCGGGGGGCTTCCCGGACAAAGTCTGGATTGCCCCCAGCCCGCCGCGATTTCCACGAAGGGGAGATTCCAGCATGAAACTCAGCAGCCCCTGGCAGAAGCAGAAGACCAACTCTGAGTCTAAAACTGCCCTGACAAAGGCAGGCAGGGCGACTCCATCCCACTGAGCACTTGAATCCACCGCTCTTCAAGGACCTGCTCCGTGAACTTTTCAAAGCAGCAGCTCTCACCAGCAGCGAGACAGGGCTCAGGGCTCTCCTGGGGGTTGGTTTATTTCCTGATCTGAGCCCTCCCCTTCCTTTTAGAGCCCGAATGCCACAGTTCTGGATTTCACGGATCAGTAAAATAAAACATTTTTTAAAACTAGATGGGAGTGGAGGAAGGACTAACACAATTGTCGATTTTTTTTTTTTTTTTTTAACCAGTAAGGACATAAATCTGCAATAACCTCTACTCACTATCGCCCTAAACAAAAACGCAGGAAGGCCAAAGCCCTCAGAGCAGCATTTGGGGATCATGTCAGAATGAGAGGGGAACTAAGAGATGTTCCCGTGTCACCAGGTTGTGACGCCCTCATAACAAAGACCCCATCTTCCTATGCATAGCATCTGGGGCCCAGCAGGTAGGCCACACAGCTTCACTCAATAACTGAGCCTCTTGACTCACAGATGAAAAAACTGAGGCCCGAGGAGGTAATTTGGGACTTGCCCAAAGTCACTTAGTTAATTTAGGGTCAGACTGGTCTGTAATCCAGTCCTCATGCCCCTGTCTACCCTCTTTCAACTACACCTATGCTTTAGGTGGAGTGCTATAGGGTCACATCCTGCCAAACCCCTCATCAGGGACCAGATTCAAGAGAGACCCCAAGGAAAGGGTTCAGACCCCCTGTCTGCATGATCAGAACTTCCCAAGCCTTGGACAGAAATGCTCTTCACCAGGCAGCATGCCTGTACCTCCCAATCTGCTCAGGAAGGGCACAGGGTTGCCCACTGGGCCTGGAGGATGACAGATACCTCAGCGCAGGTCTGCCATCGACAGCTGCTGGTCCAGACTCTCCCATAGTGATGACACAAAAGAGCTGGACAGAGTCTGAACGCCAGAGCCTCCCTGCTCAGGCAGAACAGCCAGGAGCTCAGCTCGTCAGACCTGCGGCATCTCTCAGGCTGCAGCAACAGCTCCAGCCACGGCCGCAGGGATTCAGGGTCTCTCTTGCAGACCTCTGGGATGGCCCAAAGGAGCCACGGTCACAACTTCTACCTCCTGCTCCCCTCTGATTCCTGCTCCAGGATCCTGCCCGTGTGTGCCCGAGACAGCCCACAGAACCAGAAGCAGGAGCCTCCGGCTACTCTGCCAAATTAGCATCCTTGCTCTGTAAACTCAAGACATAGCGCACCGTGAAAAATTCCAACGATGAGAAACGGACACAGGCAATGCAAAAATTACCCCACGTTGCCGCCACCCAGGGAAATCCACTGGGGCCATTTTGGTCAACATGCTTCAGAAGCACGGTCCCTCAAACTATAGCATGCGAACAGACAGCCCTAGGACCACGTTAAAATGCAGTAGGTCTAGAATGAAGCCTGGGATTCTGCATTCCTAACACACTCTCAGGCAATGACGATGCTGCTGGTTCCAAGCACTTCACTTCCAAGTGGCAGAGGACCATGATCTTGTTTGTTGCTCTACCTCCAATACCCTGAAAAGTGCCTGGTACATAGGTTACTCAATAATTACTAACTGAATTAATAAATAGAAATCTAGGCATACAGTTTTGCTTAAATGCACCTGAATAAAATACTATGCTATTCTGAAACCGGCTTTTGTCACTTAACCATATACTGTGACATCTTTTCATGTCGATAACTACAGGTCCATACCATCACTTTTTTTTGTTTGTTTTTGCGGTACGCGGGCCTCTCACTGTGTGGCCTCTCCCGTTGAGGAGCACAGGCTCCGGACGTGCAGGCTCAGCGGCCATGGCTCACGCGCCCAGCTGCTCCGCGGCATGTGGGATCCTCCCAGACCGGGGCACGAACCCGTGTCCCCTGCATCGGCAGGCAGACTGTCAACCACTGCGCCATCAGGGAAGCCCCATACCATCACTTTTAATAGCTAAGGGTAATTTTACTGCATCTTATGTACCTATAAGTCCCATTACTGATGGACATTTAGGATGTTTTCAATAAACGATGCTCGTGCAGATGCATACATTATTTTCCCCACTTGAACAAAATCTCTTTAAGATAAAACAGCTAGGTCAAATGATATGCATATTTGCTATTTTGGCATCTTTTTGATCATCAAGTGCCTCCTTCCTGAGGAAGTGGTACTGTCTTCTGGCCACAGATGACTACGGGAAAAGCCTCCAGCCCAGGACGGTCCGAGGAGGGCTGATTCTCCCCTGCTGGCGATGACGTTCCTAGAAGCAGGCTGAGAACACCCCCCGGTTCCTCTGCGTGTGTGTTCCGTTGGTCCTTCACTGCTGCTGGTGCTCTATTATGCTCCATCTGTCTCTGTCTCTCTTCATTTTTACATGTGTATTTCATTACTTCACAGAGTAGGCGACATTCCTATCCAGTCAAGGAAACCATGACTCTTTTTTTCTCTTTCTAAGTTGGCACTGGGCGCAGAGCATCAGCCTTGGCTGGAGCTGGTTTCCCTGGGGTACAATAATCACGGGCTAATGCAAAGTGTCCCTCCTTCCGGGAGCTGCTCCTTGAGCCGACTTTCCCAGACTGCACTCTCCCCTCTGTCTAAGGGACCTGACAAACGACAGTTTCTCGCTCCACGGACCGTCCCGCTTACCAATATTTCTCCAGAATTTCCCATCTTGTAAAGCACTGTTTCATGAAGGGCAGACCAGTGATCCACCTACAGCAGAATCCCCAGGGATGCTTGTAAAATGCAGACTCCTGGGCCGCTCCCCTAGGGGAATCTGCATCTTTATTAAGCCCACGGCGAATTCCAATGAACATTAAAGTGTGAACACCCTTCTTGGGCAGATTCCACCTATGTCTATGCCCAGAGAGCAAGGGACCTCATCATTCCTTTGTTCCTGATGTTGCCACTGCACAGACCAGCTGCCACTCCAAGAATTCTGGCTACAGGGCCAGTGTGGGACCTGCTCTGACCATCATTCCCTCGAGTCAAGTCTAACCCATCCCAGATGGTGTACTTACCACGAGAAGAATACCCACAACAAAACCACAGGCCTCTCCATGCTCTTTCCCTATTTCAACAGTTTCTCTGTTCTTCCCCCGATCGTGTGCAAGATACAAAATAACTCAGCTTTACGTAAAAAGCTGTGGGCTCATATTCAAATGGTTGCTGTCCCAGCAATCAGACCCTTCTAAAACTAAAACTCTTAACCAGGTCTGTCCACTTTTTAAGGATTTACACTTTACCTGTGCACAGTACAAAATAGGGTTCAAGGGGCCAACATTTTTTTTACTGCCCTTTCTTGGCAAAGAACAAAATATTTCTGAGCATCCTACTATCTGTCAGGCCCTGAGTCAGTTGTGTGGTGATTCAACCGCGCTCCCTAACTGATAGGGAGGACGCAGGCTGGTAAACGAGCCTCTGCATGCAGTGCCATGAGTGCTCTGATGGGGGAGCTAGAGTACACCTAATCTCAAATTGGGGAGGAGGCTGACGTCAGAAAAGCCTTCTCAAAGGAAAGTTAGCCTCTGCAGGGACGCCATACACATAGCTCAGGTGCAAATCAATGGACGCTTAGGCAGTCTGAGGCCTTGCTCATTTAGTTATTCATTCCACTAATATTAATCCACCAACTCTGTCATACCTCAAAGAACGAGGATACAAACGAGACAGCTGTGCCATGGATGAACCTTCGGTGCTGGTGGGATTGCGGAGAGAAGGCTGTTCCAAGCAGAGGGAACAGCATGTGCAAAGGCGGGAACAATGTGGTAATGGAAGAAATGCAAGGGGGTCAGTATGAACTTGCTTCTCGTATCAGTAAAAGCACCCAGTATCGTTTCTTTAATTAAAAAAATGTAAAACCCTATTTCTCATAAGAAATGTGCTACGAGCTAGGTAGCATTCCACTCATATTAAAGTTGTGGGAATTAAAGTATAAATTAGAAAAAACATCAAATTATAAAATTCACATAATTTGAATCATCGTGCACATCCCCGACCCCCAAAGTGAATATCACATGCGGCCATCACTGGCTAAAAACTTTACAGAACATAACGGATCTGAAATTGCTACTGTAGTCAGTCCCCTGGTTCATTCTGTAAAAAGTCAAACTGGTTCCTTTTAAAAGTCAAAGATGACTTCATGGTTGGGGGCAAGAAAGCAAAAAGAGCCTTATAAAAATAACAGACTTTTTAAAAAGCAGCATATCCCTGGATTCTCTAAGAAGTCTGGGAGGGAAAGAAACAGGCCTTTCATTGTGGTCCAAATGCAGATGACAAACAGCCCGGCAAGCCAGATCCAGGCCTGGGAATCCAAGCCTCTGCAAATTCATTATTTTTGCTTGAGCAAAAAAGCCCTTCGCCTGTTCCAGCAGTTCACCTCCACATGACTACTGGAGTGGACTCCACCAGTTCACTGATCAAATATTGCAGTGTATGATTCTGAAAATGTCATCTTGGCTGTTTCAGAGATACACACTGGGGAGTGAAGAGAGCAAAAGACCACATGCTAACTGGAATATAAATATAGAAAGAAGGCATCTAGTTGAAACAGCTTTGCGAGAAAATTCAAGCAGAAAATTCTTTCTAAACATCTCCTCTTTTATAATAAGAATAGGAGGCCTAGAGCCTTTGGGCTAAGAGGTAAGAAGGGTTTCGGGTAGAGAACATTTCCACTGGGTTTCTACCCCAGTTCTGCCACATGACAGCTGAGACCTTGGACAAGCCACTTAAACGCCACTGGCCTCAGTATCCCCATCTGTAAAGGGGGCATAAAGACAGCACAGACTTCAATGTGAGATTTTACATGCAGAGAATACAGCATAATGTTTGACATCTAGTAGGAATCCGATAATATTCTCCTGTCCCTAACACGATTCACAGTTCTACAAACTGCTCTTCTTCACATATATGGACGGTCCTGAGAAAAATGAAGTGGAAACCAATGAAATGTTTATGCTATCTAAGGCCTTACTGTTTTGGCTTTTTTTTTAAGATTTTCAATTTTTTTTTAAATAAATCAATTTATTTATTTTGGCTGCGTTGGGTCTTCGTGGCTGTGCATGGGCTTTCTCTAGTTGCGGCAAGCAGGAGTTACTCTTTGTTGCAGAGCGCGGGCTTCTCATTGTGGTGGCTTCTCTTGTTGCAGAGCACAGGCTCTAGGTGCACGGGCTTCAGTAGTTGTGGCACATGGGCTCAGTAGTTGTGGCTCGTGGGCTCTAGAGCACAGGCTCAGTAGTTGTGGCGCACGGGCTTAGTTGCTCCGCAGCATGTGGGATCTTCCTGGACCAGGGCTCGAACCCGTGTCCCCTGCATTGGCAGGCGGATTCTTAACCACTGCGCCCCAGGCCTTACTCTTCAGTTGCTGGTTCCATTAACGTTACTTCTCAGAGTCTCTTTACAGCACACGTAGGACCGAGTGTGGGGTTAACATAACTTCTGCTCGCAAGAAGCCCCACTAAGGGACACCAGGCCCAGAGGAAGGGGAAAAAAGGACAATAAATGGATAATTGCAATAAGGTACAAGAACTATATAAGCTGTATAAACATTTACCTTTCAACACTCTATTATATAGTTAATGCAGGGTTGCATGTCAGCCTGCCTGGGTTCAAATATTGAACCAAGTGCTTTGGGACCACTTACTGGCTATGTGATGTACTGAAAGTTATTTCACCTCTCTGCCTCCATTTCCTTAGCAGGAAACGGTGATATGAACAGTACCTCCCTTGTTGGGTTGCTCTGGGGATTAAATGAGACAAGATAATAATTGCTTAGGACTTTCTCTGAAACCCACTATTACCTATGATAGTTCATACTGTACTAGCTACTATCATATATATTACATATTAGCTACTACTATTTGATATTATACTATAAATACGGTAGTATATAGTATTTAGTGTTAGATAGTATTATAGAGTATTATCACACAGTATTAGTTATTATTATTAAAGTTATTAGTTACTATTATTATTTTCAAACAGTTTCTGCCCAGCAGCGCATGCTCAATCAATATGTGGGTGATGGACACACACCACACTATATATAAAACAGATAAACAACGAAGACCTACTATAAGGCACGGGGAACTATATTCCAATATCTTATAATAACCTATAAGGGAAAAGAATCTGAAAAAGAATATACATACATATACACATATAACTGAATCACTTTGCTGTACACCTGAAACATTGTGAATCAACTACATTTTAATAAAAAAAAAAAATACGTGGGGGATGGCCAGAGTGCGAGACAAACTTTGAAAAAGAGCACAGCCCATGCAGCCTGGGAGACCAGGGCACACGGTACAACGCAGTGCTATTTTATTTGGGTATGAAGAATCAGGAGAAGTGTGTGGCTGAAAAAGAAAAGGAAAGGCATTCCAGGCAAAATGAATGATGTGAACTGTGACAGCGTGTGCTTTATACAGAGACCTGGGAGAAGTTAGGGTATCCAGAACACAGAATGTGGCAGAAGGTAAGGCTGAAAGACAGACAGGCAGGAGTTTGGACACTTATCCTGGGAGCCAGCAGACATCTATAAAAAAAAGTGGCATGTGAGATTTGTTTTTTATAAAGAAAATTTTTATGGACTCACAAGGATATTACGAGGCTCTGTAAGTCAAGGAAATATCCTCCTCACTCCCAAAAAGCCCTGGAAGAACGAAAGAGAGCCAAGTCTACAATATTCTTTGGGCTTTTAGGGGAAAAAGTCACTATAAGTGATCAGGGAATTCAAAGTGCCTGCCACTGCCGTTTAAATAATCTTATTTAAAATGACAGTAAAAAGGAAAACAAGTTAGCAAGTTGGGGATTAGGACATTATTTTATAACCTTAAGGTTTATTCAGGTTACTTATTCTGGCTATGTGTAACGCACGTACATATGTGTGTGAAGGTACATTTGTTTGTGTGCTTAGGTACTGGAATGCAAATTCCAGAGGACCTATAAGCAGGAAACCAAGACATCCCCAACTGATTCTCCTAGAGACAAATGTTGAGAGGAAAAAACCCTCTAAAATGGTAATAAATAAATGTGGGTCAGATAACTTAGCCTCCAGAGGCCTTTCAGTGCTTGGAAGAAAACCTTCCTGACAAGGGATCGGAGTCCCTGGGATTAAGAACAGATGTGGGAACAGACACAGATAGAACAGAATGGTTTCCACCTTAAAAAGAATACTTCAAAAAAGGCATCAGCAGCTCTATGAAAGGTGATATCCAAGGGACAACTCCTAAGAAATGAAAAGAAAATGTAAAAAGGAAAAAAAAAGTCAGGGGATGGGAGAATCAAAGATAGTTTTCAGTTTGAATAAAAACGAATAATGAAGAATCCGTTCTACACCACCTTCCATCTTGCTGGGCGATGAGGGTCATCTTTGCCTAAAGAAGGTTTTACTTTTCAGAGCCTTCACCCTTGCCTGCTCTCTGGGCCCCTGACAAACTGTGAGGTTTCCCTTCTTAAAACACCCTCATTTCTGTGCATATGCTTTACCTTCAGACTTGTGAAGAGAAAGCTCATTTCTGATTAGCGTCCAAGAAATGCCTGACGGTCCTTCTTACTTGCCCGTCCTCTCCCCACATACCCACAGCTACAGAGCAACCTTGGAACTCAGAGTCTGTCTCCTTAATTGTTGCTACAGCACCTGCAGAGAGCCCCAGAGCAAGGCCTATGATGTGAGGATTAAACGCGGTGATACCCACAGATAACAGGACTTTCATTCAGAGAAGGCAGGCGTAACCCTTTGTTGGGTGGTGTCAACAGGGCACAGACAGAGAGGTGGCCTCTAGCTGCTCTGGCAGGCTGACCTCTGTCATGAGGTAACCTGAAAACAACTGTTTCCAAAATAACAGTACTTAACCCACCACAAAAATCTTGCTCCAGGGAAGGTTTTCACCGAGGCATCCAGAGGTTTCTATGATGCTTTCAACACCAGTCAGAGGAATCACATAATCCCATGGATATCATCTCTTGGTAGCCCTGGGCTGACTTTAAAGACAAAACATCAATCCTCAGCTTCTAATTTATCTTCAAAGAGCAGGGACACTCAATCCTGACTGCACATTAGAATAATCCAGGAGGGTTTAAAAAACAAAACGACCCCAAATCAAGAGAGCTGGAGTGACAATACTCATATCAGACAAATAAACAGAATTTAAGACAAAAAATGTTCCTAAAGACAAAGAAATGGTCAAACTATCAGGAAGACATAATATATGCACCTAAAAACAGAGCCGCAAAATACATGAAACAAGAACTGACAGGGCTTCCCTGGTGGCGCAGTGGTTGAGAGTCCGCCTGCCGATGCAGGGGACACGGGTTCGTGCCCCGGTCTGGGAAGATTCCACGTGCCACGGAGCGGCTGGGCCCGTGAGCCATGGCCGCTGAGCCCGGGCGTCCGGAGCCTGTGCTCCGCACCGGGAGAGGCCACAGCGGTGAGAGGCCCGCGTACTGCCAAAAAAAAAAAAAGAACTGACAGAATTGAAAGGAGAAACAGACATTTAAATAATAAGAGTTGGAGACTTCAATACCCCATTTTCAAGAATGGATAGAATAACAATACTGAGGATCAACAAGGAAACAGGAGGCACAAACGACACTGAATACACTGAGACCTCAGACTTCACCACAGAACTCTCCACCCGACAACGCAGAACACACTTCTCCTCAGGGGCACATGAAACATCCTCCAGGGAATCCCAACTGTGAGGCCACAGAACACACCTCACTACACTTAACAGGAGTGAAATCATACCACGCGCGTTGTCCAGTCACAATGGAATGAAATTAGAAATCAATAACAGAAGGTTTCTTCTGGGGGCGATGAAAATGTTCTAAAATTAGATCTTGGCAATGAGTGGCACAGCTCTCTGAATACCACTAAATAAAGAAACAAAACTTCCTAAGAACTCCTGAAATCTAGGAGGGTTGGTGACATCAGAGATGGAAGAGTTGCTCTTTTCCAGGAAGGTACGAAATTGGCCAAATTCCTCCCTGGCTCTTCTGCTCTGCTCCCCAGGCAACGTGTGGCAATACTGGGGGAGATGGACCAGGGGGAGATGAGTACTACAGGCATCTAGTAGGCAGAGCAGGGACGCTGCTAAATATCCTAAAATACACAGGACAGCCCTCCCAACAAATAAATAATTATCTGGCCCCCAAACGTCAACAGTTTCAAGGTGGAAGACCCCTATGCTAGGCAAAGGTCAATACTCTTGAATTTTTGCCTCTTCTGATTTAAAGAAAGAAAAAACCCTATACTAATAGTAAAGGATAAAGGATTAGGAATCAGACCTGGATCCACATCCTGGTTCCACCCCTTCCCAGAACCGTGACCTTGGGCATTATCCTGGACTTTAACTACCCTGGACTTTAACTCCCTCATCTGTAAAATGGGATGATGAAATGACCTTACAATGTGGTTGTGAGGATTCAGTGAGAAGCTGCCTGGCACCAGTAAGGTTAAGGGCTTTCATTACTATAATTACTGTTTTTTGTTAAAGCCCCAAAGTGGCTTAGTACCAAGAAATGGGTGACTGGGTCATTTTAAAATAGGGTTAAAAAAAAATGGTTATGAAGAACCTAGGGGCAGGACAGGAATAAAGACTCAGACGTAGAGAATGGACTTGAGGACACGCGGAGGGGGAAGGGTAAACTGGGGCGAAGTGAGAGAGTGGCATGGACTTGTATACACTACCAAATGTAAAACAGATAGCTAGTGGGAAGCAGCCGCGTAGCACAGGGAGATCAGCTTGGTGCTTTGTGACCTAGAGGGGTGGGATAGGGAGGGTGGGAGGGAGACGCAAGAGGAAGGAGACATGGGGATATGTGTATATGTATAGCTGATTCACTTTGTTATAAAGCAGAAACTTACACACCATTGTAAAGCAATTATATTCCAATAAAGATGTTAGAAAGAAATAAATAAAATAAAATAGGGTTATTTTCTCCAGCAACAATTAGTATGTAAACTGGGACATTTTATGAGCTAATAAGCCATTGAGACATAACAGTTGACATTCCTCACTACTATAGTATACACCAGCCAAAGCAGGACTGGCTAAATACCCTGTTTCCATAGTAATAAAAAGTTCCTGGGAACCTGACTCATTTTCTTTCCAGTAAATGCTTTCTATTTGTCAGGCTAGACTTTATATACAAGCCCACTGCACAGTGGTGGAGTCTCTTCCACCTACTAGACCTAATATCTTTCTGCCGCTCAAAAACCAATTTACTGTAGTGGAAACAGCCACCAAAAACAGGACAAGCTAATAGCCTGTCATTTGCTGTGCATCTCTGTAATGGAGCCCACCAGTTAGTAGTGGAAAGGAGTGACTTGATAAGACAGATTAAACCACTCAGTGCCTTCCATCACCTCCACTAGGCCAGGGACCAGCACGAGATTCCCTCATAAGTGAGGGAAGAAGATAAGAAAATAACACTAAATGCTTACTGTGTGCCCTGGGCTTTCGTGGACTTTACTCCAGCTCCACTCCACCAAAAAACATGAGGCAGGAATGATTACCAACACTGTACAGAGAACACTGAGAATCAGACAGACTAAGTAACTTGTCCAGGGAAACGCTTTCCACATATATTTGTTTGTTTTTGCTCCATCTCAATTCTTAGATTGAGTTGGCTTAGGAAAGGAAATCAGTTAAAAATGAGGAAAATGGGATATTGTGGAGGAAAACAGAAGAAAAGAAGGTAATAGACAGAACGCGTTCCATAAAGTATCATACAATTATGAGCAACAGAGCTCAAATTTTAGTATGAGTTTCCTAGTGGCCAAAACAATGAAGGAAACAAGATCGGTGGTGAGTGTGGAGAGAAGGGTCCGGAACATTAAAAGCTAACCATTCATGAGAAAAGAGATTTTGGGTGCTCTCTCCTCATAACCCAGACATCAGTGAGTCACAAAAATGAGACAGTCACAACACCCGAGGCCAGATAAGACAAAATTCCAGTCCTGCAAAGACTGCCCTACCATCACACGCTCAGGAAGAATGGGTGTGAATGCATCATCCTTATTCCACATTCATTTCCTCAACAAGCAGTGTGGTGGAGTGATGAAGAGTGATTAAGATTCTGGAGTCAGACTCCTTAAGTTCAAATCCCAGCTAGGCCACTTTCTAGCTACAAGATCTTTCACCAGTTACATAAATTTCTGGTGCCTCGGTTTCCTCACCTATAAAATGGAGATGATGTGGGGATTCAATGTAAATCCCTTAGAGCAATTCTTAAGCTCCTCTATATAAGCTATTACTATTGTTCCTACTCCCATCTCAGTTTATCGATACCTGTTTATGTGCCAGGCGTTGTTCTAAGCACGGATGGACGCAGCCCTACACCAGGCACGGGAGCTCTAACAAACAAACAGCAAAACCAGATGGTGCTATAGGAAGATGTAAGGCAGTGTGATAGGAGTGACTGCCTGGGTCGTTGGGGTCATCAGGAAAGGAATATTTGAGGCAGAAGCAATTACAGTGACATCTCAATGACAAGAAGAAGCCACAGAGCTGCCGAGGCAGAGAGAACATCTGAAGGATACACCGAAGACCGGAAAAGAACCCGGAACCGGAAGAAGGTCAGAAGGGTGGAGCCGGGGCAGAGTGCTGCGGGGACGGAGGTGCAATGAGTGGGAGGAAGCAGGAGCCAGGTCAGGGAGGGCTTCCCCAGCCTGGCTAAGGGGTCGGGGTTTGATTCCAAGTGTGATGGGGAGTGTCACAGGGGAGTGATCTTATTTGATGTATCTTTGTAAATGATCACCCAGCTGCCTGGTGGAAAATGGATTGAGGCTGTGAAGGCCAAGGCAGGAGGACCACCCTAGGGGTGACAGGAGTGCCTTGGGCTACTGTGGGAGCGGGGAAGATGGAGAGCCGTGAACAGAACCAGAAGCTTCTAGACCAGGATGTCTCAACCTCGGCACTATTGACATTTGGGCTGGAGAATTCTTTGCAGGGGGTGCTGTCCTCTGCACTGTTGGATGTCTCACAGCGTCCCTGACCTCTACCCACTAGATGCCAGGAGCAATCCCAGTTGTGACAACCAAAAACACCCCCAAGACATCGACCCTGGGGTTCAAAATCACCCTGGTTGAGATCCACTGCTTTAGAGGCAGAGCTGACAGGGCTTGCTGATAGACTAGGTTAGGGAGACGGGGCCGCTGGTAAAAGAGGGGCCCCAAGGGTGATTTCTAAGTTTTCGTCCATAACGAGGTAAGATAATCTCACACACTCTGAGGGTTTGCCCTCCACGCCACGGGGCCTGCTCTTGATTTCACTGTCACTCGAACATTCATTCATTCCACAATGAGCATCACAGGCCATGGCGAGTGTCGGCCGTACCCAATGCCAGGGATGCAGCCGTGACTGAAAGGGTCTGATGAGGACACAGACATACAAGCAAGTCCAGTCAGTACAGGAGGTCTCATGCATCAGAGGAACCCCTGAGACTGGGCAGAAGCACGAAGGAAAGCACGGCCCTTCGTTCCCAGGGGAGCTCCTTGGGGGCTCCAAGGCTGTGAAGGGAAGAGCATGTGCAAAGGCACAGGGGTGTGAGAAGGGAGGTGGGGAGGAGTGTAGGAGGGAAGGAAGGGTCAGGCCAGAGACACTTCAGAGTCTCACTTGATTCCACGGGTGATCTGGGAACTGCTGGAGGCTGCTGGTATTATTCACATTCCTTATTCCTAACGATGAAAGCAGACTCAAAGCAGCATCTGTGAGCGCCCACAGTATAACCGGGTACTCCCCCTCCAAGAGGCCCTTTATCCCAGCCTCCAGATAGGAAAACTGCAGCTAAGCAAGTTCAATGACCTGCACAAGATTCCTTGGCTGGCAAGTGGCCGGACCAGGGTCTGAGCCCAGGCTGGCGGCTCCAGAGTCCTCTGCCTCCCATTTTAAGTCAGAGAGCAGTAACATGACCTGATGTGCGGTTTTAAAAACATCATTCAGGAAATAAATATTTGGGCATCACCAGTTTATGGGAGTGAATGAGATCACCAAGGGAGGATGTATGAGATGGGAAGGAAGGGATTCATTTTCAGGTGAATGATGGTGCAGAGAAGCAGACTCAGCGGCTCTCTGCAAGGGAGAAGGGCAGCCAGGAGACAGGGGGTGGAACCCCAGTGAGCAAAGGAGGGAAGTGGAGGACGCGGTCAATGACGATGTTGAACGCCGCTCGCTGCTCGGAGGTCAGGGAGGATCCGATGTTGACACCTGCTGGATCCGGCAACTAGGAGCTTCCTCATCTTCCCCAGAGCAAATTTACTCCTGTGGCGGATGCAAAGGTCAGACTGCAGACGGCCGAAGAGGCACAAACCAGACACAACAGAGGAGAAGGACAGAGCAGGGGCTGGCAGGACTCTAGCTAGAGGGAGAGTTTGGGGCCAGGGGAGAGACTGAAGATAAGTAGGTCCCGGACCTGAGTGCGGAGCAGCGGGTCAGACTCACCTGGAAAAATAAGACCCAAGGCCCATGAACCAATCTTTCCCCAGGTGGCCTCAATCCCCGGGAACCCCAATGACCACAGAGGCTAATGACCTCTGAGTTGGGCAGTGTTTCTCATAGTGTGGTCCTGGGAACACCTGTAGCTTCTGGGACCCATCCTAGACCTGCTCGTTGGGACTCTCCCATGAAGGTCCTGGGGAGCTGTTTACCGAGGACTCTGGGTCATTCTGATACATGCAGCCTGGGACCCACGGACCCTCTCTGCTCCAAGTGCAGACTTCAGACCAACAGTATGGGCAACTTCCTGGGGGCTTATTAGAGATTCAGACAATCAGCTAGAAATTCAATCAGCCTCGCCCCAGTCCCACTGAATCAGAATCTGTATTTTACCAAGATGCCCATGCCTTTCCAGTACATAGAATGTTTGAGAAGTTCTGGACTGGAATGGAGGGAGGGTCTTGGGGATGTGGGGAAAGGTACCCCGGCACCCTCACGCACACGCATCTAGTGCAGAGTGTCCTGAGACTTCCCTGCTGCTGACTGTTACAAAAGATAGCAAGAGATGCTGATGGAACTCCCGTACGGGTTCTGACGCTTCAAGACCCTGCTACGCCTTCCAGAACAACGGCAGGCATGATGGCAAACACTTAAAATGTTATCCTCTTTTGCAGGATGGGAACGTGTTGTACAGGACATTCAGTTTGCACTCCCTCTGCAAGGGAGGCCAGGAGCTCTGTCTGAACCCTGAAAACCTCCCTGTACAGAGCCGCACGGCACGCACTTAACTACAGGGGGCAGCACAGCAGAGTGGTCCATCAGCTCACTCAAGCCTCAAGGTCTGCTTTCAAAACTCAGCTGGGCCACCCAAGTGCCTTAGCCCATTTCTTAAGTCTCTAAGCCACAGTCCTCATTTGTAAAACGGGGATACTAATAGGACTTACTTGGAGGGGGGAGCAATGGTAAGAAGTGAATGAGATCATCCAGACAGCACTGGGCACGGTGCCTGGTACACAGTTATAAGTTCCATGGTCTGACCCCAGAGCCCCTACACTACATGCTCACTTGGGGTCTCCACCATTCCCCCTAAGCCTAAACCGGCCTAAATCCATTCCTCCGTGTGTATGCCCAGATGCCAGAAAACCCTTCTGTATTTTCACAGGGAGGAGAACATTCTATTTTAAATCGTAGACATCTGTAGTTGAAGGGGGCATGGGGACGATCAAGTCGTTTTACAGATGAGAATACTAAAGCCCAGGAAAGCCAGAGTGCTTCTGCCACGCCCCTGGGGCTGTGCTAAGCACAGTGCCCCTATAGGCCTGGAATTAGACGGAGCAGTTGCTGAAGCCGCCAGGAGCCCTCTGTTGCTGCATATGGAAGTCCTCACCAGCCCCTGCCTCTGGTCTTCAAATCCCAGCAAAGTAGCAGGATCCAATGAGCTGATGATAACAGGTGTCTACGCAAAGGCTTAGAAAGAGAGAGAAAGGCAGGGCTGTCCTAGAGGCCACATCCCTTGGGGCCCAGAGAGAAAGGAGAGGGCTTGGAGGAATATGTACCCTCAGAAGAATGACTCATTAACAAGGAGGAGTTAGGATGGGGGATGCAGAGAAGGAGGAGGTGAGGCCAGGCTGTTAAAGCAAATCCATCAGGTGACCCCTCTGAACTTCTTGAGGGAGAGAGGGAGAGGGAGGGAGAGAGAGAGAGAGAGAGAGAGAGAGTGTTACTGGTGGGAGGATTCCTGTCCCTGCTTAGCAATCCCATCTGGCTCCCTGGTAGGAGAAAACCAGCTCTGAGAGAGCAGCAGTGTGAGAAGGATACAAGAAGGCAAGCGAAGGTGTGTTCACTGGTTCACTCAGAACTGTGTACTGAGCATCCTTCATGTGCCAGGAGCTGGCACACGGTTTGGTGTGGGAATGACAGGGATCACGGTGTATGCAGGGTCTTTCTTGGCTGTCCTGAAGCTTCTAATGTCACCTGGAAGACGGTACCTAATGGCCTTTACTGTATCTGCTTGTTTACAAGTGTAAGGTAGAAAAGGGCTATGGTAACAGGGACAAGGGGCCTCTATATAGCCTGGGGAGGAAGACGGGAAGGCTTCTGAACAGGGATGTGGTTATAGAATGAGAGATCCCTGTTTTTATCCAACCACCCACTGATCCATTCATCCATTCATCTATCCATCCATCATTCTTCTTAAGCAGCAGCTTCTGCTGGTGTTTTCCAGTTCTACACTTCCATCAAAGGGAGGCAAAAAAAAACTGGGTCATGTCAATCCTGTAAATAACTAATATCTCTGGGCAGAAGCCAGAGGGCAGGTTTCTACTTAGAAGGAAGAGAAGGCTCAGAAAAGTAACATCACATGCCTTAAGTTCCATGTAGGGTCAAGAACAAAGACGGATCTGCTCCCCTACCCTGCTCAGCTGCAGCCTACCAGCCTACCCTAGAAACCACTCACGGAAGCACTGTTTGGTTTTCTAAACTGCTTCTTTTCTTTTGATGTTAGTCATGTCCTCTGTAGCCATACACAGACAGGGTAAATATGATTCTGCTCCTCTCTAATTCTCCTAAAGGCCAGCCTTCAATATAACACTTTAAGGAGGACCGCTAATCGGTGGGAGAAAAAGCCTGGCAGAATTAGCAAATTAAGTGATGAAACAAATCTGCCTTCGTACTCCCACTGTCTGGAATGAAAAACAAAATATTTTTGAAATGCAGAACGTGGCGGGAAAACCTGGCACAAGAACTGGAACGTTCAAGAGAAAGCACAGGGAAAGTGAGTCCCACATGTGTATCGTTTTCATTGTCGTTCACACTTGCCAAGATTTGGTTTGCATCACAGCATGATTATACTATCCACGGTTTATGTTTTCTGAAACACGCCCTGCAGAGAAATGGGAAGACTGTGGCCTTGATGGACTCCACAGGAACCACATCCACGGCCATGACTGTGGGCGAGGCTGACCATAGCTGTTGTAAAGAGGGACCCACGACTTCTGGAAGGTGCTCGTACAATGATTCCAGGCAGCCCCTACAGGAACTGTAAGAGCCTGTCTCCTAACGGCTCATGGCCCACAGGCAAAGTCAACAGCCCTGAAGGAAGATCGCCTGGAAACTGCATCGGAAGGCAGGTCAGCTCTGCTGTCTGAGCAACCCTTCCAAGGTCACAGGATGAGAATCGCAAGCAGATGTTCACCAGTCACCTCTGATTCTCAGAGCAGTGGCATCCCTGGCACCAGCCACCACTGCGCTAAAGCACTCTGCCTACATCCTCACATCCTCTCCTCGACAGGCAGAGGGACTCACCCGCTCATACAGCAAACAATCAGTGAAGCTGGAACTTGAGGTCACCCGAAGCCTGAGCGGTTCTAAAAACAGGGAATTCATTAGCACCTCGGGCACCCCACGGCCACCATTAAAGAGTTCCAGAAGCAGATCTGGGCTCATTAGAAGAAATATATTTCTTCTTTATTTAAAGAACTCCCATGCTATGATCGTTGGAAGTGAGTTTTGTTCTGGAAAAGGACAATTATCGTGCTGCCTTTGGAATCGCAGATGTCAAGGCAGGACGAATAACGGCGGGGCGCTTCTCAGGCATCTGGCCCAGGGGGATTCGACTCTTGTTGTCTGTTGACCGCAGACCCACTGTGAAAATGAAATCTGATGCAAAGTCCACCAGATATTTAAAAAGAGAGGGAGATGTACAGCTGCTTTGCTTTCAGAGAGAAAACGGCTCCAGTCCAAAGGCCCCTTTGCTCCCCTGCACTGACCCTTGGCACTCCAAGAAGCACAGGCTGACACACTGACGGAAGTCTTACCCTTCACTACAGAGATGAAAAAATGAGACCCCAAACCAAAGAGCTGGATCCTCACAAATCCCTATTGGTCCTTATGGCAGATTTTCTAGACCCTTCACACATAAGCTTCTATGACCCGTGCAGCCTTTCTCTTTATACACTTTTTTTAATCACCTAAAAACCTCTCGTTGCATGTATGTAAACATGATGATATTATTACTAATGATGGCTAATTCTCCTCAAGAGCTTAGTAAGTGTCAAGCACTGTCTAAACACTTAACTGGTAAAAATACAATTAAATTCTATGAGGTCAATACTATTTGATTATTCCCCATTTTACAGATGAGGAAACTGAGGAACAGAGAGATTCAGTAACTTGCCCAGGATGCAGAGACGCCAGGACAAACCCCGGCAGGCTTGTGCCAGGCTTGTGTGCTCTGAAGCACACCATGCACTGTCTCCTGTACAAAATAAGAAGTTAGAAGAGAGCAATTATCCATTACCCCACCTCTCAGAGTCACCCGCTGTTAATGGGGATTGAAATCTCGCTGGTGTTTCTGGTTGAGATTTCCAAATGCTGGTCACCTCTTGCTGGGAATTTCATTTCTGGCTCAGATAAAGTGCTCTTCTTTCATGAGCAGTGCTGGGATAGCACTAGCCGTCCACCTGCTTTCTTTAGGAAGCAGTACGCACGGAAGCACCGCAAAAGCACAGCAGAGCACTGACCCTCAGCACGCCACCCTCACGCTGCGGGTGCTCTCTGTTCTGTGCTGCGCTGGAGGCCAACACGCTAGCTGGGATGCTTCTTACCTGCCTGGGCTTCTCAGGAGGGAGGCTCTGCTTGGGCATCCCTTCTCCCCTGACAGGAAAAGAGGCTGACAGTGCAAGATTTGTCCTCGGGAACCTCTTCCCTTCATGAGACTGTTAGTTAAATCATAGGACAAGAACGTCTCAAAATGTCGTGGGTACAAGGCTCACCTGGGCTGCTGGGTAAGAGGCGGATTCCTGGGCCTCAGTCTCAGGGATCCTGCTTCAGTGGGTTCTGAGTTGTCCCCAAATCTACATTAACAGTGAGTCGGGTGACGCACAAAACACACTTTAGGAAACGCTGGGTAAGGGCTGTCCCTAAGACACCAGGACCTCCAGTGGAGAACAGCTTAGAGCCCCCTTCAACTGCTGTTCAAGAGAAAACTCAAGGAAAACTTCGTCACTGAGGTTTCTTTGCTCATTTTTTGTTTTTGTTTTTGGCCGTATTACGTGGAGCAGCTTCCTGCCAAGCCACGGAGATAACCCCACAACCTCTCCTCCATCCATTCCGCAAATGCACTAGTCATGTTGTTCTGATAAGTCTGGTGACTGAGAACAGCTGGCAGGCACTGGGGACGGTTTTACCAGGACTTTTAAAGCATGGAGCGATGGCAGGAACAACTGATACTTGCTGAATGGCAGGTACTTGTAAGAGCTTTACAGAGAGCCGTCTTATCTTCAGAACCCCATGAAAGGGAACTACTTCTATCCCATTTCACAGACACGGCACCTGAGAGGTTAAGTGGTACGGAGAGGTTAAGTAACTTGCCCAGGGTCGCATAGCCAGGAAGTGGTAGAGCTTGATGTGACCCACTCATCGGGCTCTTGACCACTAGGCACACAGCTCACGTCCTTCCCTTGGCTTACAAGGTCCCGCGTGATTGCCGCCTACCACCTACTTCTCTAGGCACCCCTGAAAATTGGCCCTCCCCGCCACCAGCACAGGCATTAGCATGGGCAGACCTGAATACCCAGCGCCCTGTCTCTCATCTGTTCGGCTTTCCTTTTCCCTGCAAGTTCCTCCACCTCTTACTGGGTTAACTCACCCTTCACCTCCCAGTCTCAGCTTAGGTGACGGCTTCCCTCAGAACACTCTGTGGATGCCCCAGGTGAGACTGGGGGTCCCTCCTGCGGGATCCCAGCTCCCAGGACGTACCCCTTTCCCAGCATGGGTCACATCCCGTTCCCTGCTTCATCGCCTCAGCTGTCTTCGTTTGGCCTCTTCCAGGACAGGGATGTCCTTGTTCACCATCCCCCTCCCCCTCCCAGCCCCTGCCAGCAAGTGCCGAGCGCACAGTAGGTGCTCTATGAATGTCTGTGAATTCGTGAATGCACGAACACTGCTCCTCGGTGGCCGTGGAGGTGAGGAAAATGCACCACCAGCTTTCCGGGGGCAGGGAGCACAAATGATGGGAGCTTCTGCCCTGCTGGGCCCGCAGCCTCACTCAGGCCAAAGCCACGCCTGCCATGGGCTGCCCTCACCACCGACCGGGCACAGCGAGCATGCTGAGACCACCCCCCATCCCTGCGAGGCCTGGGACGCTGCCAACAGGTGCCTTCCACTCCGGGACATCTGTGGTCCTGGTGGAACCATTCATGGCCTGCACTGCAGCTGAGATTCTTCCTGCCCTTCTTCTCCTTCCCCTCTTCCTCCTTCCTTTCGTCTCTCCTTCCACAAGTACCCAACCTCCATGTCTGTCCTCCCTGCCTTCCCCTGCCCCCACCCCCAGGAAATCTCAGGGACGCCTCATCCCGTCCCGGCGTCTGCATCTCGGCAGGCCTGGATAATGCAGTGGCAGAGCCTGGGTCCCAACTGCTACTCCAGGCCTGTCCCCAAAGTCAGGGCGGCCGCCCAGGTTCTTCCTCAAGTCACCACGAGAACCAACATGCCAGCACACTGTGAAGAAAAGGCTAAATGGGGAAGCGGAGCCAAAGTGTGTGCCTCACCTCCATTCCCATCTCAGAAGGTGCTCCTGAGTGACGGCACTGATGGGGAAGGGGGGCATCCGAGCACCTGCACTGTCACTGCTGCACCCTGGAAACACACCCCGACTGTGGGTGGCACGTGACTTCTCTCCCTCGCCCCTTCCCAGCATCAGACTGGCTGGTGTCCTCAATTCCAGGGAACCGGGAACAACCCCAGTTTGGCTTTTAATGTCAGACAGCGAGTGGCGGAGACGTGCCATGTTCTGCCTCAGGACCAACTGCTCCCTGCCATCAGACAGAGCTGCCCATCAGGCTGCCTGGGCACCGAGAGCAGGGGGACTGTCTGACTGAACGTCAAGGAGCGGGCGGTGCCCAGGAGCTCAACAGAAAAAGGCCTGAAGACACGTGGAGAGTCACGGTGATGGGCCTGAGCAGACCTGGGAACAAATCCACAGCCACGGGCTGGCTCCCCTCTTGTTGGCCGAAGGGTACAAAACGGCCAAGAGAAAAAAAATACATCACGCTGGGTGACCGCCATAAAGTCACCGTGCAAGCGGGCTGCCCACCCTGCTCTTTGGGATACGTGATGCTCTCAATGCACCACAAAGGCCTCCCCACCAGAATCGCCCGCTCCTCCAACAGTGCCCGATCCCTCCCTAAAGCGCTTTCTCTTCGCTCAGGAGTTCAGTAAAGATCTCGGGCTCTACCGCTAGGTCCCAAAAGAACTGGAGAGGCAGACAAACGTTGCCCCCGACAAGAGACGGCAGGAACCAAGGTGGTCTTGGGCCCATGCACCTTTAAATCGCATTGAAAATCGGAGACACCGATTACCTGCCACCACGCCCCCATCCCCCCAAAATGAAGGGCACGATGATAGAAAAAAACAACCCAGGTACATGCAGACTATGCCTTTCCAAAGGAGTCAGACTGTATCCTAATGTGGAATTAACCTGAAGCTTTTCCATGCTGTGGGAAAGGAACAACTGCCTGTAACCCATTTTAGTTCCCTCTCTTCCAATCACTCAGTGTGGAAAACCCGACAGCCTTTGTAGCCCAAAGACATTCCTTACATTTTATGGGATTCCTCTTGCAGGGGTCTTAACAAAGGACATGGTAGTAACCATGTCAAAAGCCACGAGTTCCTGAAGTGCTTTTTTAAGAGGGGTATACAGTTACCTTCCGACCTCAAAGATTCTCTTCCGCCCCCTTCTCCTCCCACTCTAAACCGCAGTGTTACTACTAAACAAACCACTCCGGTCAGGTGTTTGAATTATATGAACGCACCATATCCTCCTCTTTTAATTATCACTTTCTCATCTGTCTCTGAATTTTTGAAAAAGCCATTAGGCAATTGCAAAGCAGCTTTATCGCAGATGAAAGTGCAAGTCTGCATAAAAAAACAAAAATAAAAAGACTGCCCAGTCACAGCCTCACTTGGATCAGCAAGATTTGTCTGAATGTGCCAGGAAAAAAAATGTTTTTGATGTTCTGTGATTTTGCAGCCATTTAAATTTTATTAGCAATTATGGAGCCTGTTACCACTGACGACATCTTGCAGCTCCAGCCAAGTCCTGGCAACGAGAGCACCACCAGAATATCGGGGCCCAGGCAACCTGGCCACATGCGTTGCAGTGACACAGGAACATGAACCCTCCCAGCTCAGGGCGCTTCACTGAGATTCTCCCCTTTTTGCAGGCGGAGAAAAGGCAGCACACAGCGCTGGTAGTAACAGTTCTCTGGAAGTGGCAGGGAGGACTGGCGAGACAGAGTGAGGCTGATGTTTGTGCGAAAGAGTTGATTTGAAAGAAGACGTCAGGATGACTGCATGCCACTAACTTCTCAGCTGGTGACTGTATTGGTATTTAGATTGGTGGTTTCCAAGAAAGCAGTGGCAGGTCCCAAGCAGCAGCGGCCATCACCTGGGAGGGACTGAGGAAGCCAGATAGGGCTTGGTGGGGCCTCTGGGAGACGCCATTCGAGTCGCCCTGTCCCCACCAGAATAGGATTAGAACGACACTGGCAGGAATGTGAGAGGGGGAGCCGTAACTAATAAAACAAAACTTTCTAAGAACTGGGAGCCTTGGTGACTTCAGAAAACGAAAAAGTTCCTCTCCCCTCTAGGAAGATACTAAATTGGACACACTCCTCCCAGTTTTTCTCTATGCTGCAGGGTGCCTTGCCTCAACAGACCTGCCTCAACATCCCCCAAACAGAGAGTCTGGGGTCTCCTGTCCGAGCTCCAAGGGAAGGGGAACCGGGACCTCTGGTAGAGAGTCTGATTCCTCTTGCCTTCTGGTGGGGACGATGGGGACATGAGATGGCACGGGGCTCCTCCACCCTAGGCTGCTGCACAGCACATCCCTTAAAACAGGGCGTCACGGGGTCCCTGGGTTCTGTCTCCTGAAAATCGTCCAGGGAAGGGGACTTGGTCACTTTGACTAGTGTGCTGCCGTCCTGAATATTCCCAGTATTTCTGAAACAGAACGGTCCACCTTCCTTAGTTTAGAGAACCTGCTGGAAAGTAGAATGTACCGAGCATCTTCCAGCACATCTTTGATGACTGTGGGAGCCCGAGGGAGCCTGGATCAAAAATTCTCTGGCAACCCTGGAGACTCTCCCTTTCAGGGAATACGCATCGCTGGGGAAGGGAGAAGACGGGAAAGCGTATTTTATTAAGTGCCTGCTATGCGCCAGACAGCACTCGAACATCTGACTCTCATACCCCCCTTTCCAGACCTGCTCCCATTTCGCAGATGAAGAAACTAAGGCTCCCGCAGGGAAGCGGATAGCCAGCGGCAGAGCTGAGATCTAAAGACTCCACGCTGCCAATAAGAGCACAGCTACTGTTTACTGAGCACATGCTTGGTGCCAGCAGCAGTTTGAAGAGTTTTCAAGGTTTTAGTTCATTTAATCCTCATAAAAATTCCCCGGGATTTAAGGAAACTGAGGCTAAGTACCTTGCCCAGGGCCCACAGTTCACATGTGACAGAGCTAGGATTCAACCCAGGCCCTGTGGCCCCAGAGCCAACCCTCCCGCTCTGCACGCTGCCTCCTGTCCCGAAGCGCAGCGAGCACCCCAAGGAAAACAGACACACGTGGTATGTCTATCTGTTTGGAAATGTCAGGACCTTTGGCTGAAACGCCCTATGCTGACAATCAGAGAAAATGAATTCAATTTCACTGACTCTAAGACACCACCAATTGTAAGGGATGCCACTAATTTACATACAACGGAGAAAGAAAAAACTCTCCAATTAAACCAGGACACACGTTTTCTTATCCCATCGATTGTAAGAAGCATCTCACTTTCAGAGACCTGAAAATGTAAAAAGATGTGTGTCTTAGAATTAAAGAAACACTGAAGCCCTTCGAATGAGCAAGATGGTGAAATGCAGGATAGACTCAGGGTGGAAACAAGGTTCTCTGAGTGCAGAGTATCCGAACACTACATCTAATTTTCCAAGCAAACCTGATAATCCCAATTTTATGTGCAAGCTTCCGATTTAGAAACGAATTCATGTTTTTCATGTCTTTGTGCAGGACAAAAAAGCTGTCTACAGCCCAATCTGGCTGGGAGCCCTCCCAGCTTCCTCCCAGGTGCACTGGAAGGCAGAGAGCTACAGGTATCAATTTAGTTGCAGCACATCCCACCCCTGTGGCTTTTAAAGGCACAGGACTTTCACCGGCTGCCATACACACTAACTAGCGTTCAGAGTACTTTCTTTTTCTACCATGGAAGTAGCCAAGTCAAGGCGCCAGGTCACAGAAGTAAGACTACTTTTAGAACTGACTTTAAAAGAATATATTTATTTATTTTCTCATATAAAGCACTCTCCCCAGGCTTTCAACTAGTCCTGTTCTATTGACACACCTGGTCCTGTTCCATGACCACCAGCTATAAAGGCAGGAGTAGAACAATAACAGCAAATTACCCCAAGTGGATGCAGTGAGAACACATCCAGTACAGGGACATCCAAGGGAGCTGACTGTGCAGGCCTGGTCCTGGGTGGCGCTGGCCACTGCACACTCTACTTTGTCAATAATGCACCCAGAGCTTCCCTGGTGGCGCAGTGGTTAAGGATCCGCCTGTCAATGCAGGGGACATGGGTTCGAGCCCTGGTCCGGGAAGATCCCACATGCCACGAAGCAACTAAGCCCGTGTGCCACAACTACTGAGCCTGTGCTCTAGAGCCCACGAGCCACAACTACTGAGCCCAAGTGCCACAACTAGTGAAGCCCACTCTGCAACAAGAGAAGCCACTGCAATGAGAAGCCCGTGCACCACAACAAAGAGTAGCCTCCACTCACCGCAACTAGAGAAAGCCCACGTGCAGCAAAAGATCCAACTCAGCCATAAGTAAATAAATAAATAAATTTATATTAAAAAAAATTAATGCGCCTGGTGTGGCAGGTTATTAGTGTCCTGGAACTTGAGAATGGAACCTTATTTAGAAATAGTGCATATATATAATCAAGTTAAGATGAGGTCATGCTGGATGAAAATGGATCCTAAGTCAACGATGGGTATCCTTTTAAGAAAAGGGAAATTTGGACACAGAGACACATGCACAGGGTGGACTCCAGGTGATGACGGAGGCAGAGACTGGACTGTTGATTCTACAAGTCAAAGATGCCAAGGAATGCCGGCGACGAAACACGGAAGGACGGTACCCTAGAGCCTTCGGAGAGAGCACGGCCCTGTGGACACCTTGATTCTGGATGTCCAGCTTCCAGACCTGGGGGAGAATATAGTTCAGTTCTTTTAAGCCGTCGGTTTGCAGCGTTTTGTTAGAGAAGCCCCAGGCAACTGACACACCCAGAGAGTTTCGGAGCACTTCGTATTTCTCCACCTAGTGTAAAATTGCTGGCATCTGCAAACAGCGGCCAGGGTCCTTTTAGAAAAGGGAGCATATGGTCACATTCGTGTTAAGGTCAGGCATAGCCCGACAAGCCAGAAATTGTCCCTACGTAGCTGTCAGGAGACTACCGGGATTTATACATCTGGATCCCAACATCTGGACTGCACCATTGGCACAGGGCACAAAACGCACATCTGGGAGCGGGGAGAGGACCTGGAAGGCTGTGACTTCTACGAGTCCTAGACCTTGGAGGCTGCAGGGGGCAGTGCGGGTTTCAGGCCAACAGAGTGAAGGCAGAGACTTCAGAAGACTGTTGAAGCGATGCAGCAAAATGCTGTCATCAAAATCCACTTAGGTGCTTAACTGTGTGGGACTAGGGCAGAGCTGGGAACACTCTGGTGGGTGGGGGACAAGTGCAGGGCTGTGAAGACACAGGTTCCCAGCTGAACGCAGGAGAGCTACTTCCAAACCCCCCTCCCTGTGACCCTAAGGGCCTGCCCGGCTCACCCAAGGCCCTCAAGTATTTGTTTCCTTCCCTCATACAGCGGCTTCTGTGTGTCTGGCTGCCTCCCTGGAGCTCTAAGCTAAAGAGAATTTCATAAGAGCTCATGACTGTGTGTTCAAGACTCTCTGGAGTGAAAAGAAGATATTGACCCAGCAAAGGAAGGGGTTTCTAAGGCTTAAGCTTTCAAAGAGAGAGCAGGAAGAGGGGGTGTGTGCAAGGGATGGCCTGGACGTCTAGCACTGCAGGACCAGGAATGTCACTGCAGACTTGGGTTTGAGGATAATGTCACCGGCACTTTTGAGGGAACAGTATCAGTTAGCACTTACTGAATGCTTAACCCAGGCCAGGCACCCCAGCTCCGAGCCCCACATACATTAGCTGATTTAAGACAGACAGCGATGCCCTGCGGTCAGCAGAGCTGATCTACACCCGACTTCTAACTTGCATTACCACCTGGACATACCGCCTATTAAATGTTTTTAACTATCACCCCCTGAAGTAGGTACTGTGATGATCCCCATTTTACAGATGAGGAAATTGGTGTAGAGGTAGGTAAGTTGGTGCCCAGAGCCTCAGAGGTCATAAATGGAGGCTGGCCCCCAAAGTCCCTCAAATTTGAGATGAAAGAAACTAAGTGAAGTGGGGGCCATGCCTGGAATTATCTGAGATGTTTAAAAACAACTACACAAAGAAAATGACTAAGTTAGAAAAGAACAACATTAACACACACAGGTCTTGGATTCCTTCCTCACCACAAGTGCTGGGAAGGAATGTGAACTTTCATTCTGAAGCATTTAATGGACAGAGTGTTAAACCACAATGATATTCTCTAGACCCCCGTTTTCTGAAGCTCGGCGTCTTCAGAAGGCTTTTGAAATTCAGCATTTAACAATGGCTTGCCAGGCTCCACCCACCTCTCCCAGCGGGGAGGTTGATAAAAGAAAGCCCACACCTACTGGGCTGGGCCAGCCCACAAAAGCCCAAATCGATTGAATTATCCCTTGGAAGTATGTGTATTAGATGCCTCAGGCTGCCGTAACAAAGTACCACAAACTGAGTGGCTCTAAGCAACAGAAATTTATTCTCTCGTGTTTCTGGAGGCCAGAAGACTGCAATGAAGGTGTCAGCAGGGCCACGCTCCCTCTGAGATTCGGGGTAGACTCTTTCCCTGCCTCTTCTTAGCTCCTGGGGGCAGCTGTCGATTCTTGGGATTCCTTGGCTTCTGGCTGCATCACTCCCATCTCTGCCTCTGTTGTCACATGGCCTTCTTCCCTCACATCCTCACACTGCTTCTTATAAGAACACCAGTCACATTGGATTAAGGGCCCACCCGACTTCAGTGGGACCTCATCTTAGCTAATCACAACCGCAACATCCCAGTTCCAAATAAGGTCACGTTTGGAGATACTGGGGGTTAGGGCGACAACATGTCCTTGGAGGAGACATAATTCAACCTGTAACGGTAAGATTCTTACTTTCAAACTGTTAAAGAAAAAAAATAGAAGCAGGATGTCTGTGAACCTCATCCTGTTACACAGCTGTGGGACAGCTGTCACTCACTCATTACGTAACAATTTTTTAAAAAATAAGAGATGGGTAGATGGCTGGGTTAGTTTTGCTAGGGGTGTTGTAACAAACTGCCACGACTTTGTGGTACAACGGAAATGTACTGTCTCCCAGCTCTGGAGGCCAGAAGCCTTAAATCATAATGTCAGTAGGGCTGGTTCCTTCTCAGGGCTGAAGAAGGATCTGTTCCTGGCCTCTCTCCTTGGCTTGCAAATGGCCATCCTCTCTCTCTGTCTTCCCATCATCTTCCCCCTGGATGGATCTCGGTGTCCAAATTCCCCCTTCCTGTAAGGGCGTATTGGATATGGTTCACTCTAGTGACCTCATTTTAACCTGATTACTTTTATAAAGGCCTTATCTCCAAATAAGGTCACATTTTTTGTTTTTTCATGCTATCTTAATTTTTAACGTTTTTAATTGTATAGTTGATATACAGTATTATAAAAGTTACAGGTGTACAATACAGTGATTCACAATTTTTAAAGGTTATATTCCATTTATAGTTATTAGAAAATATTCGCTACATTCCCCGTGTTGTACAATATATTCTTATAGCTTATTTTATACCTAATAGCTTGTACCTCTTAATCCCCTACTCTTACACTGCCCCTCCCCCCTACCCACAGTAATCTCTAGTTTGTTCTCCATATCTCTGAGTCTGCTTTTTTTTGGTTACATTCACTAGTTTGTTGTATTTTTTAGATTCCTCATATAAGTGATATCATACAGTATTTGTCTTTCTCTGTCTGACTTATTTCACTTAGCATAATGCATTCCAAGTCTGTCCGTGTTGGTGCAAATGGCAAATTTTCATTCCTTTTTACGGCAAGGTCACATTCTGAGGTACTGGGGTTAGGACTTCAACATATGAATTTGGGGGCTGGGGACACAATTCAACCCATAATGATAGCGTTGTGCCAGTTTTGCTTCTTACACAGCAGCAGGGGAGGATTAGATCCCACTGTAGTTGCATCCCCCAGCTCATTGACAGGCTGCTTTCCCAGGTCACAGCATGTCAGCTCTCACACCCCGTTCTCTGAGAAAAGACAGAGCAGCCTGAGAGAGAAAGAAGCAAACTGTACCCACCCCATGGAAACTGCCTGATTTCCTGGGGCATTTTGCATGTGAGCCAAGCAGTAGGTGCCTTGGTGAAATCGCTGAATTACTGCTAAAGTTTGATGAGAAGAATAACGCAGAATCCAGTTATTTCCCCTCATCTCTGCTTGCCCTGAAACACCAGGTTTAAAAGAAAACATTATATGTGGCGCCACCTAGAGGCCTATGATGAAGACCATAAAAAGGAAAGGAAGAGTTTCTGGCTGGGCTTTCCTCCCCTTACATTCCTTGGTGATCATTATTTCAAACTTGCCCTCTCAGCCCAATCTCCTGGATTTCTGCCATCACACTGGTGCAATTAAAAGCCATGCTCAAGAAATGGCTGGGAACACTAAAAGCAAATTCCATTTTTCCACCTATTTTTCTATGCCTCTGGATTTGGAGATTCATTAAAATTTTATCATTTGACAAGATTCTTGAATTTATCCCCAGCCCCAGCCCCGCCAACACACACACACACACACACACACACACACACACACACACACACACATAAAGGGCCTGGGACTTTAAAAGTCTGTACATGCCTCAAAAATAGTGATCAAGGGCTTCCCTGGTGGCGCAGTGGCTGAGAGTCCGCCTGCCGATGCAGGGGACACAGGTTCGTGCCCCAGTCCGGGAAGATCCCACATGCCGCGGAGCGGCTGGGCCCGTGAGCCATGGCCGCTGGGCCTGCGCGTCCGGAGCCTGTGCCCCACAGCGGGAGAGGCCACAACAGTGAGGGGCCCGCGTACCACAAAAACAAAACAAAAACAAAAATAGCGATCAATGTAATTTTTCAAAGAAGAAAACGAACCACCTTGTAACACGGATCTCAACCCTCCAAGATCCCTCCCCCATTTGGTTAGACCACAGCGAGATGGCAGCTGCAATCCAACACAAAGCTGGCAGGAGATTTAAGGCTCTTGATTCCAGGTCACATGTATGTTCTAGAAATTTGGATTGCCGCTTTATTATTACAGCAAGGGGCAGTAATAAAGTACAGTCTCTTCTTTCAGAGATTCACAGGACTAACAGCCACTTTAGAAACCATTTCCAGGTATACCTCGTATTATTGCATTTCACTTGATCGCACTTTGCAGGTACTGAGTTTTTTACAAATTGAAGGCTTGTGGCAACCCTGTGTCAAGCCATTTTTCCAACAGCATTTGTTCACTTTGTGTCTCTGTGTCACATGTTGGTAATTATTACAATATTTCACATGTTTTCCCTATTATTATATTTGTTATGGTGATCTGTGATCAGTGATCTTTGATGTTACTATTGTCATTGTTTGGGGGCTCCACGAACCACCCCCATATAAGATGGCGAACTTAATTGATGAATGTTGTGTGTGTTCTGACTGCTCCATCAACCAACTGGCCGTTCCCCCAGCTCTCTCCCTCACCCCAGGCTTCCCTATTCCCTGAGACACAATATTAAAATTAGGCCAAATAATAACCCTATAAGGACCTCTAAGTGTTCAATTGAAAGGAAGAGTCACAAGTCTCTCACTTTAATAAAAAACTAGAAATGATGATTACGCTTAGGGAGGAAGGCATGTTGAAAGCCAAGACAGGCGAAAAGCTAGGCCTCTAGTGCTGAACAAGTAGTCAAGCTGTAGATGCAAATGAAAAGTTCTTGAAGGAAATTAAAAGTGCTGCTCCAGTGAACACACAAATGATAAGAAAGCAAAACAGCCTTATTGCTGATAGGAAGAAAGTTTGAGTTGTCTGGATAGAAGATCAAACCAGCCACAACATTCCCTTAAGCCAAAGCCCGATCCAGAGCGAGGCCCTAACTCTTCAATTCTGTGAAGGCTGAGAGAGGTAAGGAAGCTGCAGAGGAATGTTTGAAGCTAGCAGAGGTTGGTTCATGAGGTTTAAGGAAAGAACATAACATAAAAGTGCAGAGTGAAGCAGCAAGTGATGATGTAGAAGCTGTAGCAAGTTATCCAGAGGCTCTAGCTCAGATCATCAATAAAGGTGACTATAAATTTTCAATGTAGACAAAACAGCAATATATGGGGAGAAGACGCCATTTAGGACTTTCATAGCTGGAGAGGAGAAGTCAATGCCTGGCTTCAAAACTTCAAAGGACAGGCTGACTCTCTTGTTAGGAGGCTAAAAGAGCTGGTGATTTTAAGTTTAGGCCAATGCTCATTTACCATTAAAAATTCTAGGCCCTTAAGAATGATGCTAAATCTACACTGCCTGTGCTCTATATGGAACAACAAAGCCAGGATGACAGCACATCTGCTGACAACATGGTTTACTGAATATTTTAAACCCCCTCTTGAGGCCTACTGCTCAGAAGTAAAGATTCCTTTCAAAATATTACTGCTCTCTGACAATGCACGTGGTCACCCAAGAGCTCTGATGGAGATGTACAGTGAGATTCATGCTGTTTTCATGACTGCTAACACCTCATCCATTCTGCAGCCCATGGATCAAGGAGTAATTTTGACTTTCAAGTCTTAGTTTTTAAGAAATACATTTCATAAGTCTATAGCTGCCAAAGGTAGTGACTCCTCTGGTGGATCTGGGCGAAGTAAATTGAAAAACTTCTGGAAGGACTCACCATTCTAGATGCTATTAAGAACATTCGTGATTCATGGGAAGAGGTCAAAATATCAACATTCACAGGAGTTTGGAAGAAGTTGATTCCAACCCTCACAGAAGACTTTGAGGGGTTCAAGACTTCAGTGGAGGAAGTAACTGCAGATGTGGTGGAAACAACAAGAGACCTAGAACTAGAAGTGGAGCCTGAAGATATGACTGAATTGCTGCAATCTCATGATAAAACTGTAATGGATGAGGAGAGTTACTTCTTATGGACGAGCAAAGAAAGTGGTTTCTCGAGATGGAATCTACTCCTGGTGAAGATGCTGCGAAGATTGTTGAAATGATGACAAAGGATTTAGAACGTTACATAAACTTAGTTGATAAGAAGCAGCAGCAGGTTTGAGAGGACTGACTCCACTTTTAAAAGAAGTTCTGTGGCTAAAATGCTATCAAATACAGCATTGCCACCACAGAGAAATCATTCATGAAAGAGTCAATCAACGCAGCAAACTTCACTTTTAAGTAACATTTTAAGAAATTCCCACAGCCATGCCACCCTTCGGCAACTACCACCGTGACCGGTCAGCAGCCATCAATACCGAGGCAAGACCCTCCACCAGGAAAAAGATTGCAATTCGCTGAAGCCTCAAATGATGGTTAGTATTTTTAAGCAAGAAAGTATTTTTTAATTAACGTATGTACATTATTTTTTAGACATAATTCTATTGCATACTTAATAGACTACAGTATAGTGTAAACACAACTTTCATATGCACTGGGAAACCAAAAAATTTGTGTGACTCGCGTTATTGTGGTGGTCTAGAAGTGAAACCACGGTATCTCCAAGGTATGCCTGTACACAGAAAAACATTTTCGACGTTTCTTAATTTTTAAAAAAATCAGATCAGTAGTGATAACATACAGTACAATCCTGTTCAGCAGAATAACAGAGATCCACGTACAAAAAGACTGAATGAACCCACCGGTGGTCTCTGATGGAGGAAGGTTATGAGGACTTACACGCTGGGACAGCTGACAGGGTCTGCAACATCTCTCTGTGGCTCAGTTTCCTCATCTGGAGATAATAACAGTCCCTTTCTCATAAGGCTCGTGACAATCCGTGAGTTACTATAATGTAAAGTGCCTGGGACAGTGCAGCCCAGGAGAAGCTCAAGTAACGGCATGTCATTGCTCTTGCCATAATCAGGGCTTCCATGGAACTTGTATGCTTTTCTAAAACATATCCTTATTCCTTTATTATAACAAAAAGTTATTTGGCTAAAACGATCACTTAGGGCATTCCGCTAACCAAGAACAGAAATACACCCAGACTATCCCCAAAGGAGCCCCTACTCTCAAAACTCTAAGGTGGAAAATCTAATGACTCCACCCAATTGGAAATTTATCCTAGTCCATTAATAGATATTTCACAAGGTCGGAAATACAACTAGTCCATAGGGGGTTGGGGAAAACATTCAACCTCTTTAGATAACTTAAAATATGAAAATTAAAATATGTAACTGTTTTCAACTATTAAACGAACCAGAAAACCGATTTTTTAAAAAAGGTATTTCCCAATGCTGCCAAGACTAAAACAAAGCCAGACGTCTCACATGTTGCCCGTGAGCAAAAGCTGATGCAAACCAGTAGCAGAACAAGTGGGCAAGAGGCAGAAAAGGCTCCTGTCCTTCAACCTGGTCATGGCATTTCTGAGAATCGAGCTGAAGACCATTTCTCAAAACAGGGGGAAAGTCATATCTACCCTCATTTCACAACCGTAAGCACTATTTCTAACAGTGAAAAACTGGAAACAACATAAATACCAAATAATAAGTAAATAAATTATATTTATTCACCAAGTGAATGGGCCACTTAAGCGTTAAAAGTGATAGGGAAATATGGGGGAAAAAACATAGAAAAATGTTAATATGTTGAAATGTTACCTGGGAAAAAAATTAAAATATAAAATCATATACCTATGGTGATTACAACTGAGAAAAGCCTGAATGTAAACTTGTAAGATGCCCACAGTGGGTCTGGTAGCGTACAGACTCTATGTGGGATTCTGTTTTTCTCCTTCCCTGTTCCCCCGATTTTTACAACATAACATTTTATTACCTTTATAATAAAAAAGTTTCTTCCTGTCTCACGAAAATCTTTCCTCTGCCGTGGATACAGAATAGCTGCTCTCTGCCCCGTATCCCTCCAAGACACACTTCTCCAGGCCCTTCTCTCACCCTTCGGCAAGGGCAAGACTTCTCCTTGGTTAGATGTATTCTTTTCTAAATGCCAAAGCTATGTCGTAGGGCTTTTGAGGCAATCACCTCTACCAAGTGAGAGTATCAGCCGCCTTCTCTCTCCTTCCTGTAAGTACCAAGTTGTTCCAAAGAATCAGTGAAAGAGCTCTGTAACTTCTGAACGAGACGCAGAAGGAGGCGGCACACATTCTAAATGGACAACTCTCAGGGAGCTGTCGAAAGGATGGACCAGATGGTACCTACCCTGGAGACCTCAGCCCAGCCCAGCCTGGCTCTGGCTGAAACCATCCTGTATTTCTACCCTCCAGGCATGCATAAGTTCCTTAATCGACCCTAAACATTGTTTTTGTTTGTTTGTTTTGTTCAACTCTCTCATTTTATTTATTTACTAAAAAAAATTTTTTTTATTTTTAACATCTTTATTGGAGTATAATTTTTTTACAATGGTGTGTTAGTTTCTGCTTTATAACAAAGTGAGTCAGCTATATATACATATATCCTCATATCTCTTCCCTCTTGCGTCTCCCTCCCACCCTCCTTATCCCACCCCTCTAGGTGGTCACAAAGCACCAAGCTGATCTCCCTGTGCTATGCGGCTGCTTCCCACTAGCTACCTATTTTACATTTGGTAGTGTATATATGTCCATGCCACTCTCTCACTTCGTCCCAGCTTACCCTTCCCCCTCCCCATGTCCTCAAGTCCATTCTCTACGTCTGTGTCTTTATTCCTGTCCTGCCCCTAGGTTCTTCAGAACCTTTTTTTTTTTTTTAGATTCCATATATATGTGTTAGCATATGGTATTTGTTTTTCTCTTTCTGATTTACTTCACTCTGTATGATAGACTCTAGGTCCATCCACCTCACTACAAATAACTCAATTTCATTTCTTTTTATGGCTGAGTAATATTCCATTGTATACATGTGCCACATCTTTATCCATTCATCTGTCGATGGACACTTAGGTTGCTCGCATGTCCTGGCTATTGTACATAGAGCTGCAATGAACATTGTGGTACATGACTCTTTTTGAATTATGGTTTTCTCAGGGTATATGCCCAGTAGTGGGATTGCTGTCGACCCTAAACATTTTGATCAGCAGAAGTAAAAAAGCAAAAGAGACTCAAACACCCGACAAGAGGGGAATAATTAGGCTGCAGTGCATCTACTGGATGGAACAGTAGGTAACCTCACAAACACCAATTATCATTGCTACATATATGGTAACGTGGCAAAGGGCCTCTACATTGAAGTAGAAAAAGCAGGTTACTCAATTACGCGTCCCCATGACAATGAATATACTTTGTGTGGACTGACCAATAACAGTTACCGTTTACAAGTCACTGACTATACCCAGGCATTGTGCTGTGTGCTTAACATGCATTAAAACCTCACAACAATGTCACTTAGAAGGCTGATTATTCTCATTTTGGAGAGGAGGGAATTGAGGCGGCAGAAGGTTAAGGAATTAATTCTCATTTAATCCTTCCAATGGCTAAGTTTTAGACCATTCTGGTAACTTTTCTAAGATCACACAGCGCTGGGGGAGAGGGATGGAAGGGAGGGCTGGGATTTGGACACAGTCCTTCTCCAGGGCTCAACCCGCAGGTCCTAGACTGGGAAGGGAATATGTAAGAACTCTGAAATGCAAGGAAACTTTGTCTTAGAAAAAGGACTTCTTTTCCTTCCCTCTGTTGTCTAAACTTTCTAGTGTTCTTCTGTTTTTAGAATTTAAAGACCAAAGGAGAAAAGAAGGGCAACAGAGGAAAGGTTTTTCGAATGCATGTGTTTATGTGTATGGTTTTTCAAATTATGTTTTGATCAAAAGACTAAATAAATGCCAATCAAGTCTCTACTACACTTGGGGGTGACAGGTCGGTAATGAGGAGAAAAAAATTAACGGAGAATAGCCAAGGCGAGCCTGTTCCAAACCAAACCAAACTGCGCCAGGCAGCTGCCCACACTATCTTTTCTTTTCTTTTCTTTTTTTTTAAAATTTCTCTTTCCACCAACTCTTCCCGTTTACGCATGAATTCTGAAATCATGGAACTGGACTGGCACAGGACACAGCTTGTCACAGAGAACTTTAATAATCACACAGTAGAAATTGACAAAGCTGGGGATGTAACTTAGGTCTCAACTTCCGATCCTGTATTCTGTCACAAACGTGTCCCGTTCTGAACATTCCCAGCTCAGCTAAAGACAATCTGCATTTACTGGAGTTCCAATACACACCATATTCCAAAAATGATCATTCCACACATTCAGAGTGTTTAATAATGCTCAGAACTGGACAGATTATAGGGTTCACGCATACTATCTCATTTGAAACTCAAATTACAAACATTCAATTTCTAGCAATTTTGAAGCCAGGCTAGAAACAGAAAAAGCTGCAATAGACATAATACTCTTTTTTAATTCTGCAAAAATAAAAATGCGTTATGTATAATAGTCGATTCAGAAGAAATCACAAGCAACAAAGAAAATGAACTATTTCCCACAAAAAACATACCCTCAACCCAATCCCTCCCAAAACTTCTCTGAAGAGCAGGGGCAGGCAGCAGGGATACTGGACAGATCTCAGAGGGGCCAGTCTCAGAGGGAGTACATCACGAGGAAGAGGGGGCCTGGCTCCAGAGGGGGCCCCAAACCCAGAGCTCCTTCCTGCGCAACAACAAGCTGAGCCTCAAATCCCGGTAACAGCTATGTGAAAAGTTCAAATTATCATCTTCTCCTCATTTCCTCAGCTGGCTCCCAAAAAGACGGCAGATTCAGAGCCAGAACACATAGTTCTCCTGTGCGAGAGGCCCTGTGGCCTGGTGCCCAAAGCCCAGGAAACAGCCAAGAACCATTGTCCAGCTGTGTGGTCCCCAGGCACCGGACGACCCTGGGCCCAGGACTCCCGGTGTACTTCCTGCCGGCCAGCGTGCCGTGGCCCAGCTCCCTCTGCAGCACCAAACTTTGGCAAAGAAGAGACACACACCTCTACGGGGCGGGGAGGATCGTTCCACTTCCTGGAGGCCCCTCAACTCACATCCCTGGTGCCTCCTTTCTCGCAGATTACCACTGACTCACATCTCACGCGGATTTTGGGTACAAAACGGGAAAGAGGCTGAAGAAGGAGGGGGTGGAGAGGATCAGAAAGAATCCCGGTCCTGGTGTTGCCCATTTGAAGATGATGTCCAGGTGTTGGCAAAGAAAAGGGCATTTGGAAGCAGATTACTACAAAGTCAGTACCAACTCCACGCTAGACACTTGACGTGATGCTAAAGCTTATTTCATCCTCAAGAATGCTGCACAATGTAGAAGATGTGCGAGATGCTTACCAGCCTGGACCTTGGGGTCAGGCAGCCCTGGGTTCAAATCCAGGTCTGCTGCTCGCTGGTTAGAAGATACTGAAGCTACATAACCTCTGGGAGTCTCAGCATCCTCGCGTGTAAAGTGAAGGCAGTGAGAGTCTCCCAGCGGGAGGGTGAGTAGAGCCTGGTGGACAGGTCCTCTGCTCCCCCAAAGCTGTGGCTCCCACCCCACCAAGACCCCTGCTTCTGCACAGACCACGCTGCTCTGAGACAGAACTACAGGTGGAGAGGGCAGGACAGCCCTGCCCCCAGAGGCCTTGGCCCCGCCGTGGGCAGCACGCAGAGTGTGCAGGGCTGAGTCAGACCCAGAACTCCTCGCTGATGCCCCAGGACTGCCGCCACCCTCCTCCTGCCCCAGCAAAGGGCCAGGCCACTCACGGCACTCCTTCTCGTCACTCTTGTCGAAGCAGTCGGGCAGCCCATCGCACTGCCAGGCGCCGGGGATGCACCGCCCATTGCTGCACATGAAGTTGCCTGGAATGTTGCACTCGTTGGTGAAGTTGTTCCCGGGGAGCAGCTGGCTCTCTGTGGGAGACAGGGGACAGGGAGGTCAGACGGTGCCGCCAAGGCAGCAAGAATCCAGGACCGCACAACCCTTCTTCGACACGGATTGTGTATGTGAGACTTCTGGTGGGTGACGTTGCCTCTCTGGGACTCAGTTTTCTCATCTGTGAAAGGGACCCAGAATCTGCTCCACCCCCAGGGATTCTGCGAGGACTAAACGGAGAGCCCCAGGTAAAGCCCTTCGCTGGTGCTGGGCACACAACAGGGGTCCACGAACTTTTCTTCTTTCTCTGTCAAAAAGCTTGGTAGTAAAACCCAAACGTTCTTTTCTGGCCATGGGCAGTGGCTACAAAGGAAGGTGCCAAGACAGAGGGAGCGCAGGACTCCCAGTACCCAGGAGCAGGAACTGCAGACTCTGTCCAGACCTCAGACTCTGCGGCCCTATATCACAGAATCCTTGCACTTGGGCCAAGTCAGCGGGAATACGGGGACATCATTTCACTTTAGGAAACAGGAATCACCCACAAAAACCAACCTGCCTGGGGTCACACGGGGAGCAAAGGCCAGACCAAAACTTCAACACAGGCCTTTTAACCCTAAGAGAGTCCCAAGGTCCCTGGACTGCTTGCCAAGTATTCCCGGAGATTTAGCACCGAGCCCCAAGGTTTAGATTCGACTCCACCGAACACAGGCACAGAATGCCAAGGCCCTCACCCAAAAGTGCGAACTCTTAGGCTGGAAAGCAAACAGGGAAGGCCAAGGAGAGCTAAATTCATCCACCAGTGGACCCCGGGGGCAGACTGTCAAGGGAGCCAGAACTGGATCAATCTGATCCGTCTGAGCTACTGTGATCAACGGCTGGGAGATCAGGAACCATCAGGAAATAAAAGTCTTAGAGGAAAAGGAGAAATAAAAGACCGGTCCCTCCAGGGCTCCCTCCTGAGTTTTCAATAAGCATTTATTGAACATTTATGACCAGACACTTCTGCTAAGTGTTAAAGATGCATAGATGAAAGCTAGGGCTCTTCCCTCCGGGCTGGAAAGGCACAAGGGTATACTAACAATTTTAGTGCCCTGTACCAAGAGGGATGTCCAGACCTGCCTGGGGGCAGCAGGAGGGAGGGCAGGGCCCACGATGCTCTTCCACAAGCTTTGCCAAGAGAAGCATCTCATGCCAGACCCCTGACATCACACCTTCTTTCATGCTAGACCCCTGACATCACACCTTCTTTCATGCCACTATCCTTTACATGTGCTGTAATTTTTACCTGGAATGCCCTTCAACTCATGGGGTCTCCTGGAAATCCCGACACACCCATTAGCATACAACTTCTGTGTTACTCTGCCTCTGAAGTCTTCCCCAAGGAGAAATGGGCAGTCACCCTGTTGTGTGCCTAGGGTTCTACTGGGGTTACACTAAAAACATTTTACAGCTGGAACGAGTGGGCAAAAAATTGGAAAAGACAGAGCCAGAGGCAAGCGGTACCACATCAGCCGAGGTGCCATGGCTATTCCTTATAGACCATCTGCCCCACTGCACTGAATTTATACTGTACATGAACACCCTACTGAAAATGAGCTTGTGTAATTCACTGAAGAATTCTAGAAGAGCAGCTACAGTGAGGGGCCTCATCCGGCCCTAAAAACCTGCACTGGGTTCCTCAAATTCTTCCTTGTCCCCTCCTCACTCAATCACCCCCTACGATGGCCAATCACCAAGTCCTGCATGCTAGTCTCCGCTGCCACAGCCATGACTGCAGCCCAGATCACCACCGTCTCTTACCAGGATCACTGCCACAAGTGACCCCAGCCTCCCCTCGAGTCTATCTCAGAGGGACCTTTCTAAAGAGCAGATCAATCATGACACTTCTTGGCTTTAAAAAGCCACTGAATGGCTCCCCAGTGCTCTTAAGATAAAGTCAGAATTCAAGGCACTAAAGAAAGGTCACAGGAAAGAGGTGGCATTTGCAGTGGACGTTGATAGACAAAGAGATGAAACGTAAGGACCCGTCACATCTACAGAAAGATGGCAAAGACCAGAGCAGGCAGGCTCAGCGCAGGCCACGATGGGTATGGAATAAAAAAACACAGAGCTCTGATAGTTAGGAATTGCGAGAAGACTGTGCCCCTATTTCCCCAATGCTACACCAAGGTCAGGTATCACTAATCACAGTGGACTCTGACCACTGAGCCCACTGTCGATATCAGAATCCCTCTCAAGGCTCGACTTGAGGAAGCCACCACCAACCCTGAGATGGTCGTGAAGCCAATTCCCCACCTCCGGGCAGAGTTGCAAGATGCCAGAGTGGGTCTCGTAGGAGAGGAGTCTAGAAGGACAGCCTGGAGCTGGATCTCAGCCAGACACACAATACATAACACTGAAAACCTACACGTTCCAGCTGTTTCCTAACAACTGCTCTGGGCTCCCCCCGGCCAGCAGGGAACTCTTCAGGGCTCCAGAACATAACTGCCATTCTGATGTGTTCGGAAGTCACTTATACTTGCTTGTGCAGAACTAGCTCCTCGAAGGCAAGCCCGCTGGAAGAGTCGCCGAAATTGTGAGACCTTGTTCTGATAAACAGATTTCTGGGGCAAGAAAACTGCCCAGACGAGATCCCAAAGTGCTTGCTCTGGGAGTCAAGAGGCTGGCGGCACGGGGACTTGATAAATGAGAGGGTGCGATGCCGAGACTAAACGCCACGTGGGTTGGACACAGGTGGTCCTGCAGCCACGGGGCTCCCAGTGCCCTACCGGCAGGACCTCGGATCCCCAGGGTCGGGTGAATGATAACTCAGAGGGGCAGTCTGTGCACGTCGGAGCAACTCCATCACCCACACAGGGGGCGCAGGGCCTTGTGCTTTAGGGAAGTGACAGTATCAGCAGGCTCGAGAGTATGAGGAGAAACCAAGGCAAAGAGACGTTAAATCATGTTGACTCTGTCTTCAAAGATCTTCCTCAAACCCATCCAAGGTGGCTCACTAAACTGACACCATCCAATCCAAGCCACCGAGACCTCATGCCCTCTTTAAACCAATGGCTCTTAACGGGGGACAAGTTTGGCCCCCAGAGGACATATGGCAGTGTCTGGAGACATTTTCGGTTGTGGCCTCTTCTGAGTAGAGGCCAGGAATGCACACCTGCGATGCACGGGGCAGACCCTCACAACAGAGAACCACCCAGCCCGAAAAGTCAAGAGTGCTGACGTGAGAAATCCTGGCTGAAACCAACCTTCCCCCTTTCACTTCTCACTCCCACCAGTTTCTTCTCCTCATAGCAGAGGGAGGTTTTAAATGCTGCTGATGGCTCATCGGTGCCCCTATAATAAATCTAAAACTGTTGCCATGGTTTACAAAGCCAGGCATGATCAGGCCCCGCCTACCTCTACAATCTCATTCCAACCATTTCTTCCAACACCAATGTCCGCCCTGCCGTGGTCCTCTGCACACACTGTTCACTCACCCCAATTCTTCCATGCACGTTCCACCTGCTGTTATGGGCTGAATTGTGTCCCCCCAGAATTCACATGTTGAGGTCCTAACCCCTGTACCTCAGCATGTGACTATATTGGGAGCTAGGGCTTTTAAAGTGTTGATTAAGTTAAAATGAGGCCATTAGCATGGGCCCTAATCCAATCTGATTGGTGTCCTTATAAAAAGAGATTAGGACACACACACACACAGGGAAGATCACGTGAAAACTCAAGGAGATGGCAGCAATCTACAAGCCAAGGAGACAGGCCTCAAAAGAAACAAACCCTGCACACTTTGACCTCAGACTTCTAGCCTCCAGAATCATGAGAAAATAAATGTCTATTGTTGAAGCCACTCACTCTGTGGTACCTTGTCACGGCAGCTCCAGCAAACTGGTACATCTGGCTAATCTCATTTGTCCTCTGACCTCAGCTTTACATCACTGACTCTGAGATTCCTTCACCCGATCTAAAGCTGATCCCTGTTTTCTGCTCTGGTCGTGTCCTGTGTTTTCCTTCACCCCAAATGTGCTCACCAATGAATCTGTACTCTCTCCCCACCAGATTGCACGACCCCAAAGGCCGAAGGGCATTGCTTCGTTTTGCTCTCCATCCTGGGCATCCTGCACTCAGTAGGTTCTCAGTAAATATCTGTGGTCATTCTCAGAAGAAAACCAAGTGTTCAGTTACTGATTTATCCCCCATCCCTCACACTCCTCCTTAGAAAGTTCCATCTACCCCCTGCGTCATCCCCCGGAAGGTGAGTGGGATCTTACATATATAGTTAAAAATAAGGGACACAGGGGTGTCTGGATTTGTGCAAGTAAATTACTACCCCGTCTGCTTTAAAAGAGGTTAGAAATCTTTTCAGCCGGACAGCAGGACTTTCTAGTAGCTGAAATGTTTATCCCATCTCAGTGTCTTGGGACACATTTAGAATGCAAAAAAGACAAGCATTAGCACGAAGTTGGCTAGCTGGGGTTTCTCCTTCTCCTTTTTCTTTTTTCATTAGGCTGAAAAATGAAAAAAGAGTTGCCCATTTTCACTGCAGCAGCACATCACTTACTTAAAATAACTACGCCATCTGCACCAAGACTGAAAAAAAAATTCCAAGTCCTCCCCCATTGGGCAAAAGCAAAGAACCTGCTGCTGCGGCTTCTTCCAAAATTTCTGGCACCCACAAATTTCTACTTGATGAGGGGGCACTGCCAAAACTCAAGACAGCTGCTGCATTCTGCTCCTTCTGGAACATGCAGTGAGCAATGCTGACTTTTCCAGCTGAGAAATGGGAATCGTCTTCCACCGGCTGGAGCCCTCCACAGGCTTTGCTCTCCCTCTGCCGACCTCCTCCCGCTAAGGTCACGCCTTGTCGCGATGCAAGATGGACTTGGCATCTGCAGACTATCAACAGGCCCTGCTTTCAGATTTCTGCCCAGTCACCTTCGTTTTCATCTTTCGCTTCCTGATCATCTGGTCGGCAGGCTCGATGAACAACAAAGCAAGACACAGACACATATATGTACAGACACACATACAGCTTAGCGTTCCAATTTGCAGATCTCAACTAGATCGTCCCTAAAACCTCCCTGGAGAATTAACACACCTCTTCCCACTGCCTGGAACATGACACCAACAGACGTAGTGTTTTGAGGCCACTGAAGACAAGCGTCCGTTTTCCCTTTGACTCGCTCCTTCAAATACACACGTACAGTCCATGCACGGGCACACGAAAGCACCAAGCGAGCGGGTCTGTCGTGATTCGTTCCTAAACTATCCTGGAAAAATCCCCGAAGGTCCCTTCGACTCCAGACTGCTCCTCGTGGTGGCATCGGTGTTGGGTGGAACCGCAGACATCTGTCCTGAGCACTTCCCAGAGCCATTTGGTTCTCATCAAACCAGCTGCTTCCCACCAGAGCTCGGCCACAGGGAGCATCCTGGCTGTCACCAGGGAGGGCAGTCTCGCGTGGATATCTGAGCCTGGAGTGAGGATGGGCCTCGGTCTCCAAGCACGTAAGCTGAGCCAGGTCTCCAGCTCTGTCGAGACTCTGCACAGTGCCCTGCCCGCCCTGTTAGCTCATTCCAGGAGCCCCGGTCTCTGTGTACCCACCTGCAAGGAAGATACGCGGCCCAGGGACAGAGGTGAGAAGTTATAAAATGACTCATGGATTCAGCCCAGGAATGCTGACCCTTGGCACCCACAGATTTCATATTTACACATACAGTGTATTATATTTACACTGACCCTGAAGATCGCGTGTACCTTTCCTGCAGGAACACTTTATGGATGGAGTGAGTCACCTTGACAGTGAGTGAGCCTAGCTGTCCGACCCACATCTGCACTTCACACGGCTTCCCCTTTGCCTCTCCCGTGCAATGCACAGCAGCAGCCACTACAAAATGACAAATGCTTTGTTTCCTTCTTAAAACGAGTTAGCAAAGAAAGCCAATGGCTAGTATTAATGAGGCAAGCAAAGGGAAAGCGAAGAGGTCTAGGAAAAGGACAGTTCTTCACCAGGAAGCAGCTCTATAAATTACTTTCGTACTGTATTTATAGCCTCATTAAGGGCCCAAAGCTGTCCCTTCCATTTTTTAGGTATGCTTCATTAGGAAAGTTATGTCCAGGCGGCATTAACACCATGGGGATTGGCAGAGCTGTCAGGATGCAACCCTTGCAAGGTCCAAGGTCCACAGCTCAGGGGCTGGACAGCAACGCTGGGGGATGCTGTTCCTCAGGACACTGATTCTCAAAGGTGAGCTCTGAGCCCCACCCCACCCTGGTCCCCAACTCTCCTACATTCCCTTTAACAGCCCTTAAGGAGTTGATTATTGACTTCTCACTAGGGAAAATCTAACATCTACTGAAGCTCCTAATACCTGGTAGGATTTTAACATCCGTTCTCTTTCTCTGCCTTCACAATAGCCCTCTGAAATAGGCACCACGCCCATTCTGCAGACCAGAAAACTGAGACTGAAGACGTCACACAGCTAGAACAGGGGTCTGCCAACGTTTTAGGCCAGATGGTAAATATTCTAGGCTGTGCAGGACAGGAGGCCAAATTAAAGATATTATACCAGTACTTACATAATAGGAGAGAAAACAATATTCCACACAATTTTTATTGATGAAATTCAAAATACAACCATCATAATTGAGAACAATTTTCTGTAGCACAGGTCTACTAATGAAAAGAACAGAATTCTTTTTCGGGGAAGGGGGCAGGTGATTGAGATTCAAAGTTAGTGTCCCCTATCATCAAAATCTATTGCAAATGTTTAATTTTTTTTCAACCATTTAAAAAATGTAGAAACCATTCTTAGCTCAGGGGCTGTGGCGGGCTGGCTTTGGCCCCTGGGCCACAGTTTACAGACTCCTAAGTGAGAAGAGGGTAGGTCTGCCTGAAATAACAAAATAGCAGAGGCGCCCAACCCAAAAGGCCTTCCTCTCGGCGCCATCACACCTACCACACTCTGAAATGACCCCTATGGTTCAGTGGCTGCTCCCCCACCACAAAGGCAGGGGCCTCTGCTGCCCTGTGTCCCCGCCAGGGCCAGGCACCGAGGAGACACTCAGGAAGTGCTTGTTGACTGCATGAGTGACGGCTCCTAAGGACCCTTCCGGTTCTGACACGCTCAGGTTCTGTGAATTTACCCAAAGCCTACCTGAACCTATTTGTACTTCTGTGCAAAAGACAATGAACAGATGAGATGAGTTCTGTAAAACACTCCGGAGCTCCTAGGAGGGAAGGAAGAGAAGCAAAGAACTTTTCTGGACGAACTTTTTACAGGCGTTCTCTTTTAACACATGCCGTGTCTTCACCAAGGGTGACCCGCATGGCAGGCCAGGGTGAGAACTTGGCCCCATGTGCCTTCTGTCATTTCAGCTTCAATCGACAGCAGCAGCAGGAAGTAAGAATCAGGCAGTGAAGATAAACTGAAAGACGAGAGAGGGGACAACTTTATAACCAATTTATGAGGCTTGCAGATAAGCCAGGCTTCAGAGAAGACCAATCAACTCTGCATTTCAGCACCTCTCAGAAACAGCCAAAGGGTCAAGAAGAGGGGGATTCAGCTCTGACCCCAAGTTCAGCCCAGCCTCATCTGCCCCAGGATGGCTGCAACCATTCCTACAGTCACTGGAAATGGTTCTGCAGCCTATACTCTGCTCTGCACAGATACACCCAAGGCAAGTGTAGAAAACGCCAAAGCAAACCAAGAAATAAGGCCAGAAAAGCAAAATGAGCTTCATTTAAGTCCCAAGGCATATTTTGACAAGCTCAGGGTAAGGAAGGATTTCTAAAAGAAGACTCAAAAAAAGCACAGGCCATAAAGAGTGATAAACATGACCGCATTGAAATGTAAAACTTCCAGTCCTCAAAAGGTACTTTAAACAAATGTAAAAGATAAGCAACTAACTAGAAATGGTGTCTGCCACATATGTAACCCAGAAAGATCCATATTCAGGATTTTCTTACAAGACTATATACGAAAACATAGGCCACCCAACAGAAAACCGGTCAGAGTATAGGAATGAACAGGTATGCTGATGGATGCGCAAACAAGTGAATGCTTCAGACGGACTCAACCTCACTTGTACTCAGAGAATGATTAACGAAACAAGGGAGTTCTCTTTCACACCCACCAGACTTGCAAAAATTTGAAGTCTGATATTCTCACGTGGCAGGGGTACAATATGATCTCCCAGGCTACACGTGTGGAGCAACTCAGAAGAGCAATCTGACAACTCCCGGTGAGGTGCAAGGCGCACCAGGGCTCTCGCCCAGCTGATCCCCTTCTGGTACATACCCCAGGCCTGGGGGCAAGCGTGTGCAGGACAATAGCAAGAGAATCTCCACCGTGGCACTGCTGTAATACACAAGTGCAAGACACACCAAATGGTCACCAAAAGGGGAACGGGTGAAAACTCAGGTCCATTCACAACAATGGAATACTACCCAGGGCTGCAATTTAATGAAGTGGAGGGGCACGAATCACCATGGATCAACCTGAGAAACTAATGCTTAGTGAAAAAGGCAAGCGGCAGCCTAGCACTTACATTGATCTTGGGAAATATACCACTCTAATGGATACAGCCCGATGTGAAGGTATTTTTGAAAATGTGCAAGAAAAGAAAATATCAAAATCAGGATAGTGGTTACCCTCTGTCAAATGGGATCAGAGGCACCCGATGAATTCCAGCTGTAAGAGTTCTTCCTTTCAACCAACCTGAAGCAAGTATGACAAAATATTAGAATTCAACGGAGCTGGGCGGAAAGCACACAGCCTTTCTTCGCATTATTCTCGGTACTTTTTCCCCACCCTTTAAAAGATGTTTCACTAATAAAATTTGTTATAAAGAACAAATATCATCCTAATATTTGAGAAAAGTCTATGAAAGACATGTGGAACCATTCATCACTAATGTTCTAGCATCAAAAACGCCATCAACTATAAAAGGAGGACAGATAAAAGGGGGCAAGTGTTCACACTGAGAAAAAAAAATGCAAGGACATCCCTCTGCGAGATTCGGTTTATTACGAACTCTTTTCATTTTCTGAAAGGCAGCGACAGTTGCAAGGCAGAAGCGGATTGTGGAGGAAAAAAATAAACACATCTCATAAGATAGATTTACCCACCCAACTTACCAAGCCATGACATTCCAAAAACAAAAATAGCAAGGCCCAGCCAGAAGGTCAGATATTCTTTAAATACTAACTCCCTTGAGATGTCAGGGTGGGAGAAAGTCACAGGAAAGCTTTCTTTCTCAGAATAGTCCATGCCATCTGCCTCTTCACCCCACCCTCCAATATGGGGCTGCAGGGGGCTGAGCAAACGGGGGCTGAGCTGGGGCACCCAAGGCGGTGATTCGGCACACCCCATCACAATCGCCAAATGCCGGATTCTCTTATCACTGTAATTAGCTGTGTGACTTCAGACAGGTGAGTCACCCTCTCTGAGCTTGAATTTTCCACTTGTGAAACCAGGGTGACCCCACCTCCCTGTCAGGGTTGCTGAGGGATAGAGGGATATGATATATACATACATATATATATATATATATATATATATATAAAATAGAGGGATATATATATACATAATAGAGGGATATATATATATATATATATAAAACAAAGGGATAAAGTAAATGTAACAGAGTAGGTGGCATATACTGGGAGTTCAATAAACAGTACTAGATTGTTACTCCTTCCTTCCCTCCACAATCTCCCTGCCTCTCCTCTTAGAGCTGGTACTGTAGTGGTAACTCAGACAAGGTTGGGTCCCTTTTCCCTCTGCCTCCCTAGAAAGGCCATAGCCTGGGCAAGGTGGGGCTGGTTGGCTGGCTGAGACCAGTGGTCACTTAGGTCCAAAAAAGCAGACTTTGCAGATAGTCACCAGGTTTGAAGAGCACAGTTAAGGTCACAATGTGACCCTGGCTGTGTGCCTTCTAACACGTGACAGTCTCAGTTCCATTATTCCTAAGAAATAATTAACCTTCCTTTTAATCATTCCTAAGGCTCTTTAATGGCAGCCAAACTATAACCATGAACCAACCTTTCCAAACCACGTGGTCATGAAGCAACTCAAAAGAGAAAGGCACAGGGATTCACCGTTGGGATCTGGGGACGTGGCTCCATCTCCCTGCACCTCAGTTTCCCAGGTGTAAAATAAGGCAGGAATAGATGATACCCAAGTTCCTTTCCAGCTCTTGACCGCTCATTCTTGCTTCTGTGGACACACCCCCGGTCTCCACGGCAGGCAAACACCCGCCATCTGCCTGTCCTAGATACATTCTCCAACATTTAAAAATAAAATCCAGCATTCACCCAGAGCTCCTCCTCTGAAGAGCTAAACACATCCCCACAAGGCAGGTACTGAAGGCAGTTCCTCCTTTTTAAACACAAGGAGACGAAGACCCAGAAGCCAGCCAGCCTCTCGAAGGGCAGGGCTGGAACTGGCCAGAGAACCCAGGTTCCAGCCCCTGGAGGAGACTCGACTCTTGCCTCCGCACTTTAGAACTCCAACCTCCTGCGCCATCCGTGCAGAGATGGCTGGTCCCACACCCTCCCTGCCCAAGGAGAAAATAATCTCTGAAGGGCCACACATCAGACCTGCAGCCCATTCCCTATGAAGTCAAGGGCTCTCTGGTTCCCTCCGATGATCTACAATTTTCTATCACGTCTCAGCAAATGAACGACTGCCTGGCTTATCGCTTAGGAGAGGAACTCTGCCAGGGAAATCAAAAACGCCAGCTTGTTACCGCCAACCAAGGGAGGAATACATATTAACTGGTGCGTCTTTTTAAATTTTCTTAAGTAGCTTAATCCATTAAACCAGTCCGTCCTGCTTCTACAGTCTGCTCACGCGAGCATCCTCCTTCGGTGCTCAGCGCGCCGACAGGCCCTCCATCAGGAGGAATTAGCTGACTTCTTGAGCAAATGATGTTTGTACATCTAGCAAGTGCCAGAATTAAGCAGTATTTACTGCTGGAGTCCCCGCTTCAGTCTGCATGTCTGAATGAGCGCTGATCTCAGAGTGAGCAACTCACCTTTGCAAGAGATTTGTCGGATTCGGTAACCACACGTGCTGAAAAGGTACAGGCGAACCTGTTTGGATTCTCCAGCTTGTGAAAGGTAGTTTATGATGGTCCAGAAAACAAAGAGAATTAAAACTGAAAGAGGGATCCCTAAGCTGGTATCATTCAGGTCAGCCCCGAAGCCCACAAGCTCTGAATTCCAATTCCACTCCCCCCAAGCTCGGGGGATGGCTTAAGCCCTCCGTGCCTCAGTTTCCTCATCTACAAAGTGGAGATGGACCAAACATAAGCTTGATAAGCTCCCTGGGGTGATCAAAGAGCTGTTTTTTCTATCTTGGTATTGGACTCACATCGTCCCAGATCTGAAAACATTTCAACTCCCATTGTGTATCACTTGCATCAGATAGCCTCTTACAGAAAAAATACACATCCTAAAAATTCAGTGGAAGCTCCTGGGATTTTCATACATTTTATGACAGCACGCAGAAAGAGGCCATACGTTAGCCAGAGTTCATTTGTTAAAGGTATTATTATTCACTATTAAACAATGACTATTATACAAAGACTAGATGTAATTTAGGCACAGAATATGTCATTACACAAGGCATATCATTATAATGTAGTTACATGATTATTAATTAGAGAAAAGGTGATCTCAAGTGTAAGAGGATCCACCTTAAACTGAACAGGATAGATTCCTACCAGGGAAATGAGAGATTGGGAGACAGGAGCTGCCCATTAAGAAACGATTTTCTGGTAACCTGAAGATGCCCTACCACGTGGCTCCAGTGCAGGTTAGTCCAGTGCTCTGCCAACGGGAGCAGCTCAGCACCAAGACACCGGAAAGAAGTCAAAGGCTTGGTGAACGCCAACACCATGATTAACCTTTCAACAGGTTCGGCCCCTACGGTCTGCATGGTCTTCAGTCCTCTGACACCCAGCTGGTTCCTGCCCCCTTTGCTTTCCTGGATCTGTTCTCACAGAGGCACCGATGGCCTCCCAAGCCTCCCAACTGCTGAATCCGAAAGTTCTTTCTTTCTTTCTTTCTTTCTTTTATTGAAGTATAGTTGATTTACAATGTTGTGTTAGTTTTTGGTGTACAGCAAAGAGATTCAGTTGTGTGTGTTTGTATACATCTATTTATCTATCTATATATATTCTTTTTTATATTCTTTTCCATTATGTTTTATTATAGCATATTGACCATATCAATAGTTCCCTGTGCTATACAATAGGACCTTGCTGTTTATCCATTCTATATATAATAGTTTGCATCTGCTAATCCCATACTCCCAATCCAACCCTCCCTTGTCCCCCTTCCCCACTTGGCAACCACAATTATGTTCTCTATGTCTATGAATCTGTTTCTGTTTCATAGATAAGTTCATATTTGCATCATATTTTTAAAAATTTTTGGCCACACCCTGTCGCATGTGGGATCTTAGTTCCCTGACAAGGGACTGAACCCACACGTCCTACATTGGAAGGTGGAGTCTTAACCACTGGCCAGGAAAGTCCCTGCATCATAGTTTAGATTCCATATGATAAGTGCTTTCATATGGTATTTGTCTTTCTCGTTCTGACTTACTTTGCTTAGCAAGATAATCTCCAGGTCCATCTATGTGGCTGCAAATGGTATTATTTCATTCTTTTTTATGGCTAAGTAATATTCCATTGTGAATATGTACCACATCTTCTTTATCCATTCACCTGTCGATGAACATTTAGGTTGTTTTCACGTCTTGGCTATTGTGAATAGTGCTGCTGTGAACATAAGTGTTCAGGGATCTTTTCGAATTATATACAGTTCTATCCAGATATACGTCCAGGAGTGGGATTGCTGGATCATGTGGCAACTTTATTTTTAGTTTTTGAGGAATCTCCATACAGTTCTCCATAGCAGCTGCACCAAGTTACATTCCCACCCACCGTGTAGGAGGGTTCCCCTTTCTCCACACCCTCTCCAGCACGTTATTCAAAAGTTATTTTGTCTTTACCTTGCACATAACTCAACTGCAAGGGACCAACTCCAACTGGATGGCTCCTTCCTCCTGAAACTCCATTCCCTTGGCCTCCCTGATACCACATTCTCCTGTTTGCCCACCTTCCCCACACACCTGGCTCCCTACCATTCCTCCTCCGTCAGCTCGGAGGCTCCTCTCCCTCCGCCCACCCCTCCTCTACCTCCGGAGCTGTGTCTCCCGCTGCTTGAGTGACAGAGTCATCTTCCCTGGAAAAGCTGTCTCGTCTGCCATGAGGGTCAACCTCCAACTCAGCTCTCTTCCCTTCAACTCCATCCTCCATCTACAGCTGCATACGTCCATCCCCTACTGCCCAAGACACTTTCATCCCAGACACAAACTCGACACACCCAGAAGAGAACTTTGGATTTTTTCTTCTAAACCTGTCCCTCCTGCATCACTCAGTACTTCCGTTGGTAGGATGGCCAACCATCTTTCCCCCTCACCTCCACCCACATCAATCAACCAGTGCAAAACATTTTCCACTTCCATCTTTCCTCGATATCCCTGCCACTCACAACCCTAGTTCAAATCCTTCTCTCTTGCCTTTATGGCTTCACATTAATGGCTTCCTCGCTGGCTTTCCGAGATCCAGTCTTGACCTCTAAAAGGCATCTTTCACATAACTGTAGAGAAAATCTGACCACATCCCTCACTGTTTAAAATCCTCCCACAGCCCCATCCCACGAAGGGTAAGGCAATTGTCCTGGGGTCAGCACAGGAGGCCTGCGTGTCCTGGCCAGCCCACCTCTCCTGCAGTTCCTCCCTAATGTATAGGTCACTTTACACGCTCCCCCACTGGAACTCGCAACATAACTTACGCAAACCTCTATCTCTTCCCTTATCACAATGCTCCACTGTTTGTGTGCCTGTCTTCCCCATAAAACCCCAGGAGCAACTTTACACCAAGGGAGGGAAAGTGTCCTTATGTATCCCAGAGCCAAGGACAGAATGCTGAAGTGGAGGGAGGGTGGGAGGCATGAAATATGAGGGTGGATGGAATTATGGATGGTTGCTTCTTTGTGCTATAATATTCTGAAAAGCCTTTCACCCGACATTTTGTGGATTATTCCTGCAAGTTAAAATTATTCCTCATTCGTGTGGACAGTCCACATTTGCATGCAGCCTAAGATCTACAGAATGAAGACATGTTTCTTCATGCTCAGAGAGTAATTTCATCTCAACTTGATTATTGGAAAAATGGGGGTGGGGGAGCAGGACCCCCAAATATTTTTATTCACGTCATTATTCTTATTCTCCTTCCTGAGAAATCTGGGATTTTCTACAAAGCCATCTTCACTTCTGGATTTGCTTGAACTTAACCCAATAATTCTTCATGACTCAGAGTAAAAATTCAAAGGTAACCCAATACTTTAGACCGTAACCTCGGCAGGTAAGAGCTGGCCTCCAGAACTCTTGGGCACAAGCACTATCTCTAGGGCATGGGCTGTCAGCAACAACTGACACAGCTGCCTGGGAGACAAAGCCAACATTCTGTGATGACCCATTCTCTCAGAGCCAGCTCCCAAGAAACCAAGGTTGGGCCCATGTTCCTGGGGGAGAAGAACCAGGCCCAGGTGCATCTAGTCGCTGGTAACAGCCCTAAGAGGCAAGCCCCCTCTGTTTCTGCTCTGCACTAGGTTGCAGGCAGCCTCAGGCAAGCCTTTGGGCTTCCATCCACAAGGAGGTTGATTCTCCCCTCCATGCAATGAATCCCAAGCCATCAGCACCCCACACACTCGGCCTTTGTTTGTTTCTTTCCGTAACCAGGGAGTAGTGACAGCTGCACCAAAGACGGTGGCATTTGGGGCTGGAACTCTCAACAGGCAGAGCAGCAAGCCCTCCCCTAATGGTGGCATTGAGAGTGGCCTGGAGGAATGTAGGGGTCTAAGGTGTTCTGTCAAGGGTCTGCCTGTCATCAATGGCTACGGGAACACTGGGACCCAGGCCCCTAGCTACCTCCATCCCTGGCAGCCCTGGCCTCCTTGGAACAAACAGCCCAGTGTGTTTACCAGTATGGAAGGTGGCAAACCTCCACGGGCTCTGGACGCGGAGGGAAGAACACTGGCTCCACGTGAACCTGCCAAGAGAGTTTAGGAAGCAGCGCTGATCTAGGAAACGCCAGCAGAATGAAGAAACACAATGAACCAGAACTGCCAACACGGCTCAAGAGACACTCCCTGCCTCTTCTCTTGTGGATCACGTGCCTTTATGCTGAAGACACGAGAGACCACGGTCTTTAAACGAGGCGAGGGATTCAGCTTCTCATTGAACACCCACAGTAATCGGCTCTGACAGGCACCAGCCCCCGCCTGGCACGGCTCCCTTTCCAGGGCACATCACCACCCACCCCAGGCTGCACCAATGATAATGCGTTTACAGACAGCCGGGACTCTCCTGCCAAGAGGAGAATTTGCACCTAATTAAATAAAAACAAAACAGAAAACCAAAGCCTTTAACCAGGCAAAGAGAAGATGGAATACTCGATCTTTTGTGGCGCTTTATAGCCAGGAACGCCAATCAAGATGATTTTTTTTGTCTAAATGTTATCTTTCAAAACTATCCTCTCCGTCCCTATTCGCAAAGAACTCCTTAAAAGTCAGTAAGAAACCAAGAGAAAAATGGAGAAAGGATAGAAACAAGCACGTCACAAAAAATGCAGATGGCTAGTAGACAAAAAGATTACCACCTCACTGGTAGTTTACACAAACGCAAGTGGAAATGCCATTTTTAAAAACAATCCGATCAGCGGAAGTTAACAAGATGGATATGAGAGCTGGCATGGATGTGGGGACACTGGCACTCTGATACTACTGGTGAGAGCATACATTGGTACAAGCTGTCTGGGGCCATTGGGCACTGCCCAACACTATTTATCATGAGCTTACCTTTGGACTCACCGATTCCATTTCTAGGAATCTATCCTTAGGAATATATAAATTCCTAGAGAAGCATGCAGAAAGGCTTTTTTTCCCTTTACATCATTATTTGTAAAAGCTCAAAACTTAAAAGAACTTAAACATCTACCAAGAGGGAGATGGCTAATTATGATATGTTATAGCCATCTAGAACACTGCAGCCTTTAAAAAAAATCCCAGGATCCAGAATGTACTGACACGGAAGAATAACTACAACATAGGCAGAGGGGAGAGAGCAAGGTGCAGAACAGTATGTAGAACAGAACCCATTTTTTGTTTCTCTCTAGAGATGTATGTGATAATATATAACCCCTGTACTCATATTTACATCCGCAAGGTCTTGGAACAGACGCTCTGAGGGAAGAAATTGAGGTCCTTTAAAAATATGGGTTATATTTTCTACTGGCATCTTTTCTTCAAAATGAAGTTCTTAAAATATCGCCAGAGTAAATATGTCTGGAGAACTTATAAGAGTAACCACGATGATCTGGGGGAGGAACTGCAGAGCACTGCTCATTATCAAAACACACACACACACACACACACACACACACACACACACACACACATTGGCTCCTTTAACTTGAAGAAGCAAAGCCCAAAAGAAAAGGTCATCTATTCATGAATTTACAAAATATTAAAAAAAGACAAAGCATGCCTTAAAACTTAAGAGAAACGAGTTTGGGTAAGAATACTTTTACATAGTTATGCAACTGATAGCCCCAACTGTTGGCCCAAACTAAAAGTTAAAAACTAAAATAAAATGTTAAAACTGAATAGGGAATCATCTGGAAAAGCGTGTGGGTGGCTGCTTCCCAACGAGTCATTCTGGAAAATCACCCATGGGCTATATTCCCTTTTACCCCCCTTCAAAACACAAATCAATTCTACAAAGAGCTGTGGCCACCCCTCCAGGTCCCCCTCCTGGCCAGCCCCTCTCTCCACAGGAGGTCACCACCCCAGTGGCCCGTGTGGGAGCATCAGGGGCCCTGACTCTGATTAAGGGATATAAATCTAATTTGTCCTCGGCGAGGAATGTAGTAAGTCTCTCCAAGGCTTGCTGGGCTCACCATGAGCCCACAATTATAGCTGCTCTGGACTCCTGCTTCCACGCTCTTGGGTCTTCCAGGTGGCAGCAAGCCACACTCCCTGCTGGAAGACACAGAGCTCATTCAACGGCGGGGCACATGGAGCCAAAGCCTGGAGCCCAGAGCCCAAGGCTGGTGGGGCACCTGGTCACCAAGGTTTCAGAGTTGTCCCTGCAATCTCACTGGGTGGAGGGTCATCCCACAACCCGCCTCCTGGAAAACGGGGCGGAAATTCGATGTTGTTCAAGGTTGAGCGAAAGGAACCAGACGCTCTTATTCTTGCCAGGCAAAAGTAACCTACGGTGTTGAAAGCCAGGATGGAGGGCACCATGGGGGCTCTGGGGTGCTGGTGACGGTCTGTTTCTCCATCTGAGCACTGGTTCCCCAGGTGTGTTTGCTTCATGAAAATTCACGAGCTCCGCGCTTAACATCTGTGCACTCTTCAGTCTGTAGGTTAAACTTTGTAAAAAGTTTACATCATAAAAGAACAGGTAGCTGCTCACAGGCACCGACTCCGTCCATTCTCGGTGGACTCTCTCCTCTCCCCCTTCCACAGCCGGAGCCACCAGCAAACTCACTGGTCAAAGTCACGCCAGCTCCCCAGGCCACAATGCCACCATCTGGTGACAGGCGGGGGACTGGCAGTGGAGGAGGGGGAATGGAACGTCCAGCCTTTATTTTCAGTTGATTTGCTCATTTTCCCCTAATATCGAAACAGTCCCAACTCCTTTTCTCCAATGCCCCAGATGGCATCAGCCCAACCCTGATACACCCCAAGCATGCAGACTTCTCAGGCCGGGCACCAGGCTCTACGGGCCCATCCATCCATGGAACGTGGCTGAAGTACCAGCCTCCGGGAAGCATTTGCAAAGTCTGCACGGCCGCTCCAGCTCTCATGCCAAAAAGAGTCTGGCCTGGGCTGGGACTCTCCTCCTGGAAAGCCAATGCCATCTCTGGTTACCTTCAACCTCACTCTCCAAACTCTCTGGGGGCTCTTCTTGCCTTTCAGGGATACTTGAGTCTTCAATGAACTTTCCCATGTGGTTAGTTTGAGGGTTCCCCCCTTCTTTGGTTAAATAAAAAGGTTTTTTTGTTTGTCTTTGACAAGAAGAAAAATGTATAGTTTATAGAAAACTATATGGAGAGAAAAGCAATCCCAAACGATTTATATTCGATGAACCGACAAACTAGGCAACTGAAAACAAACTAGCTTATCTCTGCCGGAGGCGGAGTGGAAACCCGGAATCTGGCTTTCTCTCCCTCTCTCTCCCTTGCTGTAATCATGCTTTCAAACAGGCCCTGCCAAGTCCCCCCCACCGCTGCCCAGATGTTCAGGGACAGGAGCCTCAGCCGCGGGGAAGGAAGGCTGATCGTAGCTCACCAGCACCGCGCCTGTCACTTCCGGAGGGCATAGCACAGAAGCAGGAGCGGGTGACGAGAGCTACCCTGCCAAGGGGAGTGTCTGATTTTAAGAGCATCGGGGTACAAGCCCTCACCCGCATACTGCAGCCTTCCAGCAACTTCGACTGTCTGTGTCATCAAAGCCCAGGCTGGTGATACCATCCACTTGTGTTCTGCACACAGATACACTGCACCGCTGTCTCTCTGTCTCTCAGATCCACCTCTTGCGTTCCCACAAAACAAACAGCTTCTGCTCCAACCTCAGCCCAGACCAACTCAATCTCCTGCCACCTCCCCCAGGACAAATCCCAAACTTGTGTAAACATGGAAAAGGCCGGCTCAGACTCCGAGAGCAGGGAGGCGGTGAGGTGTGGAAGGAACACCTCAGGCCACACTCACCAGGCCCAAGAATCACAGATCCACGGTTCAGCGGCAAGTCACAGATCCAAAGATCACACCACGAAAGCCTGAAAAGAAAGAACCAACTGAAGGCTTAATAAAAACAGTGTCTTTATTAAGGAAAAAAAGGGGGCGGCAGCAAACCCGACCCAGCATCAGCTCTCTTCCACTGCCTTCCAGATCCTAGCAGATAACACGTCCGCATGAGGAGCCGAGCCACAGCCTGGGAGTGTCCGCAAAACTGGGTGGGGGAGAGGGAGGAGGAAGACTTCAAGTAACCACCACTGTCAACTCCTCAACAGGAGGGAACACCTCCAACGCTCCCTCGGGGGGGTTACAAACTCGTGAGGAGGGAAGGGGTTATTTTGTAAAACACCATCCAAAGAAATAGTTCTTCAAAGTCTGTACTCATAAGCCATCTGCCAAGAGGCTAAGAGGCCCTGCTAACAAGCACACAGTTTCAGGAAAATGTCTGTTCTTTCCAAACCCCCCTGTGGATCAGGCACTCTCCTCAGTGCTGCTTAAAGAACAAGAGAGAAGAAGGCTCAGAAACATTTAGAAAATAAAATATTGTTCAGAATGTCCATACAAATAAATCAGAACAGCCTTTCTGGCTCTAAATATAGCAAGTACCTATGGGCAAGCCAATAACATTTCAAAATTAACAAGTCACTTCAGAATTACAATGGAGAAGTAAGAATTTAAACACGGCATAAATTTCCATTTTCTGCCCCCAAGCACCAGGGTTTTTTTTTTTTTCTTCCTTTCCACTTTTTCCATCCATAGTTTTTTTTTTTCCAGCTTCAAAATTCCCAGAGGTTCACATCTTTCAATAGAGATAGAGCACTCAGAATTGCTAACCTCTAGCGAATATAGAAGGAAGAATTCCTAATCTTAGAATATGGAAGGAAGCCATTCTAAATTTACTAGTAAGAAACCACCTTCGAGGCCAGCCATGATAAAACAGCAGACTCTGAAGTGACGGATTCACGATGCCGGCGACAGGCCACCACCCAAACTCCTCTTAGAAGTGATGCCTACATTTATGGAGCACCCACGATGTGTGAAGACCTGCACTGGTACTTTCCATATGTTACTTAATCCACACTGCATCCCTACTGAATGGCTTTTATCCCCTTTTTACAGGGGAGGAAATTGAGACTCAAGATGACAAACGAGTGCATGAGAACTTGGATGCAAAATCAAAGTCATCGTGGCTCCCCAAAGCTCTCTTTCTTTACCACCACTGTACTCTCAAAACAGCACAAACAGACCTCCTTATTACGTAGAAAACACAAGCTACAGTTGCTACGGGTCTCTCTCCACCCTTTCAAGGTCCTAGTTTGCCTATTATTGGAATAGCAGAACTTCTGATGCACAAATCGTAACAATATACATCTGAAGGGTCGGGGGACCATCCAGATGTGAAACTGGTCTGCATGGCAACTGCCGAGCTCACGGCTAAACCACTGCAGCTGATGTTCTCCTGGACGATGACGTCTTGCCACTGCATTGGGTCCATGGAACAAGGTGCTTACGTTTAACATCTACCCGCTCCCCACTGCGCGCTCTGTTTGCATGGTACGCGTTCATCCAACTAACGGATTCATTCATTCACCCACAGAGAACTTACTGGGCACCTAATATACTCAAGACTGTGGGGGCTACAAGGTTGGGGCACATTCAAAGCCTACAGTTGACCAGAAGAGAGGCATGTGCGCCTAAACAGCTGGAAGTATAAAAGTTGGGGTCATAAATGCCACAAGAAAGGAGTAGAAAATGGGATGTAGTCATCACTAAGGAGGAAGAAATGTATTCCAAGGAAGCATCGTGGAGTGCATCATAGAGCAGTTCTCAACCAGGCTGGTTTTGCAGCGCCGGGGTGGGAGGGGGGCATGGGGCTGTAGACGTGCATTCCAAATGAAAGGTTCAGCTAAGCAGAGGCCCGAAAGCAAACCGTCACGAGGAACAACAGACAGAAGGCTGAGAAAAGCTTTAAACGCCAGACTACAGAGTTTGGACTTTACTTTGTACACAATGAGAAACCAACAGCATCAGTTTCAAGCTGCGGAGTGACAGGAGATGAGTGACACTTCGGGTCAGTTAGCCTGGCACCCCTACCTAGAGAGACACTGGGGGTAGGGAAAGAGGACGGTAATCCAGCTTGGGAGCTATTGGACATTTTTAGGCATCTGTTTGGGAATCAGAGTTGGGTTGGACTTTACTAACTCCAACATACGTTCCCCCCTCTAACAAGAACTATTACGAAAAGCTGGTCAAACTTAAACTAAATAAATACAGTGAGTCTCTGCGACTATTTGCTGAAGGAAGAGACAACCCAAGTCGTCAATCTTTGGCTTGGAAAACAGCAGATGGTATTTTTGGCAGGAGATCCACTGTCCTAGTTATATGTTTTGCTCAAGCTAATGCTGCACTTTGTTTGTATTTCTTCATCCTGCACCCCTGGAGCAAGGGGCAGGCAATCCCAAAGTGTAACGAGCAATAAAGGAAGCTGTACTGGGCTTCGAATTTGAGCATTCGGATAACCCAGACACAAGTACACTGGAGTAGATTATATTCTTCCATCTCCAGTGCTGGTGGCATTTGGGGGAGGGTCGTTGCTGAGCACTCTGTAAACAATTCAGACCAGTTTCCCTCAAATCTTCAAAAGACAACAACAACGGAGAGAAAAGCATGGAGTAGAATCAGACAGTGATAAGTGGTGATGTATGCAAAGCCGGAAAACTCCTATACTGGTTAACAGATTTCTGGAAAATAAGTACTAAGTAAGACAAATAAAACTAGCTTTCTGAAAACTGTTTTTCTAGACTTGCCTTTTGATGTGCTCCTTTCTGCAATAATAATAATAATAAAGTAACTCTTGCAGGAGATGAAGTGACTCATAGCATTTTCTGCATGGATTAAATTTCTGCTACTTTCTTGTGAGCAAATCAATAACAGACCCAATGGCATTTGCATTTCAACAGCACCAGCCCACTTAGGATGGTGCACAGCAGGGATTATAATCGGGGTGGGAGAGCCATCCTTTCCTAAAGAGTTTCATTTCATCCTTGCGATCCCACTTTATTCCTTTTGACAGAAACCTTTGGCAGGAGGAAAAACCATCTCTATTCTAATGGAAACTAATTTTTCAGGTATGGAAGTGAAAAATAATACAGGACTGCCTTCTGGACTTTTTCCCAAGTCTCCTTTGCAGCCAGGTGACCAGGACAGCCAACCAAATCCTGCAAATGGAATTCATCAAAAGCCTCGCGGATGATGTCTGATTCCAAACCAGTGGACCTCAACTGTAGTTTGGAAACATTTGATTTAAGGAAACAAAGAAGGTCAGTCTCAGAGCAGAAAAGGGAGTTTCCTAGGAAGTGATGCCAAGAGAAGAAAATGAACTCTTCAGGGAGGTTCTAGGAAGAAAAAAAGGTAGAAGCAGCCACACATAGGAGTTGGAGAAAGGTTGGGACACGAGAACAGTAGAAAATCCATTTCCCTGGATCCCAGGAAGCAGGATGACAGTGAAAGTGTGGAACTAGGCCTTGATCTCAGACTGTTGGACAAAGGAGAAGAAAACACACAGGAGGGAGATACCTGACACAGTCCCAGGAGAAGAAAAAGGAAGGTAAGAAAATGGTCCATTAAAAGAAATAAAAACACTACAGAAACTCTTTTCATAACCAGAGTTGTAAGAGACTGCCATATCGCCAGAGCTGTAATTCTGCTGTAAAAACATGTTTTTAAAAATAAGGCCTCCATGGAAATAGAAGCCCAAGCGGGAAAGCCTACAAGGAAAACAAAGCAGCACTTCTTCACACAGCACAGTTTCCTGCAGAAACACAGCGAGTGAGAGCTGATGCATTTTTGATGAAGACAAAACAAAGGCCTCAATTCTCTGGAACACGCTTATTAATACTTAGTCAGTTACACACCGGCCTTTCCCAGTTGCCATCTCCCAGCCCATAAATATTTAGGAGAAGCAGACACAGGCGCGCACAAACACACACACACACACACACACACACACACACACACACACCATACATGTGCCCAACACATGCACACACATATGCACGCACACTTGGTCACATGCACGCGTGCACACACATAGAAAATATTCTTTCTCACCTAGCAGGAGTGGGACACCCACAGAATTGTCCATGAATTTACAAACCCAACCTTGCAAGTGGGAGCACTTAGAGCCTCAGCTCCCACCGTCACCACAACCAACTCCCCAGGGAAAGAATCTCTGTCCCGCTTTCTCTCTCTCTCCAGATTCTAAATTCCTCCTTTTATTTTTCAAGTCTTCCGGAGGTCCCAAGGCCAAATAAAAATCCCACCCTCTTTAAGAAACCCTGGACTTGGGCTGAGTGAGGCTTTTCTTTAGCTACAACCCCACTCCCATCAGTGGCACCCACTGCAACCGACCCGCCTTTTTCAGGCCTCAGGGTGTATACACAAATGGCTTTTGGAAAGAGAAAAGGATCTGACCCAATTTGATCACCAATACTGCCTGGTTTGTGTGGCCAAGCCTTCTTTACAACTGATAAATAATATGCCCTCCGCAAATATAAATGGTACCGATGACAATTACCATTTATTGAGTGTTCCCCATGTGCCAGATGCCTTTACAAACATCTAATATTTATAACAGCTTTAAACGAAGGAATCATTAGCTCCATTTCACAGATGAGGAAAGGCCGCTCGGGGAGGTTAAATAGTCTGCCCAAGGTCACAGGAGTAATTGAGGATCTGGGATTTATACCAGGGCTGGATCTGCTGACACTTTATCTTCTGCTGGATTCTTCCATCTGGCCCAAAAGGGTACGCCCAGCCATCTCACACACACCGCCCCCTGCCCAGCACCCCACAGAACAAGAAGCCTGCATGTCAGCCACAAGATTCTTCTGTAGCTTGCTCAAAACAGAAAATTTACGAGGATTTTACAAAAATCACTAGTCTGCAGAGGCTATGAAGTGACTTCCAGTTTTAAAAACTGACAAGAATCTCCCCAGAGCCAATTATTAGGGCTGATGTAAGCTCATAAAACAGACCATAAAACCGTTTTTTCTGTTATATTAGTTCTGTGTTTTCCTCTTCCAGAGGCCTGTCAGAGGGAAGAGTGCTACAGAGATGCCTTTCTGAGGCCTGTGGTCCACCACGCCCAGGATAGCCTGCAGACTTGTGTCTTCTTTGCCTCTTCCCCTCCTGCCTCTCATCAGAGGCTCTCAAAAGTTTGTGCAAAGAAAACATCATCCACCAGCCTCCTCTACCACAGGGTGATCTCAGATGGGTCCCAAGAGCCCGTTCTAATTTACTTAAACGATTGAGATCTCCGTCTCCCAGTTACTCAATCCTGCAACTCCGGCCAGCAGATATAATTGCAAAGCAGGTAGGCTAAACTCACCCATCGGCCGATTCGGGTGCCGGCAAATGTTGCAAATTGCAGGGTATAAATTTAGCAGGGTTGGGTCTTGACACACATTCCTGCAAATTACATGTTCCCTTGCTAGTAGAAAATACATTAATTACTTCGGGTGCATGCACTATGTCCACTTACTCCGGGCTTTCAGGAGAGGTGAGAGCAACTCAGAGGAGTCTATGAAGATTAAAGCATAAATATACAATGCCTGCTGGGGAGGTGGGACTTTTCCAAAGCTCTTGCAATCAGAATTGTTAACTTTTTCCCCACAGATTGCGAGTCACCCAGGCCCGCTGTGAGGGGCTGAGACAAAAACAGGGGACGGGGAGGGGCAGCTTTGCACAGGGTGGTGGTGTAAGAGCAGCACCTGCCTCCCTCTTGAGCTAAAAGTGCTACCTACCCTGCAAGAAGCAGAACAGGCACCGGTGCAGCCAGGCCGATGCAGCTGGAAGGGAGGTCTGGGTCCCTGGGGCTGAGCCCATTTGGAGATTTCACCCTGTGCAACAGCGCACGAGCTACGTGCCAGACATTGAGTTAAGGACACAAACCCTGCACTTGCCTATGATCCTTCACTATAGCCGCGTGAGTGGGGATGGAACTCGCACTAACTTTACAGAGGAGGAAACCAAGGCTCCGAGACTAAACACTTTGCCCAAGGTCACATAATCAGAGTAGTGGAACCGGGTCGGTGTGACTCTCAGACTCATTTGGTGAAATCCCGGGAGCTGCAGCATCTGCTGAGGGGCAGCCAGCCCCAGATGCCCGTCAGGGCTCTGGGGAAGGAGAAAACACCACATGTCCATTCAGAGCCTCCTATGTCTCGGGCACACGGCGGGGCACCTTCACCGAGGCCGCTCTGTTTAATTCTTGGGACAACTCTGGAAGGTGTCCCATCTTCTTGACCTCACCCATGAAGAAACCAAGGCGAGGGAAAGTCAAGACCATCCGGCTAATAAGTCACAGAGCTAAAATTTTAACCCACTTAAATTCAAGGCTTTTTCCTCTAAACTAAGAGCCTAATCTGTAACTTAACTGTTGCCATGCAGCCTTCGCAATTCAGGGAGAAAAAGGATTAAAGGAGACCGAACGGCTGGAGCCAGAGAACATCGAATGGTGCCACCACAAGGTCCCAGAGCCCATGCCGCGTGGAGAGCAAGCAGGCTGTTTTCAAGCCACGACTACAGTGGACACTGGTGGCGGGGTTGGTTTAAGTTACTCAGCGTCCATTTCTCCCTCTGCTTTATTGGAATTACCTCTCTCTCAATGGCTATGCTATAACAGGACCATAACCAGGAGTCCTACACTCTCCAGCCGAAGGGAAGTGGTGTGATCTAAGCTGAATAGATGCTCCCTCCCTGGAGTGCGACTCCTGAGAAGAGGGACAAAGACACTGAAAACACTCCATTCCTTGCAAGAAGCAGGACGCGGCTGGACCAAATCTCTCTGCCACCACTCAGCTTGGAAAGCTCACAGGCCTCCGGACTGAAGGAACTTCTACTTTAGCAGGAGAGCCAGGCTGAGAAAACACAGGTAATGTAGAAGGAAAGCAACACATGACTCCCACAATGGCAAAATCTGCGTGCAGTCTACACTGCCACAGAAAAAGGGTATTGGGAGGGAAGGTGGCGGGCGTCCAGAGGGGGTGCGCTCACTCTGATAGGAGACACTGCCTGGACCAGCCAGATAAGTTAGATCAGGCTTGGCCACCAGAAGAGCGCCTTGTCACAGCCAGATCGCCGTCCCGTCACATCTACTATTGATAGGATGTTTCCTTTTAGTCATCATAATCGGGTGGATTAATTAAACTTGGAATTCTTGAGCACTCAAGGTTATGACCTCAATCCTGACTGCAGGAAATTGCACATTCTTTGTCTTAATTGGAAATGTGTACGGTTTTACCTAACAAAAATGTGTATGGTAACCTAATAACACTCGCAAAGTTACTCTATACCAGACAGCTAATGAATAAAGTTGACACAGTTATATAGGAAATGGCTACCATTACATTAATAAATTTGTAGGATGATGGCGAGCTTCTGTTACATAAACACCACCTCATTACCTAGGTGGTCCCTTTCTAATTCTTTTCTACTAGGAAGTGGGAAGCAATGGATGGGGTGGGTGTACCACAGGGCCCCTTGACCCACCTAAGCAACCCAAGACCTTGTGAGACCCCGTCTGTGAAGTGAGACCCATTGTCCTGCAGCCAAGTGGGAGTCTGGTGGGGCCTGATGCCTGGATTAGGAAGACCCAATGTGGCCCTGGGTGGCTGCTAAGACACAGAGCCAGAGCTAAGCGGGAAAAAAAGCACCCAGAGGAGATGGTGCTAACTGAGGGTATCACTGGGGCTCTTCTCCAGGCAAGGCAGTAATAGTAACAGAATAATGCAGTACTAGCCAAGACTCTAGTTGTTAACAAAAGGATGACACAGGAAGCAGCTACAACACAGGCATGAAGCAGTGAGCTATCGGACTCCTGTTCTGCAGGAACCATGCCAGACAACAGTCTCTGCTCCTGGCCATTCAATACCGGGGACACGAATGGGGTGTTGGATTTCTGGGAATTTTTCTAATCCACAGAAATGACTACAGTTGTGCACAAATAACATCTTACAAACATGTTATCCACAGTGATGCTTAGGATAAACAAAAACCTGGCCACAGCACAAATGCCCCAAATTTGGGAGTGGTTAACTAAATTATGGAACATCTCCTGGACAGAATTCAATACAGCCATTAAAGCTCGTGTAGAAAAACTGGTGACTGGAAGTGGAAGCATCCTCCTTAGACGGGGAGCAGCTCAGCTCAGGGGGGTCTTGTGTGGTTTCAAAAAAATCAATTAGTATTAGAACAGACAACCTAAGTTAGGAGACAATGTAAAAGCCTATTGTTTTCATAATATAGACTACAGACAATAAAGCTAATAAAATTTATAATGACGAACAGAGTTAGGGGAAAAACTGAGGATAAACTAAAATGGAAATGTTTTAATGAACAGAAAAATGTTCACCATGTAAATATTTAAAATGAAGTTTTGTTTTGTTTTGTTTTTATTGGAGTATAATTGCTTTACAAGGTTGTGTTAGTTTCTGCTAACAATGAAGTGAATCAACTATATGGATACCTATATCCCCTCCCTCTTGGACCTTCCTCCCACCCCCCTCCAGCCCACCCATCTAGGTCATCACAGAGCACCGAGCTGAGCTTCCTGTGCCTTACAGCATTTTCCCACTAGCTATCTATTTTACCCACGGTAGTGTATATATGTCAATCCTAATCTCCCAATTCGTCCCACCCTCCTCTTCCCCCACTGTGTCCACATGTCCATTCTCTACGTCTACATCTCTATTCCTGCCCTGCAAATAGGTCCATCTGTACCATAAAATAAAGTTTTAAAACTATGTATACATACAAACACATATATAGCATGTCAGAAAGGATAATACACCAATTTTTTCTGAATGGTGGGATTACTGGTGATTTTTATTTTCTCCTTTCTGATTAACTGTATTTTCCACAACAAATAACAATAAGAATAGCAATAAACGTGATTTTTCAGAATTTTAATGGGGGCCGAGACCATCATAGAACCAAACTGTCAGAGAGTACATCAAAGTAGGTTAGTTTTGACTCTGAAGAGACAGTTTCCTCTAATAATTCAATTAAAAGACTTTTTTGACAAAGTAACTATACAGTAATGCATAAAAGAAGCTCATTAATTAAAGAATTCCTCCAGAGAATCTTTCTGAAATAAGTGGCACCCTTAACGTGTGACTTGGAGATAAATGTAACGGACACGTTACATTTCGAGCACGCCTGCATGACACCCGAATCACAAAATGTTGCGGACATTCACCTGACCAGTCAGACTCAGAGTCATTTTTTTCTCCAAGCTCTCATTCCAACCATAATCTACTTTTCTGGGCAGTTCCTTCATAGAGCAGGTACCACTGAACAGGTAGAACACACAGCCCTCAAGTCTGGGTAAACCGATTCTACCACTTCGACAGCCAGCATCGCCTTGGAGTGTAAAGGGCACAGGGGTCCCACTGCCTCACCTCCTGCTCTCCGATTCACCCCCCTTCCTTCCCGGCTCTGGCCCCCATCCTCTCTGTCTGTACCATCACTGCAGCATCCTACCCAGTCTCTGCGCCCCCAAGCTCTTCCTCCCCTCAGTCATTTTCACAGAGGGCTCATCACGTCACTGTCTCCACTTCATGTCTCCCCACCTCCTCCACCCAAAACCCCACTGGCAAGAAGATTCATGGCCCACATGATGCAGCTTCCATCCACCTTCTATCTGTATCACCCACGACTAAGTTCCAGCTATCCCCACACAATCTTCCATTCTCTAAACATCGTTTTTAACGATATGAAATAGTTCAAGCATAAAAAGCAGCACAGATTTTGACATAATAGATTCTCATGGACCCAGACCAAATTCACAAATATTAACGTTTTGCCAAATTTCATATCTTTTTTAAGGAATAAAATACTACTGAGATGGATGGTTGAGAGTACCCCCCCCATCATCCGATTCCATTCCACTTTCCCCAGAGGTAACTACAAACCTGCTGTAAATCTTCTTTTCAGGTTTTGTACGTTTACTACAATAATGTGTGTGTATATTCATGTGCATATGTATATGTACATACACTATGTATGTGTGTATATATAATTATGTATCTATATATACACACTAGACACATACACGCTAGACAGACAGATAGACAGACCGTCCTGTTTTGCGTGGTTTCAAAATAAACCCAAGTGGCATATACCATACAGATCCTTTCTTTTCCCCACTCTAAATTTCTGGAAAGATTTATCCATGTCTGTGTGTGAAGACCTAGTCCCCTAATTTCAGTTGCCAGATAGCACTCCACTTTAGGAGAACGCCAGCATTTATTTACTAAGTCCCCTTAGATGCACACTGAGACCATTTCCAACGTTTCACCACTGCACACAGAGCTGCCGTGAGCATCCTGGTAGACGTCTCCGCAGGCACAGTCAGAGACCCCCTCTTGAGCGACAGTGCCTGGTCTGCAGCACACGTGGCTCAACCCTCCTAGGGCCCCTGAGAAGCAGGTCACCACTGTCGCCGTGCCAGACCCTGACGTCTGCTGACTGAACCAGAGGCGGGCCTCCGATCCCAGACGGGGTTACCAGGGGCCAGTGACACCCATGGCGTGACCAGAAAAGACGAGCAGGTGGCACACACGTCTCCCCTGGGGTCTTTAGGGCACAGCGGGCCAGTGAGCAGGGAGCTGAGTGGGAAGGGCATGAGGGAGACAGGACTGGGCGGCATGGACGGGAAGCTGAAGGAGGCAGTGGGCAGGACGAGAGCACAGCGGGCGTGCAGAGCGAGGCCAAGGACACCAAGAGGAAGCGACCACACAGGCATCGAGACAGATGGGGAGAGAAGCGGCCTCCGTCCTGGAGAGCCTTCTGGCTCCGGTCCAGGCCCCAAAGCAGTAGCCCTGCTTTAAGCTCCCTTAAAGTTAATCTGGTTGACTTTCATCAGCGAGGACGTCCTTCAAGGATCAGTTAACATCACCTCCGCCACAAAGCCTTCCTCAATCCAAGTGATGGAACCAATCACTCCTCCCTCCGTGCTCTCGGCACCTTCCTGTCCCTCTCAGAACGTAGGCTCAGGTCTAGGCTGTGCCCTGTTAGGTGGTTCCAAGTCTGTCCTCTGCACAAGGTTGTAAAGGCCCCATGGGCACGCCCGTTCTGCCATCAATGTCTCCCTTACAATGCCAGGCACAGGGCTTTGCATGCAGTAGGTGCTCAATCAGTGTTTCATGACTGAATAAGAGCTGTGAGCCCCTTAAAAGCAGGGCCCATTTTCAGCAAACCTCCTAGCTTCACAGTGTCCAGCAGAGAGCAGGTCCTCATTGAATGTGTGCTGAACAAATGACTGAAACGTGAGCGGCTGTGGGCAGATGAGTCTGCCTGAACTACCGTCCCAGGGCTCATAGCAGTGAGCAAATTTCAAAGTGGAGGTGACCAGGCCAAAGGATAATTTATCTCCCTATAGATGCTAAGTGTCAGTTAAACGGCTGTAGTTAATAGGGCCTGACTTCAATGGGCCATTTTGAACAAAAGCAATAACTGCTCCAGTAATGAACCTACTTTAAATCGCTATTACTATTACTACTCTGAGTCCACAGGATTCCTTGAGCCATCAGACCAAGGCCCCAGGTTAGAGGATCTGCCGCCTTTACAAACCACAGGCCCCCGGGCTCACAACTTTGACCTCCCTGGAGCCACAGAGGATGTTTTTCAAGGGAATCCAGGATAATCCTCTCCAGAGGCTCATTCTAGGATTGTTTATTGGTTATTATTATTTTTTTTTAATCAGCACGCCCAACAGGCTCTAAGTGATTTCACATAGCTGCGCACACAAGTCCGACAGAGACCGAGTATGCTATGGCTGAAAGGAGGCTGGCGGGAGGGCCTCAGAAAAATCAACCTCGCATTAAATGTGTTTATTCAATTTCTTGGGCCCATCCAATACTTATTAGCCCCTAGGAATGTTTGCAAGCATCAAAGAAGCCGGGGGAGGGGGAGGGGGGAAGCCCGTATCTGCCAGGACCGAATGTAATCTGTAACAGACACGCACAAAAGGCTGAAAACTGGATGACAAAGGAATCTGTACAGCCGAAAACCAGCCCTGAGATCGTCAGTTCAAAAGGGAGATGGAGGGCTTCCCTGGTGGCGCAGTGGTTGAGAGTCCGCCTGCCGATGCAGGGGACGCGGGTTCGTGCCCCGGTCCGGGAAGATCCCACGTGCCGCGGAGCGGCTGGGCCCGTGAGCCATGGCCGCTGAGCCTGCGGGTCCAGAGCCTGTGCTCTCCAACGGGAGAGGCCACAACAGTGAGAGGTTCGCGTACTGCAAAAAAAAAAAAAAAAAAAAAAAAAGGGAGCTGGAAAACACCTCCTCAGCCCCAGTAATTCCAGGAACAGAGAAAGAGGGACGTGAGAGACAGAGGCTTAGGCTCGTGCACTCTTACACGCCCCGTGACTGCCCTTCTCCGGTGAACATCCTTGAGGTCACTTGGGTGAGTCAACTCCCTTTGGGAAGACCTGCAGATCTGAAAAGGCAGGAAGGTCCAGTGCCCATTACCAGGATGGCTCCTCTAAACTTAACCCCTTAATTAAATGATAAGCAAGGAGGACACTGTGGTGAAAAACACGAGGTCCAGAGCCAGGCACCCCTGAACTCGGGTCCCGGCCCCATTCCTTCAGAGCTGTGAACCCTGAGCAAGTGACATGAGCTTTCAGTGCCTCCACTTCTGATCCGTCAAACAGGGATAATAAAAGTCACCACCTGATCATATAAATGGCTGTCATTTTTTGAGCATATATTATGGGCCATCCTACACGTGAAGTGCTACGCATATACCGTCTGTCACCCCATGAGGCGAGGACATCACCATCCGCGGTTGACAGAGAAGCAAACTGAGGCTGGGAAAGGGAGCAAACATTCCCGAGGTCACACCGCCGGCAGGTGGAGGAGGCAGGACTTGAGGCAGGTCTGCCTCATCTCAGTCTCAGCAGTGTCTTAGCCTCTACGTGGGGTTGTTGGGAAAGTTTCAGTGAGACTTGAAACCCAAACCTGTTTCTGTTGTTGTTTTATTAAATATTACTTATATTTGCTGCTCGGATTCCCTCCAGCGTGGTCCCTGCCCCTTACCCTCTCAATCAGGGCAGGGAGGTCATCAATTCCTGATCAAGAAGCAGGCTTCCATCCACACTGCAACAGTGCACAGCGGGCTCTCAGTGCTGTCACCCAATGTCAATCCAATGGCAGATGCCCTCCTAGGCAGGTAGGGGCCCCGGGAATCCGGCTGAAGGCCAGACCACTGGACAAACAGGCTGCTCCTTCCACCTCGGCTCCAGACCCCTAACTAAACAGGAGGTGTTTTGTCCCTGAGGTGGGCCCCCTTTAACCAGCACTAAATTCATAGTGGGAGGGAGAAAAGAAAACCTTGACTCCACGTGAGCCCTTTTTAACACAGGAAACGGTCCTGTTAGGAAGGAGCAAATATTTATGCACATAATTAACTAAGGAGGTAGAGTGTTCTGTCCAAAAGTTGAGCAAAACTTGGTGAAAAAATAGCCCTGCCCATGAAATGGTCTCTCACAGACCCGGGAGCAGACAGCAGGGCTGAATCAGCTCTTCAGTCCTCGGAAAGGAACCCTGTAGCAAAGGTACCAGGCAATTAGACTAACCGGGACTTTGGGTACCTCCACTCCCCACTCCCTCCCCATCCTTTACCTGGGGAAAAATTCTCTTCTATTTGTATCTCTGACCAGGGCTGTTTACTCAGGGCACAACTGATTGCCACCAACTGGCTAATGCAAGAGCTGCAGGGGAACCCAGCTCCTCTTTTTTCCCTAATTGCCTGTTTGTATTTTCCTAATTTTCTATCATCCCCTATGTCAAATTTTACTTCCAGTAGAAGGGCTAGAAGCCAGGCAACTAGTAATTTCTAATGTTTTTACTCTGCAAAGCTCAGAAAATAGCATCTTTGCCTGAAAAATAAACACACAGGGCCTCCTGGATAAGCTGCGGCTGCACCGTGTGTCCTGGACTGGATACTGGGCTCAATGCAAGACCGCAGTCAGCCCTTCTCTGTGTCCTGAGCTTTCCAGCACCCCGGGCCCCGCGAGAAGGTGTTTATAAGGAGGCTATTCATGACCAGTACCTTTTCTTAACCCCAAATTCCACTCACTCTTTTAAAAAGAACACCCAGCATCTTGGCAAGCACAGTTGACTGGGCATCAGAAGACCCAGTCTGTAGTCTCAGCTCAGTCACTAACAAACTGTGCAACCCTGCACTCACTTCTTAAGCTCTGGGACTCGGTTTTTTCATCTGTCAAAGGGAGTGGAATCTATAAAAGTGTGGATTATGGAATCGATTTGGTGGGTCACATGCAGCAACTTTTTAAAGAAATAGAATGGAACAGATTGGGATAAATCGGAAAGTACCAGACACAGAAAGAGTAAGTTTGAATTCAGCTTTACACAAATGTTAGTTTGCGATGTACATGTGATTTTTAAGTTTGATCGAGATATAATTCACATACCAAACTGTTCACCTATTTAACGTATACAGTTTTTACTATATTCGGAGCTATGTAAACAGCACCACCATCAATTTTAGAACATTTTGTCACCCCAAAAAGGAAACCCCATACCCATGAGCAGTCAATCCCCGTTTCCTCTTAACCTCCACCCTAGCCCTAGGCCACCACCAATCCACTTTCTGTCTCCACGGATTTACCTATTCCGGACATTTCACAAAAACAGAATCATACACCATGTGGTCTTCTATATCTGGCTTCTACCACTCAGCATAATGTTTTCAAGGTCGGTCACATTGCAGCGCTCATCAGTACATCATTCCTTTTTATGCCTGAATAAGATTCCATTGCAGGTAATATAACACATTTACTTATCCATTCATCCAATGATGGACATTTGGGTTGTTTCCACTTCTGGCCTATTTTGAATAACACTGCTATGAACCATTTACGTACAAATGTTTGTGAGAACATATAAATACGTTTCTGTGGGTTGCTAGCAACAAAGTTTGAAGCTAATGAGCTACAGGGTTACTGATAGTTACACTGTTCTGTGATTTAAAAAAAAAAAAATCATTTCATAGATTTTCCTTTGGAAAAGGAAACAAAGACCATCAAATCAAGGCTGCATTCCTGTTGATGCAGCCACTGAGAATCTATAGCCAAAACTGCTTCACTGTGACCTTGAAGAACCATCATCTCAGTGAATTTCATTGGAATATGCACCTTCAGTGTCCAAACAGACTGAGGCAGCGGGCATTTCCATGCTGATGGAAGCTGCTGAGCTGCCAGTGGAATTCAGTAATGGGTAAATGTCCTTGTTTAAGCAGCTCCAAGATGAATCCAATTCCAAGATGTGCATTCCTGCATCTCAAGGTCCCAGATACAAGTGCACTCACAAAATAAGGTCAGAAGCTACTACAAGCTCCTTCCAGCACACACACACACACACACAATTCAGTTTATGAACTGCTCCATAGGAAGGCTGTCTCCCACAACTGCAGCTATTAAAGGGCTAATGTAAGAGAGACAACAGTCAGAAGCAGCTCCCTCCACCAGCAAACCTGCATTAATAATTTAGCTATTAACAGCCATGTAACCAAAGAAGCTTGAGAGGGACAGCCCTGCAGTCGCCTGGGACACTGGGAGCATCTCCACGGTCACCTCTTTTTCTACTTCCAAATCAGAGATCCTGTTGTCTCGAAGAACTCGTCATCCTCAGAGAAAGGGAACGTGACAAATTTGTGAAGTCTAAGGAATAAATACAATTCCTATATGCCTTAAATTTATGGCCCTCACAAAGCCTGCAAAATATGATAAACCATTATAGGTTTTCCCGTCTTCCCTGACTTGGTCACAATTAATTTCGCCATGTTCAAGTATAATATGAAATGTAATATATGGAGACGGGAGAGTTAGAGCTCTCGTTGCCTCGCAGTGAATAAGCTTCTGCAGTTTGGGGCCCCGGAGGTAAAAGAAGCAATAATGACAGGCCTCATTTGGGGGAACTAGTTGTGTGCATTTTCTGTTTTGCATTGTTAAGCAAGACAAAAGTGCCCGAAGGAAACCTTGACAGCACTGGGCTAAAGTCACTCAAAATCCAAATGGCAAACGTATTCTGTAATTGAGATGCATGGCAGCTCTCATACATACCCTAGAAGAGCATCGTATTGCAAATAAAAGCTGTGCCTTACCAAAAAACAACAGAAAATGCTCTGGCTTTATTGATACTCTAAACCTCAAAGGTCTGAAAATGCAGAAAAATTCAGTTAGAAAGTTCCGTGTAGGTTTTCCCACTCTATTCAGAAGAGTAATGGAAACTATTATTTATTGAAGACCCACTATGTGTGCGTACTGTGTTAGTACTTTCCCGAGGTTATTGTAGTGAGTAGAATTGTGTCCCCCCGAAAGATATGTTCACGTTCTAACCTTGAGGACCTGTGAATGTGACCTTATTTGGAAACAGGGTCTTTTCAGATGTAATCAAGTTAAGAAGAGGTCATACTGGGTCAGAGTGAACCCTAATCCAAGGACTGGTATCCCTCTAAGATGGAAATCTGGACAGAAACACAGGGAAGAAGGCCATTTGAAGATGAAGACAGAGAGGAGAGTGATGCCGCTACAAAGCCAGGGAGCGCCCAGTGTCATCGGCAACCGCCAGAAGCCAGGAGACAGGCATGGTACAGACTCTCCCTCAGAGCCTCCAGAAGGAAGCAACCATGCTGCCATGCTGAACTTGGACTTCTCGCCTCCAGAACGGAGGGAGAATACATTCTTGTTGTAACTACCACAACATGGGTGGCTTATAGCAACGGAAGTTTATTCTCTGGCAATTCCGGAGGACAAATGTCCAAAATCAAGGTATTGGGAGGGTGGCTTCTTCTGGAGGCTCCGTGGGAGAATCCATTCCATGCCATTCTCCCAGCTTCTGGTGGCTGCCGGCAATCAGTCCCTGGCATTTCTTAGGTTGGGGACACATCACTCCAATCTCTGCCTTTGTCTGCACATAGCCCATCTTTCGTCTTCTTATAAGGACACATGCCATTAGATTTAGACCCCACTTGGGTAATCCAGGATGATATCTCAAGATCCTAATTACACCCACAAAGACACTTATTCCAAATAAGGTCACATTCTTAGGCTCTGGGTAGGCATATCTTTTGGGGGGAGGGGATTCAACTCCCTACACCCCCCTTCGGCATTACCATCCAGAAGGTATGCCAGCGCGTAAGAGCACCTCACGCCCTCAACTTTCAGCTCGGCCATATAACCCAGGCAGGTCCATGTAGTTTATTACACAGACACAGGGAGAAGGCGGTAACCAGCATCGTCCAATAGAAATATAATGCAGACCACATGTGTAATTTAAATGTTTCTAGTAGCCGCATTACAAAAGAAAGTAAAAAGGAACAGGTAAAATTCATTGTGATAATATGGTTTATTTAACCCAGTATACCCAATTAGGGTAAATATGGTCCCAGTCTTCAAAGAGGCCCTTGGGCCTAATTACTGCAACCCAGAACAGCTAAGGAAGCAAAACTGGTGCTGGAAGGGCCAAGGAACTCAAACTCCCAGGTCACGAGGCCAAGTAAGAAGTGACCTTTCCTGATCTTCCACTGGAAGAACCAAGAGTGGGAAATGCAACTTTTCTGACATGAAACCAAAATGTGCCTCCTCCACGCATAGAGCTCGTCCACAGTCTGGGCTGAGCCGGGATGCCACTGACTCCTGCTCACAGCTAAAGCCAGGGCAACGCCAACCTGGTGGGAGATGGAAGCACCCTTGGATTCTCAAGGCCATCCTGCCAGGGAGCTGTTTATGCCAATGGTGGCTTTGGCAAACTGCAGGTCAAGAGAGGGTCCCACTGAAACTGACTTCCCTCCCCAAAGGGAGGGGCGAGGGTCACAGGATCAGGACCATCTAAAGGAACATAAGAGAAGTATATTCTTAAAAAATATGAGGATGGGCTTCCCTGGTGGCGCAGTGGTTAAGAATCCGCCTGCCAATGCAGGGGACACGGGTTCGAGCCCTGATCCGGGAAGATCCCACATGCCGCGGAGCAACTAAGCCCGTGCACCACAACTACTGATCCTGCGCTCTACAGCCCACGTGCCACAACTACTGAAGCCCATGCGCCTCGAGCCCATGCTCCATAACAAGAGAAGCCACCACAATGAGAAGCCCATGCACTGCAACGAAGAGCAGCCCCTGAAAGCCCGTGCGCAGCAACGAAGACCCGATGCAGTCAAAAATAAACTAAATAAATTTTTTAAAAATACAGCAAATAACATCTTTCCTGCTTCAGAACTTAAAATACAAACAAACAAACAAAATATGAGGATGTGAAAACAAACCTTTTCAACAGTACGTACACCTGCCAATAGGATCTGAGGTCTCCATGAGTTACTTTCTGTTCTTAACAATATTACAAACCTTCCAGGTGCTAGCCTAGGACACCACTTTTTTATCAACACTATTCCATTTAGTCCTCACAACAATTCCACTGAGGCAGTTATTGCCTCCATGTTGCAGATGAAAAAACTGAGACCAGAGAGGTTAAGTAACAAAGCCAAAGTCACACAGCAGAGAAACAGGGAGCTCGGGTCTGTTCCCAAGTCACTCTGTCTGCAGAGCCCTTGCTCTCACAGTAAAATCCTCCCTGCCATTGGTTCTGCCTTCCCATTTCCTTCTGTTATTTCCCCAAGGTGTGACCTAATGACCGATGAAAGTGGAGAAATGAGAACTAAAAGCCCCAGGCGTAGCTCTAGGTAGAACTTGAGCCCCAGAGAGAGAGGTTTTCTACATTTTTTTTTTCTTTTTCTTTATATATGAAATTTCTCAACCATTTTGAAAACCAAAACCCAAATGATAACGCCTTGACCTTCCTGGGGTCAGCAGTGGCCCAATGGTCTTCAACAACAGCTCCCAAACTGAGGTCCCCAGAGGGCTGGGGATACCGAATATTCCCAGGACTAATTCAAAAGTACCCACCAAACTTGTCCAATTGCCTAAATGCTGGGCAATTCACACAACAAATTTCTTTGTTCTTGGCTGAAATCAAAACACATTAGTGTGGTAAAAACTACTTCCTTCGAATGGAATCTCTCAGTTATAAAAGTCTTTCATTAATGTTTTAACAATACAAATTATTATTTAATAATTGCGGTTTGGGTAGCAGCAAGCTATTTCAAAACATGTGGTTTGTAGGGGAATATTCTAAAAGAAGTCCTTGGCTGGGTTAGACACAAAGTAAGTAGACTAAGCTTTATCAGCGCCTTTGGCATGCACATTTGGGAAACTGGAAAAGGCCTGCGTGAGGCCCAAAAGCAAAATCCAAGTCTATAGTTAATAAAATAACATTTTAGGACTTCCCTGGTGGTGCAGTGGTTAAGAATCTGCCTGTCAATGCAGGGGACAAGGGTTCGAGCCCTGGTCCGGGAAGATCCCACAGGCCACGGAGCAACTAAGCCTGCGAGCCACAGCTACTGAAGCCAGTGCACCCTAGAGCCCATGCTCCGCAACGAGAGAAGCCACCAAAATGAGAAACCCGCGCACTGCAACAAAGAGTAGCCCCTGCTCGCCGTAACTAGAGAAAGCACGTGAGCAGCAATGAAGACCCAACACAGCCAAAAATTTAAAAAATAAAATAAAATAACATTTCTCATACTGTCATTTTCCCGAACTGTTTAACAAAGTTCACATTCATTCATTAACCTTCCCAGTGGGAGAGCCAAATGAACTAGAATTTCCATTTTTTATATATAAAAACAAAGAATTCCAAAAGGAGTAACTCAAACCAGCTAACTAACTGGCCAGTAGCTTAGTTGCCTAACAAGAGCATGCCCATCCCCATAAAGACAGGGGTGACAAGGAGAGGGGAAATGCCAGGAAATCTTGAAATCTGAGTGTAATTCCTCTCCTGTGATTTGACTTTTTTGGGTCAAAGAAGCCTCAATTTCCCCAGAAATAAAATGGGGTTAATATCTATCATCTGATAATGAAGATATAGCTATAAATTACTTTGAATTGCCTGGATAATCAGCATTATGCAAATTGATGGTATCATTAGAGGCCTACTAAACACAGTTATAAATCTTATAAAACTACTTCAATAGAAATTAAGGCTCAATTAAGAGCCTTCATTTTTAAGAATTTTCCATTACCTTGTTAAAGACCAGAACATTCAAAACCAGCTTAGACATTTCTAGAGCAGGGATGTAAGACCTTTCTCTAACAGTCTTGATAAAGCTCAGCATTGATAAATAGTTGGCTAATAAGAAAGGTTAGAGGACGGATCTGAGAGCCAGGCTGAAACCAAGAGACTAGGAAAGCCGTCGCCAGTAGACAGCCACTGGCTCAAGAACATTGTCCCACCTATGACACCACATGTCTCTGCACAGAACTACGAGGTCCAATGGATCATACAAATTCTCTTTCAAGCATGGTACATAGCAAAGAACTTGAATTAACTTGACTCAGTTTAACTTTGCTTATCCTAATGCCTTCAGAAGAGGCAAATGAATGACAACAACCTAAAACAAATGGACTAGAAACTCTAATACCCATGGTCTCAACACTGATCTAAAGTTCACTAATTTGAAAAGATACATGCACCCCCATGTTCACTGCAGCATTACTCTCAACAGCCAAGACAAGGAAGCAACCTATGTGTCCCCGACAGACGACTGGATAAAGAAAATGTAGTATATACACATAATGGAATATTATTCAGCTACGAAAAAGAAGGAAATCCTGTCTTTGGCAATAACATACAGAGACCTTGAGGGCATTCTGCTAAGTGAAACAGAAGTCTGACAGAGAAAGACAAATACTGTATGATCTCACTTATAGGTGGAATCTAAAAAGAAAAAAACGGAACTCATAGATACAGAGAACAGATTGGTGGCTGCCAGAGGCAGAAGGTTGAGGGTGGGTGAAATGGGTGAAGGGGGTCAAAGGTACAAACTTCCAGTTATGAAATAAGCTCAGTCCTGGGGATGTGACATACAGAATGGTGACTACAGTTAAAACCACTGTATTGTATATTTGAGAGTTGGTAAGAGAGTAAAAGTTCTCATCATGAGGGGAAAAACAACTCGTAACTGTGTGGTAATGGATGTTACCTGGACTTATTGTGATGATCATTTTTCAGTGTATACAAAGATCGAATCATTATGTTGTACACCTGAAACTCATATATTATGTCAATTATATCTCGATAGAAAAAATTTTAATGGCTATAATAAAAAAGACAACTGATGTTAAATCAAGCAAGCAAGCAAGCTCTGCTGACCCAAGAGGCCCAACACTAACACCGCCCACTGCCTGGGGACTAGCCTCTGCCCGCCCTCAGGAAGGGAGCTCCATCAGACTGCAAGTACCTTGGCAGAGACCCTGGCACCCTTCAACCCATCAATCTCAGAGCCAACTAATGCAACTGCAGTTCCCAAAGTCAAAAGGTCACAGGTTGGTTGATCCCCAAACTAGCCAAGATGATCAAGCAGTGAATTAAGGAACTATATAGCTGGGTATTTTCCTGTAAACCCTCTCAGGACCATCCTCTGCCTGGTCTGGCCTGTGGCCAAACTCTACCACCGGGCTGTCCCATCTGGGATTCCCTGGTCCCACTCAACTGCAGTGTGCTCACAGCAGAAACCACACCACTTGCATCCCGGTGCCCAAACTCAAGGGACGCCATCAAGAGCTAAAGCAATCATTTAAGCTCGAAGAATCCTACTCCCTCCCTCTAACCCAAGGCACTAGGACTGTTAGAGAAACAACTCTGAATGTGTGTGTTTAAGATTTAACTATTTCAATGAGCTGACTCTTCCAGGTTCAGCTGGTGATCAATTTACCTTTTAACTGTCTTTTCCAGCTCAATAATCTGCCCTAGGTAAAGCAGTGCCTCCTGCTTAGGTGAGGCCAAGAGGCTAAGAAAGCAGGGAAATCCTTTCAGGACTGCCACCCAGAGGGGCCCTCACATCTAGGGCACTGGGTCCCACCACACGTCCCAAGCAGAGCAGCGCTGGGGACTCAAAGATGTGTGAGAAACAGCCCGAAGGGAACCAAGGAGCTTAGTACAGCAAGAAGAACGGATGCACACAGGGAAACACTGAGCACACCTCAGTACCAGGCACGTGTCGCCTGAATGTTACAAACAGAAAGGATGGGGCCGCTCCGCCCTGGACAGCCTGGATGGCCCTGGACAAGGACTGCATAGTGCAGCTCTGTACGGCAGGCACACCAACCTCAAGGAAGAGGAGACTGCAGGAAAGCAGGAATCCAGCTCCCAGAGTCTACAGCCTGGATTTTACCTTTGATGCAATGAGGGAGATGCTTCGCTATGACTTCCCTTCCTCCCCCAAAACATGAGTCAGAACTCCTAGCTGTAAACTGGCCATCTTACCCTGCATCAGGCTGGAGAATCACAAGCCATCATTAAATCAATAAAGAAAACCTCACCCTGGCTGGAGCACGTTCCACGGGGTGCTCACGTGAGAAGGTGCAGCCCTGCAAATCGACAAGCGCAACCCAGAGTGCCCACCGTGAGCATGGGGTTCAGGCTGGAAACCGCTGTCTGCCTTCCCTCACTCCACCACCTTGAAGCACCCTGTCGGGGCTCTCCCAGCCTGAACTCTCCCAGGGCACCTCTTATTCCTCTTTCAAAGCTGCCTGGGAGAACATGTTTTCTGTAATATACTAATTCAGTGACGCAACCTACCCTGTACCCTTTGTTAGCCTAAAAGAAGTTTTCAGGAACAAAACTCCATTATTTGGTCCTTTCTCCTTCATAATTAACCTCTGCATGCATCCCCTATTATGATTTTTCCTCTTCTAATTACTAAGAGGACTCCTGATTAGACCTAATTTCCTTTGTAGCAGAATGTGGCCATGTGACTAAGTTTTGGCCAATAGAATATAAAAAGAAGTTCTGGGTTTGACTTCCAGGAAGGATCCTTAAGAAGAGGGAGCCCACCCTGCTTAGTGTCTTCCTCCTTCCTCCAGACTGGAATTCAGATGACACGCCTGGTACTCAAGCAGTCATCTTGGGTCATGAAGTAGTTAGCAGAGGAAGACGTAAGAGAAAGAGCCTGGGTCCCTGATAACATGATGCCACCAAGCCACCCTGAATTACCTGCCTCCAGCAAGCCCTGAAAGCTACTCGAGGGGCTTAATACATGCCTGAGAAAGGCACTTTTCATGCAAATTAAGCAAGTTATTGAATTTGGCTTGAGTTTCAATAGGGCCATTACACCCAAACAAAACACTTTTATTAATAAGTTTTAAGCACACCTATTTCTAAGACTCCAAGAAAAATAAAAAGCTAAAATAACACAGCTAAACACACACACATACCACTTAAGTCACTGTCTACTCTGCCACACAATACAATTCAACCAAAACAAACTCTTCTGGGAAAGAAGTCTCATTCATTCCAACAGCATCTCAGATACCTGCAAGTGTGTTTCCCAAACACACTCCATTGAGCTCCTGGAGAGAAGACCGTGTTACTCAACTCAGAATCCCCAAGTGCCTAACACAATGCCTGAAACATAGTAAATTTGATGATGAATGAAACAAAATTCATCCACTGGCCTGGGAGAGGGGAAAGGAGTGTACAAGGATATATATATATATATATAGCATCTTCATTCCTGAGTGTGTCTGTGTCAGTGTTTCCAGGAAACATCCCTCGTCCATTCTCCCAGGACCCCCGTCCCCTCTCTTCTCTATACGACCTCCTTCACAGACTCCCCGGAGCCAGCTCCCAGCACGTGCTGTGGTGGCGAAGCTTTCCAGTCCCACCACCTGTAAGTGCCAAGTCGTCTCCACCGATCTTCCTTTTCCCCCCAGGACACTGGCCTTCCACATCTCTGGATTCACAGAATTAATCCCTACAACTATGTTTTTCTTAATTGCAAATTCAAATTCTACCATGATACGATTCACTAACAACAAGTTTAAGTAATTACCTGGCAGGTTTTTGCCAACATCACCTTATGCTACTCTGCTGCCCCCCAACTGTGGGACCACCCCATTTCGACTTCAGGGCCTGGGCCTCTCTTCAGCACTCTGCACTCCTGGGGATATGAAAGCCCTCCATTCTGCACCAGTCCAACTCCACCTACCCTGAAAGCAGAATGGTCCCCTCCAACCCTGCCAAGGGCATCTTCTAAGTACCCGTCCCCCTGAGCCTTAGCACTTAAGTCCTTGCTTGCTCTGAGAAGTTTCTACCACCATCAGCACCTTCGAGCAACATAAAAATTCTCTCTTTTGGTCTCAAATGCTTCCATTTTTCCAAAAGCCCCCTACTGCCCTCCTCTTCTAGGCCCGCTGTCTGGCCCAGCCCGGCTAGAGGGTCCATTCCCCAACCCCCATCAAGAACCAGTGCATCACTCTACACCGTTCCACCCTACAAAGCCCAGCGCCAGAGGTTACACCATTAGCACACCAGTTCATCTACTGTTCATTATTGTTGGGGTTTTTTGTTAACTTCCTTTAACCCATCATCTCTTAATTACTTTTTACATCCACTCCTCCCAGCAGACCAATCAATCCATAATGACTTTTGGGAATGGGAATGCGGGCTTATTATTATTATTATTTTTTTTTTTTTGGTCACAAACTATAGGTAACAAAATTGACTTCAGGAAGTGTAGGGAAAACAAAAGTGGAGAGAACACAGCTGCTAGAATTTCCATCCTCCTTCCAAGTTGTGCACGCTCTTGTCCTCCAGGAAGAAGGACTGGTACTAACCCATCAGCATCTGAAACACCCCACAGCTTGTCCTATTACTGCCTCTCCCAGGATAACATTTTCAAGTTGCAACAACACACTTGATTGCATCTAGAGGCAGTGGTGCGGCCAGAAAGTAAGTCATTAATATGAGCAGCGTCTCTAATAAAACACAGAATTCCAGGGCCAAATGCATGGAAGTGAGGTTGCAAACTTCCATTACACCCAAGCAGTTGCTAGGTTATCTCAGCCTGGAGACATGGAACATGGACATGAAGGCAGCAGGCAGACCCTCGTATCAAGGTCAGCCAAGGAATAGTGCCAGATGCTGAAGTGTCTCAGTGAAACACAGTCCACAGCTGGCCAGGGTTAGGCTCCAAGGCCAAGAAGTTGGAAAAGATGAGCACAGCTCCACGGCACCTCCTCCCCGTCTGTGAGCAGGTCTCTCTTTCCCTTACTCCTTAAAAGTTGGTGGCATTAGAGAAATGAGTTCAAATATACATAGAAAATTAAATTATAAAAAGGCAGGGTAGCAGGCACACTCTTAAGAAGGCCCCTCCGGCTTCCGGGAAGATGGCGGAAGAGTAAGACGCGGAGATCACCTTCCTCCCCACTGATACACCAGAAATACATCTACACGTGGAACAACTCCTACAGAACACCTACTGAAGGCTGGCAGAAGACCTCAGACCTCCCAAAAGGCAAGAACCCCCCCCCCTCACGTACCTGGGTAGGGCAAAAGAAAAAAAAAGAAAAAACAGAGACAAAAGAATAGGGACGGGACCTGCACCAGTAGGAGGGAGCTGTGAAGGAGGAAATGTTTCCACACACTAGGAAGCCCCTTCGCGGGCAGAGACTGCGGGTGGCAGAGGGGGAAAGCTTCGGGACCACGGAGGAGAGCACAGCCACAGGGGTGCGGAGGGCAAAGCGGAGAGATTCCCGCACAGAGGATCAGGGCCGACCGGCACTCACCAGCCCGAGAGGCTTGTCTGCTCACCCGCCAGGGCGGGCGGGGCTGGGAGTTAAGGCTTGGGCTTTGGTCGGAGCGCAGGGAGAGGACTGGGGTTGGCGGCGTGAACCCCGGCTGGCCGGGAAGGAGTCCGGGGAAGAGTCTGGACCTGCCGAAGAGGCAAGAGACTTTTTCTTACCTCTTTGTTTCCTGGTGCGCGAGGAGAGGGTTAAGAGCGCCGCTTAAAGGAGCCCCAGAGAGGGCACGAGCCGCGGCTAAAAGTGCGGACCCCAGAGACGGGCAAGAGACGCTAAGGCTGCTGCTGCCGCCACCAAGAAGCCTGTGTGCGAGCACAGGTCACTCTCCACACCCCCCTTCCGGGGAGCCTGTGCAGCCCGCCACTGCCAGGGTCCCGTGATCCAGGGACAACTTCCCTGGGAGAATGCACGGCGGGCCTCAGGCTGGTGCAACGTCACGCCGGCCTCTGCTGCCCGCCGCAGGCCCGCCCCGCACTCCGTGCCCCTCCCTCCCCCACGGCCTGAGTGAGCCACAGCCCCCGCATCAGCGGCTCCTTTAACCCCGTCCTGTCTGAGCGAAGAACAGACTTCCTCCAGCGACCTACACGCAGAGGCGTGGCCAAATCCAAAGCTGAGCCCCTGGGAGCTGTGAGAACAAAGAAGAGAAAGGGAAATCTCTCCCAGCAGCCTCAGAAAGAGCGGATTAAAGCTCCACAATCAACTTGATGTACCCTGCATCTGTGGAATACATGAATAGACAACGAATCACCCCAAATTGAGAAGGTGGACTTTGAGAGCAAGATTGATGATTTTTCCCCTTTTCCTCTTTTTGTGAGTGTGTATGTGTATGCTTCTGTGTGAGATTTTGATGTATAGCTTTGCTTCCGCCATTTATCCTAGGGTTCTATCTGTCCGTTTTTAAAATTTTTTTCTTTTTTTTCTCTTAATAATTATTTTTTTAATAAATTTATTATATTTTATCTTACTTTATTTTATTTTACTTTATCTCCTTTCTCTTTTTCCTTCCTTCCCTCCTTCCTCCCTCCCTCCCTCCTTTCTTTCTTCCTTCCTTCCTTCCTTCCTTTCTTTCTTTCTTTCTCTCTTTCTCCTTCTACTAATTCTTTCTTTCTAATTTTTCTCCCTTTTATTCTGAGCCGTGTGGATGAAAGGCTTTTGGTGCTGCAGCCAGGAGTCAGTGCTGTGCCTCTGAGGCGGGAGAGCCAACTTCAGGACACTGGTCCACAAGAGACCTCCCAGCTCCACATAATATCAAACAGCGAAAATCTCCCAGAGATCTCCATCTCAACACCAGCACCCAGCTTCACTCAACGACCAGCAAGCTACAGTGCTGAACATCCTATACCAAACAACTAGCGAGACAGGAACACAGCCCCACCCATTAGCAGAGAGGCTGCCTAAAATCATAATAAGTCCACAGACACCCCAAAACACACGACCAGACGTGGACCTGCCCACCAGAAAGGCAAGATCCAGCCTCATCCACCAGAACACAGGGACTAGTCCCCTCCACCAGGAAGCCTACACAACCCACTGAACCAACCTTAGCCACTGGGGACAGACACCAGAAACAACAGGAACTACAAACCTGCAGCCTGCAAAAAGGAGACCCCAAACACAGTAAGATAAGCAAAATGAGAAGACAGAAAAACACACAGCAGATGAAGGAGCAAGATAAAAACCCACCAGACCTAACAAATGAAGAGGAAATAGGCAGTCTACCTGAAAAAGAATTCAGAGTAATAATAGTAAAGATGATCCAAAATCTTGGAAATAGAATAGACAGAATGCAAGAAACATTTACCAAGGACCTAGAAGAACTAAAGATGAAACAAACAACAATGAACAACACAATAAATGAAATTAAAAATACTCTAGATGGGATCAATAGCAGAATAACTGCGGCAGAAGAACGGATAAGTGACCTGGAAGATAAAATAGTGGAAATAACTACTGCAGAGCAGAATAAAGAAAAAAGAATGAAAAGAACTGAGGACAGTCTTAGAGACCTCTGGGACAACATCAAACGCACCAACATTCGAATTATAGGGGTTCCAGAAGAAGAAGAGAAAAAGAAAGGGACTGAGAAAATATTTGAAGAGATTATAGTTGAAAACTTCCCTATATGGAAAAGGAAATAGTTAAGTCCAGGAAGCACAGAGAGTCCCATACAGGATAAATCCAAGGAGAAATACGCCAAGACACATATTAATCAAACTGTTAAAAATTAAATACAAAGAAAACATATTAAAAGCAGCAAGGGAAAAACAACAAATAACACACAAGGGAATCCCCATAAGGTTAACAGCTGATCTTTCAGCAGAAACTCTGCAAGCCAGAAGGGAGTGGCAGGACATATTTAAAGGGATGAAGGAGAAAAACCTACAACCAAGATTACTCTACCCAGCAAGGAGCTCATTCAGATTTGATGGAGAAATTAAAACCTTTACAGACAAGCAAAAGCTGAGAGAGTTCAGCACCACCAAACCAACTTTACAACAACTGCTAAAGGAACTTCTCTAGGCAAGAAACACATGAGAAGGAAAAGACTTACAATAACAAACCCAAAACAATTAAGAAAATGGGAATAGGAACAGACATATCGATAATTACCTTAAATGTAAATGGACTAAATGCTCCCACCAAAAGACACAGATTAGCTGAATGGATACAAAAACAAGACCCATATATTTGCTGTCTACAAGAGACCCACTTCAGACCTACAGACACATACAGACTGAAAGTGAGGGGATGGAAAAAGGTATTTCATGCAAATGGAAACCAAAAGAAAGCTAGAGTAGCAATTCTCATATCAGACAAAATAGACTGTAAAATAAAGACTATTAGAAAAGAAAAAGGACACTACATAATGATCAAGGGATTGATCCAGGAAGAAGACATAACAATTGTAAATATTTAGTCACCCAACACAGGAGCACATCAATACATAAGGCAAATACTAACAGCCATAAAAGGGGAAATCGACAGTAACACATTCATAGTAGGGGACTTTAACACCCCACTTTCACCAATGGACAAATCATCCAAAATGAAAATAAATGAGACACAAGCTTTAAATGATGCATTAAACAAGATGGACTTAATTGATATTTATAGGACATTCCATCCAAAAACAACAGAATACACATTTTTCTCAAGTGTTCATGGAACATTCTCCAGGATAGATCATATGTTGGGTCACACAAATCAAGCCTTGGTAAATTTAAGAAAATTGAAATTGTATCAAGTATCTTTTCTGACCACAACGCTATGAGACTAGATATCAATTACAGGAAAAGATCTGTAAAAAATACAAACACATGGAGGCTAAACAATACACTACTTAATAACGAAGTGATCACTGAAGAAATCAAAGAGGAAATCAAAAAATACCTAGAAACGAATGACAATGGAGACACGATGACCCAAAACCTATGGGATGCAGCAAAAGCAGTTCTAAGAGGGAAGTTTATAGCAATACAATCCTACCTCAAGAAACAAGAAACATCTCAAATAAACAACCTAATCTTACACCTACAGCAATTAGAGAAAGAAGAACAAAAAAACCCCCAAAGTTAGCAGAAGGAAAGTAATCATAAAGAACAGATCAGAAATAAATGAAAAAGAAATGAAGGAAACAGTAGCAAAGATCAATAAAACGAAAAGCTGATTCTTTGAGAAGATAAACAAAATTGATAAACCATTAGCCAGACTCATCAAGAAAAACAGGGAGAAGACTCAAATCAATAGAATTAGAAATGAAAAAGGAGAAGTAACAACTGACACTGTAGAAATACAAAAGATCATGAGAGATTACTACAAGCAACTCTATGCCAATAAAATGGACAACCTGGAAGAAATGGACAAATTCTTAGAAATGCACAACCTGCCAAGACTGAATCAGGAAGAAATAGAAAATATGAACAGATCAATCACAAGCACTGAAATTGAAACTGTGATTAAAAGTCTTCCAACGAACAAAAGCCCAGGACCAGATGGCTTCACAGGCGAATTCTATCAAACATTTAGAGAAGAGCTAACACCTATCCTTCTCAAACTCTTCCAAAATATAGCAGAGGGAGGAACACTCCCAAACTCATTCTACGAGGCCGCCATCACCCTGATACCAAAACCAGACAAGGATGTCACAAAGAAAGAAAACTACAGGCCCATATCACTGATGAACATAGATGCAAAAATCCTCAACAAAATACTAGCAAACAGAATCCAACAGCACATTAAACGGATCATACAACATGATCAAGTGGGGTTTATTCCAGGAATGCAAGGATTCTTCAATATACGCAAATCAATCAATGTAATACACCATATTAACAAACTGAAGGAGAAAAACCATATGATCATCTCAATAGATGCAGAGAAAGCTTTTGATAAAATTCAACACCCATTTATGATAAAAACCCTGCAGAAAATAGGCCTAGAGGGAACTTTCCTCAACATAATAAAGGCCATATATGACAAACCCACAGCCAACATCGTCCTCAATGGTGAAAAACTGAAAGCATTTCCACTAAGATCAGGAACAAGACAAGGTTGCCCACTCTCACCACTCTTATTCAACATAGTTTTGGAAGTTTTAGCCACAGCAATCAGAGAAGAAAAGGAAATAAAAGGAATCCAAATCGGAAAAGAAGAAGTAAAGCTGTCACTGTTTGCAGATGACATGATACTATACATAGAGAATCCTAAAGATGCTACCAGAAAACTCCTAGAGCTAATCAATGAATTTGGTAAAGTAGCAGGATACAAAATTAATGCACAGAAATCTCTGGCATTCCTATACACTAATGATGAAATATCTGAAAGTGAAATCAAGAAAACACTCCCATTTACCATTGCAACAAAAAGAAGAAAATATCTAGGAATAAACCTACCTAAGGAGACAAAAGACCTGTATGCAGAAAATTATAAGACACTGATGAAAGAAATTAAAGATGATACAAATAGATGGAGAGATATACCATGTTCTTGGATTGGAAGAATCAACATTGTGAAAATGACTCTACTACCCAAAGCAATCTACAGATTCAATGCAATCCCTATGAAACTACCACTGGCATTTTTCACAGAACTAGAACAAAAACTTTCACAATTTGTATGGAAACACAAAAGACCCCGAATAGCCAAAGCAATCTTGAGAACGAAAAACGGAGCTGGAGGAATCAGGCTCCCTGACTTCAGACTATACTACAAAGCTACAGTAATCAAGACAGTATGGTACTGGCACAAAAACAGAAAGATAGATAAATGGAACAGGATAGAAAGCCCAGAGATAAACCCATGCACATATGGTCACCTTATCTTTGATAAAGGAGGCAGGAATGTACAGTGGAGAAAGGACAGCCTCTTCAATAAGTGGTGCTGGGAAAACTGGACAGGTACATGTAAAAGTATGAGATTAGATCACTCCCTAACACCACACACAAAAATAAGCTCAAAATGGATTAAAGACCTAAATGTAAGGCCAGAAACTATCAAACTCTTAGAGGAAAACATGGGCAGAACACTCTATGACATAAATCACAGCAAGATCCTTTTTGACCCACCTCCTAGAGAAATGGAAATAAAAACAAAAATAAACAAATGGGACCTAATGAAACTTCAAAGCTTTTGCACAGCAAAGGAAACCATAAACAAGACCAAAAGACAACCCTCAGAATGGGAGAAAATATTTGCAAATGAAGCAACTGACAAAGGATTAATCTCCAAAATATATAAGCAGCTCATGCAGCTCAATAACAAAAAAACAAATAACCCAATCCAAAAATGGGCAGAAGACCTAAATAGACATTTCTCCAAAGAAGATATACAGACTGCCAACAAACACATGAAAGAATGCTCAACATCATTAATCATTAGAGAAATGCAAATCAAAACTACAATGAGATATCATCCCACACCAGTCAGAATGGCCATCATCAAAAAATCTAGAAACAATAAATGCTGGAGAGGGTGTGGAGAAAAGGGAACCCTCTTGCACTGCTGGTGGGAATGTAAATTGATGCCGCCACTGTGGAGAACAGTATGGAGGTTCCTTAAAAAACTACAAATAGAACTACCATATGACCCAGCAATCCCACTACTGGGCATATACCCTGAGAAAACCATAATTCAAAAAGAGTCATGTACCAAAATGTTCATTGCAGCTCTATTTACAATAGCCAGGAGATGGAAACAACCTAAGTGTCCATCATCGGATGAATGGATAAAGAAGATGTGGCACATATATACAATGGAATATTACTCAGCCATAAAAAGAAACGAAATTGAGCTATTTGTAATGAGGTGGATAGACCTAGAGTCTGTCATACGGAGTGAAGTAAGTCAGAAAGAGAAAGACAATACCATATGCTAACACATATATATGGAATTTAAGAAAAAAAAGTGTCATGAAGAACCTAGGGGTAAGACAGGAATAAAGACACAGACCTACTAGAGAATGGACTTGAGGATATGGGGAGGGGGAAGGGTAAGCTGTGACAAAGCGAGAGAGAGGCATGGACATATATACACTACCAAACGTAACATAGACAGCTAGTGGGAAGCAGCCTCATAGCACAGGGAGATCAGCTAGGTGCTTTGTGACCGCCTGGGGGGGTGGGATAGGGAGGGTGGGAGGGAGGGAGACGCAAGAAGGAAGAGATATGGGAACATATGTATAACTGATTCACTTTGTTATAAAGCAGAAACTAACACACCATTGTAAAGCAATTATACTCCAATAAAGATGTTAAAAAAAAAAAAAAAAAGAAGGCCCCTCCCTGGTTCCTGGTGTCATGACCTTGTGTGATCATCTCCCCTTGAATGTGGACAGGACTGTGACTTGCTTCCAGCAAAGCAAAGGTGATGAGACGTTATAGAAGACTGTAGGACCCCCTCTTTCTCTTGCTGGCTTGATGAAACAAGAGGCCATGCTGGGGACCCACATGACAAGGAATTGAGAGCAACAGCCGGAAAGAAAATGATGCCTCAGTCCAGATGTCTGCCAGGAAATGAATGCCGCTAACAACCAAGTGAGTTTGGAAATGGATCTTTCCCCAGGCGAGCCTCAGATGTGACTTCAGCTCCAGCTGACACTTTGATTGGAGCCTTGTACAGAATCTGGCTAAGCCATACCGAGACTCCTAACCCACAGAAACTGTGAGAAAATAAATGTGCGCTGTTTTAAGACACTACATTGGTAATAATATTGTTACACAGCAATAGAAATCTAATACAGGTCTAGTCAGTGGGCAGGGGGCATTATTCAGTAAATGATTGGAAGAAATAGGTAGCCACCTGGAAAAAAATAAATTGGGGCCCTTGGTTCACATATGACACCAAAATAAACTCCACATGGATAAAAGATTTAAATATGAAAAATAAATCAAAAGGAGAAAACACAATTTTTTTAATATGTAATTTTGGAGTGAGGAAGGCTTAAGTGTGAAGTGAAAATCTGGAACAATTTTTTCATCTAGAAAGAAAGGATTAATAAATCTGACTAAAGTAAGAAAATATATTCTGCAACATGTATCACAAAGAACTAATTTCCTTAATATATAAGTAGCTCCTACAAATCAATAAGAAAATATCATTTGGAAAAGATGCTCACTCATTAAAAGAGCAGTGACCATGAGACAGTGACTATGATAAAATGTCTGATAACACAGTGAGTTGGAAAGCAGTGGGGAAACTGGCACCCTCATTTACAACTGGTTGGGGTAAACTGGAACAGCCTCTCCGGGGGACAATTAGGCAGTAATGACCAAATACCAAATGCACTTAGCTCTTCAACAATTCTACTTCATTGGACATTTAAAATAACCTATGTTATTTTAATGTATTTATATAATATAACATAACATTGTCTGTCACAGCAAGGATGTAAATCATCCAATCTACCAATAGGAGACTGGTTAAGTAATTTATGGTGCACCCACATAACAGAATACCATGAATACCATCAACCATAAAAATAAATGAGGCAGCTCTTTCTGTTCTGATAGAGAGAGCTCTGAAATATATTTGGAATTAAACAACAACAATAACCAAAATGCAAACAAACAAACAAGAGGTGTCTCCAGGGAGGAGACTAGGGGTGGCTGGAGACAGGAGGAGAGGGAGACTTTTCATTGTGTGCTTTTTTATACCTTATGAATATTAAACCACAGGGTTAATTTCTTTTTCAAAACAAAATTCAAATCAGTAAATAGGTACAAATTGTAGAACAACCTGCATGCTATGATTTCTATAAAGAAATTAAATTTAGAATATATATACCCAATATTATATCCAGTATACACAACTCTAGATAGATATTATATATGGATATCCACCTCTAAACCGATGTCTATATATTACATATTATGTAGCCATAAACAGCTACCTCTGGAAGAACACACAAGAATCTGAGGGCTGGTTTCCTCTGCGTTGGAGAACTAGTATTAACTGGTACCTGGTAAACTGCATCGTGAGGCAGCAGGGGTGAGAGAGAGAACTACTTTTTCACCATATTTTCTTCAAATTCTGAACCATTACAGATATTACCAATTTAAAGACAGATCACGATGAAAATGCTTAAGCCATTGTGGTCCCTCTGGTCCTCTGCTCTTCCTCCTTTAAGACCCCCTCAGCCCCCGATGGAGCTCCCCACACATCCACACTAAAGATTCCCAATCTCTGTCTCCACCCCAGCTTGTGTTGTAAAACTCATCTCCGTTGCTCAGCACAGAGAGCTGGCCATTCCTCCTCTAGATCTCCCTGGGCGGTGTCTCCCCTGAGGAGATGGAGTCCTCAGAGCTCTGTGGTCCACGAAGCTCAGCTCTTCTCTGCTCAGGTGCGACCTCGCTGGCGCCCGCGACGTAATGCCTTCTAGACGCTGGCAGTTTCCCAATCTCCATCGCTGCCCAGGTCTCTCCCCCGAGCTCCAGATGCAAAACCCAGGACGTCTTCTCACAGACAACTCAGACTCCTGGCCCCCCACGCCTGCAGTTTCTTGCGTGTTCCCTGGATCCACTCAACCGGGCAGAAGCCCAGGGTCTTCCTGGATTCCTTCCCGCACTCAGGCCCCCTCCCGGTAATTAATGACAAGCCCCTGTGGATCCTACCTCTACACTGTTCTGTAACCTTCCCACTTCTTTCCACCTCTGCAGCCACCACCCTAGTGCAGGCCGCCTTCATCTCTTCCCTGCAAGCTCCCAGCTGCTCTGAATGCCCATGACATCACCCCCATCCACGCTCCCCGCTGCTGCTACACTCAGCTTTGAAACGTCTCTAAGAGTCTGCTTGGGCTCCAGGACAAAATGCCACAGACTGAATGGCTTAAAGAATAGAAATTTATTTTCTCACAGTTCTGGAGGCTAGAAGTCCAAGATCAAGGTGTGGGCAGGGTTGGTTTTTCCTGAGGCCTCTCCCCTTGGCTTGCAGACAGCCACCTCCTTGCTGTGTCCTCAGATGGCCTTTCCTCTGTGTGCCTGCATCCCTGGTCTCTCTTTGTATGTCCAAATTTCCTCTTCTAATAAGGACACCAATCAGATGGGATGAGGGCCCACCTTAGCCTCATTTTAACTTAATCACCTCTTTAAAGGCCCAATCTCTATCTTTAAAGGTGCCCATTCTGAGGTACAGGGGTTAGGGTTTCAACACTTGAATTTGGGAGCAGTAGCGGGGGCACAATTCAGCCCATAACAATATCTGACAAGTCACGGCACTCCCCTCCATAAAAGCCTTCAGTTTTATGGGTGTCCCACTGCCCTTAGAATATCTTTCCAACACCTGACCCCTGCCTACTTCTCTCCCTCCCAGCTGAGAACAAGGAGGGGGGAAAGAAGCAGACGGAGATAAGAGCACAGCTAGGAACAGACAGGATTAGAGAGATTAGGAAGGATGGTGCCTTCTGTTATTTCTCTTCTTTTTTCCAACTGACAGATTTGGGGCAAGCTGTCCAACCTCTCTGAAGAATGAGGTTTGGCCCTTGATGACCTATGAGCCTCCCTGAACATACATGTCATGTCACAGAAATGACATCTCCACCCCATACTTAGATCCTCTGGACAAAATACCTGTGTCCCCTCAGCCAAAGCAAGGGTCGCCCCCACAGTCACACTCAGGGAAACTTCTGGCTGAATCCAGATTGAAAGCAAATCTACACTGCAACTGAGTGACCCCCCTCTTAGTCCTAACTGCTCAGTAAGGTGACCCAGATAATGGGCATCAGAGATTCCCCACCTCACCCTGAAAGCACCACCTTGGCCACAGCACCATGCAATCCCTCATTCCTCTGTCTCCACACACGAGCTGAGTGACCTGGGGCAGAATGCTCACTGTCTCTGAGTCTTGGTCTGTGCGTCTGCAGAATGGGGTTAATGCCTTTCTAAATTCCCTTCTAGGTAATTCCTACTGTATTGTTTCCTAGAGCTGCTTAACAAGTTACCACAAACCGGTGGCTTAAAACAACAGAAATCTACAATAGCCAAGACATGGAAGCAACCTAAACGTCCACTGACAGAGGAATGGATTAAGAAGATGTGGCACATATATACAATGGAATATTACTCAGCCCTAAAAAAGAATGAAATAATGCCATTTGTAGCAACATGGATGGACCTAGAGATTGTCATACTAAGTGAAGTAAGTCAGACAGAGAAAGACAAATACCATATGATATCACTTATATGTGGAATCTAAAAACATGACACAAATGAACTTACTTAACAAAACAGAAACAGACTCACAGACAAAGGAAACAAACTTCGGTAATTTATGGTACCAAAGGGGATGGGGGGGGAGATAAATTAGGAGTTTGGGATTAACATATACACACTACTATATATAAAATAGGTAAACAACAAGGACCTACTATATAGCACAGGGAACTATACTCAATATGTTATAATAACCTATAATGGAAAAGAATCTGAAAAACAATATATATGTATATATATATGTATGTATGTATAAATAACTGAATCACTTTGCTGTACACTTGAAACTAACACAACATTGTAAATTAACTATACTTCCAAAAAAAAAAAAAAAAACCCAGAAATCTATTCTCTCCCAGTTCTGGAGGATAGAAGTTGGAAATCGAGCTGTTGGCAAGGCTACACTCTCTCTGAGGGCTCTAGGGAAGATGCTTCCTCACTTCTCTCCTAGCTTCTGGTGGTGGCCGGCAATCCTTGGCGTTCCTTGGCCTGTACCTACATCACTCCAATTACTGCCTCTGTCTTCGCACGGCCATCTTCCCCTGTGTGTATCCATTTGTGCGTTCCCTCCTCTTAAGGACATCAGTCCTTGGAATGTGCGCCCACCCTAATCCAGTAGGATTTCATCTTAAATAATTACATTTGCAAAGACCCCATTTCCAAATAAGGTCACATCCACAGATACCAGGGGTAAGGACATGAATATATCTTTTGTGGGGGGGGGCATAATTCAACCCACCTAGAAGATAGAGGATTAAAAAGAGACAAGGATGCCAAGCACTAAGAACGCTGCCAGGGGCACACAGGGCACTCAACAAGCCACACAAGGGAGCAGTTTCTCCCACACAGCAGCCTCCTTCCCAGAAGATCAGGCCACACTTCTTCACTCCTCGTAAAAACAAAAACCACAAGCAAGAAACCAAAAGCCAACATGCCAGCATCCTTATGGCTGATGTGTCGTTAAGACTTTTAAAACGTACGACCAGGGCCTGGCACCAAGTCACTGATGTAAATATTCTATCAGTGGGTCTCTGAGCAAGCGTGCTCCGGCACGTGAGCCCCACATGCCTCGGAGTAGGGAGAAGAGCTGGGCTGCCAGTAAGGAGCCCCGAGGGCTGCTGGAAAAGGGTTTACCCAAGGTATGCAGCTCGGCTTCCAACATCTGGCTGCCTTCCAGCTGTGCAGAAACATCCAGACGGAAGGCCCTGTAAGCCCCATAGGCTGTATAGAGCCCGGAGCCGAGGCTGGGTCCTTCCCAAGGACAGCCGGGCAGGCAGTGAGGCCAAGGAAGCGATGAATAAATCATGGGCAGAGCCAGACTCCCATTGCCCGCCTCGGTGGAACCCAAATGCCCATCGCCACGATCAAAGCTGCTGCCCACGACTTGAGATTGACTTTGACGGGGCTCATTAAGGCATAAGCTCCTGCAGGGTGGATTTTCTCCATGGATAATGCTTGAAAATTAGGAAGTAAGTGGCCTGGGAGAACCTGGGACCCATTAACCAGCTAGCCAGACGGAGCTTCCATTAAAAGAGAAAAATGGCTGAAAATCTGAAAACCGTCCTTGGGCAGCTGTTCAAAGATTCCATTATGAGTTTTCCAGGAGGGCCTCCGGGTTGTTCATACCTCCCTCTGTGAGGCAGAAGCTCCACGGACGGGAGTGAGATGGGCCTGGACGGAGGAGGCAGCCCCAGGGTTCGAATCCTGGTTGCTCTGAATGTCGGGGATCCCTGTTTCCCGAGGGGGAGAAACCAGAGCCCCAGCTGCCACCCTCGGGTAAGGCACACGATTCCACGATGCAGGCCTGCGGATAAAATCGTGAAGCTGAGCTGGGGGCTGGCGCGCACGCCAGACGCTCTTAGGAAATCTGTACATCGATACGGTCCCGTCTGCCAGATACCAAATCCTGAGGCTGCGCTTTAGGAATATAAGCGCCTGACACAGTCACCAAGTCACAAGACAACCAACGAGGCCCAAGGGGAAACGCAGAAGGGCCTCAACACATCACGACTGTTACTCCGAATAAATAAGCCACCTTTTAGGTTCCAAACAGCATGTGAACCCCAGCTCTGCGACCTGGCCGTGACGTGACTTCGGCACATCCAACACCTGCAGTATCAGTTTCCTCATCTGTAAAATGGGAATAATAGTGCCTCTGCCTCCCAGAGACTTTTTATGAGGATCACGTGAGAGATCTCTCATAACGCACCTCCGGCGGGTGTTAAATAAATGTCAGATCTTCCCCCACCGTTTTTCTTCCCTCCCTCGTCTCTCCGGCATGTCCCACCCTCCTATGTTCTCAGGAGCCCTCCCCAGTTCCTCTCAACGTCGTCAGGGCTCCCTAGAAAACCCTTCCCTAAACCCTAAACACGCACATTCCTGAACACAGGTCACCGACATCTCCCACTGCCCCCAGCCTCTGCTTCCAGCTTCCTTCCCCCGCACTCACACCTCGGGACAGGACGGCCTCTACCCGCGGTTCCCAAGCGCGCATCGCAAGAACGCCTTGGTCCACTGCGAAGGGTTCAGTGGTCAGCGACGAAATTAGAAACTGAAGGAACAATTGCTGCAGCTCTTCTTCGAACCCCATTTAAAGGACCACCCTGTGTTCTGAGGATGAGCTACTCCTATATTTTTGTATTAAAATCTGATGTCTATTATAAAATGGTGGCGATTTGATAAAAGGTGATTCTTTTTTCATTGTCCTCGTTTGATCAAATAAAGGTAGGTGAGGCAACATCGAAAGTCCAGCCTCTTTTGGTTTATTTTTCGTTACTGGTCCATAAATTCAAGCATGGAAGTCCCCCGAATACGCCCATCAGGGGGGCATGGCTGCCTCCACTTCATCCCCAGCTCAACTTCTTTACCCTAATTTACAAACCCAGCTTCTGCTCTCACCACGCAAGGGAAACTGTTCACTCCAAGGTCTCCAAATCCAGGCCCCTTCCTGCATCAAACAGTCCAGAAAAGGCTGTCCTTACTCAGACATACCAGAGCCTCCATAAAAAGGCCAACCCCAGCCTTTCCAAACAGATTTGATCAAGGCAAAACCTTCTCAGTGCCGATCACATGAGCCCAAGCTCTCACTGGCATCTCTGGTCATCACCACCCCACCCACCAAAGCACGGGCCCTAGAGCTGGAAAAGCCCAGGGTCCACAGCCTAGCTCTTTCCAAGTCCAGGCAAGTTGCTTTGTTTCTCTGAGCGTCAGTCTCCTACTAGGTCAAGCCATGATGGTGACAGTCCCTATCTCACAGGGATCTTGAGAAGATCTGAAAAAATCATGTGTGTAAAGCACTTTCCACAGTACTGTGCCTGGGACACAGTAAGTACCATGAACTGGGACAGTTAGTAGAAGCAGTCTTCGTAGTAGACATGCCCTCTTCCTAGCTTTATCTCCCATGGCTTCTTGAGACTCCAGCAAAACTACAATCTTTGTGAGTCCCCAGATACACCATATACCTTCCCACCTCTGGGACTCTGCCCCACCAGCCTGAAATTCCAGCCTCACTCCCACCGTTTCCTCCAAGCTCATGTCAGGGACCTCCTTCACAATCCCTGTGTATCCACTGCAGCTGGAAGAAGTGTGGTCCTCCTCTGAACTCGGGCAGCATCTGGTCTGTGCCACGTTCCTGACTGCATTGCTCTCCACATGACCACACATGCCTTATTCAGACCTATGTGCACATCTTCCCTCTTGTGCTAAAACTCAATTACTTAAAGTCAGGGGAAGCTCTGTACATCCATCAGTACCTGCCACAGTGCCTTACAAGTAAGTGATCAATAAGTAATTGTTCTAAGAAGCCAGTGATATCATCCGCAATAGATCATTTTAAAATAGAGAAGCAGATGTAGTGTGATGACTTCCTATGTCCGATGCTGAATTTCTTCCTAGAACCAAAGCTAGCAACATTTATATGTATATAAACACACACATCTATATACAGGGCTGTGTGTATATATATGTACACACACACACACACACACACACACACACACACAAATATGTTCATCCCAAAATCCCAGGCAATGCAAAAGGACAGTAATTAAAATTCTAATCTGATGGGATTGAAATCCATTGTCTCTGGGACCCAGCACTTCCTCCACCCCAAAATTCTGATTAACTGTCACTACACGACTCTACTCTGCTCTCCCATTAAATTTACAACTTTGCACTCTGACTTCCGTGTTGTTTTGATTACGTCTTCCTTTGGTTTAGTCTTTACCACATTATTTCCCTCCCTTCATTCAAGTCACCCTTTCCATGTGGCACTGTTATTTATTTATTCTACAAAGCTAGCCATTTGCCCTCTGTTTTGTTCCTCATCCCCCTGGGTTTCTGGATCCACTAAATGGCCTTGGTATGGTGCCTTATGTATGCAAAGAACTCACGTCCAGAGAGAGTTCAATTTCATTCCAATCTGCTCTCCTCCTCCGTCTCTCAAATAAATGAAAATTATTTAAACAGACAAGGGAGCAGTCCGTGTGTCTTCCTCTAAATGTACTTAGAGGAAGGGCATTTCTATTTCAAAATCTTTGAGGCTCTTTTGTTCACCGTAGGAACTCATTTAAAAGGAGGTGCTCCAGAGAACCCAGGAAACGTAATGATTACCTCCCAGAAGCAAGCTGTTCATTCCCTTGAAGTCAGAGCAGGACCACATATGGAAAATTATCATCAGTCACTTAGTCTGCATGACGGCCCCATAGGGTGTATTCACCCTCTTCGATTGGAAAGTGGGAAACAGGATTCTGTAGAGGCAAAGACTGAGACGAGCCGTTTGAACTTGCAGCAGACCTACAATATATCCAGAATTCTCAGGACTCTCCTTCCAGAGTCTAACCTAGTACTGACCCTTCAATATGTCCTAGGTCATGAAGAAGAGTACCCTCTAGAACTTGTACACAAGCTCCAGTGTGAACTCCAAATACTTGGGTATTTCAGAGCCAACAAACAAAAAAGCTGTTTGAATGTTTCAGAAAGGCCAACAAGGCAAGGGGCAAACATCTCCGGGAGAGAAAAAATGGGAAGAATAAAATTTTCAAAGTCAGTGTGAAAATGAGTCAGAAAAACCGAATTTCAGGCTCATGGTTGATGACCAGAAATTCCAGGACTGAAAATGCCAGGTGGACCAAGAGTCCTTATCTCTGTTTTAAGACCAGAATCACAGTCGTCCCTGGTCAAAAATATTTCCAGTACTCAATAGGCTGAACATAGCCTGCGGTACAAACTGAAGTTCATACGTAAGTAGAAGCTCATACATTCATTCAACAACCATTCACTGAGCCCCCACTTCAGTACCAGCACTGGGCTGGGCACTGGGAGTTCAGACATAAACGACACCCCCAGCCCTCAAACCCAGCCGCAGAGCATGGATTAGTAAGCAGGTGGTGACGCTGCAGAAGTGCCAGGCACCAGGCTTACATACCTTGCATCCATGATCTCGTCCACACTCCCCAAGAATGCTATGAGGCTGGCATTACCTCCCTTTTACAGGGAAAGGGCCCACTGAGGCACAGAGAATACCTCCAAGAATGCTATGAGGCTGGCATTACCTCCCTTTTACAGGGAAAGGGCCCACTGAGGCACAGAGAATACCTCCAAGAATGCTATGAGGCTGGCATTACCTCCCTTTTACAGGGAAAGGGCCCACAGAGGCACAGAGAATACCTCCAAGAATGCTATGAGGCTGGCATCATCTCCCTTTTACAGGGAAAGAGCCCACTGAGGCACAGAGAGGTCCTGTAACTGGCCTAAGGTCACATAGCCAGGATCTGAACCCAGACCATTTGATTCAAGAGCCTGCCTCTCTTCTGAGCCATCACTCCCCCACACCACCATCAGAAGTGAGTCCAGAAAGTGGCTCCCCAGTGCTCTGCTGGTTTTCTCACCATGGAGCACCCCTAGTCCAGTGATCTCAGCAGCCCTTACAGGGTAAAACACCTACCAAGACAGAGGAGCCCAGAACCGCCTTCGAGATGCTGAGCCATAGGAGCCCCCAGAATCCATGTCGAAAGCACACATTCAACCCTTCAGCAGAATTAGACCTGATTACCCAGCCCCAAGGCCTGGAGTTCTGGACCTGGAAATTCTGGCCACGCCGACACGGAAGCAACCATCTCTCACCTGCACCTGTGCCGAACGTCCTCCCGATTCTCCATCTATATCCAGCTGGGGGACCAAGGAGTGGGGGGACGAGGCGGGGAGGTCTGGCCACAGCCTACCGCACTCCCCTCACTAGTAATCAAGGGAAAGGACATTGAAACCACAGCAAGTTACCACTTTGTGCCCTTGGGAAAACTAATGAAGAACTCAAGTCCAAATATTGGAAGAGATGTGGGGAAGCAGGTGCTCTCATAAACCACTGATGGGAATATGAATAGATAGGGCCATTTCAGAGGGTACGCTGGCGTTACCTAGACAAGCGGAAAATGTGCAAACCCTCTGATCCAGGATTCTACTTCGAGAATATTATGAAGTCCTGCTCTGTGCACAAGGATTTTCACTGCAGTGGCTAGTCACGGTCACGACCTAAATGTCTTAAGAGATGAGCGAACAAGCTTCTGCATATTCGTACAATGGGATACCTACAGCAGTTAGAAAAAACACATCTACATGTGGCAACAGGGATGGACCTCAAAATTACAAGAAGAAATGAAAAAATTAAGTTGCAAAAGTACACACAGAATGATAGCACTTATGTACACTTTAAAATATTATGCATTGGAGAGAGACACACACAAATGCGGGAAAAGATAAAAACAGAGACAGAAAGGCTATATGCCAACTTGAGGATCGTAGTGGCCTCTGGGCAGAAGAGAAGGTAATGAGATGAGGGACAGTCTTCGAGAGTATCTGTAATATTTTTTTCTTTAAGAAATCTGAATTTATATGGAAAATGTTAAAAATCTGATAGATCTGTGTGACAGGTACACTAGCATTTGTTATATTATTCTTGGTTTTTTTATGATGTTTGAGAGATTCCAGAATTTAAAGTAATTAAAAAGTATGTATTTTGAAACACCCAGGCTACTCTTATAATCATTGAGGTTTAAGAACCACTCAAGCATAGGGAACGAGCATAAATAAATTAGAATACCACGTGTGAAGTTTAACATGAACAAAAGCAAGGTAGTGGCGGCCGTTAAGAAGTGAGATTATGGAGTATTATTCAGCCATAAAAAAGGATATCCTGCCATTTGGAACACATGGATGGACCTTGAGGGTATTATGCTAAGTGAAATATGTCAGACAGAGAAAGACATATACTGTACGATCTGACCTATATGTGGAATCTTTAAAAAACCCAAATTCATAGAAAAGAACAGACTGGTGTTTGCCAGAGGGAGGGGCTGGGATGGGGGGCCGGGTAGAGAAATGGGTGACAGTGGTCAAAAGGTACAAACTTCCAGTTTTATTCTTAATAAGTCCTGGGATGTAATGGACAGCATGACGACTATAGTTAACAATACTGTATTATATATTTGAAAGTTGCTAAAGGAGTACATCTTAAAAGTTCTCACCACAAGAAAAAACATTGTAACTATGTAAAGCGATGGGTGTTAACTTACTGTGCTAATCATTTCGCAATGTAGACATATATCAATTTTTTTTAAAAAGAAGTGAGATTCATTCTGGGTTGGGAATTGAATATGGGAGGAAAGCTTTCTAGACAAGGAAATTCACTAGTAGAGTTGTGAAGGGTGTAGAGGAAACTTTCTCTGAAAAACTGTACAAACACGGGCATAGCTTAAATCAATAGGAAGACCAGACAGCAAGCAAGGGTACACACTATAGACATAAGGCTGCGTTTAGCTGTGGGAGAAGGAACGAGCCGGGAAACCCTTCTCAGTCAAGCTGGCCACAACCATCTGCTAAAACTCCAGCAAGAAATAGGGATCACTTGGGCACCAACACCGTCCACCAAGGAAGTTAGGGCAAGGGTCATCTGTATCAGTTCAGCCCACTGGCAAGGCAGGGAGGGTGTTCCTGAAGAGGCCTGGGTGCCTGGAGGCCTGACGCTGCTGGGAAGGGCGGGGATGCAGGGTCCACCACTGCAGAGCCCTCTCCAAAGTATCCACTGGGATCTGCAAACCAGACGAAAGCTGAGCGCACAAACCAATTGAGAGTTTTCTTATTATTGATTACTAATGTAGTCTGGCTTCAGCCTTTTTTCTCCCCATAGGTAACATTTCCCACCCATCTGAACGGGGGAGAGCCATAGGGGTTTACTCTCCATGCAGCCCTTGTAAATCATTGCTGTAAAATGTGTGGGAGAGTTAATTTATGGGAAGAGGTGGATTGAAGTGTTTGGCGAACAAGAAGGTCCAAAGCTAAACAACAGGCCTTAGAACAAAAAGCAATAGTAATGCCAGTGACCAGGTCAGGCACCCAGGGGTCCTGAGAAGATCTGCAGAATTCAGCAATTGACTTACAGCAAATTGCTAGCTTTTGGTGACGGAAGGCAATCGGGGCTAGATTTGATGGAATTTAGAAAAATGAAGGAATGCTATGTTGTGCCCCAAGTACCAAGGGGAAACTTATAACACACACATACTGCAAATCTGAATCATTCTGTTTCTTAAGAATTTTCTTTCCATGTAAGAATTATTCTTTGGGAACAGTGCCATCCAACAGAACTTTCTGCGATGACGGAGATTTTCCTCATCTGAGCTGCCGAATAAGGTAGCCACTAGCCACGTGGGGCTAATGAGCATTTGGAATATGCCTGGTGTGGCAGAAGATCTTGATTTTTTATTTTATTTAATCTTAACTAATTTAACTGTAAGTAGCCACATGTGGCAAGTGGATGTCATATTGGAGAGCATCCTTCTTACTGTCTGCGTTGTATTCTAGCATATTGATGTGGTACCTCACCCTTTCTAGGAAGCATTAGCTTCCAGCCTTTCACCATTAAAAGCAATGCTGGCACACAATCCTCATAGCTGAATCTTTGTACACATCCCATCAGGATCAAGTCCTAGAAGTGGAACTGTGGAGTCAGTGGGTAATTACGCTTCTAGGCTCTTCCTACATAGCAAGACCACCCATTTACAGTAACATAGATGTGAGCAGAATTTTATCTATCACTAGCTGTTTTCACATACATGATCCTCAAAGGATCCTCAACGACTACCAGGTAGAATCAGACAGGGCAGGGAATAGCAGCCTGTATGTACAGACAAGGAAACAAGCTGTGAAAGAGCATGCCGCTGACTTGGTTGGTTTAGAGGATTTTTACAGCCTACATCAAAGAATACACCCAGCCATTCTGGGATGTTAGACCATTTGTTCTCCCACATCAGCTTAAGGAGGGAAAATGCCAATGCTACATTCACAAGTGAAAAGAGCAGGATATGAAATTATATTCTCCGGATGATCAAAACGACATAAAAAGCAAAGAAAATAAACCAACGTGTTAACAGTCTTTAGATCATAGAACTGTAAGTTTCGTTTTTCTAAATTTTTGTCCGAATTTTTATAATAAACTGGAATAATTATTTAAATAACATTTAGTTATACGTTACTAAATGTTAAACAACATTTAGTTATATTAGTGAGCAATCATAAAAGCTAAGAGCCTCACATGCATTACCTCACTCACAAGATTTCTACATGGGAGGGACCATTATTATCCCTATTTACAGATGAAGACACAGTGGGTTGCAGAAGGTTGAAGAAACCTGGCCAAAGCTGAGGCAGTGAGCTGGGATTTGAACCTAGGCTGGCTCCCTGGAAAGCCTGCATTCTTAGTTACGACATAAGTGCATCTCAAACTTGAACGCGAGCCAGGGTCACCCGGGGTGCAGATTCTGATTCAGGTGATGCTTGATGCTGTCGGCCTGGAGACCACATTTTGAGTAGCAAAGCTCTCCACCATAATCCCATGACAAGATTACCTTCTTAAAGGAGCAAATACACTATACTCAACCAGAAAGATGTTTTCTAATAATTTAAATAATGTCAATGCTTACTAAGATATAAAAGCAAAAACAGATTTGTCTTGTTAATCACTTTTGCAGTCTCCTTTTCTATCCATATGGCAGGGCTTAAACTGCTCTTGTAAATTCCCACCCACAGACGCTGGTGTCAGAATAAGCCCAACTCGAAGCTTTATCAACCTTCTCGTCTCATTAGCAGGGAGGATTTTATCCCCAAAGCTTCCGTTAGCAAACAATTCCACAAACCCATGGAGCAGGTATGTGGAGGAAAGGCCCCAGGGGTGTCCCGAGGAAGCAGCCGGTCTCACCCGCCACCCCTGACGGCAGATTCTCGTCGCCGAGTCACCAGCACATTTTAGATTTGGTGGTCCCTATTCCCATGGACCTTTTCTTTGAAACATTAAAATTAGGTACTCTCTAAATGTTTTAACCTTCCAAAATCTGGCAAGCACTTGCTAATCTTATCTCAAAGAACCTTCAACACCCTTTAATTATGTTCCTAATTCTTCATGTCTTTTTACATGGCATTATCAGATACTTGTTTAATGAAACTTTTGTCATTTGCAGTAACCCTGTTTATCTCCTTTAATGCTTAATGCTATGCAATTACTCATCTGATACCACGAAAGTAGCCCTTGCATATAGGATTTTATTTCCCTAACTTTTCACTCTCTATCTTTTGGATTTTACTATGTCTCTTACAATGAATAGATGGGTAATTTTTTTTCCGCAAGAGTTAGTGTGACATTTTGTTGTACACTTAGTCTTATAATTGATGTATTTCTATTACCCTCCACTTCCCTCTAAGATTATATTGATTGATGCACTTCCTTCCTTGAATCATTTGTGTGGTTTCAGTAGCAAACTTTTATTTCCTTTTAAATTAGACCGGAAGATAACCTTAATTTTCTTATTGTTTAATGTTTTCAACACTGTTATTTTATAAGAGAACTGCTTTCACTTTTTCCTCGCAGTAACTTCTCACGTTCCTTAAGTAAACTGTGTGAAGTCCCCTCAAATGGAATTAAGATGCACAGCAGTTTTCATTCACCTGTCAGAAACCCCTGTTTATACGCCACATGCTAGACTCCCAATTGTCTAATTGATCACCTGACTTTACAATTGCTATAATCCATTTCCCTCTCAAAGGCCTCTCTCTTTTTGTCATGTTGTTTTTTAAGCCACAGGTGTCTCTGGTAAAGATCTCTGCAGGTCTCTGAAGCCCAATGAGACTGTTTTAAAATCTAGAGAAGAAACAATGTGTCACCAAAGGGCAACATCTAAATTTCATTCTTCCCTCAACTGCTTCCCTTCTTCAAAGTCACAGTCACTTATCTTTAGTGATCACCTCCGTGCCTTCCAGGTAACTTACAGGAAACCCTATTGTGTGACAGACACGAAGCCAAGCCCTGACTCAGGTGCTGGACCGTAAAACAAATAAGATGGACATCAAAGAACACGACAGACCCCATCCCACCTCATGGAACTTGAATCACACGAGAATGGGAGAGTTCTTTCTTCAGTTCAAGATTATTGCTGAGTTACATTTTATGGGTACTTTCAAAAGGTCCTGAGATTGCCCCCTCAGTGCTGCACTGTGTTCCTTTCCCTGAACATATAGTCCAATTTCATTATCATCTACTTGGGCAACATAACTGAACTTTGGGCACGCTAAATCTTCCCCTACTGCATCACTGCTGTCCTTCACAGGTTCCACAGATGTTTATCGTTTCTCTATAACATTTACAAGGTTAATGCAATCTTTAATTAATACGGAATATTCCTGATGCGAGTCATTCTTTCCAACTTTATCTCTTTTACAGTAATTAGCAACCATTCTTTCCAGTCCCGCTAAGCCAGGCCCCAGCCAGCTGGGCTCCCTCCTATCATACCTTTTAATCAAACTTTTATAAAGTCTGCTTCTGAAACTTCCATTCGGTTCTGTTCTGGTTTCTTTTAGCATCAACAGTTTTTTACAGCTTTGGATGTTTTTCTGATGAAACACCCTATGCTGCTAATCGCTCTTTCATCGTCCCCAGACTCCCCCATCTTATTTTTATAATAAAAAAACAAGTTAAATTTAGCACTTTCCAAACCAATCGAGAGGCTTTTTTTTCAACTGACTATGGAGCTACAAGTGTGATGAGGTCTCACTTCTCAGCCGTGTCCAGTTAGTTTAATGACTCTCGGAGAACACTGCCCTGATTCAAGGCAAAAGCTGAAGGAAAATGCTCCACTAAGGCCATCAAAGACAGCGTACTTGTGATATCCCTAGAGCTAACCTCACTGGGCCTTATAATAACGAGAAGGGATTTTTAATGCAATAAAGTTACACACCATTTATATTTTCGTTTCTCTCTGCCAACAGGCACACGAGTGTCCCACATGGAACGCCGGCATCTTAGGTCCGCACGTCTTCTAAATCAAGTTATTCATACAGCCATGTCCCTCCAGCGCCAGTTCCTGAAGGCCTGCTCCAGAGTCAGCTAACTGGCTGCCCTCCCTCTTTGCTGCGGCCTCCCTCCAGGCCAGAGACAACCCTGTCTTTAGACTGAACTACGTCGCCTGTCGAAAATCACAGTTGGACTTGAGCACCTGCAAATTCACCCAAATTACAGTCTCCTGGTATCACAATGACTCATTAAAAAGAGAAATAGTTTTCAGGAGAGAACTTGGGAGTAAGGGTTTGGAATTCTGAGGCTCATTCTGGCTTGCCTGTAGTTATTAACGCTTTTCAGACCTGCAGTGTTACTTCCACACAAGACTGGACCTGCTGCCCACGAGAGCCCCTTGGTTTGAGGTAACAAGATGGGGCAAATTCTTGCCAGCTACGACTTCTTTCTGGTACAGTACATTAACATTTCACCTTCCACAATAAATAACATCAATGAGTAGTTCAGAAAAAGTTCTCTCTCATGTGAATTAAACAAGCTTAAGCTCAGAGTGAGAAAATAAGAAAAAACTTAGATTTTTTCTTTTTATATGAGGCATTATAATCAGCACTATATTTCTGCCTTAAAAATCTATTTCTAGACTTTATAAACAGTGGGCCCTTCTTTTTGGCACCCAGCACTATTTGAGGGCAGTACTGACCAAAAAGAAATTGCTTTTGGTTGGTATTCCAACAAAATATTTCCATCAAAGGGGGGGAAAAATTCTCCATCATGAATACATTCAAAGGCAAGTCTCATGGTGCTGAAATAATTTGTTTTTATTGTTTCTTTTAATAAAGGAAGTCTCTACAAAGGCTAATTTAAATGCCTATAACAACAAGTCCTCCATAGCAGGGAAGAGCAAAATGTCAGTTTCAATCGGCCAAGGACAGGCCACTTGAATAAAATCAACTTGAGATATGCCCCGACCAATGGCTCTCCAACAGATCATTCTATCCAACATAATAAGCATGTACTCAATACTGACACCACTACCCAGTGATGGAATTCTCTAGCACAAGCTAGGGAGTACACCTCCTTCTTCCAACACACGCGAACTTGAGTGTCTACTCAGTGCCAAAGCAGTAGAGCCAGTGGTCAAGAGCACAGGTTTAAGTTGTGCAGACCTACATGACAATTCTGAAACCACCTCTTACTGGCTGCGGGCTTGGGAAAATTCCTTAGCCTTCTAGTTTCCCCATCTCTGAAATGGCAGAGCATACCACCTACCTAAATGAACTGCTGTGAAAATGAAATAAGATTCATCAGCATAGGAGGCATGAAAAAAATTACGATGTTGACATATACCAGATGTTTTTAAAGCTGTTTTTAAAAGAATGGGTAGTTATATAAGAACTAAAAGAAAGATGGCCAAGAAGACACATACCTTTGGTACTGGAACATCTCCGAAATCAGGATGAGCCTAATTCATCTTTAATACTGTAACTTCTCTGAAATCAAGATGTGCCCAACAGCCAACAGCCTCTTATGAGAGCACAGGGTAAGCAGAAGCTGTGATCTATTGGTCACTGGCAGTGCCTGGGTGAACTTGGTCACAGCGGCTGATGTGAGTCATCACTTCCGTCCAGTTCTGTGCATTGTTGGTAATGCAGAGGTTGAATTTACCTGCTGTTCAGAATGTCTTGTAAAAGATGACACTAAAATTTTGCATTGAAATGAAAAATTATTGTGTATACAAAAAGGCAAGGAAACCACGTAAATTTGAAAATAGGGAAACAAATATCTGTCATTGGAGAAAGACTAAAATTCCATATTTTCTTGCAAAGCATAAGCCAAACACCTTAAAGGAAGGTGTTTGAATATATCCAGAAACAGCTGAAACCATACCACATTTTGTTTCTGAGATAGAGGCAAAAGGATTGCCATTCACGAACTGAGAAAGTGAACTGCAAGGGAAGTTGAGTGAAAAGGCCAAATGCTTTGGAGTAACTGGAAGGTTTAAACAACAGGAGGCAGGTGTGACCAATTCAGATAACTCAAAGTAGAACTGACAAAATTCAGTCTTTAAGTAAAAAAAGCAAGTCAAAAAACTACAAATATAGACAAGTATGAGCTCATTAAACTCTATGGGCACACAAGGACTAAACTGATATATACCAGACAGTTAATAGTAATTTTCAAAAGAGGAAAAAAGGTAAACAGGATGAAGAGAGATTTTAATGTTTTATTTTAATGACTTCTGTTGTGCTTGAAATTTTTATAGTGAGCATATATTCAATGCATTATTTCTGTAATGTTTTTAATTCAGGAAGATTACAACAAAATGATACATGTACAGTCTTGGCACCCTGCCGGGTAGAGTAACCCTCCAGTGAGTGGTAGCCGTTATTACGCTCCTAGACCCCACAAAAGAAATAAGAAATATGACATATACATTTAACATATGATCCTAGCCCTTAAGGAGTTTACAAGCTAGTAGGATTAGTGACTAAAAGAGATAAGATATATATATAAAGACATGTATATATACATACACCAAGATATGTGTGTGTATATATATACATATACCAAGATATGGATATTATACATATATACACATATTTATCATATACAGTATATGTACATATATGTGTCTGTAGGTAGTATGATAAGATAAAGAAGGTTGTTGCCTAAAGCCACAGAAGAAATGTCTCATTAGAATCTCATAAGCCTAGAGCTAAAAGAGCCTTAGAATACCAACAGATGTACCCCAACATTTTACCTGGATAGCTAAAGCTAAAGAAGCAAGCTAGGACATGTGTCATCACCTCTGAAACCTGATCAAGAATGACCCATCCAACCTGGAGGGCATTATACTCAGTGAAAGAAGTCAGACAGAGAAAGATAGATACTGTATGACATCACTTATACGTGGAATCTAAAAAATACAACAAATGAGTGAATATAGCATAAACGAAGCAGACTCACAGATGTAGAGAACAAGCTACTGGTTACCAGTGGAGTGGCAATAAAGGGGCTGGGAGTGGGAGATACAAGCACTACTGGGTGTAAGACAGGCTCAAGGATGTATTGTACAACACAGGGAATATTGCCAATATTTTGTAATAACTTTAAATGAAAAGTAACCTTTAAAAATTATATAAAAATAAAATTTTTTTTAAAAGAATGACCCATCCATTAAACATTCCCAATGACCAGATATCCACGTTTGCCAAGACCTTGTGACATACACACAGCTTTGTTCCCAAGAAGGTTGTGCATCCGTCAGTATATCTCACATTTAGAAACACCTCCAAAACCCCACTTTTGGGAGACGTGTCTCTGCCCTTCCCAGATCACGACAGAGGCAAACAACCCCATTTCCTTCACTGGATCATTTAATTCTTCAAGGGCCAAGAACAAGTTCTACACAGCTCTGCCCCCCTACAGCACAGAGCTGGTACCGCACTAGTGAACAGCCAAATAAAGGGTCAAGGAGAGTTTTCGAGTTACCCAGAGACAAAAGGGAAAAAAAGGGTCGCCTGCTCGGGAAGCTAGGGCTCTTCCCTGGAGAAGCCTTTTGGAAGAGGGCGTGATTGAGGCTCTCGTGTGCCTGAGGGAAGATAACGAGCACTTCTCCCCTTCAAACCCAGCGCCCCTCTATTGGTACATCCTTTCTTCCCGAGAATCCACACACAAAAGAAGGCAGCGGCAGACAATGCACTTCGCTGGTCTGAAGAGAGGAGGAAGCAAAAAACTCAAGGAAGACTGGCCACAGAACAAAGGAGAAGGACAAAGGAGGACAGCTGCGAGGCAAAGTGTCTTAAAGGAATGCAAGAGTTACAAAGTGACGCAGAGTGTAACTTTCCAAAGACTTCAGAGAAGAAAGCAGAAGATGAGAATTTCTCCAAAACCAACTGGCTGCTAGTACAGAGGATTCCCCTCCACACACTCCCGCCCACCTGCAGAAGGAACTCAAGTTATAAAAGCTTTTGATGGGAAGGGGGAGGGAATCACGGGGAGAAATGGGAACTGAGCGGAACAATGACTGCTCTGTAGGGCAGAGGCAGGGGGACTTCCAGGGTAAGATTTCAACGCGCAACTCCCAAGGCAAACTTTCAGATAGCTTCTCCTCCAGTTCCCTGCGCTAGTGAGCCTCTCGAGCTTAACAGTTTACCCAGGGAACCGAGTGGCTTCTGGTGTCACCCGCCACCTGCCTTTTTTTTTTTTTTTTTTTTTTTTTGCGGTACGCGGGCCTCTCACTGTTGTGGCCTCTCCGGTTGCGGAGCACAGGCTCCGGACGCGCAGGCTCAGCGGCCATGGCTCACAGGCTCGGCCGCTCCGCGGCATGTGGGATCTTCCCGGACTGGGGCATGAACCCATGTCCCCTGAATCGGCAGGCGGACTCTCAACCACTGCGCCACCAGGGAAGCCCCCGCCACCTGCCTTTTACCTGCTTTCTCAGCCTGTCACTCCCAAGGGAACCAATTCCACAATCTCCAAGGTTACCCGCTTTCACTATGGCACAAGAGGGAAACAGGAGGGAAAGGTCAATGCTGAGGGTGTTTCTACATAAAAATGTATTTTCACACTGACTGAACTTGTGGGGTTGCAGAAACAGAAAGCAGAAACCTGATGACTAAGACACCCTTGGGAGGAGGATGCCATCCTGAACCACTGCATCTAAAAGACACTCTCAGGATGAGCAGTCAGAATGCTCAAGATGTATGGCGAGGGGGCACTCACACCAGACTAGGGGTTCTCAACTGGGGTACTCAAGTGGGGGTGATTTTTGCCCCCAGGGGGCATTTGGTAACAGCTGGAGACGTTGTTGGTTGTAACAACTGGGGGAGGCTGCTACTGGCATCAAGGACCAGGGATGCTGCTAAATACCGTACAATGCACAAGACAGCCTCCGTAACAAAGAACTCTCCGGCCCCAACGGCAACAGCACCGAGGCGGAGACACTTCCCTAGACTAACCCCATCCCTGCAGCCGTCTCCAGAAACCCTAACAATCCTACCTGAAAGAAACATTTGCCATGCCTCTGACTGGGCAGTTACCGTGTCACAAAAGTCCACGTATCCCGTAAGCAAGAGTAAACGTCAAGCAGATGTGACACGCAAGTGCTGCATCCCCAGATGTTCTCCCAGTAAACGTCTTCAAGGGCGCTCCTCAGGACCCAAGAAAGTAGATTCTTTCACAACAATTACAATGAAAGAAAGACAGACACACACACACACACACACACGCACACACACACACAGAGGAGCTGTCATCTTAAAAATCTCCCCAATTGTCAGGTAGAGGCACAGGCAAAAATAGCTGTACAGTTAGGATGGCCATGCGATTCCAAAATATTCCAAAGAGAGAAAGAAAGAAGGGAAGAGAACAAACAGGACAACTCCACAGCCAAAAACAGATTTGCCCCCAGGGCTATCTCATAGCTAAAAACAGTTCAATCACTCTGAGTCATCCATGGTATATAGCATCTTTTATTTTCTAATTGTAAAATATGATAAACATATAAGAGAGGGGAAATGTAAATATTGAGCTTAATGAATGAAAACAAACCCATGTAACTACAACTCAGGTCAAGAAATGGAACCGTGTCCAGTGGTAACTCCCTGCCAGGCGTGCCTCTCCCAGGCACAGAGTAAAAATACGGGTGCTATTTTGAAAGTTCCATTTTTACTCAAGGACTGGGATTTATTTCATTTTATTTTTATTTATTTATTTATTTTTGGTTGTGTTGGGTCTTCGTTGCTGTGCACGGGCTTTCTCTGGATGTGGCGAGCGGAGGCTACTCTTCATTGCGGTACGTGGGCTTCTCACTGTGATGGCTTCTCTTGTTGCGGAGCACAGGCTCTAGGCGCGTGGGCTTCAGTAGTTGTGGCACACGGGCTCAGTAGTTGTGGCACACGGGCTCAGTAGTTGTGGCTTGCGGGCTCTAGAGCGCAGGCTCAGTAGTTGTGGCACACGGGCTTATTTGCTCCGCGGCATGTGGGATCTTCCCGGACCAGGGCTCGAACCCATGTCCCCTGCATTGGCAGGCAGATGCTCAACCACTGCGCCACCAGGGAAGTTGCTGGGATTTATTTTTATGTATTACCACAAATACCAACTGCTGTGACTGCAAAGTGGACAGATTTGGGAAGGGGGGCTGTTTATGGAAACAAGCTCATGGATTGTTAATTCACGAAAGTACATGGGGGAAAGGCATGGAAGGATGCCTAGAAACAGGGGGGAAAGCCCAGACTGTGGCCCAAGAGAAACTTGAGTTAGAATCTGGCACCCTGGGCACAGAGGACCTCTCAGGAGCCACAAAATGACTTCCCATCACATGATATTATTGGAAAAATTCAATGGGATCATGTGTTTCAATGGCGAGCAAAGCACCTCATACACAGGAGACAGTCCACAAATACTGGGTTCCCTTTCCTCTCCTTGCCCATGAAAAGATGCAAGGTTGAAAAGGCCATGACTTTCATAGATTATGTGATTAGAAACCGTCCTAATCCCCAAATTCTCTAAACTGTTTCACAAAAGTGATGATACAAGTCCACTTTCAAGTTACCTAGGTGACTTTGACAACGAGGCATCTAAACCAGTCTTGGAGGCCCAGAAGGTACCGTCCTCCCTCCCCTACTGGCTCATATCCCTGTCTCTCCCTCACTTATCACAAGGTGAAAGGCCTAAGTGGGCTGTCAGGAAAAAACACCTCACACCCCAGTAGGGAGCCTTCATCCATCTCTTTGAAGACGAAAAGCAACAAGGTGTGTTTATTTGTACTTGCTGCACACGGCCTCATCGACCGGCCTGGGCTGCACCAAGCGACTCAGTTCGTTAAAAATAATAATAATAAAACCCACCCACTCACACCACGAAGCAGATCTCTCCAGGAGAAAAGGTCAACACCCACACTCCTGGGTGCACATAGGGGAAATCAAGCCTTTTCAAAGATAATGTCAGGCAGTCCCTAAAAGGTCAGCCAGGAAGGAGGTGGGCTGTCTGACCCCCTCAGGGCCCGGCCACCATTAGACATGCCTCACCATCCACGCACTTACATCCACCGAGCCCACCACGGGAAGGAAAGCTGGGTATCAGATGGGCTGAGCCTTTCTCACAGGCTACAGTAAAAAATAATAGCGGTCAAAATCGATGCTTCACTTCCCTAACACAAACAATAAAAACAAAGGAAGAAAAATACATACACAAACATATGAAGGCGTCTGAGAAGGTTCCTGAAAAACAAAGGCCTCCAGATTGCTCTAGAAATGCCTTTCAGACCTACAAAGACCCGGAACTCAGACTAGGGCTCCACTCTGACCCCAGGTTTCTTTACAGACTATCAAAAGAAGACAGAAGTCAAAAGCACCAGCTTTTATAATCTCTCTTGTTCGATCAACTTCCCCGAAGAGGATCGAGCTGTAGGATATGGGATAGAAGGCCAGGGTCCCCGGCCTACTATGAACCCCAAACTGAACCACCATGCAGGCTTCAGGAAAACTGACCAGCCCTGTTTCTGGTAACACTTCAGGTCAAAGTAGAATCCCTGCTAGAAGGATGATGCTTAATATAACAGGAAATGCATACACCCCAACCTGCCTAGAAGTTTCTAAACCAACAACTAACTGTAAAGGTGAGACAAAACCACACAAGCTCAATGACCACAGGTAACAGAAAACTACCACCTGGGAGAGCTAGGCATTCTGTGACCGCACCCCCTCCATTTTTCCCTCCCCATTATGACTATTTTATTTATTTCAGCCCTATTTTATACGTACACACACATATTAAGTAACCCGTGCTGACCAGAGAAAGACAAAATTAACTTTACGGTTATTTTTACAGAGTTGGAGACTCAACCAAAGCAACCCAGTACTAACTGGGAGATGCAATAAATAACACTTTCTACTGAGCCTCAAGCAGCTCTCTGAGGACAAACACAAGTCCCGGCTTCCAGACTGTCCTGCTTGGGTGTTATCAGGGGACACACCAGGGCAATGCAAATTGAGAGCATGAATCTAGGCAGGTCTTTGTGTCTGAGATGTCCTGGAAATCTGCCTGTTCTAACAGCCTCCAAATAATCATTCACCACTACCCGTGAGTGCCAGTGCCCTCTTGGAACTCTCTCCCTGTGGTGGCCCAACAGTTCAGGAGGAACAAGGCACTGTGACCCAGACCTGGTTAAAAATCCACAGCAGCCACCAGCATGCCACCCTCACTGGAAGCCACAGCAAACCCACAGACATCTAAACGGGAGACTCCAGGAGTGGGGATGATGTCATAGGTCTGAGAGTGGGGGAAGGCTACCCAGTGGATTCTGAAGATGGCCAGGACCAGGGACTTCAAGGAAGGAGGAGATTTCTCTTTCCAAGTGCACATCTGGCAGGGAGGGGGAAGTTCAGAATTAAGTGAGTCTCCACTTCCCCAACAAACACACCACCAAACACACCTCCACAGCAAGTAGCTAGAAGCATCTGGGAGAATCAGGCATTAATTAGACACGAGGATGGCACCGACGTCAGGCAAGCCAGCTTCTGCTGAAGAAAGTTCACTGGGCCCTGTCACCTACTTTTCTGGGCATCAGCCGCCCAGAAATAAACATCAAGGGGCCAAGGGCGTGGCGACCCTAGGAGGGGCAGCTGACAGCTGTGGCCGGCGGGCAGGGGCAGGGGAAGGGCTCCAGGCTGGAATTCGGAGCGCGCCCACATCAGCAGAAAAGTTCCCTGGAATAGCATGCTGTTCCTGGGGACCTCAGGATGCACACGCTACGGCGACGCCAGGTTCAAAGGGCCGGCAGATGAAGCCCGGATTCTCTCCCAGGGCATCTCGCCATTGTAGGTCGAGTGGGGGTAATCAGATGATTTAAATAAATGTCCTGCTCCCAGTATCAATGGGAAAGATTAATAATTCCCAGGTCCGGCCCTGCTTCATCTCTCTTTGCCCAAACCAAACACAGTCCCAGGGAGGAATGGAAGGAAACGGCGATTACCGGTCGCCCTGCGGTCCAGGTAGGAAACTGAGGCACGGGGGTGCACATAAGAGAAACCAAAGGGGACCTGGAGAGGCTAGCACAGCACGGAGCATCCCGCGTCTGGGATGATGGGATCAGGGAAGCGTTCTCTCCCCTCCCCTCCCTTCCTCCTTTCCCCTACACAACACACACACACACACACACACACACACACGCACGCACGAACTCTCCAGCTACGCCCAATCAGGGCAGCTGCCGGGCTCCCCAGAGCCGGACTGCACACAAAGCCCCGCCCGTGCACACACAACACAGCACAAGCCGGCGCGCACGCCCACACAATAGGACGGCGCGCACCCCGCCGCGGCCCCTCGCCGGGGTCCCGGCCAGCCCGGCGCCGGGGTCCGCCCTCCGTGCACACCCGCGCCGGGAGACGCAGCCCGGGCAAGAGGAGGGGGCACGATCGCAGCCCGGCCGCCGCGTCCCGCGCCCCGAAGAAAGTTCGCCGGACGCCCCCCGACTCACCCGCGGCGCTGCTCAGCAGCAGGCACAGCGGCCCCAGCAGCCACATGGCGCGGCCGCTGCTCCCGCTGCCCGGCGCCGTCGCTGCCCCCGCGGCCTCGGCGCTGACCCCGCCCCTCGCCGCGCCGGCCCCGCCCCCCGCTGTCCCTCCTCCCGCCCGCCCCGCCCTCCTCGGCCAGGCCGGCCCCGGCCCAGCTCCGCGAAGTTTTGCGAGCGTCCCGGCTGCGCGCCGAGCCCGCGTCCTGCCTAGAGTGTCCAGGCTCGGAGAGGCCGCGGAGGAGGCCGCGGAGGCTCCGGCCCTGGCGGCCTCTCGCAGCCAACCCCGTCTGGCGGCGAAGATCTAGTAGTAGCCCGGGCTCTGTTCTTGCCTTCTCTTTCTCTTTTTCCTCCGCCTTTTGCTCCTCCATCGTCTGGGGATGCCGCGCTCACCATCTCCTCCTCAGTCCCAAATTTGGATTCTTTACGGAACTACAAAATGAGTGTACTCTAGGGAGGGAAAGAAAAAGTTGGAAGAAAGGGCCAAATATTATGAGGAAAAAAAATTATATATACATATATATATATATATATATATACACACACAGACACACACACACATATTCGTATGTATTATTTTTAGTAGCTAGAGTGGAATACGGTGAGTGCTTCTCAAACTTCTCAGACGCATCGACGCACCGGGACTCTGACTCAGTAGGTATGGGGTGGAGTCTAAGATTCTGCTTTTCTAACAAGCTTTTAGGTGATTTGGAAACTGATGGTGAACCACATGTGGAGTAGGCACACAGCATTGTCCTGTGCTTTATTTCCTCTGGATCTTGTCTACCTAGACCAGGGGAACTTTGGGTCCCAATTTGCAGAAAAGGAAAGGAAATGTGAAAGTAGAAGCCCACATACAAAAATAAGTTGGGGCCCCAGTGCAGTTGGGGCTCCAAGACAGCACTGGTGACAGTTCTCAAAGAATTTAGATGGAGGAAGAATCAATGACACTTTCGTGCTCCACTCTCCAGCCCCTCCCCTCCCCAGAAAACAACCAAAGCAAAAACAACAACAAAAAACCGAACGCAAGTAATCGCCCAAAACTGGAAATATCCATCAACTAAGGAATGGATAAACAAATTGTGTTCTATCACCTAATGCAACAACAGGAATAAATCTTAAAAGCATGCTAAGAGAAAGAATCCAGCCTCCAAGGGTACATTCTGTATGATTTCATTTTTTTTTAATGTGGACGATTTTTGAAGTCTTTATTGAATGTGTGACAGCATTGCTTCTGTTTTATGTTTTGGTATTTTTTTGGCCCTGTGGCATGTGGGACCTTAGCTCCCCGACCAGGGATCAAACCCGCACCCCCTGCATTGGAAGGTGAAGTCTTAACCACTGGACGGCCAGAGAAGTCCCCTATGATTCCATGTATAAGACATGAGGGGTGGGCTTCCCTCGTGGCGCAGTGGTTGAGAGTCCGCCTGCTAATGCAGGGGACGCGGGTTCGTGCCCCGGTCCGGGAGGATCCCGCATGCCGTGGAGCGGCTGGGCCCGTGAGCCATGGCCGCTGATCCTGCGCGTCTGGAGCCTGTGCTCCGCAACGGGAGAGGCCACAACAGTGAAAGGCCCGCGTACCGCAAAAAAAAAAAAAGACATGAGGGGTGAGGGCAAGGGAGCGAAACAAAACTCTAGGGACCAAAATCAGATCAGTAGTTATCAGGGTCTGGCCTAGGGAAGAGGATGAGTGCAAAGGGGTGCAAGGGAAACTTCTGAGGTGGTGCGCTGTTCTGCATTGCGATTATGGTGGTGGTTACACAACTTTATACACTTGTCGAAACAGAGAACTATATCCCTAAAACCCACACCTAAAACAAGTGAATTTTACTGTATATAAATCGTACCAGTTTGGAGGAGCAAGGAGGGTGTGGGTGCTGGGACTGTGGGTGAGGGAGCTTGTAGATAGGATGCCCACACTAGATTTGGGATGCGCTGGACACAACCTGCAGGATACTGAACTTCAATGCTGTTGTTTTTAAATTATCTGTTCTAGTCTGGAAACATGAAGGCTAAAGTGAATCAGGTCAAAATTTAAAAATACCAGTGACGGTTCAAGGTAATGAGAAAATGTGAATCAATGTAGGAGAGTTGAGCAAGTTCCATATTACAAAGGAGTTTGTCAAGCATGGAAAACATAAACAAATTCTCCAAAAGATTTAGCAACTGGGGGTTTTATCCTGGGATCCATGAAACACTAGGGAGCTCATCTCATAAGCTTCAAAGAGTTTTAAAGCCCCCCCAAATTTTATGCATATTTCAGGTGTGTGTATTTTTCCAGGAAGCATGTCGGAATGAGGCCCCTGGCCTCTGATAAAGATACACAAGAAGGCAAATAATTTCTCCTACAGCTACTCACTTTCCCCCAAACATTAGGAATACAGAAAGAGAATGGATCTGACCCAGTACCATCTTTCTTGTTTCCTTGTGTTACTTTGGGTACATGACCTTCAACTCTGGATTTAGTGTGCCTGGCTTGCTTTCTGTCTCTCTGTCTCTCTCTGTCTCTGTCTCTCTGTCTCTGTCTGTCTCTCTCTCTCTCTCTTTCACACACACACACACACACACACATATTTCTTTTAAATATATGAATATCTTTGAAATCATTCCAACAACGTAAAGCCCTCTTTACATTCAATGGTTGTTTTTATACTTATATTGAATCACTCCCAACCTCCTCACCATATAACCTGGGCAGGAGGTAAAACCATTCTTTATACTTCATTACTCTCCTCTTTCCCAGTTCTTTAGAATTCTATCAAAAGCACAGGACACTCGGTTTCCAGAAAACCTGGTAGGTTCCAGTGCTAACTGTCCAGATCTCAGGGAGCCAGTCCCAAGTCGTTTTTTACAGTTGGTTTCATACAAATCAAAACCAGAGTGCTTTATGTCACTTATTTACCAAAAATGAGACACTCTGACCTTGGATGTGTGCTGTGAACATGGCTTCACATTGCTGAAGGAGGGAAGAAAGAGTTTTGTCTCTCCGTGGTCTTTGGTAGAATGCTCTATAGTTCCCATACTTTTTCTCATTAACTCCTCACAGCAGCTCCAGCGACATCACAGGTGAAAACAGCACAAACTAGACTTGAGCTCAGCTTCTTCTTACATGTGCTCCAATTCTCTTCACTTGCCACACATTAGTCTGTAACTTTGGGCAAGTTATCAGCCTCTCTGAGCCTTAGTTTCCTTATCTGTAAAATGGGGATAAAAAGAGCACCTGGATCTTAGGGTTGCTGTCAGGATTCAATGAGATATGTAAAGTCTTTAGCATAGTACCTTGCACATAGTAATTGCTCAAGGAAAGGTAGATGCTGGTGTGATTGTGGCTGTGATTCATATTACAAGGCAGTTGCTGTGGTAGCCAGTCTCCAAGATGGCACTGAAAGATCCTTGGCTTCTGGTATCCATGCTTTGTGTAGTCCCCTCCCACCCTTGAATGGGGCTGGCCGACATATGTGACCAATGGATATTGTGGAAGTGACAATGGGTAACTTCTAAGGCTAGGTCACAAAGGACATAGCAGTTTCTTCCTTGCTCTCTTAGATCCCTTGCTCTGCGCAAAGCCAGCCACCATGTTGTGAGGACACGCAAGCAGCCCTGTGGGTAGGCCCACATGGAGAGGGACTGAGCTTCCTGCCAACTTGGAATGAACCATCTTAGAAGCAGAACCTCCAGCCTCGATCAAGCCCTCAGATGACTGGGCCTAGACCAATATCTGACTGGCTATTGTGAGAAATCCTAAGCTGGAACCACCCAGCCACTCCCAAATTACTGATCTACAGAAACTGTCAGAGATAAAAAATATTTATTGTTGTTTTAAGCCAATAACTTTCAGGGTGATTCCTTATGCAGCAATAGATAACTAGTACTTCTGCCTTTAAAACCATCCAGAGGATTGACTTAATGATTCTATAGGACCTTTTAAATGACTTCATACTTAGAAAACACTTTGAATTTTGCCTGCTACATGGTAAGCACTGGAATGTTCGTTTTATTGTTATCATAGTTTATTTTAAAATTATTGTCATTACCATTACCTTTTTTCCAACGCACCTAAGCAACTTTCAAACTTTAGAAAAATGTTTTAACTTGAAGAAGAGTAAGGACTTGTATGGAATAACAAGAGGAGGAAGAGCCAGGGACACTGAAAAGATAGAGAGAAACTTGACTTACAAAAAGTTTACTGAAAACAAGTAGGCATTAGCTTCATAAAAAATCAGGCAGAGAGGGCTTCCCTGGTGGCGCAGTGGTTGAGAGTCCGCCTGCCGAAGCAGGGGACACGGGTTCGTGCCCCGGTCCGGGAAGATCCCACGTGCCGCGGAGCGGCTGGGCCCGTGAGCCATGGCCGCTGAGCCTGCGGGTCCAGAGCCTGTGCTCTGCAACGGGAGAGGCCACAGCAGTGAGAGGCCCGCGTACCGCAAAAAAAAAAAAATCAGGCAGAGAGATGGTAGGAGACATCCCACCTCCCTCCCCCCAGTCACTTCTGTGGCTCACAGTTTCACAAGGGCTCCATACTCCCTGCCCTATGCTCTACCTTTCATTCATCTGATTTTCATTCTTCTCTCTGGTATGTGAAGAAAACAGAAATTCACTTGAGGATACAGCCACAGAAGGGTTGTTCCACTCCAACCTGTAGTGCATGCTGGAATGTGTCTGTTGAAAGGCTGCCTGGTGGAAGAAGATGACTACACTTCTCCTGAAATGCACAATGCCCAGCACACACACACATGCCCATGTGCACTGTCTACCCCTCACATGTTATCATCATGAGTCCACAAAGTCAAGTAACTGAGGAACAGGCTTGGAAGTGGCTTGACACACCTGGGCTCCTACATCCCACCACTTACTAGTTCTATGAGGCTGAGAAAGTCACTTTACCTCCAACTGTCAGTTTTCTGTGAAATGGACATAACAATTGTACCCACCTCCTAGGGATGTTGCAAGAAGCAAGAGGACTCACTGATCCCCTTACCTTTTTGACAGTTATTGAGAGAGAACTGTGTCAAACACTGTTCTAGACTCTGGATTGCTGCGGTAAGCACACATTTCCTTGTCCTCATAGAGCTCATCTATCAACTTGTAATGCAGTGCCCTTTATCATTGGGCAATTTGAAGCATTATGCAGAGTTCCTGACTCACAGCCCTGATTTGTTCAGCGCTTATTTGTATAACTGGCTGAGGACCCACATGTAAGTGGGAAGTAATACCATTAAATATGAAGGTTAAAGCTGCAGAAGTCTGCAGTAGGCAACCTCTGATACGGCCCCCAATGATCCTGCTTCTTGGAATTCACACTCTTATGTCATCCCCTCCCTTGAGTGTTGCTGGACCTAGTGATTCAATTCTAACAAAGAGAATACAGCAGAAGTTATGGGAGTTATTTCCCAAACTACATTACACCAACACTCAGGCTCCTGTTTCTCTCTCTCTCTCTCTCCCTCTCTCTCTTTCTCCCTCGTCAGCTGCCAATTTGTAAACTGCACTATGGAAAGGTTCAACTGGCAAGGAACTATAAAAGCCTCCAGCCACAGCTAGTGAGGTACAAAGGCCCTAAGTCCAACAGCCCACCAAGAACTGAATCCTGCCAACAATCACATAACTGAACTTGGAAGCAAATCTTCCCCCCAGTCAAGCCTTCAGATGAGATCACAGCCCTGGGTGACCACTTGGCTGCAACCTCATGAGAGATCTTAAGGCAGAGGGACCCAGCTAACTGTGCCCAGGTTCATGAGCCAGGAAAACTGGAAGATTATATATGTTTGTTGTTTTAAGCCACTAAATTTCGAGATAATTGGTTACAGAGCAACAGATTAATACAAAAACCTTACTATAAAATTGAGTCTGTGAACATTCAGCATCACTGAATCTCACTTACCCATTACCCTGAGGAAGGCAGTAGGAGAGAATTGTCATTAATCGTGCCTGTATCAGACATTGTACATTTGTGGTAACATTTGTCTTTACAGCAATCTCTGAGTTAGATATTATGATACCTTTTGCACAGATGGGGAATCTGAGGTGCCGAGAATTTAAGTGACTGGCCCCAAATAACCCACGAAAATAACCGAGATTTGAAGCCAGATCCTTTTGATTCCAAAGGATTCCCACGATACTATGCTGAACCTCGCTGCCTTCTACAGCAAAATAGCTTCCAATTCATGAAAGCCAGAATGTATCTGCAGCTTGAAAGATAATATGTTCACTGGGTTTAGGACTAGAAAGGTAAAGATGCTCAGCGCATCAAATAGAACTTGATTTATTATGTAATACAATTCAACTTCCAGAAAACTTTTCTAGATACATCTAATTATAGTAGTCCCCACCCCCAAAAGATGCTGAGTGTGAGAATTCTCCTGGCTAGAAATTAAAGTCATCCCAGAGCTGCCAAATGTATAGATATATTTTTAAATTGTCAGACTAATCTACAGAAAAATTCACGTAAACATGAATTACAAGAGTTCTTGTAATTCATGTTTAATATAGTCACTAGCTTGAGGAAGAGAGATCTGCTGACATTTATTAATGAAAAATGTGTACCATCTGAAAGGATGAAAATTTTATCCCTCATTTACAAAAAACATGCAGCTTGTTATTTATTTTAATGCCTCAGTTTTATTGCCCCTTGAATGAAGTTGTCTACACCCTTAAAAGAGTTATTTTTCATTTGTGACCAGTCCTGGAACCAACAAACAATTACATGAAAAAGAATTTAACCTGCAATTTATCAACAGGGCCATGCTGCCAGTTTTCATCACAGGCACTTTTCTTTTCCTTCTCAACTGGAAAGGGAGAAAAAAAAGGTAGATTCATTAAATGTATAAACCTATTCTTGGTTGATCAATTTGAGAGGGAAAACTGTCATTGAATTATATAGATCTTCAATGTGCAATATGGTAGCCTCTAGCTACATGTGGCTACGTGTAGCTATGTTGAGCTCTTGAAATATGGCTATTATGGTAGGCGCTAAGTATAAAACCCAAACTGAATTTCAAGGACAGTACAAAAAAGAATGTAGAAGATCTCAATAATCCTTACATTGACCGTAGGTTGAAATATAGTAGTTAGATATATAGATTTAAATAAAATAATATTAAAATTAACTCCACTGGTTTTTTATTGCTTCTTTAATGGGGAAATTTTAAAATTTCATATGTAGTTTGCATTTGGGGCTCACAACATATCTCTTTTCAAGGGCACTGATAACAGATATTTTATTTGCTGAATGAACACATGACCTATCTGCTTTCCTTGCATCATTGTTGAATATAAGTTCACTTGGAGATCACTGACTTAAAAAAAAGTTTTTCTTCCCAGTGTCTCCATCTGAGCAATTTTGTCTCCAACCCCTCTTAACTGTATATTTTTGTCATCCAAGTCACTTGAAATAAAAGTGATTTTAATGTCATAATTTCAATATTACACATGCCCCACAGGGTCAAGAAGAAGGAAGTGGGGGAATGAATAGAGAAGAAAGATACCGTCTTTTTAAACATTATGAACATTTGGTGCTTGAGTTCTGAAAAGAGCCCAACACTGAATAAGATCTCCATTTTCAGCAGGGAAATTTATACAGCAATTAACTACCAAGCCAAAAGCGATAGGAGATATTCACTCGGTGACAAACGCAAGGCAATGTTTGCAGCATGCCGAGGTCTGATCCCCTTCCCTGAGTAAAAAGCTCTTTTTCATAGACAAACAGGTAAGCAGTAGACTTTAATAAGAGCACTTGAAAAAATCATCTGGAAGGTAAATAGATTTACATTTTTAATCTGACATTACTGGAACATTTTCCCTGAACCATGAAAACTCCGCTTAAATAATTTAGGTTGTTTTCCTCGCTGCACCGCAGCCTACTTCTTTTAAACACCTCTTCATTTCAAGTTAGATTCTTTGGGCTTGATTGATTTTAATGTTTAAAAAGCTTAATTTCAGGTGCTGTTTGATTGCCTAATTTGGGGCTGATGCTGTGTGGGTTTGCAGTTCAATTCTGGGCCGGGGGCACCGGGGGGCGGGTGGGTAGAGAAAAAGGATTTTTTTTTTTTTTGTCAGTTTTCAGTGAATTCCTATACCCAGTGTGGAAGGGAAGGAACAAAAGAGACAGGGAAGGGAAATTTTTTTACAGTTTCCAGGACCCTTCAGCACGCAACTAATGAAAACGCGATAGAACTACAGGTATGGTTTGCTTCTGTTAGGCATAGCTGGCACCCTCTACCTTGTTATTCAAGCAAGAAATCTGGCGATAAGCCTGGATCCCTCACTCACTCCTCCCCAACATGATCAGCCACCAGGATTTGTAGGTTCTACCTACTTAACGCCTCTTGACTCCAACTCACCCTTCTCCTTCCCTCCTGCCCCTCCCTTCGTTCATATCCCCATGCACCTTGGCCTGAGTTGCTTCAACCTTCTTCTAATTGGCCTTCTCGGGTCTTGTCCTGCTGCCAGTCTGCTTAAAACCTCTACGGCTCCCTATTGCCCACAGGACAAGTTCAGACTTATCAGTCAAGTATAACCTTCATGAGCTGTTGCTGAGGCTGTCACGGAGGTTGGGAGCAGAGAGAGGGGTAAAGATGAGACCAGAGGAGTGGGCAGGAGATTTGGGGCATGTTAAGGAGTTTAGTCATTATCCTTTGAGCAATAGAAAGTCACAAATGGTCAGTTTTAAGCAGGGTCATGCGTGAACAGATGCTCACCGTGGTTAAAAGCGAGGGTTCTGGGATCAAACTTAGTTTCAAAGTCTGACCATGCCACTTAGCTGGGTGTCCTTGGGCAAGTTACGTCACCTTTCTGAGCCGGTTTCTTCAACTGCAAAAGGGAGATTAAGACGCCATGTGATAGGCACAGTTATGACATCTAAATGAGGTAGTACTCAGCATACTGCCCAGCACATAGTAAGCTCCCGACTAGTCATAACTAATATTACCATTAATAACTCTTAATCTTCCTACACTTCTTCCAAGAGGCCCTCCATGAGCCCTCAAGACTGAGTTCAGGGCTTCCCCGGTGGCGCAGTGGTTGAGAGTCCGCCTGCCGATGCAGGGGACACGGGTCCGTGCCCCGGTCTGGGCAGATCCCACATGCCGCTGAGCGGCTGGGCCGGTGAGCCATGACCGCTGAGCCTGTGCGTCCGGAGCCTATGCTCCGCAATGGGAGAGGCCACAACAGTGAGAGGCCCGCGAACCGCAAAAAAAAAAAAAAAAAAAAAGACTGAGTTAAGCCTCATTCCCATGTGCTCTTTTAACACCTTGTGTTTATCCCTGTTTGTAGGATTTATGTGTCTGTATCTTAATTGACCACTAATGTGTCGTTTCCCCCACAAAACCATAGCTCTCTAAGGCTGGGAACTCTGGCAAAAGTTCCTCTGATATTTACTAAATGAACAAATACCTTAGATTACTTCCTACTTTGATTCACATGATCTCTTTTGTCCTATCTTTATTACCACTTTACAGTTGGGGAAACAGAGGCTCAGAGAAATCAAGATATGAGCCCGCAGTCCTACAGTCAAGGAGCGTCAGAGCTGCAATCCGCCTCTGGTCTCACACCTCGTGGCGGCTGGCCAGGCGGGAGGAGAAGCTGAGAGCAGTAACACCCTCTAAAACGACCTTTCCAGAGCAGGATGGGTGTCCTCACTAAACTTCATGAAATGGCAAAGTGAAGGAATAAAACATTTCAGCTGGAAAAACAATAGATAGCCAGAAATCAAACCCAATCCTACCAGAAGTCATAATTCCAGGAAACAACTACATACACAAAAGGCAATATACTCCAAGATACACATAAGAAAGTCACCTTGGCGATGCCCATGCCCTCGTGGCCAAGCCAGAGAGGAATTGAATTTAAAAGAGAACTAGAAGGAGGACTTCTACCCACACGAGCCCATCCGTAGAGGTATGCCCACCCACCCGCTAGATTCAGCTCCCTGCCATATAGCCATGAGCCTGATCATGGCGAAACACCATGGTAATTACAATGAAAATTTCCAAGCGGGAAAGATCAGGCCGTGGTAATGCTAGAAGCGTCCACGAAGGCCAGTTGGCTCAGATCTCTCAGCACCGAGCCAATGAAGCCAAAGTGGAGGTTGATACTGTTGTGGGCCAGTTGGCTTTGCCCTGAGGGGAAAAAAGTGTTCTATGGTCACTGGCTAGAATCTTCATCCCACTCAGCTGTCCTGCCAATGCCGGTATCCAGGATCAAAAAGGGATTGGGTAAAGGACTCTGGAGAACCTAATGCCGATCTTGACAATGAGGGCTGAGATACAGGCAGGGCAGCACACCCCAATACAGACAGCTGACTGCCTGAATAAAGACACTGAGTCCCCTGAGTGCTCTCACATCAAGCGGGCTGCCCAGCTCCTCCCCAAAGCAAGAGTGAGAAGCGGCAGGAAAGGAAAAGAAGTACAGAAACCACCAGTTTCCAGTATTGGGGGAAGAGTCTGATTTCACAGGATTTGCTAAGTGTGTAGCCAAATGAGCCAATGTTTATCCTTTGGTATATTTTTTGATTTGAATGAAGTATCAAATGAGGAAAACGAAAGTCTCAACACGCATCTTGAATTTGAGCTCCAAAATTGGTCTTCCTAGGAATAGAAAAGTTTTTCCATAAAAATAATAAGAGCAAATATTTATTGAGAGTTTTCTTAGTTGGGATTCCCCCGCGCAGAGCCTGAGACAAGGACTTGGACCAGGCAGTTTAATGGGAGAGACTTGGTGATGCTGGAGGTGGGATCCAGCCAGAGTGTGTGGGGAAGCTGTCCACCGTAGCCACAGCCCAAATCCCACGGGGGCAAGTGATGAGGCTTCCGATATGCCAGGTATCGGACATTCCACAGGTAGGTCCTATTCTTTTCCTCATTCTCAGAAGAGGAAACTGAGACACAGGAAAGGTAAAGTGCTTTACGAAAGGTCGCAGAGCTAGGAGACGGCTGAAGATCAAACCTGCCTTATCCAACTCCTCAGTCGAAGCATTTATCCTTGTGAACGTATTGCCTATAATGGGACTTCAGAAAAGAAAAAAAAAAGCAACCATTTGTGGATGGGAGGGAGGGAGAAACAATAGCAGGGAAGATTTTATATACACACTCCCTTCTTTTTATGGAAATAGGGAGACAGCTAATCTGGCCATAGATTTTTTAAAACTCTTAAAAATGTTTTCTAATGACTTAAGGAGACAGAATTACAGACAATCCCCTACCCCCAGTACTCAAATATACTGTATATTTAAAAGCACATGTTGCTTATTATTCCAGGGAAAGCCCAGTGGATATTGAGGCTACCGACGCACCACGCCACAGCTCTAGGAAGGCTGAGGATCAATTATTGAGTGTAATTCTTTACATGGTCTATGATTCTTCTCAGCTTGGATTTTTTTAAGAGGTCAAAACATGGCTTTCTCTGAAACAAAGCTCAGATGTTTTGGGTAAAGTTATACACAGATGACATTTAGAGAAGGAAGCGGAGCTAATACAGCCATGGGTTCAGCTGGTCTACCCAGGGTCAGAGTGGATGAGAATTAATATTTGGGATGAACTTATTTTCAAGCCCCTTGTCCTACTGGGAGTGTGGGGTAATGTCATGCATGTGACGTGCCAGCTGTCCGCAGATCTAAGCAAACCTGGAGATCTGGTTCCAGGTAAATGATCTCCAGGGAGGCAAGGGGTAGCTTTTTACACAGATAATAAAGGCCACTAAAATGACACGGTTCCTCTCATTAGAGTTCTTTTGGCTCTATCTCACCAGTGTCACACCTTGTGCTCACTATCTGATTTCACCAGAAGGTTCTCTGAGTGAATTTGGAGCTTCTGAGTCATGATTGAGACCCCGTTGGTTGCTTTCATTCTCTGCCCTTGGGCTCTCCTGTCCAAGTTTTCTCGAACTTGATGTCTGCCCTACTTTAGATGAGATGGCAATGGGGTATCTGACACACTTCCCGTGGAGACGGTACCTCTGCTTGGTAAATCACAAATAGGAATCCACTATCCATACTTTTCTACTAGTGGAAGAAAAAGAAACAGAACCATCAGAAAATGCTTAAAAGGTCTAAGATATGCAAAGAGGAAGAGCTATGTAGTGTTGTGACAGAAGAGATAGTAATTGTTTCCGTTATGTGACTCTGTGCAAGCCATTACACTGTAAGGTCAGTCCCAAGGGGAACTACCATTTGATAAAGCCCAGTCCAGACAGACAAAAAGTAATTTACAAGTTCTTAACTGGAGAATTTTAGAAAATAAAAGGATTCTGATTTGTAAAATCTCACACACACCCAACATGTCTTATGATCACTTTTTTTCCAGTCTCCGTACACCACACACTGTCTAACACCCTCTTCCGGAAATTTCCTGGCAACATTCATTATGATAATTTGTTAGGCACATATTCACTCACTTCCTCCTCCTCTCGTTGGGGAGGAGACTTCCCGCCTCACTGATGATGGCCTGGGCCACGTGCCTTGCTTTTGCCAGTGGAATATTAGCAGATGTAACCAGAGCAGAGGCCTTAAATTTGCTTGTGAGTTTTGTTGACCTCGTTTGCTCTTGTGATCTAGCATGAGAACACACCTGGGTATTTTCTGCTCCTTCCATGCAGGCCCCAGATCAAGCATACCTGGGGCAGAGCTGAACCCCTTCACAGCCTGGAGCTAAGCCCAGTCAGCCCACAGCCTGAAGCAGAACCGCCCAGCTGAGCCCTGCCACCACCAGCCTACTTGTAGCCAAAACCAGATCCATGTGCATGAGCGTTAGCCCCTGGGGGGTTGGGTGGTCTGTCCCTGGTCCATGTGTCTCTTTGTATGTTTTTCTCTCATTTGTACTAATTCTAACTCACAAAAGCCCAAAAGAATGGTGGCCCCCTTTCAGAGGAGAAGGAAGGGAAAGAAATATGTTAGAGCAAAGTCAGAATCTTCATTAAGGCACAGAGGGAAGAAAAAAGGCCGGAACTATTCATGTGTTGATAATTTTTGAATTGTGAATAACACCCATGATAATAGTTACCATTTATTTGTTCTGTGACAGGCACAGTGTTAAACAGTTTTCTATAAGCAGTTTATAAACCTGAACATATTTAATCCACTCAATATCCCAAGAAGTCAGAATAACTGTCACAGTTTGATGGAAAGAAAACTGATGCTTAGAGAGGTTACATATCTTGGTAGGAGGTGCCAGAGTTGGAATTAAAACTCAGAAAATCCCAATAATTACTGAGCAACCTAGACAGTGAACCAGTGTTAAAATGAAATACCATTCTTTAATGCAACAAATTGGCAAAGATTAGAAACACTCTAATACTGAATATTGGCAAGAGAGCGGCATCTCATAAAATACAGGTGAGAATGTAAATTGGTGCTAACACTGGAAAGCAACCTGGCAATATTTACCAAGAACCTGAACATTTGCATACCCTTTGAACGAGCAATCCCACTTCTCTGATTATATTCTAAATGACTGATCAGAGATGCGGCCGAAGATGCGTGTACAAGACTGTTCTTCGAGGCGTTGCTTATCACAGTGAAAAACTGGAATCAACTGAAATGTAAAATAGTTGCAGAACGGTTAAGTAGCTGGTATTGCTACAGGCTGGAACCAGATGCAGCCATTAAAAATCATAATTTTGTGATGTGAGGAAAAGTTTGTGCTATGGTCTGAATGTTTGTGTCACCTTAAAATTCAAAAGTTGAAATCCTAACCCCCAAGACAATGGTATTATGAGGTGGGGTCTTTAGGAGGTGATTAGGTCATGAGGGTGGAGCCCTCATGGATAGGATTGGTTCCCTTATAAAAGAGGTTCCAAGAGAGCTCCCTCGCATCTTCCTACATGTGAGGATACAGTAAAAGGATGCCACCTATGAATCAGGAGCCGGGTTCTCACCAGACAACCAGTCTGCAGGCATACTGATCTTGAACTTCCCAGCTTCCAGAACAGTGAGAAAGAAATTTCTGTTGTTTATAAACCACCCAGTCTCAGGTATTTTGTTACAAGCAGCCCAAATATGGACCAAGACAGTTTGCAATACACTATAAATGGAAAAAATATATATATATATAAAACTGAATACATAATGTGACTCCAGTTTGGAGAGTATGCGTATGTGTTTGTGTGTAAGATAATACACTAGCGAGTAATCATGCGTTATTGCTGCATGGTAATTATCATTTTCTGTTGGATTTTTTTGTATTTTCTAAACATTTTTATATTTCTCACATTTTGTAGAATAGCAAATATTACTTTTGTTCCTAGAGAAACATATTTAAAATGATTATTTGAAAAACCAGCAACTATTTTCCCTGTGGAATATGAGGACAGGAGTCTCTATCTGTTTTGTTCACTGATGTATGCCCAGAGTAGCATCTGGCTCCTCATATGTGCTCAGTAAATATTTGTTGAGTGACTGAAAGGTACACCCTGCAGCATGTGCAGATCCAGTGTGTATGTTGCGTTTATCTATGGACTCAGAACCAGCCACCCACAAAACAACAATCATTTTAATAGGCTCAGAACTGCTCAGACAAGACACAGTGGGATGACTTCTCTCTCTCTCTCCATGATATCTGGGGCCTTAGCTAAGAAGATGTGACTAACTGGAGGTGACTTCAGATGCTAAGAGCAGGAAGCATCTGGAAGCTTCTTTCTTCACAGGTCTGGTGCCTGAATTCCCATTCAGGCTGTTAACTGAAGCAACTACACACACACTGTGTCTCCACCCAGCTTGGGCTTCCACAGTGGATTCTGCATGAGCAGAATGAACCTTTATTACACTAAGCCACTAATACTTGGGGATTTATTATCATAGCAGAGTCTACCTTAGCCTGGACTAATACGATTTCCAAATACGGAGCTATGTCGTGTAATGAGAGGTACCTGAATTTACTTTGTCTTCTGGTCTTGGTCAGCCTGGAGACCCAGCCTGAGGAATGTCTTCCTGTTCCATCACGGGCAATCTGGAAAGCTGGCTTTCCGCTCAGTGCGGCACTTGAGACATACACGACTCGGATGAGGGTGCTTGCCCTGCCATTTACGAGCCACATGCGTGGCCCTGGATACGTTACAGAATCCTTCTGATCCTGTTTCTCATTTGCAAAATGAGAATGATGCTTACAGCACCTGTCTCAGGATTGTTGCGAGAATTGAATGGGATGAGGTATCTTTTATAAGGCACTTGACAGAGCATTAGCACTTATTCAATGTTAGTTGTTGAATTCATTCTGTTAGTGTACGGTGTCCATAATCTCCTGATCTGAAGGCTAGGATGGTGTCAGCTATGCACAATTTAAAAAAAAAAGAAGTCATCATATCCACAGAGGATTTAGCATCTTTTGGATGTGATTAGGGTTAAGGGACAAGAGATAAAAGGAGGTGTTGAACTGCTAAAGCCATAGATAAGAATGGAGGAGAAAGACCTGCTCTTTTGATATATTAAATACCTACTTATTTATATATACTGCCTGGTACCACAGGAGAACAGAACAGAGAAGGCAGATTTCATGCTGTCTCATAATTTGGGGGAAAAAAAGACACTAAAACAGGGATGGGGCTATAAAATAGAAGCAGAAAGTAGCTCAAAAAAAACCTTACCACGGGAAGCTTCCTGCAGACTTTGGCTGAGTGCTAAGCTCTCTAGCAGACTGTGCAAAAGGGCCTTGTGGGGCTGCCCAATACAGCTTTTCACCGGCCGGTCACGCCTTTCCCAAGGGAAGGCTGGAAGGTGTGCAGCTGGCAAAGGTAACTGAGTGACTGCTTGGGTGTCGTGCCCAGCACTGTGCCATGTGGGCTGGGTCACCCCAGACGTCCAAGATACAGCTGCCAGGCCCTGTGGGGGGGAAAAAAAAGAAAAGAGAAGCATGCAATTTTTGTGTTCATCACCATCACTCAAATTCGGAGGAGAAAATGTCTAAAAAAATTCTCTCTGGCTTGCATTTTTTCAGGCCGTTTAATTTTTTATTGTTGAGCACGAACAATGAAACAGAGTGGTTTCCTGTTTCTCTGCCCCCACTCCACTGCTGAGGAATTTGGGTTTAAACTGCCGGAGAGGAACATTTACATTCTATAAATTAACTTCACTAAAGATGCTTAAGCGTTTACGAAAACATTGCCATTTTATACTCAGCTCTATAAAAATCTTAAAGAAAAAAAAGAAAAAATCCCAAACTGCAATGGGAAGCTAAGCTGGCAGAGACCACTCTGCTCAGTGCAAACATGCCAACAGCTTTACAAATGAGGAATCTGCAACTGGGATTAAGAGCCTGCAGATCATTTATCAGTGACAAAACAAAGATCCTTAGCCTCTGTACTCCAGTGCGTGGAGACTCCCACAGGCTAAGAAATGCACCTCAGAAACAATAGACAGGGTTAACTAATTACACCCACGTTAATGCTGGCAGCAGGGAACACTACTGCGCCCCGTCTTGGGTGCCCCAGACAGGTATTTTGATGTAAAGCAGAGTTTGGCTTCGGGGAGTCCTGGGTTTAAATCCTGGTTTACCTGCTAACCAGCTAGTGACCCTGGACAGTGGACTTAATCACTCACAGGCTTGGTTTCCTTCTCTGAAAACAAAGGACAATCATAACAAATTCCCTTTGTGTCTTCACTTCTGGACAAACAGAATAAAGCAAACAAAACTGCAGAGGTGTTCCACTGTGTATATGTTCAAATAAATGTGTTTGGACACCATTCTCCTTCCATCACAAAAAAGAGAGTGTGCCAAAGAAAGAAAATGAGAAACTCTGGTTCATTTCCCCCTTTACCTCTTTGCCATATTTTTTGGACTACACCTGGGCCTTCTCTGGCGCTAGGGAGAAGAGGTCACAGCTAAAATAAAAGAGAGACTAAAGAAATTAAATTTGGCTTGTGATTCTGAAGGTGATGGTTTAAGAATCATTTTGACTCTTGACTTTAGAGAATTTTCCCCTTAAGTGCTTACTTTAAAATCTGTGACCTCCCCATCCTGTAGTCCCCTAACCCCTAAACATACAGACCGATCTCACTGCTCCCTTAATGGAGGGGCAGTAGCCCAGCAGAACATACACTGGTGTTCACTGACTTGGAGACGCAGACCCTGTTTTGTAGCCTAACTTCTTTGGACAGCAGATTCCAGACCCCTACAAAGAGGGAATTGGAGCTGACACAGAAACTCGTGTTCACTAAAACTTAATGAAACATACTAAGTGTTTCTAGTTTTTTCCACCTAATTGACATCTTTTCTGTCCATCAAAATTAGGTGGTCACCCCAATGGATCAGCATCGTCTCTGAAGCTATATCCTGAGCAGCACTTAGAAGAGAATTTCCAAGGATGAATCCCGTATTTAATAATCATCACTACCACCAACATGCTATCACTATTTGCAGTTTTACCTTTACTATGACACATCTATTTTCTTTACAAACTCAGTGGACAATGGCTTAGCAGAGTGGCATTCTTAGTTCCAACGCCTGCTTAGTGATGTTCTAGGCCAGCGCTTCCCAGAAGAACTTTCTAGGATTCTGTAAGTCTTTTCTACCTGTGCTGTCCAGAATGGTTAACTACTAGCCATATATGGCAATAGCACTTGACAGGTGCCTGAGGAACTGAATTTTAAATTGAATTAAATATAACTGTCATGTGGGGCTATTTGCTACTTTAATGGACAGCACAGCCCTAGAAACAACCCACTTAGGACTTGTGCTGTCCAGTGGAAATATAATGAGAACCACATATGTAACTTAAATTCTTCTAGTAGCCACACTAAAAGAAAAAAAAAGAAAAAAGAAAGAGATAAAATTAATTTCAATAATATATTTTATTTTTATTGACTATTCAAAATACTATCATTTCGGGACTTCCCTGGCAGTCCAGTGGTTAAGACTTCACTTTCTAATGCAGGAGGTGCGGATTTGATCCTTGGTTTGGGAGCTAGGATCCCACATGCCTTGTAGCCAAACGACCAAAACATAAAACAAACAATATTGTAACAAATTCAATAAAGACTTAAAAAAAAAAAGGTTCACATCAAACAATTCTTTAAAAAATAATACTATCGTTTCAACATATAATCAGTAAAATGTTAACTAAATATTTACACTCTTTTGTTTCATACTAAACCTTAAAAATTCAGTGTAAATTCGGTATAAATTTTATAATTACAACATATCTCAATTTGGGCTAGCCATATATATATTTTTTTTTTGGTACGCGGGCCTCTCACTGTTGTGGCCTCTCCCGTTGCGGAGCACAGGCTCTGGACGCGCAGGCTCAGTGGCCATGGCTCACGGGCCCAGCCGCTCTGCGGCATGTGGGATCTTCCCAGACCGGGGCACGAACCCATGTCCCCTGCATAGGCAGGCGGACTCTCAACCACTGCGCCACCAGGGAAGCCCTGGGCTAGCCATATTTCAAGAGTTCAACAGCCACATGTGGCTAGTGGCTACCATATTGGACAAAACAATGCAGATATTGGCGACTCTGAGGCTAACTTTTCTATCTGTAACATGGGCGTGTTTACAGCAACTATAACCAAAAATATTCTTGTGTTTAACTAGGGATGTTAAAGAATTTTCAACACAAAGTGTTAAACATAAACACCGAACTTGCCATATTTATTTTTACCAAAGTATGCATAGTAATGCAAAATATTTGGTGTTTCCTCTCCTTTCTAAAGATGTTTCTTGTTCTTTTGCTTTATAGTAAATAAATTAATTTCACTGACATGTCAATATTTACTGCTAATTATACAGGAACAATTCTACCATTTGAAGAAATGGAATGTTATTGTGTATCATAGAATTCATAAGCTCAGTGCCTAATAATGTCCATATCAATAATTTCCATTAGGGCTTCCCTGGTGGCACAGTGGTTGAGAGTCTGCCTGCCGATGCAGGGGACACGGGTTTGTGCCCCGGTCCGGGAGGATCCCACATGCCGCGGAGGGGCTGGGCCCGTGAGCCACGGCCGCTGGGCCTGTGCCTCCAGAGCCTGTGCTCTGCAGCCGGAAAGGCCACAACAGTGAGAGGCCTGCATACCGCCAAAAAAAAAAAAAAAAAAAAAAAAATTTCCATTAGTGTAATGGGACACAGTAGAAGCTGCTCCAGGAATAAAAATGTGTAATGAAAAAAGCAATCATTGAGAATCATTTAGCAGCAAAGTAGATAACCAATAAGCCAATGACCTGATCAATGGGTATTAGGTACATTAAATGCAGAAGATGATTCAGAAGTGTCCATTAGCAGAAATTCTAACAAATAAATTACAAAATAATAATCAATACAGGTAGCTGACAATGTAACCTGTAACAGTGGATCCGGAAGCAATTTCAAAGATTTGCATTGCTCACACTTGAATGCCTTTTCAAGTTGTACATTGCAAGCTACACTTCCTCTCCCCATCTTAAGCCCCCTCTTTAATGCTTTTTCTAAATTAGCTTGTTGTGTCATCCTTACCATGTAGTAATGAAAAATGGATAAAGACAGTCATGTGGATTTTCTGTCTCTTCAGAACACACCTTACTGAAACATACTCAATATATGCTAATGACTCTGGAGGCAAAAGCTATGGTGGTACAGCCTTTGCTTTTGAAGGCAGAGGGAACTTGAGAGGGAGGTAGCATGAGGGGTGGACTGGGGGGACCAGTTATAAACACTGGATGGATGCTTTTTAAACTTGGACAGGAAAATCATTTTGCTATGATTGTCCAGAATGTCAGCCTGGCTCCTCACTGTGTTCTTGGAGGGACAGTAGTCTTGAGCAGGATCTTATTTCGCTGCCCAGGGACTGAACTTAGACGCCAGTCCAGCAGGGGCTAGAGGCTAGAAGCAAAATTCCCTGATTCTTACCCCGTTTGAAAGCAAAAATGTTTCAAGGAGGAAAAAAACACAAACCAGATACAAAGTTTATTATTAGAGACACAGCACAACATATGGGAGAGCACACAGGGAAGCAGTTTATTTATTTAAGTCAGAAGCAGGGCAGAAATACACACCCAGAGTGGAGTGTGGGCTCCTGAATGAGGAGTGCAGTAAAGAGGTGATTTAAATCACTTATACAGGACAGTCCTTCCGGGTCTTTCTTTACATTTGGCAGATTATCTTGTTTCTTTTTTTTTACACCTGACTGGTCCTAGGACCCTCCCCAAGATGCGTGTGCAACTTTTTGCTAAGATGGATCCCACCACAGAGGCCTGTGGGTGCATGTCCACAGGTATTATGGGGTGCCCTCCCTTTTAGACGCCCAAGAGCCTTCCCGCGCATGTGCAGACAGGGAAGTTTTCCCTGACTTAAGGAGTGGGCCCCTTATCTATTTACTTGAGCAGAGCTCAGCTTCTGACACTAGCTTTGCCCTTGGAGTGTCTGGGTGAGCACAGAGTTTCAATTTTACTCCACTGGACAAACATCAGCTGTCCAGACCAAGAGCCCATCTATCTCCTACCTCAACTGCAGAAAGGGAAGCAAAATACAATTCCTGTGGCCTTGTACTCTGCCAGACTGATCGGAATCATTCCTTCCACTTTACAACAGTTTATGTAGTTTGATTTTGTATGTCCGATAAGCATTTACACATTACAAAGTTAGCTGACTGGGAGAAGACAGGATACTGATACAGCTATTACATATTATTTAACTGGTACAATGCTTTCGTTTGTTTCTCTGGCAGAGCAAGATTTTGCTTTGCTTAGGAAAACAAGCAGGAGTGGGCTATGAGCCATACTCACTTGTGAAAGACGTGCCCTGCCTTCAAGGAGCTTGAGCCCAGGATAAGGCAGGCATCCCATGTCTTTTCTCTCTTCACTCTTCACCGAGTGGCTGGAAAGGAAGCAGAGGGCTATCGTTTACCGAACACTTACTTTGTATCAGGCATCATGCTAAGTACAGATTACTAATCACTGCTAGAGATGAGAAAAGTGCATCATTTTGAACACAGAGGGGAGAAAACCCTCTGCCCACCCCAATAGCAAAATCCGAGAAGCCCAAGATTCCAGGAGAAAATGTCAGCAGGGCCCTTTGATATTTTTTGTACATAACGAGGAAGTTAACCTAAAAGTGGTAAGGTGGGGCTGTTGTTTGCCCTTTTTAATGCTAAAGAGATAGTACTGGTGTTACTGGGTGCCAGGATTAAGCCACTTCAAGTGAGATCAGTAAAATCTAGAAACACCATCCTTTCAAAGCAGCAAATAGTATCAGGTGTCAAGAGGTACAATCTGAATACTTCTTTGGGGTAATTTCTGGAAAAGGGAAAGAACCCTTTAGTTATGCATGTAAAAGTAAACAACACATCCACTGTTTTAAGAGAAACTATGAGATAATTATTACTATAAAGGTGATGTTAAAGTATAATATTTTTAAACTCATGACTCATACAAATATAAAATGAACACATGTCAAAGATTTTATTCGACTCATTCATTAATTAAGGAACCAGTAAGATGATACAATGAGTTCAAGGGAGAATTCAAAAAGCAGATACATACATGTAGAGGTTGATATAAATCTGTTTAATAGATGCAAAACTGGCTCTACGGAGGGTGGTAGGGGCAATTTTCAAAATCTATTTGCATGTTGCGGTAGGAAGAATTTTGAGCTGTCTGCCCCCTGGTGTATACATGCTATATAATCCCCTCCCCTTGGGCAGGACTGTGAATATGACGGCTTTCTTCTCATGATTAGGTTACATTAGATGACAAAGGTGAAGTGAAGGGATTTTTGCAGGTGTAATTAAAACTTTGGGACTCTGATTTAATCAAAAAGGAGATTAGCCTGAGTGGGTCTGATCTAATCAAGTGAACCCTTAAAAGATACCAGACCCTTCCTGAAGGAAGAGATTTGAACCATGAAGATTCTGCTGGCCTTTGAGAGGCAAACTGCCAAGCAGTGGAGGGCACATGACAGGAAATGGCAGGCAGCCTCTAGAATCTGAGAACTGACAGCCAGCAAGAAAGCAGGACCGCAGATGTGTAACTGCAAGATGAATTCTGGCAGCCACCAGGAACCTTGGAAGAGGAACCCAAGCCCCAGAAGAGACCAGGTCACGACCTTGATGTCAGCCTGCTGTGACCTTGGGCAGAAGACCCAGCTAACACGCCTGGACTCCTGACCCACAGAAAATACAAGATAATAAATTTATGTTACAGCAAGTTGTCAAATTTGTGGTAGTCTGCTACGGAGCAAGAGAAACCTCTTACATATGTCTACAGAAAAGAATTATTTGCATTGGTACTGATCAGCTACCACTTACAAAGCTGTAAGACAGCTCAAGGCAATGAAAGGTACAGAGACCCCACAGAATCAAATAACCTGGAAGATAACACCTTGATTTTTATTGACGGTACCCAGTAATCCATTTGGTCCCTACTATGAGAAATGTTTCATTTGGTAAATTGCCTGTTTCACAGGCAATATTGCTTGATTTTGTTTTTTATTGGAAGAAAACCTTTCTTCCCTCCTGAAGAGATTTAGACTACACTTTAATTTGTTTTTCTGGGCATATGAGGGGGTGAGGAGTGGCTAGCTACTGGGAATTACAGAGTGGAGACCCAAGAAGGCTGCAGAAAGCACCAGCAGGTCTGAGCTCCCTCACGCACTAGTCATGGCTGAGAAAACGGAACTGGGCAAAACCCAACCTGGGCTGTGAGGCTGATATTCTGTGTGAAGTAAAAGTCAAGGCTGATTCCATCCAGTCACATCCATTTATTCACTCAATAAACAAATCCAGTGCCGACCTGATTCTAGACAGAGGTGCACTGGTGAACAAACACCAGTCAAGTCCCCAGTCTCACGGGGTTTACATTCCAGAGGAGGGAAAATAACTCAGATTTGGGGATCTATACTGAAAAGTTCCAGAATTTGAGAACTATACTGATAGTTGACCATTGTGTTCAGCCACGAAGAAACTTCTGAGGTTAAAGGTTGAGCTCATACCTCTGTGGGAAGAGTTTCAGAGAAAGTTCAGTCGTTAATCATCCTGGTAAGAGTCAGATCCAAGTACAGAGAATGAGGCGAGGATACTGGGTTCTTAGACCGGCCTGAGGCTGGACACACAGGCGCCCACTCTGACAACGGCGCCCAGACTCCCAGAGAAATGCAGACTTAATAAGGAATTGCCCTCGTGCTGAGGTCAGCCCTTGGCTGCCACACAGAGGTTGCCCTGTGCCCTGCATAAAGAAATATAGAAAATACAATAATAAATTAATGTTCTGTTAAGCTGCCACGTTTATTTCTGTGGTTAGTCATAACGACAGCTAATACATACAAATACTTACACTGAGCTGGTCTTTTTCCTAAGTATTTTACATATAATAACTTATTTAATAGTCACAATAACCCAATGTGGTAGATACTATTATTATTCCCATGTTACAGATGAGGAAATTGAGGGAGAAAAGGGCTGAGTGATTTCTCCAAAGTCCCATAGCTAGTGAGTATGAGAGCTACGATTCACACCCATACAGTCTGGCACCAGGACCCTAGTTCCTAACCCTCACTAGGCACCATCTTTGCAATAAGGGTTCTCTTCGGCATGGACAGGTAGTTCTGCCTTGTCCTTCTATTACCCCAACACTTCAGTATTCTCAATAGCTGTAGTCCATCTTCAGCTGTACTGCAGGAGAAGAAGGAATTTTTATATTTTCTTCTGGCCACAGTGTGGGGGGGCTGCTGATCGTACACCAAGTAAAACCAAGAGTTACTTTACCATTCTGGCAAACCTGTCACCTGTTAAAAAATGCTTCTTTCCTCATCCCTGAGCCGCATTTCTACTTTGTTTTTGAAGAAATGAAGTTTCTCCTCCGGGTATTCTGTCTTAGAAATATATACGGCTCATCTCCCCACTAGGATTCACAAGCTCTGTGATGGCGAATCCCTTGCAGCTGCCCACAAACAATAAGTAATACAAAGGATGACTGAGGGTTTCAAGCTTCCTGTTTACAGCCTCCATCCAATGGGGAGCTCTCGGGAGAAATGTAAGGCTGGCAACAAATTAACAAGGGTTCAGTTATTTTACAAGTGAGAACAATGGTTCCTCTGACCACTTTTGATTTATTCCATCTCTGGTTTCCATGGAGCGTCATAAAAGGATCTATGTGTGCGTCAAGAGACTGGAGAAAGAGAAGTGGCCCGGAGCTAACAGGGGAAGAAGCATCCGCCTGGTGAGTCTCCTCGGAAAGAGAATATCTCCAACACTTATCCAGTATCCAGTGCCTGTGCCGCGGGCTACTTTGCCGGGGTAATGACAATCAGATCAGGCAACACAGCTCTCATTCCAGCAGCCTTTTACTTCCCACGAGATCTTTGCCCCAGGGTTCTGCTCCCTTTTTAGGCTTATTCTTGTCTCCAACTTCCCCCTTCTATTGCCCCTTTTATCGCCACTAGTTGGAAAAGCTGTATAAGAAGTTAGACGTGCCTGCCGAGCTCCTCTTGGAGGAAACAGTTAAAGAATTTTCTGGAGCTGACTTGGGAAGTTAGGGGCACCAGTGGCGGGTATCTGTGGCTTTCTGGACACTCAGAATCCACTCCCTCTTTTGACAACTTCACCAGCCCCTTCCCTTTTCAATCAAGTGATTCTAGAAGGATTAGACCCTGGGGTCAGGAATAGAGCATGTGATTTAGGCCTAAGCCAATCAAAGCATTGTATTTCCTTGGCTGCCAATGACTGGCTCATTGATAATCATATGACTTAATTAGCGCCAATTAGAGAGGCAACGAGACTTTCCCTGGGAATTCTGGGAAGGAGATTCTCGGTCTATCCTCGCTGGGCTTGAATGAGAGGTGTGAGATTGAACACCTGGTAAGCATCTTCCTCCCTGTAGCGAGCGCATGTCTGGAAATACTATCAACTCAGGAAAAGAAGGAGACGCTGGACCTTGAGGACAGTGCTGGAGCCCCGGAATCAGTCTATCTCTGAAGCAAGTTCTGTTTCCAGCCTCTCGATTACGTGATTCAGTAAATTTTATTTGGGCTCCTACTGTGTCGGGCTGGATTTTGTTGGTTGCAGCTGAAAGAGTTGTCTCTCTCCCACTAGGGGAAGTAGAGAGGAGGCGCCAAGAATGAGAGCTGCGAGGCGGGGAGTGGGGGCAGATCACAGCCCTTCAGCCGGGAAAGAAACTCTCACCTGAGGGTATTTGTCCCTTCACATTTATCATGAGAAGGCAGAAGCTGCAAAATATGTTTGTAGAGCCATTAACCTTTCCATTCCTTTCCATGTAACACTTGATGTTTCTATGGGCAAAAAATCTGTCCAGTTTATTATTCAAGTGATTGCTGGACCTGCTTTAAAGTGAAGGCAGATATGGGTTGAATTCTCAAAAAGTCATCCATGTCGTTTCGTTGGTCACCATACCTTTTAAGTGTTTATGTTACCATCTCAATTACACCATCTTTTTAGCTCAGGGATGGTGTACAAAGATGTTTGGCCAGGGGGACCCAGAATCACCTGAATCCTGTCTTGGCCTATCGACCCCATTCTCTGCAGTGCCCCATGCAGGCAATAAGAAGCGCTTTATTTTTAGAGAGAGCTTTGGTCCCAAGCCCTAGTGCAAAGTCAGGAAGCAAGGATGGAACTCATGTTCTTTCTCCTCATTGTTCAATCCCAATTCTCAGATATTCTCAGTTTGGATAGTCTCTGGCACTTGTTGACATGTGTTGAATCAGGTGTTTTGTCGTTGTGGTTTGGTTTGGTTTTGATTTTTGACATACATCAGAAAAGGAAAAGAGCATTGTGTCACCTTTGCCCAGAATATTTGCCCAGTTTCTGCCCAATTCCTATGTCAACAAAATTCAACTGAGTAAATTTTAAAGATCTTATTGGCTTTAGTCAGTCATTCAGGAATTGGTCAGCATCCAATCTAGCAGCTGGAAAGGTGCTCCAATGCATTATACCAGGCAAGAGATTTTTTATAGACCAAAGTGAGCAGGGGCAAGGAAGTTATACTGGGCATTTACTGATTGGTTAAAGCAGGGTTGCTTTCCTTACATGGAGCAAAAGGAAGCCTCGGAGAAGGTAACTTGTGTCAGGTAACTTGTGTTGAGCGGGAAAGCCCTGATTGGTTGACCTCAGTCTTCCTTTTCTGGGAGAACGGAGCCTCGAAACTCAGTTAAGTTTTGGTTCGCTGACGTGGGGCTTAGCATGAGCGACTCAATCTTGGGCTTCACCTGGCTACTTTAACACCTGTCAGGCCGAGTCAAGAACTCTGAATCTGCTTCCAGGTGGAAAGGATGACTGTGTGTCCAAGCAGAGAGAAAGTAGAGGGGTGGGGAGAGGGGAATGTAGGGCTGCCCTGCCATCCTGGCTGCAAGGAAGAGCGAGAAAAAGAGCCTACTATGTTACATGTGCTGGAACCTTATTCCCACTGAAATGTCACCTTTAGAAAATGTGAGCCGATGAGTGTCTTGGAACCAATCAGATAGATACTTTCCTTATCAGAGGAGAAGAAGGCAGGAGGTAAAAAGAGAATTTCTGAAAACTTGTTCTTAATAGTTAGCATTATTGTATTAGTTAGGATAATGCTGGTTACAATAGCAAATCATCTCCAGAATTTCAGCGGCCTAACATAATAAAAGTTTATTTCTTGTTCATATAACAATCTAAAGTGGATACTTCTCACTGACAGACTGCTTTCCTACACTTAGTGATTTAAGAACCCATGTTCTTTCCATCGTAAGGCTCCACTTTAAGGCAACAGTTTTCAACTTTTCACTGCACTTTTTAATTACCTGATGAGCTTCAAAAATGCTGATACATGCGCCCCCCACCCCAGAAGACTCTGATTTTATTGGTTTAAACAGCAGCTTGGGCATCAAAATGTTTAAAATACCTCTCAGAGGAGTATAAAGTGCAATCAGGATTGCACTAGGGTGTTGCTCTAGGGCAATGGTTTCCAATGCATGGTCCCCAGACTGGCAGCATCAGCAACATTTGGGACTTATAAGACTTGCATATTCTCAGATCCCAACCAGGTCTGCTGAATAAGAACTCTAAGGATGGGGCCCAGCAGTCTGTGTTTTAACAGCCTTCCAGTTGATCCTGATGCATGTTCAAGTTTGAGAATCACTGCCCTTCAGCCCCAAAGTTCTCTGCATCCAGGTGGAAGGGAAGAGAGGGAGCTAGAAGGAACACTCCTGCTTCTTCACTGCCTCCCAGTCTCTTGAGCCCAGCTCAAAGCAGAGAGGACTTGGAAATGGGACCCTAACTGGGCAGCCTGTGTCTGCCACAATCATACACTCTTATCTGCACTGTCCCTGAATTCCACACCGATTCAGGACTGAAGGAAAATGAAAGGCAATTCTAAGTTCTAGGTGTAACACAGATGGCCAGGGCTCCCAGGTACTAGGAGTGTGAGACTAAACAAAAATTTGTAGGAAGACACAGGTAAAGTATGTATGTTGATGTAGCGTAGAATGGGTTCATTTACATAGAAAAATTAACACAAAAATTGCACAAAGTTATAAGCAAATTTATATCATGCCTTGTAATAGTAATTTTTCACTTAAGTAATTTTCTTAAGTTTTCGTTCTGACTGGATCTCTCACCTTCTACCCACTTCCTTTCCCTCAACAGCTCAATAGCAGCTCTGAGGCAGAGATGGAAGATTGTGGATCTGCTGGGACGAGGTTATCTCAGAAGCCAAACCAGAAAGAATATCCCAACCCAGGACTCCACTATGCGATAATGGAGGGAACAGAGACCTTAAAGTCAGGCAGTTTGGCGTTCATGTCCTCGCTTTGCCACTTCTTTCCTGTGTAGCCTCAGGTGAGATATAACCTCTCTGGGCTTCAGTTTCATTTTCTCTGAAAGACATAAAAAGTCCTGGCTTGTAGAATTATTGGAACGACCATATGAAATAACAGGTAAAAGTACTTTAAAAATCGTAGCTGTTTTAATCCCCATTTTGGTGGCCTTGTAAAGACAGAAAGAAATCAGGCCCTTCTTATCCTTGACAAGCCACATACAGGAGAAACAGATAAGATGCTTTGATTGTCTGAGGGTGGCTGAGTACAGCCCATTCTTATTAAAAGTACTTATAGTGAGAAACCATTCAGGTCAGGCCTGCCTTTCCAGTCTGCCTCGTTGGCAAGGTGGTGGCCCCGGGCTCTGTCTCTTGTGTGTTCCTTGTGGTTTCTATCTGCTCTGGCTTTGGTGGTTTGTTTCATTCATACTAGATGCCAAGGGGACGATATGGTCCAGGGAGCTGAGGAACAGGCTGGATATCTGGGGACTCTGTGACACTTCAAAGAGTGACTCAGCCAGTGGTACAGAGAAAAGAGAACACATCATCCATTTGAGGGCAGAGGCAGCTCTGGCCGTCTGAACGCTTGAAATTTATACTAGCCTCTTGAAACTAAATGCTGATTTGCGCTCCATGATTCTTTGGAGTTCAAGTGTCCAAGGAGGGTTTAGGGAAGGGACTTACAATTTTGTGTGTCTAAAATACAATGGATAGATTCTAGATGCTTTCAATTCCACGTCTCAGAGTCAGTTCAGAGCTCGTAACAATACAAAGACAAATATAATAAACTCGTATCCGTATAGTGCTTTCCAATTTACAGACCATTTCATACACTGCAAGAAAGCTGATTCTATCTCCTGGGGGCACGTACGTTATCACACTTACGTGTCTCTGGTGGCATGGAATACAAACCCACTCAGGGAACCAGTTGCATGTGTGAGAGTCAGACGGCATCGCTGTGCCTTTCTAAGTACTGCAGCCCTGAATCAAAGTAGTGTTTTTCTCCCCAGTTTTGCCTGAAGCTGCGGCTTGGCAATCAAGTCTTGCTGCCAGGTTTACAACGTGGTTGGGATGGTGTGAGCGCTACAGAATTCACGTGAAAGGTAATCCACATTCCCTCTCTTGCAGCTGCCCTTAAATTTACAAGGAAACATTCCTTCTAGGAGTCTCTGGATATTGGACTAAGATTGTCACACGCCATTAACACAGTTCAATTCTGCAACCTCACTGATTGGAAAACCTGATTCAATATTGCAAGCTTGTTTTTGGCAACTGCACCAGCATCTTGCAAAAATATATTAGAGTTGCCACTGCCAGATGGTCTGAGATGGGCCCAGGGAGGCTGTTGACAGATATCTTGAGATGGATCTTATTCCATTGACATATCTGAAGACTGTCCCGTGGGAAATGTCTTCACGGGCCTGGAGGCTGACAGAACAAGACGGAAACCCTTCAAGAGAATTGCCAATAAAGAGACTGAAAATGGGCACTACCTTCTGGAGGTAATTTGGCAATATGTATTGAGCCTTAAAACATTCATACCCTTTGGGCTTCCCTGGTGGTGCAGTGGTTAAGAATCCGCCTGCCCATGTGGGGGACACGGGTTTGATCCCTGGTCTGGGAAGATCCCACATGCCGCGGAGCAACTAAGCCCGTGCGCCACAGCTACTGAGCCTGCGCTCTAGAGCCCGTGAGCCACAGCTGCTGAAGCCCGCACGCCCAGAGCCCGTGCTCCGCAACGCGGGAGGCCACTGCAGTGGGAGGCCCGCGCACCGCAACGAAGAGTAGCCCCCGCTCAACACAGCTGGAGAAGAGCCCACACGCAGCAACAAAGACCCAACGCAGCCAAAAATAAATAAATAAATAAATTTATTTAAAAAAAAATTCATACCCTTTGACCCTGTATTTGTCTTCTGAAGTTTTAGCTGAAAGTGCTGCTGAGACGTGTGCACAAAGATTTGTGTATAGAGACTTTCACGGCAGCATTAAACATACAGAAAATCTGCTTATCCAAAACAATTTAACCCCTCCCTCTTTCTATAGCATAAATACCTCTGTAGGCTTGAAATAAGGGATATAAAACTAACCCCTGGATTGCACCAATTTAGCAGATTTCTTTTTGAAATCTACTGACTGTTCTTTAAGAACATCTAATTTAAATGTAACTCAATCCACTGGAGAGACGGAATAAGGGATTTAAAAAAAAAAACAGTGGGTGGAAAATCTCTTAAGCATTAGGAAGCAGCAACAGTAGTAAAAATATTTCTGTGATGGATGCAAATATGAAATTGAGGATGACAGTACCACACGAGAGACTGTGGCTAAGACACTGACTTCATGTCCGTGATGACAGTGACCTCAAAGGAAATTTAGGAAAGTATGAAAATTCAGTATTTAAAACCCAAAATCAGAACTGATTCAGAAAACAAATCTACTGCCTTCTAAAAACAATGCCAACCTGCAGTTGTTTTAATGAGACCTGCCTCACACAATTCAAATCAAAATGTTACTTTCATCAGAGAATTATTTGCATTCTTCCATAAAATAGCACAGGAAATATGTTATGAAATTACTTGCCAAGGTCAAGAAAACTCATAATCTCGACAAGAGGGGGGAGAAAAAGAATAATCGTGCCTCTGTCTACACTGGTAGCTCTCAAGTGGGGGGCATTTTGCCCCTTGGGGAACATTTGGCAATGTCTGAAGGCATGTTTGGTTGTCACAACTGGGGGGAGTGCCGTCGGGAGAATGCTATTGGCATCTAGTGGGTAGAGGCCAGAAATGCTGCTAAACATCCTACAGTGCAAAGCACTGTATGGCCCAAGATGTCAGTAGTGCCAACGTTGAGAAACCCTGGTCTAGATAGTGACAAATGATCTGGGAAGAAACGACCAAATACAGAGCCCCTACGTTCCGTTCTCTATTGGGGGTGGGGGGTTGACAGCGGGGGAAGGGCTAAGGGAGGGACTCACTTCTCCTCCAGTTCCACCTGTGCAGGGCCTGAGGCCAAGGGAAGGATGGCTCCCAACTCCTGACGGCTGAGGCCTCAGTGCATCTTTCATTAGGACTAAACGAAAATATTTAAATCCGGTAAAATCTTGACTTTACTGGAATTTGTATAGGCAAAGCCCCCAGTTTTGCAGACTTTTTTTCTTCTTCTACAAGGAAAAAGGAGCAAAATACATGGAAGAAGCTTATTCAAGGAACTTCAAAAACATGGCCTGGGGTCAAGTACAAATTCTACCCAATCTCCTGTTTTGTTTTCTGGACAATGGGAATTGGGGTCCAGAATGTTTAGCCTGAGGTCCAGGCTAACCCTCGACTATCAGAGAAGCATTAAATCACATTCACAGTGAGCTGTGCTTCTTAGAGCAGGAAATGAAACTCACACCTTTCAGTAAGATTTCAACATCAAGCTTGATGGGAAAAGGATTTTCTGGGTAACTCTGGGATAACCTGGAATCTCCCATCCCCTGGACATTTTGACGCATTGGAGTTTTCCTGTGGTTTACATTCCCCAAGATGTTCTTGACATTGGCAAGATCTACAGGAAAAGCTACTGACAGTGTTACAAACTCCAATCCAAATCTTCCCTTTCTACCTTTTATGTCTGTAATGTTGGAATGCATCAAAATAAGCATGTGACATTTCTCCATAATGAAGAAAACCAAGTCAGCTGCTTTGTTTTTTAAATCTAAATAAAACTAAGAAAACAGTCACTAGGTTGAGAAAAGTTAACTGGCCTACAGAACAGCAGCAGGAGAGGATAAATATTTGGTTCCGATTTGCAGCGTATTCCAGATGGGCAGCTTTTCGTGTCTGTGACAATTTTGAGTCTGGAAGGTTTGATCTAAACATCTGCATGATTGTCTTGCTAGGAACAAGCCACACTGAAATGTATAGTTTTGCCTGATTCTCCCTAATCTCATTCTGACAGCTTCCCATACAAGCTGGGAACAGCGGGGACTAACTCTTCTCCAACATTATTGCTAATTGGCAGCAGCAAGACAGCCTGTGAGTTCCAGTATGTGAAAGATAGGGGAAAACAAAAACAAAGCCCAGCTCTAAAACTCCAATCAGCTTTAATTAGTCAAGAAAAATCAACAGCTTAAGAATGTACACCTACTGTGATAGCCAGAACCACATGGTTACAAAGTGTTTCTAGGTCCAGGTAAGGCTCCTGCACCTGTCACTTACCTTCTCTGGCTTTTGGGTTTTCCGCCTTTATAAGGTGCTAAAAGTTCTTGTCCTCTGTTTCTCCCAGATGTGGGAATGATTAATTTAGAAAAATGCAGAAATATCTTAATAGACCTGGTGCTAGGCGGTCATCCTCCCTGTGTCTCTTTCCTGGAATATACAAATGATTTGATATTAGGATGGTAAATACTCATAATAACCAGAGTCAAAAGTCCATTAATCAGAATCTACCTAATGGGACATCCAATCAAGGCACATTTTTTTTTCCTCCTGTATGACAGCATGAAATAGTGAAAACATCATTAGCTGTGGTTCTCCTCACATCAGGGTTTAAAATCTTCCTCCCCTTAGCAAAATCAATCAGCTTCTCTGAACCTCTGTTTCCTCATTTGTAGAATGGTTTTACAGTGATTGCGGCAGAGTATGTGGTGAGGATGGAGTAAACAATGCGTGGAGAGCAGACTGCTGGAGCTCAGTGTGTGTGAGTCCCATTACCTGCCTCTCCGGCCCACAGCACTGCACGCACCACTCGCACTTGACTGTCATCCTTCCTGCAAAGTGTTTTGTTTGAATACTTCCTTAGGGAAAAGAATTAAAGCTTTAGAAACTGAACCAATAGTTAGGATGGACTTCAAACGAAGGAAACTTTTGTAGCAACTTCTGGGGTGAACTTATGGCAGGTATGACTCATTTTCTTCTGTTTTCTGCACACAGAGCTCTGACTAATGAGAACTGGAAGTCCTTAATGATGACCCTAAAAGGCCACAGAATCCTCAGTCACCCCGGAAAAGGGACGCTGTGCTCTCATGTATGGGTTAGGACTCTTCGGCTGCAAGGAACGTAAGCTACTTCAAGCTAGCTTGGATCTGGATTTGTGTGTGTGTGTGTGGGGGGGTGGATTTCAAGGGGACTTACAGGGCCAAAATGTGTGACTATGTCTCTCTGTATATCTATTTCATTTTTACCGTCCCAAACATCAGCTTTTCGCATCCCGAATGACACACAGACAGCTGCCCAACAATTCTGGAAATTTTGTGTTACAGGCCCAACCATTTGAAGAAACTGATGCAATCAGATGGTGCCCCCATTCCAGATTCCCAGGGAAGAGAAGCTGATTGGTCCAGCTGGTGTCCACTGTATACACTTCAGCTCCAATCATCTATGGCCAAGGAGGCAACAGCCCATTGTACAGACATGGAGGCTGAGGTTTACTCCTGCCCTCTTGAGGATGGGGATAAAGAAGGAGGTCTCAAAGGGTAGGAGAAGAGGAGTGTCACCGTGTAGAGGCACCAAAGATGTCATTCCACTTTACATAGTAGAGAAAAAAGGGGATTAATGTTTCAGAATAATTTTCAATAACCAAGGTCACAATCTAAAAGGTTTTCTGCATATACCACAATTAAGCCAAAAATTCAACTTAGTTAAACATATTTTGCTCTGCATTCCAATTGTTGCAGACACAGATGGTTGCCCACCTAACAGCCTGTTCCCCTTTCTGCTTAACTGGCAGGATCCCACATATATTTGGGTGTCCATTCCTCCCTCATATCAGTCATAGAAAGCTTGCCCTATCCCTGTGTTTAGAAGTAAATTAGTCTAATGGTTGCATTGTGATCCCTTTTGGCTTAGACATGGGCATATGACACAATTGTGACCAATAAAACATGATGATGAATCTTCTGAGAGGCCTTCTGCAAAGATATTTTTCTCACTGATAAAAAGAAACTCACAGGAACACTTCCTATCCATCTAACACTTTAGTATCTGGATGTGAGGCCTGGAACTGTGGCAGCCATCTTATGACCATAAGGGGACCTAGCATGAAGACAAGAGAGCAGAAATATGGAAAGAACTTGGGCCTTTGATGAACCATTTGAGCAAATGAGTTAACCCACCTGGGACTGTTTTACCTCTGGCATTCTGTTTTATTTTATTTATTTATTTTAAAAATGGAAGTATAATTAACATATAACATTATATTAGTTTCAGGTGTGCAAAGTAATGGTTTGTTGTTTGTTTATATTGTAAAATGACATCACAGTGAGTGTAGTTAAAATCTGTCACCATACATAGTTTAAAATTGTTTGCTTTTGATGAGAGCTTTTAAGATCTACTCTCTGACTGACTGTCAAATATGCAGTTCACTATTATTAACTGTAGTCACCATGTTGTACATTACACCCTAGATTGTTGTTACTTGATAAAAGAAGTATTGTTTAAATCAGTTATTTTTACTTTTTTGTTACTTGCAATCCCAAACATCCTAATTGATGCACTTCGTAATTAATAGAAATCACAAAGCCACAAATAAGACATACTTTAATAAAAGCTGACAATAGCTGGAGAATAATTCCGAAAATGCTTAGAAGAAGGTGTCCCTTAGGCAATATTGAAATAGATAGCCAAGAGATCACGAATCATTTCTAACACTCCCAGAGCCTTACCAAGACACAGCATTTTGCAGGCAGACCATTATTTTTTTATATTTATAAAAAGCAACTCAAAGAAATTATTTGTTTAGAGTAGCTTTTTTATGCTTCAAAGTCTTTGCTCCTGTAGATGTGGAGTTGGACAAGTTTAAAGTGGTTTCATTGTGCATTCTGCTTGCTCGAGTTTGATAGGCCGTGTTCACATGACAGGTCTATCCCTGCAGCGGATGTCTGGGATGCTTTGATGTGGGTTGCATTCGGACAGCCTAATACTAGGGGAAAATGTGCTGAAATCGAACAAGATTGCTTTCTGCCCAGCTGTTCTCTGAAGGCTCAGACATTTTTAGCACTGAGCTAAGAAGCTTGTATTTGTTTTGACGGTCTTGGCAGGGAGAACAATGGTTGATTATCCCAGCACTTTACTAACAAATGAGACTGCCTCCAGCAGAGATAAAATATGGGTCTTGGCTTGATTGCATTTCATGTCCCAGGAAATTATTTTCTTTTCATTCTGATGCCCTTTCATTATGCAATGTACCTTTTGCTTTCTTTATCCTTGCCCCACGTGGTAACCCATGGCTTTCGCTCTGAGAAGGCTGATTCCCAAAATCACCATGGCAGGGTGGTTTGATTAGCATATAAAACATGTATTTTCACTTCTCTAATTTCTTAGAAACTAATTTTTTTGTTTGTTTTTGGTTCTCCAGATTTGTATGGTTAGTTTCTTCTCTAATTTTCTGTCTGCTTGCTTTTGGCATTTGTTTACGTTGCTGAGACTGTTTCAGCATAGAGAAGTCTCGGATTTTACATCACACCTACATTTAAAAGGTCTATCCCAGGTGTTTTCTTCACCCATACAGAGAAGTGCTTTACCCACAACAATTGTGTTTTCTTCAAAACAAAGGGACTTTTAAATAGTTTCATGAAAACATTACTATTTTTCCTTTATTATTTTCTTTCCAAAAGGTTTTAAGAATTAAATATTTTGTAAGTGTAACATATGCAGATAAGGGTACGGCTCAATGTATTTTCATGAAGTGAACACACAGACGTAAGCATTGTCCCCTCAGGCCCACCCAGTCATCACCTCCCCACTCTATCACTGCCTGCCTCTCTCCAAAGGTAACAACTGTGCTGATGTCTGTCATCACAGAGGAATTTTCCCTCTTTTTGCTCAATATTATGTTTGTATGATTCAATTATGTTATCATGTATAGTGGTGATTTCTCCATTTTTACTGCTGCATACTATTCCATTGTGTGAATACGATGCAATTTATGTTGATGGACATTTGGTTTGCATCTCTTTGGAGCTATTACAAATAGTACTGTTATCACATTTTTGTGGCTGTCTTTGGATGAATATATACACATATAGTTTTAGTTCTGTATACTGAGGGGTAGAATTACTGGGGGACAAAGCACAAATATCTTTACCTTTGGTGGACTGTCCCAATTTACACTCCCATCAAAGGGATGTGAAAATCCAGTATTAATTCAAATCCTTGCCTGCACTTGGAATTATTGGCCTTTTAATTATAGCAATTCCATTAAGTGTGTAGCGGCATCTCATTGTGGTTTTATTTTGCATATTCATGATGACTAATGAAATTACACAACTTTTATCTTTATTGGCCAAGTCAGATATTCTCTTCTATGAAGTAACCTTGCACAATTTTTGTCCTTTTTCTAATGTGATATATATATATATATTTGTTATTAATTTGTAAGACTTTTTTATTATAGAAATGAATTCTTTGTTGGATAAGTATATTGTAAATACATTCTCCCATTCTGTAGATTGCCTTTTTACAGTCTCATGGAATCTTTTGATAAGTAGAAATGATGAATGTTTTTAAACTTTTTAATTTGAAATAATGTTAAACTTACAAAAACTTTGGACTTGCAAAAATAAGAGAGTTCCTGTGTACTCCTCATCCAGCTTTCCCTAAGAGTAACACATTCCACATTACATAATGATAGTGCAATTACTGAAGCCAGAAAATTAATATTGTCACAATACTATTAACTAATCCAGAGACCTTAATCTCATTTTGCTAATGGTCCACTACTATCCTTTTTACAGTTCAGGATCCAATCCAGGATTCCCACGTTGCCTTAAATTGACATGTCTCCTTGGTCTCTTCCAAGCTGTGGCAATTCCTCAGTCTTTCTTTGTCTTTTATCACCTTGACACTTTTGAAGAGTAATTTTGTAGAATGTCCCCCAGTTGGGTTTGTCTGATGTTTTCTTATGATTATCAACACTATTTTAAGCATTAGTAACTATAAACATGATATCTTTAAGAAGTTTTGGTTTTATTTTTTTTTTTTGCCACCCTATTTAGGATTCTGTTTTGAATTTTGATAAATATTTACAGTCATGAAACCACTACCACGATCAACATATAAAAGTGTCATCAACCCCCTAAAATTCCCTCATGTGCCTTTGTAGTCAGCTTATTCTCCCCAATCCCAACCCCTGACAACTACCTATTTGTTTTTAATCCTTGTAGTTTTGTTTTTTCAGAATGCCATATAAATAGCATCATACAACATGGAGCCTTTTGAGTCGGCCTTTCTTCACTTAGCATAATGTATCTGAGATACATTCATGTTGGTATATCAGTAATTTGCTCCTTTTCATTGCTGAGTAGTATTCCATTGTGTGGATGTACCACAATTTGTTTATCTATTCACCAGTTGGTGGACATTTGAGTTGTTTCCAGTTCTAGCTATTACTAATAAAGCCACCATAAAAATTTGTGTCTAAGTCTTTGTGTGAGCACAAGCTTTAATTTCTCTCAGATGAATACTAGGCATGGAACTACTGGGTCATATGGTAAGAGTATGTTTAACTGTATGAATAAGTAATTGCCAACCAGGTTTTCAAAGTGGCTGTGCCAGTCTGCATCACCACCAGTGACACATGAGAATTCTGGTTTCTCCACATCCTTGGCAGCACTTGAGACTGTCAATTTTTTGCATTAGTTGAGATTATGTATTGGGCTGGGGGGGGGTGGGCAAGGATACCATGGATGTGATGTTGTGCTTCTCAGTGCATCAGATCAGAAGGCACATAGAGTAATATATCTTATTATGTCCAGGTTGACTTTGATCAATTGATTAAGGTGGTGTGTGCCAGGATTCTCCAAAGTAAAGTTACTGTTTTTCCCTTTGTCAATAATAAGTATCCCCTGGGAAGACACTTTGAGACTATGCAAACACCCTGTTTCTCATTAGACTTTCACCCACTAATTTTAGCATCCCTTGATGATTCTTGCCTGCAATAATTATTACTATGTTGTTTGCCTGGTAGTAATTTTCTACTTCTATAATTCCTTCCAAATTTATAAACTGGAAGTTCTGCTGTGGGGAAGGGCTGTCCTTTTGCTCCCGTTTATTTATTCAATTGTATTAATATGGATTCATAGGTACTTATTTTATTCTTTGGGTTATATTCCTTTTTTTCATATTTATTTTATTCCTCAAATTGCCCCAGATTTTGTGCTCTTGTACCTTTTCTTTTTTTTAAAAATTAATTAATTAATTTTTGTCTGCGTTGTGTTGCTGTGCACAGGCTTTCTCTAGTTGCGGCGAGCGGGGGCTACTCTTCACTGCAGTGCGCAGGCTTCTCACTGCAGTGGCTTCTCTTGTTGCAGAGCACAAGCTCTATGTGCTTGGGCTTCAGTAGTTGTGGCACGTGGGCTCATTAGTTGTGGCTTACGGGTTCTAGAGCACAGGCTCAGTAGTTGTGGCACACAGGCTTAGTTGCTCTGTGGCATGTGGGATCTTCCTGGACCAGGGATTGAACCCGTGTTGCCTGCATTGGCAGGCAGATTCTTAATCACTGAGCCACCAGGGAAGTCCTGGCTCTTGTGCCTTTTCAACGTCACCCATCTATTTTTTTTTTTTTCCCTTTGCGGTTCCTTCCTTTCTGGTTCCATATGATGCTCCATGCTCACCTTGTACTTTCCCTGTCCAAACCCTAGACTCAATCATTTTTCCAAGGATCCCTGGTTCCTTGAATTATAGGTTGGTATTTAGAACCAAGATCTTGGCACTAGGTGTGCTCATTGCTACTGGGGTGTCATTGCTTCTAGGCCCTTTCAACAGAAGGGAATAAGAAGTATATGTAGGTAGGTATACATCACACACACACACATCTGTGTATATGTGTGTGTGTATATTAAAAGCCATGAATTCATGCTGATACTATAGATTCTATCCAACACCACAGGGCTCATTTGACTCTTCCCATTTCTCTAATTTTTATCTTCTTTCTCTGATAGTGAAAAACCCAGGTGTCATGACCTACAATGTATTTACTTATTTGTTCAAATGTCATACACGCATAAATTAGTTTCAGAATTCCTAACCCATACCCTTTACGAGGAACACTAGAGTACAGTATTTCTACACAGTTCTTTTTATCTTTAGCTTTACAGAATATAATCATCATCCTGTTTTCCAAAGTAACCTAAGTTAGTTCTTTTCTTCTTCTCCCCCTTTAGTGGGATTACGTTATCCAAGAAGTTGTTAAAGTAGTCATATTTATCAATCCACCAGGAATTGAGTTTTGGTACCCTTTTATTACAATATAACATACATAGAGAAAAGTATACAAATCATGAGTGTACAACTTGGTGTATTTTCACAAATTGAACGTCCTTGGTAACCAGCACCTCAGAAGCTCTGTCATGCCCACTTCCAACCACTATCCACTCATTATGGTAACCACCATCTAACTTTGAACACAATAAAGTCTGTTTTATACACTTTATATAAATAGAACGATGTACTATGTACTTTTCTCTGTCTTTGGCTCAACATTCTGTTTGTGAGATTTATTCATGTTATTGAACGTGATTATCATTTGTTTGTTGTCATTGCTGTTTAGTATTCCATTATGTGAATATACAACATTTATTTACAGTGTTGACACTGACAGGCATTCGAGTGGTTTCCAGTATGACATTGCATGTGGGCTAGTATGACAGTACCTTCTTCACATGTCTTTTGAGGAGCATATGAATGCATCTCTGTTGGATATCTTAGCAGTAAAATTTGCTGAGTTATAGGGTTGCATATGTTCAACTTTCATAGATACCTTCAGTTTGCAGTCCTGTAAGCAATATACAGGATTATAGTTGCTCCATATCCTAGCCAATGCTTAGTATCATCTAGCTTTTTAGTTTTACTCATTTTGGTAGATGTGATACACACTGGAGTTTTGGTTAGCATTTCTCTGATGTCTAATAAACTTGAGCACTTTTTCATAGGTTTATTGTCCATTTGGCTAATCTCTTTTGTGAAGTGTCCATTTAAGTCTTTGCTATTTTTCCATTGACTGATTGACTTGTATGTTTGTTTACTTTCTTGTTGATTTGTAGGGGTTCTTTATATCTTCTGAATACAAGTCCTCTTTTTGAATTATGTATTATACATAACTTATCCCACACTGTGGACTTCCTTGGCACTCTTTCAATCATGTTTTCAGAAAAATAAAAGTTCTTCATTTTAATATAGCCCATTATCCTTAATGTTTAGCACTTTTTATGTCCTTCTAAAGAAATATTAACTACTCCAAGGCACAAAGAGTTTCTCCTACTTTTAGAAAGTTTTGTTTTATGTTTCAGTTTAGATTGCAATCATCTAGAATTGTTTCTTATGTGTAATGTAAAGTAAGGATCAAGATTTATTTTTTTCTTCCTGAAAGATTTCTAATTGCTTTAGAACAATTTATTTTAAACAAATATGTTTTTCTAGTTTATCATAAATTAAGTGACCATATACATGTGTATCAATTTCTGGACTCTAAATTCTATTGTTTTTGTCTATTTGTATATTTTTTACAATAATTCTACACTCTATATAACATTATAGGTCTTGATACCTGATACTGTTAGTCCTATAGGTCTGTTCTTCCTCAATATTGTTTTGGCTATGCTTAGCACTTTGCATTCCCATATACTTTAAAATCAACTTGTCAATACCCACCAAACACACATACTCTCACACAAAACAGCAGGGGTTTTGCTTTGGCTTGCACTGAATTTATAGATCAATTTGGGAGCACTGTCATCTTTACACTATTGTGCTTTCCAATCCATGAAGATGGTATATCCCTCCATTCATTTAGGCTTTCCATAATTTTTTCCAATTGTGTAGTTATCTTTTTGTTACTTCTCATTCAATTGCATTGTAGGCCAAGAACATGCTTTGTGTGATTTAAATTCGTTTAAATTCATAGGGATTTGCTTTGGTCATGTATACTGTTAATTTTGGTAAATATTCCATGTTCACTTGAATAAAATTTATATGCTGCAGTTGTTGACTATGGTGTTCAGTGTAGGTTAAGATTATTAATTGTGTTGTTCTATTTATTGATTTTTTGTCTACGTTATCATCTACTGAGAAATAGACTTACCTATTTCTCCTTTCAGTTCTGTTAACTTGTTTCATATACTTTGAGGCTATATATTACATGCATAAAAATTTAGCAGTGTTATGCTAAACAGAGTTAAATCAATCCTGGTGTATTGACTCTTTTATCATCATCTAATATCATTTCTTTTGTAATATTTACTTTGTTATGTACAGCTACACTATCTTTGTTTTTCTTAATGTTGTATGCTATATTTTGTTTCATCTTTTTACAGTTAACATTCCTGTGTCCTTATATTTAAGGTGTGTTTCACATAGTTGAGTTTTTAAAATTCAGTCTAACAATCTTTAAATTTTAATTGAAGTATTTGGTCCATTTACACATTAGTGCAAATACTGAAAAAATTATATATTTGGTTTAAATCTACATCTTATAATTTTCTCCTCTTTGTTCCACTTCTTTCCAATTACTCAAGCCTGTTCAATCATTTCATTTCCACCCTCTATTATCTTTTTAGATATTACATTCTTTCATCTTTTTTAAGTGGTTTCCCTAGAAATTATACCATACATTCTTGACTTAAAACAGTTTAATACAAATGAATGCTTTTGCTACTTCCTGGACAATGCAAGGACTTTAGTAGAATACTTTAACTCCATATATTTCCTTCCACTCAGGTAGGTTTTGGAATATAGTTTTGAAGGTAAACTACTGGTTTTCTAGGCAAAAAGGCAGGAGGAAGACATTGCATGTAGTAAGAACAGCGAGTCTGGGTACTGACTTTGCCCTCTCCCATCTGGCTCATTCTGTTTTTTCTCTGTGACCCATGAGCTGACCTCTATGACTACATCGCCAAGCAGGCTTGCCCTCTGGCTTTCTGTTTTGTAGCCAATGAGAGGCTCTGCAGGTGAGTGAAAGGTTAGAGCAGTTGGAATACTTATTTGCTCCCTCCAAGCCTACTATGATTTTGACAGCAGCTACACACTGCCCCCCCCCCGCCCCCAACCCACCAGCTCCTGTTCCAAGCTCCTACTCCCACCAGGCTCTGCTGGTATGACTCCTTTCTCCTGCTTCTTTAGACCTTTCCAGGTAACAGCTCCCTGCTGTTGCTGGTCCCTGGGTGATTCACTGTACTTGTTGCTTCCCCTAGATCAACTCTTACCTTTATTCAAAGTCCCTAGGGTAAACTTCCTGCAAGGAAGTATTTTTCCTGTTTAACCCTTGATGTTGATACATGGAGGAGAGGCAAGGAGAGGGTATTCAGAGGAAGCAGCATAGTTTAATGTGGTCTGACAATGGGATTGAGATGAGGGAGGCCCAGAGACAAGCCTGGGAGTGAAGATGGGGACTTATCATGAGGGTCTGCCCAGTCCAGTCTGGACTTCACCCTGTGGGCTGTGGGATTCACTGCTAGTTTTTAAAGAGTGATATGGCCAGGGTCACTCAGGTGTAGCAAAATAGAGGAGGGACTGGGAAGGAAGGGACTGACACAGGGAGACTGGTCTGAAAGCAGTTGCAATAATACTCCACATCCAGTGGCTGCCCAGTGTAGATAATCAACCCCAAACTCCTAATGGTGGTCTACAAGGCTCTGGCTGATCTGGCCTCTGTCTACCCGTCTGACCTTAGCTATGCATTCCCCTTGCTCACTGCATCTTTGTCAAACTGTGCGTTTCTCCCCTGTTCAGTCAACATGTCAGGCTCCTTACAACCTCAGGGCTTTTGCAATTGCTGTTTCCCTGTTTGCACGCATTCCAGACTTCTCATCATTCAGGTCTCAGCTCAACAATACATTCTTAGAGAGGTCCTCAGCAGCTACCCTCTCTAATGTGGCTTCCTTTGGAAGCCACATATTACTGGAGGTTTTCTCCCCATAGGACTTATTACTGTCTGAAATATTTTCTTTATTAGTTGTTGACTTATGTATTGTCTGCCTCCTTTTGCTAGAATGTAGATTTCATCAGAGAGTGACCTTGTCTTATTCACCAGTATACCTTTAACTCCTAGAAGACTACCTGGAACATAATAGGTGCTCAATCATTTCTTGAATGAATGAATTAATGAACTTATCTCTCTGTTTGGCTGCCAATACATACATACATTCAATCCTTTATCACCTCTACCCCATCCTTAACTTTCACTTAAATTTTAATTGGAGTATTTGGTCCATTTACACATTAGTGCAAATACCAACAAAATAAGAATTTTGGGGGAAAAGATCATTACTGCTGCTGATGAAAGATGACTCCATTGGGGAAAGCTTCCTGCAAGACGTGGAATGTGACAGGGTCTTCAAAGAGAGGCAGGGAGCTTGGATGTGTGAAACCATCTATCAATGAATTCAAGCCTTAGACTATCAAAAACCAAAATAAAACAAAAAATCCAGACTAAAACATTAAAAAAATAAAAGCACTTAGATATTGCTAGTTTTCTAGTGGTGTGTAATAAACACTTAGCAGCTTAAAACAATACTACTTACTCTGTCACATTTCCATAGGTGACGAATCCAGGCGGGCACTTCTGGGTTCTGTTCAGTGTACTCCAAAGTTGAAATCAAGATGATTTCAAAGTTGAAATCAGCCATCAGGGCTTCTTATCTGAAGGCTCTGGGGAAGATTCTACTTTCAAATTCATTCAAGGTGTCGGCAGAATCCAGTCTTTGAGGTTGTTGGACTGAGGTCTTTGTTGTTGGCTGGCTGTCAGCTGCCACTCATATTCATTCTTACATAGCCCCTCCATCTTCAAGTGAAAAACAGCATGTTAAATCACTTTTGCTTTTTGAATATCTCTGACTTTCCCTTCTGCCTTCCTCTTCTACTTTGAAGGGATCATGTGATTACATTGGGCCCACCCAGCTAATCCAGAATAATCTTCCATTTTAAAGCCAACTGAGGGCTTCCCTGGTGGTGCAGTGGTTAAGAACCCACCTGCCAATGCAGGGGACACAGGTTCGAGCCCTGGTCCGGGAAGATCTCACATGCTGCAGAGCAACTAAGCCCGTGCACCACAACTACTGAACCTGCGCTCTAGAGCCCATGAGCCGCAACTACTGAGCCTGCGTGCCGCAACTACTGAAGCCCACGTGCCTAGAGCCTGTGCTCTGCAAGAAGAGAGGCCACGACAGTGAGAGGCCCAACGCACCTCAATGAAGAGTAGCCCCCACTCACCACAACTAGAGAAAGCCCGCGTGCAGCAATGAAGACCCAGTGCAGCCAAAAATAAATAAATTAATTAATTAAAAACAAAAGTCAGTCACCAAGACCAGCACACTTTCAAGGGGAGAAGAATTCGGCTACATCTTTTGAGGGAGTGTTGTCAAAGAATTTGAGGACGTATTTTAGTCTTTTTCATCAGTGATTGTTCTGTAGATAGTTGTGAATTTGTTGTCCTCGTGAGAGGCAGTGAGCTCAGGGTCGTTCTACTCCACCATCTTGGCCACTCTCTCCAAGGACATATATTAAAACATTCTCCTATTCTATGAATAATGATAGGTGCATGGCCGATTTGGAGGTTGATTCCCAAATGAGCCAGTGTCTTTGTTCTTTGTCTCTTTACTTACCCAGTTTACCCCTCCTGGAAAAAGATTTGACATTTCCACTTTCCAGCAGAGTTGAAAATAAGCCTAGAAATGGTGCAGAAAATGGCTATGATTCAAGCCCCAAACTCTTATCGAGTGCCTTCTATATGCCATGTCCTGTGCTGTGCAGTAGAAATAAAGAGGTGATTAATATAAACCTCCACTTTAGAGGAACTGCTGTCTAATGAAAAGGCAGAGAGGTAAAGAGGAAGTTAGCATAAAATAGTATAGGTAATCTTTACCTCACTCCTTATTTTCCATTTCTATATCCTCTTCTTTCCCAGTGCTTAGTACAAATGGTATTTCCCCACTTATTTGCTTCTTTTACTTGTTTATTACTGTTTTCTTTCCACTGTATCCCCAGAGCCTAGCTCAGTGGCTGCTACATAGACATGCTCAGGAGTACTTGTCAATGAATAGCTGGGATGTGGTAAGCACGGTGCACTACGGCAGCAAGTAGCAGGGACACCCACTCCAGCCTGGAAGAAAGGCTCCCTGAAGGAAGCAATCCTACACTGAGATTTGAAGTATGACCAGGAGTCCTCAAGGTGGAGCATGTGTGAATTGTTCCCATCCTCAGGAACAACATCCCAAGCAGAAAGAAAGTCCAGTTCATTCAAGGGACTGCAAACACTTCTGAGTGCTGGAGAGGAGAAAGCGGCAGGGCCTGGGGAGTGGAGTGGAGAGGGGATTGCAGAGGGAGTAATGAGAGATGACATAAAAATACAGTAGGACCAGGTTATTGAGAACTTCCCTTGTGAGAAAATCTGGGGAGTATGGACTTTATCCTAAAAGCAATGGGGGAACTATTGAAGGTACTAAAATAGGAGAACGACAAGGTCAGGTGTTTTTAATAGTCTAGCAAGGATTAGAAGGGCCACCCTAGGTCCTTGCTCCATGCTTTGAGAGTGGGGGCTACAGATGTCTCAGGAGCCAGACTCCAGAGGTTACACTGTAGAAGTTATTCTAGACCATCTTTCTGCAGAAGGCACAATACCCCCTCATCTACCCTGGGGCCAGGGACAGGGGTATGGAACAGCAGCTTCCTCAGGCCCATGAGGCCAGGCCTCACTGCGCCCCTACCCAGTGGCCCTCACAGCTTGTAGAAACCAAACCCTGCTCCTCCTCATTCTCTGGCTCCCTTTCAGAAGTGGAATTGAAGTGGGCACCCCAAGCCCAATTACTAGAACACAGAGACTATGAGTTGGAAAACATATTTTCCCTGCAACAAGAGAAAACGTGCTGAGGTTGGATCTCCTAGGCTCTCCCCACTGGAATCATCCATGGGACGTGCAGAATAACTGAAAAGCAGTTTTTTCTTGGAAACATATGGAAAAGGTTGTTTGCTTGGAGGAAAATCATAACTTGTTTTTTTTCCCCCAGAGGAAAATTAAAACTCTCACACATTTAGTCATTTCAATCTCTTGTTTGTCTTGTGCTTTTGAACTAAAATGCAGGCCTGGGGAGAGTGGTGTTGTTGGTGAACAGGACATCTTAGAGGGTTAGTTCCATTGGTCAAACTATAGGAATTCCAAACTCAAATTGTCCATTCATTGTCTCTAAGGCAAGAATGGGGTCATTAAGCCACAAAGCCAAATGAAGCATCTTTTGCAGAAAGGAGGATGGCATTGATTATGTAGTGTGTATATGGGGTGAGGGTGGGGTGTGCAGAATGATAGAGAATGGTGAAATGTGAAAAATCCAAATGTAATCGCCAAAGCAGTCTTGAAATAATCCTCTCTTTGGAGACCTGATCTTCCCAGTCAAGATGGAAACAAAAGAAAATGGCCTGGGGTCCAGAAAATGGGCCCCAGGAAGATGAGGTGGAGTTGGGTGTTTGTGGTGAATAAAAAGAGCCAGGAGGCATTTGTTGGGGATTTCTTTTGCCCAAGCGCCTCCTCCAGCTGGTCTTCCCCTCCCAGGAGGTCCCACTGGAGTTGCCTTCTTCCTCTCTTCAGCATCCCTCTTTGAACAACCTCAGAAGCTCTTTTCTTGGTAACGTGAGAAGCTACATGGGAGGCTTAAAGGCTACATTCCGAATGATGACTTATGCTAGGTTATTCACAGCCTCCCCTTCCCACCAATAATTCTTCCAGAGAGCATTTAGCTAATTTGGAAAAAGCGTATCAAATCCCCCAGAGAACAGTGTGCCTCTTAACTGTGGATGAATGTAATTCTAATCATTCTCCAAATGCTCAAACCTCTCAAACTGAGTAACCCAAATGTGCAAAAAACTGCCTGCCAGCTTCTGAAGAGAAAGTTGATTACCCTGAGGGGGAACTGGGAGTGGGAGGAGGAGATGGAGATTGATTCTCTGGATAGAACACTTGATAAGCCTTGTGCGTATTTCCAGAAGTAGGACTTAGGTGAGCCAAAATAATCACACCCTCCTCCTTAAAAACCATCTTACTAAGCACCTAATATGTGCCAAGAGCATTACTCAGTGTTTGTAAAGATTTCCAAAAAACACAGCCAGTAAACCTTAAGCAAAGGAAACCCATGAAGTGAGTCCCACGTTCAGTCTAGCTTTCTGCCATGGGACATGCTCCAAATGGCGGCATGAGAAAGTAGATATTAAAAGACAGCAGTGATCTCACTGGGTGGTGACAACAGGGTTCAGTCTGCTGCGGTGACTGGAATGGATGGGATAGGGTATTAAAGAAGGAAGAACTGAACAGATAAGCTGCCCCAGAAATCTGCATTCATGCGCCCTTTAGGCTTTGGCCAAATACAAAGCTGTACATGTGCAAGGCAAGACCCTGCATGGTTGGGCAGAGAATGGCTACGGAGAGACAATGAACTGATGGAAATTCTTGAGGTTACACAGTGATGGGGGACGTTGGGCTTCTGGCCAGTCTCAGTGTAGATATGTTACTGAACACTCTGGGCATTTAGCTGAGACCCCAGAATGTCCGATCCAAGGAATAGGACTACTCCAGACCTAGCATGTGGACTATTCTTGACCCACCTTAACAAAGCCAAAAAACAAGGCTCAACAGGATCAAAGTTGAATTAAATGCTTGCCAAAGCAATACTCAACACTCAACACTCAACATTCTTTAAAAGAAAACAGCATAAAGCAAACTCAACATTGTAGCATTCATAATGTCCAGCATTCAGAAAAATTACTGGACATGCAAAGTAGCAAGAAAATGTGACCCGGAACTTCCCTGGTGGCACAGTGGTTAAGAATCCACCTGCCAGTGCAGGGGACACAGGTTCAAGCCCTGGTCTGGGAAGATCCCACAGGCTGCGGAGCAGCTAAGCCTGTGCTCCACAACTCCTGAGCCTGTACTCTAGAGCCTGAGAGCCACAAGTACTGAAGCCCGCATGCCTAGAGCCTGTGCAAGAGAAGCCACTGCAATGAGAAGCCCATGCACCGCAGCGAAGAGTAGCCCCTGCTTGTTGCAACTAGAGAAAGCCCGAGCGCAGCAATGAAGACTCAACACAGTCAAAACTATATGAATAAATAAATAAATTTAAAAAAAAAGTGTGACCCATAACCAGGAGAATAAAGTCAATAGGAACAGCCCCAGAGATGACACAGATGTAGTCAGTAGCAGCCAATGATTATAAAACAGCCATTACAAATAAGTTCAAGAATTTAAAGGAAAAGATGGACATCTCAATATAGAAATCTCAACTGAGAAAGAGAGACTTTAAAAAGAAACAAGTGGAAACTATAGAACTGAAAAACATAATTTATGAAATGAAAAACTTCATTAGAATGGACAATGCAGAAGAAAAGATTAGTGAACTTGAAAACAGATCAACAAATACTATCTAAACTGAAACAGAGAATAAAAGGATCTTACAAAATGAACAAAGACTTGGTGACCTGTGGAAAAATATCAAGTAGTATAATATGAGTGTATGTGGAGTCTTCATAGGAGAAGAAAGGAAAAAATGAGGCAAAGAAAAAAAAGTGGAAGAAATAATGAGCAATATTTCCCCAAATTAGGTGACAAAATTTCAACATTCAAATAAAAAAAACCTCAATGGAACTTACTCAAGATAAGCACAAAGAAAACCACACCTAGTCATTTCATAAACAAATGGCTGAAAGCCAAATATAAAGAACATTTTAAAAGCAGCCAGAGGAAAAAAGGTTACATACAAAGGAACGATGATAAGAAATACTGCTGATTTCTCATCAGACATAAAACCAGTCAGAAGATATGGGGCAACATCGTTGAAATTCTAAATAAAAAAATAAACGAAAACAAAAAGTTCCCAGTCAACCTAGAATTCTGTATCTGGCAAAAACAGCCTTAAAAAAAAAAGTAAATAAAGACATTTTCAGATAAGCAAAAGTTGGATTATTTACTAGCATACATGTACCCTAAGAAATATTAAAGTAAGTTCTCCAGGCGAAAAGAAAATGATTCCATAAGTTATCAGATCTATATGAAGAAGAGAACAAGAAATAGGAAATTTGTTGGGTAAAAATATAAAAGACATTCTTCTCATTTTAGAAATTTGTTAAAAAGACATTTGACTGCTTAAACCAAAAACATTAGCAAAGTACTGTGAGGTATATAATCTATTTAGAAGCAGGGTGTATTAGCAACAGTAGCACAAGAGATAAGAAGGGGCAAATAAAAGTATACTGTGTGAGGTCGCTACATTATATGTGAAGTGGTATAAAGTTAATTCATTATCACAGGTAGACTGATATGTTTATTTTAATCCCTGGAGCAACTGCTAAAAATTAAAACAAAGAAGCATAGCTAAAAAGCCAATAGAGAAGATAGAATGGAATACTAGAACACATTTAATAGATCCAAAAAAAGGAAGGAAAAGAGGGAAATAAGAAAGAGAGCATGAATAGGCAAAGAGAAAATAAATAGCAAGATGGTAGAATTAGACCCAGCTAAATCACTGATTACTTTATATCTAAATAGACTAAACAGTCTAATAAAATGAACAATACTGCCAGATTGGATTTTAATGAGACCCAATTATACAATGTTTATGAGAGACACACTGTAAATATGAAGACGCGTACAAGCTAAAAGGAAAAGAATAGAAAAAGACAACCATGTAATGATTAATTGTGAAAACGCAGGAGTGGCCATATTATCAGACAAAGTCAAGAACAATTGTAAGGTATAAAGCGGGACATTACATAATGACAAGAAAGTCAATTCATTAAGAAGATGTACAATTCCTGAATGTATATATACCCAATAACAAAGCTTCGAAATGCATGAGTGCAAAACTGATAGAACTGAACGGAGAAATAGACAAATCCACAATAAGAGTTGAAGAAGTTTACCCTCCTCTCTTAAGAATTGTTGGATATTATATAAACATATAACATAAACATATAAAACATCAGAAAAGATATAGAGGACTATCAACAATATAAACATAACTGGCATTTTATCAAATACTAATCAACAGTTGCAGAATATGTATTATTTTCAAATGTACTTGGAACATTCACCAAAATAGACCATGAGCTGGGCCATGAAACACATCTCAATACATTTCAAAGGATTACAATCATAAAGAGGGTATACTTTGACAATAAGAGAATTAAAATAAAAATCAAGAACAAAAAGATCTCTGGCCAATTTAAATATTTTGAAATTAAGCCATACACATCTAAATAATCCATGAATCAAAGAAGATATCACAAGAAAAGAAAATATTTTGACCTGCTGATAATACCACAACATGTCCAAATTTGTGAGATTTAGCTAAAGAAGTATTTACAGTAAAATTTATGGTCTTAAATGCTTATATGAGGAAAGAAGAAGGCCTAAATCAATTACCTAAGCCTCCATCTTAAACAACTAGGAAGAATAAATTATACCTATTATAAATAAAAAGAAATGATAAAGAGTGTAATAAAAAGTAGTGAATAATAGTTTTCAGTAATAATAATCAGTGAACTAAAAAGTAGACAAACAATAGAGAAAATCAACAAAGCCAAAAGTTTTCTTTGGAAAGAGTAATAAAACAGACCTCTAGCTAGACTAATCAAGAAAAAAAGAAAACACAAATTACCAATATCAGGAAGGAAATGTAAGACACCACTGTAGACTCTATAGTCATTAAAAGACAGATAAAAGACTATCTAATAACCTCATGCCAATAAATTAGAAAAGTTTTAATTGACAAATTCTTTAAAAGGCACATAAAAATCACAAAATAAAAAGTATAGGATATGAATAACTCTCTGCTAAAGAAATTAAATTTGTAATTAAAAGCCTTTGCCACAGGAAACTCCAGGTCCACATGACCTCATTTATGAATTCTACCAAACATTTAAAGAAGAAATAATACCAACATTATACAAACTTTTTCAGAAAACAGTGGAGGAGAGAACACTTTTTAACTCATTTTATGAGTCCTGCATAACTCCAGAAAGGGTTAGGGTTAAGGACATTGCAAGGAAGGAGTTACAGACCGATATCCCTCCTGTGCCTATATGCAAAATTTCTTAATTAATGTAATATTTTAAAAGGATGTAATACATTATTACCAAGTAGAGTTTATCTCAGCTATGTAACATTAGAAAGATTGCAAGATACTAGGCCAATATACAAAAATCAATTGCATTCATGTAAAAGAACAACAAACCGTTGGAAAATAAAATGAAAAACTCAATATCACTTACCTTAGCATCAAAAAATTGAAATACTTAGGGACAAAGACAATGACAGATATTTAAAACCTCTATGTAGAAAGCTACAAAATCCTGTTGAGAAATATTAAAGATCTGAATAAATAGATATTTCATGTTCAAGAATGGGAAGATTCAACATTGTTAAGATGTCAGTTAATCTATGGAAATATCACAATAACCATCCCAGTGGTCCTTTTGGCAGGGAGAGTATAAATTGACAAACTGATTCTAAAATTTACGTGGAAATGCAAAGCTCCTAGAATAGTCAAATAATCTTGAAAAAGTACATAGTTGAATGACATATCACCTGATTTCAAATCTTTTATAAAGCTACAGTAATCAAGACAATGTGGTGTGGAACTTCCCTGGTCGTCCAGTGGTTAAGAATTCACCTTACAATTCAGGGGACACAGATTCGATCTCTGGTCGGGCATCTAAGATCCCACATGCCGCAGGGCAACTAAGACCACGCACCGCGACTGCTGAGCCAGCACTCTCTGGAGCTCACGCACTGTAACTAGAGAAGCCCATGCACCGCAACAAAGAGCCTGCGCGCCACAACAAAATATCCCGCATGCCGCAATGAAGATCCCACATGCTGCAACTAAGACCCGGTGTAGCCAAATAAATAAATAAATAAATATTAAAAAAAAATACAACATGGTATAAGAATAGAAAAATAGATCAGTGGAACAGATAGGGAATAGAGAAATAGATCCAAACATATATGGCCAATGAAGTTTTCATATCCAAGCTAAGGCAATTCAATGGGGAAAGAAAAAAATCTCCATTTTTAAGGTGCCAAAATAACTGGGTATTTATATGGGGAAAAAATGAATCCTGATACTACCTTACAACATAGCCCAAAATTAGTTCACTGCAGATCATAGACCTAAATTTAAAAGCTAAAACTATATAGCTTCTAGGAAAAAAAATAGAATATCATCCCTAATTTGAGAAAGGCAAAGATTTCTTAGAAAAGACACAGAAAGCAGTAGCCATAAAAGAAAATTTAATAAGTTGGATCTTATAAAAATTAACCATTAAAGATACCATTTAAAAAGTCAATAGGAAAGCCATATACTGGAAGAAAAATGCGTAAAATTGTACACTTTGGAAAACTGTTAGTTTGAGAACTTTAGGAAATCTCTCCTGGTGCCCCCTCCAACCCTGTCTGCCTTACAGACCCTCAGAGTGAGCTTTTTAAAAGGGAAACCTGACTGTGTAACTTCCCTACTTAACACATTTCAGTGGACTCCGTTGCCCTTAAGATAAAAGTTCAAATTAATAGGCTTAGAGAGTCCTTGACGATTAGGCCTCTGCTTACCTCTCCAGTCCCTTCTCAGGCTTTTTTTTTTTTACTGTCACTCCTATATCCCTCAGCCCTTGTCGCAGTAATGCTGCATAGTAAACCATCCCCACATTCAGTGGCTCGAACCCTCCCTCCATCATTTATTCTCATGGATCTGAAGGTCAGCTGGAGCAATTCTGCTTCCGGCTGTGGCAGCTGGGGTGGGTGATCTAGACTGGGCTTGGCTGAGTGGCTCTACCTTTAGATGCAGTTCTGTGGATTGGCCTGAAGGCCATGCTGCATGTGTTTTTTCATCCTCCTTGGACCAGCAGAGCAGTTGGGGCATGTTCTTCTTATGGCAGTGGCAGAAACTCATGCAGGTGAGTGGAACACCCAATGCCTAAGACCTAGGCTCTTAAGATTAGCACTGTGAAAAAAAAAAAAAAAGATTGGCACTCTGACACATCTACCAATTTCACGGCCAAGTCAAAGTCAACACAGAAAGAAGTACTCTTCATCCTACCCAGGGCAAGGTTGAGCCAGCAGAGAGTGAAGTACTGGGACCAGTAGTTCAGACAAATAGAACCACTTTCAGCACCCCTCCACGGTAACACATGCTCCTTTTCCTGCCCTCAGACATCCCATTCTTTATAGACTGCCAACCTCTCACCCACTCTTGACTCCTCCTTGCTCCTCCCTGAGTCCAGGCCAGGCCAGGCACCCCTGCTGTGTTACCCTGCACTTCCCTCTCATGGCTCTTACTACACAGCACTTGGCTGTTCACTTGTCTGTAAACCAAACCCTTTATCCCCTTCAAAGGTGTAGATCTTGTCCTTGATATATGACCTAGGGATGGGGAAAGTTTGTTCCTGTGTATGATCTGTAGTTCCTGGAAACAGAACACTGGGCGTTTCATGTGTTGGGCCTGAAACATTTGGAAGGTTTGGCATACATTTTTCTTTGGGTTACAGACAGAAACTAAGCATAATGAATTCCTGCTGCTTTTGTTTGCCCACATCTCTTTGGCCTTTAAAAAATAATAGCAGCTGGCCTTTGGGGAATAACTCCTGTGACACTGTACACAGACAGGCTTCCCCTGTGTCCTCTGTCCCCGTGGTCAAGGTTGAACTAATCGAATGTTCTCACCCAACAGGTGAGGAGCCTGATGGGAAAATAATTTGAAAAGCCCTTTCTCCAAGACAGTTCTTTGATGTACTGCCCATTTCCCAGAGCTACGGGATTCCTGCTCTCCAGATTCCCAGAGCTACTGGGGTTTCTACTCCTGAAGAAGTTCTTATGTTTAGCTTTTCCTGGGATTCTCTAGGCTATCATAAGTCCTTTCAATAAATGCTAACATTTCATTTTAATTAAATTAGCCAGAGTCAACTTCTATTACCTATTATTTAAAAAATATATATAGTTGATGTTTCAACAAGATGCTCAAAACTTCAGACCCTATTGTATATCTTCTCTCTTCTTCTGGTTCACCAGGAAGTGGGTAGGGAGCTTGCCAGTTCTTATTTAGGGTTAATTGACCTTTGAGCTCTTGTAAAGCTCATTCTGAAAGGCAAATCTCTGGATAATTTAAGGCTGTCAGCAGCTGGGAATCTCTATGTGTAGGCATCTTTGCTTTGCCAAGGAGAGAAAGAAACTTCCTGTGGCAGCTGGAGTAATAAGTGGCTACTGTGTACCAAGTCCTGCACATTAAAAATCTACCCCCATAATTGTACTTGCAGAGCAGGTCTTTTGAGTATTCTTAGAGCTTTGAGGAAGGAGATAGTCACTAGAAATTACTAGGGTTGGTGAGCTAGAAGATGGCCTGGGAGCCATCGTGTTGCATATTCAGATAAATCCCTCTGGTGAGGAGCCTCTCAGTGTTTCACTGACTCATCTATCACCTATCTATCTATCTATATCTATCTATCTATATCTATCTATCTATATCTATCTATCTATCTATCTATCTATCTATCTATCTATCTATCTATCTATCATCTATCGATAGACTTGACCGAACTTTCATGGGCCCTGGGCATTTTCACATTTTCCATAAGCTAGACAGTATGTAACATGGTAGTTAGCCCAGCCTGCTGAAGAGAAGGTCTGAGGCACACTTCATCATGGGCTAATCCTCACTTTGTGCTGAAGCTCCCACTTGCTGGGTGACACCGGAGAACAAAAGCATCCACCCATTAGTTCCTGCATGTCATGCCTGTAAAACAAAATTATGGAATCCTGTTCTAATTTGGGACAGAGGACACCTCTAGTTTACTCTTAATTGTCCTTCTATGCAAATTTGTCTTTTCCTTTCTAATTTGTCATGTGAGAAAAGTTAAATTAGCCTGAACATGTGGGAACAGACTCTACTAATTTTGAGTTCTTCACTTCCTTCCCTTAGGCATTTAATCAGTTCTGTTTTTTGGAGAAGATTTGTTTGGCAAGTCGAAGAGAAGATAACAAGACTGGGGGATGGGGGAGGTAGGTTTTTAAAGGTAGAAGTACAGAAGGTGCTTAGGATGGAAAGCACATTCTCTACAGCTATATTTTACCATAACTGAAGATTTAAAGCAAGGTGGATTTGATGTGAATCATGAGGCTGCAATTAAATTTGTTTCTCTTAGAAGCACACTCAGTACATGATATAGGCTTAATGCTTGCTCTTCACAACTAACTTGGAGCAAGCTTCATATTTCACGATGAATATATTTCTTTATAAAGAGTATGTTTCATTAATGGAAAGATTTTTGAGAGGCAACAAGGTATAACAGGAAAAGCATTAGGTTTTTAGAAGACCTGGATTCTTGTTCCTCTCCCTGGTTCTTACCTGCTGGGGTGACTTCACATAGGTCCCTTACCTCTCTGAGCCACAATTTTATCTTTCATAAAAGAATAACCTCGGCTTCACCCTGCCTAACCTACAGGGCTGCTGAGCTCAGTGAAGGGAAGGTGCTTGGTAAATGGCAGCTACTCATAGGCTTTGCAGAATGGGTTAATTAGGAGCAGGGCCTACCATTCCCAGCAGCCACTGACCAACTTAGCTTGGACAGGGTTCAGGGAACTGGACTAGTGTGGAACGTGGTAAGGACCACAGCCATAAGTTCATCTGGGAAGGGCTTCCTGACTCCACAGCTCTGATGTATGTCACTATGTACATAATGGGAGGGTAAGCTGGCATTGCTTTTGGGATGCAGTTTGGCACATTCTTTTTTTTTTTTTTTTTTTTTTTTTTGCTGTACGCGGGCTTCTCACTGCTGTGGCCTCTCCCGTTGAGGAGCACAGGCTCCAGATGCGCAGGCTCAGCGGCAATGGCTCACGGGCCCAGGCGCTCCGCGGCATGTGGGATCTTCCCAGACTGGGGCACGAACCTGTGATCCCTGCATCGGCAGGCGGACTCTCAACCACTGCGCCACCAGGGAAGCCCTGGCACATTCTTTATTAAAATTAATATAATTGCACTTACACTTCTAGGAATCTATCCTGCTGAGATATCTGCACAAGTGCGTAAGAAATAACCATAGTTGTTATTGACTATTACTGATTGCCAGGTTCTAGGTTCTATACAGGTATTAATTCATTTAATCCTCACAACAACCCTCTGAAGTTATTAACCCCATTTTTTTTAGGTAGGAAACTGAGGCACAGAGAAGTGAAGTAAACTTCCCTGGGTCACAGAACTGGCAGATGGCCATCTTAGTCTTGATCTTGAGCTGCTGTAACAGAATACCATAGACTGGATAGCTTATTAACAACAGAAATTTATTTCTCACAGCTCTGGAGTCTGAAGCCTAATATCAAGGTGCCAGCGTGGTTGAGTTCTGATGAGAGCTCTCTCTCTCTGATTCATAGATGGCTACCTTCTGGCTGTGTCCTCAGATGGTGGAAGGGGCAACAGAGTGGTCTGTTAGGGCACTAACCTCATTCAGGAAGGCTCCACCCTTATGACCTAGTCACCTCTCGTAGGCCTCATCTCCAAATTCTATCACACTGGAGATTAGGCTTCATCATATGAATTTTGGAGGACACAAACATTCAGTCTGCAACAATGGCTCACCTGAGATTTGAAGCTGAGCAGTCTAACTCCAGACACTATATGTTCAGACACTATGCAGGTATGAATCCAAGTTTTGTAGAGTCTGAAGCTCATACACTTTCAGAGCATCTCTTTTAAAAAAAATTTACAAGTCAGGCACAAAAATGAATATTTATCTACAATGAGAAAAAACTTACAAAAATTATGCATTCTAAAAAGGTGACAAATAACAAAAGCATCAGAAAATTCAGAAAAGTAGCATCATATTTTTATTAATTTGAGTATGATGCACTCTTACTATGCTTTCTTTCCTACCTTTTATTTATTTATTTATTTTTTTTTTTTTTGCGGTACGCGGGCCTCTCACTGTTGTGGCCTCTCCCGTCGTGGAGCACAGGCTCCGGACGCACAGGCTCAGCGGCCATGGCTCACGGGCCCAGCCGCTCCGCGGCATGTGGGACCTTCCCAAACCGGGGCACGAACCCGTGTCCCCTGCATCGGCAGGCGGACTCTCAACCACTGCGCCACCAGGGAAGCCCCTACCTTTTATTTTTAGCTACATATTCTTTGATCACTCCTTATTCATATGATGACAATTTTGAAATTTTTTTAATAAAGAGAATAAGAAGATAATTCACTTGTTCCTATAGCATGGTAAATTGAAACTTGTTTTTTTTATTGTTATTGATAGCTTTGATGCATAAAACATGCTGCTTCCCACAGACATCCTCACTGTTTGCAGTACTTGTACACATTTGGGCCCTACAAAGACAGCAGTTTTAATATATTCTATTCTCTATGATTCTCATCAAAAAAGAAAAAAAAACATGGTACATTTATAGGAGTCTATATATGCTGCATTATCAGGTATGTTTCTAACAGATTTTGGTGAGAAACAAAACCACTTTCATACCTCTGATGACTGGAAGAATTTTCTACAGACTAGCTTCTGGCTCTGTGCATTTCAGACCATTTCCCTTCCACTCCCTACATAACTCTGTCCTGTTATCCTCACACATGTTTTTACTGAATAATGATCTATGGCCCTGTACCTTTGTATCTTGACCCCTGTGAGTTGGCACTGTGGGTAGTTGGAGTATTTCTGGAAGCTATTCTTACACTGCAGCTAGCAACTACTTACACACACCCCACTAAATGTAGCCCCTGGAAGGAGTCTGGGTAACGAGGGACCAGAAGCACATTTGCCACGTATAACTATATGAGAAGAATGCTCAGCACAGCTTCATTTTAATGGTGAAAAATCAAGTGAACCTAATTGGCCATCAGTACAGGACTGGTTGGAATATGAGCTGTCCCTATAATAGAATCCTTTGCAGGTCTTAGGATAAATGAACTAGATGTCAGGATGTGATGAGGGAAGGTGTCATTCACCTCATGGCAAAGTAGAAAACACAAATTGCAGGACAGCATAGTATAATCCTGTTTGTATATCTTCAAAAATTGGTATATTTGTAAATGGACAGACACATTTTGGAAGCATGTGAAAGAAACTGTAAGGAGTGACAGCCTCTGGGGAGTCTAAACTGAGAACTGAGGGGGTAAGGAGGAAAATTTATAATTTTCACCTTATGGTTTTCTGTTCTGTTTAAATTATTTGACTTTGAGTCTATGTTATACACATAGATGTATGAACCCCAGATGACAGAACCCCAACTCAAAAGATTAAGGGAAAAGGGGAAATGTGTTAATTCATACAACTGTGGCTAAGGACACCAGGCAGTGCTGGATCCAGGTGCACAAAATGTGTCGGCAGGAATCTGACTTTCTGCATCTCTTGGTTCATATTTCTTGCTCTTTGGCTTTATCCCGAGGCAGGCTCTCCCTTTGTAATGGCCAATGGCCTCCAGCCACTCCAGATTTGCCCTTTTCTCAGCTCAGCAATCCCAGTGAGAAGAAAGAGAGTTCCTCTTTCCTAAAGGTTCCAATGAAAGTCTGGAGTTGACTCTCCTTGAATCAGTTCTGTGCACATGTCCACCCCTGAACCATTCACTGAGGCTAGAAAGAAGAACTAGGCTGAACTCACTTTCCAGATATGAAGGTGGGTCAGTTTCACCCAAACCACGTGGGCTGAGCGTTGTGGGAGGAAGGAGAAGGGATTCTACCAAGGAAAATTGAGGTGCCGTTATCTAAAGACAAAAAAAGGACACGGACAGGCAAGAGCAGCCATCTACCACATATGCATTCCATTTACAATTTCAATGGGAGAGAATTTCCAAAAGAAACAGTGTGGATAGTCAGGGGGATATCTCAGAGCAAGTGAAATCTCTAACTCCTTTGCTAGTAAAGCAAAATAGAAATTATTGAAGACAACAATTGAACACAGAGTAGAGAAAATTCCTTTTTGCTATCTTTCCAAAATAAGTTAAAGTTGCATGTCTTTGCTGGAAGAATTAGGCTGGTTGAATAATTAGTGGTTAACGTTGAGCTGAATTAAATAAATTATAGTATATCCATATGACGGGAAATATGCAGCCATTAAAATGATGTAGTAGATGAATACTGATATGGAAAAATTCCCTACAGTGACTGTGTGGGAAAATGCACGTTGCAAAACAATATTAACGACACAATCTCACACTTTTAAAAAATGTGCCTATATGTATGTAGAGTAGAGAGATTCAAAACTCAAAACTAGTGTCTCTTGACAGGCTTTTCTGGGTTTATATGTTACGAATGGCTTTTATTTTATTCTCTTTCCATATTTGTATTTTCTGAGCTTTTTCCAATATTTATTATATATTTATTAAACATAATTTAAATTTTTATCAAAGTTATTGCCTACTTTAAAAAGTCAAACAGTCCTTTGAAGCTTATGATAAAGCTTCCGCTTCTTCACCCAAGTCCTCATTTCCAGAGGCAACCACTTTTAACCCTTTTAGACGCTGCTTCTAGCACTTCTATTTTTCTACATCACTTGTTAGTATTGCTATTCTTGCCTTTCCAGATTTATATATCATATGTTGACTTCCTAATAAGAAAGACGAAGATTCAACCTGATATAGCACTCTCACCCGTATGGCTTAAATCATCACTTTTACTAAATTCATATTTGTTGTTTTCACGATTGGGACCATGTAAATATTGTTCACTGCTGAGCCAAGTAGTGTATTTACATTTCATTTCCTAAATACCCATTCTTTTTACAGATTTTTAACTTGATCCTGAAAACCCTACAAATAAGTGAAAAGCTGTTAAATGAATGAAAAAAAATGCCATTAATTTTAATGGGGAAAATATTGATGCAACCCCAGGTGCCCAAACATTTTTCACAGGTAGAAAAATAAATCAATTGAACAATAAAAACAAGTTTAAATAAATAATACACGATAACTTGACAGTAAATACAGTTTGTGTGTGTGTGTATACATATATTGTATACACATTATGCATATATAATGTGATGTAATGAAGGCTTATTTTACTCACCAAAGGAAGAAGAGTAGACTTAAGTGCATGACGGTTGCAAGAGTCATTCTCTGGAAGGTATGTTCTTGCTGTACCGTTTTCTTCACCAAACTTTTTGGGCTTATGAATACCTTTCACTCAAGCTGCGCTTAAAGTTGGAGTACCGGTATGCTCCTAGGACTAAATGAAAGCTAAAGATGAGAGTGCTTGGAAACACAAGGAGAGAGCATGCACCCTTAATAGACTGAAGTGTTGTCGAAGGTCTTTCTTGTTTGGCAGTCCTTGCATAACAAAGCATTTGAGGCTCATTCAAACATAGTAAGTATCTCACATTGGTCCAATACACTAGTCTCTGACTGGAAACTGTTGAATCAATTGGCAAGTGTGTCACTGCCTAAAATTATACTGTCAAACTATCACTTCTTATGGCATATATATTTAGTGTGCTTCTGGGTAAGATTTTGTTGTCTCAAAAGCAAAAATAAAATGAAAGGCAGAAAATTCTTGTCTGAAAAGTGCTATAATATGTGAAGAGATATTATGGAGAAAAAATTTTAATAATTCTTATAGGAGGTTATTGTATGATGTTTTATTTTTACTGGACTTAACTGCTTTTAAGAACTGTTTGGTGTTCTTCAAATTTCTGGTGAAACCTCTGTACAACTATGGAATGTCTCTTCGCACAGTCAACCATGTCGGATAATCTACTACTTTCATTTTTTACTCTGAGAGTCCCTCTGCCTGGACACCGCCCTTCTCCTACTCTGTTCTGAATTGGTTTTCCTCTTCAGCTGTTTCCTGGTCTTCTCTCTTCCATCCTCCTGAAAATTCCCTTTCTCCACTGTCTTACGCTGCAATGGATGACTTGCTGATTCCACTCGTCTTTCTCAGTTTACTCCCTCATTTTGATGGAGCACATCTTTCAGTAACTTCTTTCAGAAGGTACATAAGAGGTAAAATCTTTAAGACCCTGCATTTCTGAAAATGTCTCTATTCTATACTCATTCCTGATTGATAATTTGGCGGGTTACAGAATTCAAATTGGCAATCATTTTCCTTCTGAAGTTTGAAAGCACTGTTCTGTAGTCTTCTAGTTGAATGCCATCCTGATCTCTATTTCTCCTTGACAGCTTTTGCGATCTTCTTTATTTCTGGTGATACGAAATTTTGGATTGCCAGGCTTTGATGTGAGAATTCCTCCATTATGCTAGGTTCTTTGAAGGCCTCTTCAATCTGGAAGCTTACTTACTTCAGTCCTAGGAAATGTTCTATTACTTGTTCCTCCCCTCCATTTTCTCTCTTGATTATTTGGACTTGGACCATCAGACAGACCATATCATTCTCTTTCATTTTCCAACTCTGTTCTTGTGTTTGAGTTTCTAGGGTATGTCCTCGACTGTATCACCTCATTTATCAAGTGCATTTTTATTTCTGCTCTCACATTTTTAATTTCCAGGTGTTTTTTTCTTGTTCGTCTTCTCTTTTTATGAGCCTTTGTCCTTGTTTTATAGTTGTAAAATCTTCTCATTATGGCTACTAATTACAAGTTTGGGGGAAGTGTTATTTTGCCTCTAGCTTTGAATTAATTGAGTTAATTTTCCTTCCTTCCTCCTTCCCTTTCTTCCATTTTCTTCCCTTCTTTCTTTCCTTCCTTCCGACCTTCCTTCCTCCCATCCTCTCTCTCCCCTCCCCCACCCCTGTCTTCCTCCCTTCCTTTCTTTGCTTTTCTTTTCGATTGTTGTTTTAGTCTCTGTCTTCCAGAAATCTGTCCCTTAATATCTGATGGACATCTAGGAGAGAGGCTCGGAACTGCTGATTAGAAGTTCTCTGCTTGTCAGTGTGACTTGCCGGCTGCTGGACTTCACTATAGGCAGATTTGGTAAGACCTGGCTATCTCACTGGGACTCCTCCTGTGCATTATGTTTTCATTTAAGGAAAAAACATTATCTTAATAGGGAAAGACAATTACTCTCCACTTAAATCAAACCTCACCTCATTAAGACAAAATGGCTTCAACAGCACATACGTCCAAGCACTACGAGCTTTCTGATTACTCACAAGAAAATGTCCAGTAAGCATGACCAACTTCTGGAGCTCTGGGCTCTAAAAAACAATGAAAATACATTCCCTGAGGACATCATATCCCTGTCAACTCTGAAGTTGCCTCATATATTACCATGGCTACAACTTTCTACTCTGAAACTATTATGCCTGCTGAAAGCTAGGTGGTTTTCCCTTTGTGAATTAAAAGTATGATTAATAAGCCTGATTTTTTGGCCACCATGATTCAGCACTTACTAGGTGCCAGGCTTTGTGTCAGAGGCTCCTAACACAATATTTCCTACCTACACAATCCAAGGGATGTCGTTGACTTTGTGGCCTTATGGTGGCCCCCTGGACTTGTGTAGTGCACAACCTGAGCAGCAATACATGACTTAAATCCTCCCAACAATTCTACAAGGGAGTTGTTGTCCGGATAATTTGACAGATGATGAAACTGTGGTTCAGAGAGGCTAAGAATTTGCTGAAGTTCCCTAGCTGTCAAGTTTTGGAGCTAAGATTCCAGTCCCCAAACTACCTGATTCTGAAGCCAGTGCTCTTCCCAGGATTCTATTTTCACTGTGGCAGGGGGTCAGGATGGGGTGGGATGGAGAGGCTGGGGGGTGTACGACCACATCAGCCATTCTCATCAGGTGCTGCCTTGCCCCAGAAGTCGCCCCCTGGTCTGGACCTCGGGGTGCCTTGCCGTGGTAGGGAGGTCCTTCAGAAAGTCTTCATCTTTTAAACTCCGGCTCCAAGATGACTGTCCTGCTCAATATGTGTCTTCTCTCCATGATGCCTGAGGCTGAGACAGGCATATGTTCACGCAGGGCCCTCACTCCCCTTTGCAGTCAGACCAATAGAGGGGTTCTGTGTCTTGAAGGAGTGAGTCCCTTCAAGAAGACTCAGAAGGCTCAGTATGATGTTGTCAAGAGGGTCAGGGAGGTGGGACAGAGAGTCATGCTTGGGCTGGGGACAGCATCTAGGAAGGAACTTGGTTGCAGTCACGGCTGTAATGGTGCAATTTCTCTCTCAAGTCCTCCAAGCCACGAACAGTAAAGTAGCTGCCCTGTTACAGAGCCTCTCCCTTGGGGGTGGGGGGGAGGTTGAGGGATCTCCTGTGCATGACCGAGTATGCTTGGGCATCTGTGTGTATGCGTGTGATGTTTACAATACTTGTGCACATACAGAAGTCCGAAGATAGATAGAGCTTTGAATAACTGTGATGGGGATTAAAATCCATGAGCCCCAACTTTTATATGAATGGGATGCATGCGTGTGCGTGCATACACACAAACACACATGCACACACACAGCCTTACATACCCATGTGTCTTTGCACACGAGGTTTGTTTTGCCCCCTATCCCCAATCCAGGCAGATTTGAAGGTTTTCATTTTTCTTTCTGTTTCTGTTGACCTTTTCTCAAGCTTCTGGGTAGTAACAAACACTTATGTTCTTACAATAGCAAGATAACTGCTAGTTATGTTCTTCCTACTCCAAGCCAGACACTGTGCTCAGTCCCTTACATGCATTATCTCATGACCCTTCCCAGGAACCCTAGGTATAATAGGTATTATACCTAAGTTACAGATAAGGAAATTGAGACTCAGAGAGAAGTAATGTTTCTAACCAGCTGAACACACATCCAAACCCAGGTCTGATTCCAAATATGGGCTCATTCCAATGGCTGAACTAATTCAACAAATATGTTTTGAACACCTACTGTGTGCCAGGCACTGTACAGCCAGGATCTTACAAGAGGGGCCTGATTCGTGGGGATACAGCAATGAATGAAATAGAAAAAATCCCTGACCTCGCAAAGCTTATATTCTGTAAGGGAAACAGATAAACAAGTTAAATAGTAAAGTATATCAAGTGTAAATAATAATCAGGGATAAGGAGGAAAAAAATGAAACAGGGAAAGAGAATAGCAACAGTTTGGAGTGGCTGAAACTTCAGATACAGTGACCAGGGAGAGTCTCACGGAGAAGGTGACATTTGCATAAAGACCCAAAGGAAGTGAGGGAGCAAGCAAGCCATGCAGTTATCTAAGGGAAAAGTATTCTAGGCAGAGGAAACAGCCAGTGCAAAGGTTCACGGGGGCATGTAAGCTGCGTTTAAAGAATATTGAGAAAACCAGCAAAGATAGAGCAGAGGCCATCTAAGGGAGAGCAGTGAATATCATGCTTCTTTCAGTGATGAAATAAAAACCTGTGTTATCATTGCAGTACCTCTGACAAAGCATTTCCACCACATTCCACCTTTCTCTACACTCCACATGGCGTCTACACTCTGGCGTCTTTCACTAAAGTCTACAGAGATTGGAGGCTGGGTTTTGTCCCCAGAAAAGGTGGGAGGGAACCTCTCGATTTCCACTGATATCCACTTCAGCTGAAGGAAACTGCAGGGTTAGTGAGTGGAGGGAAGGCCAAGTGGGGGACAGGAAAACCTCAACCCTCTCATTGCAATGGTGTTGCCCTCAAGTAACTTGGCAGTCAGCCCAGCAGCAGCCTTGCAGGTCCCTGCACAATTATACCTCTGTAGCCCTGCCTTTCTCTTCTTTGTTGGAGCCAAAAGAGAAGCTCTGTATAGTTCTTAAGACCACGTATTTAGCTGCTCTGGCCTAAGTGACATTTTATGAGGAATTAATCTAACCGCTGATCACCCTTCACACCCTGGCAGTGGTTAATGTGTCCCAGGGAGACCTCACTGCGGAGCCAGCCTCTCCATGCTTGGCAGGGCCTGGGCCTGGGCTGGAGACACGGCTCCAGATGTGAGCTGAGTCTGGGGGTCTTGGAGGTCATACGGAAATCAGAGCCAACCCAAAGGAAATCAGACACAGAGAACAAAACAAATTGAATTTTTTGAGGAAATTGCTTTTTGCCTCTCACGTCTAGCTCCCTTTAATTTGGAGGAACTCTGTATGAGTTAGTTACTGGCAATCAACTCAGTATTTTCCATCAATTAATCAATACATATTCAATACTAAAGAATCCAGTTTGGGGATGGCTGGTGGCACTGGATAGCCACGGTTCCAGAAGGTGTGCCGTGCCTCTACCTTCTGGGAGTTCCTTCCTCTAAGCTGCCTCCGTGGCACCTTGTGACTCCCATCTCCCTTTCATAGGGGTATTGGTCACCTCGCCTATGGACAGACATCCATACTCTAAGCATCAACCTATGAGGTCGTTTCAGGCCCAGCAAGGTCAAGGATGACTAGCCAGATTGTTTCACTGGGAGAATTTGATGTCAAAGCCTGGAGATAAAGGGACAAAGAGAGGCAGAGACAGAGTAGCTGAGGCTTGATTAGAGGAGGTAGCAGGAACTGGTTACAGCATGTGCTGCACTTTGGAGGGCCTCCCTCTTTCTTCCACTGTTCGCTCTCCATTTCTCTCTAATCCTTTTTGCCAACTTTTCTTCCTTCCATCTCCAAACTCTGCTTACCTTAATGTATTCATACATTCCAGTGACAAAAGGGAAGAAAAGGAAAGAGGTCTGCTCCCAAATTATGTAATCTCTGGACTTGCATCACTCTAGTTGGAAACTGCAGCAGAAGAAAAGAGCTCTCTCCTGGAGCCCATATATAAAATCCCAGGGAAGGCCCCTGATTGGTCTGTGTGGATCACATGCCCCTCTCACTTGGCAAATTACCATGGCCAGGGGGGTGGGTTATTTGATTAGTCTGGCTTAGGCCACATGCCTAGACCAGCAGCCAGGCAGGCAGCCCCCATGAATCACAAGAAATGGAAGATGGGCACAATTAAAAGACCTCACCACTGTAGTTACCAGAAGAAAAGGATGGGTGATGATGGCCATACACAGACCTACATGTCGGCTGTCCATGTCTGATAATCCACCCTGTTCTAGGCACCTGTGGGAAAGGTATTATAGATACAGTCTTCCCCTGTATTGGAAAAGATGACACACTCAACAGAGAAAACTATTAGCACTTATAAAACAACTGGAGAATTGGGATTCCTGAGAGTCAAGGGTATTGTCTAGTCATTAACTTGGCTCCATGTCACTTGCCCCATCTGATTCAAAAGCACCTCACTCAGTGCTGTGAGGAAAGCCTGTGGGAGGAAGGTCAAGACCGCTTCTCTATCGCCCCTGAGCAAATTCTTAGGCTTTGGTCTCCTGACAATTTGAGAAAAAGAGGTAGATGGGGTAGAGGGAAAATGGTGCAGAGATGTCACTGTCCTCACCCAAAGCCATCCAGGAAAGTTCAGGTGACCTAGACCAGCAGTCCCCAACCTTTTTGGCACCAGGGACTGGTTTTGTGGAAGACAATTTCTCCACAGACGGGGGTGCAGGGAGGATGATTCAGACGGTAATGCAAGCGATGGGGAGTGATGGGGAGTGGCAGATGAAGCTTCGCTCGCTAGCTCACCCACCACTCACCTCCTGCTGTGAGGCCCAGTTCCTAACAGGCTGCGGACTGGCCCGGGGGTTGGGGACCCCTGACCTAGATGACTCTGGACCAATGGAAGATTGTCTGCCAGGATAGCCTTACCGGGGTGGGAGATAGGGTATGAGGAAATGCTTCCAAGAACATGGGCTCAGGGGTCAAACAAACCAGGATCTTGTACAAGGGGGGTGAAGTGGAGGTTCCCTCATTAGCGCAGACCACTAACTGTGGGCCCAACTCCTAGAAAGAAGGGCTGAACTGAGGATGGGAGGGGAGGGACATGGCTGCAGCTTTATGGATGGGGGAGAAGAAGGCAGGAGAGGTGCAGGGCATGAAGAGTAGTCTGGCAAGCTCCACCCTTGGAGTCACAGTTGAAAAAACTTATAGATACACCTCAGAGGCTGTCAGGAATGAAGGCCTAGGGCCAAATGACAAAAGGAAGAGCTGGATTATGAGGAAGAAGATGGAGCTCTGTCTAGAATACCTTAATAGGAGAATAATGGAAAATAATAGACATCTCTGACTCAAGTGAGCGCCTCTGGACTAAGTGACACTCAACTGATAGAAGACAACGGTACTTGGATATTATTAGGAGGAAGGACCACGTTATCAGGTCCAGGAAGAAATGGAGGAGCCCTTTGGAAGTGGGAGAATTGAAGGCCAAGAAGCCTGGAGAGGTCCACACATGGGCCTGCAGACCAGAAGAGGCTTTGACCTGGAAACTTAAAACAAGAACTTTTACAGAACATCTTTTATGTGCCAAGTTTTGTACCTTCAATTAGTTACTCAGTGTAAGTGCATGCCTCCTGTACACCCCAGGAGTAAGGTCACGGGGCAGTGGTGGGAAGGAGGAGGCCAGGCGGGCCTGGGTACCAGGGTTCAGTGAGCAGGCAGATGAGGACCTGTCCTGAGAAGGCAGGAAGGTGGTTGGAGGGGGGGACCATGCATGAACTTAGGCTCCAAACCTCATTGAAGTGAACAACCATTGGCCTTCACTTATAAAACACAAAATTAAATAAAAAATTATTAAGAATTTCAAGATAGAGGCTGAATAGCATTCAGCCCCAAGTATGGCCCTTCTAAGTATGGATTTCTGTGTATCTGGTGCAGGCCTGGGAAGCTGGCCCCACTCAAGCACAGCAGAGGTGAGAATTTTAGTGCCTTAGAAGCTGGCCCCAGAATTCTTGGGGAATGAATTGTATTTGAGTTGGAGGCAATAACCCAGGGGCATGGGTGTTGGCAAGAACCCAGGTGACAGAGGACAAAGCTAAACTGTTCTGAGTGAGTTCAGGAGAACAATTGTTCCTTTATTTCAGAGAGGAGCAGGGAGAGGCGTGCCCGTGAGAAAGTGTGAGGCTGGTGACCACGTGAATGCGTAGGGAAGACTGGTGGAGACAGGTCCCTGGTGGGATGGTGGTTGGGGGACCTTTAAAGTGCTGGGATGTGTAACGTTGACTTTGAAGTTCTTTACAAGTATGTGGTTACAACTCCTTTCCATCTCTCCCCTCCAGCTTACCCTGATTGGGGAAAATCTTCTGTACCCACAAATGCTTAGGAGGAGTGGTGTGGGTGTGTGTGTGTGTGTGTGTTTGTGTGTACATGGGTAGGTTGAGGAGGGAGTTGAGTTTCACATCAGATTCAAAGACCAGAGTAGGAAGAAACAGAAGCGAGAGTCTTGAGAATATAACTCCCCTAATGCTGGGAATCTGAGAAATGCTAGGGAGGGCTTTGAACTTCCATGAAATGTTGAAGCAGGAGAGGGGGCATCCAGGCCAGTCCTATACAGATCTCCAGGGGCTGTACGACATGTGGGCCAAACAAATCTTCGTAGTCTAGGATCAAAGTAATTCTGAACTTCTAAGTAGTGGTGGTGTTGGTGATGATGATGATGATGATGATGATGATAATGATGATGGTGATGGTGGTGGTGATGGTGGTAATGATGATGAAGGCGATGATGATGATGGTGGTGGTAATGGTGACGGTGGTGGTGGTGATAATGATGGTGATGACGATGATGAGGGTGATGATGATTAGATCAAACACTGTTCAATATCATTCTCATACTATCCCATCAAAAAGGGACTCTTTATCCCTCTTTTTTTTTGTGTGTAATTTATTTTATTTATTTATTTTTGGCTGTGTTGGGTCTTCATTGCTGCGCACGGACTTTCTCTAGTTGCGGCGAGCGGGGGCTACTCTTTGAGGCGATGCGCAGGCTTCTCATTGTGGTGGCTTCTCTTGTTCCAGTGCACGGGCTCTAGGCACGCAGGCTTCAGTAGTTGTGGCACGTGGGCTCAGTAGTTGTGGCACACAAGCTTAGTTGCTCCGCAGCATGTGGGATCTTCCCGGACCAGGGCTCGAACCCGTGTCCCCTGCATTGGCAGGCGGATTCTTAACCACTGCACCAGCAGGGAAGCCCTATCCCTCTTTTTAAAAAATTTTTAAAATTTATTTATTTATATATATATTCTTTATGTTTGGCTGTGTTGGGTCTTCGTTGCTGCACGCAGGCTTTCTCTAGTTGCAGAGAGCAGGGGGCTACTCTTCGTTGCAGTGCACGGGCTTCTCATTACAGTGACTTCTCATGTTGCAGCACGGGCTCTAGGCACACAGGCTTCAGTAGTTGTGGCTCATGGGCTCTAGAGCGCAGGCTCAGTAGTTGTGGCGCACGGGCTTAGTTGCTCTGTGGCATGTGGGATCTTCCCGGACCAGGGCTCAAATCCGTGTCCCCTGCATTGACAGGTGGATACTTAACCACTGCACCACCAGGAAAGCCCTATCCCTCTTTTACAAATGAAGGTACTGAGGCACAGAGAGGTTAGGTAACTTGTCCAAAGTCACATATCCAGTAAGTAAGACAAAATCTATTCTGACGGACCTTGGCAGGGGTTGGGGAGAGGTAATTCTGTTCCTGTAGTTTGCCTGCCAGGATGGTCTGTAGGCAGGTCCACCAATACTGCTGTGTACTTCAAAATCCAGGGGTGCCATTCTTATTTCAGTTTATGTCAGTGCCCCCTGCAGGTGTGCAGTGCACAGCCTGAGTGGCTATAGCAGTAAAGAATTTCCTTGATATCTCAATGAGGAAGTGAGCACAGTATGGCTACTGACTCATTCAACAACAACATGGATGGAGACCAACTACTGGCTAGAAACTGTGCTGGGCCCTAAGGATCCAGACTAGGTGGTACGGTTGCTGGGAGAGATGGTCATATGAGGCTGTGTTTGTATAACTGTCCATGTGAGGGGCATAGAGAGAAGGGAGCATCTCATTCTGTCTGGAGAGGGTGGCCAGAGAAGGCGGCCATACTTGTACTGAGACTTAAAGGATGAGGAGTTTACCAAATGGACCAAGAGTGATGGGAGGGCCCATTCCTGGCCAAAGAAATAGCACAAACAAAGGCAAAGAACTGTTGGTTCATGCCCAGCCTAAGGGGAAAGCAGTTGAGATATTTTAGTTTGCAGTGGGGGATAGAGTAGTTTATGTACATGGTTGAATAGGTACGTGGGAATTTGGATCCTGAAACGCTTTTCATGTTATGCTAAGAGGTTAGATCTCCATAATAAAGAGGTGTGTGGTGAGGCAAGCCCTTCCATCCCCATCCTCTAAGATTAGGATTGTGACACTGGAAGTAATGAGAAGGGACATGGAGAGCCTCTTATCATAGCCCTGAGGGCAGAGTTGCTGAATCATAAATTTACCATGTGTCTACTTAATAAAGGGCCCAGATTTACTAGGTCCTTTGATGAATTAGCAAATGCCTACTGGGCGGGTAGATAACGTCACAGAATGAAGTTGGTAGGTGTCGGAGCTACTGTGGAGTGGTGGGGACTCTGGTGGACTGATGCCTTCACACCCACCTAAAGGGGACAGCTGTTACTCAGTTCCAGTCAGCTGTTGCCTTGAAGGAATGTAGGCCCGGTTTTGCCAGAGCTTCTGATTTTTCAGGAGAGGCCAGAAATCCAGATTTTTAGGTACATTTTTCTGTACCTAAAATTAGAACAACTAATTCAAATACCATATAGGTGAAACAAAACACAAACATGAGCAGGATTTAGCTAGCCACCTAGCTCCCCTATCGTCCCATTCATCACCCACTCATCCATTCACCTACATTTCCATCCATCCAACCATTCATCCATTTCTCCCTATGCACTTCTCCATCCATCTATACTGTCCTCCCATCCAATAACCCATCTATCTACCCACCACACACACACACACACACACACACACACACACACATCTACCCACTTATTTATCCAACTATCCATCCATCCATCCTATCCCTACTCATCTATCCACCTATACATCCACCCATCTATCCACCTATACATCCACCCATCTATCCACCTACATATCCACCCATTCTGCCCACCTATACATCCACCCATCTGCCCACCTATACATCCACCCATCTGCCCACCTATACATCCACCCATCTATCCACCTACATATCCACCCGTCTATCCACCTATACATCCATCCATCTGCCCACCTATACATCCATCCATCTATCCACCTATATACATCCACCCATCTATCCACCTACATATCCACTTGCCCCACCCCCCACACCGTACATTCACCAATTTATCTATCCACCTACCTATTCACCCATCCATCCATCCATCCATCTCTCTTCCACTGTTCCTCTTAAACCTTTGCAGGATAAGACTGAAACATTCATTTTGTTCCACCTGCGCTTGGCCCTTGAAAAGTCCTATGTCCCTCCAAGTTCAAGCAAATGGTAAGTTTGTAAAGTGGTGCTAACATGAGGGAGCTTGTACCTGCCTCCGTTTACATGGAAATTTTTGCTTCCTCTTTATGCTTGCTGTGCTGCCTGAAGTAGTAGGGCATTTTTTCTCCCCTTGGATTTGAGCCCTCACAAGTGTTCCAGAACAAGATGAAACCAAGAAGAGAATTAGGCTCCCTCCCTTTCCTTGGAAATATCTTGCCACTGGGCCACACTCACCTGGAATTATGTAAGTCTTCAAAAGGAGATCAGAAATAGATTTCTCAGGGGGGGTTGTAGATGTCAGCAAATGTATTTACGGGAAATGGGTTAGGTCTGGCACATTCTAAGCTGTGATATGATGAACGTGCAATACCTCTGTGCAAATAAGCCTTCATTTTCCCCTTCTCCGTATCCAACTGGAACTCCCCGTCCTCAATGTCCTGCTTCAACTGTCCTTCCTTACCTTACCTAAGCATTTCTTCCAGCTTGAGGCTGGCGGATTGGAAAGAGGGAAGGGCAGATAAACAATATTTACTGTACTGTATGCTTGATATATGTGATGGCATTTATAGTCCTGATTTCAGTGGCATGTAATTTGGCATGATCTAAATAGGAAGGCATTACTACATTTATAAACTCTTTGAGCCTCAGTTTCCTCATCTGTCAAAATGGGACAAAGCTTTCCTATCCCCTTCCTCACCAAGATGAAACATCTTCAGATGGGCTGCCAGGGTGCCTGACAACACCCCTGGGACTCATCCACCTTCAAATGAATGAAAACTTTGCTGAAACGTACATGCTCCCTGGAAGGTCTTCCCATCGTCAAAGAAGCTTTTACTATTCATTAATTCAAATGTATTAGTCAGATTAGCAGGCCCATGAGGAGATGGAGCACGAGGCAGCACTGCTGTTGACGGAGCGAGAGAAAGGTGTGCACAGAAGCTGCAGTAGGGAACATGGGAAGGGCATGATCCCGCAGAACCTGGGGAGTCTCAGGGCAGGTTAAATGTTGGTGGGGAAGGGATGGCAACAGAGGAGGGACCCCTTCTTTTCCATCTCTGGACCACGTGGTCTGCTACTGTTTCAGCTGGAACCCTTCCCTGTCTGTGAGGCATCATGATGTGTCATGGAGACAACTGAGCACTTCTCGTCATCCATGACCCTCAGTGTCCTCTTCTATCAAAGGGACAGGATTGCTGTGAGGGAGTAAACGAGGTGAATCAAGCTAATATCTGTGTGGGGATCTGCCTTCTCCTCGAGGGGCTGCTTCAGACCAGGCTGTCAGTCGGGGGTTGGGCCTCTTCTGATACCAAGACCCGTAAGGCAGGGAGGGGTCTGCACATCTAGCACCAAGTGTGAGGGCAGGACAGGTGACCCGATGGCCCTACTCCCCTTCAGACTTGGGGAGTGGGAGGTGTAACAAAAGCGGGAGCCTTTCATGTTTATTTGGTGCAAAGAACTTTAAAGATATTATTTCATGTAATCTCTCAACAACCACCAGAAGTAGGGACTCTTTTGAGTCCCATTTTATAACATGGAAATGGCAGCACCACAGGGGTTAAGTAATTTCCCCAAAGCCCCAAGGAGTGGGGTAATCAGGGCAGAGTAGTGACGACAGAGACCATATGGCCCACAAAACCTCAACTATTGACTGTCCGGTCCTTTACAGAAAAAGTGTGCAGTTGCTGCTACAGCAGAACAGAGCTACTGACCCCTCGATGTTTTCTCTCCCCTGCCCATGTTCTATTTTTCTTCAAAGCACTCATCCTTACCTCATGTCATATATGTATCGTATACACATGAATACGAGTATAGTATGCATGTATTTTATGTATGCACACGCAAAAACATACAGTATACACATATGTATGTGTGTGTATAGATGTGTACCTATGTATCGTTTATTATCTCACATCCTCCTTGTCATTTTATTCATCACTCTACCACTTACGCTTAAAACACCAACCTGCTCAAATCAGGCACTCAATACATGCTGGCTGAATGGAGGAGTGAGGTAATTTTAGTTCCTTTTAATAATTTCTTTTGTATTCCTCTGTTATGGACTGAATGTTTGTGGCTGTCCCAAGATCCCTATGTTGAAATCCTAATCCCCAATGTGATGGTATTAGGAGGTGGGGCTTTCAGGAAGCCTTCATGAATGGGCTAAGTGCCCTTTTTTCTAAAAGAGGCTCCAGAAAATTCTCTCACTCTCTCTGCCATGTGAAAACCCAAAGTGAAAACCCAGAAGAGGGCTCTCACCAGGCCCTGACCGTGCTGGCACCCTGATTCCCACCTTCCAGCCTCCAGAACTCTTTTTGTTTGTTTGTTTGTTTGCGGTACGCAGGCCTCTTACTGCCGTGGCCTCTCCCGTTGCGGAGCACAGGCTCCAGACGCGCAGGCTCAGCGGCCATGGCTCACGGGCCCAGCCGCTCCACGGCACGTGGGATCCTCCCAGACCGAACCCGCGTCCCCTGCATCGGCAGGTGGACTCTCAACCACTGCGCCACCAGGGAAGCCCCTCCAGAACTCTTGAGAAATAAACTTCTGCCGTTTATAAGCCACCCAGTCTACGGTACTCTGTTAGAGCCGCCCGAACTAAGGCCCCCTTGAGTGCCCAGCCAGGGCAGCGCTTTGACCACCGGATTGTTCTGGATGAATGCAGGAGTTTTGGAGACACGTTTACAAGCATATCCGGGATTGAGACCCCTCAGTAGGGGAGGGGCCCACGCTCTCACCTAAATAAATGATGCCCTTCGGCTCTGCCCCTCGCACTGCTTTGCTTCCCTTTCCCATGAGCTCACCCTCCTAATTTCCTCTCCCCGTGGCCTCAGACGGCAGGTGAACGGGGCAAACAGCTGCGCTGCCGGCACGCACCAAAGGCAGGGAAATATGTGCAATTTCCTGAGGAACACGCGAGGAGAGCGTCATCCTTACCGGAGAGGAAGGAGGAGTTAGGAGGCCGGCTGGCAGCTGCCTGGCTTCATTTCCCGGGGGCCCCGGCGGCCGGCGGAGCGCGGTGAAGTCATGGCGCAGGAGGTTCCTCCCCGGCCCTCTGGCGGGAAGCGTTCGGCGAGGGCTGAGGACCGTCTCCCGCAGTGGGTAGCAGCCCGCCTCTGGACCTGTCGGTGAAGCTCTCCTCGGCTTCTGTGGCTTTCGGAGTTTGCCCAGAAACACCCCTTCATTGGAACTCCCGGGAGCCGATTTCAGCTCGTGACGCTCCGGCTCCTTTTTCTCGCTGGCGCCGGAGTCGACAGGCCCATTACAGGTGGAGCCAGTCCTCAAATTACCCACAGTTCTCTGGGGGCTGCAGAGAAAATGTAGTTCCTTTATTTGTCCATATCTACCCAGATTTTTTTCACAGGCCCCCAGCTGCTGGATAAAATATTTTCTAGTCCAATCCTGTCAACTTACTGCAGTACGCGGGCCTCTCACCACTGTGGCCTCTCCCGCTGCAGAGCACAGGCTCCGGACGCGCAGGCTCAGCAGCCATGGCTCACGGGCCCATACGCTCCGTGGCATGTGGGATCTTCCCGGACCGAGGCACTAACCCGTGTTACGCGCATCGGCAGGCGGACTCTCAACCACTGCGCCACCAGGGAAGCCCCTGTCACCTTAGTTTAATGCAAGTTTTTAGAAATCATGGTTCTCCTCCTTAAGTAAAACAAACAAGCCAACAAACAAATACCCTCTCAGCCTCTCATACTGTCCCGCTCCTCTCGGAGACAGGGCTTGGGCATGTGGAGAAGGACTGTGGCCACACACGTGGCCGCAGGGGGAGGCGGTGGCCTCCGCATCCTTGCACTGGGCCTGCTGAGGGGTGACTGTCCATGCCCGGCCGCAGGTGGTGGCCAGGGCAGCCTGTGGCTGGTGGATGGTCCCCTGGCCTGTCTTTGGGCTTGGTCAGGTCCTGGGTGTGCCCCCGGCCTGCACCAGCCCCTCCTTGGTTCTCACCTTGAGCACCTGCCAGGTTCTCCATCCAGCCCCTGGTCTACAGAGCCAAGAACCAAGTCGTATCAATTTTGCGTTTCAAATCTGTTGTTTTCTTTCATTGTGATTCTTCTATGGGAAATTTCAAACATACGCTATTTCAATGAGTGTCCTGAAGAAACAAGTGTTACACCCAAAAGGCATTTAGCCAAAGAGAACTGAATGTAGGGGGTAAGGAAAGTGTGATCAGGTTCATGGAACCAGAGAAGGGAAGGGTGGCACTCTGGGATTAGCAACAGTGGGAACTGTTACCACCCTTTGGCCTGAAAGGTCAGGAACCATTGAGAAGTTAACATGTGAGAAAAGGGCTGACCGACAGGAGCTGTCATCAGATGCAGGGGTCAGTGAACTATGGCCCGTGGGCCAAAACTGGCCTGCTACCTATTTCTGTAAATAAAGTTTTAGTGGAACACAGCCATGCTCATTCATTTACATATCGTCTGTAGCTGCTTTATGCTGCAATGGCAGAGTTATGTAGTGGTGATCAAGACTGTATTGCCCACAAAGCCTAAAATACTTACTATCTGGCTCATTATAGCAAAAGTGTACTGACCCCTGCTGTTATGGGCTGCATTGTGTCTCCCCTGAATTTCACACGTTGAAGTCCTAAACCCCACTACCTCAGAATATAACTGCATTTGGAGATAGATCTTTAAAGAGGTAAGTTAAAATGAGGTCATTTGGGCAGGCCCTAATCCAGTATGACTGGTGTCCTTAAAAGAAGAGGAAATACGGACACAGAGACGTATAGAGGGAAGACCATGTGAAGACACAGGGAGAAGGCAGCCATCCGCAAACCAGGGAGAGGCCTCAAAAGAAACACGCCCTGGGCTTCCCTGGTGGCGCAGTGGTTGAGAGTCCGCCTGCCGATGCAGGGGACACGGGTTCATGCCCCGGTCCGGGAGGATCCCACGTGCCACGGAGAGGCTGGGCCCGTGAGCCATGGCCGCTGAGCCTGCGTGTCCGGAGCCTGTGCTCCGCAACGGGAGAGGCCACAACAGCGAGAGGAGAGGCCCGCGTATCGCAAAAACAAAAACAAACAAACAAAAACAGAAACCCACCCTGCCAACACCTTGATCTCGGACTTCTAGCTTCCAGAACCGTGAGAAAGATGTTGTTTAAGCCACCCAGTCTGCAGTCACTTGTCATGGCAGCCCTAGCAAACTAATACCACTGCTGTAGCGGAACAGAGTTACTGGAACCTCAGGAAGGCAGAGAGGAAGCGAGGGGGAATAAATACCCTGATTGCTCGTCACTCCCACTGCTGATCTGCTGTTGGTGACCTCCACTGGCTGAGCCCACCCGGAAAGCAGACAACACAGAAGTCTAGGGGATTCCATCTATCAAGACTGGCCTTTAGGGCACAGAGCAAGGCATAGTAGAACAGAGAATAGATCTAGGGGCAAAAAAATAGAATAACCAGCACAAACACAAAAAAGCAAAGAGAATGGTATAATAAACTCCTATGTACCCAACACTCAACTTCAACAATTACCAACATTTTCCATTATTGTTTCATCTATACCTTCCCACTTTTTTTTTTTCTGGAATATTTTAAAGAAAATCCCAGGAATCTATAGGTCAATATGCATCTATACTAGACAAGAACTTTAAAAAACATGACAGCAATGCCGTATCATACCTGATAAAATTAACAAAAACCCCTTAATAGCACTATCTCTTCCTAATCTACCCTCAAATTTCCCCTGTTGTCTCAAAAATGTCTTTTAATACTTGGTTTGTTCCAATCAGAAGCCAAAATTCATACATCGCAATTATCTTTTTGGAAAAAGTGGGTCATGTGTCCTATCATAGAATCTTTCACATTCTGGGTTTGCCTGATTGCATCTTTGCGTCGTTGTTTAACTTGTTCCCGTGTTCCCTGAATTTCCTGTGAGCTGATTGTTAGATTTAAAGGCTCAATTAGGTTCAGGCTCCATATTCATGGGTGGTGCCTTCTATTGCATCACATTACGAGAAGAGAATATCTGCTTCACTCCCTTTCTGCAATGTTGGGAATGATCACTGGCTTCAGACATGTCAGCCTCATCTCTCCACTATCAAGTTTCCTATCAACCTTTGATCTAATTATGTTAGTGTTTATTAAAAATCACTGCCAAATCTATTATTTCATTCGGGTTTGTAAAATGGTGAAGTATTAGCCAGGGTCTTTCCAAAGGAACAGAACCAGCAGGGTTCTGTAAAGGGATTTATTATGGGGAATTGGCTCACGTGACTATGGAGGCTGAGAAGTCCCATGATCTCCCATCTGCAAGCTGGAGATGCAGGAGAGCCTGTCATGCTATTCCATCTGAGTCCGAAGGCCTGAGACCCATGGGAGCCAATGGTGCAAATCCCAGTCTGAGGGCAGGAGGAAACCTATATCCTAGCTCAAGTACTCAGGCAGAAGAAGCAATGAATTTTTCCTTCCTCTGCTTTTTTGTTCTATTCAGTCCCTTAATGAACTGGATGATGCCCACCTATATCGGGGAGGCCAATCTGCTTTCCTCAGTCTACTGATTCACATGTTAATCTCATCCAGAAATATCCTCACAGTCACATCCAGAAATAATGTTTAGCCCAGTCTCTGGGCACCCCATGGCCTGGTCAAGTAGGCACACAAAATTAATCATCACAGGTGATTTTCTAAATCTACCATTCCTCTGCATCTATTAGGCAGAATTAGTCTATGAAGAAGAATTTAGCTCATCAGCTATTTAGTCCCCCTAGAGTATACATTTTCACAGAAAAGACAGAATATACACATAATTCTTTTCTTGATCAACTTTCAGAACTGAGTTGGTGTACTAGCTACCAATGATTTTTTCTCTTGGTATCATTAAGAACTCATGATTTAAAAAGTACTTGATGTGTTTAAATCCACTGTAGTCAATATTTCTTTTGATGCCTAAATTGTCCCACCTTTGGCCGGCTGGAGCCCCTTCAAATTTGCTCCTGTGTCCTTTTGACATGACACCATTAGTGTCTCGCACAATAAGATGTCCCAGACTCATCACGTGCATTTCTTTCTGCAGACCAGTAATCAGTCATTTTTCCAAGAAGCCCTGTGTCTTGGTCCAGGTTCACTAGAAAACAGAGGCTGAGGCAAAAACATACACGTTAACACTTAACTGGGAAGAGTGCAATTCCAGGGAAACAAGGAAGGTGAACAATGGAAGTGAGGCAGTGGGAGGAGATGGAGTACGAGGGGAGGTGTCCCCAGGCTGCCCTGGCTTCACAGAAAACACAACCAATTGCTTGGCTGGACAGCACCTCTTGAGATAAGAGGTGTGAAACCATGGTATCTCAGAACAGCCTGGCAGTAGGGAGGAAGGGCAGCAGTTCACCTTCTATCTTTTTCCCGTTTGCTCTCACATGCTATAGTGTGAGAGCAAACACACTTGCATGTCCCTTCTGCCTCCCCCAGTTGTGTTTCTTGGCTCTGGTCACAGCTGTAGGGGAAGCCAGAGTTTCCACGTGCCCAGACCCATCAGTGTGCAGTGAAGGTGGTCTCTCCCTACCAGTCACTGCTGTGCATGGGGACTCCCCAGTGTGTGCTGGTGGCAGTGGTCGTGGGCACCGCTTTACAACCAAGACAACAGTGTGAGTTGTTGTCAGGGCTGCATTGGCCAGGAAGCAAGGCAAGTGTGCAAGGACCACTGGTGGAGACAGGCCAAGGAGATGTGCGCTAGTACACTAACTGGGTCTGGCTCCTCTACCCCTTTGCCTCGTAGACATTCTCCCACCCTCCTACAATATTCAGATCTCACGTGAAATAAATCGTCCTCATTTCTTTCCTAGCAGTGGAAGTACAAGTCCAATTCTTTCAGGAAATGTTCAGTTGCAATCTCCTAAAAAGACCTACAGAGGCTTAGCAAACCAAGCTACAAACCCTACCGCCACAGCTGGTCCAACGGTCAAAATACATATTCACCATCTCACTCCTCTACCACCTATTTTAGTTCTACAACTTCCAGGGCAGTGGAATCCTTACTACAACCCCGGTGAAAGCATCCCCCTCTGGGTTCCCAGGCACTAGTCCAACAGAATCCACGGTGGCAAGAACATGAAGCTAAAATTTGGCGTGTCTACTGGGAGTGAGGCTGAGAAGGCCAAGGCTGCTTCCACTGCTTGGTTTCTGGACCCGTGCACCTTAGCACCATAGCCTGCTCTGGCTCAGTGTGTACACTGCACCTAGTGCTGAAGTGTCCCTGAGATGGCCGTTTAGCTGAGACTTCACCAGCCCTCTCTACCCTTTTTATCAGGCTGGTCAACCCGGTATGATGAAGTACATGGAAAACTGGTGTAACTTGTGGTTTTTGAGCCCAATGTTTCATGTGTAGTAAAACGATCTCTCTGGTCTCGTACAAAGTAGCGTAGGATATCATATATCTTATAGATCAAGCACTCTGTCAACCCTCAGATGGTGGTGCTGGTGGAGGCATTGTGGGAAGATGAAACAAGCCTATACTTTGAGAGATGGATTTTTTTCTTGGCCGTGCTGTGCGGCTTGTGGGATCTTAGCTCCCTGACCAGGGATCAGACCTGTGCCCCCTGCAGTGGAAGGGTGGAGTCTTAACCGCTGGACCACCAGGGAATTCCTTATATCTGGAGTACGTGGTGATTCTGGTGAGGAAGAATGGAGTCTGATATAATCTACTTGCCCCCAGGAGGCTAGTTGACCTCCCCACAAAGGGGACCATAATGAGGGCTCAGAATCAGTCCCTGCTGCTCGCACGTTAGGCATTCAGCATCAAAGCTAGGGCAGCTTTGATGAAAAGGACTCCATGTTTTGGGACACAGGTGTAGCCTCCATTCCTGCCACTGTGGCTGCTTTGCTCGTGGCCCACTCTGCAAGCACTGCAGAGGCCAAGAAGAAAGGCTAGCTGATGTCAACTAGATATTTTGTGCCTACTCCCATAAGTTTATTCATGTACTTCTTCCCCAGATTTCCTCATTCCTGATTTTATTCAGTGTCTCTATCACCATCCACCACCACCTAAGGACTGAAAAAGTGCCCAACCTATCATCATAGAATCCTATACTACATCACCACCGAACCAAAGAGCACATTTTACTACCAAGTGGGAATGACCCACTGAGCTCAAACAAAAGATACACAGTCTTGGGCTTCCCTGGTGGCGCAGTGGTTGAGAGTCCGCCTGCCGATGCAGGGGACACGGGTTCGTGCCCCGGTCCGGGAAGATCCCACATGCCGTGGAGCGGTGGGGCCCGTGAGCCATGGCCGCTGAGCCTGCGCGTCCGGAGCCTGTGCTCCGCAACGGGAGAGGCCACAGCAGTGAGAGGCCCACGTACCGCAAAAAAAAAAAAAGATACACAGTCTTTCATGTCCCTCATCAGCAAGGATTACCAGCCTGAGAAAAAATGGTGGAATGGCCTGGTGAAGTGTCAGCTAAAAGGCCAGATCAGGGACACCTGGCAGGTTAGGACACTGCAGGTGGTATATGGACTGTAGTCTTTTTCCTTCCAGGTCCCTGACCAATAAGCTGAGCCATTCACTATTGACAAAGAGTCAACATTTGCACACACATTAGGCCAACGTACTGCTGGCACCTCTGCCCACTGGAGGATTTCCTCCACCATGATTTCAGGGGCCACCTCTAAGTGGGGCTGTAAATGGGGCACAGGCTCTAAATGGGGCAGCAGCCCATTTTTGGCTAGAGTTGACATTATATTCATGCTTCTAGAACCAAGTCCAAGTCCTATTGGGTGACTCAGAGGGATGAGAGTTTCCAGCGAGGCTCGAAGCCAAAAAGGGCTCTCCAGCTTGTCCAGGCAGCTTCCCTGACACTTAGGCCATGTGAGCCAGCAGCTCTGACGGTACTAGAGGTAACTATGGCAGACAATGATGCTGCAGGGCTTTCAACAAACTTCAGTAAGAGAGATGCAGCACAGACTCCTGGAGTTCTGCAGCAAGGCCATGCCTTGATTCTGGGCTCTACCAGTGACTAATGTCTGACCATGCAACACCAAGTGACTATGTAACCACAAATGTTCCCTGTGATCTGAGTATTATTGGAGCCAATGAGTCATAAGGTTGGGTGGATACAGCAGTAATCCACCGTATGAAAAATATGCTCCATTCAGGATTCGGCCTGACCAAATCCAGAGGGTACAAGTAAATGACATGAACAGGTGATCCAGACTCTGGTGGCACCTACCTCTTTTGCTGCAATACATCTCTCAACAGAGGAACAATAGAGAAGGTCGACTGCTTTCCTTGCCATGTAAAGGAGACCTGCTTTTGATTTTCCTATTATTAGGGATAAAAGAAAAAAATATTTCACCCTATCAACAGCCACATATAAAATGTCAGAGATACCACAACTGGCAAGGCAGCTGTGCTGCAAGTGAGGACACCTGATTAAGTTCACAGCAATTTTCCACCACCATTCTCCAAGCAGTGTCTGGGGTTTGCAAAGGCTAGAAAAGTGAATTGAATAGAGATGTGATGGGAGCTACTATCCCTGCATCCTTTAAGTCTTCGACAGTAGCATTCATTTCTGTAATTCCTCTCGAAATGATGTATTGCTTCTGATTTCCTATCTTGGCCAGGACAAAAGATAGCTTCCACATGGCCCTTCTTATAAAAATGGCTTTTACCCCATCAGCCAGGGAACCAATGAGAAGGATCTCTTAAAGATATTCATCCCATTTATGCATTCTAACCAAAGTTATCACTGGGAACCAGAGAAATAAACAAGGGGTGGATTCATAGACTTTCCCCCCAGCGTACTATTACCCTGGCAAAAGACAACAGGTCTCTTTGGGGAAAGATTGGGGAACTGCTTCCTATATATACTTGAAATGGCATTAGAGGGTCCTTCTTTAGGGGGATCCAATCCCTCCGCCTATGGTCTCAGTGTTTGTGAGCCGACTTAGATCTGAAACTGAATGAAGGACAGGTATTAGCCTTTTGCTCTCCAGCTATCAGTACTTTCTCATTATAAAAATTGAGCAACTCTCTTGTCCATCTGCTTAACTACTATGAACACCAACATCTACTAGCCAATGCCACAAATGCAGGTCAAGGTGCCCTGAGTGCCACTCTGGCCTTCTGCCAAATATTATTATTCTTCTTTTAAATAAATAGATTTATTTAATTTATTTTATGGCTGTGTTGGGTCTTTGTTGCTGTGTGCAGGCTTTCTCTAGTTGCAGTGAGTGGGGGCTACTTTTCGTTGTGGTGCGTGGGCTTCTCATTGTCGTGGATTTTCTTGTTGCAGAGCACAGGCTCTAGGTGCGCGGGCTTCAGTAGTTGTGGCACGTGGGCTCAGTAGTTGTGGCTTGCGCACTCTAGAGCGCAGGCTCAGTAGTTGTGGCACATGGGCTTAGTTGCTCTGCAGCATGTGGGATCTTCCCGGACCAGGGCTCAGACCCGTGTCCCCTGCATGGGCAGGCGGATTCTTGACCACTGTGCCACTAGGGAAGTCCCTCTGCCAATTATAATAATCAGGCCTCTTGCCCTAGTGTTAGGTGCTGCCACATGTTTTTTTTTTGCCATTCCAGAATCCCACCGTTCCTACTGATATTAGGAAGCCTAGTTCCATGGTAATATCTCTCATCGTCAACCTGGCCTTCGAAGATGCCAGTGCCCCTCTCACTGGTGAAATCTCTGTTATCTTAGTGAATGAACCATTGCCTGTGTCCTCCGGGAGCACAGAGTCCGGTGATGGGTTCTCAGGTCTTACTCATAAGTCCATTCTACCATTATTATTTCCCTGAATATTTTGGCTTCTTCAGTATTCTGCCAAGGCGGTTCTGACATTATTACTTCATTCACTGTATGTCATTGTCATGTCCAACTTTCAAAGAACCATTCTAGGTAACTAGACTGGCTTCAGATACCCTTGTCAAAACACACACAGGTGTGTGCCCTCATACATTAGCCCCATATTCTGCCCCTTCTCCTAGTCTAATATCCTAAAGATCCACTCCCACATATATTTCTTGATTCCTGTTGGTAAAACTCAGCCAGTTCCTAAAACTTATTTTGGGCGTAGGCAATTTCCTCCTGCAGTGGGATTATAATTCTCCACTCAGGCTGTGCTGGGATCTGCCCCTGATTATAGCCTGGGAACAGTAAGATGAGTAGAAGAGGATCTTAAGAAGACCAGGCTTCATAGCATGAGGTATTTACTTCAGGTAAGGTCAGTGATTACTCTGGTATACAGAAAGGGGAGGCTGTTCTCTGATAAAATGGATGGGGCTGTTTTTTCCAGTCAGGGTAATTCTGAGGAATGTTGATTAGAGAATCTGAAGCTCGTCTACCCAATGTCCCCATCCTATGTCTCAGGACCCCACTCTTTTTCCATCAGGGCTCTACTTTGACGTAGATATTTATTATGGTTACACACTTAGTATTCTTTGTAGTTCTGACCCTTTACAATCAGATCCTTGATCTGATTTTCAGCATGATCTGACCTGCAGGGGTAGGAGATGAAAACTTTAAGGCTACTAGACCAGCCCTCTGGCTTTCACGGGGTGCCTTAAGGTGGCAATGAACAGTCCTGGGCTCATTCGTTTCTTATTTCAAAGTTTCTAATGCCCTCAAAAGCAGTTACTCATGCCACAGTCATTATAATTGTTATCACCCCTTTATTAATCAAGTGCAGAAGCCTCCTGATAATTGAAAATTTCACCTCATAAAAATTATCCACAGTTGACAGCTTTAGCAATTGTAATATCACTACTTATCAGAGACTCCACTAACCAATAGCGATGGGAGGCTTATTGCATTTAGTCAGGCAGACAACTAAGCACTAAAATCCCATCCTGAGGGTCTGCTTCTTAAGAGCCACTTCTAGTAACAACTGCCTTAGCCTGAGTTTGGTGGAAAATAGAATGTGATGCAAACATTTATTCTCTAGCAATTTATTGGGATGAACAATCCCAGGAAAGAAAGATACATGGAAGAATGCAAGAGAGACATGAAAGGAGGGAGAATAATCACTAAGGGATAATTACTGAGTTGCCTTGAGTTTTGCAAAAACACAAAACGCTGGTGGTTGGTTGACGTCACTGGACGTCATTAGAAACTGCTGTGCTTCTGAACAATCCACCAGGAAGAAAGAAAGGCAAGCAATTTATCTAGTGGTTACTTCTCACCTCATATCTTTGTTTGACATTTGTGCTAAATGGTGTTATAGTCTGACGCATCTCGGTGGTGCTTAATGGGCCCTCCAAAGGGCCGATGGGGAAGCCATAACTTCTGTGGGTCCAGTTCACGCAGTGAATTGCATCATTATCTCTATCAGTCAGTGCTGCTAAGGGCTATTCTCACTCTTGTGGATGTAGTAGCAGCAACATATATTTACATAGTACCATGGATTTACAATCAGAAGAACAGTGGGAGCCTAGACAGGGATGCTCTGGCCAGGAAGCTAGGCAAGTGACTGAGGCCCAGAGTAATGAGGGTAAGCAGGGTAGAGTAGGTCTGGGGTAGGTCAGGTGTGCCCTGGTTCCTTTTAGAAGAAAATGGCTTTTAGATCACAATTTAGGCACAGTACTTATTCGTTGCTACAAGGTTGCCATTGCTTCTAAACCTTTTCATTTGACAGGATGCTTTCCTCTCTTTTAGAAAGATAAATTATGAGTTCATATTGGGACTTCCAATTCCCAATTGTTTGGGTTTATACTTGTGTCTTTGTCTTTTATGCTGAAGATCTTTGTAATGACATTAACAAAAGTACTAATTTGTTGATCCTACAATATGCATGTGATAGTTTCAAAACAAAAATATAATCCTACTAACTCTCTGTGTGAGATTGTATTACTGTTCACCCCTATTTGGTGCCGATCTCTGCAGTACTTCTTGCTGAGAGAAGATTATACATACCTGACATTTTGAACTCAGATTATGTGACTTTCTTTGGCCAATAAAATTGGAGTGGAGTAACAGTGATGGTCACTTCCAGAGAGATGTCTTCTGACTCAATGACTGGCAAAACATTTCGGACAGATGCTCTTCCCTTCTTGCTTGGGTCACAGAGGGAAGATGATACGGATCAGAGCTGAAGCCAACATACAGTGAACATGTAGCCTGGGAGAAAAGAAACTTTTGTCGTTGAAGGCGCCAGGACTTGGGCTTGTTATTATAATAGAACGTAGTCTAGTCTGTCCTGATTGATACACCACTGAATGCACTTTAAGATTTCTTCATGGCTCTTTTTAGTCCTTAGGATCTACCCCTTTAAGGACATACTGTCAACATACTGTTTTATAGAGTCATTTGTAACAACTCTTCTTTGGGTGGGTAAACCACCAATCTAATATGCCATTATTATTATGAGTTTCCATTTTTCCAACTTTTATAAGTTTCCTCTTCGCCTTTAACTTTAATTTTATTTAAAACATTTACTTGGGTACAAATTTAAAACTATACAAGTTACATGCAGTTGTCTAGGTTCCATCTCTGCCCTTCTGTCATGTTCCTTCTCTCTCCTTATAGGTCCCCCATTTTTATTGGTTTTTGGTTTATTCTTCCATTATTACCTTTTGATAAGATAAGTATATATGTTTCTATATTCATATTACCCTCCTTTCTTAAATGAAAGATAGCATACTATAAACCCTGTTCTCTAACTTGCCTGTCTTAACAATATATCCTGGAAACTATTTCAAGTAAGTAAATAGAGAGCCTTTTAATTTATGTTTATAGTTGTATAATACTCCATTGTATGCATGCACCATAATGTATTCAACCAGTGCCCTATTATTGGACGTCTGGATTGTTTCCATCCCCTCACTATTACAATTACTGGCAATGGATATCCTTATACTACATCACTTTATATTTTTACCAGTTTACTTTTTGAGATAGATTCCTGGAAGTGGGATTGCTGTGTCAAAGGTTATGTGAACTTGTAATTTTGCTAGATGGTCCAAATTTCCCTCCATGGGATTGTATCCTTTTGCACTTCCACCAGCAACTTAGGAGAGAGCCTGTTTCCTGAAAGTTTTATCAACAGAATGTTGTTGGACTATGGATTTTTACCAATCTGATAGCTGAGAAATGATATCTCAGTACAGTGCTGTCTTGCATTTTTCATATTCAGAGGAAGTTGAGCTCTTATAATATATTTGCACTGGGGTCACTTGCATTTCCCCTCTGTGAAACCATTCGTAAACTCTGCCCATTTTTCTATAGGGTTGTTGTTGCTTTTCATCTCAAGTTTTAGAAGTTCTTTATGTGTTAGGAAAGTTTATCTTCTGTCTAAGATATATGTTGTATTTTAGAGAATACAAAACAGTCTGAGCCTTATACAAGGGAGTCTGGGAACATCTAGCAACATTACTAATGCATCTTCCACTTGGGCCCGGCGACCACACAGAGACACTGGACCTGATATTGCTGAGTTGCTGACCCAGCAGCTGCTTACCTTTGGGCTTCTTGTTATGCAAGAAAAATAAGCCCTTTAAATTACTGAAATCGGCTTTTAAACTTGTCTTGTTACTTGAAGATGCTTTCCTACTTGAACACATGCATGTTTTTCTACATATCAGACTATTGTAAACATTTATTTACCATAGACATTTGAGAAAAACACTTTATTTAAGTGTTTTTCTCTCCTACTAGGCAGGTCAAGAACATCTATTCTTTCACTCCAACCACTATCTGTCACCTCTCTCATTTACCTTTTATGTTTTCTTTCATTTTTTCCCCATCTGATGTTATCTTTATCCAGTGATACAGCTACAAAAATGTAGGATCTGATGCAGAGACTAATGTGAGCCTCCCCAGGGACAACAAGAGTTCCTAGGGAAGCAGAAAGAGGAAATAAGTAGTTTCATTTTTTTTTCCTCCCTTCTATCTTTGGAATGAACACTCTGAGACTAGAAGGTGGATATCTCGGTACTCAGGGCAGTGTGATTGCTACAGCTCTCTATGCCCAAGAGATGTCCAAAGAAATTGTGAATTGACTGGGATATGTACAGAGGCTGGGCCCTGAGCTGGCCTCCACCTAAGAGGAGGGCCCTGGAGGAGGCCAGCTCAGGGCTGCCCTGGCTGTGTATCTTCTTTGGCTACCAGCCCCTTGGCCGTGTAAATGGTATATCTTCTCGCCCTGACCTCTGGAAAGCTCACACATTTCAAGAGTCTGATGCTTTGGCACAGCTCACAGCTGTGCTTATCATTTCATATGGAGGATTCCAGATTTAGCACTAATGCCCATAGACCCTATCCTATAGAAATAAAAGTGCTAGCAACTAGAGATTTATATTCTAGGATAGTTATTGCTATATCATTTGTGGTGGCCAAAAAAAGTGGAAGCACCATAAATGCCCATCAATAGGGCCAATGAATGATGGTACCTTCAAACAATGGGGCATTGTTTGCTCCTAAAATATCTGTTAGATCTGGACCTATTGACTTAGAGAGATGGCAATGATATTCTCTACTGGAAAAGCTACTGCAATGAAATGTGTACTGTGTGTTCCACATTTCCTATTTATTTTAAATGACCGAAAAACTTCCTTTGCTTGTGTCTAGGTATTTGTTTATATTTTTGAATATTTTGTATATGTTGGACCTCAGTTTTTTCATGTGTAAAAACTGAGGATAACACTAGTACTTCTTTTAAAGTTGTTGTGAGGATTAAATAAGCTATAGCAGGTAATGTGGTAAAAACAAAACAAAACAAAACAATGCCTACCTTGTAATAAGCATTGAGTAACGGTTTGCTGTTATTATTACCATTATTATTTTAAATGAACATAGAGAGAGATGTTCCCAGGCTGTTAACATTGGTTACAATGTGGGGGAAGAGCAAGTTGGAAGAGAGGGAGATAAATTTGTGACTTTCACAAAATGCAAATATTATTTATGGTAAAAATCAAAGTGAAAAGGTAGAAATTAATATTCTAAGTTATATCTGTAATGTTATAAGGAATATGAAAGAACTGTATATGCATGTGGAAAAAATAAAAATATTGATTGAATTAGGTGACTGAAGTGTAGGCAGTTTTTAATCTCAGATCCTGTGGTTATCTCAACATTGTTCTTCCTATCAACTATTTTAAAAAAGGGGCCTCATATAGCTCCTGGCACACAGATGCTCAATAAACGGTAGCTATTGCTAAAATAATTTTATAAGAACCGCTTCCCTTGCAGCTTTCCATTCTTGAGTCCCTTCCAAAACACCTATGGCTCCTCCCAGTAGCCCTTAATGAACTCCTCTCTACCCAATGGCATAACTACTGATCATTCCTGTTTGCAGAGCTGTTTTGGTCCTGTGACACTAAGCCAGCAGGGAACCATGATTGACATCGTTGCCAATGATTGAGCTGCAAAAGGCAGCAGTGCCTGATCCTGAGGCCCTGTACCTACTGCACCCTCATCTACGTAGTGGACATGGGAGGCATAGCCTAATTTATTTTTTGACATAACACAGAGCCAATTTTGCAGACTGGAGCTCCAACCCCTGGGAAGTCACTCTGGAGAGAATAAAATGTTGGTGTCAAACCATCTTCCATTTAACCAGATAGGGCACACCAAGCTCTAGTAACGTAGACCAGAAGAAGTGCAGGCCAAGGGAGAGAGAGGCCTAGAATGGGTGGTAGAGGATGGAATGATGAATATTGTTATGGCCTTGGGACCAGCACAGTGGGGAATGTAGCTTGCTCTATCAATCTTCTTGCCTTCAGTTTTACTGGAAATTTAGACTGGCTATAACCACGAAGGGACTCTATGACTGACCAGATTGGAGAAGTGAGGGCATCTTGTTCTCAAAAAATAACTGCATGCCTCATATTATGATCTGGAAGAGGATCTAAAGGGAGGGTCTGAGGGATCTGAGGGATTCAAGAGGTGCAATGTGTTGGATACATCTCAGGGGCCTCCTCAGATTCCCCTGACTTCACTTGCTTTCTCGGATGCTTTTGGTGCAACCTGGCCCCTCAGCTGATGGCTCTGTCTTGGCCGTCACTTCCCTGTAGGCCTCCTGAGGCTGACCAAATAAATGCTCATGGCATGTCTGGTTCCTCCCACCACTTCCAGACTCAGACACAACACCACACCGAAGGGCATAGGCCTTACAAAAAACTCTCAAAGGGGCCCAAATGATGTGGCCCGGAAATGTGTAGGAATTCACTCCACATGGGGCAACGTTTGATCAATGGGAAGTAAGAGATGGGAGGGAAACTGACAGATAAATTCCCTCTCATTCCTTTCTTCAACTGACTGCTCCAAGAGACAGTTTCTCCGCATAACCTGACTCCCACGGAGCTGAACCCTTCACCCGCTGAGCAAGCTGCTGTGTCTTCTCTCAGCTCATCCTGAGGCAGTGGTCTGCTCAGTCATCATCATCTTGCATTGCTTTGCATTCTTGCTGCTTTACTTCCCTTTTTCTTCACTCTTACTGCCCTAGATTCATACATTACAATAAAACTATCAGCACATAATCCTTACCTCAGGCTCTATTTTCTAGGGTACTTTGGTAGACAGAATAGTGGTCCTTGAAAGACGGCTACATCCAAATCCCAGGAACCTCTGACTATGTTACCTTACAAAGTAAAATGGACTTTGCAAATATGATTAAGTTAAGCATCTTCAGATGGGGAGATTATCCTGGATTATCCAGGTGACCCCAATGGAACCACAAGTGTGCCTATGAGAGAGAGGCAGGAGGGTTAAGGTTAGGAGGTGATGTGATTATGGAATCAGAGATCAGAGTGATTCAGCCATGAGCCAAGGAATGTGGGTGCTTGTAGAGGCTGAAAGGTGAAAGGAACTGCCTTCCCTGGAGTCTCCAGAAGGAACCCTAACAACACTTTCGACTCCTTTCAGACTCCTGACCTCCAGAACTGTCAGAGAACAAATCCGTGTTGTTTTAAACCACTAAGTTTGTGGTAATTTGTTATGGCAGCCATAGGAAACTAATGCAGGGACCTTGGCTAAAACTTCTCAATACCCTGGTTTTCTGCAAAATCCTATTTTGCATGAGTAAGGTTCAATGTCACATTGTACTTTCCCTATGAATTCCTTCTGTGAACACATCCTAGTCTCTTCTCAGGCAGATGCATGCCCTGGGTGGACTAATGCAAAGATTTATTCTCTGGAAGGCAACTGTTTTCCTATATGTTTATATATCCATAAACAACAAAAACAGGAAGTCCGGAAGGAGATATTAATAATGGCAGCAGGTGACTCATTTCCTGCCTTGAACTGTTATGGATTTTCCCAATTATCTCTAACAAACAGGCATTTCTTTTATAATAAAAAACATCCTTTTAAGTGATTAGATATGAGACAGTCTAAGTATTTACACCATTCTCTGGTTCTTGAGCAGTTAATACAAAGAATAGACCACCATGAACTGGAAGGATATGGGAAGGTTTCACAGAGCAGGGAGGAATTTGAGCAAGGCGTGGAAGGATGGGTATTTGAGAGGTAGAGAAGCAAGGGAAAGGGGCATGATGTGAGTCAAGAAAAGAGTGTATTTTCCTAGGTTAATAAATAAGTGCATTTGACTTAAGAGGAATGTCTGCAGAGAATATAATAACAACACAAAGAAAAAACTAATTTACCCAGCAGATACTTTTTGCTGGATACTGTACTAAGTGTTTTGCTAGATCATCTAATTTAATCCTCCCAACAATCTCATGAGGAAGGTTCTATAAATATCCTAACTATATAGAGGAGGAATAGATGCCATTAATTGTCCAGCAAGTGATAGTTCAGATTCGAACCCCATAATCACTCCAGAGCTTAAGTTTGAGAGATGGATTGGACACGTAGGCTGAATAAGAACTCTTAAGGTCTTGAAATATCAAGTGTATTAATTTTCTATTGCTGCATGCTAGGGACCGAGTGTGTGTATCTTCCCCAAAATTCATATGCTGAAGCCCTAACCCCCAGTGTAATGGTATTAGGAGGTGGGGCCTTTGGGAGGTAATTAGCTCATGAGAGTGGGAGACCTCATGAATGGGATTAGTATCATCACAAGAACAGAGGCCAGAGAGATGATCTCTCTCTCCACCATGTAGGACAGAACAAGAAGACAGCCATGTGCAAACCAGGAAGAGGCTCCTCACTGGAACCTGACCATGCTGACACCCTGATCTTGGACTTCCCAGCTTTCAGAACTGTGAGAAATAACCTTCTGTTGTTTAAGCCATCTATCCTATGGTATTTTGTTAAGGCAGCTTGAACTAAGACATTGCATAACAAATTGCTAAAGATTTAGCAGATTGAAAGAACACTGCTTATTATATCATAATTCTGTAGGTCAGAGGTCCTGGTAGGCTCAATCTGGGGTCTCTGTTTCAGAGTCACAAGGCAGAACTCAATCTGGCAGTGTTGGCCAGATTAGGCTCTTAACCAGAGGCTCTGGGGAAAAATCAGCATCCATGCTCCTTTGGTTGGCGGGATTCAGCTCCTTGTGGTTGTGGGACTGAAGTTCCTGCTTCCTTGCTGGCTGTTGTTGAATCCTTCCCACGCTTCTAATCTCTGATTTCTTCTTCTGTTACCAGCTGGAGAAAATTCTCTGCTTTTAACAGGCTTATATGATTAAATTGGGTCCAGCTGGATAATTTCCCTTTTGCTGTATAGCATAATTGTGGGAGTGATAACTCATCCTATTAACAGGTTCCAACCACACTCAAAGGAGAATGGATTATATAAGGATGAGTGTCACTGGCTCATTTTAAGAATTCTGCCTACCCCCACTAAGCTAAGAATTTGAAGTTTTGTTTTGCTCAAAAAGAATTTTTGTTGAGGGATGCACCTTGCTGAATAGTGGGTTTAGAAAGATTACTGGGCATTAATGTATAGGAGGGACTGAGGTGAGGAAAGAGTAAAGACAGGGAGACCGAAAGAGCAGTGCTAGGATGATGATGGCCTAGACTAGGGTAGGCTCGGGGGAAGCTGAGAGAAGACAGGATAGAAATTAAGAAGAGAGACTTACTAGGCCTGGTGATTCATTCTGTAGGATTTTGACCTTTTGGAACACTTTCGTATCCATTATCTCATCTGATCCTCATTACACACCTGTGAAGAAGAGACATTATTCTCTCCTTTTGACAAATGAAGAAACTGGTAAGTCCCTGAATATCTCTGTGCTTCAAAGGTCATCCTGTGGATGTGCGATCCTGGCCATTTGACTCAGCCCCACTCTTCCTGGAGCTCAGGAAAAGGAAATTGTGCGGGATAGATTTATGGCCTTGTTATCATGTGCCAACCCTGTTCCTGCCATCTACCCTTGCTTGTACCTATGGGTGGTCCCTTCCTAAGCGAAACATCTAGAGGGATCTGATGGACAAGCTATGACTGAGGGTAGGAGAAATTCCTTTCCTACTCCGGAACCCCCAGCATTCTCAGCAAGGCTGTGAGGAGGGAGGAAGGGAGGGGAGAGAAGAGAGAGGCGGCACTGGGAGGATTTTCTCATCCCTGTTAGACAGAAAGGAGATGGGGGAGAAAGAATTTTTTATTTTTATTTTTTAAAAATCATCACTTTGAGGGGGGCATCCCCGGTGGCGCAGTGGTTGAGAGTCTGCCTGCCGATGCAGGGGACACGGGTTCGTGCCCCGGTCCGGGAAGATTCCACATGCTGCGGAGCGGCTGGGCCTGTGAGCCATGGCCGCTGAGCTTGTGCGTCCGGAGCCTGTGCTCCGCAACGGGAGAGGCCACAACAGTGAGAGGCCCGCGTACCACAAAATAAAAATAAAAATAAAAAATCATCACTTTGAAAAGGGAATGAAAAAGGAAAGAGAGGTGGAGGAGATGTGAGAAGAGAGTGAAAGGGGGTGTGGAGTCGCCAGATGACGTCTATTCTAGTATATCTAGTAGCCAAACGACACCTATTGATTATAAGGGATATAAGACTAGAGAAGAAAAATTAGCATTACAGAGGAGCAAAAAGGGAAAAAAAGTCACTAATAATCCCACCAGGCAGAAATAGCCCCTTTTAAGATTTTAGAGCCAAAGTTTCCAAGTATTGTACCTGAATATGTGTGTCCTGTAACAGGTACCTACTGTTCTAGAAATCTGCTTTTGTGGTTGATCAATACTTACGACAGCTGTCAGCTGTCCCTGGGGCCAGTGGGAGTGGATGCCTCTCCAAGCAGTCTCCTGCAGGGGCTATTCCTCCTCTCCCGCTTCCCCCGTGACCAGTGGACAGGCAGCAGGCAAGCCCCGTCTTCCTCTCTCTCCAGGAAAGCAGTCCGCCTAGCCATCCCTAGACTGCCTATTCTTCAGAAACAAATCACTCCCTCCGCCAAAACAAATCCAAAACCAAAGAACACTCCATTAAGAAACTCAGCTCAGTAATCTCAGCCTTAAATGCCTGAATAGGAGAAAAGCAGAAAGGAGAATTCTAAATGGCACGTATTGATTGGCTTGGCTCACCGAAAGAAGGCACTTTCACCAGCTTTCCAAATTACAATTTGTTCAATAGTGAAAAAGTAACTCATTTTGAGAAAGCACTCTGACACCCTTAGGAGTTGCTTTCTCACCACTTAAATTTTATCATTATTATCGTTCGCTCATTCTCTGGAAGCCACTGGGCAAAGCACAGTTCTTGGCACTTAGGAGGCAATCAATAAAGGCCGTTGAATTAATGAGACTGTAACTGGCAGGGAAATTCAAATTCCAGAGACTTGGGAATTTTGATGTGGGCTGAAATGAGATGAACTCCTGAGGCTTATCCCCTTTGATAGGTACTGGGAAGAGCACATCGTTTAGAATCAGCCTCACCTAGGTTCACATCCTGAGCCTTTTTACCTCTGTGAATACTTCATATTTCTGAGCCTTTGCTTCCTTGGGATGGTTATCCTTCCTGCGTGCTTGTGAGGATTCAAACAGATGCTCCCCATCAAATGCACCTATTGGACCAGAACAAAGAAGATGTCAAAATACTCTTGCAGACTCGTGCTTCTAGATCATGTTTTGCTGGAGACTGGGGTTTGATTTCCCAAAAGGAGAGGCAGCTATATCTTGAGTCCCCTAAACTAGTTGTTGAATTTTTTGAAAAAAAGTTGCTTCTCTTTACTTCTCACTTCTTCTTCCTTGCCCACAATTCCAGAAGCTACCACTAGGGCTAGAGCAATGGGTCGACTCAGAATTGCAGGGAAACCTACATTGGATTGTTGGCTTGAAGAGTGCATAATTTTTGTATACATTCCCTTCCCCGTTTTTCTATCTTCAAAAGATCTGAATTTCTTTACCCATAATAAAAGGATCTGTTTGTATATTAGTTTCTCAATGATTTCATTGTCAAAGCTGTGGGGTGCATCTTTGCTTGGGGCTGTCAGTTGTAGGTGAGAAAAAAGATAAACAGGGGGAAAATATTTGCAAGTTTCTGGATTCTTGCACTGCGATCAGTTGATGACAACTTGGGAGAGATTTAATGCTGAATGTTCTGGGATGCTTAATGAGCTTCCAGAAGATAAGTGGTTAACTCTTAAGTCAAACACTGGAATTAAGAACAAAGGTCATAGTGGTGTGAAAAAGAATTTTGTTTTTAGTTGCATGGGGTTTTCTTTCATTTTTAATTTTCATTCATTCAATTCATTTTACTCCATTCTATTTCATTTCTTTCATTTATTCATTCTTTTTTAGGACCTCCCCAGTGGTCCAGTGGTTAAGAATCCGTGCTTCCACTGCAGGGGACATGGGTTTGATCTCTGGTCGGGGAACTAAGATCCCACATGCTATGTGCAGCCAAAAAATAAACCTTTATTATTCATTCCTTTCATTTCATTTTCTTTCTTTCAAACATTTATTGGGTGTTACATTATGTGCAGCACGGCTATATTTAGGCCTTGGAGATATATCTGGGAACAAAACAAATGGAGCCTTTCCCTCATGGAGTTGATATTCCAGTGGGGAAGACAGACAATTGAACAATAAACAAACATAGGATAATGGCAGGTAGTAATAAATGTTTCAAAGAAAAACAAAGCAAAGTAAGAAGTTAGCCCATTATGAAGGTAGTATTAGGGCAAAACAACAGAGGACAAAGGCAGAGTAAGCCTTTGAAGAGATCTGGGGGTGAAATAATGTTCTAGGCAAAGGAAATAGAAAGTGAAAGGCCCTGCAGGCAGGAGCAGGCTGTGTGGATATGAGGAGCTGGGAGGTCAGTGCAGCCAGAGCACGTGGAGCAAAGCGGGAAGTGGAGGGACATAAAGTTGGAGATGTGGCAGGGCCCCGAGCACATGGAACCTTAGAGGATGCGGAGGTGACTCGGGATTCTATTTGAAGTTTGCTGGGAAGCCATAAAAAGGTGTTGTAAAAGGGTTGCATTGTGTTCCCCACAAATTAATATGTTGAAGCCCTAACTCCCAGTACCTCAGAAGGTGACTATATTCATAGATAGTGCCTTGATAGAGATGATTAAGCTGAAATGAGGCCATTAGGGTAGGCCCTAATCCAATACAACTGGTCCTTATAAGAAGAGAAAATTTGAACACACAAAGAGATACCAGAGATGCACGTGTATAGACAAAAGGCCACATGAGGACACAGTGAGAAGGTGGCCAACCACAAACCAAGGAGAGAGGCTTAAGAAGAAATCAAACCTGCTGACATCTTTTTTTTTCTCTTTTTTTTTGAATTTTATTTCATTTATATTTTTATACAGCAGATTCTTTTTTTTTTTTTTGCGGTACACGGGCCTCTCACTGCTGTGGCCTCTCCCGCTGCGGAGCACAGGCTCCGGACGCGCAGGCCCAGCGGCCATGGCCCACGGGCCCAGCCACTCCACGGCACATGGGATATCCCTGGACCGGGGCATGAACCTGTGCCCCCCGCATTGGCAGGTGGACTCCCAACCACTGCACCACCAGGGAAGCCCAGCAGATTCTTATTAGTTATCCATTTTACACATATTAATGTATCTATGTCAATCCCAATTTCCCAATTCATCACACCACCACCACACCCCCGCCACTTTCCCCCCTTGGTGTCCATACGTTTGTTCTCTACATCTGTGTCTCTATTTCTGTTCAAACCTGCTGACATCTTGATCTTAGACTTCCAGCCTCCAAAACATGAGAAAATAAACTTCTGGTGTTTAAGCCCCAGGCTGTGGCTTTTTATTATAGCAGCCCTTACAGACAAATACAAATGATATCAAAGCATAGATTGCCACAATCTGACTTTCATTTTCAAATGATCACTCCAGCTGATATGAAAAGAAGACTAGTGGGAAAGAGTAGAGTCAAGGAAACCAGTTAAGAGGCTGCTGTGGTGATGCCGGTGAAAGGGCCCGTGGGTTGGACCAGCTTGGTGGTAAACGAGGTGATGAGTCAGGCAGATTTTGCAGACAGAGCAAACAGGATTTGTGGGAAAGAGAGGAATTAGAGCTGCTGGCAAGGTCAGGCTTGTTCAGAATGTCCACTCAGTCCCTGGCTAAAATCACTCATATCCTGACCCCCAAGAGGTTCTGGGTACTGTGACAAGCTCTTAAAAAAAAAAGAAGAAAAACAACCTCCTAAGATTTTGGAGCCAAACCAGTTTTAGAAGGAGAAAAAGAAAAACAGAGGCTACTGAAAGAAAGGAAATCCAAGTATGGTTCTAGAGTCAGAATGCTTGGGTTCAAATCCTGGATTCACTTCTTACTGTTTGACTTTAGGGCAAGTTATTTAAATTTTCTAAATCTCAGTGTTTTTCATCTAAAAGATGAGGATGACAATATCTACTTCATGGGCCAGTGTGAGAATTAAATGAAGTATTTACGTAAAGCTCTCAGCATCGATTTGGCTTACAGTAAATGGTCCATAGATGTGATGTATTGGTTAGCTCTTGCTGTGTAACAACGCCCTCCCCCAAACTCAGTGGCTTAAAATACGAAGCATGTATTGTTGCTCATGAATCTACCTGTCAGCTTTATTTTTAAGGGGGCCAAGCAGGACTGAAAGAGATGAGCTCTGTTTCCAAAGGGCCTGTAAACTATGCAAACAGTGGAAACACACGCACAAGCTCACAAATCTTTGCACAGGTTATAGGAGGTTATGAGCGTGGACTAGGACTGGCTGGGGGACCTGAGTTCTCGTCGGACTGTGTGATTTGGGGCAAGTTTTGTCCCTCACTGTGCCTCAGTTTCCTCCTACATAAGGAGAAGAGTTGGATGAGACAACCTTGAGGCTTTCCTCCAGATATGAATTCTCTTGAATATATGTAACACATCTACCTACCTGTGTCTGAAACAAATAGGGAGTTATTTGTCTTATACAAATCCAGAGTTAAGCAGCCTGGATTGACGTGGCAGCTGAATGACATCATAAGAACAAGTTCTTTTCGGTCTGTCTGCTCCACCACCCTTAGAGTGTAGGCTGGTTGTCTTGTGGTGCCAAGGTGGTCACTGCACCTCTAAACATCACATCTTTGTTCTAAGCAGGCAAAGGGAAAAGGCAGAAAGAGAACAAACATTTATACCAGTGGAGTCTGTTTCTTTTTACAAGGGAAGAAAGGGCTTCCCTGGGAGCCCCATCCTGATGATTTATGCTTATGTCTTATTAGCCAGAACTGTTCCTCATGGCTACTGAGCTGGAAGGCGGCTAAGATTTCTGAATGGGAATTGACTCAGCCAACTCATGGTGTTGGCTGCAAACGCTAACCACAAATTAACATAGTCCTGAAAGGGCACCCTTGGGTTACCCACAGGAGCTCTGGCCAGTCAGCTGGCTTCATGGTGGCCTGCAGAAAGGTTGTTCCCCTGGTAACAGTACTCACATAATCCCAGGAGACTAAAAATTCCAAAAGAGAAAGACATTGTTTGCTTGATCTCAGCTGGAGCTTCAGGACCTAATTCAGGGCCTGGTACATTATAGCTGCCTGACAAGCATTTGTGAATGAACGAATTGCCCATCAATGAATATGGATTTCAGTGGACTGGGGCACTTGGGGAATGAGGGATCAGGATAATTGGATTTTCTGGCAGCTTGAGGGTGAAGAAGAAAAGCTTATGTTTTCAAATTAATTCCGGCAACACTGAGAGCCTTCCACATCCAAGGCTCCAAGGTAAAAAAAAACAACAATAAAACCCCAACAACTCATGTGCTATATATGAGTAATGATCAGGATCTCGGCAGGAAAGGTGGCACAATCAGGGTAGTTGAGGACAGCATAATGGGGACTACTTACAAAGGTGTGGGCAGGGTTACAGGAAACCAACAGTGGGTGGCAAAATCCCCTGGGGCTAGTGATGCCAGGGAGCTGTTATCACCCCTGCTGACAGAGGAAGGGGAGGAAGTGGATTCCAAAAGAAGAAAGGAGCTATGGCTGGAGTTGGAGCTAGAGCTGTAGGTGTGGACTACCTGGGAGGAGCCGTGGCCTTCCATAGAGGAGCACTACCGCTGACCAATGCCATGGACTGGGGCCCTGGCACACAGGGAGCTGGGGGAATAAACAGTCCGTCCTCTCTTTCCTTCTATCTACTGCTCACCTGTTGGCGTATCCCATCAGCTGACCACTACTGGGGACAAGAGCAGGGCCCTGCTGATGCAGTCTGTTAAGATCAAACTCTGGGGCACAAAGCAGGTAGGAGAAGGGTGGAGAGAGGATCTGGGGTGGGGTAGATGGAGAAGATCCAGCACAGTGTATAATTTTACATTTGCATGATTACTCTTTGAGGTGGATATTATCGTAACCACATCTGGATGGCATAACAGAGGCCCAGAGTAGTTCAATTTGTCTAAGTTCACACAGCTTGTTAGTGGCCAAGCCAGGACCAGAGCTCAGATCGTGTGACTCCCGTTCCAGTGCTTGTGACGGGCTCCATGCCGCCTCCCACCCCAGCCTGCTAGGGAGAAAGCCTGCTCATTCCTTTGGCTTCTGGACTCTTCTTGGGAACAATGGGACCAGGGTGGGAAAGAACTGACTTTCTGAGAGGGAGAGTAAATTCTACAAAGTGTAGGACTGGAATTTGGATGCCAGGGACATGGATTTTCTGTTTAAGACTCCTTAGAGTAGCAAGAGGACTAGGTCAGCAGTGAGCAGGGCCGAGATCTAGGTGGCCCCCGCTCATGACCGGAGGCACAATAAACTGAGCCTGTGTTGTATGCCAGGCTGCCAGGCACTGTGCTAAAGGCTTCATGAACATCATAGCAAACTCTCAAAGGAACTTATTATTATTTTCATTCGCTGGCCCCAAAACAAAAACACAGAGAGGTTAAATTGCTTGTTAAATGTAGAAACATGATTCAAAATCAAGACTGGCTACAAAGGCCAAGCTCCTTCCTTTACTCCAGTGGTTGACTTTTGGAGGCCTGCAACCTGATTTTGACTCACTGAGACCTCAAGATTTTTGTAAAAAAAATGAAACCAGTGGCCAACATCTTAAAAGTGTGCAATTTCACATAAAAGCCTGAATGCTTGACTTCTGTTGAAAAATTGGAAGGTTGGAAATGCTGGGCCCACATTCTCACATGGCAATGATTGACTAAAACTGAGTAATGGCCGCCTCCTTTAAATGAAGGATTTGTTCTCATTGTTGCCACAGTCCCCACCACTCCCTATTGGCCCAACACTGAGGCTGAGAATCAGTTGCCATTTCTTATCTGTCTATACCATTGGTTCTCTTACACTCAGTCCACTTTCCTTATTTATGTTGCCTGCTTGGCTCTGGTAGGCATTTGGGTTTGTGTTTCCAAAGTGCCCACTTCATTGATGGTATAAGATCATCCACTGGGGTGAGAGAAGCAGATATTCGACCTTTTATTAATAGGTATGATCTCAATCATTTTAATGTTTATTTTTATGCTTTATAATATACTTAATATATCAATACAATAGTCATGGCTATATTTTATAAATAAATTATGCATATACATTCGGGGTATTTGTTCAGAATTCATCTTTCTGATAAGGCTCTGAGAAAGAAAAGTTTGAAGATCACTGCTCTTAATCACTACCTTTGTACTAGCTGTGAGACACTGTGAAAATCCCTTTGACTTTCTAGGCCTAGATTTTTTCCACTGGAAAATGGAGATATTGATACTGTCTATCTTGAAGAGCTGTTTCAAAATTCTAACCCCCCAGCAACCAATAAAATGCTGAGCAATAAAAGCAGAAAGCCACCCTGGGAGAAGTGACTTAGCACAGCTGGCCATGTGGTGGCAGCTCCTCCTCTGTGAATGTCAACCTGGAAGGGGAATTGGAAGCTTCCCTGTAGGGTGTCCAGTCATAAAGCCTGGGCTGCTGGCAACCTGGTCCAACCCCTGCACAGCAACAAGGATTGATTTTCAGGTTTACTAGTGCTGTTGATGTGCTCCTGGAGCAGACAACAGCTCTGCTCTCATTAAAGAGAAGCAGCTGCCCCATTTCTGTTCACCTTGCCCTCACCTCCAGCCTACACCTGGCATCCCAGGGAGAAGTTTCCCCATTTCCTTCATCCCCATTGGCCTCCTTTGTTCTTGGGTTCATTCTGGCTTGGAGAGAGTCAAGATTTAAAGAGGGGCTCAGAAACACAGGGGAGGGTGTCAGTGGAATGCTCGCCCTAGTATGGACATGTCAAAGCTCCCTCCCACCAGAAGAAAAGAGGTGACGCTGAGACCAGGCACTTCATAGATTCTCAAGGGCAGCTCTGCCCTTTGGTGGGCTCAGGGGGTAGACAGACCCTGAGTGCTGACTGAGCTTCTGGGACAGGATGCTCCAGGCACTCACTTCGTTCCTTCCAATCACCAAGGGTGACTGCAGAATTGTTCAAATCCCCGTGGCACGGAGAGGTAATGTTAGCCAGGTTCACTGCCCACTAAGGAGTCTAGTGAAGATGACCAAATGCCCTGCTTTGCCTGGGACTGAAAGGTTCCCTGGGATGTGGGATTTTCAGTGCTAAAACTGGGACAATTCACGGCAAGCCAGAAAGGTCAGACATCCCAGATGGAGCCACAGTTCAAACCCTCACCATCTGTCTCCACACTGAACTGCTCCTCTGCAGTGCCCCGAGTGAGGACAGTGAGAGCCACTGGGGCATGTGCAGTGTGACAGGCAGTGAACACCTGCAGGAGGAAAGAGAAAGAGCCTTGAATATAGGGACAAGTTCTCCGTGTTGCTTTTCCATCTGGGAGTGGGGCAGGAGAGAGGAGAGACGGCGGCCCTGTATTCAGTCTGTTTGCAAGATGAGATTCCAGTAGGAACTACTGTTTATGGAGCACCTTTACATTTATAACTTCAGTCCAAACCCTTGGGAGGGAGGTTTTCGCAGATGAGGAAACTGAGGCTCTGAGATGCTCAGGAGTCTGCTCAATGCCTGCTACAGTCCCTTCAGGCTGCTATGACAAAATACCACAGACTGGGAAGCTGATGAACAGCAGAAATGTATTGCCCAGAGTTCTGGAGGCTGGAAGTCTGAGATCAGGGTGCTGACATGGTGGATGAGGGCCCTCTTCTGGGTCACAGATTTCTCATTGTATCCTCACATGATGGAAGGGGCTAGGGAAATACATGAGATCTCCTTTATATGAGTACTAACCCAATTCGCGAGGGCTGTACCCTCATGACCAAATCACTTCCCAAAGCCCCCCACCTACCAATACTATCACCTTTAGGGGTTAGGATTTCAACATACGAATTTAGCAGGGAGGACACAAACATTATACCATAGCAGTACCGCTCCCCGCTGCCCCCCTAGTTGAAAGTGGTGGAGTCTGCACTTGACCTCAGGTCTGTTTGCTTCCAGGGCCTGTACCTTTACCATGAGGCAACACTGTTTCTCCTTCTCCAGGAGGACTTTCTTAAAACATCAAATCATTTCAGGTGATTATTATAAGTCAGGAGCTGGCAGGGTTGGGAAGTAGGTGGTGGGAAGTTTTGTTAAATCTTTCTGTGCCTTTTGAGTGTTCTCGAGCTTCCATTATTGGTTGGCAGGGAGAGTGAAGCAAACTTCAGTGTCTTACATTTCCTACTTATTCACACCTGGTCAGGAAAGGTTGTCAAATCTGTTAAGTGCAACGAGGTCTTGGCAGTGGATTTCAATTAACCACCAGAGACTCTCCCATCCACAACAAACCCAGACAGTCTTTGGCTGAATTTAGCTCAGAAGATACAGGAGGCGGGAGGCTGCTTAAGCCTTGTCTGAACCTTTTCTAGTGCAGTGAGTGGTGTTACCACACATGTGCATGCTCTGGGTTTAATTTATCAGTGTTACTGATTGTAAAAAAAAAAAAAAAAAAAAAGTTAGACTCTGCAACACTGCCTATGGGCAAGAATCAAAATTAAAGTGTTATTTAAAATACAGGAGAGAGATCAATAGTCACTTAAATAGCTTTAAAAAGTATAAGACCCCCACTGGCTGTAAAATACTACCTCCTTGGGAGATCCATTCCAAAGAAGAGTTTTTTCCTAGGTCCTGAAAATATACATAGATGCAGTCCTCTCATATCTGAGTAAAAGTTATTCATTTATTCATTTCACAAACATTTACTGAATGTCTCCTGTGGGCCGGGCCCTGAGCTAGGTGCTGTGAGGATATAAAGAAAGCTGAAATTGACTAGGATCTTTCCCTCATCAAGTCCCCAATTCATTAAAGGGGATAAGACATAAAAATTAACATATTACTGGGTAGAAATAAAGATATGGAGAGCATTCCAAGCAGGGGGAGTGGCCTGAGCAAAGATCTAGAGGAGGGAAAACAAGTACACTTGGAAAGCTAGTAAACTAGTCTGGCTCACAGAGCACAAGGGAAACAAATGAGAGAAAACGGCAGGAAAGAAGTACCCCCCTGATGTCAGACCTCATTCCTGAGGATATAGAGATGTGTATATAAGCCAGAGGTAGGTCCCACGAAGACCTGATGATGGCCAACTTCAAGAGTCTTAAATGTTGATACATCAAAACCCAAAGAATGACACAAACTTGGGGAACTGCCAAACTGGGGGGCACAGATGACAAGGTCAGAAGTTCAGCTGAGAGAGAGCTTGGTAGGGGCTGGAGGAGATGTAATGTATTTCAAGGGCAGAACAGGAATTTAACCTAGAGGTGGGCTTTGGAGGACGGAAAGAATTTCTTTGGTGGGAGAGGAGGGCCCAGGGCACCCTGAGCAAAGAAATTGCCCTCAAAGGGTGGGAAGGAAGGAGGGATGCCTGGGTCGGGTGAGTCCCTGGTCTGACAAGCACAGAAAGGGGCTGCTCTAACTTCTTCCCCTTCTGGACAAGTGACAGATTGGGGTGAGGAAGTGTGGCCCCGGTTTTGGAGGCAGACAGGTCCAGGTTGGGTTCAACTCCAGCTCTGTCACTGATTCATTTTAAGGCACCTCTGTGTACCTCCCTTGGCCTTGTTTTCCTCATTTGCAGAAAGGCCTTAACCAGGCTTCCCTAGTGGGGTTGCTGTGAGGGTTAGAGCCTTATGTCAATTAGAACATTTTGGGCACAGGTCATGGCGCGTCTGTCCCAAGTTGCCTTGCCTTCTGCTTTGCCTCCCCAGGTTGGCTTCCTCCTCGGGAGCCTGTGTCACACCCAGGCACCTGTTGACCCAAAATTATTAAAACAGCAAATTATTTTCTTAGCAAAATTTTGCAAAGAATTGCAATTCAGGGACGTGCAATCTATGGTGAACCACAGGCATGCCCAGAGAACAAAGGAAGGGAGCCTGCTTTTATGGGGAAAAGCAGGGAATTAGGAGGGGCTGTTCTAAATGAAAGTTCATTGGAGAAAGGTAGAAGTTCAGGGTGGCAGTGGCTTCTCACTGACTGAGCCGGGGTGTTTCTCATTGGCCAGGTTGTTGCTGAGCAAGGAGAAATTCTTCCCTGGGGATAGTCCAGTAGTTGCACATCCTGCTTGGGGGTGCAAGGTATTCTTCTTCCTGTGGGCCATGCAATTGACCTTGAGTAGCAGGGTGTGAGAGCTCCCCTTTCTGGCCTCCTGACTCCATTTTAAATGGAGGTTCCTGTGTATTAATTTTCATACAAGAAATTGTATGAAAGAAGAGAGATGGGGCCTTGGGGTCTTTGCGTGGCTTTCTCCTAGGGGTGAGGAAGTCTCCCAGAAGCCCCCGCACGTCATGTGCTCATTCCGAACCACTCACTGACAGAGGGGGCGGGACTTCCCTTAGACCAATCAGGCGCACCCCTGAAGCTGGGAGGCGGGGCATATTCCCAGCGCAGGGGCGGGAAGGGGGGCTGATGCAGCACTCTGGTTAGATAGACCACCTGAAGCACCCATTTCAGAAACGCTGCAAAACGCTCCGCACAGAGTAGGTTCTCAGGCTGCAGTGGTCACAGATAACTGGGCTCAAGGTGTCTGTCCTTAATTGTACATGAGGTCATTAAACCTCTAAATAACAGGGGAGAAAGGGAAGTAAGATTCTGAGAGCCTGAGCAGCTCAGAGTGGTTAGCATTAAAATGATAATGTTGTCTGTAAAGTTCCTTTAAATCCATATTTCATAACTTCAAAAAAAAAAAACATTTCTCTCCTCTTCTCCAAGGTATAGCGACATTCCCTTTTCATTTAGTCGTGACAACCACCTGGTGTCTTGTGGGGACATTCTGGAGTCCTTCCTGGTACCTCTTTGTGCCATCTGGAGGCTTTTGTATTGGGCCCACAGTGACTGTGGACCCGGTGTGGGCCAAGATACCTGGCTACAAATCTCAGCTCCGGCACTTCATAGCCTCTCTGTGCTTTTTTCCTCATCCGGAAAAATAATAATAATAATAGTACCTGGCTCTTTGGGTTGTTTTGATGATTAACAAACAGTTTGGTCTTCTCTGACGAAAGTAGCCTGTTGAAGATAGGGAGAATCTGTGAATCCTTGGAGACTGGATTCTTCCCACTTCCTGCCATCTCAGCAAAGAGCAGAACATAGGATAGGGGCATGTGAAGGGAAGGAATGTGCAACTTCATGAAAAGCATGCATTCCATAATTTAAGGAAATTATAGTATTATTACTTTCCAGCATGGCAACAAGATATAAATAGATGCTAATAAGTAAAATTAGGTTAATTGCTGAAAAAAGTACAATTCGTAATAGGGTTGCATTATAAAAACGTTTGCACATGTAAAAGTTCTGTAATATACACGGACTTTAATTGCTGCATCGGCATGGAAAATTGTCGGCTCTGCCACTACTAGCTGTGTGATTTCAGGCAACTCTCTTTACCTTTCTGAGCCTCAGTTTCATTGGCTATAAAATGAGACTAATAACTTCTCTCTTGTAATAAAGGACCAGATGAGGTAATGTGTGAAAGGGCTTTGAAAACTGGAAAGCACAATACTTTCCTTAGGTATTGTAACAAATTTTCATCCACAACAAAAATATATTCAAGGAAAATGTAAAGACTCATTGTTTGAAATACCAACCCTAAAAAACAATCCAGAAATACTAAACGTATGCTTTTCTTTACAATAGCGTCTATAAGACTTTTACGTTTTTAGACACCATCGTTTTTGTTAACATCACCTTAGGATCTCATGGCATCTTTCTTAGGGACTGAACAGCAATTGGTGCACTGTTTCAGACAGAAATCTGGAGGGTCCAAGCTCCTGGATTAAGGTAGCTCCCTTATAGAATGTATTTTCTGGGTAAACATGAAAATTGGATTAAGCCAAGCACGTCATTGTAGATAAGGAAAATCGGTGCCATGTGGGCTGAACTGTTTATAGTCTTAACTACAGAAATGGAGGAACTATTTATACCTATGAGTTCTGCTGTCTTAAACCACAGCAGTCCGCTCCTCGCTTCAAGTTCACATAGCCATCACTATGAAGAGTCAGTCACAGTGGGTGAAAAGCAACTAATGTCAGACCCCTGCTGGCCTAGTCTGGCACTGCATGGGGAAACACAGCCTCCTATTCATATTAAGGGGGAAATTAGCTACAGGGGCAAGACCTGAGATGGCAAGAATTCAGTCTTGCCTCACTTTCTTTGTAGGTGTCAATATTCATCAAAAAGTGTGTCAGAATGGGAGCTTAAGATCAGACTTGACTTACAATGGCTCTTAAGAGGCAGCCGGGGATAATAACCTCCCTTCAGGGCAGTTTGGAGCTTGAATCTGCCTGTCCTGCCAGCTTGCTCTTCATTGCTAACAGCATGTAGTGTAGCACTTGTTTTTCAACATGCTTTCAAACTCACTGCTTGTTGCATAGTATAACCTCCAGAGGCGGCAGAGGTTTTCTCTCCAGCTTTTTCATTCTGCCTCATTTGCAAGGAGGAAGAACTCTGAAGGGTTACAGTCAAAATGGAGTGCTCAAGGATGTGTATAATGGGGTCACTATAATAGGAAGTAGAGTTTGCAGGTATAAGGACTGCCCGGAGTTACAACGTGTTTCCTTCTTGTGGTCTGTGCTCTCTCCTCTTCTTTCATTAAACTGAAATAAAATGAAGGCTGCCCCTGCAAAGAAAGTGGGGTCTAGGGAAGGCAAGCACAGAGCAGTCCAGGGATAGAGAGAAAAAACCCAAACAAAACAAGAACCTCAGATGAAGAGTGACAGCTCTTGTTTTGAGGAAGAGCATCTTGATTAGTGCTCCTGGCTGGGAGAAATCAGACACAGCAGGAATGAGGATTTCATTTTGGAGGAGCAGAGGTTGGAAAGTGGCAAAGTGGCTGAGGTGCCTGGCTCAACTCCCAAGCTAGTGTTTTTGCTACAGGGAACAGGTGAACCCCAGGGAGCAGACCAGGGGATTGGGATTGGGGGGCAGTAAGAGATGGGGAAGGTCATTCCACTTTTTCTATTTTAACATGGCCTAGGAGATGAATTTTTCTTCCTCTCATGGTAGAAAGCTCTGATGAGGGCTTCCAATGGCCAAAAGTGAGGTCCTTAACTCATTTGCTCTGCCCTAGTGGCCCCATGACTTAAAGGTCATAGGAAGAAGATGGGATTGCACCAGGAACAAGGGCATCTTTCAGCCAAGCCTCTTGATTCCTTCCTCTTCAAGGCTTGTGCCTCTTCAGTTTGTCTTGAGTGATGCAAATCCACTCTTCCCAGTAAAACGAAATCATCATCTCATTAGATCCCAGAGAATATTCTGTGATTGCAGGAAGGAAAGCTGTAATTGCCAATCTAAACATGGAGGCCTTGGTGATTTTCAAAAGCATTGCTGGCTGTGCTGAACAGGCAGTGCAAAACCCACCCTCGATTTTCTGTACAGTAGTCCTCTACATGGAAGAACTCTAAGATACTTAGCTAGTCTCCTATTGATGGATACTTAGGTCATTACCACATTTTTCCCATTAAATACAATGCTATATGGACATTCTTATGCAAAAATCTTTGTACATGTGTCATATTTCTTTCAGTTAGACTTCTAGACATGAGATTGGATAAAACCAAATTTCCTTTAAAAGGCTTTTTTGTACTTCATCAATCAATTTATAATAATGCTAATATCAATCACAGCTATCTTATTTCTTGAGGGGTTACTATATGGCAGGTGTTATACTAAGCACTTTTCATACATTATCTTATTGGTCATCTCATCAATCCAGAATGGTAGGTTCTATTATTATCCTCATTTTAGAGATGAGGAAATAGAGACACAGGGCATGTAAGTTACTTGTTTAAAGTAACGTAATAAATGCCAAACCTAGGCATTCTGACCCATTATTTTACTCAAAAGAGAACCTACCTCTATTTTAGAAAGAGAGAACTTGGTAAAATGTGAGGTGAACTTGGCAACCACTGCTGGGAATGGAATCCAGTTGGAAGCATATTATTGGAAGTGTCACCATCTTGAGTCTTCATTAGCAAATCTTTGAGTTTGGCGTTAGTACAAGGACCTCAAGCTCAAGGTCACAAGAGGATTTCTTTCCAGCTGTGCCTATGAAACTCTTTTTTTTTTTTTTTTTTGCGTTACGCGGGCCTCTCACTGTTGTGGCCTCCCCCTGTTGTGGCCTCTCCCGTTGCGGAGCACAGGCTCCAGATGCGCAGGCTCAGTGGCCATGGTTCATGGGCCCAGACGCTCCGCGGCATGTGGGATCTTCCCGGACCGGGGCACGAACCCGTGTCCCCTGCATCAGCAGGCAGACTCTCAACCACTGCGCCACCAGGGAAGCCCCTGAAACCTCATTTTTAAATGCATAATTCAATTGACCTAGTAGTTGTTCCATTTAATCTCTGCCAAACAATCGGTTGATTTTTTTTTCCCTCCATTACCTGGCTGTCTTGGTGTTCTGTTGTGTAAGGCTAAGAGTACCTGAAGTGGGATGGTGGGTAAATCCAGTTCAAGGCCATGGGTTTTGTGCATTCTTAGAAACGGAATCTCTCCATAGGTGTGCAACATCGTGATGACAACTGGGGACCATTCAGGCAACAGCTTTTGTCCAGGCGTGTTTGTGTCCATGAGCTCCTCTGGACGATGCCTTTGTCCCTGGGAGAGAAAGGGTCAGAGGGGACTAAGGAAAGGGGTGAGAAGAAGGAGGCAGAGGAAAGACAGCTGCTCCAGCAAGTGGGGATATTTATTCCTTACAATTGCTCAATGCTCTTGCTACATTCCAGTGGATATAATAATCTCCTAAGAAAATACTGCCCTGTGTCTCTTCCTTACTTGGAAGGCACTGAACTCAGTAGGAGAGAGCCTGTGACCACATGAGAGTGTCACACACACTTTCTATATAAGGAACAGGGTCATCACTAAATCACCAGCCTGACGATACACACACACATGTACACATGACATATGACCAGTCTGTTGAGGGTGAGGGCTGGTGTAAAAACTTCACTAGAATTGTAATGAGGTCGAAAATTGTACTTTATCTTTTTTGCAGTACGCGGGCCCCTCACTGTTGTGGCCTCTCCCGTCGCGGAGCACAGGCTCCGGATGCGCAGGCTCAGCGGCCATGGCTCACGGGCCCAGCCGCTCTGCGGCATGTGGGATCCTCCCCGACTGGTGCACGAACCCGTGTCCCCTGCATCGGCAGGCGGACTATCAACCACTGCGCCACCAGGGAAGCCCCAAAATTGTACTTTTAAGAAGTCCTTTCAGGGAGATAATGTGTGGAGTTGGAAGTCATTTGTTAGTGGATGGGGTGAGACCGCAAAAGAGTACGTTGGAATAACAACAGAGGATCCCTAAATGGTCTTTTCTAAAAAAGGGGGTCAGGGCTTTTGTCTCTATGAGTGTGGAATGCAGGTAGGGATAGCCTCGACTGCTTGCCCACCACACTCACAGAAAGGTGCCTACCACCCTTTCCTCTAAATAAATGTTGACCTAATATTTAAAAAATAGCAGTTTGGAGGGGTGCCAAGCCGGTATTCTTCCTGATGTGCCCACATCTCCTTCTGGTGTTGCCACACGTGTGCATGTGCACGCACACGCGCACGCACACACACACACACATTCACTGGCATCTCCCACCCCTGTGCTGCTGCCTGCCACACTGATGCCCCCACGAGTGCACCTGAAGGTTCAAGGCTAAAGTGCCAAGGAAGGCATTTGAGAATGGTCCACAGTCAACTCCTTCAGAGGCCAGACACAACTGCGTGACCCTTTTTAATAACCTTACACCTTAATTACCTAGTCCAGAAAATGGATGTAACCATTAAGCTGGAATAAAAGGTCTGGCCAACGCACAAGGCTTACTGAGCACCTTCACCCTGGTGCCTGGTGTACTGCTATGGTAGAGGTCTCAATCAAGCAGCCAGTGCTGCCTTTACTCGTCACAAAAGTAACCCCAGAATGCAGCCTGGAAAAGAGAACTGGGGTGTGGGAGAGGGAGAGAACCAGAGAGAGAGAAAACTATGTATATACACACACACAGAGAAGGAGAGAGAAAGGGAAAGCGAGAGAGAACCATAGCTTGCTTCCAGATGTTGCCACTCTGAGGAGGAAGTCTGCACTGTGCCGAACGCTAATGTCTGCGCAGGCCTGAGACTAGGAACTCCAGCCTATGCAACGCTTCCCTTTAGTATCAAAGAGGGAATCTTGGGGTGTTTCCTAGAATGTTCTAATGTAGGCTCTTGGGCCAATAAACAGACTTTCTCTTCTGGGAGACAGTGGCCAAATCTGGGCAAGAACTCAGGTTTCCCAACAGCTGTATGACCTTAGGCAAATCATTTAATCTCTTTGGGCCTCAGTTTTTTCACCAGTTAAATGAGGTCAGTTGGACTCATCCCTAAATCAGTGTTGCCTAAAATTCTTAGACGGAACGCCAGAAAACTGTACTCTACCCCTTTCTGAAATTCCACAGTGCAACTGAACACATTAAGAGGTCTGAGAAGGCCCACAGAAGAAACCTGCTCAGCTTTGTTCAGCCCACTGTTCCACTTCCCCGTTTACTCGACTACGGTACCTTTGGTCATGGCTTATGCACATCTGGTGTCAGTCTGCTTGGCCTGCTATAACAAAATACTATCAACTGGATGGCTCTTCAACAAGAGTTTATTTCTCATAGTTCTGCAGGCTGGAAGTCTGAATCCTGGTCAGGTTCTGGTGACAGCCCTCTTGTGGGCTGCAGACTGCTGACTTCTCCTTGTGTCCTCACATGAGAGCTCCACCCTCAGGACCTAATTACTCCATAAAGGCCCCACCTCCTAACACCATCACATCGGGGACTAGGATTTCAACACGGGAATTTGGGGATAACTGGAATATTCAGCCCAAAGCATTGGGGGAAATGTCACTCTCCACAGAGTCTACATGAGTCTAGCTCTCCTGGCCAGCCCCAGTTCACGTGTCCCCCCGGCCCCCTGAACCCCACTGCTGCTTGCACGTGTGCATGTACATGTGTACACATACGTGCACACACACAGAGGAAGAGAAGCTGGGATTCTTAGAGGAAGCATCTTGCCGTTCTCGCTGTCACTTCTTGCTTTGCTAAAATCTTACAATGTTAGATCTGGAAGAGGCAGAAAGATCCTCCAATCTAGTGGATTCTAGTCCTCATTTTATGAGTATTTAGAGAGGGAAATTGACCTGCCAAATGCTGCATAGCTTATTGGTGGCAGAGTAGGAATGGCAGTTAGGTTTCCTAACTCTCTTCCCTCTTCTGGGAAGAGCAGGTAAGTGACCTACTCTTCTACTCTAAGTGACTCAAAGACCTTTTGAGTGCTCTGGTCACTTATGCTGGGGCAGATGTAGCTAAAGGTGTTTCCCAGTTTTCTGCATCAAGATGTAATTAATACCTGGAGTAACTCTGGACACGAATGCTATCAAGATATCAGTCAGCAAGTCCACAAACATTTTTGAACATCTATTTTGGGTCAGGCAATTTCATCAACATTGCTAATACATCAGTGAACAAACAATACAAGCTTCAAAGAGGTACAGACAGTAACCATATGAACAAATAAATACATATAACTTGAGATCCTTATAACTGACATGAAAGCATAATTGGGTGGGTGTGGTAGAGAGGGCTAAGAAGTAGCCTTGGGGAGGAGCTAGAGGCTGCGCAGACAAGCCAGTGTGGGACAACATGAGGGCAGGCTCCATCTACAGCCCCAAGAGAACTCCAATTTGATGAGTGATGCTCATCACAATACACAGTGGTCATAAGCTACCACTTATAAGTTCCTCCTATGTGTCGGGCACTGTACTAAGCCCCATAGATCCAGCTGCTTCTTTAATTCCTCAGAGTTAGTTAAGGATAGAGCCAGTACTAGAACCAAGTCTGTCTGCTTCTGAAACCTAGTTATTTATTAGGAGAAAGCTCATTCCATTTTCCAAGGACAGAAGACCACACATTGTTCTTTTTCCTGGAGATGCAACACTGGGGTTAAGTGGTTCTTAACGTTAACAGTTCCTCCCTAACAACTTAGGCTACATTTTACTTTTCACTTCATTCCATCACTCTTAGTTCCATCCTCCAGAGACCCTCCCCAACACCACACGCAAAATCAGTTACATCCTATTATCTGATGCCAGTTATGTTGATATCTCAGAAGGGAGAAAAGTATGTTTTTAGGAGTGGAGATTTTGTTTTTTTCCATTCTGTTCCCTCCCAGGAGGGAATCTCAGTATTGTTTCTGAAATCAGACATTGTGTGTGGGTTTGGAACTGAGTGGGTAAGGGGATGGATATGTACCACACCTTATTTATTTTCTCTTCTGTGCAAGGAAGGGTCTCAGCTATTTCTCCTCCCAAATTGAATTCTCTTACTCTTGAAGAATGACCCAAGCAAAGACATTTCCCAAACATCTGAAATCTGAGACTTGTGCCTGGAATCCATGAGGCTCATGGTTTCCAGATGGAGAGACCAGAAGAAGAGGAGGTGGGGGAACAGAGGAAGGAGGGCGGAGGATAAAAGGCAAGGGGAAGCCTGAACTCTGGATCACTCTGCCTGTGAACCGGGCCAGGCCTCTCATTTGTTCTGCAAGTCTGCCATCTGAGAACGTGCCAGGCCCAAAGAAACGCAGCAGCTGTGCACATCCTCGTGAGACTGTTCCAGTGATTACTAGGAAGTAAGTCATCGTGAAATTGTCCCTTCTGAGGGCGGTGACTAACCTAAGTAGCACGATACAAAAGAAAGCCCACGGCTTGGCTATGAAGAGGGGCATAAACACTCCAGACGGATTTCCTCACCATCTCGGAAACGACAAAACACAGACACTTCTAGAAATCCTGGCTTCTTTACACCACTTAACCAGATGCAACAGTGGACCCCCAGGTGACCTAATTCTTCCTCCACATGTCTTGTCCTCATGCCAGAGGTGGGGAAAGAGGTTTAAAAGGCAACCTAGTTTTGAGTAAATTAACAGGCAAGTATAGTTTGGCCATAAGTTGGCTAGGTATGGTCTCAGAAGGAATGCTCTTTTTTGATCAGACAGGCCAGTATCTTCTAGGGAAAAAAGGAGTTTGGGGAAAAGAGATCAGAACCCCTGTTAGCAGATGGAAATTGGTTTTTTAAGTGCTGAGAAAATACCCATTTTTATTGTTATCAGTGGTTTCTTTACCATCATGGCCACCCATAATCACCCCACTGACAGAGTCAACACCACCACCACCACCAAGCCAAAGAGCAATCTTACTTGTCTATCATGGTTCCTCCCACTTGGAATAGGCTGACTCTGATACTAGGATATAGCCATCCAACTGGGTCAAAAGGTCCTAGAAGCCTGAATGTGTGGAGAGAAACCAAATACAGAAAAGTTACTTCCAATTAACACCTGCAATCTCCAGATGTCCTAATAAAAATGGTGAGGCAGCAAATGGCGACCTTCAAGCCAGAGAACTACACTTGGACTCAATGTTTTCAAGAGCCAAGCCAAGTATTCAATCTCCTCATACCCTGATCTTCTGGCCTGGGACATGTAAGTGTTCAACTACATTCTGGCTTGGGGGAGAAAGCAAGCAGAGGTGAACGTATTCTGTACTGGCATGACTTCAACAGACCATTCATCTCACCCTGAGGTATGAAGGGATATTGCCTGCCTCCTCAGGCTGAGCAGTGCCCAGAATTTATGAACTTCTTCACAGTATGATGTGAATCTGGGGCCTGAGCCAGGCATTATCATCAGGAAAAGGTGGACAATTTCCCTCTCCCTCCCCACTCCTTTTCCTATTGCTGATTGTACTGTTCAGACATGAACTATGATTTAACGCCTTCTGCTGCTAAGGGTGTTACAAAATATTGGTTGCAATGTAGTCATAAAAAGTGTTTAAGTAAAAGAAAGAGAAAGACAGAAAGAAAACAAGAAAGTAGAAAAAAGAGAAAATTATAGCAAATGTCAAAACTCATCATTACCACAAGCACATGGATAGGCAGGGAAAAATCTTTGCCTGTGTACCAAACGGAATGCAGCTGATTAACTTACATCATTTCTATACACAATCAACAGTGTTGAAAGCAGTGCATCTTGCGATAAAGCATAGTTCCAGTCACATGTTTCTCAATTTCTTTATCTCAGGGTCATCGGATCAGGGCCAGATTGCCACAAAGGGCTCAATGACCCATGGGAAGTGAATCATGTTTTCATTCCAGGGTTTAATATATGCATTACATCACTATTAGAAGCAAGCGACTCTGTGGTCGATGGCTCCAATGTGGATTAAGGTCAAAAGTGGCCCTGGAGACCAAATTCCCTAGTGAGCGTTTGCCACACAGCTCCATGTGTCCTTTGCTTCTGAATTCTTCCTTCTCCTAGCAACAACTACTAAATACCAGCTTCCCAGGCTGGTATTATGTCCACATAAGATTTATTTTTCTTTCAGCAAAGAACTGGAGAAATACAAGAAAGAACCTGGTATTACAGGTTAAATTGTGTTACACCCAACTTGTGGTGAGGGTCCAGTTTCTTATTATACCCCAATTTTGCTGTAATGACTATTGCTTGAAATAAATGGGGAATTGACAGGGGCTGAGAGATAACAGGGATGCTTAAGTGATTTTTATAGTAGCAGTATTTGTTGTAACAGGATTTGACCTGTATTCTGGTTATTAGTTTTATTCATCAATTGGAAACTTGGCACTTCCATTGTTCATGCCATTATATGCAAAGCACTGTAGCATGAAAGTCACTTACAAAGCTATGAAAAAACTCTCTAAACACAAGAGGCTCCTGGAACAATAAAACCTCAGGTGGGGGATGTTTTGTCTTAACTAGATGTTCTGGATAGTCCAAGGTTTATTCCTTTAACCCCTAAAAGGGGAATTTGTTTCATTTTTCTTTACCTTTGTGATAGAAATATTTCTAAAATGTTTGATATGCAAATTCTTGCTTTCTCCTGAGCATAACTTAGTTTCTTTAGGTGTGACGCTCAGGGTCACCACTTTGAGTATAATTACACAGTCCTATGATATGAGGTGTTTAGAAACTGAGATGTGTAAAGAGCTATTTTGGGCACTAAATGCCCCCCTAAAACAGAGCTTTTTGAGCTCTTCAGTCTACTTAAACTTTTTCTGTCTTCTCTATTGCTGTCAACGCCTTCTCCTTCTTGAGTTAAGTTTCCTCTAGAAATCTGTTTTGTGCCCTTAAATTTAATCTGCTGTAGGCTTCGAAACCAGACAGCAAACATTTAGAACTATGTGTGAAACAGGAATAAATAGGTTCTGGGTAGGTGCTTTATGGGTAGACAGATGGCCTTTCTCTTATGTGGTTGCTTCATACTATTTATTTCAACTGGTCAGAAGTCTTGTTTACTCACTTCTTAGTTCTCAGTCATTTCTGAATGGGTCCAGCAGAGGTTTCAGATTTTTCCAGTTCTGTCTCAATTACTGTCAAACCACTTGTGCAGATTTCATGTTTAAGAAATAGGGATAGGTGAAGCTGACTGAGCCGTAGGTAAATGAGTTGTGACTGACTCCCTAAAATGGTATGAAGGTTGTGGGCCATTTTTGTAAGGCAAATGGTATGCTACAGCCATGAGGGTTCAACTCAGTAAATGAACTATAAAACAGACAAGCTCCCTCTGCAGTCCCTTTCCAAGAATATGAAGCTGGCCTACTGTCAAGCTGTTGGAGACGCCTTCAACATGTTTAATTAAATTACAGGCTCAGTGCCAGAGTTGGCTGACTTTTGGGATTCTAAGACTATGGCAAAAGAAGCCATGGCTTTGCCTCTCCTGGTGATTTCATTATTTATGGCCTTGGAATAAAGGAGATAAAGCAAGTCTAAAAGCTTCCTCCTTCCAAAAGTGCAGTTTCAGGTCAGAAGAGAATTTCACTGCTCACCTTAACCCTCCTTCCCTCACTGTACACTGTACTTTGCAAACTGTACAAAACAAGGCCTAAAAAAGACAAACTCCTTTGCCCCAAGGCCATACTGTATGTGCTTGCGGAGAGGGGGTGGATGGGTGAAGGTTATTCACCAGCATCAGCTGGAATCTGTGCAGCTAGGAGAGGAGAGCTTTAGAGCCAGGGTGTAAAGTCTGCTAGACCTGGGTTTAAATCCTAGCTTCCCATTTATTAGGGTGTGACCTTGGGCACCGTATTTAACTCTGATTCCTGAGCAATAAAATAGAGGATGATAATATTAGTGCTGTGAGAATTAAATAACGTAAAAGGCAACTAGGACAGTGCCTGGCCCAGAAAAAGACCTCACTAAACGGTAGCTATTATTATTAACAAAATGAATGATTTAACCTGGAGACTCTAATATTTAACGAGTACAGATACTCAATGCAGCCAGTTATTGACTTTAAGCCGCCTTTCGTTTTGTTTTCTTTTCTGTGACACCTTCTTCTCTTGTTAATACTGGCAGCCTGACTTTCTGCTGGGTGTACTTACCTCTGGTGCCTTGTTAAGGCCAGGAGATATTCTAGACCAGCTGCAATTTCACTTTTATGAGTGTAAAGGAAATGGGGCCACCTGTAAGTTGGACCAAGCAAAGATCAATGAAACAAAATAAAGAGTTGTAGCTTTCAGAGGGAAAGACAATGAAATGAAAAAGGGCTGAGGCAATGGGATGCGGTATTGAGACACTGGCACCAGGAAGTAGGGAAGAAAACCTCCAAACACATTGTGGTTTGTTAAAACACCGAGACTCCCAAGTACTACAGTGCTTGGCAATCCCATCCCACCAGGCAGAAGTGTGCTTAGCAACTGGGGAGGGAGGAAGTGGGCCTAATGATTGTTACAGGGGACAAGAGTCTCCCGGCCTGGCTTTATCAGCGTGGCTCACCGCATGACCTTGAGTGACTGACTCCCTCTAGAACCCTATCTTGAACAATTTCTCCAAAGTTCACATACAGCCTCTAGCTAACGAAAGGGGTTTGATGGAGACAAATCTGTTAAAAAATTTTTTTACAGCAGGGTTCATAAACTGCAGCTCCTCCAGACACTTGCTGGTGGGTTTTAAGGATGGATTTTAAAAATTGAATTGTAATGCCTTTAGGTAGGAATTGTACCTTCTAATTCATACAGTATCTACTATATTGAGTTTTCACATTTTGCCTCTTGATTTCAATGCATCCTCTGCTCCTGATATTACAAACTGGACTAGAATTGCTTCATTTAGAACTTAATTCTATCTCTTCATCAGTTATATCAAATGTGTACTTCTAAGGTTCCCCAAAGATGATTTTGCTGGCCTAACTGTAATTTGCTCTATGAAGGGTTTTTTTCTAGCAAATATGGTAAAAATTAAAGTTTGACCACCACCCTGGCTAATCCAAATTGTAAAGCTTTAACGTTATTTGAAAACATCATTCAGGACCAAGCATTCTTTACTTTATAATCTACTTTGCTCAGAAAATTTAACCTAGGCATGGATCATTTCACTTGGAGGAGAAAACATTTCTTTAAATAACAATGACTTTAAGTCTGTCCTTTTGGAACTCCCAGAGATCTCCTAAGCTATGCTAGAGAAGTCAGGGGCAAATGACTCTCTGACACCTCTCATATGACACCTCTCATAACCAAAACACCATCATCTCCAGCATGATCACAGTTAACAATGCAGATCACCATGAATATTTACACCTAGCAGGGTCCTTTGTGCACAACTCGGAGAGACAAATGGTATTTCCAGTAATAGTTTATTGATTTCCAAATGCACAGGGGCACTGAGTCCAAACATCCTGGGAGAGCAGTAAATCTTTCTTACAAAATAATTTACAGTATGAAAATGATATACTGAAACACTAACTCAAATGTGTAATTCCCGTGAAAGACTGAGTGTTCCCTTGTTTAATGTAAAGTGTGAAAGAGGAAGGTGACTGAGGAGGGAATGTGACTGTGCACAGGAAAACAGGCAGAGGACAATGGGTTCGTTGGTTCTCCCCATCCACGCAGTCACTGTCACTGGCCTGTCACTGTAGAAAGATTGGTCAGGTTTAAGTCCCATTAAGTATAAATCTACTGTCCCCTCAAGGTCATATCAAGCCTAGCATGGGCTCTGCGGCACTTTTTGTACCAGTATACCCACTAGTGTCTTAATTTATTTTTATTTTCCTGCCCTGGCGCGAACAAGCACGTGTTCTTGTGTGTTCTTGGTTCCAAATGCTACTGTTTTACTAGGCAGTCCCCATGGGCCTTACAGCTCTTGGAACGGGCTGTGGTGGGGCTTCAGAAACACCGTTGGGTAAGGCAATATTAATGAGATCTGAAGTCTCCCCTGCAGGCCTGCCGGCCTTCTTTTCTCTCAGGGCTGGGCTGAGTCCATTCATAATGAGATAGATTTGTTTTTTAAACAGAAAATTCCAGTTGTGCTAGGCACACCGTAAACGTGCAACTAATTTTCTTATCGAAAAGCATGTGTTGAACAGCTACTGAGTGTGGCATTTCAGGTATTGGCAAGAGAATATTTTCTAGGTGGAGGAGAGGACTTCCTAAGCCCTGCCACTCCTATCGGTCGTGAATTCTGCAGCCGTGCCCTCAGGCCTGACTAGAGTGGTTAGACTCTCAGGTCACCAAAAATTCTGGGTGTCCAAATTTCCCATATCATTAGACACCTTGGAGTAGGGCTGGAGTGCGATTTCCCTCAGGGCTGTCACCTTGGCTCAGTGCTTTAGGAGCTGACAACCTTTGCCAAGGAGTTGCTCTTCTTGTTAGCATCTTGTAAGCAAGCAACTAAGCCCCATTATCTGGTGACACCTGTAATCAGGGCTGGCAGAAACCTCTGCGGTGGTGTGCGAGATAATGAAGCAGCGGCTGCTCTGAATTTCTCTCACTTGTTAAACTGTGTGTGTGTGTGTGTGTGTGTGTGTGTGTGTGTGTGTGTGTGTGTGTGTGTGTGTGTGTGTGTGTGTGTGTGTGTGTGTGTGTGTACACATCAGGTGTTAGCAGGAAAGTCTAGGTTCACAGGACTTTGAATTACCACATCCTCACAGACTGGCTAGGTTTACTAAAATATGAAGATTTCCTTTTCTGCAGCAGTGTAGCAGCTGACATTTTCAAATAAAGTTAGAGAGCAGAACACTCCTCACTTCTACTATTTCTGAGAAGTTCCATACTCCTGAAGGTCTAAAAACACTGTATTTATGGGGAATAGCACCAAAAAGGGAAGGTGTCCTCCAACTCCTGGGGGCGGGCTCAAATTAGCAATATGTACTTAATGTATCTGCTAAAGTAGAAGAATAAGGCTAACTTGCTGCCATTTCTGAGCCTCAACTATAGCCATAAAATGTAACTTTGAAAAAGAATCCATAGAGTGGAATGGTCAGACTGCAGGGGGGGAACCTGCAGCCTTTTCCTCTCTGTTTTAGGCATACACAGAGTTAGGAAGAGCCGGGTACAAAACCTAGCTCCAATACTTCCTAGCTGTGTAACTCAAGGCAAGTGACTCTTGCCCTCCAAATCTGTATTATCATCTGAGAAATGGGTCCTCATAGTTGGTCCTCAATATTTTAAGTCATTTCCCTTTCTAGGCTGTCAGAGCAGAGACTCCAAGCAATTCTTGGAATTGTCCTGGATTTAATGACAATCAAATCAAAGGACAAACCCCCTCTTAGCCTCCAGATACCCAACCTTTGGAAGGGAGCCAGGGATTGCTGTGAGGACCCAATTCATTCTGAAGACATTCATTACCTGCCTCCCTTGATGACTTCTCCCTAGGGATTTCTGCAAACCCTGCAGCCAGTGAGGACACAGTTGTGAGCAACTCTTACTGACCTGGTAGGAGGGAAGTCTCATCATGCTGGGGCTTAAGGCCGAGAAGCATGCTCCAGCTTTAAGGAAGCTGGTGCCACTGCAGGAAGCATCTTAGTTCTTACACTGATAAATGCTGCCGGCAGGAACTCAGGAGCCTGGGCAGAAGCTGCTGAGCTGTGTTTAATGCTTCCCTGGTTAAAGTTTTATCAGGTGCTGAAAACAGCAGGAGCCCACAAAGCAAATCTGAAATCCTTTCTAAGTAAAAGCAAAAGTGCTTTCCTTGAGGATTACAGAGTATGATAATTTATTGAGACAGGCTGGCATGTGTTTGTATTTCCATTCATATCCATTGCATGAATGCCTGGGTTTCCCGAATACTGATTTAAAGTAATAACGTATGATCAGGTACGGAGGAGCCAGTGATCTGTCCACTGCTAAAATAAGGCTACTACTTGGAGATTAAACAATACTTCCTGGGGAAAGACAACACAAGCTTCCAAATCCTAAATTCTTCTTAATATTCTGATTTTTAAACTCTTTTAAGAATGGCCACTGGTCCTCCTTTAGGAGTAGTTTCTTTGGATGTGGCTGGGGGTTGTAATTAGTGGTATGCCCAAATCGCCAGTCTTTGTGGGCAGAAAGGTAAAGCACCGAAAATGTCTTAGTCATTTGCTGGCCACCAGTTGGAGAGAAAAATACTTTTTTTTTTTTTTAAACAGCCCAAACTACTCTCAGCCCCAATGTCCCAACAACATATTTAGTGAGCAAGGGTAATCCTAACCCAGAAGCATATACACCTGGTAGCTTCCTGGCCTCAAAGAAACAATCATTTCATAGCATGCACAGGACTGAACAGTGATATAGACAGGATTCCTATAGTAAGTAAGCATTGTTTCTCCCTCAAAACCATCCTGCACACACCTATCGGTTGGCCCTAAAGCTCTGTGATAGGTATACAGGCAGGCAGGCAGGCAGGAAGAGGAACTCCCCTCAGTGCAGCTCCTTTGTTTCTGCCTCAGAGGCACTAGAAGTCTAGGTCCTGAGTCAACAGAAACCCTAAGGCTGCTTGGATGTAGTTCCACTTGTACTTCTCAGAAGCGAACACCAAAATACCACTAAAGGCAGAGGAGAGGGAACACCACCCCACTCGCTAATAAAAATTCTCTGTGAAGTCTCCTATTTTATCTTTACTGTTTATGTATACAAACATTCTATTTCATAATATAATTGTGTTTGTTTTATCTAAAAATACTGTCATTCCCTGACTCCAAACCATTTGTTAAGTAAAACTCCTGTTTCAGAAGACGCATGTGTTTTAGTTTGCAGTTTTGTATTCCCTAGTACATCATTGCTTATTTAGGAGTAAAAAACTTGGTCGTAAGGAAATGTGCTTTGGGAGTGGGGAAAGACCAGAGTCCAGCCACGGTGAGTCTCTGCTCACGTTACTGAAGAGGAGAGAGCCAGCGTGTGGGAGATGACCTGGAGGTGGGGAGAGCCAGGGGAAGAGGGGTCCCCGCTGGAGTAAAAGGAAGGTATATCTGCCAGGAGATGGAGCTCGATTCAACACACCACAGAGGGCCAAGAATTCTCCCCACACTGCATTTAAGCCAAATTAGGCTAAGCTGGGGGAGGGGGAGCTAAACCTACACTGAAAATTCCCATTTGTAATACACACTCCACACTTTCATGCTGTGACAAGACCCATAAAACCTCAGAGTCCACTCAAATAATTCAGGTTCCATCAGATCCTTTAGTGACTATTTTGGAAACTTAGGCAGTTTGAGTTCAGAAATACTGATTTCGATTTCAACTTTTAATCAGATCTCTTTGGTCCTTTTGTTTTGGAAAAAAAAAAAAGTCATTTCTTTTCTATCTCTTCAATCTTTTTTTTTTTTTTCATTTCCACAGCACTGAATTATGAATCTGAAATCCTGGATAACCTCATGTACTAAAAATATCTCTATATATTTCTAACTTTTAACTCTTTATCTGTTTTCAAGCCGTCCATATTATTTCATGAAACCACATTTTCACAGATGTATTAAATGGACTTTTAGAGACGAACTATGTGGGTTGATTCGGCCCTACTTTTCCCTCATTTATTCCATGCTTCAATATGAATAAAGTGTGGTTTTATTAGCAGGTAGGGAAACAAATCCTGACTGCCCTTCAAGATTATTCCAGATCCTTCTTAATGAAGTGATACTGTTTGGGTATACAATATGACAGGGGCTGGCTTTCCTGAGCAAGTTCAAAGCAGCCATCGAGGGATTTACCTGAAGGACCCTTTAATTGCTCCTGGTTGATCAAAGGGGCATTTTCCTTGACCTATCACGACAAGAGAATGAGAAGCACAGTCAGTAAGAGTAAAACTGGTCATTCCTTGGAGAGCTATGTGCCTGCTGTGGATCTGGGGAGGCATCTGGTGGAAGCACGTTTGTTGCTGGGCAGCTTTCACAGGAATCAGAAGCCATTACATATACGCCGTCACATACACACAAGGGGAAGGGATGATTTTCCACTGGGGATGGCAGGCCTTCATGTGTCTTCTTCTTCACTGGCACCACTACAAAGGAAAGGAGAACCAAGTGAGTTAAGACTTCACAAGAAGGGGGGCAGCCTAGTCTACTGACAGAAGGCACAGGCTCTGCTGTCAGACTCCGCTGGATTCCAGCCCTAACCCTACCACTGCTGGGCACTGTGGCCAGGGGCAAGCTACTTAGCCTCTCTATGTTCTGATTTCTTTATCTGACTGCAGAGATAATGATGATAATAAAACCTACTTTCTTAGGTTACTGGAGGAATAAATAATACATATAAAATGCCTGTGCCTAGTACACAGTAAGTGAATAGCTATTTAAAGGAGCAAGTGAGGGTCATAATATTTTTTTAACTTGACAAAATAAATTGCTGGTAAAAATCAGGAGTTTGACGTCCCCTAAGCCTTAAAGCCACCTATTGTTAGAAGAGAAAGGCAAAGAGAAGCCATCACTCTGCACACCAAACGGCACTTCTCACCTGGAATAAAGCCAAGGTTTTAATTCATGCCACAGGGACAGTCACCGGGTTTAGATGTCACCTCCTCAGAGAAGGTATTCTATCTAAGTCAGGCTCCCTGGTTACTCTCCATCTCCATCTTATTTCTTTCATAGCCCTTATCATGTCTTATAAATCATGTTTGCTATTTACTCTCCCCTCTACCCCCACCAGAGCATAAAAGAATAGCAATATTGTCTATTTTATCGACTACTGTTTATCTACCACTAGGACTGTGCCAGGCATATAGAAGTGTTCAATAAATAGTTGTTGTAAAAAGACAGTGAGAAATAAAAACAGGAAGGGAGAGAAGGAAGGAGCTGAAAGAATGGTCAGTCATGACTGACTTGACCAGGGCATCCTAGATGTCAGTAATATTTCAGTGGCCAAAAAATGAGTTGTGAGTCTCAGAAGCATGGCTAGAACGTCAGCTGCTCAGGGTTAGAGCCTCCCTGGCTTGGTCCTGGAAGAGAACATTGTTGATACAAGCACTAGGGCAAGAAAAAGTCAGGGCCAGAAAAAGACTTACAAGGACACTTAGAAGGACAAAAGCAGCAAATGTGCCTAGTTTCTCCTCCTCCACCACTTCTAGAGGCCACTGTCCTTAAAATAATAACAAGAGCCAGCTTGATCAAGTGTGCCAGGGGCACTGAGCTAAGCGTTCCTCACCCATTCTTTCTATCAGTTCTCACAATAATCCTAGGATGTAGGGACTATTATTATTATTACTACTATCCCCATTTGGCAAATGAAGAAAGTGGAGCTCTGAGAGATGTAAAATCCTCGGTCACATAGTAAGGCCTGCGTCCTTAAAACTTAAGGATTAGTTTCGGCTGGATAAAGTCTGAAGCAGGCGAGTTAGGGAGCTTGGAAGGGAGGTAAAGCCCCCTTCCTCTGGTAGAGGCAGGAGTTAGGGAAGAGGACAGGCCTGGGGTGTACATCAGCGCCCTGCTATGACCTAGAAATGTTTTTTATCTCACAAGGGATTATCTACGTCTATATAAAAATCTGTGCTTTTTTGCATCCCTCTGGGAAGGCCTTTAAAGGAAAATATCCTAGACAACGGACCTGTAGTACTTCTGCTCAGGGCGAAACATTTCGAGGCATGGAGTGTGAAATTAAGGCACGTGCACTCAGCAGCCAAAAGAACCAAGTCAGCAAGCCTCGCTATCCAAACTCTGCCCTATTTCCATTCCCTTTTCCTGCCTGCTGTCCGATCACGGGATGAAGGGTGCATGCTAGGAAGGGCTGGACAGTGGACCGTCATTAAGGAGCAGTGCTTGGTGGCATCTGTCCCAAAGGGAACAAAAAGGGTCTTTCACGAAAGCGTCTCACTAGAATCAAGACCCAGTTGGAACCGGTGCCATTGTCTCCCCTTTGGTATTATAGCCAAAGCGAGCTCAACGTGCTTTTGTCGATTTTCCTTCAAATATGAGAGGTCTAGCACAAGCATGTGCCCCTTCCTTAAACTGCAGTTCATTATTTAGCATTCTTAACTTGAGATGCATAGTTTAAAGGGTTCATGAACCTACTGGAGTTGTACACAAAGTTTTGTCTGTGTGCTCCTTGTCTGAGAGAGGCCATAATTTTCATCATATTCACGAAGAGGTCAACAACTCCACAAAATTGAGTATAATGAAATTATAAATAAACTAACTTCTTTTCGAGTTGCCAGGTCCCTTATTATAAGATGTGCAGAGCTGACTTGGGGAAAAGATCAGAAACCCTGACTGACAAAATCTTTTCTTATTATCCTAAAAGAGATCTGTTCTTGGGCCTGAATGACACAGCTCATCTCACAGTTTAAAAGCCTAAGACCTTGGAATTCTGGCATATCACTGGTTAATTTGACTATCTACTCTGTGTTAGGCATAACACTAGGCACAACAGTGAACAAGATGAAATCACAGTAGTTGCCCTCATGGACTCCAGAGCCTAGTAGCTGACAGAGGGAGGGGGGAGGGGGAGGGAGGGAGGGAGGGGGAGGGAGGGAGGGAGGGGGAGAGAGAAAGAGAGATAGAAAGGGGAAGGGAGGGAGAGAGACATATTTTTGTCCAGAATAGCATCTTCAAATAAATCATACTCATTTTCATAATTAATGAAATTAATTAATTTTTTGCCACAATAAAGAAGAAAAAATCGTAACTGAACCTATAGCATACAGCTTTGTTCACCTTGTGTGTGTTCTCTCCTGGAGGGTCACACAGTATCATTAGTGTGAGATATCATCTGAATGTCCCTTCTTCACTCTGTATATAAGCTGATCTGTGTTCACAGGATTTTATCTTAAATAGTCTATAGGAGTCTACTTTCTCCAAGGGAAGTAACACAGCCTTCCACCTCAGCCCCACTTATCATCCTCCTCTGAAACATCTACCACTCACACTTACATTTATAATTGGAATGATACTCAGAGGATATTGAAATTTTGAGTGTCTGTTCTGTTATTGTTGTTTTGAGAATAAACTAAGGGTGTTCGATAGATAGCCCATTCTGTAGTAGGTATTTACCATGAGAGAAGCAGCATTATATAATGGCTTTGAAGTCACCAAACTAAACTAGGCTCAAATCCCCGCTCTGGCACTAATGAGCTGTGCAACTTTGGATGAGCTGCTCAACCTCTCTGAGTCTCAGTTTCCTTGTGGTAATACTTACTGTATATCTTACAGGGTTATTGTGAGAGTTTTATGTATTTTATGCAATATAAGTACTTTAAAATGTTGGCTCCCTTCTTCAACCTGCTTTTCTTCTTACCCAGAATCAACACCTGCCTAACTTTCCTTCACTGTTGTTCTTCTGGCATCTGAAATGTTACATTCCAGAGCAAGTGCGCTCCTATCCCCAGATGTCCTTACATTTCTGGAAAGCCCTTCTTTGCTTCCTTCGAGAGTTTTTAAAATGACAATTCCAGACCTACAGATACTGAATAGAAAGAAAGTCTGAGTTCCATGGTTCTGACCCTTCTACTTGACAGGTCTCTAGAAAAGTCAGTCCCTGCCAAACACCGGTGAGGACATACTGAGCGAAGCCCAGTTAACTGGCCTCAGTCACAGACTGACCCAGTTTGAGAGTGCTAATGTGTCTAAAAGCAGCGGTTTTAAACCTGAGGTACACATACCTTTGTGGTACCTAATGATTTTCCAGGAGGTATTTGGTCACTGGTAGTTCAAAGGAAATTAATGTCCAGATCCTTACCTTCCATACATACTCATTGTTAAAACTGACCTCTCTAAGGGCTTCCCTGGTGGTGCAGTGGTTGAGCATCCGCCTGCTGATGCAGGGGACGCGGGTTCGTGCCCCGGTCTGGGAAGATCCCACATGCCGCAGAGTGGCTGGGCCCGTGAGCCATGGCTGCTGAGCCTGTGCGTCCGGAGCCTGTGCTCCGCAACGGGAGAGGCCACAACAGTGAGAGGCCCGCGTACCGCAAAAAAAAACCCCAAAAGACTGACCTCTCCCGGAACGTGCTTGTGATCTACAAGTTCTCTCTTCAGCCACTCTCACTTTTTACAGTCACCTTACTCCTACTTCAGAAGAGAAATGCATACCCCTCATCCTCCCGAATCTCACCATGGGACAATTTTAGAATGCCTTGCTTCTAAGAGGAGTCCTATGAGAACAGGGTAAGAAATAGTGAAGGATATAATCCCTTATTCCATCCAGGTAATAAACTCTTGGCAAAGCTGTGTGCCCTTATCTGTCCACCCACAGATCTAAGAATTCATATTCAGAAATGAGATGGTTATCATGAAGTGTGTACTAATATGTTTATTTTAATTGACAAAATGAAATCAGACTTGGATCTGACAGAAAGCAAGACTGATTTGGCTGGATGGTTTGACCATGAAAACCATCTTTGCCAATGAGATTACACAGTGAATCTCGCCTGGAAATTTAATATGCTAAATCTGCAGTGCCGAAGTTTTGACAAAAATGTATATAAAGCTCGTACTACGCAGTATGTCAGAATTAACATCCTTCTCAACTATCTAAACTTGACATATAATTGCAGGAGTTAACTTAAAATGGGCAAGGAGGCACATAATGTTTTCTAAATTATTTTTGGGGGTATAAGAACAAAAAGTGTAGCTAAAGGAACTGAGAGTTCCTAAATCATGACCGGGAGAGTGATGTGACACTTAACACCCCCTAGGGGTAGGGGTCCGGGTGACAGAATGGGACGAAGGAGCCCAGCCAGCAGAATGCAGCGTCCCCTCTGCCAGTTGGGCACGCTGCCTCATGAGCAACCCTTTCTGTCTTGTTGTGCCTGTGAAATTGAACTGTTAGAGGCACGCCCCAAGCCCCAGTCCTATTCAGCCCCTAAGCACATGCTCATAGAGTGATTAAGATCAAGGAGTGTTTTCACTGCCTGACAAGCTTTAAGACAGTCCATACAGATAGGCAGCTCCGTTTTTCAGCTTCCATCCCCAGAGATGGACACTTATAAGAGGAAGTTAATAAATGAGGTGGGTAGGCACTCTGATCTCGCAAGTTAGTCTCTTTTCCTGAGAATACAATACAACTTAATTTGATTTGGCATCACTTATATCGCTGAGTCCTTGGCTATTTATTCATTATTGGTGTAAAAAGGATTATTCACTTAAGAGGATGGAGAAATTAAGAGGTATCAACAAGGAAGGAAGGCTAGATTCAGTTGAGATGCAAAAAGACAGATGTAGTATTCTCCAGAAAGGACGCCACATAGGTGTCTTATGAGGAAATAATGGGAAGTCTCCATTCACCATCTGAGGCTGCAGCTGCTCACTTCCAGTGAGAATGTGATCGGCCTAGCTGGGGGACGGGCCAAACGCCCTGACCCGGAAACACTCCTCCACCAGACAGAGCAGAGCTGCTACTTTTGTCTCCCATGTCACCTGTCCCAGTAGCCTGGGCTGAAAGTGAGGGGTTACTGTGCTATGAGGAATCAGAACTTACATATTTAGCTGCTGCCTGTGGAACTAATATAAATTAGTTTTAAGAGATGTAAGTGTACCTTTAAAAGAGATACAAGTACAAAATAAAGTAAAATGTCCTCCCCGTTTATCCTGGGTTAACTGAGAAAAACATCAGAGGACTTCACAGCTCTAGTCCTGGCTTTGCTGTGTGACTCCGGGACCCAGTTTCCCCAGCAGGGAAATTAGGACACCTCGCGTTATAAGTGAAATTTACAAAAATTCAAACCAGACAAAAGTGAAGCTCCTTTCTGACTTACACATTTGCTGAGCTAATTAATTAGAGCTCATTTATACTGTTTTTTTCTCTTGCTTCCTATGCACTGCCCTCTTTCCCCATTCCTCTCCAACTCAATCTGAAGGCTGACCTCAACATTCCAAGTTCTTTCACCTCTTTTTCTGGCTGGGCCTAAATGCCAGGTTGATGAATTGTACTATTTGATCAATACCTAGTACACACCCTAGTACAGTGAGCTCTATGGGCAAATGATTTCCTGTGATTTCCCAATTCGTGGTTCTTAAAGTCTAAAGTGGTACCAACCCTTGTTGTGCCTTCCTTCTCAAATCACAGGAAACAGGGAGAAGGGCTCTTCTCTCTCTAGATCACGTTATACTTGATCTCATGAATCTTCTCTCCTTCAGTATGACCACTGTTCACAGACGGCCGACTTAATGTTCCAGGCACTGTGCTAAGCAATTTATATACACAATCTCACTAAGCCCTAACAGTAGCTTTAGGATAAGTATTATCATCTCCATCCTACAGATCAGAGTAGTGAGGCCAAGAGAAGCTACGTGACTTCTTTGAGGTACACAGCTTGTAAATGGTAGTTCCAGCCTATGCAGACTCCAGAACCCTCAGATATGAAAATGCACTCGTGTAAGAAGACAGACATAAACCTGATCTTCTGACCCCTGGTTACCCAGACAATAAGTGACAGCCACTGAAGATTAAGATCTCTGAGGTTCAATTTTTTACCTGAAAAATGGGATGATAATATCTATTTCCAAGGGTTGTTGTAATGAGTTGGAAAGTACTTGCAAGTTCTTCTTTAAGATGAAAAAATGCCAGAAAAGGGTAGGATGACTACAGAAGGAGAAGGAAGTAGACACTGGGTTTGTCTTTCAGCCCTCACAGCTGCCTCTGCCCCTATAGACCGACACAGGCACCTGTGAGACAGGTCTGGGGCTCCAGGGCGGCCGCAGGTCCACACATTGACCACAGTGCTAAGTTTTGATCTCCATGTACCTTGCAACCTGTTTACCGTTTTTATAGGGGGCTGCCCCTCTTGCACTCCACTTGGGGTGGTGGCCCGTTTCTATGGAGGATGGAAAGGCGCCAGCAGGCCTGTTCAGGCAGGGCCCTTTGATAGGGAGACACTTGAACAGAAGTAACAGGCAGGCTTCTTAGCCTGCCAGTGTCCCATGTGCTCTCAGAACTCCCTTCCTTAGGATTGAGTCTTCTGTTACTGCTACTGCTGGATTTATAATGGAATCAGTTCCAGTCTTTTTTCTTTTAATTCAAAAAGCAACTTTTTGTTTTTCGCTGATCTGTATTTTCTGTAGCAAACACGTATTGCTTCTATAAAAAGTAAAAAAAACCCATAGTGTTATCCACTGGTGATAATCAACATTAACACATTGAAATATATTCATCTATACCCCTCCTATGCATATGTAAAAATATATACTTCACAGGCTCTTTCATAATCTATTTTTTCATTCAACTATCAATCACGAATACCTTTATCAAGAAAGGTATTTCTGTAAGATTATGGTTCATGATTAAGTTGTATGGATTTATCATACCTAATTACTGGACACAAATTACTTCTACCTTTTCACCATAACCTACACCTCTGTGACACATATTTACGTTGGTGAATCTCTAGGTTCACCCTTAATTATTTCCAAAGAAAAAAATTCCCAGATGGGAAAACTCCTGGGTCAAAGTAAAAATTACAAAGATAGTACAGAGGGTTCCAATATCTAGTTTCCTCTATTATTAACATCTTGCATTAGTGCATTTGTTAGAATGAATCAACAAATTTGGTATACTAGTATTAATGCTAGTATTAACTGAAGTCTAGATTTTATTCAGATTCCCTTAATTTTTCCCTAATGTCCTTTTTCTGTTCCAGGTTTCACCTGAGATACCACATTATATTTAGTCATCAGGTCTCCTTATTCTCCTCTTGGCTTTGACTGTTTCTTAGACTTTCTTGTTTTTGATGACCTTGACAGTTTTGAGGAGTATTGGTCAGGTATTTTTGTAGAATGTCCCTCATTTGGGATTTGTCTGATGCTTTTCTCATGATTAGGCCATGGTTACGGGCCTCGAGAAGGAAAAATCACAGAGGTAGAGCACCATTCTCATCACATCGTACCAAGGGCACATACTATTGATGACTTAGTGCTGTTGATGTTGACCTTGATTACCTGGCTCAGGTAATATTTGTTAAGGTTTTTCCACTGCAAAGTTACTTTTTTCCCCCTTCACATACTGTACTCTCTGGAAGGAAGTCACACCTAAGGAGTGAGGAGTTACGCTCCCCCTGGTTGAAGGTAGAGTATCTACAAAAATTATTTGAAATTCTTCTGAACATGAGATTAGTCTTTTATTCATTTATTTATTTACTGATCATTTGTTTGTATCAGTATGGACTCATGGATACTTATTTTTACACTCTGGGTTATAATCCAATACTACTTGATTTATTTTGTTGCTCTAACTGTTCAGCTTTGGCCTCTGGAAGCTCTTTTAGTCCACTCCTGTGGCCCCTGACAGGCCCTCACCAATGTAAGGGTTGTTCTGAGGTTTTGGGGGAGCACTTCTTTACTTTCTGACACTACAAAATGCTCCAGGCTCATCTTGTATATTTTCTGCTGCAGTCCTAGAATCAGATATTTCTCCAAGCAAAGGCTATGTATTGAATATTTTTAAAAGGATTTGATATATCCCTGTTAAACTGCCCTCCAGAAATCAACTTGCACTGATTTACAATCATTACTCATACAGGTATGAGAATGCCCATTTACCCACATCCTCGCCAATGTCTGGCAGTTTCAAAGTGTCTGAGGATGAGGGTGTGTGTGTGTGTGTGTGTGTGTGTGTGTGCGTGTGCGTGTGTGTGTGTGTTTCTCCTGTTTCTCCTCTCTGAAATAACTTCTATGTTATTATTTGGTTTCCTGTTGAACTTCAAGAGGAAAATGCCATGGGGGCTGCAAGCTTTCCCTTTTCTCTGCCTTTCTGTTGGTCTTCTCCAACCTCCCTTCCCTTCCCCACCACTGCTGGGTTTCACAGAACTGACGACCCCCTGTTGTGAGGGCTGAAAGGAACCCTTCTCAAAGCCTCTATTAGGGCCCAGGCAATTCCAGGGGGTAGGGGAGTGAAATGCAGAAAACAGCCCAAGGGTTTACCTTCCCTGTTTCCTGCACCTTCAGGAATTCCACCCGACCCAGTTTCCTCATCTTTTCTTGGCAAGTGAATAATGGAAACCAAATCTCAAGCAGTTTCCCTCCACAGAAATCTTAAACATAAGATTTAATAAAATGCTGGACTTCAAATTTCCTGTTGCCTCAGCTACTGTATCTTAGAAGTTACCAAAGAGGAGAAAAAATCAATCAATAAATACACTCTTGACATTAATCTCTAATCTCTGAATGAACAGTAGGCTTTTTTTTCAAGTGTCCCTTATTAGTTCTTAGTAGTTTTGAGTCCCATGGTGACCTTAAACTGAGGTCCAGAAGTTGTAGAAAGTCAGAAATTGGAAGGACACCAACTCTCAAAACCTACTTCTCATGTCACAGAGGGTTATGAATATGCATTTAAGAGACAGGAACACCTAGGTTTGAGTCACAGCTTTGTCATTTGCTAGCTGTGGGATTTTGAGTTCAGTGCTCTTACCTGGAAATGGAGGACAACTTAGTATCTACCTGAAAGAGTTACTGGAGATTAGATGAGGACTGACATATAGAGAGAGTGCTGGACATATAGAGAGAGAGCTTGGAATGGTACCGGGCACCTAGAAAGTGCTCAATACATTTTATGGTTAGATGAAGAAATCAAGGCTAAGAGACGCTAAAAGTTATACAGGGAGTTGATGGCGGTGAGATTAACTGAAAATCAGAGTTTCTGGTTCCTGAAAACACCATCATACCTGCAAGCCTCACTTATTAACAAAAGAGAAGAGCTGACCCTGCTGTCACACATGCACTATAGGCATCATTTTGTCAGTGAATGGGTTCAAGACTGCTTCTCAAGCCTGTTCTCTTGGTGTTTGATAATAGGCCGTTCGCTCATAACAATGGTCAAAAGCTATAATTAATTTATTGAGTGCTCTATATGTGCCAACCACTGTGCTCAAAACCTTAGAAGCACCATCTCCCTCTCCCACTGAGTCCACCAGCAAGTTCCGTCCACTCCCACCACACTTCTATCCTATGTCTATCCATTCCTCTTCTCCACTGCCACCACCATCTCTTGCTTGAACTGCGGCAGTTGACTTCCGACTGGTTTTCCTACTTCTATTCTTACTTCACTACTGTTTAGCTTTCAAACTGCATTCAGAGTAATATTTTTTAAATGTGCAACAGATTATGTCACTGCTCCACTTAAAAATCCTTCGATGGCTTCCTATATCCTTAGAACAAAGCCCATGGCCCACAAATCCCTACATGATTTGGCCCCTGCCTATCTCTAACCTATTTCACGCCACTTGCCAGACACACTGGCTGTCTCTCTGCCCCTCAAATAAGCAGAGTTTGTCCCTGTCTTAAGGCTTTTGCATTTGCTGTTAAGTTTCAAAAGCTCTCCCCTCACAGCTTGGAATGCGGGCTCCTTAACACTTAGGTCTCAGCTCCAATGTCGCCTTCTCTGAGGCTTTCCCTGACCAAGCAATCTAGAGTAGCCACCCACCCTACCCCTGCGCTATTACTTTAGACTATTGTATTGTCTTCACAGCACTGATCACTATCTAAATTGTTTTGAGATGTAAGGGTCCTTAACTATTTTGTTCCCTGCTATATCACTAGTACCTGATAATGTGCCTGCCACCAGTAAAACCTCAACAGTTTTTCTGAGTGAATGATCAGAACAGCCCCCAAAAGAATTATTGTTCCAGAAACATTCCAAGTCTTCCCAGGCAAACTGTGGGCAACTTGCTGGTCTCAGAGATACTGCCCAGGAATCTCACGGACAGCTTACTATATAGTAAGCCCAGGCTCCACTGATTTTCCAGCTCTCACTGCAATCACCAGGCACATACAGCCACTGGGGAGACCAGCTGTGGATTAAATGCTGTATCACAAACGATGATTACTCTTACAAATGACTAAGCCTTACTGGTAAAGGATGTGTGTGTTTGATGGACAAGGAATGCTGTGTCACTGAGGGCAAAGCATAAGTAGTTCATGTCCAGCCCTTCCCAAGCAAGGACACTTGAAGAACCAATTCACCTCCATGAGGAAATGTTCTCACCTTCCTTATAAAACAGCTGCACGTTTGGCAACTTCCAGCCCTCTACAACCCAGCTGACTCAAGGCAGTCTTGGATTCCAAGACTTCAACCATTCGCCCCCTCACCCTAATGGTCTATGGAGGGAGAGACTCATCCAGGCCAAGATGGAAATAAAGGGATGTTTATTCACTGCTCCTCTCCTTCCTTTGGATGAAACATCAGCTGAGGTGCAGATCCAGGAGTGGGACAGCTGTGTTAGTTATTGTGGTGGTAGCGACAGATAGTGGAACACACAACTAAGAATCAGAGACATGGCTTCAAACCTCATTCCAGTACACAACAGCAGTATGACCTTGAGCGAGAGGCCTCTTTAAACTAAAGTTTCCATGTCTGTAAAATGAAGATAATGATACCTATAAGTACTCGCTAAACGGATGCTACTATTATTTACTAGGCCCTGAACTAATCACTTCACCAACATTTTCACATTCAGTTTTCATAATAATAACCCTGTATAATAGCATTACCACTCTATTTTACAGATGAAAGAAGTGAGGAGTAGAGAAATGAATAACATCCCAAGTTCCACAGCTGGCAGAGCTGGAACTAGAGGGCCTGGTCCTTGTTTTTAACCATGGATGGTGGACTCAATGTTGAGTGAAGGCAGCTACGAGGGGACTTGTGAAACCAGCTTGGCTGCATTTATCCAGCTAGGTTACTGGTAATGCCTCATTACCAGTAGCATAGACGGTAACCTCTGGTGATTGCTAAAGATTTTTCCAAGGCCTCGGCAGACTCAAACTCTAAACCGTGTACTAGAAAACTACCTCCCTGCTATGGGGGATCCCAATAGTCTTTTAAAGAAAGGTACAACCAGATGTTTTCAGTTTTTTCAACCACAGCCAGTCTGTGACTTTCCTATAGCAACCTGGCTGCAAGTTAGCCATTTCCCTCCGATTCTCACCTCAGTTCTTGTGAGCTCTAGCAAACAAGAGTCATGCAACCTTTTGCATGACTGCCACCAAGTCACCATCCCCTGGACGGAGTCTCTCTGGGTCAGACATCAGTTTCAATTTCATTTGTCCTGAGGTGACAGGCACCCAGGTCTCACTCATTTAATTAGGTTGCATAGAAAATATCTTTCAAGGCCTCAGCTGATTTTCACTGCACTGAACTAGAGAATAAAATTGGCATTAAGTCGAGATAATGCCTCCTTGTCTGCCTTCAGGGAACTGGTGATGAGGGTGGTCTGATAGATGCCTGCTTTGCCCTTGCAGCCTCCAGGGGTTCAGAGACTCAGCATGCCTACACGTGGCTGTTGTAAATGCCAGTCTTTGCCACTTGAACTCCTCGGAGGCTGGGTCTGTTTCTCACTGACCATTTTACCTCGAGTGTTTAACAATATACCTGGCATTTAGGACACATCCGGTGGCTGCACACAGCATCTCTCACTACCTGCCTTGGCCTAGAAGGGATTTAGCTGGTGAAATGAAAGCTGGGGAAGGCTGACCTTCAGGGAAGAAAGCGGGTGCAGCAGGAAAGCAGACCTTCCTCCTAGGAGCGCTAAGACCTGCCTGCTAGGAGAGCGCCTGACGGAGGAGCACGGCATGCGAAGATCGCCCACTTTGGGGAAGGACCAGAATTCCCACCCAAGCCCGCTGAGCTGCATTGACTATAGCAAAGCATTTCAACCTCCCTAAGTCTCAGCCTCTTACCTGTGACACAGGTAATCATTCATTTGCTCTCTCAGTGAACCAATGTTTATCGAGTACTCACAATATATTAGGTACTGCAACAGGTGCTGGCGTTACAGTAGCGAGCCAGACTGACAAAGTCTGGTTCTCATGAAGTTTAATTTCTAGTAAAGAAGGCAACTAATAAGGGAGTAAACAAATTAATAATTTCAGATAGTGGAAAGCACAATGAAGAAAACAAAGCAGGATGCTGAGATAGAAAACGGTGGGTGCGTGTGTGTTGGGGGGCAACTCAGGAAGGCGAAACTATCAGGGTCTACTGCTCAGAGTTGAAAAGTATTAAATGAGATAATGGATGCAAAATATTTAGCATACTTACTAACAAGTAATGAGTACTCCACCAAAATTCAACTGTTGTTATATTACTTCCTCCTGAGTCAGCTGCCCCTCTTTCACCTCGCAGTGGCCGAGCCCCTACGACACGCCGGGGAGGGGCATGCAGAGGGGAATCAGACAGGAGCTCACAGTCTGGCAAAGAATGTAGCCTATGTGCTATGAGCAAAGGATGAAGTGGTAAATTCCACCTATGGAGTCAGAAAAGACTATCACTTAATGTTGACAGATGGATTGGTATTTTCCAGGAAGACTACAGAGCCAGAAGAAGGGCATGTCAGGTGGAAGGAAGAGCTTGAAAAAACTCCTGAAGATGAGAAACAGCCTGGCACGTGCAGAGAGCTGTGGAAAACTCAGGCTGAAGTGGGAGCGGGCACACTGAGAGAAGAAGTATCTCATCAGCAGCTTTTAATGCTTATCTTCATGGGTCATGCTTAAAGTGTCTCCTAAGAAGATGGGGTCGGGGGGATGTGGATGGGAAAGAACAGGAGATGAGAAGCGTGTCAGGGCTCCATACGGCATCTACCACATTGCTAACACTCCATAATGTGAATAAGGGCTATGTTGAAGATGTTCAGCCTGAGGTCTGTGTGACACTACCCAAGGCAGCACAAACAGATGTGTCAAGGGGGGAAACCAAACACCCAGTGGTAACTCAAAATAAATCCTGTGTCAGGGGAAGGCAGGCGTCAGGCTGCTCAAATGTGACTACATCATCAGCACAAGTCTGAGACTCAGCCTATAAGAGGAATGCAGGTGCCAGCGCATGATGCTGGGGGTCTGGAGTGAACGGACTCTTGCTCCCAAGCAGAGCCAAGGACTCCCTCTTTGCCAAAGCCAGACCCACTTGTCCAAGAGTCTAAGGCCCAGGCTGGGGACATGAGAGGGCCCTGTAATAGGGAAACAGGAAACTACAAGGAGGTTTCTTGTGCCAAGTTAATAACTCAGGCATCTCTGCCAGCACATTTTCTCTGAGATGAGTGTAACTGCAGAGATGTTTGTGTAAGGGAACCATTCAGATAGAGCCCCGGTTCCCTGCCTGTTTACTACTCTGTCCTATCCCTGCCCTTGCAGTAAATGCTCTTGTCATGAGTCTCCCCAGGAAATGGAGAAGAAATTAAGGAAGCCATCTCCACCCCCAATATTCCAAAAGCTTATAATACAGCCAACAGGTCTGGACTGTAGGAATCTGCCCCTGCTGGGAGGAAGGCTGCTTAATGCAGACAGCCAAAGAGATGAATATCACATCCACTGTGCATTCAGCCAGTCTTACCAGAGGCTCTCCTTGGACTCCAGGTTAGTGCTGTCAGATGAGAGAGGGCACTAGTCTGGCCAGAAAGAGGAAGATGACCCAAAACACATGAATAGACCAAGCGGGAGAGCCAAAGCAAAGTGAGAAAAGAGGAACTGAACACTACAGGTCTACATCCGTTTGCATGCCATTGCCCAGTCACAAGACTGAACAAAGCCCACTGCTCTGACTCAAAGGGCTGCCCTAGGCAATGGAGGAAATCACATACACCCAACACGGCATCATGCAGAAAGCAGTCCAGCCTTTGTCACATTCAAAAGATCTCTGCATAAGTCAGTGAGTGTAAAGACCGTATCAGAGTCGTTCCTTTAGTCTAAGGTACTGCACTTTTGGCTTAGCCTCCAGAGTTAAAAATCAGTAGATATTACAAGACAAGAGTAGGCCATGGGATCACCGTAAGCCCCTTGAGCACACGTGAGTTTCTGGGTGAGTCAGCTGTCATCTCAGAAGCTGATGGGTTAAGATGGATGGTTAAGTTTTGCTGGGGAAAAAGAAGTAATACTCTTTAAAGGACCAGGACTAGGGTATAAGTATAGGATAATGAGGGAAGCAGATAAAGATTATTAAAGACACATTCTGCCTTCCTCCTAGGTTTTCCTGAAGCCAGCTCTGCTGTGACACTCCAATGACATAATCCTACCACTTCAGACCTGTTTCATGCATCTGCAGAAGAACCTGTTTATGGCTCAGTCTCAACATAAATCAGGTGTCATTAAGGTTTATTTATAATACCCAGAAAGCGACTGTTCTCAACTGGCCCAGTAATAGGGCTCAGCCAGAGCAGACAATCCAAACACCCCACCAGCCACCAGGGGGATGTTCCCCTTGGTATCGAGTAAGGCCCAGTCACCCTTCTAGGCCTGCATAGTCGAGGGGCATCTGCCAGCAATCTAGATGGCTCCCTGCTGCCAGACTCTCAACCCTGGCTTTCAGACTGAGAGGCGCAGGAAGGGCACAGAGAAACCAAGGTTTGAATCCAGTCCTTCCACTTATTACCTGGGTCCCCCTGGACAAAACTTACTCCACCGGGCCTCAGTTTCCTCATCTGTAAAACAGGGTTCATGGCTCACAGGTTTTTCATGAATGTAAGAGCATATGGCACATGGTAAATGCTCATCAAGGGACCGCTCTTGTCATGAAATGGTGCGCAAGATAGTGCCTGCACGTACCCAACTTTCCCCACATGTGGCTCGGTTCCCTTCTTCTTGCCTGGATTAGATCCTCTCTCAGGCTCCACATTCAAAGTCCCAATCAGAATTAAAGTTTATACACGACAGTAAGCATATCAGATGGCTCTTCTACACCAGCATGAGAAGTTAACAAAAGTGCATAGACCTTTTTCTTCTCCCACCCACTCCCCCGCTCACTACTTAAAACACGGCACAGGGTCCTCACCCAGCCCAGCACAGATGGGTCGTAGGGGCGGGGGGCGGGGGCAGGGAATGACAACAAAATAAATATTTCAGCTCACCACTTTGGGGAAAAGATGCGAGAATTTCTTTAGGGGTTATTTTTAAATTAAAAAACATTTGCTGTTAGACTATAAAGCCACTCCTCCCTAAAAATTATTTTTAGGGCCCTTGGCTGAAATCTATACAAAAGGAAAAAAAAGAAGTTAAAAAGAAGATGATAATTCTGTATATAAGAGTTTAAGAAAAGCCTATGGAACTACCTGTTTTATGTTCAGCTAGAAAGAGAAAGCTCTATTCCTTCTCAAAGTGCTTCTCCAATCTCTCTGAAGCCTGATTTCTTTTTTGTTTCACCAGCTTCACTCAGATATCACTGACATATCACATGGTGTAATTTAAGGTATATAATGTGATGATCTGATACATGTGTATATTGTGAAATGTTTACCACAATAAGGTTAGTTAACACATCCTTTACCTCACATTAATTACCATTTTGTTATTGTTTTTATGATCTAAGTCTGATTTCTGCTCAGAGCCTGGTGGGATGAAGGATTCTGGTGAGTACTCAGATGCCTCTTCTTGCCCACTGACGAGGATGGGCTCTGAAAACGGGGTTGGATGTGGGGACCAAGGCTGGAAGCACTGGTCTATAAGAAAGACAATATGATCACCCACTCAACTCTTACTCATTTTAAATGGCATGAATGGTCACATGTGGCTGTAAAGGGCAACCTTGCTAGGGGTCAAAATGAGACTCTCAGATGAGGCCTAGCACAAGAATGTAAAACTCTTCTGGAGGAGGAAAGGAGAATAACTCCATGAATCTGACATAACTCCATACCAGAGGCTTTATTTTTTCTCTTTCATTCCAACTCCTCCCTCCCCTCTCCTCTGGTAAAGAACAGTAATAGCACTGAAATCCACAGATAATCCTTCAATCTCTGTGGCAGCTCCACTTCTAAACTCCTCCTTCACACTGACGGTTTTAACAGCTGCTAACAAGTCATAACAAGCACCTCTCTTGCTCCAGCCTGGAATATCGATATCCTTTCTCTTTCCCTATTCAAATCATACCAGCCTTCAAGTCTACGTCTTTCATGAGGGTGTGATGACCCTCCAGCCTACAGAGACTACTCATCATTCCCCCTCAGACTCTCAGAGTCTGGGTCCTGCCTGTAGGGCCCAGGGGAACTTAGCAATTATACTGTTCATGGGGGAGTGGTAGAAATGCAGGATCCTGAGGGCTGGTGAGACCAGGTGAGATAAAAGCAACTAATTAAGAGAATATGCATGAAAACTGCCACGGAGGCAAGGCTAGAGGGGCAGAGTGGCAGCTGGAGCAGTGAGCCACGTCCGTAAACAGGATCATTCATTACAAAGTCCAACCTTCAGAAGGTCCAGGAAGGCTAGAAAGTAGAATGCAAGGTGGGAAGGACTGAAGCATTCAGGAGGGAGGCTGTGAACATGATGGGCACTGGAAGGCGGTCCTGGCTGTGTGGTTCGGGTCAAAGCGCCTGAAAGGTTCAAGAAAGTCACACAAGACTGGGCACGAAGCACTTAATGTGAAATCCATGTCCCTGGCATTGATCCCCACCACCACAGGCATCTCTTGTGGTGCTATTAACGTGGTGTGAGGCTTGCCTTTTTCTCCTCTGGATAGCGAGCAGCCCCTCAAAGGCATGTACTGCGACTTATCACAACTCAGATTAGCAGTTTTGTGTCTAAGACTTGTGAAATGAAGATAAGGGCTTTGCATTTTTCCTCCATTTCCTGTACGTCAATCACCTTCCCCTTGGTGAAGACAGTGGGAATCAGGAGGTTAAAAAAAGTGGGAGGCAGTCTAGACGCCCTGGGGTGGGGGTCAGGCGGTGGGATAATGGCTGGTGGGCTCCACTGTAGGCAGGATACTCCTAAGGGTACTGCATGCCTCTCACAGTGATAACACAGACACTGCAGAAATGTACTTCAAGCTGCCCTGTGTTCATTATCTTTGCTTTCATTTTGTTTTGGGTTGGTGTTGTTTAAGAATGTGGAAGTTTACCTGCCCCATAATCCTCTACTGATTATACTTCCACACTGGATAGAGGTGGTAAAGGTGTGAGAGGAATCTTTGGAGCCACTCCTCCAGCTGCCTGCCAGTTGCTCTGGGATCCATCATCTTTGCTTTGCTGGAGCAGAGCCTGGCTCCCTCCTCTAGTCCCCACTGCTTTCCCAGAGGTCAGCCACGAGTTCACATCAAGCAACAAGCAGGGATTACAAACTGTGTGCCTGCTGGGAATATCTTTCTAGTGTCAAGCAACCATTAAAAGCACTTAAGGAAATCACAAGAGGGAGATGAGAGAATACTTTGGGGAGGCATAGTATAGGGAGGGCAGAAGGGAAAGCATCAGCCCACCTCCTGCCTTGGAGGGAAAAACAGGCCATAAAAAGCAAATTGGTTCTAAAGAATGGGGCTTCCTTAGGAAAACTACAGAACATTGTATCTTTCAACCAGTCTCCTGCTGGGGCCAAAACACTTCAGGATGCCTGGGAAACTTGCTAATACAGAGTAAAATGACATTTTAAGCAACTATGTATTTAAAAAAAAACTATTCAATGAGCATGTATTATAATAGGTTCTAACATACAGTCTCTCATCCAATTTGGACTGCATCTTTGTGAAGAAGACACTATGATTCCCCATTTTACAGATGTGGAAACTGAGGTTCAGAGAGGTCAGTGGCTCGACCATGTTTGGAGTTCAGGTTTGTCTGACTTGCAAAGCCAATATTCTTCCTACCAAAAAAAATATTGGGCTGTGACTCCTTGCCAAGTCTGTATCATTCTGACCTACCTGTTGTTATGCCTGGATTAATTAGGTACTAGCTTGGGTGGTCTGTAGAGCCCAGTGGCCTTTCCTGTCCACTGATTAAAGGAAGAGTAAACCTATCTGTCTTAAGTGGGCTAACTGAATCTCTGTGATGGAGTCTTTCTTCAATCTCTAGGTGTCAATAACCATCTAAAAGGGAAGGACTGGTTCTGAGATAAGCAGATAAGGTAACCTTGGGAAAGTCTCTTTCCTCTCTGAGTTTAGTAGCCTCATCTGTAAAATGGGTCTAATAAAACCTATGTAATACTAAATAAGACACCTTATTAAAAGCCTTAATATTATATCTGGCACAAGGTAAATACTTTATAAATGACAGCTATTATTGTAATTTCTGTTTTATTTCAGATCAACAGTTTTGGAAAATACACAGGTTTAGCATCAATTTGTTCCCATTCAGTAGACGCTGTTTATTGTTGAAAATTTTTTTTAAATCTTGAGTTTGTTTCATACCTAAGAACAACTATAACAAAAGAATGGCAGTGGAAGCACAGACAACTTGAGCTGAAGAAAGAGAGACATATTGTCTCTGGGGCTGGTCCTCTCCCTTTCTGTTCAGTCATCTTAGAGCAGACTATAAGCACAGGTATTTAGAGACTAGAAACTTATGCTATATACACATATGGCAGGAACCTTGAGCACTTTAGGAGGGGAAAGACATGTGTAGGATGAATTAATGCAAATGGCTTTGCTTCTAATTATATAGTCCCCTGAAGGTCCATTTGCTAGAGGAACTCTCTTAACATGGGCAGCTCCTGGGGAGGGCAGTTCAGGCTGGTTCCCTGGCTTGCCAGCCATCTTAATCGAGCAGGGAGCAGCAAACTGAAGGAGAATCAGGCTGACGCTGTGTCCTCGCCCTTGCTCCTCACTCTGACCCCAACAGGGGCACAAAGACCCAGAGGTTCTTGGTGGGTTTTAATCTCCTGTACTCAAAGCTGCTCTGGTGGTAAACTGCATCTTCTTCTGTTCTCTGTCCATGGAAACCTGAAGCCACTGCTGCTGGAGACAGCTTCTATCTGCATCCTCATTTCTGCACCCCTTTCAGAAAGGCTTTCTAGGTTTGAAGCAAGACTAAACCCTGCCCCAGGGCAAAAGTAAACTGTGCTTCAAATCACTGGCCCTGAGGAAATGGTGAACGATTTTTCTCTTAACTGTTTTACCGCTTTTCTTTCAGAGGATACAGCAAGCCATTCCAGCCATTTGAATTTGCAAGAATGGAGAATTTGGGACTCAGAGATTCAACTCACAGCTAGATTCATTTGCGTTTTAACTAATCCCCCAAACAGTATATTTGGTTCTACAGAACTTCCTGTAAAATAGTGGGCTTTTCAGTATAGGACAAGTGCTAGTAGCTTTTTGGCATGAAGGAAGGAAAAGAACAATAACTTCTTTAAGGTTATTGCACTGGTCTTAACTGGGCTTATATCTGTAGGTAGATTTGGGGAAACCAGTTCTCTCAAGTCTGTCTTTCAGGTATTGACAGAAGAGTCAGGTGATGCAGTATGTAAAAATTAAACCTCCAGAGACTCAGAGGAAACAAAGAAGGACAGGCATTGAAATTCCACAGCCTAGTTTTTTGATAGAGATTTTCAGCAATAAAAAGCTGGTGAGATTTAAGATTACTTAGAGACCTAGAAAGACATTTTGCTCTCCCCCAAGCGAAATTTTAGAGTCTTGCTTGCCGTTTTTTTGTTAAAGGCAAAACCAAACATTTCCAGACCCCCTAATGGATTGCATTCTGCAAATGTGTGTACAAACACACATGCACACACCCATACCCATTCTAAATTCAGTTTGCAACCTCTACTCCTTTAATTTGCCTTGCAATCACTGAGTCAGTAATCCTAAACTGAGTAACCAATTTTTATTAATGGGCAACTCCTGCATATCTAAAAGACTTAGCTGGAATAGGTGTGGTATAAAAATGTAGGATTTTACAGAAATTTAGGATACTCTTACATTCTGTAAACCACCACATCACCTCCTTTAAATTTCTAGAACCTTCGAACGAGGACTCACAATATTGGGCCCCCCAGGTTATCTTCCAGGTACCCTTTAAGGGCTGAGATCCCAAGTCTTGGAAAGGATATGTTTGTCATAGATATATCTAAAAAGATATCACCCCAAGAACCCCCTGCAGGCTGCAGGCTAAATGTCTGGCACCTTACGGCCCACATATTGTTTCAAACATAGGGGAGGCCGTTTCTCGCATAGCTGAATACCCCAGCCTCTCTGCACGAAGGGGCTACATTCTGCCACAGTCTGGCATTTCAGACTCTGTGACTAGTTACCATCCCTCCACTTCATAGACAGACTCTCATCGTAAAGATCAGGTCACATAACTAACCCCAAACTGAGCACATTCTGCTCCCTGGTTGGCCTGTCTCACTATTTACCCTCAAAGTCAAAAAGGCTGTGACCGTGTGTGGCTGACTGATGGGGTGATTTGCTGTTACCAAGCATATCAACCTCGCTGGCTGTGCACATGAAGGCAAGAAGATCTTGGGGTACCCCCAAACCTGGTTCCCTCAATCAGCAAGGCTTTCCCTCTGCCTTTCTAACAACACCTGACTGTAACTTGTGCCCATTAAGTAGGCCCTTCTATTCCTAAGGAAACCTGCTTGTGCAGGTTTGCTGATGTGCACAGCACATTACTTCCAATGTGCCCTTCCAGGAAAGGGCCTGACTCCCACTTCTGGTGCACAATTCATTCTGACCCAAACATCCTATCTGCTGCGTGAACGCAAAAACATATGCACACACACAGGGCATCCCTCGTTTTCTCTGGAGTAATGGGAGCCTGGGCAATACTTTATTCATTTACCCACATAAATTAGAATGGAACATTGAAAACACCAGTGACATCTACACAGATAACAAAATGTATTCATTATGGTCGGTGCTATTACAGTGACAGGAAATGCATTCCTAATGGAGGACATTTGAAATAATGTGTTGCTGGATTCTGTGTCCATAAAAGCAATAATGAAGAAACAGGAGTGGGTCAAATAAAAGGAGTAAGAGGGGCACGGGGGGTGAGGTCTGGGCAATGTCAGTGAGACGGCACACCCACTGGATTCACGGGAAGAGAGTTATGATAGTTTAAAGGCAGGAGAGGCGAGAAGGGCATCTGGCTGACATTCTGGAGAACTGAGGTTTGAATCCTGGCTCTGCTATATGCCAGCTGTGTGATCCTGGGCAAGTCATGTCAATATCCCCTTAGTTATGTCAATATCCAGACTGCTCACTTTTAAAAGGAGGCGCTACCTCACAGGACTGCATGAGGAGGACATGAGAGAGCATATGTAAAGTGCTCAGCTGCTCTGGTGGTAATAAGCATATGATCAACATTAGCTTTCCTTTTTCTTCTGGTTATCACGAAATAAATGCACAGCACTGTGATTTCAGGCATCATCTAGCTCTCTGAATCTCCAAATCCAAGTTTCTTCTTCTGCAACGTGGAGCTAATAACACCTGCTCTCCCTACTGCGTGAGCTTATTATGAAGAGCAAGTGAAATGGAATGTTTGGCATATACTATTGATTGGCTGACTTAGTCATTCTCAACTCACTCTCCCTGCTGCGTTCTATTCTGGAGTGTGGAAGGGTTAAATATGTGCATACCGAGCCTGTACTGCAGTGGCGGGATGCGGACATGGAAGGAGCCCAGTTCAAGCCTGACACAGAAGGATAAGTCTTCCGGTGGTGGGCGGGGGCTGTGTGCTGGGAAAGCGTTTACTTTTCTGATTAATACAGACATGGCCCTTCTTTTGACCCCTTCTCCATGCTTGAACGTGGATATGACACCCAAAGCTGCAGCCCTTTTTCAATCATAAGGCAACAATCACGAAGGAAAAGCCCAGGGAGTCTCAGAGGCACATGGCAGTACTGACATCATTAGCCACTGAACCAAAGCCAGCAGTCACCTCCCTCCACACTTACTATGTGAAACAAATAAACCTTTGTTTGCTTAAGCTACTGATACCAGAGTTCTCTCTTACTCAAAGCTGAGCACAATTCCAATACAGTGCATTAAGTACTCCGGAGTATTAAAAGCCCCATATATATAAAGTACACAATCTTCCCTCTGCCAAGAAGTTCATTCCCTTGGACCCGTCTGGCTAATTTATATATATCCTTTAAGCATAGGTTTAGTAGTATCTCTTCTAGGAAGCTTTCCAATACCCTATCCCTCACATTTTTCCCACCCTTTGGACTTCTCAAAGCACTCCATACCACCCCTATCAGTGCACGTTACACTGCTTTGTAATGATCCGTTTACTTGTCTCTTTGCTCCACCAGTTGCTTAAAATGTCTCAACAGCAAGGATCCCTCCCTATTTTAGCCATTTAAAAAATTTCGTACCACTTGTCATAATACCTGCCACACAGTAGATAACTCATTAAGGATTTGTTGAAATACTGAATAAAACAACGAAAGAATGACCTGAAAGGGCATGAGGTAAATGATAGCCTGTGTAGCCTTAGTATCCATTCATATTTTTGAAACACTGCAAATAGTTTTCTAATTCCTATTATTACTTTCAGGGTACCTAGGTTGGGAAAGCATAGGTCTAGACAGTGATTTACCGTTTTCAGTCATTCCACTTGATCCTTATTTGAGTTCATGACATTCCCTTATTCCAGCCTCCTAAATTATTTTCTGCTGTGTATTTATTGAGTCCATACTTATCTACACAAAACTAATTTTATTTCCTTCCTTGTTGTTTTAGAATTTACCCTTGTGATAACCAAAGACATCCTGGGAATATATGTTATTTGGCACCAAAATAAATGTTCACACCATCCAGCAGCTCCCTTCCTAGGTGTCTTGAGTTCTGTCTGTGTGACTGGAGCTTCTGGAGGCGTCCTGCTGTCTCTGCCGTATCTGTGTCCTTACCATCCTTGAACGCACAGTGTGCAGGTCCTCAGGCTGAGCCTAAAGTATGTGGTTCTCCAGCAGGAAACAGATGTAAACTCTCGTGTCCTCTCTCTTCCAATAAAACCAGCTTGTCTCCATTACTTATATAGATCACAGCCTTCTTGAAGTAACGTTACTAATCCCATTGCAAAATATCCAGAAAAATGCATTATGATTCAGATTATAAATCAGAAACATGTTCTATTATTAGGCACATTACATTAAAAAAAAGTCTAAAAGGTGAAGTGGTCTCCCTGTGACAGTCACCAGTGGCCAGCCTCAAGTCTGAACTCCCGTTCCCTTTGCCTCTAATGCTCACCATGCCCATTTTTGCTTGGCTGGCCCCTTTGTTCAGTCTGGTTTCAGCTGAAAAGTGACCTCCTTAGCCCTTCTTTGAACACCTTATCTGTAGCAGCTTCTTCTCCCCAGCTCCCTTCTATCGAGTCACCCTGTTTCATTTCCTTTCTAACACTGCTATCTGAAATTATTTTCTTTATTTAGTGGTTTACAAGTTTTTTGTCTATCTCTTCCCACTTGAATTAAATTCCACCAGAGAAGGGATCTCATCTGTCTTGTTCGCCCTGTATCCTCAGCAACAAGAGCTGTGTCTGGCATAATATAGGTGCTTAATAAACTGTGTTGAAAATGAATAAGAAGAAAATGGACAGTGTGTATTCACTCAGTGAATCCATTTTGCTGCCCTTTACTTGAGTTTCCCTTTGGGAGTGAGGATGAAGATGGGGTTGAGGGCTATCATGAATCCTTAGAGGTGGTGAGGTTAGCTTTGGGAGGCTATGTGGAGTTACGGAAAGAGCTAGAGTTCTGGTTCTGCCACTTTACTAATTGGAACATGTCCCTTACTCTCTCTGAGCTTCAGTTTTGTCATCTGAATGGTAAATTGTTTCAGAAGATCAGTATAACAATTAAATGAGACAGCGATGGCACATAGTAAATAAGTTAGTCCCCCCTTGCCTGTCCCTTAAGGCTGTAAAAAGAGGAAGTAGTCCAGGAGCCACAGGAAAGTGGTCTAATGCTTTTTCCCATTCTAGCAGTCACCTTAGCAACCGCGACGATTCTTCACGGAGATAATGTCAACCTGCTGTATCACGGAGGTTAGCCCACAGGCCAATTTTGAAGTCCTGAGTATATTCTCAAAACACTGAGCATGAGTCTACTTTGAAAGATTATTAGAAATTTATTCCTCTCTTCTCAACCTTACATCAACTTACATTAAACTGAGGCTGATGTTATTTCACAGAGGTAAGCTTATAAATCTGTTTTAAAGAGCTTTGGGTACTGATCCTGCCACAACGTGTGCTTCTTGTAGTGTCATCAAAAGCACACATTCAAAGCCATCAAAAATTTGTGGTCTCCAGGCCTGCTAGAGAAACTTATGGTGACATCTTCTTTGACAGATATTTACTTGTTTGAACACATGTAATTCCTTACACTCAATTTATTCTACCCATTCATTTGTTAATTCAACATGCATGAACTGAGCACCAATTGCATGTTTAGCCCTAGTAGTAAGAGTTACTATATCCTAGCAGTTATTAAATGTTAAACACTGTGCCAAACCCCTTATGAGCACCAGGTCACCCCACGGGCATTATGATTATCCCCATTTTACAGACAAGAGAGCTAAACTGAGGAGTTTACATAAATTGCTTATGTGGACAATTAATGGTGGCTAGTACTTTAACCTAAGTCTTTCTGACACCAACCCCATTCTGTTTCACAATACTCTAGCAAGCAGGTCTTGAAAATACACTTGGTACTTATCAGGGTCCTAGATACATTCCTGAATTAAAAAGAAACAAGGCTAGACGACATGACCTTTCTCACGGTAGGCACTCCATCTTATTCTTCTTTGTATTCCCACCCCCTTAAACAATAATGAGAATGTGGCTCCTGTTTGCAAAGATGTAGTAGAGCCAAATAGACAAGTTTGCATGAAAGACCTTAAGAAGAAGCCCAAGACACAAAACTGTACAGGGTACAAAATATGTGAGTGATTATAGCTAGAGAATGGGTTTTACTCTATAACCAAGCAACAAAATGAGGAGACTGGATTAGCCTGGGCATTAGAGACTCAAATGCTTACAGGGGCCTAGTAGGTAATATGAATGAATGAAGTGAATAAATTGGGTCAGGTGGAGTCTGGTAAATTGCAAAGTACATACCCCATCTAAGGAGCCAGCTGGTCAATGTCATGGGTAAATATAGATCCAGTATTGTCAGAAATTTTGAATTTCCAAAAGAAGCTGAAAAAAATCTGCTTTTTGACGTGAAATCTTTCAATTTTTAAATGCTGGTCAGTAATTCATAAATTGAAAAAAATACTTTATAAGGCAAACAAAACATACCCTTAGGCTAGATTTGGCTGATGACCCATCAGTTTGCGGTTTTTGAATTAGACTATATTTCATAATCTTTTCACCAAGGATCCCCACGTACCCTCCAAAGGTTTCAGAATTTGAAACTCTGTCTAACATACAACATTTCTGAATACTTAATTAGTTTTCTTGCACGAATTAAATAATCAATAACTGACAAATTAGGTCACCATGGGGGAAAACAGCTAACATAACTCTGCCCTGTTGCAGTTAAATGTAAGATTTCCCACTATAAGTTTTGAAATATTGAAAATAGTTCATAGACTTTTATTTCTATCTTCACAGATCCTTCTGGGGTCTGAAGAGCCCAGTTAGAAATTAAACATGTAGATTTCTAAGATCTGGTGACAGTGAGGCATAGTGGGAAAACGTGGGAACTGGAGTCAAACAGAATTGGGTTGAATCCTAGCTCTCCAGCTTAGTAGCTGAGTGAAGGTCAATAAATTATTTAGCATCTTTTACTTATTTGCAAAATGGGAATAATTTGTGATCCATATTTTTCTCTTACCGTCACCATCTAATTAAAAGAAGCAGCCCAGGTAACAGCCCACTTAATACCATTATGATGATTAAAATAGTTCCAGCTCACAAATGAACAAAACAAAAGGTCATCTATCATGAACAGGCGCTATGATGACATGCACACTGATGGAGGAGGAGCACACCTATGACCTTCTATTACACCTTTCATCCAAGGAACTCCAAGTGCTTGATGACAGCCCGAAGTTAGAGCTGGAGAACCAGAAACTTGGTGTGTTTATGAGTCTTGCCTAAAGTCGTGCCCTGCCTTAGGTGAGCAGATGCCAGAGGGTCTACGCCTTAGTACCTCTTGCTAACTAACAAAAAAACTGCATCTTTGTTGCCACCACTAACATATGTATTAATAACTGAACTCATCACTATATGATTTTATTATTCACAAAATCATTCTCACAAAATCATTCAACACACATTTATCATGTGCTCCTCACAAGCACCCAGGCTGGGGAGGCACAAGTCAGCCCCATTTTGTGAATCAGAAAACAGGTTCTAAGAAGTTGGAACTAGTTTATGGACACCAAATTAGTAAGAGGCGGAAGTAACTCCAGTGACTTCAAATTCATGGTTTTTCTCATTAACCCGACCTATAAGAGGCCACAGCAAATGAGAAACAGGGGTGCTGTTAGGAGCCACGTGCTAGTTGAGTGAGCACTATTCTGTTTATCTGTGAAGTGCTAGGTGTATAAGAAATGGAACTTGTTCTGGGATGAACAAGAGATACATGCACTTAGGGGCACTCTGTTGTCTAACTATAGAAAACTGTGTTAAGAAAAACTAAATTGTCATCTTAGATTACACACTAGCTTGCCTCTGTAGGGTCGCAGAGCAGAGCATTGTTCAATTGTGCGTACCTTTTCCAATTTACCCTCCTGGCCTGCCCCCACCTGGGAGAAGAGAAGCCCTACAAACCAGATGACTCCTCGGCCTCCCTGCCCCCCAACCTTTCCTACAGTAACTGACTAGACAGGCATGACCACCTAACTCAAGGGCAGCTAATTAATAGACATGAATTGGCTATATTTTCTCTTGGGACTGTGGTGAGGCAATGTTGAATCCTGCATCAGAAAACTGCTATATAGCAGGGGCCAAAGCGCTGCCAGGACAAGCTGAAATTGTAAGGAAAGCAAACAGAGGATGCTACTCTGTGGGGTGGAGAGTAAAGCAGGAAGCAGAAAGAGACAAAGAAAGAACAGAGACTGAGAGAGCAACTTCTGGTCTTAACCAATTCCCACGCCTGTGCCCATCAGGTACAGAAATACTTCCTTTGATTGGGTCCTGTGAAATGCACCATGTCCTTTCCATATCCCACTGTGTTATCTGAGCGAGTGTGGGTGGATTTCTGTTCCTTACAATCAAATAGTCTCTGATTAATACAATAAGAAACAGGAGCCACAGTTATATCACAGAACAACTAAAAGAGTAAGAAATGGCTAAAAAAAAAATTAAATCTTTCTTTTAGATCATACAGAAAGAGAAGGAGAGAATGAATGAATGAATGAGTCTTCAAAGTTGAAAAGACTCTATATTATGGCTGCCTCAAAATACTCCAAGTTTATTTCCATTATATCTATACTCTTTTTAGATATCTATACTCTTTTTAGAACGAAAAGGATTAAGCGTTGGCAAAGCTCTCTTCTTATAAAATAAAGCACAATGCTGAGGACTTAAACAGTGATACAGTACATACTTTCCCCTCACAAACCACAGTTCAAAATTCCCTTGTTACTCACAGAGTGTACAATTATGATGTCCATTCTCCACCTGCCATCAATCAACTTACTGTTGTATAGCTCTGTTCAGGGTACTGGTTCAAATGGGTCAACAACTGTGAAATCTTCTCTGATTCCCTAGGAAGAATTAGTTACTTTTTATTCTGCTTCCCATTGCACTTCACACATCTATGTGGGTTCTCACACTGGTATATTATAATTCTTTGCTCATTTCTCAATCGGACTACAAGTGCTTTGAGGGCAGGGCCCATGGCTCATTCTTTAACCCTGCTGTGCCTTGCACAGTGTCTGACTTACAAGCTGGTGGAATAAATCAAGGCTCATTAACTTTGCCTCATGGGAGACTTCCTGGAAACAGTAATTAAGATTAAAAATTTTTTGTAACAAATCAACTGAGGTTACAACTACGCACACAAATTGTGTTTAACCATTTCAACTGAGTTAGCCTATAATTTTAGTTTCAAAAAAAGTACCAAAAGCATGTCACAATTTAAATACCTGCTGAAAAGTTGCACTGCAAAACACTGCATGGAGTTGGGGATAGGAAGGAGGTTAAACACCTCAAACTGTTAAGTACAGCTCTCATCTTTGGTGAGCTCAGACTGTACCATTAATTTAATACTGAAAATTGAACTAAAATGACCACATGAAAAAAGTGCTGAACCCAGCATTTTGGCTGAAGTGGTTAAAATGCCAGGATTTGGACTGAGTTTCCTGGAAACAAAGTTAATGGGACAAGCAGACACGGGTTGTTGGCAACTCAGCTTTGTAAACTACTTCTTATGATGCACGGTGAAACACTCACCTCTTTAATAACTGCACTTTCCTACTGGCAAAGCTGAGGGAGGGGGATAGGAAGCCATTAGCAAGTGTGAGGTGATGCTGAAAGGGTTCTGCTGAAGAACCCATGGTGTCATTTGTTCTCTGTATTCTCCACTTTCAAACAAGGAGAGCAGAGACTTAAGAAACTAAACTATGATCAAGGTACTACTTTTTTTAGTGGAGACCCAAATAATAAAGTAGAGTGCTGAGATTTCAAGGCTACAGTAGGTGGCTCCTGCCACCTCTCCCACTAAATTAAAGTTATCTGAATCCCAGGGAAGGAGCAACTTGACTTACTCATCTAGTCATTGATGGAGAAGTTGGAACAAAGACCTACCTGGGACCAGGAGAGACAATTCCTTCCTAATCTGCTTATGGAGAGCAAAGGGCAAGGAAGGTCCATCCTGCCTGAATCAAGTGATCCAAGAAGCAAAGGAGAAGAAAGATACGGCCATGTTGTTTTTTTTCAATGCAGTGACTGTTACATTAACCCTGCACAACACAGAAGAGAGGCCAAATGACTACCAGACTCTCACCAATCAGACAAGTTACTCCTCTTCCCAAGGGAAGGAGTGAGTAAAGGATAAAAGAGAGGCAGAAGCATTCCCTTGAGAGGGAGGAAGAGTGGCAGAAATTTCTGATTCTGTGCATATGTGGTATGTGGTGGGAGAGGATAAGGTTTCTCTTCAGACACCCAGGCTGACATTGTGAAGGTATTATCATAACATGAAATACACTGGAAGAAGTGTAGAAGGATGTCAGGATACCAAAAGATGCTGGAGAAACGTTGTGCATAAGGCTACATTAGTCCCATGACCTCAAGGCTCTATGTGTTCCCAAGGACCCCACTTTGGAGATGAAAAATAAATTCTATCTCCTTTTTGGATTCACAACAAACTCAAGGAGAAAGTGACCTACGAGCAAAGGCAAAGAGGAAAGGCACGCAACCCAATGGGCTGAGACAAATGCAAACTGGAGTCATTATAACATCTTTCTCTCTAAGCCAAACTTCCCTCCCATTAGCATCACTCCCAGTAGTCTGTGGTCTCCTAAGACAAAGACTCCAGAGTCTTAGCGCCAGAGAGGAATAGAGCTAGAGGGAACCTCAGGGGTCACATCAAATTCAGGTCTTTCATTTTATAAATGTTAAACTCAAGCCCAGAAGGTTCAATGACTTGCCTGAGTTTACATAACTAAGTAGCAGCAAAGCGAGGCTTGGAAGCCAGCGCTCTTGATTTAGATCTTTCTCTTTTATTTCTCAAATACAGCCACTCACTAAGTCCTCTCCAGTCCCCAAACCCACGTTTCCCCCACCTATTCTTTTCTCCCCACTGCTACTGTTCTAATCCAAGCCTAGAATCCTAGAACTTCAAGATCTTTCATGTGAATCACAGCAACGATATTCTAATCTTGTGGACCTTCGGGACTCTTCTCTCGATCTGAAGTCACTTCTCACTTGCCTCTAAAGTGATCCCCTGCTCACTGGGGTGGGCTGCACCATTTTGCCCCTGCTCTTTTCCCCTTGCCAGCATGTCCCATGCAGGGGCTGCTCTTTAGCCTTTGCCTTAGAATGAAGGAGAAGGGAGCAGAGCTAAAGCTGATCCACAGTGGACATGCAGTATGTGAGAGAAGTAAATGTTTGTTGTCACTGAGATTTCAGGGGCACTTACGTACCCATGCAGTTAGAACAGGGCCTTGCTCAAAGAAGGCACTCGGAAGATTTTTTTTTAACTGAATGAATGATCTCACTAATCCTCACAGTAATCTTATTTTAGATACTATTATCATCTTCCTATTGCAGATGAGAAAAGCAAGGCCTAAGGAATTTAAATAGCAGGGCTAGGGTTATATAGCTAGTAGGTGATGAGGCTGGAATTCAGACCCAGAACCTCTGACCCCAAAGCCCATATTCTTTAACCAGTGCATCACACTAATTCTGAGAACTCTTAAAACTGCTGGAGTCTAAAATACACATTCAGTTTTTAATTACGTATTATCTTAAAGCTGTCTGATTACTTCATATACTATATCATGCCTTGATATCCACAGGGAATTGATTCCAGGATGCCCCTCAGATACCAGAATCCATGATGTGCAAGTTCTTTATTTATATAAAATGGGGTAGTACACACATATAATCTTCTGACTATCCTTTGCCATTTCCCCCTGGTTGCAGGCAAAGATTCCCTCCTAAAGACTTCTTTACTGACTGATGATGGTTGATTCAGGACAAGAGCTCACCCTTTTTACTTCCAGTTCTCAGGGAGTCAGAAGGCTGGCTTGAGCACTCCTCACCTTGACTCAAGAGCTCCAGAGGCAAAGACTGAATTTTAAACAGCTTTCAGGTCTGATGGAGATATAACTTTTGAAGGAGTAGATCACTTCCTTCTTCCCAGATGTCAGCCCTATCACTCAAAGGCAGGGAGGAAGAGAAATGCCTTCTAGAAAGATTGTTTTAAGGGAAGAAAGAGGAAACAGTCAGGCCTCAGTTAGAAAAGCAAGAGTCAGCACAAAAAATCTGTTTATTTTGGGAACTATCTCAGGATGATACATTTGAGTTTGCACCCTGCTTTTCCAGACAGCAAGCAGCCTGCACTACTGCTGGCTCAGACAGGCCACTGTTCTCCAACCTCATCATGGACAAGGCACACAAGTCTGCAGCTGAAAGGGTGGCCACTGACATGAAAGCACCTCTGCAGCCCATCACTTGCCAAGGACAGGGAAAGAGCACTGCCCAAATCTCTCTACAGTCCTGAGTGCACAGTTTGCCCCATCCAAAGCTCTCACTGCTGCAGCCCTACCCTTCTCAGAAGGCTCAAACAGAGCAGACAGGGCATGTGTGCAGCTTTAAGTGAAAAGAGCAAAGAAACTAGCCTGGAATACTTAGATTAAAACCCTTCATTAGAGCAGGTGTACATGGGTGAACTTTTATTTTTTTAATATTTATTTACTAAATTATCTATCTATCTACCTACCTACCTACCTCAGTGTAAGCCTACAGTGGTGATTTGAGAAGGCAGTAGAGAGAGTTGGCTAAGAATACAGACTCTACAGCCAGATGGCTTTGGTTCAAACCCTGGCGCTCTATCATTTATTGGCTATGTGATCTTGGGCAAATTATTTGGTCTTTCTGTGTTTAATTTTCCTTTCCTGGAAAATGGGGATAGTAACAGCCTCTACCCCTATGGGGCTATTATAAGGATTAAATGAACTCATGACACGTAACACTCTTAGAAAAGTGCCTGGCACACAGTGAGACCTCAGTCAGTGTTCGCTATTATGGCCATGATCATTATTATCTAAAGAAGAGCCAAGGATTCATGAGTCCTGGTCAGTCATTTTCCAAGTCTGGAACACAGCAAAGTACTGCTCATGTACATAGATATCAAATAGTGTAACAGACTTGCTATGCCTACTACTGAGATAAAGAAAAATCAAGTACAGATGCTGCCATTCAGAAACTCACAGGCTGTTGGTGGATAACAAACGCAGATTCACAAATAACAGCTGCAGGTAAATGACCTGCACAAGGTGACAGACTGAGAATATAATCAAGTGAATCTAAGGTTTTCCTATTCCAAACGAGGGTTCTCTCTACAACTTTGAAAACAGGTTTTGCATAGCTATTTGTTTATTCAAAAATTAACTGAGTCCCTATAATGTTCTAGGCACTGACAGTACAGTGGTGAAAAAGACAAAGCTTTCACCCTCATAACATTTATTTTCTAGTGGGGAAGAAAGAAAATAATAAGTTAAATACATTTTCATGCAGTGACAAGTATATGCAGAAAACCAAAGCAGGTAAGGAAGGAATGAAGGTCTGAAGAGGCAACATTTCAGCAGAGGCCTAGATAACGTGAGAGAAGGAGCCATGTGAAGATCTGGGGATAAGCATCAGGTGGAGGGGAACCCAAGCACGAAGGCCCTGAAGTAGGAAGGAATGTGACCTCTGTCTGAAGGAGAGTAAGAAAGCTGCATAGCTGGAGTGAGCAGTGGGGTGAGCAGCAGATGTGAGGATGGTGGGAATCTCATCTTGTGTGACTTTATCGGTCCTCCTCCCCCCAGGTTACTCTGAAGCAAGTTCCAGACATGATATAATTCATACTGGAGCATTCTAAATAGAATAATTACATGACTTCCTTTGTATCCTAAAAGATCATTCTAGCATCTATGTGAATAATGGAATGGAGGGGTTACGGTGAGGGGAAGGATGAGTAACAGTGGCAATGAGGGAACGACAGTAGAATTCTTGGAGAGAAATTACGTGGCCCGGACCGGTATAGTGAGGGAGTGGAGGTGAGAAGTCCTTGGATTTGATGTATAGTTGAGGGTAAATCTGACAAAATTTGTTGATTAATTGGATTTGCAATGTGAAGAAAAGAGAGATATTGAGTATGACTCTTAGGTTATTGGCCTGAGACAAGATGATGCCATTTACTGCGAAGGAGAAGTCAAGGTCAGAAGCATGTTGGAGAAGGAGGAGAACGAGTTATGTTTTGAACAAAAGCAGCTATGAGAGCAAAGGCACAGGATGTATAACAAGAAGGCGTCACTCCAAGTCCTGACTCTTGCCACTCCTAGCTCTAGCTGGGCCACGTTGGACAGGTCACTTACTCTCATTCAATTTCCTCATCTATGTAACATGGGGATAGCAAAACCACCTCTCAGGTTTGTTCAAATAAGGAAATGAGATGTCTGTGTACACCCTGTAAATTGTAAAGGTGCTGAATCAAGGGTAATCTTCTTGTTTCCTTTGTTATTGCTGATAAATATTTGTTTAAATGACCATACATGAACCTCAGGTTACAAACACAATTATGTCTTAACAAATAACATTATGAAAAGACAACTTTATATCATCCAGTTCTGTTTTGCTTGTTTAATGCGTATACTTTCTAAGGGTACAGAGCATCATTTGCATTTCTTATTTGCATACCTTACTATCATTCATGTTATCGCATTTGATCCTTAATATAGACAGAGTGGGTGCTACGGCCCCTAGATGACTGATGAGAAAACTGAGGGACAGAGAAGTACTATCAAAGGCCTGACATCCTAGTCTTACTGCCTTCCTCTCTTGGTCTGTAAGTCAGAATACTGCGATCCTGGCGTATAATCCACTTGGCATCAGGGCCTGGTCATATCAGGGAAATTCCTGACACACAGAATGCTGAGCACCTCCATGACCACTGGTAAAAAAAACAAACACAACTACTTAGATGCAGCACTTAACAGTTTGCAAAATACTTTTATATGTATTTTTTCTTAGTTCCCCCAACCTGTGGTAGGCATATGATAGCTATTAGATGTAAGAGGCACTGTCATGTAACAGAAGGATACGCCCACTTTATACACTGACTTAAAATAGGAAAAATGACATTTTTCTGTATTGCTTTGTATTTAGTAATGTTCCTCATCACTGTCTGTTTCAGTCATTCATTCAACCAATATCTGAGGGTCTACTCCATACTAGGCAATGTGCTGGGTGCTTGGTATACACTGGAACTAAAACTTTTTTATTGTTAAAAAGTGACACAAATTATGTTATTAAGACGAAAAGAACAAAAAACTTATTTATGATGGCTATTTTATTTTTGAATGGAATCATGGACATCCAAGTTTCATTTTCATGTCAATTAAAAAAAAATATCCCAGTGGCCCTCTCTAGACTTTCTTTTGCCAGGAATGTGTACCAGGTTTCAATTATTTGTACCTCTGATAGCTACACTCCCATTTGTATTAGACATAAATTACCTCAATAACAGTAGAGAAATGGTTCAGAAGACCTAGTTTTTTGGAGTACAACAAGATTTCAACCTAAGAGATGTGGACTCTTACTATATATTGCCTTACATTTCTTATACTCTCTTTCTAGATGGCAAATCATCAGCAGTAGGTCTCAACATCTAGTGGACGATGAGCCACATCCATTGAGGAACACTGTTTCTAAAGGATATTTATGTGATAGGGGTTAAAGGATCCTTATGGTCAATAAGTTTGGAAACGCTGGGTTAAACAAAGTAAATAAGTCTCATTATCACAGGACTGCTCGAAGACTTTATTATACCATGGTACTGTGGAACTCCAAGAGGTGAGTAAATAAGCAGCATTTGCCAGACTTATTGGACCACGGAACCCTAGTTTAAAAGACTAAGTCAACAACTCAATCAGTGTTCAGTCTAATATACCTGGGAAGGCTCTGCACTGGGGGATTTCCATTTATAACTGCACATGACATGCATCTTTTTAGTAGGGTGCTGATTCTTTAAGCTTGGGGAGAGCTGAGCAGACACAGAACAGATGTATGGCCCTGAAATGCGGAGGAGAGACCAATCACTATATAGTAAGCACCGTGAAAAAAGGGACCGTTTTTGGTTCTGATTTCTATGATAGTTGCAACACCTAGCGCTGCCTGGCACATAGCAGACATTGGAAATAATTTGTTAAATAAATGGCTAAATGGAATGAAACCTACAGAAATGAAAGGAGCTTATGTCAATTTCAGAATGAGTGGCTACATTGTTTTTCTGTCTTCAATGATTTTGATTTCCATATCTAGACTCCTAGTCAGTGCTTAATTTATTTTCTTAGAACAAGACTGAGAATTATTCCAACCGCCTTTTGCATCATGACCCTGCACTAATCTAATAAGAGAAAGGTTACATTGCTCTTTGTAGATGAACAGCACATTAATGAGATCTTCTTGAAATGATCCCACTTCCATTATGCAGACAAAATTACATTTTCCAGCATAATTATTGTGGCAGTCGAGCTCCCAAATTTTGATATTAATTGTTTCACCTGCAAAGGCAACAACAACTTATTAGTTTGTCAAACCTTTGGAAAATCAAGGGGAAGCTCATAGTTTTAAGTAGTGATTATCAACCTATACTTCTCCTGCATTCTATCTTTTACACATTTTCCTACTAGCCAGAAGGACTAGGCGAGTTTTATTCCCTGTATTACGTTTTAACAGAAGAAGTAATGGGTTTCTTTAAAATGTTTTTAAATTACATACCGCTTACATTCCTCAATCCTTACTTGAGACTCTAGACTACAAGTTCTTTGAGGGCATGGACCTTGAATGTTTTGTGGAAAACTGTATTCTGAGCACCAAAGACAATGCCTGGAACAAAGTATGTGATCTGTAAATACTGCTGAATGAGCACCATGCTTCTCCTTTCACTGAGACTCGCTGTTTTAAAGGAAAATCTTCCTCCCTCTCCTTCTCTCTTCCCTCCCTTCTTTCCCCTCTCTCTCTCTCCCCCGCCAACTCTCTCTTTGTCTCTCTCTCATACACACACGTGTACATTACACATACACTCTGGAATACAGGGAGGTCTTGCTATACACTGTGGCATTTTCCCCATGAACAATACATAAAACATGGAAGTTTGGTGAAAATATATCATTAGAGGAGTTTTGGACAGTCACTTTGCATTGTGTAATGTCATCTCCTCTTCTAAGCCTTAACATGCCCTGAGCCACAGAACAAGTTAGGAAGAAATCCTGACTCACACTTATTCATCTGGTCAGAGCTTGAGACACAGGGCTAACCTGTGAACTGTGAGTCTGACAGATCTCAAACACATGATAGGACATTCTCCAACACTGCTTATCTAGTAATTTTTATTTTGTAGCTTACATTTATTCTACTAGAAAAAATATTATTTTCCTTTTTATTGTAAACTGTTTAATCTACTTAAGTCTGATATTATTCTAGATTGGGACCACGACTTCCCCATAGAGTAGTAGAGGTTTTATTTTAAAAACACAAATCAATAGGATAATAGGACTCAGTATATTGACTTAGTAGCTCTGTTACCTTGGGCAAAGTGCTGAACATGTCTAAGTCTGATATGAGAATAACAACAGCACTGTCCTCCTAGGTGGCTGTAAGGCTTAAATGAGATAGATGATCCATGCGGAATGCTTAGCTTACGTTCACTATTGCAATCTCTGAGGGGCTGATAGACTACTAGCCGTGATGATCAAGGACCTAAACAAGTTCATCACCTCTGCAAGTCTTCTTTTTATTTTCTTTCTAATATGCCACTCTCCCTCATTCCATCCACAGAAGCAGAAACTCACAATGGGTAGGCCTTGTGGGTCCTGTTTTACCTCCAAGCGTGAATTCTTCCTGCAGTTTGGATAGTGCTTCTGGCTCGGTAATGTCATTTAGGGTAGTCATTTATCTGGCCCCCTGCATTTCTTTTTACAGCGTATGTAACTTCCTCTTTCTTTATTTGGTTCCTTAAAGAGTCTTGATTGGCTGGAAACTCGACCCTTCATTTTCATTTATCAAAAATTCCTAACCAGAGGGGATGAGTGCTGAATCCCAGGGGTATGCTGGGCTGGAGCATCTGTGCCTGGCCTTTTTATCTATGCAGCTGGCTGGTAATTGCTAAGTTTTCCCTTCTGAAACAATTATCCCCCCATTTCTCTCCCCACCTCCACCCCACCCCCAGTTAATTATCAGTTCTAGAATTAAACTGCTTGCCTCTCCTGCTGTTGTCATGACAACAGTTGGCCTGCACCTGCCACTGGGTGAACAGTGGCTCTTTCAGAAGAGGTGATGGCAGTTGCCCGCTCCACAAAAGCCAGGGAGCAAACTAACGTTTACCTGTCTGGGGAGAGAAGTTCCTATTCATTCCACCTTAGGCATTTTCCTCACAAGTTCCACCTCAACTTCTGTCTCATACAAACTGCTTGTTGGCACTCAATAAAGAAAATGAAAAAAAATTTTCTGATAAAAATGCCAAATCCCTGTTGGCTTGTCACAATTCCATCCATTAACTCTACTTATTCCCAGGCAAGATGTTGGAAGATGTGAATCTTCCATCTCCTGAGAAAGGCAGGGTAGTGTGGTGGTTGAAGGCACGGAATTTTAAGCCTAACAGATCTGGGTTCTAATCCTGGCTGACTTACTTTCTAACTGTGTGACCACGGCTTAGTCACTTAACTTCTTATAATATCAATTTCCTCATCTGTAAAAAGAAGATGAGAATAACTATATTTAACAGGTTTTTTAAGCTTTGAAATAATATACATAGGTCTAGCTCCTATTTTATGTTCGACACATAAGCAGGTATCACTATTAGAGCTGTTTAGCTGCTAACCCTGAACAACCCTGAAAGTCAGGGCAAAGTTGGCAGCTTGGTCAGTTTTAACTGGTTCTTGTCTGAGTGGCAATACCTGCGAGATGGAATAAGACTGCACACTGCCCCACAGCATCTGGACCAAGATGCATCTGGCAGCCAGGGACAGCTGAGAAATGCTTCTTTGCCTACCTTCTCTGTAATTCTGTCAGCCCCTCCCTCTCTGTACAGTTTTTCTCATGCTCAATCTCACTTCCCTTTAAACAGAATTGATAGAACCAGAGGGGAAGGAGACATGTACTCACCAAGGAAACAAAATGCTTTTCTGTTTTACAACCACATTACAACCTACAGGGAACAACTGGTAGTGGTGCTAAAGAGTGGGGGAATGAGGCACTTATGTAAGAAAGTGTTTTTCTTCCCTAAAACGTCTGCTTGTGGCTAAAGAAGTATTTTTTTTATGACCCTATAAGCACTCATAGGTAGGTCCTAGGTCCAAACAGGACAGGCCCTTGAATAGTGGTCCTTGGCAAAGACCTCACCATTTAGGGTACCCCAGTTTTATCACAGCCTTTGGACACCTTTCTCAATGTTCTGAAACTACCTTCTTGCAGTTCTAATTTTAAAGAAACCTGCACTCAATGACTGTAAACTTCATACCGTCTTGAAAAGAAAAAAGAAAAAACCTAAAACAAAACAAAAAAACACACCCGCTTCTGCTCCCAGCATCTGGTACAGACACGTGCTGTGGGTTTCCGGGTAAAGAGGTGAATGCAGTTCAGCCACATGGAACTTTCAAAAAAAGGAAGGCTCCTTGGAAGTTATTGGGGAAATGGAATTATTCACCTCTTGCCTGCCTCTCACTGACAGAAAGTGAGAAGATGCTAGAGACCAGCACGTTTCTCCTAAAATGAAAAAGACACCACTAACAACATTTTGCCGTGGCTGCCACAGGTGAGGGAGGGCATAACCAATGACATCAAATTTAGTTATTCTTAAGACACAGACTGGAGTTTTTTGACTTCCTAAAATCTATTATGCTTAGTGCCAGTCCAAAATGGCTACGAAGATAAACCAGGAAGAAGAGAACTAGGCTCCAACCAGGCTCTTCAGCACCAGATCTAACTCAGGGACAAATGTGACATCAATTTAATTCTTTGACTAGTTTCTAAGAAATATCTGTAGCCTTAAATCTATTTGGAAAATGTTGGTGCTTTAGTATTCCTTATCTCCATCAATTTAGAAGGAACTGGGTATCTACTCTCCAAATTTGATTGTAAGTTAGAGGAAGGCTGGAGCTGTCAAAACAAGGTATAAATAAGATAAAAATCAAACAATTTCCTTTTATAATTACTTTATCTCAGTTGCTTGCTTTTCCATATAAAAGAAGAAACCCAAAAGGAGAACACTTTTAATGCTTCATAAAACACTTGTCCTTTAAGTATAGTAAAATGTGCTGCTTGATGGAGAAACTGAGGCACAGAGAAAGCAAACAATTTACACATAACTCATGAGATGTGACTACCGGAAGAGATCCATAAGATTCAAAAGTCCATCCATTTCTTCTATGAATAGGACCATGCTGTAGTCAAGCGGTAAAGCCTAACAGGAAACGGTACAAACCTTTTGGTGCCTCAAATGGCACACAAGACCCTGTACAACGGAGACTCAGCCACCCTTGTCTCATCCCCTGCCAACAGTCCAGTCATGTAGCTCCTCACCATTTCCCATATAGCACATGCGTTTCCATTCCTCTGAGCCTTTAGAAATGCTGATCTCTGTGCTTGTATGGCCTTCCTACCCTTTGCATCTGCAAAACCCTACCCCTACACCCATCCTTCAAAGTCCAGCACAAATGCTATCTTTTCTGATTCTCTATCCTGAGTTAGTTGTATCCTATTCTACATCCAACATATTTATCATAGAGAATCTTTATACTGTAGTGCTTAAGAGCCCACATTCTCAAGTCAGCCTACTTGAATTTGAATACTGGCTCTACCACTTTTTAGCTGAGTGACCTCGTTAGTGTATGTATAACCTCTCTGCAACTCAGTTTTCTCATTTGGCTGAGAAATGAAGATAATGTATTAGCCACTTGTTAGGACTGTTGTGAGAAATAAAAAATGTTTAGGGCTTCCCTGGTGGCGCAGTGGTTGAGAGTCTGCCTGCCGATGCAGGGGACACGGGTTCGTGGCCCGGTCCGGGAAGATCCCACATGCCGCGGAGCGGCTAGGCCCGTGCACCATGGCCGCTGAGCCTGCGCGTCCAGAGCCTGTGCTCCGCAACGGGAGAGGCCACAACAGTGAGAGGCCCGCGTACAGAAAAAAAAAAAAAAAAAAAATGTTTAAAATACTTCGTGGTACATGGTTGGCAATCAATAAATGCTTCCTTAGAGTAATTTATAATTATAATAATAATTATTATATTGTACTTAAATGTGAAATTAAAATTGTTTACTTAGTTCTCTCATTTGAACTAGACTTTGATGTCTTTAAATGCAGGGACAAAGTCTTTTTCATCTTCGTATCTCTGAGGCCTAGCATGGGGCCTGGCAACACAGTAGACAATTGAAAATGAATGAAAAAATTCCTCTGCAATTTTTCTTGCTAAAGAGATTAGGAAACAGAGCTCCTAGAGGTAAATGTTATCCTGATAAGCTCTGAGGTCAAAGACATAAACAAGGTTAGCCTGTCAAGCATCATAACTACATATTGGATGGCAAACAAAAGTTGATTAGCATAAAACCACACCATGAAAAGTGACATCCAGGTCTCTTCCCACTGGGCCTTTTTTCTTAGCATTAGGAAGCCAGAAAAGGCAGGCAGGTGTATGTCAGAATACAGGCTGCTCCTAGCTGGCATTTCCACTGTGAGGCAGATGAAATAAACTAGAGGTACCTCAGCTGACTTTTCCAGCTGTGAATGGATTCTCTGGTTATAGGCCAATATGCACAAAATAAAACAAAGTTGTGACTCTCGCAGGTAAATATCTGAAAATCAATTACTTTCAGAAGAAGGCTTGCTTTTATTATAGATAGGCAGTACAATGCATAGCATGGCTTCATCCTTCATCTGGGTGAGTAGAGGATAAATAATTCATATCAGCAGAGGAAAACAAAGTCAGCTCAGGCTCCATAAGAGGGAAATGTGACAGTTAAGAGACTCTCTGTACTGAAGACCAACTTAGATGTTGGAACCCCACTTCTGGATAATACACAGCCCTGACAGTTCCACTCTATGTCACAGGTATCAGAGACATTTTCTTTGGCTTCCAGCTAGGTCTTCTGAAATGGAGATAATGTAAAAACAAAACCATACATTTGCAATCGGAGGACAAAAGAAACCTAAGCATATCACTGACTTAGACCCCTCTTATCTCTACAAACTAAGTCATCAGGAAGAGAAATGTCATATCTAAGAACATACATATGATTGTTATTTTAGAGGGGGGAAAAAAGAGTACCTAGTATATAGCCCCAAGAAAATGTTTAAAGAAACAAAATTGAGAAATGTACAAAAAAATCTACCAAATTACAGAACCTATAAGCAGATTCTTTTCATTTCATATTTAATATATGACTGTATTCCTCCACATATTTAATATATGACTGTATTCCTCCACTGTATTTATATCCCAAAAAACTGGGTGCAGAGTGGGGGAAAGAAAGGCTAGTATTTACAGGGAAGTAAAAACAGACTACAAAGAAGCAAGGAGGTTAAAGGACTTGCCCAAGGTCACACCGTTGGTCCCAGGTAAACCAAGGATAGAAGGCAGGTCTGCTGACTCTCCTTGAACTCCTATTCCTTCAGAACTCATTGCCCATTTGATCAGAGAATCAGCATGGGTCAGATTCACACTGATCTCAGCAGGAGCTTTTTGCCTGAATAAGAGCCAGCTCTAAAGATGAAAAGTTCTACCAAAATCTTAAGTATGGCTGTTACTGTTAAAAAGCCTTTTTCTTCTTAGTTAAAAAAAATTCACAGAAAATCTCAGTCGCAAATCAAAATTTAAAACTGACCTTGCTCCTCTGTCCTCTGAACACAAGAGTTTAAGGGTCCTTCCCTCTCTGACTTCCTTCCACTACACAACAGCTCTAAGGCAGCAGAGCCCACTGCCACCCCCTCTCCGTGAACATACATTACTTCTCAGCAGGCTCCGGCAGGAGCACAGAAGGAGCCAATCTGCGAGGGCGCAAACACAACATCTCCCATAATAGCACGAGGAGACAGAAAATTGCTGCCAAAAGTGTAAACTGCTTTTTTTTTGCTTGGAAAAAAAGAATCACTCTGGGCTTCAAAGACACCCTCTTCAAAGGTGACTCTACAGTGGTTAATATCCACGTTCCACATATTAGGACTTTTGCTCCTCCACACGCTCCAAGAAACCTTGTCATCTGCACGACTGTATCATGGGTGTGAAGAGTAACTACTGGATGGAGGGGCAACTGGCAGCTAATTCTGCAGGGTCAAAGGAAGGCTTGCTTACCTGTTCCCCCGGGAGTCTAAAAGCACCCCTTTTGCTGCTGACCCTCAGGGGACACTGTGAGGATGAGATGAAGAAATATCCCCTCATAATGACAGAGGCTAAGGAGAGGAGAGGTAGCGTGCAGCAAACAGACGCCATCATTTCAACGTCAAAGCCAGTAAGAACTCCTAGGTGAGAGGAACAAGACCAAAGTGATGCGCTGACAAGTGGGCGTGAATCCTCTTATTCATTCAGGGTCACAGAGAGAAGTGTGCTGGCCTCTCAGAGACAGGTGGTTGAAGGCATGAGCTCTGAAGCCAGACTAGATTCAAGTCCTAGCTCTGCTTCTACTAGCTGTGTGATCTAGGGCAAGTTAATCTTTCTGGGCATTCATTTCCTCATTTTACAAGTAGAATAATAACTACATCATTAGCTTTACATGAGGGTTAAAAGAGAATATATATAAAACACTGTACGTAGTAAAACTTAAACGGTAGCTTTGCCTATTATTGTTGTTAATTACAGGACAAATACACAATAAAAATCAGAACAAGGCACAGACATGACCAAAAGCACAAATACTTGGCCACCTCACATCAAACAGCTTGGGAAGTCAAAACTGAAAACAAAACAAAAAAAAGGCAGGGAGACTCTAGCTGGTAGAATGGAGAAAAATACAGATCTATTATAGACAAATAATTTTCAAAAGGACAGGAATTTTCCTTTGTTCTGACCACCATGGAGAGCGGCTGGAATTCAATTCTCCCTGGACTTCTGTGCAGACAGCAGGGAAGTGGCTGTGTGGAAAGAATACTAGCAAAGGAGACACAGGCATGAAAATCCAAGCAGACCTGGAACGCAGGGTCTCCAGATTCATTTCTCTTCCATCCCCTGTGCAGGCAGACCCACACTCCTTCTGTCTTCCTTACACATCAAACTCTCATTTAACACCGTCAGCAATACAAAAGCCTTTGGAACAAAACTCTGGCTTACTGAGACAGTAAAGTGTATATCATAAATGAGAGAAATTTCAGATCAAAGGCAATCTGCCCTGAAGTGTTAATTGGAAGAAACTGAGCCAAATGGTAGTTCAGCACAAACTGAATGGAACCAACAAGTATGAATTTAAAGGGTAAAGGGAAAATTTGACTCATCTTTCCTCTTTCTGCCAAATTGGAACATGATTTTTTTCAAGTGCTCATTTTACCAATAAAGTCCCAGTCCAAGAGAATCCCTACTGACATCCATGGCAGCCTGGCTCGAGGGAGACAGCGTGACATCTTGGTTGCTAGTAAAGAAACTCTATACTTCACCACAGTCTTGTCAAAATGACAAGAAGGAATCTGCAATTAAACTCTGAAGCCAGTATCTCACACTGAATAGTATCTTTGAAGGGAGTTAATCTCTTCACAAGGTCCCTGTATTCTTCTAATCAACATGACTCTGGCATGTAGCCATAAAGACAAGATGAACATGTCCATCCTTATCAGGCTCTTCCAAGACAGAAATGCCATTTCTATCCTGTGGAGTCTGCTCGCTACATCTGCTAAGGTGTTTTCTTTATACTGGTCTTGTTTGAACTCTCTTTCTGAGGAAGAAAAGGTCTAGGGCTCTGCTTGGTCTGGATTTTAAGGAGCTGGAGCTACAGCTTGTTTTGAGCGAAGAGGCAGAGTGCCAAGGAGATAATTTAAAGAGTTTATCTAAACCAAAGGTCTGTGTAAAATGGTGAGAACTTGGTCAATAGCTAGAGAAGATGTTGATATAAGCTCCCATCACTAGCCTAATCTAACTAGTCTCCCAGGCTCTGACCCACCTCCAATTCATTTTCCATTCTGCAGGCAGAGGAGACTTCCTAAATGCAAATCTACTCAGGTTAATCCATGTTTTAAATTATTTAATGCCCTCCCACACTCTGCGGGAGAGAAGGAGGCCTGTAAGGCCCTCAGTGATCTGGACTCTGCTTTCTTTCCTCCGCTCTTCTCTTGTCTGGAGCTATTACACAAGTTGTTTCCTATCCATAGGACAGCTCTATCTCTGCCTCTCCTTTGTCTGCCTTCTCATCCTTCAGATCTCCATTTACACACAACCTTTTCTGGTGAGCTTCCCTTTCTAAAGCAGCCTAAACTTCACTTAATCATAGTACTTCCCCCAAAGTAGAAGTGCCCAATTATATGCCTGTCTCTCCTACTAGACTTAGGATCCACAAGGCAGGGACCATGTCTGTCTTAATTTTCATTATATGCCCAATATATAGCACAGGACCTATACACTGGGTCATGAGAAAGGGAGGAAGGGAGGAAAGAAATGAACCACAACATAAAGGGAGCCTGTTCCTGAGAATGGGGGGAGGATGGAATTTAAAGGGATTCCCTGAAGCTCTGCAGGTTTAAAGCGGGATGCCTGTAGCTTTAGCCACAGAGGACAAGGAACAAGATCTAGGCTGAGAACTACAGTTCTCAAGGGAAGGAAGCAGCAGGAGATGCTTTTGGCACTAACATTTGGCACTAAGAGAGAGGATCAGGATATGGGGAGGGAGAAAGGAAAAAGAAGAAACTGTATTTGTTGATTTGTAAATAAAACCAAAGGGCCAAATCCTGGCTCCAGTAAGGTAACCTTGGACAACTCATTAAGCTTCTTTCAATGAGAAGCTTGAATTAGATAAGTGATTTTCTTTTATTTTTTTTTTTTTTTGCGGTACACAGGCCTCTCACTGTTGTGGCCTCTCCCGTTGCGGAGCACAGGCTCCGGACGCGCAGGCTCAGTGGCCATGGCTCACGGGCCCAGCCGCTCCGCAGCATGTGGGATCTTCCCGGACCGGGTCACGAACCCGCGTCCCCTGCATCGGCAGGCGGACTCTCAACTACTGCGCCACCAGGGAAGCCCTAGATAAGTGATTTTCAAACTGAGTTCTCAGGAACCCTAGGTTTCTGCAGCAGCCCCTCAGGGTCTATTGGAAGGAAGAGAGAAGTTTCACCAGTAGATGTGGCCCCAACTTTAACCAAACAAAAAAAATGTTTTGCATACATTGGAGTTCTACTTAAAGCCCATTTGAAAAAAAGGTGTTTCTACTAAAACTAAAGTTTGAATAGCTGTGGCCTGGATGAATGTTCTGATACCTCCCAGACTTAACAGTCCTGGATCCTACATGACAGAGGGGACCCAACTGGACACTGCATTTTACTTTGTACAAATGCCCCTTGATTGTGTTCACAGCATAGCTATAGCATTTCCTAGAGCTTGTTCTCACTGCCTGAGCAGAAAGACAGCAAAGGTACGTAAACTAAAGTCCAGGTTCACTACAAGCCTGAGGCAATGATAAAATGCACTTTTAAATTTCATGTGGTGAAACAGAAGCACAAAGAAACATTTTTTTTTTCCTAAACAAAGTTTTGTATACCTATGACCTCAGATTCACTGTATAGGTGTCTTGAGTCAGACCCAAGGATGTTACAGGTCAGAAATAAAGAATATTGAAACCAGAGTCCATTAAAAGAAAAAAAAAAAAAAGGCAATCCAATTCCAATCAAGAAAGAACAATGCAAAAGTTTACCTATTCAATCTACCTGATACCTAATAACCATTCAAATATAGTACCTACTTGTCTCAACAAGGTATTCTGAAGGTGCTACAGAATAAAGCAAAGTTACTGTCATTACATACTTTAAAGACTATCTTTATCTGAAGGTTACAGACAGGAAATGGCATAGATGGGGAGGGAGATGGGAATCTTACAAAATAAGATCTTCAAAGCCCTGGAATAAGATGGAGATCCCTTTTCTGTGCTGGTCCTTGGCTGGTCATATTTCACGGGGCATTAGAAGGCCACAAATGTCACTCTACTTCAATTCTGAGAACAGACAAACAACAATAATGTGATCTTACCTGGGTCCTTCCTCGTCGCCCTGAAAGAAAGAGAAAGAAACAGCATAAGAAATCAGGATCAGTAGAGACTGATTTAGATTTCTTTCTTTTCCCTCTTCCCTCCCAACCCGAAAGCAAGGCTTGTACATTTATTGTAACAGAGACAAGCCAGTAGACATCTAAGGGCTAAGACAAGGGCTAATATAACCCAATGTTCAAACTGCCCAGCAGAGATGAACTAATAATTTGCCCTTGTAAGCAGAGAAGTGAATGCATAGACCTAGGAGGCCTAAATAATAGCCTTGCCTTTTTATTTGTATGGCTGGCAGTATTTAGTTCTGAGCAAACTGACAGCCCAAAATAGCAGCAGGTCTTAAGCAAAAGCTGACCAGCTCCAAAAGCATCAAGCTGTTTCCCTAAAAGACTCACCTCTGCCTTGGCCTAGCATTTTTTTTCTCCAAACAAGAACGCAGAAAAACTCTAATGTAGAGCACGCTATGGTGCAAAAGGCTCCGAACTGGGACTCAGGAAATTGGAATTCTACTCCAGGCTCCATTATTTATTAGCTATGTGCTCTTGGGCAAGCTGATTAATTAATTAATCTGGACCTTGGTCTTCTCCTTTGTAAAAGGACAGTTCTGACATTTGATGATCCACATCATTCTTCAGCCAAATAATGACTTTTTTCTTTTTCTCATTCACTCTTTACAAAAACAATGTGTGAGGGCAATTTTACCAGGTACTGTATTCTGTGAGCCTAACTTTATCAGTGATCACAGCAGATTTCTTTGAGCCTCTTTTTCGGACCAAACCAGATTTTTCAAATGACACTCAAGCCTTTTCCAAGGGACCTCACTCATCCTTTTGGTGACAGAGTATCTTTTACATCCTCCTCTTTAGTCATTCAGGATTGGTTTCAATAGACTGTATCTCCTAGTTGGAGATAACTCCCCAGACAACTTATTTGATTGATAGATGGACTGATTGGATGATTCTATAGGTAAGGTATAAAGGAGAATGAGCTCTGGAGTCAGACACTGGATTCAAATCTTGACTCCATTATTGCTTGCTGTGTTACCCTGGTCAAATTATTTTGCCTCTCTTAACTACAGTTTTCTAATTTGTAAAATAGGGGTAAAAATTGTCCCTATAACACAGGATGAATATGAGGATTAAGTGAAATAATGTGCACAAATGTCAAGCACAGTGCCTAAGATACAGAATGCACTTAATAAAAGTTATTATCAATATCACTAACAATTCAGTATGATTCATTAAGAAGCTATTACGTGCGGGTGCTGAGGGTAAAAGATAAAAAACCCATAATGATCTATCCTTCTAGGAGCTCCCATTCCGGAGCAGGGGAAACAGACAGAAAATGAACTATGACTAAATGTCTTAAGGGTGCTACCAAAGACATAAACTGAATGCTGAGGAAGTGATAAACACTGCCTCTCCTGGAGAAGGGGGAGAAGGCTTTACAGAGAAGGTGACATATATACTGTCACTTGAGGGATAAGCAGGATTTTCCCAGGCCAACAGAAGATAAATGGGAAGAGCACTGGAGTAGCAAGAGCAAAGGCACAGCAGTTTAAAAAAATGTAGGTTTAAGGAATTCTGAGTTCTGTGAAACTAGAGTACGGGGATGTATACATGTGTGTCTTGGGCAGGGGATGTGGAGGTGGCAGTGGTGTGGGGCTGAGGGGCTGGGAATGCAACAGAGGTAAAGGGAGATTGCCAGGGCACAGGCCTATAAAGGGCCCTGGCAGCCAAGAAGGTGATTTGTAACAGATTATATTCAGTACACCGGAGGTTGGATAAAGGCATTTTTAGTAGACTGTTAAGAATTTGCAGTATTGGTGAGGGCGCTAATCATCTAATGAAAGAGAAGTGGGGCAAGTGGTGGAAGGAGGGGACATAAACCTCTGCAGTTTACTTGACTGGCACATTTCATGGGAACTATAATCTAGTGAGAAAAATTCATATAATTTAAATTTAATATGAGTTACATTAACTATCAATGACATAATTAAACCTCAACACAATTTTTAAATTATCTTTGGATTTTAAAACATAATTATCTAGGAGAACTGTATGGGAAAAAGTATCCGAACCTTCTTCTATGATTTACAGCAAGTCCTCACAATCACATATCTTGGTACAATGGTTAAGAGACAGGCTTTCTGAGTTAGAGAAACATGGCTTCAAATTCTGGTTCGTCAATTCCAACAGTGAAGCTTTTGGGAATTTACTTAACTTTCCCAAGGTTCAGTTTCCTCATCTACACATGGAAATCCTAATTCTTACCTGACAGGGTGGCTATATGGATTAAAATAAGTGAGAAAATATGTATAAAACATTACGTAAGTATCTAGCATAAGTGTTCAACAAATGGTGGTCATTACTGTACTTCCCTGAAATGTTAATTAATAACATTTCTAGGGAGAGTGGGGAAAAACAGAGAAGATGGAATACAAGACTTTGCTTTACATTCATCCATTTCTGCTGCTTATAGGTAAGTGGTTATTTTCAAAAATAATAATCACTATCACAAAGCATGGGGAAAACCAGGGTGAGAGTTTCACTTATGAAGAAATGAATGAAAGAATATACACACATATAATTATAAGGCAATTCTGAACAGGTCAGCAGACATTCAGAGGATTGCTAATCTTGCTTGTAAAAGGTGTGCCCGTACTCTCCTCACTACCTGAAATGCACATCCCTATTCTGAGATCCTAGTTAATTCCCATCCATCCTTTAAGGTCAAGCCTCACTCGGAAAATTCTCCTGACAGATTGAGTGGAGTAACCCTACTCTGTCCTCCACATCTGTATAGGTCACATTTCTGGGCTAGTTCTTAAAGCAGAAAACTGACAATGATAGAACCATACAGTGTCTCCCTCTTTGGATTTCAGCTCCTTGAGAATAGAAACTGTATAGTGTTCATCTCTTTATTCTCTACACCTAGCACAGCACAAGGCATATAGTAAATAATTATTCAAGAGAGGAAAAGAAGAGAGGGCAAGATATAAATAGGATTTAAGATTAATTTCTACCCCCATTACAAGTAAATTCTGATTTCAGAGAGTATTAGAACTGAAAGTCTGTTAAACAACAACTTCCATTTCAATGACTTGTTAGATTAAGCAATGCTCCCAGCTCCCTCTGTAAAATATCCTGAGTGCTCTTGGCTGTTAGGTTACACTCTATCTAGTACAACCTTCCATTTCTACTTCCACCAATGAAGATGTATGTTCACCAAGAATCAAACAAGTTTGCTCCTAAGCCTGCTTATATCAATGGAACTTGTAATTATGATGACATGTTTTACTAAATAACAAAAAATGAGTGCAAGAGATAACTGTTGCTCCATGAGTTGGTGCTTCCATGAAAATTAAGTTGAATGCTTCCAAAGCAGTCAATAAAGATGAATTACTTAACAATTGCTGTCAATTTTGATGTAGGTGAGACACATGCAAAATATTAGAAAATATAAAGTATAAAAGTCTAACACCTCACACTGGTCAGAATGACCATCATTAAAAAGTCTACAAATAATAAATGCTGAAGAGGGTGTGGAGAAAAGGGAATCCTCCTACATTGTTGGTGGGGATATAAATTGGTACAGCCACTATGGAGAACAGTATGGAGGTTCCCTAAAAAACTAAAAATAGAGTTACTATATGATCTAACAAACCCACTCCTGGGCATACATCCAGAAAAGATGAAAATATTAATTCGAAAAGATATATGCACTCCAATGTTCACAGCAACACTATTTACAATAGCCAAGACATGGAAGCAACCTAAGTGTCCATCAACAGATAAATGGATAAAGAAGATGTGGCATATATATATATATACACACACACACACACACACACACACACACACACAATGGACTATCACTCAGCCATAAAAAGAATGAAATAATGCCATTTGCAGCAACATGGATGGACTTAGAGATTATCATACTAAGTGAAGTAAGTCAGACAGAGAAAGCCAAATATCATATGATATCATTTATATGTGGAACCTAAAAAAATGATACCAATGAACTTATTTACAAAACAGAAACGAACTCACAGACATAGAAAACAAACTTATGGTTACTAAAGGGGAAAGGGGTGGGGAGGGATAAATTAGGAGTTTGGGATTAACAGATATACAGTACTAATATATAAAATAAACAAGGACTGACTGTAGAGCTCAGGGAACTATATTCAATACCTTGTAATAACCTGTAACGGAAAAGAATCTGAAAAAGAGTATAACTGAACACTTCGCTATACATCTGAAACTACCACAACATTGTAAATCAACTATACTTCAATTTTTAAAATGGCATTTAAAAAGTCTAGGATTCTACATTCCACTTTCTTCAAATGTTATCCTCCTCACTTATAGAGAGACTGAAATTGGACCTTACAAATGATAGAGCATGGGTATGGTTAATGCCAGAAATATGACACTCCACTCCAAACAGCAAACCCATATTCTCAAAGAAAAGACCCTGACTTGGAATCAAAAAAATATACAGATCTTTATTTCAAGTTTAAAATAAATGTTTAGGGTATTCATGTATCATTTTTAATGCTTAAACTAACTTCTTCTAAGATTATCTCACTGCAGCTCAGTACTCTTCTCTCAAAACTAGACAAAAGATGGAAATTCTCATGACATGCAAGTAAAAATAAAGACACATTTTTAAAATACTTGACTTTGGCAAAGAGTTTTATAAAAGATATAACTAAATTCAGGCAAAAAATGAGAGATTTTAAAAACTGGTGATAAAAATACACACTGATATAATTGTTCTATGGACAGCTTATAAATACGCACAAGCCTAAAAATGTACATACCTTTGACTCAATAATTACTTATGATTTGTAAACTAAAACAGTCACTACAATGTTATAAATGACAATAAGAAGCTGGAAATAACTTAAAATGAGGTAAAAGTCAAATTTGTATCACTGGTTCAGGGTTCGAACATTATGTTTATGAAGGATTTCTAATAATATGAAGAAAACTGAAAATATGACATTAAGAAAAAAATGGCATGAGGATGAAGGTGTTAACTAACTTTACTGGGGTAATCATTTTGCAATATATACACGTATCAAATCATCACATTGTACACCTTAAACTTACATATGTTATATGTCAACAATATCTCAATAAAGCTGGGGAAACACATACACACACACACACAATTAAAAAATAGAATAAATATAACACCCAATGACAACTATCAAGTTAGTGTGTTATATTTATTTTCTGCTGTGTCTAAGAGTTCTAAACGTTTTATAATGATTAAAAAAGAAATAACTTTAGTTATTTGAAGAGGGGAAAGACCACATCTTATTGAAGAGAAGAAAGACCACAGGACATAGAACTGGTATTGAAACTCTTCCCCTACCCTATATTCTATAAGATGACCAAAAAAGATTTATTTAAAACGCATTTAAAAAAAAAATGTCACCAGGAAACCTTGTAATCTTTGGACTCCTTCAACCAGAAACTCTGTGATTCTACTTGACCTAATCAAATTCATCTATCCTGAAGGTTTCTTAAAACAGATACACTGTGTTAATGTTCTGGTTTTAGAATAATCTTCATGAATCAAAGGCAAATAGCACTTGGGCAGGTGGGATATCTAGACGCATTGTTTTTATCAGCTTTATTGAGGTATAATACCATAAAATTACCTGTTTTAAGTGTATATAAATAACTTTAAGTAAATTTAGAGTTATGCAACTATTATTACAAACTTGCTTAAAAACTATATATATATACACACACACACACAGATATGAAATTATCTTTTTTCCTTCTTAATTTCTTTAAAAGCATATAGCTTTAAGCTAAAATTATAACTGTCTTGCAGTGTTTATAACATATGTAGATTATATACATGTGACAACTATAACATAAAGGATATGGAAAGAGGGTCAGTTGGTCTATACAATTTCAGCTATCTATATTTTATGTGAAGTGGTTCAATATTAGTTTTAAGTAGGCTGAAAATTTAAGGATCTATATTATAATCCTTATGGAAACCACTAAAAAATAATGCAAAGTAACAGAGCTAAAAGGCCAATGGCTATATAACAATGGAATTCAAATAAATGTTTCAAAAATCCAAAAGAAAGCAGGAAAAGACAATGAGAGGAACAAAAACAGAAGAACAAACAGAAAACAAATTGTAAAATGGCAGACCTAAATTTAACCATATTAAGAATAACATTAAATGTTAATGGACATTACACTTGAATTAAAAGGCAGAGATTATCAGAATGGATAAATGACTAAGACCCAGCTATAGGCTGTCTGTCAGAGACATAATTTAACAATACAGACAGACTGAAAGCAAATGGATGGAAAGAGATAAACCACAAAAACAGTAGATTGGCTCTACTAACATTAGATAAAACTGTTATCAAGACAAAGAGTATTATCAGAGAAAAAGGGAATGTTCATAATGATTAAAGGGTTGTTGGTTCATCAGGAAGATGTAACAATCATAAATATGTATTTGCTTAATGATGGCGCTTCAAAATATCTAAAGAAAAGTTGACAGAATTAAAGAAAGGAATAGATAAACCCTAATCATACTTGGAAATTAAACATCCCTCTCTCAGCAGTTGATAGAAGTAGACATAAAAATCAGTAAAAACATATATCATCTGAACACCTAATTGATATTTAGTAGAACACTACCTCAAACTACAGAATACATATTCTTTTCAGGTGCACATATGCATTCACCAAGACCATATGTTGGGCCATAAAGCAAGTCTCAGTTAAGTGTTAGAAGACGGAAATCATTCAGAATAGGTTCTCTGATCACAACGGAACTAAATTAGAAATGAGTAACAATAAGATAACGTAGGAAAATCCCTAATATTTAGAAACTAAACAATATACTCCTAAATAATCAATGAGCAAAAAGAAGAAATCACATGGTAAATGAAAAAATATTTCAAGTTGAACGATAATGAAAACACAACATAACCAAAGTTGTATGATTCAACTACAGCAGCAATTAGAGGGAAATGTACTGCTCTAAAAGTTTACATAAAAGAAGAAAGTAGTAAAATCTGTGATCTATGAAGCTAGATAAAAAAACAAGGTAGGGCTTCCCTCGTGGCGCAGTGGTTAAGAATCCGCCTACCAATGCAGGGGACACGGGTTCAAGCCCTGCTCTGGGAAGATCCCACATGCCGTAGAGCAACCAAGCCTGTACACCACAACTACTGAGCCCGTGCCCTAGAGCCTAAGTGCCACAACTACTGAAGCCTGCACGCCTAGAGCCCATGCTCTGCAACAAGAGAAGCCACCCAATGAGAAGCCCGTGCACCACAATGAAGAGTAGCCCCCACTCACTGCAACTACAGAAAAGCCCACGCACAGCAACAAAGACCCAACACAGCCAAAAAAAAAAAAAAAAAAAGTATAGATGATAACAAGTTAATTCTTAAACAAAAACAAAAAAAATGACAAATTCCTTGAAAATTACAGCTAATACAAATTTTGAAAATTTTAAATCAATATAAAATGAAAAAATTTGACTAGTTCTATATTAAATAAACTGAATTGGTTATCAAAAACCTTCACATAAACTCCAGGACAGATTGTTTTGCTGGTAAATTCTATCAAATATTTAAGGAAGAAATAACATCAATCTTACATAAACTCTTACAGAAAACAGATGAGGAGGAAATACTTCTCAGCTTGTTTTCTGAGGCGAGCATAATCCTAATACCTGACAATCCTAAAGCCTGACAATTGCATTATAAAAATACAAATTTACAAATGAATATCCCTCTTTGAACACAGACATAAAAATCTCTAACAAGATATTAATAAATTGAACCCAGATAATACATTAATGATCAAGTGGGAGTTTATCTCAGGAATGAAAGGTTGATTTAATATTGTAAAATTAACCAATGTAATCAACCATCACAACAGAATAATGGAGAAAACCCACTTAATCATTTCAATGGCTACAGAAGAAAATCTTACATATACCACATTCATTTGAATTATTGTTCCCCATATCTAATGTGTCATTCCTCTCTGGCTACTCTGCTTTCAAGATTTTTTATTTGTCCTTAGTTTTTGGGAGTTTAACTTTGATGTGTCTGGGTATGGATTTCTTAGATTTATCTCACTTGGGTTCACTCAGCTTCTTAAATCTCTAGGTTTATGTTTTTCAATCAAATTTTAGGAGTATTGAGCCATTATTTCTTGAATTTTTTTTAGCTCTGTATTCCTTTTCCTCCCCTTACTGTACAAGTGACATGTATGTTAGATCTTTCTTCATTGTCCCATAGGTCCCTGAGACTCAATTCAATTATTTTTCAATCTTTTTTCTTGGTTGTTCAGATTGGATGTCTATTGATCTGTCTTCAAATTCACTGATTCTTTCCTCTGTCATTTCCAATTTGCCATTGAGTCAGTCCAGTGAAATTTTTATGTCAGTCACTATTTTGCAGTTCTAAAATTTCATTTGGTCTTTCTTTATATCTTCTATTTCTTTGCTGATTTTTTAAATTTTTCATTTGTTTCCAGTTTGTTATTGATTATTGAGACATTTTTATAATAGTGACTTTAAAATCCTTGTCTGATAATTCCAAATACTATGTCACCCTATGTAGGTGTTCGCATCTACTGATTTTCTTTCTCATTAGAGTTGAGATTTCATTGGTTCTTGGTATGATGAGTAACTATGGACTGTATCCTGGACATTATAAGACCTGGTTCCTGTTTAAATCTTCTATTCTAGCAGGTAGTCAACCTATTTAGGTCAGAACACATGTCCTAGACCACTTTTGTGGCTTATGGTTCAAATGTCAATTGAGTTTATAAAGCTTCTGCAGTGCCATTCTGGTCACCTCCCTCAGGTGACAGTGCTCCAATGGAGACTCTATAGTCTCCACTAGTGTTAGCTCAGGAGGAGGAAGGGCACAAACGCATCACTACACAGTAAAAGGGGATGGTATGAATCCACCCACTGACTCAGTTGGGGAGGGGCTTTACCTAGTTAATGCAGGGGTGGAAGGGAGGAGTTAAAGCTCCATCCACAGTCCCCATAGGGGTGGGCTGTTATTCCCTTCCTATTACTGTGGGGGAGGGGTATAAGTCAGAGTCCCACCTTCAGGCTCCATGGGAGGTGGGCACCATTCACTTCTGAGAGGGGCAGGTAGAAGTTAGACTTTTACCTAAAGGCTCCATGGAGAAAAAAGTGACACCTCATTGCTATAGGTGAGGGTATAAAATAGACTCCACTACTGTGGTGCCAATTGGGGCTGGGAAGGGATTCACTGCCAGAATATGCAGGTATTATTAAAAGGTTTCTCTTCAGCTGAACTGCCCTTTTCCCAGTCCTTTGGCTAGAGAGCAGGTTTTTCTTGGAGACGTTCTTTTTGCCTATGCTCATTAGCATTTCCAGTTTGCAGGGCACCCAGGCCAGGATATACAGGAAGCAAGAAACCCTCCCCCCAGGGTACTCATTGCTGTGTGGCTCCTCATATCCCAAGGTCCCTGGTCAGTCTGCCATCTTTCCTCCACTTTTGAGAGTCTTCTGGTAGGTGACTTAGTATTTTGCCCAGAAATTTTTACTGTGATTAATGGAAAGAGTAAAATGAAATGCATTTACTCCATCTTGTTCAGAACCAGAAGATGCAATTTGTTTTCAAATGCAAAGATAAGATGTATTGAAGAGTAGAAGGTTGGAAAGATGGCTATATATATAAAATGAATCAGTATAGTAAATTGTTAGTGGCAGAATCTTGGTGCAGGTATATGGGTGTAATCTGTAAAAACTCCTTTCAACTTTGCTGTACATTTGAAAATTTTCACAATAAAATCTTGTGCGGGGATCTTCTGATTAAATTAAAAATACAGGTAATTTAAAAAAATCTATACCATGCAAAGAGAAGAAAAGAATTCTGTTGAGTGAAAGAGAGGTACTGGAAATTTGCTCTGATCAATAAGTTAACAGATTAGCTGGAACGAGAGGCTATTAGATAATAACAGCTCTGGGTAAAAGCTCTAGCCAGATGTATGCTACTTCTCATTGTTAATAGCTTATTTTGTCCATCGCCTGGTACTTAGTCCTTGTCATCTTTATATCCCTGACAGTAATTCCATCAGAGTTAACAAGGATAGTGCAGTTGAGTCACTGAAGTACTTTAAAGGACAGTTAATGTTGGGGAAGGACTAAATCCATTATTTGAAATGAAAATAAAAGAGAGGGAGATGTCTTTAAAAATGAAATCTTTATTTTTGAAAAAACAACCTAATCAACACACAGAATAAATGTGGAAGGTCCAATCTGAGGGGAATTGGGGACAGTTATGCCAATGATCCCTTGAGTTAAGGTTGAACTTTTTAAGACACAAAATCTACTCCAATATTAAATAAAATATTTTAAATTAATTAATTAATTTTTAAAAAAGACACAAAGTGACCACCTCCACAGAGCAGAAGGTCTTAGGAATGCAAGGCTGCCTAGAGCACTGATTATCCTTATTCTTCCCACAGATATAAACGAGATGTTCGATATACAGCATATAGTAGGGAAAAAGCACAGGCATGGGAACAGGATGGACTGAATCCTGTCTCTCTTTTCTGCTAACTAAATGACACTGAGTCAATGACTGCACTTCTCAGCATCTCAATAGCCCATCTGTAAAATGGAGACAATGAGTGCTGAAATAAGGATTAAATGAAATGATAAATATAACATGCTCTCTTGCCTATCTAGAAACTTATTTAGGCACACACTTTGTTAATTCTGAGGAGGATGAAATAAAAAGAACAAGAGCTATTCTATTCCTTTCACACAGTGATGAAAATCAATCAAGAACCCTGGATGAGTGAAGCAGATAACTGTCCAATGGTCTCCTACGTTTCCTGTCAGGACAGCAAAGACAGTACCCGCCTCCTGGATTGTACCGTGGCTCTTCTGCTGACTGGTTTATTCTGTGGCTAGGCTTTCCTGGGCCGAGGCAAAACTGTTAGTTAAGGCTGAGCTCATTGAGTCAGCAGCTGTCCTAGAAACTTCACAGGACTCTCCTATGTTTCCTTCTAGAAGGGCCTACCCTAAACCTATCTGGTATAAGCTTGACCAGAATTTTCAACATAATGGTATGAAACCTCATAAACAATAGCTTCTCCCCAGTGGCTGAAATATAAGTTTTATATTTTTTAAAAATGGCCACCTTAAATTTTCTTTTTTTATTAATATTCTAAATGCCTGAATATGTTGTTTGGTAAAATATCTAACATTCTTTTATTCCTATTACAAAATAACAATGAATGTAATGACTAAAACAGTGATTCAACATTCATCTTGTGTCTTTCATTCATACTTTTTTTGATCCTCACAATGCTCTAGCCCATATGCCTCTCTTAATCTAACAGTCATGCCCCCAATTTATGCAGTTAGCTCCATATAAAAGCCAGCCTGAGGCACCTTTTTACTATTCACAGAATCAGTCCAAAATCTTTTATTTTGGCCTGCTTTATGCTCCACTTCCTGACTTACTCTCACTCAGCCCATATTTATAGGCTCATTTCACAACTAGGGATCTGTCAATTGCCCTCTTCTCCGGCTGTGATTTCTGGCTTCCCTTATTAACTGTGAATAGTATTTGCCCCACTGACTATACTCCTTTAAGTCATGGTGTACAAATATTCTGCTAGGCCTAATTGCTGAGCACAGGCCCTAACAGCCAATACTTCCAAACTGGTTTACACACCAATCTAAACACTTATGCACTATCTAAGCTTTCAATCTATTCATGTTTAGGGACCAAATGGGGGAATTTCCAGAATTAACAAACATGGCAGTCAGTTTCTGCCTATTTCTTGTGCTAATTATTATAGGCATTCTCCTTTACCTCTGCCTTTGGCTCAGCTGATTCATTAGAGGTATCAAGTTGTTCCTTGGCTTGGGCCATCTGAGTCATCAATCTATCCATATGGGACTGGATGTCTGCCAGTATCTCAGTCACATGAGCTGTGGCCATTGCTTCCTGGATGTCCACTAAATGAAGGGCCTTCTGCTCCTCATCAGCAATCACTTTTTGAACTTTCTTAAATTCCTGCTGTATAAACACCTTCATCTGGTCCCGGGTTACCTGTAGAAAACAGACAATTAAGAATAAGTTGGACACACAAAGAAATGGAAGAGTAGAGCTATTATTGTAAGTGCTAGGCAGTCCTGACCAAAACACAAACAAACCATGGGTCCTAAGGGATCCTGAAGTTTTGGGAATATCCTCTGAACAATGCTCCTCTAATATCGTTGATGAATTTCCCACTAATCTTTCTTACCTTTTTCATTCTTTAGGAAGTAATTCCTTATCCTTCCTTTTTACTTTTTCCTTTGTTTATTTATTTTTTGAATTTTATTTATTTTTTTATACAGCAGGTTCTTATTAGTCATCAGTTTTATCCACATCAGTGTATACATGTCAATCACAATCTCCCAATTCATCACACCACGACCACCACCACCCCACGGCTCTCCCCCACCTTGGTGTCCATAAGTTTGTTCTCTACATCTGTGTCTCTATTTCTGCCCTGCAAACCAGTTCATCTGTACCATTTTTCTAGGTTCCACATATATGCGTTAATACACGATATTTGTTTTTCTCTTTCTGACTTACTTCACTCTGTATGACAGTCTCTAGACCCATCCACGTCTCAACAAATGACCCAATTTCGTTCCTTTTTATGGCTAAGTAATATTCCATTGTATATATGTACCACTTCTTCTTTATCCATTCGTCTGTCGATGGGCATTTAGGTTGCTTCCATGACCTGGCTATTGTAAATAGTGCTGCAATGAACATTGGGGTGCCTGTGTCTTTTTGAATTATGGTTTTCTCTGGGTATATGCCCAGTAGTGGGATTGCTGGATTACACAGTAATTCTATTTTTAGTTTTTTAAGGAACCTCCATACTGTTCTCCATAGTGGCTCTATCAATTTACATTCCCACCAACAGTGCAAGAGGGTTCCCTTTACTCCACACCCTCTCCAGCATTTGTTGTTTGTAGATTTTCTGATGATGCCCATTCTAACTGGTGTGAGGTGATACCTCATTGTAGTTCTGATTTGCATTTCTCTAATAATTAGTGATGTTGAGCAGCTTTTCATGTGCTTCTTGGCCATCTGTATGTCTTCTTTGGAGAAATGTCTATTTAGGTCTTCTGCCTATTTTTGCATTGGGTTGTTTCTTTTTTTGATATTGAGCTGCATGAGCTGTTTATATATTTTGGAGATTAATCCTTCATCCATTGATTCGTTTGCAAATATTTTCTCCCATTCTGACGGGTGTCTTTTCGTCTTCTTTATGGTTTCCTTTGCTGTGCAAAAGCTTTGAAGTTTCATTAGGTCCCATTTGTTTATTTTTGTTTTTATTTCCATTACTCTAGGAGGTGGATCAAAAAAGATCTTGCTGTGATTTATGTCAAAGAGTGTTCTTCCTATGATTTCCTCTAAGAGTTTTATAGTGTCCGGTCTTACATTTAGGTCTCTAATCCATTTGGGGTTTATTTTTGTGTATGGTGTTAGAGACTGTTCTAATTTCATTCTTTTACATCCAGTTTTCCCAGCACCACTTAATGAAGAGACTGTCTTTTCTCCATTGTATATCCTTGCCTCCTTTATCATAGATTAGTTGATCATAGGTGCATGGGTTCACCTCTGGGCTTTCTGTCTTGTTCCATTGACCTATGTTTCTGTTTTTGTGCCAGTACCATATTGTCTTGATTACTGTAGCTTTAGAGTATAGTCTAAAGTCAGGGAGTCTGATTCCTCCAGCTCCATTTTTTTTCCCTCAAGACTGCTTTGGCTCTTCGGGGTCTCTTGTGTCTCCATATAAATTTTAACATTTTTTGTTCTAGTTCCGTAAAAAAATGCCATTGGTAATTTGATAGGGATTGCATTGGATCTGTAGATTGCTTTGGGTAGTATAGTCATTTTCACAATATTGATTCTTCCAATCCAAGAACATGGTATATCTCTCCATCTGTTGGTATCATCTTTAATTTCTTTCGTCAGGTTTTTTGTCTCCCTAGGTAGGTTTATTCCTAGGTATTTTACTCTTTTTGTTGCAATGGTAAATAGGAGTGTTCCTTAATTTCTCTTTCAGATTTTTCATCATTAGTGTATAGGAATGCAAGAGATTTCTGTGCATTAATTTTGTATCCTGTAACTTTACCAAATTCACCGATTAGCTCTAGTAGTTTTCTGGTGGCATCTTTAGGATTCTCTATATATAGTATCAATTCATCTGCAAAACAGTGACAGTTTTACTTCCTCTTTTCTAATTTGTATTCCTTTTATTTCTTTTTCTTCTCTGCCGTGGCTAGGACTTCCAAAAATATGTTGAATAATAAGGGTGAGAGTGGACATCCTTGTCTTGTTCCTGATCTTCGAGGAAATGCTTTCAGTTTTTCACCATTGAGTATGATGTTTGCTGTGGGTTTGTCGTAAATGGTCTTTATTATGTTGACATAGGTTCCTTCTATAACCACTTTCTGGAGAGTTTTCATCATAAATGGGTGTTGAACTTTGTCAAAAGCTTTTGCTGCATCTATTGAGATGGTCATATGGTTTTTATTCTTCAATTTGTTAATATGGTGTATCACATTGATTGATTTGCATATATTGAAGAATCCTTGCATCCCTGGGATAAATCCCACTTGATCATGGTGTATGATCCTTTTAATGTGTTGCTGGTTTCTGTTTGCTAGTATTTTGCTGAGGATTTTTGCATCTATATTCGTCAGTGATATTGGCCTGTAATTTTCTTTTTTTGTAGTATCTTTGTCTGGTTTTCATATCAGGGTGACGGTGACCTCATAGAATGAGTTTGGGAGTGTTCCTTCCTCTGCAATTTTTTTGAAAGAGTTTGAGAAGGATGGCTGTTAGCTCTTCTCTAAATGTTTGATAGAATTCACCTGTGAAGCCATCTGGTCCTGGACTTTTGTTTGTTGGAAGATTTCTAATCACAGTTTCAATTTCATTACTTGTGACTGGTCTGTTCATATTTTCTATTTCGTCCTGGTTCAGTCTTGGAAGGTTATACCTTTCTACAGTTGTCCATTTTATTGGCATAGAGTTGCCTGTAGTAGTCTCTTAGGATGCTTTGTATTTCCACAGTGTCTGCTGTAACTTCTCCTTTTTCATTTCTAATTTTATTGATTTGAGTCCTCCCCCTCTTTTTCTTAATGAGTCTCACTAATGGTTTATCAATTTTGTTTATCTTCTCAAAGAACCAGCTTTTAGTTTTATCCATCTTTGCTACTGTTTTGTTTCTATTTCATTTATTTCTGCTCTGATCTTTATGATTTCTTTCCTCTGCTAACTTTTGGTTTTGTTTGTCCTTCTTTCTCTAGTTCCTTTAGGTGTAACAGATTGTTTATTTGAGATTTTTCTTGTTTCTTGAGGTAGGCTTGTATAGCTATAAAGTTCCCTCTTAGAACTGCTTTTGCTGCATCCCATAGGTTTTGGATCACCATGTTTTCATTGTCATTTGTCTCTAGGTATTTTTTGATTTCCTCTTTGATTTCCTCAGTGATCTTGTTGGTTATTTAGTAACATATTGTTTAGCCTCCATGTGTTTGTGTTTTTTATGTGTTTTTCCCTGTAATTCATTTCTAATCTTGTAGCGTTGTGGTCAGAAAAAATGCTTGACATGATTTTAATTTTCTTAAATTCACTGAGGCTTGATTTGTGACCCAGGATGTGATCTATCCTGGAGAATGTTCCGTGTGCACTTGAGAAGAAAGTATAATCTGCTGTTTTAGGATGGAATGTCCTATAAATATCAATTAAATCTGTCTGGTCTATTGTGTCATTTAAAGCTTCTGTTTCCTTATTTATTTTCATTTTGGATGATCTGTCCATTGGTGTAAGTGAGGTGTTGTTAAAGTCCCCCAGTACTATAGTGTTACTGTCGATTTCCTCTTTTATAGCTGTTAGCAGTTGCCTTATGTATTGAGGTACTCCTATGTTGGGTGCATATATATTCATAATTCTTATGTCTTCTTCTTGGATTGATCCCTTGATCATTATGCAGTGTCCTTCCTTGTCTCTTGTAACATTCTTTATTTTAAAGTCTATTTTATCTGATATGAGTATCGCTACTCCAGCCTTCTTTTGATTTCCGTTGGCGTGGAATATCTTTTTCCATCCCCTCACTTTCAGTCTGAATGTGTCCGTAGGTCTGAAGTGGGTCTCTTGTAGACAGCATATATGTGGGTCTTGTTTTTGTATCCATTCAGCAAGCCTGTGTCTTTTGGTTGGAGCATCTAATCCATTCACGTTTAAGGTAATTATCGATATGTATGTTCCTATTACCATTTTCTTAATTGTTTTAGGTTTGTTTTTGTAGGTCCTTTTCTTCTCTTGTGTATCCCATTTAGAGAAGTTCCTTTAGCATTTGTTGTAGAGCTGGTTTGGTGGTGAATTCTCTTAGCTTTTGCTTGTCTGTAAAGCTTTCGATTTCTTCATCGAATCTGAATGAGATCCTTGCTGGGTAGAGTAATCTTGGTTGTAGGTTCTTCCCTTTCATCACTTTAAGTATATCATGCCACTCCCTTATGGCTTGTAGAGTTTCTGCTGAGAAATCAGCTGTTAACCTTATGGGAGTTCCCTTGTATGTTATTTGTCATTTTTCCCTTGCTGCTTTTAATAATTTTTGTCTTTAATTTTTGCCGATTTGATTACTATGTGTCCCAGAGTGTTTCTCCTTGGGTTTATCCTGCCTGGGACTCTCTGCGCTTCCTGGACTTGGGTGGCTTATTTCCTTTCCCATGTTAGGGAAGTTTTCCACTATAATCTCTTCAAATATTTTCTCGGGTCCTTTCTGTCTCTCATCTCCTTCTGGGACCCCTATAATGCGAATGTTGTTGTGTTTAATGTTGTCCCAGAGGTCTCTTAGGCTGTCTTCATTTCTTTTCATTCTTTTTTTTTATTCTGTTCCACAGCAGTGAATTCCACATTCTGTCTTCCAGGTCACTTATCCGTTCTGCCTCAGTCATTCTGTTATTGATTCCTTCTAGTGTCGTTTTCAGTTCAGTTATTGTAGTGTTCATCTCTGTTTGTTTGTTCTTCTTCTAGGTCTTTGTTAAACATTTCTTGCATCTTCTCGATCTTTGCCTCCATTCTTTTTCTGAGGTCCTGGATCATCTTCACCATCATTATTCTGAATTCTTTTTCTGGAAGATTGCCTATCTCCACTTCATTTAGTTGTTTTTCTGGGGTTTTATCTTGTTCCTTTATCTGGTACGTAGCCCTCTGCCTTTTCATCTTGTCTATCTTTCTGTGAATGTGGTTTTTGTTCCACAGGCTGCAGGATTGTAGTTCTTGTTTCTGCTGTCTGCCCTCTGGTGGATGAGGCTATCTAAGAGGCTTATGCAAGTTTCCTGATGGGAGCGACTGGTGGTGGGTAGAGCTGACTGTTGCTCTGGTGGGAAGAGCTCAGTAAAACTTTAATCCGATTGACTGCTGATGGGTGGGGCTGGGTTCCCTCCCTGTTGGTTGTTTGGCCTGAGGCAACCGAACACTGGAGCCTACCGGGGCTCTTTGGTGGGGCTAATGGCAGACTCCGGGAGGGCTCACGCCAAGGAGTACTTCCCAGAGCTTCTGCTGCCAGTGTACTTGTCCCCACGGTGAGACACAGCCACCCCCCGCCTCTGCTGGAGACCCTCCAACATTGGCAGGTAGGTCTGGTTCAGTCTAGCCTGGGGTCACTGCTCCTTCCCCTGGGTCCTGATGTGTACACTACTTTGTGTGTGCCCTGCAAGAGTGGAGTCTCTGTTTCCCCCAGTTCTGTCGAAGTCCTGCAATCAAATCCCAGTAGCCTTCAAAGTCTGATTCTCTAGGAATTCCTCCTCCCATTGCCAGAAACCCAGGTTGGAAAGCCTGATGTGGGGCTCAGAGCCTTCACTCCAGTGGGTGGACTTCTGTGGTATAAGTGTTCTCCAGTCTGTGAGTCACCCACCCAGCAGTTATGGGATTTGATTTTACTGTGATTGCGCCCCTGGTACCATCTCATTGTGGCTTCTCCTTTGTCTTTGGATGTGAGGTACCTTTTTTGGTGAGTTCCAGTGTCTTCCTGTTGATGACTGTCCAGCAACTAGCTGTGATTCTGGTGTTCTCACAAGAGAGAGTGAGAGCACGTCCTTCTACTCTGCCATCTTGGTTCCAATCTCTCCTTTGTTTATGTTTATACCAGTAATATATGATTACTTTTTAAAAATTTAATAGATGGGTGTATATAAAAAAAAAAGAAAAAGAAATTCCTCTTCTCTCTCTATCCCAATACCTTTTTCCTTCTCAGGGGATAATTACTGTTAACAGTTTGATACATGCCCTTCCAGCCATTTTTCTATTTTAGTTATGTATCAATTCATATACAGGCATACCTTGGAGACACTGTGGGTTCTGTTCTAGACCACCACGGTAAAATGAATATTATAATAAACAGAGGCACACAAGTTTTTTGGTTTCTCAGTACATATAAAAGTTGTGTTTATACTATACTGTAGTCTATTAAGTATGCAATAGCATTATGTCTACAAAAATGTACATACCTTAATTAAAAATACTTTCTTGCTAAAAAATGCTAACCATCATTTGAGCCTTCAGCAAGTCATAATCTTTTTGCAATGGTAACATCAAGATCACTGATCACAGATCAACATAACAAGTAAAATAATAATGAAAAAGTTTGAAATACTACAAGAATTACCAAAATGTGACATAGGGACATGAAGTAAGCAAATGCTATTAGAAAAATAGCACTGCTCGATGTAGGGTTGCTATAAACCTTCAATTTGTAAGACACACAGTATCTGCAAGGCACAATAAAGTGAAGTACAGTAGAACAAGGTATACCTGTATGTGTACAGACAATTATGTTGTTTTTATGTAAATGGATCATGGTGAACATATGGTTCTGTGTCTTGCTTTTCTACTTAAAATATGGTAGTACATACAGAGCAATTCATTCATTGTATTATTTTTAATGTCTGTATGATACAGGTATATACAGATATGGATATTTATAGAGAGAGAGAAAAGGATAAATATATTCATTAAATATTTCCCTTCTTAATGGAAATACAGGATATTTCCAATTTTTTGCTTTTATGAACAATACAGCAATGAACATCATTGGCTATACCTCTTAATATCCGTACATGAATTTCTTTAGAAACCTTTGGAGTCACTGAATTAATTTATATATATTCTAAAATTACTGACTGATACTGCCAAACTGCCCTCCAAAAAAGGATGCACCAATTACATTCCCACAACAATGTGTGAAAGCATTTGCCTACACCTTTACTGATATTGGATATCATCAAGTCTTTAAATCTTTACTCTCTGATGGGTGAAAATATATTACTGTTTTATTTTGCAACAACTATGCAGAATAATTAAAATATGACTCTAGGCTGTATTTGGCTAGGGCATAAGGCAAACAAAATGAGAAACTACCAAAATAAGAACTTCTAAACTCCACATCTTGCCAATAACTACACTTATTAATGTTTCCTCATAACCATATTTATTTTATGAGTACTTTTAAACAACTATGCATATTGAGTAGCTGAGGTAGGAAACAGGGAAGAGGTAGAACAGTAGACCAAAGGACAAAAGCCAATAGAGAATTTTAGAGCTAAAAGAGAAAGTGGCTGTCATCTAAGTGAACCCCTTTCTTTCACAGATAAGGAAACAGACCCAGTTGCAATCTTTTAGGAGACACAAAGTTCTCCAATCTTCTTGCTCCCAGTCTGGTGCTCTGTTCACTATAACAGTCTGTCAGAAGAGAAGTCTAACTGGGAAAACCTAAAAAGGAGATTGAGAAAGAGAAAGACTAAAGGAGAGGGTAAGATGAGGCCATTTTTTATTAGCCTCTTAAAAATTGAAATAGGCTTGATACTTTAAGCACCTTTTGTAACACTGCCATAAAAACGTCAATTCAAAATAAGGCCTGTAGGACATGTACCCATTCACATATCAAGTGACTAAGTGACATAAGCCCTCATGAATTCATATACTCTTTGCAGGTACTCTCCCTGGTGCTAAAGAAAAGGGGGGGGGTGTTAAATATTATTAATGTCCCGGCAAGTTCTTTATCAGATTGAGAACTGTGATTTGTGTTTATTTATATAATTCCTTTTTATTTTTAGTGTGTATATTTCAAGGCTGTTATGCTCTATGGTGATCATTTATCAGTGGACGTGGATCTCTACCCTTGAAATAAATTTGGTCTTATAAGACCTAGGAACTTCTCTTAGAGACTAACCTAGGAAGTTTTAGCTAAGGCATGAACTTTTCTGAATTCCTAAGAAAAGCTCTTCCAAGTGACTAAAAATGGACAGCATAATAAAAACTGACTCACAACCTATTTTACTAGCCATCACATACACATGTGATTTGAAGTTAGGAAGTTGACATTACAGTCAGGAAAGGTGGGGACTACACTTCAGTAGGTGAATAAATCATGGTTTTTAAAAATTAAATTCTCTATTTTCCTTTACTTTACACAGGTTTTTCAACCTTTATTTTATGCAATTTATTTTTATACAGATCAGGCCACAAATGAGAATTGAAAGCAGAATAATTTACTCTATAAAAATTTTATGCTGCCTTCTCATTCCAGTTCTCTACTAATCAACAGACAGGTATTCTCCAACCTAGCTCAAAATGGCAAGAACAAATTCTGGGTCACGGCATTTATTTAAATCCAGAGCCCAAAGGAGACACACCCTGGGGGATTAGGCAAGTGGTAGGTTGAGTACTCTGGAGAAAGGACTCCTACCAATAGCAGGAATGAAACAACTTACAAAAACTCCCTTTCAGGTTTCATTTCACCTCATCATTAAAACTCCATCCTGCTATAAACTTCACAGTTCTCCATGAGCAGCAGGCCCTTTGCATCAGCACCTGCTAGTTGGGAACCACTGACATCATTTGACTAGGTTTCCTAGAACTTCTTCAGCCTCTATACTACAGCTCCCCAAAGGTGAGAGTGACAGTCCCATACTCTTGAGTATACCACACACAAGTTATGTCCACAGAGAAAATTCTTCACAAGCAGGGAAGACAGAAGGCTGGATATATCACAGAATGATAAAACTGGTGATGTAAAAGATTCCTTTTTTAAAATAGGATCTACTAGTAACTGTCAAATCTTTTTAAAGCCACAGAACTTCCCTTGCCCCAAAGTTTTAATGTAGAACCCCAAAGTATAATAGAACCAAAAGTAAAACCACTCCGGTTAAAAGAAGAATCTCCCCTTCCTCCCTGAAGTACTTCCTAGGGCACTGGTAGTGCTCTCCAGGAAAATCACACCTGAGGGACCTGGGTCCTCCACAGCAGGGGTCCCCAGACCCCCAGTTAGGAACCGGGTTGCAGAGCAGGAAGTGAGCGGTGGGCAGGTGAGCAAGCAAAGCTTCATCTGTATTTACAGCCGCTCCCCATTGCTCACATTACTGCCTGAGCCCCACCTCCTGTCAGATCAGCGGCGGCATTAGATTCTCATAGGAGCGTGAACCCTACTGTGAACTGCACATGCGAGGGGTCTAGGTTGCGTGCTCCTTATGAGAATCTAATGCCTGATGATCTGAGGTGGAGCTGAGGCAGTGATGCTAGTGCTGGGGAGCGGCTGCAAATACAGTTTATCAGTAGCAGAGAGGTCTGACTGCACAGAGACCATAATAAATCAATTGCTTGCAGACTCATATCAAAACCTTATTGGTGAGTGGCAAGTGAAAACAAGCTCAGGGCTTCCACCGATTCTGCATCATGGTGAGTTGTATAATTATTTCATTATATATAACAATGTAATAATAACAGAAATAAACTGCACAATAAACGTAATGTGCTTGAATCATCCTGAAACAACTCCCCCCTCACCAGTCCGTGGAAAAACTGTTTTCCACAAAACTGCTCCCTGGTGCCAAAAAGGTTGGGGACTGCTGCTCTACACAAACAAAACCGTAAAAAGAGTTTGTTCTCTTTGGTCAATTGATTGGTCCCTAAGTTGTTAAAACTTTAAAGCCCTAGGTTGTAAGCAAGTTGACATATCTTCGTTATGGTTGCATTAGGTGAAAAGCAGCTATTACTTAAATATAGCATTTTCTAAAATTACTTAAACACAGCATTGTAATTTGAAAAAATAAGCAGCTTATTTGTGAATCGTCAGAACTAACTAGTGAACATCTGATAGTTCTTACTAGAGCTGAGTCCAACTTTACAGGTTGGAAAAAAAAAAGGTCCCAGAGAGGTACAGTAACAAAGTATGGTTTAAAAACCAACTTTCCTCTGGTCTAGTCAGTGTAGTTCCTGCTATAACACATTGCCGCTAATGATCCCTTTCTGCCTGCTTCAGGTTCTTCATATTTATTTCTTCTTAACTGAGATATTTCTTCAGTTAACAGGTTGCTTCTGTTGTTATCCCCACTAGGATGTTTGTTCCCCCGAAGTGAATCTTGGGATAAAGGATATACATTTGAAGAGCTAAGTCTCATTCCATGGTACTTTCTTTATGCTCTTATAGTTAATATTTCTAAGCTAGACCAGACCCAAGAGGCATGCAGACTGGCACTTTATATTAACACACACATAATTAAACACATAAAACCTTGAATTAAGAGCTTGTACTTAAAAAACACCAGCATTCAATGTGTTTGACATAGGCTGGAAGCCATTACCTCCCAGCTAGCTGGCCTCCAGGAAACCAAGGTTTTATTTACATTTTTATTATAGGCAGATTATAAAAACAACAAGCATAATAGCTAGAAAGCATGATGGCTTAAGAAAGATTTGCTCCAGAAAAACACTGCTGGGATGAACTGAGAAAGATGGAACAGGGTCAGGAGCAGGAAGCTACACAAAGGAAAAGCATCTGAGTCTACAATGATTGAAGCTTTCAGAAATACTTGTTCTCTTAGCCAAATTTCCTGCAAGTAACTTTAAAGGAGCCCATTCCAAAAATGACTAAAAAACTTGTGAAGTGCATGAAATAGAGTGTGAAGATGCTAAATACCTCCCCAAAGGTGAAAAAGTCCATTTTTACTCCCTTTTTCCTCTTCTGAATGACTACTATTCAAAAAGAGTATAATAAAAAAGCAGAAAATGGAACTTTTTCAATGCTGCAATCTGTCCTCACTCCCACAGCATGGCACCCTCTCAGCATGCCAGTGTCTATGGAAACTTCCAGGTAGGAAATCTCAAAGTTAAGCCTTCTGTATAGCCTGGGGTTTATTCTGGCATTTTACCTCAAGAGAGCTCCTTGCAAACCTCTGCCAGGCTCCAGTGAGGACAGACAAGGGAAGAGCTTCATCAACAAGTAGGACAGAGTCCTTTTTCAGTGGATGGCTGGATCTCCCATTTTCCTGTGTCTTTTGTGTATGAGTGGGAGAGCCACTATTTGTGAATAAAACAACTGTCCACTCCTAAGGCTTGGAAAATTATCCAACAGGCTAGAAACACAGCAGATAAGATCTATGAAAAAAACAAAAACTGTGAACTACATTCTATTACCAACATTCTGAGGGATGGCAAACATTTTCCTGACAACGTGGTTAGAAGCCTGGATTGCTTGGATTTTACAATGGGGCGTTGAGAAGGGTAGAGAAAACGTTATTAAAATGAACATTTAATCTCTTGCCAAACCACTTTTCTCATCTTCATCAGCAGCCTCTAGACAAAAGCAGTCATTTGTATCTTCTTTACCTCCTTTCCTCGTTTGGTTAAGAGTACCATGGGATCTCTACCTCAGTTATCACTTAGTTACTTCACGTATGCACTCAATGAAGTAATGTGATATTTACTGCTGCTGTATTATTATTTGTATTATAAAAGACTATAAGAAATATACCAAAATGTTGGAGAGTGGTTATCTCTGAGTGCTGGAATTAAGGGTACTTTTCTTTTTTTTAACTTTTCAGTCCAAATTTTCTACAATAATGTGTAACACTTATCTTTTCTTGAAGAGTAATTTTTTAAAAGAAATATGGCTCAAAAAGAAGTTAAATCCTCAGTAAGATATTAGCAATTCGAATCCAACAATGTATAAAAGGAATTATATACCACGACTAAGTGGGATTTATCCTGGGTATGCAAGGCTGGTTCAACATTTGAGAACCAGTTCATATGATCTACCATCAACAGGCTAAAGAAGAAAAATCACATGATCATATCAGTAGATGCAAAAAAAAGCTCCTGACAAAATCTAATGTCTATTTATGATAAAAACCATCAGCAAACTAGGAACAGAGAACTTTCTCAACTTCATAAAAAAATATACAAAAAATATATATATACAAAAAATCTACAGCTAACATCATACTTAATGGTGAGAAGTTAGACCTTTCCTGCTAAGATCAAAAACAAGGTAAGTAGGGCTTCCCTGGTGGTGCAGTGGTTGGGAGTCCGCCTGCCGATGCAGGGGACGCGGGTTCGTGCCCCGGTCCGGGAGGATCCCGCATGCCGCGGAGCGGCTGGGCCCGTGAGCCACGGCCGCTGAGCCTGCGCGTCCGGAGCCTGTGCTCCGCAACGGGAGAGGCCACAACAGTGAGAGGCCCGCGTACCACAAAAAAAAAAAAAAACAAGGTAAGTATGTTTCCTCTCACTACTCCTTTTCAAAAGACAAAAGGAAATAAAAGGTTTACACGTTGAGAAGGTAGAAATAAAACAGCCTTTGTTCACAATTGACATGATCATCTATGTAGAAAATCCAAAAGAATCATCAAAAAAAGCTCCTGGAACTAATAAGCAGTTATAACAAAGTTGCCAGATACAGAGCTAATATATAAAAGTCAATCACTTCCCTATATATACCATCAGTGAACAAATGGAATTTGAATTTTAAAACACAATACCATTTATATTAGTACCCCCAAAATGAAATACTTAGGTATAAATTGAACAAAATATGTACAAAATCTATATGAGGAAAACTAAAATGAAAGAAATCAAAGGAGAAAAAAATGTAAAGACAGTCCATGTTCATAGACAGGAAGACTGAAAATTGTCAAGATGTCAGTTCTTCCCAACTTGATCTATGAATTCAATGCAGTCCCAATCAAAATCCCAGCAAGTTTTTTTATGGATATTAACAAACTGATTCTAAAGTTTACATGGAGAGGTAAAAGCCCCATAATAGTCAATACAATACTGAAGAAAAAGAACAAAGTCAGAAGACTGACACTACTCAACTTAAAGACTTACTATAAAGCTACAGTAATCAAGACAGTGTGGTATTGCTGAAAGAGCAAGCAAATATATCAGTGGAACAGAACAGAGCTCATAAGTAGATCCACATAAATACAGTCAGCTGATATTGAACAAAGGAGCACAGGCAATACAAATGGAGAAAACACAGTCTTTTTAACAAATGATGCTGAAACAACTGGATGTCCACATGCAAAAAAAAAAAAAAGAATCTAGCCAGGGATCTTATATCTTTCACAAAAATTAATTCAAAATAATCATGGACCTAAATGTAAAATGCAAAACTATAAAACTCCTAGAAGATAACATAGATGACCTTGGGTATGGTGATGACTTTTTAGATACAATTCCAAAGGCACTATCCATGAAAGAAATAATTGATAAGCTGGACTTCATTAAAATTAAAAAACTTGTTCTTTGAGAATGACACTTAAGAGAATGAGAAGGCAAGACACAGACTGGAAGAAAACACACCTGATAAAGGACTGTTATCAACATATACAAAGAACTCTTAAAACTCAACAATAAGAAAACCCAATTAAAAAATGAGCCAATGACCTGAACAGACATCTCATCAAAGAAGATATACAGATGACAAATAAGCATTGGAAAGATTCTCAACATGATATGTCATCAGGGAAATGCAAATCAAAACAACACTGAGATACCACTACACACCTATTAGAATGGCCAAAATCGGAACAATCACAACACCAAATGCTGATGAGGATGTAGAGCAACTCTCATTCACTGCTGATGAGAATGCAAATGTACCACTTTTCCAAAGTGGTACAGCCACTTTGGAAAACAGGTTGGCAATTTCTTAGAAAACTACATACGCTTACCATGGGATCCAGCAATTATGCTCCTTGCTATTTACCCAAAGGAGCTGAACATTTAGGTCCACACAAAAACCTGCACATGGATGTTTACAGCTTTATTCACAATTGCCAAAACTTGGAAGCAACCAACATGTCTTTAAGTAGGTAAATGGATGAATAAACTGTGATACATTCAGACAACGGAATATTATTCAGTGTAAAAAAAAGAGCTATCAAGCCATGAAAAGACATGGAAGAACCTTAAATGCATATGACTAAATGAAAGAATTCAACCTGTATGAAATTCTAGAAAAGGCTATGGAGACAGTAATAAGATCAGTGGATGTCAGAGGTTTGGGGAGAGAGAAGGATGAACAGGCAGAACACAGAGGATTCTTAGGGCAGTGAAAATATTCTGTATGATACTGTAGTGGTAGATAATATGTCATAGTGCATTTTTCCAAACCCACAGAATGTACACCACCAAGAGTGAACCCTAATGTAAACTATGGACTTTGGGTAATAATGATGCAGTTTCACTGATTGTAACAAATACACCACTCTGGCGTGGGATACTGATGTTGGAGGCTGTGTCTGTGGAGGCAGGGGGCATATGGGAATGCTATTTTTTGCTCAGTTTTGCTGAGAATCTAAAACTATTCTAAGAAATAAAGTCTATTTTTAAAAGTTAATACAATTAAAACAGAAAACGAAATAGCCACTGAAGTGGAGCCTAGAGAAGGTCTGGGGGTGGGCTGAGCATCCAAAGGGCCAGGCAGGACAATTCTTCTGCTTGAACCTTAGTCTCAAACATGTCAACATTTTATTCTTTGCCTTCCCAGTAAATACTAGACCTTTCCTTCCTAATCTGATTCCGCTTTTCTACCACAAATTAAAGGTTTTTAAAAGTCCTTTTCAACTAAAGTTAAAATAATGGCTTCCACAAGAACTAAGCACTTTTAGCACGTGCTGCTCCTGCCATTTGAACATTCCTCTATGGGACCCTCAGTCATCCTGGGGCTCCTCAAAAGAGCCAGGTTTAGTGTCTGGAAAAACTCTGAAAAAGGTCTAACTGATCCAATGAGTGACAGGCTCATCAATGACAAATAGACATCATCACAATATACTGGAGAGACATGTGCTTCAAAACCTTGTATAACCACAGCAGCACCAACCCTCATGATACTGCTCTTATCACAAAGTAGGAGATGGAGTTAGGAGTAAGGTGGGGAGAAACAGATGGCATGCCTAACTTTCGCCTGGTTCCTGTCACTGGACGTTCTCTTGCCTTTTAATCTGCGACAAAGATACAGTCTTACGAATAATAACGATGAAGATATTAAGAGCGACCACGTGCAGGCAGCATTCCAGGTGCCATCACAGACGTGTTTCTGATTTAATCCTCAGGCAGGCAATACTACTTTCATTTTATGGTAGGGGAACTGAAGCCCACAGTGGTAAAGTCACTGGCCCAGAGTTACGCAGCAGGTAAGCTATGGAGCAAAGATTCACCTCAGGTCAGCCTTTTCCAGGTCAGGGCTCTGACAACCACTCTATCTAGTAACCTCCTCCTGAAAAGGAAACTGAGCCTCTGAGAACCATTATGAGACCACCAGAAAGCAACCTGGCACAGAAGAGAGCACTCGGAATGGGGAGTCAGAGGCCGTGGATGTTTTCAGAACCAACCAGCTGCGTGACTTTGGACAAGTCACTGAATCTCTCAGGGCCTCAGGTTCCTGAGCTATTAAAAATGAAAAGCTAAACTCAACCTTCCTTTTATCTCTAAAATGATATAGCTGCACAAAGTTTATACTCTTGGAACTAATTCACTAATCCAGATTTGCCTCTAATCACACTTGTTGCTAAAACAAGAGGGGCATCAGGGAACTAGGAATCTGACCTAGAAGTTGTTAGGGTAACACAGTCAAAATAAGAAGTAAAGAAGAATGCAGAATAACCCTTTTCCTATGGCAGTGCTGCCTCCCCTCCTACTTTTAACCACCAATCTTATTTAGAAAGTCACATAAAGCCTGCTGCCCGGTCTCCTCCAGCACTAAAGAGTCTACTAGTCACCAACTCCATTTGCTCTCACTACTGACCTGTCTGTATCATTTAGCACTGCTGATACCCCTCAGTCTTTAATTTCTCTCCTCTCACGGTTTCTATGACCTTGGACTTCCCCGGCTTTCTGTTTATCAGCTTCATCCCTGCAATTTTACACACACTCTCCAGACAGCTGCGATTGAGAAACTCTGAGAGTTTTTCAACCTTGGCACTACTGACATTTGGGGTCAGTATTTCTCTGTTGTGGGGAAATGTCCTGTGCACTGTAAAATATGTTGCAGCATCCCTGGCCTCTATGTAGTAGAGACAGTAGCACTGCTCCCCAGCCCCAATTATGACAACCAAAAGAGTCTCCAGGCATTGTTAAATGCCCTCTGGGTACAAAACTGCTTTCTCTCTATAACCTCCTCCTTAGCAGTTTCATCCCATCTTTGCAATTCAACTACCATCTCCATGCAGTTAGCTCCTAAGCCTGAGTTTTTTCTTGAGGTCTCTAGTCTCACCATTCCTTTTGATGTTTATCTCCACCTGGATACTTTCCTATTACTTAAACCATCAAGCATCAAACTGAATCCTCTCCCTCCTCCTCATGATTGTCACTGCTACCATTTTGGACACTTACATATTAGGCACTATTCTAAGCACTTTACATGTGTTACTTCAATTAATCATCACAATGATACCATGAGGTAGCAATTATTATTATATCAATTTCATAGATGAAGAAACTGAGGTACAGTGGGGATAAGAAACCTGCCCAAATTCACACACATAGTAGGTGGCAAAGGTGGAGTCTGAACCCACATAATTTGACTACATAATCTGCCTTCTAAACACAACATTATTCTTTCATATCTTCCCTTCAAACCTTGTCCTGTTCCCCTCTCCCCCTTAACGATACCACAGTTTAGGCAATCACCCAGGCTCTAAACTCTGGAATCAAGTTTTATTTTCTCCACTAGATAACAGGTGCCTTGACTTAATACCTGGAGGAGAAATTCAAACATCTTTGCTAGGGTCTGGCACATCATGGCGGTCAATACCTTCTGACTGAGTGTCAGAAGCCATCCCGCACCTGCCTCTCCACCACAGTCTGGCTGAAGAAGCCTCCCCCTTTACCTATGAACACCCCTTCTTGCACCCCTTTCCCACCACTCCCCACTAAATAACTATACCCATTCTCTAGACTCAAATGCTCCATTTAAGCTCCACCTGCCCCCCCACAACCTAGACCCTTTAATCCAGCCCCACTCTCACTTGAACCACTAATCTGCCGAAACACAATTCTAAGACACAGAGAGCTTCTGAGTGATTTGAAGAAACTATTTAGGATTCTGATCCTACCTCCAACTTGTTCCAGGCCAGCTTTCTCTCCTTTCTCATCTCCACTTGGCCCTGAATCCTTGGCTTCCTGATCTTTACCTCAAATCTCACCTTTCGCCCTTCAGACTTAGTAACTATATGTGCTCTTCAAGCTCTCCTTCTCCGTGTTTAGACCTCAGATTTGCCTTATATAGTCTTTGGCTTGGCTTGTACCTTTGACTTTCAGAATCGCATTCCCTTGGACAGGAACCCCACATTTCAGTCAGAACACTCCAGCCTTCCTCTATTTCTGCCAGCACGCTTCTCCCTGAGGCTACAAATTTTGGTACTTGAGCCTAAGTACGCTGTTGTTCTTTACCAGCTTCATGCATATGACCCTGTAATACGCTTCTTCTGAACCTCCTCCCTTTCATGGTTTTCCCTCCTCGACACACAAACATAAATACACAGGTACACGCGCACACACATACACAGAGCATTAGAGGCTCAGGACTATGTTTCCTAGAGGCTGTGTACTTGAAAGATCCTAATAAACACTTGAATCTACTAATCAGCTGTGAAGTGGATAGCAACTGTGTGCCCCAGTCATCTGAGACACAGTCACAGCAGACTGACAAGTAGCCCTAGTATGAGAGACGGAGATCTAACCACTATGGCTGTGTCATCATTGCCAAGCACTGTCTCCTCCCAGGACCGCCTGTTCATGCTGTCAGCTGCTATGAATTTATTGCCATGACAACTTGATGTGTAACCCAGCGTCATGGCACTGATCTGGAGGCACCAGAGAAGAGTTCAAGAGGGATGCTGAGCTCACTTTGAATGGATACTATTGCTTGCTCTTAAGACGCTTCTCTCTGCCTGACCCCAGGGTGGCAATAAAGAAAGCAATTATAAACTTCTGAGCAACACTTTTCCTGAGTGAAAAGAAAAAAACTTCTGGGTGTCCCCTGTAGAAATGTGAAAGTAGAAGAACGGGTCCCCTGAGACACCCAGGGCCTATAACAAACAAGAATATGAGTGAGAGCTTCTATTCCACCTTCTTTTCTAGCTTTCTTTCTGCCTTAACCTGTGTATAAAATAGAAAGACAGCTTCTGCTTCAGAAGTTACTGTGTAGGAAGTGGGAAGTAGAAGGTGCCACTGAAAGCTTCAGGGGCAACTAAACAGAAATTATACTATTTTTAAACCTCTCAGACTTGAATATACAAAGAAAGCCTATTTTATCCACTGAAGATTCAAGCAATTACATTAAAACAAGACTCACCCCTCACCTCCATTTCAGTTCTCTAGCCACACACCTTTCCTGAAAAGCCACAGCTATCTGTATACTACAGAAACCACAAAACCAAAACAGCTGCCTGCCACCAAGAAGGGTCAGGAAAGGGCACTGAGATGTAGGTCTCATGTTTTCTGAGTCTTCTTTGCTACAGAGGGTCAAGAATAGTAAAGCTGGTGGAGTCTGTGGTGACAGAGAAAGACTGCAGTACTGGCTCTGCTAACTCTATGCTTCTGAAGCTCAGAAAGGTGAAAGTTTTTTCATAGATATTTTTGTGAAGTTTACACAAAATAATACATGGAAAGAAATTAGTACTCTCTGGGAACATAGACACATCAGCAGAACTGTTCTGCTGGTCCAGATAACAGTAACTGTGAGCATTTATTGTGGGTTTTTCCTATGGTACCCACCAAGCTCTCACAGATACAGAGCCCCAGCCAGTTCTCTTAGAGAAAGAGAACTTACGCCCTTGGGAGTACAGATTCAAATTTCCCAAAGGAACACAGGAAGGACTTCACACATCCTAGGCACTGAAGAGCACGGATGTCAATGAGAGGCTCCTAGCCCCTGTTTCAGCAGATAGCCACAGGCTGTGAGTGAGCCTTTTCCAGTTTGATAAGATCAGATGCTGTCCACTTCCACAACACAGAAGCAAAGCACCGGAAGGACAGGTCACACCCTGCCCCTCAGCACCTGCACAGAGTCTGGAGATATAGTCAGCTCCCCAACCTCAAACTTGTCTCTATTATATTTGCTCTCTTTAGCCGACTGAAACCCTACTACACCCCCTTGAGCAGCTAACAATCTGCTAACCTAAGAACCATAGGGCTTGTTAAACAACTACAGTTTCTAAAATACTTTCTGGACCATCAAAAGCTGTGATACCAATCATCTTCCATCATTTCTTATCTCCTCCTCAAAAGTTTCCATTTGCAGGATACTCATTAATAAAAACATAATATTTGTCTCATTTTACTGATGAAACTGAAGGCTCAGACAAATCAAATGATGGACGTAATAAGTGCCAGTATTTGGACTCGGGTCATCTGGCTCCAATGTCTGTGCTCTTTGAACATAAAAGTAAAGGAAAGCATGGCATACTCAATCTAACATTTTTTCCCTAAAAGTCTGAACAAACTCTACATTTGTATACTATTGCCAACCCATCTTCTAAAACTAAAAAGTTAATAACTTCCTACAACTTCTACTAATTCCATATAGCAATCATAGAAAGGCAATTTATTGCAATCATTAACCCTGTGGCCTTGGACAAGTCAATATACCTCTTAAATGTTTCTTCATCTGTAAAATGGGGATTATAAATGTCTAATTAATCAGGTTGAGCTAGGAATTACGGTGATATCATAGAATCTGTTTCACCTGCTGAAGAAGTAAACAAAAGCTATTCAGCAATGGGGTGGAGATCAACTGGATCACGGGTTGAATGGAAGTGTTCTACACAACCACAGAGCCCTGGCGGATTTTGCCCTTTGGCTAAATGCAGAGGCAATCAGGGGAGAGGCCAGTTTTCAAATTTTACATTCACACATACATACAAGCATTGACAAACAGACCTGGCTGACTGAGGTTGCATTCTGTAGCTTTAGCCTTAAGATACCAAAAAAGGGAAACCCCACATTTCTCCTTGAGTAAACCTGAATTTTATTTCCTAGCTGAATGAGGTTGAACTAAAAGGAAAAGGGGAGGGAGGGGGACAGGAAAGAAGGAGACCCTTAAATAAAACTCTGGGTGGTTTTTATCACTATTATCACAAAAAGTTCTATACCTAGCTACCCAGGCTCCTAAATTAAATGTCAAATACAATCCTACACTGGAAACGTGAAGTGTGGCTGCTATGGGGGAGCCCTGACAGCTCCACTCCCTTCTTCACGTTGTCCATGTAATAAGCCCTTTAAGCTCTGGCTAAGAGTAAATTATCAAGGCTCCTGTCAGTGCAGAGAGGAGCTGGAGCGGGGAAGAAGGACATCACAATGTGCTAATTTTATTAAGCCATTTAAAACTCAATCCCTTTGATTTCTAACAATGCTCCAGCCCACCAGGCAGCTCAGAGACCACGTCCACCTAGTTTTAAAATGCCTAGAGTTGATTTGTACGGTGCTTCAATTAGGAGCTCTGGGGCTCCAATAGAAAGAGAACAGCCAAAGGGTAAAGCCGAAGGGAAACGGAAAGTAGGGAGGGAACCACAATCTCAGTGGTGTTTACTTTAAAGTGGGGCTATATCTCCTAATGTGTCTCTTAAATGCCACACATGATTTCTTTTGTGGCTCTTAATTTCTCTATTTTTCTTTTAATTTGACACCAGGCAGTTTTGCTAACTAGAGAGTTTGCTCCATAACAATAAACATAATTGCTTCTAGGCACTGATTTGTTTCCATTGGGAATATATGGACACACAGCTGCACACTCCCCAAGGCAGATATATTTGCCTTGACTTGAATGGGCAATAGACACAGAACCAACAACAGGCAAGGCGGCCATGCAAGGCCCACAGAGTCAGCCAGCCAGGCAGCAACACCTAGGGGTCTCAACTATGGAGATTTAACTCAATTTATTTGCATGTCATTATCACTCGAAGAGGTAGCAATGGCCCTTTAAAACCTGAAATCTGTGTCACTAATGCCGGGAAGTGTTAACTGATCAAAGTGCAGAATTCAGTTAGTTATGAACAGGTGGCTTATTTTTCTCCACCAGTATTAGAAGATCTCCTAAACTCCTGGAGGGGGTGAGGGGGGGAAACTACCCCCATGTACCCTTGCCCTTCTACTGGAAACAGTGGGGTGGGTCTCAGGACTAGGAGAAAGCTAGCAGTAGCCATCATTTACAGGATGTTGTCCTAAGCATTTTAAATGGATTATCTCATTTAATCTTCCTAACAACTCTATGAAGGATGTACTATTATCCTCTATTTTGCAGCTGAAAAAACAAAAATACTGAGAAATGGAGAGGTTAAGCACAGGATCTGCTCAAGACTGCATAGTTATCAACTCTGGACAGTATCGGTCCCAGTGAGCTTTTAATAACTGTAAAATACTGCCTCCCCCTGACAGAGGCTAACATTAGATTTCTGAACCTCATTCCTGTCTAGAAGAGGAGAGGAGAAAGAAAAAGGACTATTCGCTGCTGACAATTCAAGTGAAGGCCTAAAAGAAGTGATTCAGACAGTAATCTCTCTCTCAACAGCTTTACTGAGATATAATTCACATTACCATACAATTCGGTGGTTTTTAGTATATTCAGAGAGTTGTGCGATCACCACAGTCAATTTCAGAACATTTTTATCACCACAAACAGAAAAAGGAATCACACAATATCAGGTCTTTTGTGAATGACTTCTTTCACTCAGCTTAATGCTTCTGAGGATTACCCTTGTTGCAGCATGTGTCAGGACTTGACTGCTTTTCATTGCCAAATAGTCTTCCACTGTGTGGATATACCACATTTTATTTACCCATACATTGGTTGTGTTGTTTCCACATCCTGGATAGTATGAATAATGCTGCTATGAACACTGGTGTGCAGTTTTTGTGTGGATGTATCTTTTTATTTCTCTTGGGTATATACTCCAGGATGGAATTGCTGGATCACACGGCAACTCTTATGTTTAACCTTCTGAGTAACTGGCAGGTCATATTCCAAAGTCACTATACCTTTTTACATCCCCCCCCAAAATTTATGAGAGTTCCAATTTTTCCACATCCTTGTCAAATGGACCAAACTTCTCTTTACTGGGAAAACTACAGAGCTATAGTCCTAAAAGCTGTCGACCTTCTTGAGCTCTGCTGTAATTGCCTGGGTGACCTTGGGCAAGAACCTTTACTAGCCTGGCACCTCAGTGTCCTCACCTATAAAGTGGAGGGCCTGGAGCAAATGGCTTCAGACTTCCCACTGTGCCCTGCATTTATTCATTCTGTCACATGATGGGAGACACCCTGACCAGTGGGGAGGTAGATGCTGTGAAACAGATAGCTTGAAGCTGACTACTCGATTGTGTATCTGACTTTGCATTAACTCAGTTTCCATTGTGCCTGAATAACCTTAGACTGTGACTGTCATGCCTGCCTCAAAAAACAAATAAACAAACTCACAGAATCTGCTTATGCTATTAGGAAGAAAAGAGAAATGCCTTATTATGTAAAGGTTCCACTTGGCAATAACGGCAGACTGGCATTCAGGATTTTAGTTTCCTAAATTGGGGTTCAAAGATAGAAATGGATTCAAATGATAAAATGTATGTATTTATAAGAAATAATGTTAGGTGAAAAAAGCAGGACATAAACTATGTGTATACGTGTGTGTGTGTGTGTGTGTGTGTGTGTGTGTGTGTGTGTGTAGTTATAGTTTTATATATATATACACACATAGAATAATAGTTATATAACTCTTGAACAACACTGGGGTTGGGGAGCCAGCCCGCTGACCCTCTATGCAGTTGAAAGTCCTTGTATGACGAAGAGTCAGCCCTCCGTTATGGGATTCCTCCATACCCGCAGTTCTGGGTTCTGCATCCACAGATTCAACCAACTGCAGATCATGTAGTTTCGATACTATAGTATTTACCTTTTTTTTTTTTTTTTTTTTTTTTTTGCGGTACACAGGCCTCTCACTGTTGTGGCCTCTCCCGTTGCGGAGCACAGACTCTGGACGCGCAGGCTCAGCTCACGGGCCCAGCTGCTCCACGGCATGTGGGATCTTCCCGGACCGGGGCACGAACCCGCGTCCCCTGCATCGGCAGGCGGACTCTCAACCACTGCGCCACTAGGGAAGTCCCTATAGTATTTACTATTGAAAAAAAATCCTCATGTAAGTGGACCCGTGCAGTTCAAACCATGTTGTTCAAAGGTCAATTATATATAGAATAATAGGACTCTTCTATCTGAAAGGCAAAGCACCATAATATTAATCAGCTTTCTCACTGCTGTGTTTCGAAGTATGGAGTATTGACCATGTGTACCAGGCTGCACACTAAAAAAGCAGAACTCAGAACTACCAAATTAGATGTTCTGAGTGAGGCTCAAGAATCCTCAATTTTAGAAAAAAGTACTGAAAGTTTACAAACTACTGCAGGTAGCAGAAGACTGGCTGATTTCTTCTTTCTACATTATAGTTGTCTGTATTTTCTACATTTTTCTACGAAGAACGTGTATCACTTTTGTAACTGGGGGATGGGAAAAGGAGAAATCGTTTCGTTTTGATAAAGGCAGGGAGATGGTGAAAGAGGGCAAAGAGCTGACTTCTCCTCTTCCTGCTGCCCAGGTGTCTACACAGGATGAAAAGAGGTCACATTTGCTTCTGGGTGATTTCCATGCCTCAGAGCCTAGACTGGACCTGAGAAAGCACTGGTATTTTTCCCATTTGGTGGCCTTCATACATAAGGGGAAACTACTGAAGCACTTGCCTTAGTTCTCCATTTGGCCAGGGCTAAATGCTCTGGGGCTGTCATGGATCCTTTGTCATCTCCCCATATTTTCTCCAGTCCTGGGACTCTAGAATTGTGGGAAGCTGTGGCTGCAGGATCCAGTAAGGGAGGTAAAAGAAGGGTGCGAGGGAAAAATAGTTAGTGAAGAGTCATATTGCTAGGGATGACAGGCTATGTATAAATATCAACTTACCCATGGGTTCAACAACAGTGTGGGGGTGAATAACATGAAGGAAGATGAATCTGAAGTCCAGTCCTGTTCCCACCACTTACTAGAAAGTTGTTTAATCCCTGTAAGTCTTGGATTGCGTATCCATAAAACAGGGCAAATGATATTTCTTTTCATATGGTTGCTGTAATAGATAATGCATATCTATTACTAGATACCACGCTAGCAGGGCTTGAGGATACAGAGATAAACACAATTCATGTCTTCCAAGATTACTTCTTTTTTATGTAAAGTGAAGAAATAGGTCAACAGGGACTTCCCTGGTGATCCAATGGTAAAGAATCCTCCTTCCAATGCAGGGGACGTGGGTTTGATCCCTGGTTGGGGAACTAAGATCCCACATGCCATGGGGCAACTAAGCCCATGCGCCACAACTACTGAGCTCACACGCCTCAACTAGAGAACCCACCTGCCACAAACTACAGAGCCACGTACTCTGGAGCCCGCGCCACAACTAGAGAAGAGAAAAGCTGCACACCACAATTAGAGAGAAGACCACACGCCGCAACAAGTGCCGCAACGAGTGCCACAACGAAAGATCCCTCATGCCGCAACGAAGACCTGATGCAGCCAAATAAATAAATAAATAAATGAAAAGAAACAGGTCAGTAATTCTAATAACCTTCCAACCAAAGAAACACTTTTGAATGAACCAACTTCATAACTGAGGCATCTCAATTCTCTCCTTTAGATGGATGAATAAATACTGCCCCAGTGAATACTTCTATCTTGAGGCAGGACAAGGACCAACACAAGGCCTGACTTGACCCAGGTGAATAACAGGACACTAACACCAAGAATTCAAGTTAGGTTTTGCTTATATCCATTACTATTTGTACATGCAAAACCTATCATTTTAACAATAGTCTGATTAGCACTGGAGTGGAGGACTGGGCTATGTTCCATGTCAGTGATATCAGCTATTAGAAAGGTCTGTAAGGTCCTCTTGCAATTATAAAATGCTCTGTAAATGCTAAATAAAAATAAAATAAGAAAACAATCCTCAGTTCTATTTAACTAATTTCATGTTGCTAGACAGATCTTTGGTTTCATACTTCAGTAAGAATACCTGTAGAAATCGAAAAAAAATAAGGAAAAGAACCTGATTATATTTTAGACAATCTTAGTATGATTAGATCCTATGTTTAATCCCACTCCAGTCACAGAGAATAATGTGAACCACTTGGCTCGAGTTTAAGATGATTTTGGGGAATAACTTATTAAATTAATATGAATTTGAGATACACAAACATGGTTTAAACTGTTTGTTTCAAGCACACACCAGCTATAGGAAACAGCGAATGGTGCACCTTACATGGAAAGAAAAGCAATCAATATATCATAGAGAAAATAGCTATTATTAACTGAATAATGAGAGGTTAGTTAGATTGAGCTTAGCATCTTATACTTTAGTTCAATACTTTCTGGGAGACTGAGTATGGGGAAGGAAAGGAAGGAAATCAATGTGTTTTCTAAGTTTCAGTTCCCTCTGGGTAAACTATGAAAGATAATTGCATAGTCACTACAAAGGAAAGCTGTAAAGAACTCAGATGCTCTAAATTTCCTAAAAATCTAGTCCGGACATATACACACATACATACCCCTGATTAACTACATCTTTTAATTTCCCCGAAGTCTAGCATAAATATAAGAAATCTAGCGACTAAAATGCTGCTTTGTGCAACAGATGTTTCTGAAAAGTCTGGCTGCAAAAAAAAGTTTGCAAACTGGATCAAGTCAAACGCATTAGGATTATTTAATAGACCACTTCCAATTAAACAAAATAAAGACTGTTATTAAAAATAATTTCTTTCCACTGTATACAAGTTCTGGATCCCTGGAGGTCTGCCCCCTTTAAAACAGGGCTCACCACAGCAACATGCACGCACACCACTTCATCTGGACCTGTGCCTTATTTAGCAACCATCTCTGGCTCTCATACCCATCCTTGGGCTCACCCCTAGTAGCTGGGATTTGATGTCTCCTGCTGTTCCTCTGGTTTGAGAACTCAGCCCACTCCTGGACCATGGCGATGGCCTTGATCATCCTCCTAATTCCTGACCAGGACTCCTTTCCCTTTTTTTGGCTTTGCTACTTCTCTGCTGGCCATAGCTGTTTAAAGGAACCCTGTCCTCTCAGGGAGCCCAAGCTGATGACTCAGTTTACCTCCCTTCCCCTCTCTTACTCCTTTGCTCCCTCAGCTCAATTTATTTGTTTTCTAAGCCTGGAATTTTATGTATTTCACTTTTTTCAAGGTTGAAATCATTTGGACTTACAAGGGCTCTTCTGGCTATTTGCTGAAAGAACGAAGAAAACCAAAACACAAGATGGCAGGAAAATAACCAAGGTCCAGCACAGTTTCTAGTTCCCCCAGACACACTGAATCAGAAACTCTGGGGGTGGGTCCAGCACTCTGTATTTTAGTAAGTCCCCCAGGCGATTTTCATGAACACTGAAGTTTAAGAACCATTGCTCTGAAGAAAAGAGGATTTCTGACAAATATTTTGGACAAAATGAGGCATCTCATTAAGAAGTCTATATTACTGACATAGAAGAATGTTTAAGATATTCTGTGTGATAAAACCACAGCTATGGTATAATTTTTGTAATATATCTTCGAAGCGTATTTCCACGTGAAAAAATGTCTAGGAGGTTACACACTAAGCTGTTAATAGTGGTTAATTTAAGGGAAATCCATTTTCCTTTTCCTTTATGGATAGCTGTATTTTTTTATTATTTATTATTTTTATTTATAGCTGTATTTTTTTATTTTTCCTTTACGGATAGCTGTATTTTTAATCTATAAGCATATATTATTTTATAATTTAATAAAAGGTTAATCTAGGCATCTTCCACTCCTCTCTGGCAAAACTGAGAGGTAAAAATTAACTCAGTCCCCGGTAGACCTCAGTGTCTGGACTAATCCAGCTTTGTGAGGCTTTAGGGAATTCTAGAGGAAGTGAGGCAGAGAGAGTTTTCGGGGCTCCACGACTCAGTCAGTGCTTCTATGTAAAGCTGCTGTGCCAGAAAATGACAGGTCATAAAGCCTAGGAGATTCTGCTCTTCTTAAATAAGCCAACTTAAAAAAAGGATGGTGGGGTTTGGAGGGAAAACAGAACAGACTAAAAACTTAATGAGTTCTTTTGGAAGACACCAATTTGTTTCTGGGAAAATTTTCTTTGTTGCAGAAATTATGTATTTAAGTGTCCCATTTTTCATCCCCTATTTGTGATCTAACAGTCATCCTGCAATTATGATGGTCCTTCTTCAAGCTGGCTCCAGGTAAAAATGGCATACACATATGTTAGGCTAGAAAGCGGCTTGAAAATAAAATAGATTAGTGGGAAATTATCCAGGGAGAGACAAAGAGAAGACGAAAGAAAGGTGAGTGTGTATAAACATATCCAAGACCAAGTGAGGTCCTAACAAATATCCTTTAGCTTATGATGCATCGTAGGAAAATCCTGAGGTTTCCACGGGTTGCTCTCATGGGGACTACTCAATTCTTTCAGCTCTGGCAAGTTTCCCATCAGAAGCACTATATGCATTCATAAAGGTTCCCAAAGCACTTTACCTGTATTATCATCATGCACAGAAGCCACTCAGTGTAATCTGTACACATTCTCTTGCTCTTCACTGTCTATAAGTATGTGGGTGTGGCAGAAAGAGGAAATACAGTTGTCTCCTTCAGGATAGCTGTTGTCCCAGAAACCAGAGAAACTCGGTAAAAAAAGCTTTCTGTTATCTTTAATAATTAATTGGTTCATCTTTACTAAAGGAAAACTACTTTCATATAAGTGGTTTTGAGGGAGGGAGGTCTTTCTACTTTGAGCTAAGAAAATCGACAAAAGTTACCCCAATGTGTTCTTATCAATAAAATGGGAAATAAAAGCTAATTTACAAGGTTACTGCAACGATCACAAGTGTGTAAGAGGAGAGGGAGAATAACAAGTTAGTGCTTAATGGGGGCAGTTTCAGTTTGGGATGATGGAAAGAGTTCTGGAGATGGATGATGGTGATGCTGCACAACAATGTGAATGTGCTTAAGGCTGCTGAGCTGCACAATTAAAAATGGTTCAAATGGGAAATTTCATTATGTATATTTTACCACAAATTTTTTAAAAGGTATGTAAGGCTCCTAGCACAGTGCCCGGCTCTTATTAGGTGCTCAAGAAATGCTAGTCTTATTCCCCTTATAAAATTTTTTAATTAAAAAAAAGACAGTATAAAAAGCCAAATAAAATCACGCTCCTTTCCCTATTTAATTGTGAAAGGCTTTGACTCTCAGGCAAAGCCAGCTGGCACCAGTACCGGGTAGTGCCACAGCAAACGTCTGAGTAGGAGAAGGGAGGCTACATTAGTCATAATCCCTCTGGCACGTTCAGTTCCCAGTCCACCCACAACCCTGGTATGGCGTCTCCCAGAATATCAATCCTACAGCCCCCAACATCTTGCGAAGAAAGCTGGGAAGCTTCAACCATTTCCCAGACCAGACTCCAGCTCATGAGGGCAAAAGTATTCACAGTGGCAGCTGGCTCCCGTTAAGTGGGGGAGTGACAAGACGCTAGTACTGAACAGCAACTGGATAGGCCTGAGCTTGTTCCAGTCCCCAGCATTAAGCTGATGGTATCTCTGATGCCTTTGGTTGGATTTAATGGACACAGAGGCCAGTAGTCTCGAAGGCCCGGTAAAAGAAGATTAAAAATGCACTTGTCTGCAGTTCAGAGAAAACAATGAACGATTATGTGTTGTAAATCATAAAATAGAGAAGGGGAAAAATAGATGACTTATCTTCAGGCATGTTAGAACATGGTTTTTGATGGGTAGGCTTAATTAGATCTTGATGCAATGTTCAGATAGATCATCATTAACATCCCTCGAATTTAGCTCAAGGAGAATGAAATACTTGGGGTACCAATATCCAATTAATTCCAAAACAATACTTACTTTAGGGTCTGAGCTCTTGAACTTTAACCTTTCCACCAACTCTATCATAGCCGCCTTCAGTCCGCCTGAATCTTTGCTCTAGAAGAAAGAAAAGTCAGGGGTCATTAGACAGCATTTTGTTGCTCTCTCGAACACAAACAGCATTTCATGGGACAATGAAACGGAAGGCAATTTCTTCTTATCACCCGAGAGGACTAAACGACTAAGAAAAGATGTGTTGCCCCTCTTCCTCTTCTCTATGGACAAAGAGGGTCAGGACATAAATTGCCCAGTGACCTGAGAGAACAACTGGAACGAAAATTAAATGCAATTTGTACAGGCTGACTCACTGCTTCATCTCAGGGCTCAACTGCACCAGTATTCACAGAGGGCTGAGGCTTTGCAAAAGAGATTTCTATCTGGGATGTCTATTTTATGACCAAGTGATTTTTATTTTAAACTTCTACATCACAAATACAGAAGTATGCAATATTAAATATTCTCACAAAAATAAAAACAAAGAAAATTCCCCAAGATTTAACCCTAATTGGAAATGGTATTTCAGTGTATTCAGTTGAATACAGGTTTTTGAGTCAGAAATATAAGGTTTCAAATTTGGGGTCGGCATTAACGAGTTGACTAACCTCAGGCAAATACTGACTTTCTTGAAAACTTCTCCCTCTTCGATAAAATGGGGATTATAAAAAGGGTTATTTTGAAGCTTAATTGAAATGCTGTTTGTAAAGGCGTTAGCACACTACGTGGCACACAGTAAGTGCTCAATAAATGTCACCTATTATATTGTTGTTATTACTGCATTATAATGATTTAGACTAGCAAAATCCAACAGAAATATAATGTAAGCCACAAATGCAAGCCACATATATAATTTTAAGTGTTTGAGTAGTCACAAAAATAAAAGGAAATTAATTTGAATACATTTTACTTAACTCAGTATATCCAAAATATTATCATTGCAACATGTAATTTCAACATGAGGTATTTTATACATTTTTTTCATACTAGGTCTTTGAAATCTAGTGTGTATTTCACACTTACAGCCCAATTCAATTTGGACTTACCACATTTCAAGTGCACCAAAGCCATCTATGGCTAGTGACTACTGTACCGGTCAGCACAGATTTAAAGCACAGACTAAAGCCACACTGCCTGGATTCAAGTCCCAAATCTACCACTAGATCTGTGTGACCTCAGGCAAGTCACTTAGCCTCTCAGCGCCTCAATTTCCTTATAGTATGAAGCTAATAATAGTACCCATTTCATAGGGTTGTAGAAAGACAACATGAGCTCATATACATCAAGGTACTTGGAACAGGGCCTGGCACATGCTAAAGACAATAGATGTACGAGACATATTTATTATTACTGTCTGTCTCCCTCACAATACTTTAAATTCCTTAAAGGTAAGAACTACACTTTTTACCTCTATCTGTGTTCAGCATCAAGAAGGTGTTCAAAAAAGTCTGCTGAATAAACAAATGAATATGCAATCTTAAGATATGAATGCCCTTATAATAATACATGTGTGTAGCACAATGTAAAGTCACATGAATTAGTTTATTTTCTTATCTCAACTCCTTGGGGATAGGATAGGATAATCACTCTCATTTTACCAGTGTTGGAAAGGAGGTATGAGTAAGTAAAATGACTTGTCATTTTTATGGGTATGGGACAATAAATAAGTACAATATAAACAAGTACTACAAATGTCTGTTCTTCAAAATTGGCCTCAGAATCAGTGATAGTTTCCAAATTTGGGGGGAAAATTCCAATTCCTCCAAAACAGGACCTACTTAGTAAGACTCCATCATATAGATTAAAACAGACTAAAGCCTAAATCCTTTTTTCCCCTCTAACCTCCTTTCTCTCCCAAGTCTACACAGTGAAAGTCTGATGTAACCTAAGACCGATATCTGCTTTAGATGTGCTCTCCAAACACAGCTTAGCTGACATTCCCATCCTAACTGTGGTTCTAAATTTTAATAATTTGTATTTTTAGTTTTACTTTTAAAATGATGACAACTTTCCAAATTTCTTCACCAATCTAAATCTTTCATCTCTGGTCTCACAGCAGACAGGTGGGAAAAGGAATCTGGAGGTCACACACCAGGGGAGTGCATGAGACCCAAAGTACCTAAAAAAGGGTTAAATTGCCAGACACAATCCTGCTTTTATGAGATGATCAGACAATAAAGACTGTCTGGTGATATCATTCCTCTAACCTGCTTCTCATTGGCTGGAACAAGCAGGTCACTTGTCCCTGGAAAACTCTTTTCCCCCACATCCCAGCTGCCAGCACCCATTTTAAGCTCTTCAGCAAGAGCCTTTGATATATTATGACTTTCCCCCTGGCTCTAGAGAACAGAAAGGAATGCACCAAACTGTGTCTTAAAACATTCAGAAGAGAAACAGGACGACGAAGGAATCCCTAAGAAGCAGACAGCCTGTTCGCAGGCAGATGTGCCTTGTGTGGAGAGATAAGGGAACCCTTAGCCTTCTTTCATAAAAACAGTGTGTCAGCAGAATCCTTCCTCCTTTTTACAAAGCATCCGCAGCACTGCCTACCCAGGGGAGTGACAGAGGAGAGGCACAGAGACTCTTCCTTCAGGAAATTCACCCATACTACCTCCCCACCCCTCTCTCTTTGAGAATATTCTCAGAGATAATTGGGGTCTGTATTGAGCCAGCCTCTAAACGGGTGGTGAAAAAACCTTCCCCAATAGCTTTTTTAACCCCTCCCCCACCAAATAAGCAGTTGGTCAGAAGGGAGAGGGTCCTCTGGGCAGACCCTCCTCTGACAGCGGCAGAGCTGGGTAAGAGTACAAATGGACAACCCTGGCCCCAAAGCCACTTCCTTTCTTTTCGCACACCCCAGTCCCTTCCTGCACCTCAAGGAGCATTGTACACAGATGTTCAAGCGAATACACCCAAGCTCTGGGCACATCTCTCTCAAACAGTCGCCTTGGCCACACCTGGGTCCTACAAACGCGCATATCAGGGGCGGGGTCTAATGGTTTGGTCCACCTTTGGGAGGATGGGCTCAGAAAGAGCCTCTGCAGGCCCTGGACGCAGGGTCAGGACATTTCATCAGGTAATTCTTGGGTCCTGGATACTTGGAGAGCGGTCTAGAAGGGGGCAGCCATGGCCAAAGGAAAGACCCTCAAAAGCATAGGGCAGGGGCACAGAGCTGTCTAGGTCTAAGGTGGTATTTGAGTATGAGTGGCCCCAAACCATCGGATAGTATCATGTTTTAGTTAATTATTTGTTTGCAGAGGGCAGTCATCAGTCAAAAGGTAACTGGAATAGACAATACTTTCAGAGTTCCCTACTGTGGTGGAATGGAAGAGTTGCCTCTGAAACCTGTGTTCTAATTGAGAAGTTAGACGAATTCTAACCTTGTAGACATTTGGTTCCATAAATGGCCAGATTATGCTATGTCAGTCCCTGGGGGAAGCACTGTGAGTGAAGAAGTGAGATTCGCCTGATACCGCTCTTCCTCACCTCCATTCCACACAATGCATTCCAAGAACACAGGAGCTCAATGTGAGCCTATCTTGTTTATGTACCTCTTTCCTCCCCCAAGAAGAGTGTAGATTGAAACAAGACAAGCGCTATGTTGTGTAATAACACCCCTCAAAGCTTGATCCATCTATGGAGATGGGGGATGCTTCATAAAAGCCAACTCCTAGGGATGAATCATAATAAAGCCAAAGAAAGGACAAAATGCCTACATTTGAAGGTATTCTTTATTCTCCAAGGCACTTTCATATGCTCTTTCATTGGCATTTCACAATAAACCAAAAATTCTCACTTTACAGCTGGGAAAAATGGCTGGTGAAAATCAAATGAGAAACCCCCAAATCATAGAGCCCATACACTGTTTAACTAGCATTACACAGTAACACAATAACTAAAAGGTAGTGTATTCACACTGTACAATAGAGAGAAATGGTTCTGTGGAAGTCAAATGATGTCCACCAAATCACAGAGCTAGTCAGTAGCAAAACCAGGATCAAAAAGATCTAAATGAAAAAGATTTATAACATATACAAGAGAAGAGGTTGGTATCAAGAATAATGCGAAAATACATAAGGGATTCCTGTAAATAAGAAAAAGCCAAATAAGCATAAAAAAAATCCGAACAAAGGATATGAACATAACAGAAATGTGAAACGGCTAACACACATATGAAAAGATGTAAAAGATGCTCTAACTTACTTGTAATTATCATATCATTTCTTATCCATCACATTGAAAAAAAAAAGTTTTGATTTGATAATACCGAGTGATGAGAGACTTTGGGCAGGCTGGGGATTTTCATATGTTGCTGATATAATATAATAAAGCTACTTTGAAATCACATGCCTAGCAAGTCCATTTTTCACTTTCTCCCCTTGAGAAGCACTAACATGGGCCAGGGAGGTATGAAAAACAATATTTATGGCAGCACTGCTTGTAATACTGAAAAACGGGAAACATCCTAAACATCCATCAATAGTGGGTGGCCAAATAAACTATGGAATTAACAAATGGGATCTGATATAGCAAATAAAAAGAATGAGACACAACGCTGAATTTTTTAAAAGTTGCAAAACAATGCATACTATATCATTTATTTAAAAAGCATAAAACTATTCATTTTTATGGGTGATACATATGTATGTAAAAGACTAGAAAGCAATGACTGGAAGGACTAGTAGTGGGAATAGTAGTAGGAAGAGTCTTAGACTTACATAAATTTATTCCTATTATCTAATTAAGATTTAATATACAAAAAGGAAGGGAGGGAGGAAGAGAGGACAGATCTAGGGCTTCTGCTTCGAGTGTCTCTCTCCATGAGTTTGCCTAAGTATAAATACTGGGGCACTGTTCCTTTTGCATGCAAACATGAACCAAAGGTATAAGAAAGGGTTCTCTACCTAGTATTCATGTATCTATTTCCGGGAGTTTGAAATCCCCAAAGCTGTACACAAAATTTGCAATGTACATGCACTTTTCTATGAAAAGGGACTTGAGCGCTCCCCAAAGTCCCCCAAAAGTTTAACTTTCCTAGTGTAAAGGGCATTGCGTAAAGAGAAAGGAGACTCAGGCTCCATTCCTACTAATTGCTATATGAGCTTGGAAAAGTCATTTTACATCTCTGAGTTTCTGTTTCTCAACCTGTAAATGAGGAAAATGGGCCAAATCAGAACCTACAGATTTGCAGGCTGCAGCCTACACAACTTTGGTTTTGTTGTGTTTTTAGAGTGTTGTCCCACACAGCATACTAGGAATTTTAAATTCATTGTCAACATTTAAAAACCAGGAGGTACGACATAATAAAGATTTCCAGCTTCTTCTAAAAATCTGAAAGGTATGACTGTACTGGGCTCCCTCTCCCACATAGCAGCAACTGGCTGAAGCTGAGTAGCAACTACCCGCTTTAGGCAAGGCAAGCTCCCTCCAGTTTGCCATAGTTACCCTGGCTGGCTTCTCTCATTTACATTACCTTTCTGGTCCCTGTAGACATTTGAAGTTGCTACCCCTGCAAGAACTCCCTCTGAAAGTTTTCTGTCTCTAAGGGTCCTTGTGTTTGAACACCAAGGAAGTTGGCATGTCTTTCTTCAAAGGGGTTCAGAATACCTCATAAACACATGTCCATCCATTCACTCCGAAACACAGAAATAATACAGCACATTCTAATGCAAACATTCTTTGAAAATGGGCAAGAGGCAGAAACAAAAGTGGAATATGGTAGGTAAAAGGGACATCAGAATAAGATCTTGACAACCAGTCTCTGTACTTTCATGGGAGTCAGTCTAGTCTAATGCCAATAACCAGCTGGGCACCAAAAGAAAAGTCATGTATCAGTAGAAATGTAAGTGTAAATCACTTAATATCCTAAACTGGTTCCTAAATATTGAATTCTGTATTATAAAGAATCAGAAGATGCTGAGTTCAGAAAGAATACTGGCTGCGTATTTTGGTTTTTTCCTATCCCACTAGCCTTGTGTTGCTACCATGCTTACAAAAACAAAATCAATCCAACTTTCTATCATTTTCACAAAAAGGTTTTTTTGGGAGAAACAGTGGAAAAGGACTGGGAGATAGAATATGTAAGAAGTCCTCCTAAGGAATCCAATCAGAAAGCAAAGCCCTGACAAAAGGAAATGAAACTGAATTTTAGTACGCCATAAAATTTTAGTTTCACCACGCCATGTCCAAAAATTCTTTACCATCTTCTTCACATGACTTGATTTTCCAACTCCAAATCCACTCCTATGTTAGGCAACCACCTTTATATAGTTGCTTAGATCCAAAATATTTTGGGGGCCTGAGCAAACCTACCCCCAAGTCTTTTCAGACCTAACTCTAAAACACAGGCCAAGTCCAACTACTCTTCACCATCTCCACTATTCCCTGTTTGGTCCTAAGCCAAGGAGCAACACCACTCCCACTCGCCTACCCTACCCTCCAGTCCCCACACAGGCACCAGAGGGAAATTTTAAGAACGTGAATCAGATCACTCATTCTCCTGCTTAAACAGTCTATGGCTACTCAGAAGGAAATCCAATATCTTTACCATGGCCTACTTGACAGTCTGATCTCATCTACTACCCGCTACCTGGAACCCTGACTCATTATCCTCCAGCCATCTTTTTTATCCTCAGTAAGTTTGTTCCATCTCAGTGCTTCTACACTCGCTTACTTCCTCCATTCAGATCACTATGCCACCAGATCGTCCCACCACTGGCTCTAACTATACCCAGTCCTTGTTAGATCCTTAAACAGCCTCTCTCTCATTCCCCATTCCAGTCACTCTCTTTCTCCTTCCCCTAGTTTGTTATTCATGGCATTTATCATTATTTAAAATGTTATTTACTGTTTAACTTGCTTGTGTCTGTTTTGCTCTGACAACAAAAGCTCCATGAGACCAGTACTTAGAATTGTTCACTGTTAAATTCCCTACAGCCCCAAATACTCTACCTGACTGAGTGAATAGATCAAAGGAAAAAAACACCACGCCACTAATTTCAAACAACATAGAAAAATATCTTAACGAAACTGTACCTCAAAAAATTGTGGTAAAAATTAAATGACATAAAATGTAGGAAGTTTATAGCACAGAACCTGGTACCTACTAAGTTCTCAATAAATTTTAGTTATCCTTGTTGTTATTGTTATTATTAAGTGATTAAGTCTATTGAGTGACTGCTAAGTATCAAGTACTGAGCTAGAGAAGTGCTGAGTGGAAAAAAATGAACAAAACAATCTGATACAATCAAAATACTCTGTAAAATATCTAGGAAGAAAAATCCAGATGGAAGGGAAAGAATAGTTTTTCTGTTTGTTTTTGTTTTTTGTTTTGTTTGTTTGTTTGTTTGTTGTGGTACGTGGGCCTCTCACTGTTGTGGCCTCTCCCGCTGCGGAGCAACAGGCTCCGGACGCGCAGGCTCAGCGGCCATGGCTCACGGGCCCAGCCGCTCCGCGGCATGTGGGATCTTCCCGGACCAGGGCACGAACCCGTGTCCCCTGCATCGGCAGGCGGACTCTCAACCACTGCGCCACCAGGGAAGCCTGGGAAAGAATAGTTTTAATAGTCTGATTAGAATATTCATAAAGTATCTACTAAATACCTTCACAGAGATAATAAACATCAGGAGATTGCGTCAGTACAACTTAGAAAGGTTAAATGTAAGTGGGAATAATTAAGAGTAGAGGCTAAATGGGATGGGTGAATGAAAATGTCCTTTGGGGTTAGACCTGGATTCAAATCCTAATCCTTCCACTTATAAACTAGGTGAACTTCCACAAAGCTCAACCTCTTTGAGTATCAGTTTTCTCATCTGTAAAATGAGAATCAGAATAATACAGGTTATTGTGGGAGTTATATTGAGATCAACTGAAATAATGAGGTGAAAAGCACCTGACCTAAAGCCACTTAATAATTATTATTATTATTCTAATCTCGGGAAAGAGCCTCAAAATTCAACAGCAGATAAGAGTTTCTAGACTCTCTTAGTTTTATAACCTCAGCTAAAGGCTAGCATTTCCATTCTTCACACACATGAAGTCAGAGTCTTTCACTCAACACAGGTTACCCTGCCAGGGTTCACAGAGACCCAAAGAACAGAGTGGAGAACAGTAGGGGTGCCTCTAACCTCTTTCCCCCACGACTGCCTACTGGAAAGAAAACAGAGGCTATTTTCTAACTAGAAAATAAAGGGTGTACTGCCCCTGCCTCCTCTCCACTTCTATAAAAATTTCCTACAGTTCATAATGTAAAACAGAATTTAAAGAGGACAACCAGCAAGACTTGTGAACCTAAAATTAGACATACCAGCTGTGTTTTGGTTAGCTAGTGCACATGGCACCAGCAGGACACTGAAATATACAGGAGCCTCTTCTCTGAAGACAAGTTTTTCACCAGCCTATCTACCCACCAGCATAGAGCAGTCAGAAGGAACAGAAGGAGAGGGGGCTGAACAGCGTTCACCAAAAGAAACTTGGTGTCCGAACTTCTACTTCTGCCAGACTACCTGGTCTGGAATTGAACGCAGAATAGAACTTTAGTTGACTCTGTAAGGATAATAAGAGTAAGAGTCACTAATTGCTGAGGGATTATTATATTCCAGGCACTGTGCTAAGCTCTTTACATGTATCATCTTGTTTGTTCTTCACTACAACCCAAAAAGGAGAAATAATTATTATGCCCATGTTACAGATGAGGAAACCAAGATTCAGAGAGACTGAGTGAATTCTCCAACATGACACAGGTAATAAGTAGCAGAGCCAGGATTCAAACGCATAGACTGCAAAGCCAATTACGGCAAGACTGCTTGGTCTTTCATATTCATTCTCCCATTCTTCCTTAGTAAGAGACTCCAGTTTTAGCTGGACACACCATGGCCTGAAGAAAAGACTGTTTCCCATCCTCTCTTGCAACTAGATAAGGCCATGGGACTGAACTCCAGCCAATGAAACATAAGCAGCAATGCGCGCAACTTCTGGAGGGTTCTCTTAAAATAAAGGGGTGTTCCCATCTTCACTTTCCCGTGCCTGCTCTCCTGGAACTCAGATGTACTGGCTGGACCTCCAGGAGTCATCTTGGTCCATGACAAGAACCATACCCTGAGGACAGCAGAGCAGAGGTAGAAAGAGCCTAGATTCCTAATAACTGCATGGTTCCTCTATACCAGCTTTGGACTGCCTACATCCTTCTATACAAGAGAAAATAAAACATCCACCTTGTTTGAGCTGCTGTTATTTTGGATTTTTCCAAATTATTTCATTATTTCAGATGCAGTTAAACTTAATGTAAACACTGATACAGCAAATCACTATGCAACACTCTCTCTTTCAGTTCTTCATTGATGCCCTGTGACTATGTGAGATTATTATACTTCATATCATACATTTACCAAATATTTCATGTATATCTACTCTCCAACAGGCACTGTGCTAGGTGCTGGGAACACAAAGATGTGTAACATACAGTCCTAACCCTAGAAGAAGAGTTTATGACCCACGCAAGACAGAGACATGGTGGGAAGAAATAATATTGATGTAGTATACTGTATTTAATGCTATAATAGTACAAACTGTTGCTATGGGAACACAGAGGACAGCTGCCTAACACTCTAGTCACATCTACCTAGTAAAATCCTATCCATCTTTGAAGGTCCACCTCAAATACCACTTCCTCTAAGAAATCTTTCCTGATTCCATGTCTCCAGCTGAAAATAACTTCTCTTTTCTCTGAGTCCCCACGACATACTATTTGTACCTCTCTTCTAGTATTTATATGCAAATAAGCATGTGAAAAGACTATAAGCTTCCTGATGTCAGGCATCTTTCTTTATCAATATCCGTCATGTAGCACACCTTAAGTGCTCAAAAATTATTCACATAAATAAAATTAACTTAAAAACACCAGTTTTTGACAAAAAAGCTAACTATATGCTACAGTTTGGATATAGTATAATGCTTTCTCTAATATCCTGTTGAAGTTAAAAGCAGATTGCTCTGCTACCCCATCAGAAACTAGCTAAATACATTTGAAGTGAGCTTAATTTATAATTAAATGTTCGACAATAATTTAGTACACCACAATATACATCAGTCATTGCCTATATGGTTACTTGCCGTAAATTATAGACTGAGCACTTGGAGTATCTGGAAGATTTTGCTTGGTTGGTTTCATTTTTTTTTCATTCTTGACTCTTTTTTTTTTTTTTTTTTTTTTTTGCGATACGTGGGCTTCTCACTGTTGTGGCCTCTCCCGTTGCAGAGCACAGGCTCCGGACGCGCAGGCTCAGCGGCCATGGCTCATGGGCCCAGCCGCTCCGCGGCATGTGGGATCTTCCCGGACCGGGGCACGAACTCGTGTCCCCTGCATCGGCAGGCGGACTCCCAACCACTGCACCAACAGGGAAGCCCCTTGATTCATTTTTGACATCGGAAAAGGGCATCAATATTGATTTTTTTATCCCCCAATGTCATGTTGGCTTGATCCCTATCATAGTCGCACACACACCCACAAACAAGATTCTCATCTCTGCCCCACATATCCGCACTGAAGTTTTTGTTTCACCCCTTCTTGGTCTGTACTCTGTCTTCTCTTCTGAGAGGTCCATTAGTCTCTGTGCTCCTTCCTGCTGCACAACAGATTTACTCCCTGGCTCTGGATATTAAACCCACAACAGGAACAGGAGCGTGAAACTGAGCTAGTTATCCCAGATTGAACTGTAACTTCAAGCAGAAGACACACTACGCACTGACACTGACAGATCTCTGGCTTCTCAGTTTGGGTCCGATGCAAGGGAAGAGAAAAGGTGGGTGTTATCAGTGGACAGCAGGGCAACCTCCATGTTGTGGGCTGTGGTCAAGAAAAGGTGGTGCCACAGACACATAGTCCTTTATCCCCAGAGGGGCTTAAGAATAATACACCTACTGCATCAGCAACCTTACCCTGAAAAGCAGTCATCTAATAGTACAATATGCCTATTAACCTATTAATCTATTCTGATTGAAAGGTCAGGGAAGAGAAAAAAGAGGGCACTGGATTCTTGGGAGAGAGCAGGGAAAGTATGGACCTTTTCCCTCAACAATCCTCTTGATAGTGTGTACCCTTAATTCTGTGGTCTTCCTCCTAAAAACAGTAACTCCAGTCTAACCACAACATGAAAAGAAGACAAATCCCAATAGAAAGACATTCTATAAAATATGTCTTTTTTATAGAATGATCATCCCCAAAGATTTTGATTTAAGGCTGGGCTGAGGCCAATCACAGGTATTTTCTAAAGAATCTCCCTCCACAGGTGATTCCAAAATGTGGCAACAAGGTGAGAAACACACTGTTTAACCTACTGTTTAACCTACCTGCCACTCCTCTTTCATTCCAATATACTCCAGAGTGACCTTTCTGCTGTCCCTCCAACACCCCAAGTTCACCTCTACCTTAAAGCCTTTGCATTCACCATTCTTTCCGCCTTAACCACTCTTCTCCCAGACTTTTTCTTAATTCTTAGATTATAAACTGTAATTTTAATAACAAAGATTGTGGGAAGAGTCCACGTCCCTAACTGAACATAATTAGATGACTCTTCCCCTCCACTTAACCCTGCAGAAGCCCTCTAGGCTCTCTTTAATGAAGTTCCATCACCATGAATGTTGAATCCCCTGAAAAACTGAGCTATTGTCAAAGAGATCCCCATAAGCTCACATTCTCTCCACAGTATTTTCACCTGTGTTAACAGCACATTACAATTGCCAGAACTACACTACTCCTCTCACTTCAAGAGCCATCTAATTCCTTTTTGAAGAGTCCTATGAACCAAACCGATCATCTCTGCTATGAATCACTGGACTTCGTGCAAAAGGCACTGAGTGGTAACACAATAGGAGGTTTTCTCTAGATCTCTGCAAGATCTCATAATTCAGGTCTCTGCCTTAATGTCACATGCTCAGAGACACCTTCCATGACTACTTGGTCAAAAAGTAACTCCCTCCTGCCCTCCTGCCACATCACTCACTCTTTCGTTGCTATGACTTATTGTTTTCATAGTACACACTACCATCCAAAATTACCCTACCTTATCTCTCTCCCCAGCTAAAGGGTAAACTCCATAAAAGCTAGGGCCCTGTCTGTCCTCTTCACTGCATACGTCCCAGACTTATTACAGGTAAAGAAAGTACATTTTGAAGAGTAGACTGAGATGGAGAATCCCAGAACGGGAGGCCTCACTTTAACTTTCCATCAACCATTTGTGGCAGCTTCAATCATTCCCTTTACCTTAGTCTTAGCTTTTGTCTTATTCTATACAAATAAATAAGACACAGACTGAACCACTGTGTAGACAGCACTTAATGGTTTTATTAGAAGGTACTCCAAATCCTTTTAGTCAAGAATAAAAACATAAATAGGGAAATTACAGCAGACATTCAACCTTCTGCCTCCCTGCCAGAGCTGCTTATGAGCTGAGCACAGAGCCAGAGCCGCCGGCCATTACAAGACACAGCAGCGGCATACCCCCATCTCCAGCCCCTCCAGAGTCACAGCTGTCCGGAGAATATGCCTATACCCTCCCGACCGCCCTGCCACTAGAGCCCCCTCGTTGGGGCGCCCCTGCAGTTGTTCTGTCACTTAACCAAACATTCTTCTTTCCAAATACCCATCTTAAAGACACACTCAAGGGCAAAGGGAGTGATTTCAAAACTTTTGGATCTGTCCATAACAAAGCCATGTTAAGAACTCCATAGATGCTTATAAGTACTTGCAGAACTCTGCCAATCATTTCTCCCTTTGCCATTTTATAAGACTCCACCTTTTCTTCAGGTGATCTTAGAGTGAACGAGACAAGTGTTTTTCAAACTACAGGACATGACCCATTAGGGTACAATGAAATCTATTTATTGGGAGAATCCAGAAATTTTTTTGAACAGAATAGAATACAAACAGAACACATCATATGCAATAACGTTAACAGTGCTCCGTTTGAGTTAAAGTATGTGTGTGTGCGTGTGTGTATGTAAACTAGACCACAATGTAAACTATATTTACATATAGTGGTTATCTGAACATAACCCCTACTGTAGGTTATGTTCAAAATAATTTTTTAAATTACTGGTCTAGAGTTCTGAATACATGTAATTGCACTTATACTGTTGAACAAAATGATTCATTAAATATAGCTATGAATGCAAATTCCCTTGACAACTTAAGAATTTTCATATGAAAATATCCATGAACCAGATCAAGCTCCTTTGTCAGACCCAATGACCCATTTTCAGAACCACAAATTACGGTCACAATAAGAGAAACCTGCATATCTGAGAGTTTATGAACCAGATGTGAGGTCATAATATGGGCTGTGTAACTATATTCCTACGATAAAACTGGAGCACAGGCTCAATTCAAATCTGGACCCACAGGATCCTTTGGAGACCAAATGCTCTGGAGCCACACTGGAAATACAGCACAAGAGGAAAGGTAGGACTTTAAAAGTCACTTCAGTGATTAGGGTTAAACTTATCCCTTCAAGGTGTTCACCTTAGTCCTTGAGGCATTAGCCTCCACGTTGCCTCTGCTCGGATCCCTTCTGGCTGTACAGTTACCCTGGTTTTCTGTCCATTCTGGCCCGCTCTGCAGTTTGCTTTACTCTAGCCCTCGCCAACAATTTGGCCTTCTACCACCAATATTAGCCACTCACAGCCCGGTTTGGCACTGAGATATCAAAACATATATTGTTCAAATCCCTCTCAACTCTGAACTTGTGCATTTAACTAGACTCCTCCTATTAATAATAATAAAAACAACAGCTAACATTTAAAGAGCACTTACAATGTGTTAAGCATTGTTAAAGTGTTATCACAAACTAAGTTATTGTATTCTCACAAAACACTACTTGATTTCTTAACTTTATACCCATTTTAGAGATACAGAAACAAGGCCAAACTGTTAAATAACTTGTCCAAGGTCAAAAAGCAAGCGGCAGAGCTAGGATACTTCCTGTTCCTCTCTAATCCCACACTGTGTTTTATTTTTTCTTTATTAAGTTATTACATGTTTATTTGAGCATTTGTTGCTCTCTATTTCCTTCCAACACAATGTATACTCCAGTAGAAGCAGGGACTTCTTCCATTTTGCTATATTCTCAATGGTTAGAAAGCGCCTGCCCTTGGCCAATGCTCAATAAATACTTGGTGAATGAATGATGAATGCAGTATAACAAAGATCCTCTTCTCTCACCATCATCATGCCAAGCCACTTTTAATATTCCAAGAGACCTACTTTCTTGTCAATAAGTAAATGTACACTACCCTCAAAATATACGAAACCAGAGGTGAAATGAAACTAATTAAAGCTACAAACAAGCTCTAAACAAGTTCAAATTTTTATTGAATAAAAACGATCAGCCCTTCATCCTAGCTGCCTAACAGAGCAAATGGTATGCCCTTTCTGAGGGGGGAAAATACGACTCTAGTGTCTACAGTTCTTTTAAACACAATGTCTGGTATTGAATGAAAAATTATGAGATGAGAATAATCATGAAAATGTGGCATATAATCAAGAATCAGATCCCAAAAGATAAAGAGAAATGGATCTTTAAAAAAAATAACCAAACAGGCATTCTAGAGTTGAAAAACACAATATCATAAATTAAGAATTTAATGACTGACACTCACTAGAGTATTTGCAGTTAAAATGAATAAATAAATAGGCACCTCTATGGAGTGATTTCCAAGACATACTGATAAGTGAAAAAAGGAAAACATAAAAGAGAATTTATATTGCCCCAAAACCCACAATTCCAGTTTCACCATGAGAAAGACATCAGACTAATCCAAACGGAGAGACAGTCTACCAAATACCTGACTGGCACTCCTCAAAACTATCACGAGCATCGAAAACAAGAAAATGCAGTATGGCCAGAGGACCCTGGTACAGAAATCATTAGAGGAAAAACTGGTGAACGTCTAATAAGGTCTATAGTTAAGTAATACTGTTCCAGTGTTAACATAAGCAGAGTACAGGAAACAGCTCTATTGATCTGAGTACATTTACCGATCACAAGAAACTGGGATGTGCATTTGATTATAGGCAGAAAGTGAGGTGGGCAGGGGGAAAGAAGATAAAAGAAAGCAAAGCCTACAGCATGCTCAGAGTGGGACATTTAAAGGGGACCCTTTCCATACAGACTTTTGACCCTCCTACCCCTGCCAAAGAGTAAAATTCTAGAGTAAAGACAAACTAAAGTTGCCGCTATCTCACCCTCCAAAGAGGAGTGTGGGGAGCCATGCCTTGGAGCCGAACAAAACGGGGCGGTGGGGGGATGGGATGCAGGACAGGATGAAAGAAATTCTTTAAGAGGCTGTAAATTTGGGCAGGCACCTCCTGAAAATCTGTTCCAAGAAATCTCTCATGCAATTAATTTAGTTTAAGGGGGTCCTAAACAAGCTGTACACTTAGGCCTTATCAGAAGCAAACTCAAATGCTCTTTCGAAGACTACAGCTTCAGGCCAAAGCTTGGGAAATCCCCACAAATAATTTTTCAAGGCAATGAAAAGCTACTCGAACATAACAAGCACAAAAGGAAAGAAGGAAACCTAAAAAACACCACAAAAACAATAGCTAGCAGAGAAAGGTCTATAAAGTCCTCAAATACTGGAATTATCAGTGACAGATTATAAATCAACATGCTTACTGTTCTTAAAGGAATAAAGAGGATAGCTACACCATGAAAAAAGATAATAAGAGGATATGATTCACAAATCTATACTAGTACATTTGAAAATTTAGACAAAATGGACAAACTTCTAGGAAAATGTAACTTATCAAAATTGACTTAAAGAAAAATACATAACCTGGACAGACCTATAACCACCAAATAAATTGAATCCACAGTCAATGGACTGGATACAAAACAAATGTATCCAATGTTGGATACAAAACAACAAAATTAATTCTCTCTCTCTCTCTCTCTTTTCAGATCCAGATGGCTTCCATGGTCAGTTCTACCAATCATTCTAGGAAGAAATATTCCAATCTTATATAATACACTTCTAGAACATTAAAAGAGAGAGAAAATACATGAGAAGCAACACTTCCTGACTCATACTATGAAGCCAACATAACCTTGATAGCAAAATCTCATGAGGACGCTACAAGAAAGGAAATTTACAAGTTAACTTCTCCCATAAATATGAATGAAAAAATCCTACATAAATTATTAATAAACTAAATTCAAAAACATAAGGATACTTCATCACAACCAAGTTGAGTTTCTCCCAGAAATGCCAGGTTGTTTTAACTGTAAAATATACTAATGAAGGGATGGAAATAAGACCATATATATGTACACACCTGTATCTGAAAAAACAAACACTTGAACGATAAGCAAAAAACTAATAAAAGTGGTTACCAAAGGTGAAAAAGAGGCTTTTGAAACATGTGAACATAATACTGATTTTTAAATTTAATTTAATAAGTATATCAGTTAATGTAATTCATCACATTAATAAAAGAGTAAAATCACACGAACATGCAACAGATGCAGAAAAAGCATTTGATAAAATTCAATATCCATTCAATATTAAGAAAAACTCTTGGGCCTCCCTGGTGGCGCAGTGGTTGGGAGTCCGCCTGCTAATGCAGGGGACACGGGTTCGAGCCCTGGTCTGGGAGGATCCCACATGCCGTGGACCAACTGGGCCCGTGAGCCACAACTACTGAGCCTGCGGGTCTGGAGCCTGTGCTCCACAACAAGAGACCGTGACAGTGAGAGGCCCATGCACCACGATGAAGAGTGGCCCCCGCTCGCTGCAACTGGAGAAAGCCCTTGCACAGAAACGAGGACCCAACACAGCCAAAAATAAATAAATAAATTTATTTAAAAAAAAAAAAAAAAAAAAGAAAAACTCTTAAACTGGGACTAGAAGGGAACTTTCTTAATCTAATTAAATATATCTGTGGGGAAAAAACCCACTAGCACACTTGTGAAATGTTATGAATTATCCCTCAGTTAAGAACAAGGCACAAATATTCACTATCCCTTCTATTCAACATTATACTGGAGGTCCTATCCAAAGCATTAAGGCAAGGGGAAAAAAAAAAAACGAACAGGCATAAGGACTGAAAAGATACAAAAGCTTTCCCTCTTGCAAATAATATGATCATGTGTGTAGAATAAATTTACAGATTATTAGAATATGTAAGACAGTTTAATATGAAAATCAATATATGAAAGTTTATCATATTCCTATATACAATTAGAAAACAAAAATTAAAAACATTTTTTACAATACTATAAAACTGTAAGTATCCAGGAATAAATTTCAGAATGATGTCCAAGATCTTTCAGAAAAAAAAAATTACAAACCTTTATTGTGAGGCAATACTAAAGACCTAAATAAATGGATCAGAAGACTTCATTTTGTAATGGTATTAATTCTCCATATATTGGTTTGTAATTTCAATACAATACAATACAAAAAAAAAAAAAAGTCCTGCAGGTTTGTTTTTTTTCTTAATACAGAACTTCATGGTATGATTCTAGGAAATGTAAAAGGCCAAGGCTGGCTGAGACACTCTTCTAGAAGAACAGAGTGGACAGACTTGCTCTACCAGATATTAAGACATGTTACAAACCTATGGTAATTGAGAAAACATGTAGCTCATACAGGAATATACTAACAGACCAATGGTATAAAATACAAGAGCCAAGAAACACATCATACACATATGGGCACTTGATATATGACTGGTGACACAGTAGATCAATACAGAAAGGATAGGCTTTTCAATATATGCTGCTAGAGCAACTGGCTATCTGTACAGGGTAAAAAATGAAACTAAGCCCCTACCTCCACTACCCAAAAATCAATACTAAGTGGAACGAGACACAAAAAGCACTAATAATAAAGAAAGTTGTTGATAAATTCTACTACATTAAAATGAAGAACTTCTCTGTTCAAGGTACAATTTTTTAAAAAAGAAAAAGGAAAAACAGAGTAGAAGATATTTGTAACCCATATCAACCACAGTCAAAAATATAAATATAAAAACTCCTGTAAATTAGTGAGAAAAAGACAACCCAAATGAAACGAACAAAAGACCCGAATGAGTACTTCACAAAAGAAGAAATACAAAAGATACTCTAAGTCATCAGTGACCAGAGGAATGCAAATTTAAACCACAAGAAGATACCACTACATATCCATATGACTGACAAAAACTAAAAATTCTGTAATAACAAGTGTTGGTGAAAATACTGAGCAAAAGGAACTCTCTTACACTTTTCATGGCAATGCAAATTGGTACAACCACTTTGGAAAATAGCTGACAACATCTAATATTATTGAAGATATGCACAGTGTGTGACCCAACAATCACACTCCTAGGTTTATATTCCATTTAAATGTATGTGGATGTGCAGCAGGAGACATGAACAAGAATGTTTATAGCAACACTGTTTATAATAACTAGAAGTTCCAGAATCTGGAAATCAAATGTTCACCCTTGACAGAATAGGTAACTTGTGGCATATTTATAAAATGGAATTCTATACAACAATGAATATGGACAAACCACAGCCACTCACTGGAAGAATCTCACAAACACAATGCTGAAAAAATAAAGCAAAACCCAAAAGAATGCATGATAACAATACAATATCAATCGTGTCAAGTTCAAATAAGTTTAGAAATACATAAATGTGTGGTAAAAGTATAAAGATAAGCAAGGATATTATCAACACAAACGTCAGGATAATGGTGACCTATGGAGAAGGGAGATGGTTATAACTAGAAAATTATGAAAAGGGCATGGGGCTTCAATATTGCTCCTAATATTCTATTTCTTAATCGGGGTGGAGGTTACATTAGTATTTGCTTTATAGTTATTTGTTTGACTGTGCGTATGTTTTTATACACTTTGACTGTGTATTTTACAATAAAAAAGGGAAAATCTTAATGTAGGGGATTTTCATTATCAAAATATTTGTTATCCCAGTGGCAGCAACTGCAAGGTTGCTTCAGGAAACAAAAGATGTCATGATGACAACAATAACTAATGAACTGATCACTCAAACTTTCCTGCCTGGTTAACTCCAGCTGTTTCTCTCACTGATTGTAAATATCCACAATATAAATAAAAAGCAAATCATCTGCAAATTCATTCATTCAATAAATATTTATTAATATTTGTAAGATTTCCATACACTGTTCTAGGGGACCAGCAAGGACCAAGATAAAGGCCCTGCCCTCCTGCAAAAGATAGAGGACAAGGGAACACCCACTCCCATCCCAATTTGGCCTCCACCGTCTCACCCTCCTTTCCAAACAACTACCAAACATGAAGAACCTAAAAGGAACTCAGGGGCACACATGAAATTATCATCAAAACCACAACCTTAGGGAGTCTTTTCACTATAGAGGAACCATCTGCTTGGATCCATCTGGTGAAACCATGGTTTACCAATTCCTTGTCAAGAGCCTTAACCAGTCTCAACAATGAAGATGTTGTGGGAATAGGCTTAAGTGGAGTCAAAATCCCAAGGAATGCTTTACCTGGGATACGGAGACCAGAAGCTTATAATTTTCCAGAAATTGTAAACTAGATTTTGTACATTTATTTTTCTAGGATCAGAGTCCAGAACTTTCATCTTACTCTCAAAGAACGTCAATCAAAAAGAGTCAATAATCACTGCTCCCAACAAGATGAACAGACCAGCTTTTTAGGGACATGGTGAAAGTTAATGTGGCCACAGGGAGGCCCCCTGGGTTTAAACCCAGGTGTCCTGACCTCCTGGCCTATGCTCTGGATGACCAATACTTACTCTTAGTTCTTCGAAGGCTTCGTCTAGGGTGGAGAGCTGGTGGCCCTGATGTGCCCCAATGACTGGGCACAGGACACAGATGAGCTGCTTATCTTCCTGGCAATAGGTACTCAAATCGAGCCCATGGTCCGGACACTTCCTCTTGGCCACTCTCTCCGCTTCCATTTCTATTTCTGGGTCAAATTCGCTTTCTGCCTCAGTTTCTCCCTCCGCTTCCGATTCTCCTTCCTCCTGGTTGTCTTCCTCTGCTTCGCTCTCTTGCTCATCCTCCATTTCTTCCTCACTGTCTTCCTCACTGTCTTCCTCACTCTCGTCTTCGCTCTCCTCCGTCTGACTCTCTTCTTCGGACTCACAGTCTTCCTCGGACTCGCTCTCTTCCCCCGCCTCGCTTTCTAGGGCCTTCTCGTTCCCTACCTGGGCCTCGACTTCTTCCTCTCCCGCCCCATCCCCCCGGGCTCCCGGGGTCCAGGCCTGGGCGGCTCCGTGGACGTACTCGGCCAGGTGGTGCCTGGGGAACTTCTGCCCGTGCGCCTCCGCGTGGCGGCGGCAGTAGCAGAAGCCGCATTCCTGGCACACTTCCTCGGCTCCCGGAGCCTCGTCTGGCTCGCACTCATCACACGTGCCGTCGGGCGGCAGCTCCTCGAAGGCCGCGCCCCCTCCGGAGGCCATGTGGGAGCTGTGCCGCGGCCCGGGTCTCCGGGCTTCAGAGCTCGCTGCCTGGCCTCGGCGCGGCCTCCTCGCGTCCTCCTCTCCACCTGGGGCCCGTCCCGCAGACTGGCCGCGCCGTGTCCCGCAGCCTCGGCGCCGCCGCCGCCTGTTCCCAGCAGTCTGCACCCAGCCCAGGAGCACAGGGCCTCGCCGCCGGCTCGGCAGCCTGGCGGCCGCTGTGCTTCCTCCGGCGTTCTGGGCACTTCCGGCGCAGCCGCCCAGCGCCCCCGTCGGCCCCTGCGCCGCGCCGCCCGCTCGGCCCCCCGCTGCCCCGGCGAGCGCGGTGCCGCCGGCCCCCGCGCCGCCCCGGTTCCACTTTCCCTGTCCCCGCCAGGCGGCCCGTTTTCACTTCCTGAGTCATTTAAAGTGGCAATGGCCCTTTTCTGCGTTTCCCGCAGGGGTTCAGCATCCCCGAAGGAGGGAGAGGATGGATGAGGTCTCTGATTCACTCCAGCTCACTCTGGAGGCGGGAATTGGGCCCCTCCTCCTCCACTTCCTCCCTGAGAGGTGCCAACCTGACTTTTCAAGGCCACTAGGCAGGTGTACAGGTGCATTTCAGCCTCCCTCCTTCCAATTTGTTGCTGCCCGTCCCAGTCCCCTCTGCTGCCTGTTCTGCAAGATGCCAGGACGGAGTGTTGTTTACCAGACTGAACCTGACCCCTTGGGATTTTCAGGGGGAAGGGTTGTGTTTGCTCTCCCAGGCTCAGGGAATCAGAGTCAGGTTGAGCAAACAGACGTTTTCTATCTAAAGCGATTCTATGCTTTGCCTATTTGCAAAGTCTATTTGCATTCCTGCTCTCCTAGGGGCTCAGAACCTCCAGGATCGTAACCTCTGCGCCTTTTTTTGAGAGCTTGCCTTGGGTTTGGCTGAGATGTCAGGGGAGGTAGGTAGGGAGAGACAGTATTTGTGGAGTGAGAGTTCCAGTGTGCAGACGTTATCCTCTATGTAAGGAGGCCATCTAGATTCAGATCGGATTCCAAGAGAAAGGAAAGGGACTGTTATTTATTAACCAATACTGAAGTGCCAAGAATCGGGCTAGATCTTTTTGTGGCTCCCAAGTTTGGAAGAGCCACTGCCCAAGGACCCTCAAATCCTGGTACTACAACTTATTGGCTTTGCAACCATGAAGAAGCTAACTGATCGTTCTGTTTTCCACTTTATATATATAAAGTACATATATATGTAAAGTGGAAATAATGGTAGTACGTACCTCATGGGGCCATTTTGTGAATGAAATGTAAAGGTGCCTGCCTTGTAGATATTCACTACATTTTAACTATTATTGGCATGATTTATATTTAGTGCACATAATGACCCTTTGAAGGAGGTTTTAAACATTTTTGACACGTTTTGGCTGGCTGCTGGTGTAAGCAACTCCTCACCTCTACCCCATATATATGTCTCACCGCTCATTGAAGAGCTTTCAATTTGTACTTGGGAGAGGAAATGAACATTTTGATCTAGTCCAGAGAGAGGCGGAGATGTGGTTGAGAAGAAGGAAAGGGGATGGAATGGTGTGTTTTTCACTGAGTCCCTTAGATCCTTTTGATCTAGGATTTCCAGATGATCTTCACAAAAATGCCAGGGGATGGAGTGGGGTAAAAATCATTTAAAATAATTTTTAATATAGCCACATATAATGTATGCTTAATTTCTGTGCAGCTTTTGTCAGAGATTTTATTTTGAAAAAAATATTTTGTTTTATTAACCTCAGGACAGCTCTATAGAACGTGGGGGGAAAGGTCCAAAGGTTTGTTTTGTTCTAGTTCCCTCCACATTTCTATTTTTCTCCAATTCATTTCTCCAGAAATTGTCTTTTTGTTGTCATTATTGTTGTTATTGTTTGTTCTTAATTTTACCAAACAGAAAGTTAAAATATCATACTATGCAGTTCAGTATCTAACACTTTACAAACCTGCTTTGAGTCCTCTGTGGTGAGAGGGTCTTAAGAGACAGAAGTTGATGGAACTATTAAAAAAGGGACTTCATAGGGCTTCCCTGGTGGCGCAGTGGTTGAGAGTCTGCCTGCCAATGCAGGGGACACGGGTTCGTGCCCCGGTCCGGGAGGATCCCACATGCCGCGGAGCGGCTGGGCCCGTGAGCCATGGCCACTGAGCCTGCACATCCGGAGCCTGTGCTCTGCAATGGGAGAGGCCACAACAGTGAGAGGCCCACATAATGCAAAAAAAAAAAAGGGACTTCATAAAATTCTGGGGATGGAGTATGGCAGACTCATGAGATGGACCTTCTGTGCCCCTCCGTACAAAAATCAGAATGGTCTGATTCCACAGGAATTGGAAACTTTGGGAGTATCCAGAGATAGACACCTTGTTATATTAATCCATTATTGCATAGAAAAATACCTCAAAATGTAGCAGCTTAAAACAATGAACTTTTATTATCTCACACATTCCTGAGCCAAGAATGTGGGAGTGTCTTAGCTGGGTGGCCCAGCTCAGGGTCACTCAAGAGATTTCAGTGAAGCTGTTGGCTGGGGCTGTAGTCATTTGAAGACTTGACTAGAAATGTAAGATTTGCTTCTAAGATGGATCCTTCTCATGGCTGTTCCAAAGAGGTCTCACCATTTTCTTTTCTTTTTTTTTTTTTTTGCGGTATGCAGGCCTTTCACTGTTGTGGCCTCTCCCGCTGTGGAGCACAGGCTCTGGATGTGCAGGCTCAGCGGCCATGGCTCACGGGCCCAGCCGCTCCGCATCATGTGGGATCCTCCCGGACCAGGGCACGAACCCGTGTCCCCTGCATCGGCAGGCGGACTCTCAACCACTGCGCCACCAGGGAAGCCCCTCACCATTTTCTACTGGGCTGCTTGAATATCCTCATGACATGGCAGTTGGATTTTCCCATAGCAAGTGATCCAAGAGAGGGCAAGGTGGAAGATGCAATGTCTTATATGACCTAAGCTCAGAAGTCACACAACATCATTTCCAACATAGCCTATTAGTTACAGAGATGAGCCCTGTTTTGTATGGGAGGGGACTGTTTGTGTAGGACATGAATACCAAGAGGTGGGGATCTTTAGGGCCATCTTTGAGGCTGGATACCATATTCTGCCCTTTGGCCCCCAATGATTCATATCTCTCTCAAATGCAACATACATTCACTTCCTCCCAAGATGCCCAAAACTCTCAACTCATTACATCATCGGCTCAAAGCCCAGAATCTTATCATCTAAATCAGGTCCAGGTGTGGATCAGCTCCTAGGTGTAGTGTCTTATATGCAGCTCCTCAAGTATAGTTCAACACTCATTCTTTTCATCTGAATGCCTCCCAACATACAATGGTGGGACAAGCTTAGGATAACTGGTACAGACACTCCTGTTCAAAAAGAAGAAAAGACAGGAGGCATAGAAGAGTCACCGGCCCATAGCAATCCTAAAATCCAGCTGGACACATGTTAGAAGTTCCCTGATTAGGGCTCAATCCTACTTCTTTCTGGAAATGACTCTCCATGGCTTTTGACTTTACCCCCATTGGGCTCTTGATTCCACCCTCTGAGTCATCCTTCCTTTTCTATGAAAAGATACCCATGTTTGCAGCTATGTAATTTGTCAGTCTGCTTCCTGTTAGTAGAATTTAGGGGTCCAAAGTCTCCTTTTCATTTACTGTCTCTGTCCCATTTAGTCCATGCTGGCAGTGTTTTGGCCAATATCATTCATTTAAAAATTTTGTGAGTCTCCTGTGAATCTAATTGGGGCACCACTCCATTGGACAAAAGTCATACCCACAAATCTCTTCAAGATAAGCTCTTCTCTACTCTGGAGAGCCATTCTGCTGAAACTGCTGAGGCACAACACTCATAAGCTTCTTTAAAGCCCTATTGTTTGTCTGAATGAGTCTCTGAATCACTGCTGTAGCTCTTTCTGAGATCTGAACAAAGGGTTTTACAGCCACACTCTCACCTTCATCATCTGATGATGTTTTCCTTGCAGCACCCTAGAGTTTATTTTTAACTGGAAGCCATTTCTTCATTTTAGCATTATTTGCCATCTAAAGAAGATGGGAATTTTCAAGTCTAGCAAGCTCTGGATCCTTTTGAAAAATTACTTCTGTATATTATCTCTTTCTTCTCACATTTTGCTATCATCAGGAAGACGTCAGTCAGCACCTTCAGCACTCTACCTGGAAATGTACTTAGCTAGAATACCCAATTAATTAGGCAAATTTTCTGCTTTCCACATTACTGTAGGTGACAGTGTTGCTAAATTCCCGCCACTACATCACAAGGACCCTTTTTCTCCAGTTTCCAATAACTTTTTCCTCACTTCCCCTTAAGCCTTTATCTACAGCTTTCTCAAAAGCAATCAGGATTCTAATAGTTTCTTCAAGATTCTTCAGGTTTTCACTAACACTCTCCTCCAAGTCCTTCCAGCTTCTCCCACTGTCCAATTCCAAACCAGTCCAACATTTTAGGTTAGGTTTTTGTTATGGAAGCACCTCACTCTTTATAATAAAATATATATTAATTGCCTATTAATGCATAATGCATTACACCAAAACTTTAAATCATCTTGGGGGCTACCACACTTGGCATTGGCATTGTCTTCTTGTTGTGGTTAGCAACAACTGTAAGGCATCTCTAAGATACTCAGCAGGCAGTGCTTGTGGAGAACAAGGCAGTTTGCATTTGAGACTGTTTTGTGAGTACATGTGGGACTTTGAGAAATAAATGGTGTATTCCTAAAGTAAATAAGTATCTCCTAATTATGTGGGCAATAGCTGTTAACTTATTAGACATTTGAACTCTATACACATGAGGAAGCTGAAGTTCAGAGAGGTGAAGAAACTTGTTAAATGTTACCCAGCTAAAGGTAGCTAAATTTGGATTCAAACTCAGATTTACCTGACTCCATCTTACCATATTACCGTACCAACCTTACCTATCTTTTTTTTTTAATTTTTTATTTATTTATTTTATTTTATTTTATTTTAGGCTGTGTTTGGTCTTCGTTTCTGTGCGAGGGCTTTCTCTAGTTGTGGCGAGCGGGGGCCACTCTTCATCACGGTGCGCGGGCCTCTCACTGTCGCAGCCTTTCTTGTTGTGGAGCACAGGCTCCAGACGCGCAGGCTCAGTAGTTGTGGCTCACGGGCCCAGTTGCTCCGCGGCATGTGGGATCCTCCGAGACTAGGGCTCGAACCCGTATCCCCTGCATTGTCAGGCAGATTCTCAACCACTGCGCCATCAGGGAAGCCCAACAACCTTACCTATCTTTACCTTTCAGCTCTGAAATCAATTTCTATCTCTTTCACCTGTTCCAAAGAGACCACCCGTGCTTAGTAAGATTCGTAACATAGTACGTTTAATTTCAGAAAAACCTCTAGAAGTTGAAAAGAGAACAGAGTGGAATTTCTAAGTACACTGCTTTAGGGAAGGTATTTGCACCCCCCAGCAGATCCCATTCTTATGTAATTAGACTGTCACTTTAGTGACTGATTTCATTCCCCTGCCCCAAGCTCCTGAGATCACCTAAATCTCATCTCATGCTGTTATCATATTAGCCAACATCTTATCCCATTAAAGTCAGTGCAGTGAAAATGATATCCCCTAGCCACTCCCAACCCTGCCAAATAGAAAGAATGAAGTCTTTACTGCTGGGCCTCTTTCTGTTCCTCAGAAGCCTATTGGAGATGGACGCCAAAATGCTTCCTTGGCCCAACATCCTTCTGAACATGTTCATTTCACCCAGTTCTTCTAAGTGGATGGTCCACCGCTTGTTAATATCACAATTCTTTAAACACCGCCACCCCTTAAAAAATAAGCATATGTAAAGATAATCCCACGTAAGCTCTGATTGAGATATTTTAATTAAATTCCTTTAGTATGTTACTTGCTAAACAGTGTTAAATAATTCCTGTAACCACAACAAATAATAGAAATATCTCATTTTCATAACCACCATTTCCTTCACCCCAAGAATTCAAAAAATCCCATTGATACTTCTTTCCGTTTTCTTCAGATACTTTCTACAAAGTCCTTGCTAGTGGATGTCTCCATTTTAATAGTGTGGAAACTAACGCCAAGAGAGTTATTTAAAAGAACATCCAGTCAGTTGTGAGTTAATCTCTGACTTCCTTCCTGGTCTTCAAGCAAGCTCCCAGATCCTTGAGTGATACTAATTCTTTTTGGCAGAATTATGTTTTTCAAACTTCTCTCTTTGGAAATGCTTTCTTAGGGGTGGTCTTGGCTTTAATCTGAGTAGGCTGCAGGGAACGAGGGCAGACACTTAATCATCTATAAGATCAGTACTCTTTGGGAGTGAGAAAAATCCCTAAATTTGCCTTCCATTATCCAGTTGGAAAAGCAGTCACCTGTGGTAAGGAACTAATTAAAAACTTTGTATATCAGCAGTTGGTGCACTGCCCTTGTAAATCAGGGATTATGAGGGAAAATCTCCCTGAGGCTTGCTCTCTCCATTTACTTACTTATTTTGGAACTTGGGTGTACATAGGCTAGTTAATCATACTACTCAGATCATAACCTCTCTTTAGACCATGTAAGGCAGCTTTGTTATTTTATTTCATTTTGATTTAATTTTATTTTTCCTTTATCTCCAAATCCCACTCACATTCCTCCAACTTCTTTCCACAGAATCTCTCTAATATGTTTGATAAATATCTTTGAATATAATTTTTTTAAGTATTCTATTGTTTTGTTTATGTGTTAAACTTTACATGTATGATGCCCAAAAATGTTCTCTGTTTCTTTCTTTTTTTACTGAGTGTTGCGATTGTTAAAGTCTTGGATGCTACTCCTTGACATTTGGTATTATCTGAATTTCTAATTTTTGTCTATCTAATGGGTATAAAGTGATAACTCATAGTGGTATTATATTTGCATTTCTTGGGTTACTAATAAAGATAAATAGCTCTTTATAAGCTTGTTATGTGATGTCAAATGACAAAACTAAAACAATTTAGTAACAAGTGTGATGTCCTTTAGTCAAGGGAAAACAATCCATAAGCAGTAGACCACTCTTCCTGAGGGATTTTGGGCAAGAGTGAGTTTTATAGAGCATTAGAAGTGGCAATGGGGAAAGGGCATGATTGGCTGGTGTTGCATATCTGACCTTATTTAGAAAGATCAAGGAACAAGGAAATAACTATAGAGTTATAGAGTTGGCTTGGCATTTGGGATTAGCTGACTGGATATAGTCTGTTTCTGGTCAAGTGGAACATTTACAGGAACACAAAATTTAGGTTTGCTGATACGGCACCCCAGACAGGAGCAGCTCCATCTTGAGCCTAGAAATTTATTTCCATAGTGAAGAGCCCATTTTCAGCTTTTGCCTAGTTTTGATTGCATTCTCTGCCATTTTCCTATTGTTTTGCTGTATTTTCTTGTACATTCCAGTTATTAAGCCTAGTCAGTTTTAAAACCAATATCTTCTCCCAGTCTGTCACCTGTCCAAGAACATTGTATATAGTTGTGTCATTTTGAATAGAGATCTTATGTTTTGATGTAGTCAGATCCATCCTTCTTAAGAAATACCGCTCCACCCCAAGATCATAACACCTTAACTCCAACACCTTCTTCTTTTATCTTTATGGTTTTGCTTTTCACATTAAACCCCATCTGGAGGTCACCTTTGTATACAGTTTGAGGTAGAGATCCAACTTTATTTTTTTCTTTAGCGTGAGGCAGTTTTCTCAATATCCTGACTCAATTATAATCCTACCCATGAATAGAGAAATTGATATTATGGGAGGTACATAATAAAGTGATTAAGAGCAGAGGGTGAGGGGCAGGTAACTTATTCCCTCTAAGTGTGCTCCCTAAAAGTGGTGCCTTTTTCATATACCCTGAGAAAACCATAATTCAAAAAGAGACATGCACCCTAATGTTCATTGCAGCACTATTTACAATAGCCAGCACATGGAAGCAACCTAAATGCCCATCGACAGAGGAATGGATAAAGAAGAAGTGGCACATATATACAATGGAATATTACTCAGCCATAAACAGAAACGAAACTGATTTGTTTGTAGTGAGGTGGATGGTCCTAGAGTCTGTCATACAGAGTGAAGTAAGTCAGAAAGAGAAAACCAAATACTGTATGCTAACACATATATATGGAATCTAAAAAAAACAAAAATGTTTCTGATGAACCTAGGAGCAGGACAGTAATAAATACACAGAGAATGGACTTGAGGACATGGGGAGGGGGAAGGATAAGCTGGGATGACGTGAGAGAGTGGCATGGATATATATACACTACCACATGTAAAATAGATAGCTAGTGGGAAGGAGCTGCATAGCACAGGGAGATCAGCTCGGTGCTTTGTGACCACCTAGAGGGGTGGGATAGGCAGGGTGGGAGGGAGACGCAAGAGAGAGGGGATATGGGGATATATGTATACATATAGCTGATTCACTTTTTTATACAGCAGAAACTAACACACCATCGTAAAGCAATTATACTTCAATGAAGACGTTAAAAAAAAGTTGTGCCTTTTCAAAAAAGTTCTAAGGTAGTACATTGCCATAGTCCTTATTCAGACTATAATGACAAGACATTAGAGGAGCAGAATTGGTTGAAAGAAGAGGCTTTAGTTCAGGACAGACAGATAAACCAGGGGGCCATATACACAGTCGAAAGTAGTAGAGCTATCCTGAAAACTCTTGAGGTAGCTTCTTCTGATGAGGGTGAAATGAGGAGTGAGAACAGGCAGTTTCAGAATGGGCCATTCATTCATTCAGGTAATAAGCTTTGCTTGCTTTCCATGGGTCAGGCACTCTTCTAGGCTCTGAGGACGCAACCACAAAACAAAACTGATAAGATTGCTACTATCAGTGCACTTGTATTTCTAGCATAAGTTGACATATCTACATTTCTGGTTCCTCTTCTACGCTGCCACCAAAATTATTCTTCCAAAATGCAAATTTAATTAAGATATACTGCTCTTATGACTCTCCATCAGTAGATTTCCATTGGCTGCTGCAGACTTGGTGTGGGTACCCTGGGTCTTCCCCGATTCCAACACATGCTTACCTCTCCAACTTCATCTCCTGCTACTCCCCCAGCTCTACAGGCTGATCCCCAGTAGAACAAAGCACTGTATGTGCTAAACCTCAGGTAACACCAAATGTAAAGCAATTCCCCCATTTCTCATGAGAGGATCCCCCAAAAAAGCTCTAATGGCCAACTTGAATGTACACATGTTTGGGGATATAGCTGAAAATTTTTAATGTCTACTTATTATATTTAACATATTAATTTAAACATATCTTAAATTAAATATTAATGAAATACTAATATAGTAGAAATGTTGATTCCTTTTGTCTTTCAAGTTTCATGAAATAATTGAATTCTAACTCTACATTGACAGCTCTGACAACAGTGTTTGCCTTCATCATTGCTATACCCATTTTTGAGCCACAGAATGCAAATTTTCAGAATATATCATCTTTACAGTTTTGGATGTTGTTTGTGACACAGAACTTTTTGAAGCTGTGAGTGATGCTGCCACTGGAATTTTTATCACAAGCCACACACACCCAGACCCCTTTATATAATAATAGGACATGTCAAAAATTCTCCTATAGGTGTGTATATGTATTCTCCATGATTTAGCCATGTGCTATTTTTAAAATGGTCTTTAAAAGACCAGTTTATAATGACATGTACCATGAACAATTTTGAGGACATATCCCAGGCAAAAAAATAATACTAAGCATACATTAAATCTTTAAACCTCTCTCTCTCTCTAATGTCATCTTCTTCCCCAAATGGTAATTTATTTTAGTCAAAATAAAGTAACCATCGGGGATGTAAGGTACACCATAAAGAATATAGTCAATAATATTGTAAGGCCTTTGTATGGTGACAGATGGTAACTAGACTTATCGTGGTGATCATTTTGTAATGTATGAAAAAATATATATATATATACTTTTTTGCGGTACGTGGGCCTCTCACTGTCGTGGTCTCTCCCGTTGCGGAGCACGGGCTCCGGACGCGCAGGCTCAGCGGCCATGGCTCACGGGCCCAGCCGCTCCGCGGCATGTGGGATCTTCCCGGACCGGGGCACTGAACCTGTGTCCCCTGCATCGGCAGGCAGACTCTCAACCACTGCGCCACCAGGGAAGCCCCATATAAAAATACTGAATCACTATGTTGCATAACTGAAATTAATATAACAGTGTAAGTCAATTACACTTTAAAATAATATAAAACAAAAAGATAAAGTAACAAAGATCATCTCATGAAGCAATAAACTTTGGGAGAAATAAAATATGACTCTTTTCTGAAAAATAACTTGGGGGAGAATTTGCCTTACATTTGGCCATTAGGAGGGCTTGGTTACTATATTTCCGAAACCATACCACGCTTTCCACCCTTCCATGCCTTTGCACTTGCTTTTCCCTCATCTCTTACTTCAGATTCTGCCTGCCCCTGCAACCAGCAGTGCCTCTGTTACTGTGTTTCATATATCAGAAAGGGATTCCTTGAGGTCAGGGGCTGCGTCTCATGATCCTAGGGTCCTCAGCACCCTTCATAGCATCCTGTACCTAGTTCTCTTCCAGGAAACCTGAAGTGGTTGACTGGGAGTGAAACATGGTTGAGGGGTCACCATATGATTTATCATCCAAACTGGGACACCTTGAGAGTGAAATGGAGCATTATTGACAATTATGCCAGGACACTAGGCGTGGACCAGAACCGTCCTGGGTAAACTGAGAAGTAGTCATCCTAATAAGATGACCAAGGGAGGCAACCTTAGGTTTCTAGTCCAAAAATAGAAGATCAATATTTTACCCTTCATTTGTCCAGCTTCCTTCCTGCTTCTCCCTTGTTTCCCATTCCTCTTCTTTTCCTTATTTTCTCTCTCCTGCTCAGCAAGACTCATAGAAACTTGCTACACCACAATGCTACATTCTCATCGTTCCCTTCACAAGGTAATTTAAGGGTGAGAAGAGCCCAGGAATCCTGAGAGGAGTGTACAGTGTGTAGGTGTTGCATGGGAAGTGCCTTGAACATAACTCTTGTGAGGGTTGAAAACTCAAGACATTTTTCTTTCCCTCCTTGAGTCCTTGTGACTCCGAGCAAATGTTCAACAAGAATAAAGTGTTAAATGAGCCAAGCGTGTCTTCTCCGGCTTCATCCTGAAATCCACAATGAACTGAAGGCAACTTTAAGACATGAGATGCAGAGTTGGGCTGAATGGAACCACTGCATCATGCAAGAAAGAAAAACTTGATTCGTTGGGAAAACGCCCTTGTGAGTCAGTGGAAGCTGTGTACCATGATGATTAAAAGAGCAAGCATTTTAGAATCTGACAGATCTAGATTTGAATCCTAACTCCATCACCCACTTAGCTGGGTGGCTGTGAGCAAGTTACTTAATCTCTTTAACCTCAGTTATCTTATTTGTAAAATAAGGGGTTACATCAGACCTGCTTTAGAGGCTCACTGTGAGGATTAAATGAGATAATGCATTTAGCCCTGTGCCAAGCACATAATAAACGCTCTCTCAGTGCAAGTTATTGCATTATACGCACATCGGCTAAAGTTGCAAAAGCACTCGTTTCATCTGTATGAAAACAGTTATGTCAGGTTTGATGATCGGAGCAGTGGGCTGAGAATGCAGAAATCCCAGTTCTTGCTGTGCCTCTGCCCCTATGGAACTATGTGTCTCTGAGTAAGTCATTTCACTTTGGTCTTTCAGTCTCCTCTGTGAAATAAGTGAACCAAAGATGATTCCTGTTTCAATTACCTGTTGCTCTGTCACACACCACCCCAAAACTTAGTGGCTTAAACTAACAATGACTCATTATTGCTCAGGAACTTGTGAATTCTTTGGGCTCAGCCGGGTGGTCTTCTGCTCTGTGTGCTGTTGGCTGGGCTCACTCTTGCAGCTGCTTTCAGCTGGGGGCTCAGCTGTGGCTGGATTATCCAGAATATTCCCATGTGCTTGGCATCCGTATTTGCCAGCTTCAGTGAACTCACCCTCTGGGACTGTTCTCTCTCTATGTGGCCTCTCCAGCAGGAGCACCGAGACCTCTTTGCATGGCAACTAGTTTCCAAGAAGGCAAAAATGGAAGCTTCAAAGTTTCTTAGGTCAGAGGTCAGTGTTACTTCCACTGTAGAATGTTTGTCAGAGAAAGTCAGAGGCCAGCCAAGCCTCTGGGGAGGGGAAGAGACTTTACCTCCTAAAGACTTTCAAAGTCACATTATAAAGGGGCATGCAGGCTCATGCTGCTCAATATCAAAAACACAAACAACCCAATCCGAAAATGGGCAGAAGACCTAAATAGACATTTCTCCAAAGAAGATATATAGATTGCCCACAAACACATGAAAGGATGCTCAACATCATTAATCATTAGAGAAATGCAACTCAAAACTACAATGAGATATCATCTCACACCGGTCAGAATGGTCATCATCAAAAAGTCTAGAAACAATAAATGAGGGAGAGGGTGTGGAGAAAAGGGAACCCTCTTGCACTGCTGGTGGGAATGTAAATTGATACAGCCACTATGGAGAACAGTATGGAGGTTCCTTAAAAAACTACAAATAGAACTACCATACGACCCAGCAATCCCACTACTGGGCATGTACCCTGAGAAAACCATAATTCAAAAAGAGTCATGTACCACAATTTTCATTGCAGCTCTATTTACAATAGCCAGGAGATGAAAGCAACCTAAGTGTCCATCAACAGATGAATGGATAAAGAAGATGTGGCACATATATACAATGGAATATTACTCAGCCATAAAAAGAAACGAAATTGAGTTATTTGTAGTGAGGTAGATGGACCTAGAGTCTGTCATACAGAGTGAAGTAAGTCAGAAAGGAAAAACAAATACCGTATGCTAACACATATATACGGAATCTAAGAAAATTTTAAAAAAGGTCATGAAGAACCTAGGGGCAAGGCGGGAATAAGGACACAGACCTACTAGAGAATGGACTTGAGGATATGGGGAGGGGGAAGGGTAAGCTGTGACAAAGTGAGAGAGTGGCATGGACATACATACACTACCAGGTAAAGTAGATAGCTAGTGGGAAGCAGCCGCATAGCACAGGGAGATCAGCTCGGTGCTTTGTGACCGCCTGGAGGGGTGGGATAGGGAGGGTGGGAGGGAGACGCAAAAGGGAAAAGATATGGGGATGTATGTATATATAGCTGACTCACTTTGTTATAAAGCAGAAACTAACACACCATTGTAAAGCAATTATCCTCCAATAAAGATGTTAAAAAAAAAAAGAGCATGCAGGATGAGAGGGATGCTCTGACTATTTTTCAAAGCAATCACTGCAATCCCTACATTGCATGCTGGTTCTGACAGTCCATATTGTAACCTAAAGCTCAGAGGCAATCCTACCTCTCAGTTTGGTTTATGGACTCTCTGAATTCCCCAGTGAGCTCCTAGTGTGCTCCAGGATTTAAAACCTTCCCTGCTCTTGGTTTAGCCCTAGTAGAAATCCAGCACTTTTGCTACCTGATGTCTTCTCAGCCTCCTCCTGGTAACCAAATGCCTCAATTTCTCTCCAGGAACCTGGTGCAGACACAGCTGGTTACAACCCACTTGCCACCCCCCATTTTTCCTTGCTAGTAGAACCCTGATTTTTCTAGTTATTTAGATGTTAGTGTCCTCAGTCCAGGGACTTGAACTTTCTTAGAGCTAAACATATGACCTAGTGCTGGCTGATGACACATCAAGGCAAGTCTCATGAGGGGGCTTCTTGAAAAGATTTTCCTTGAACAAAGGAAAGAGACTCATAAGAAGAAAGCTCTGTCCCTTCCTTCCTACTTTAGGATTTTGTTGTGTGGAACCAGCTGTGGAAGCTACCTTGTGATCCTGAGGGTAAACCCAAAGGAACCAGACCCCTGACATTATTAAACTTCAAATTTATCCAACCCAGAACTGCCCACCCTGGATTTCTTGTTATGTGAAATAACAAGCCCCTATAAATAAGCGAGTCTGTTACCTAGAGTCAAAAGTGTCCCTCCCCAACTCCTCTTAGTCTATACGGTTCTAGTGATGCCTACTCCACCCCTAACTCCAGAAAGGAACACATAACCCATAACTAAGCAATCAGCACATGCATTCACCTGACCACAGTGGTTACTTCAAAGATGGGTCAGTGACTCTGCCACAGCCAATGAGGAGCAATGCAGTTTTCCCTGGGACTTTTGGAAAGAGGAATTCATTCTTTTCTTGCTGGACTTAAACGCTGACAGGCTACAGCAGCTAGAGTTGCCATGGCTGTTTTGTTACCATCTCACTGACTTGAAGAGTCAACTCAGAGAGGCAGACTCAAGAGAAGAAAGGAAAACTGATCTTGGTAAAATCATTCGAGTCCTGGATCCAGCCATGCCTGAAGCCCTAATCGTGCATTTTTCAGTTTATTTGACCCACCCTTTTTGGAATAAGCTGTCCTGATGGGACTTTTCCATTTGCAAGGAAAAACTCCTACCTGAGGAAGTGTGGATAATCATTATGAAACCATCCACCAAGCTACCACTTTGACTTGAGGGCACTCTCTGGAACTTTAGTCTTAAATCTCTGTTCTTCATCCAAGCTCATTCACTCCTATAGATATATTTTCTACCACCTGTAGTTATATTGTCTAGCCATTAGGCCTTGGGAATGGGCCTGGCCCTGACTTCAAATCCAGCTCTGCTACTGATTAGATCTGTGACTTTGGACAGGTCTTTCAAACTTCTGTGTTCTTTAGCTTTGGCATGTTTAAAATTAGAACTATAATGATTCCTGCCTCCTAGCGTTATTGTGAGGATAAAAGCAGAAAAAAATGCCTGCAAATTGCTTAGTCAGCATAATGCCTGGCCCATAGGCACTTACAATTTTTTTTAAAATGAAAAATCTAACCTAGTAAGATAGGCAGAGTAATGACTCCATGAAGATGACCATGTCCCAAACCTCAGAACCTGTGAAAACGTCGTGTTTCATGGCAAAGGGGAAGGTCACAGATGGAACTAAGATTGCTAATCAGGTGTCCTTACAATAGAAAGATTAACCTGGATGATCCAGGTGGGTCCAATGTAATCACAAGCGTTCTTAAAAATAGAAGAGAGACGCAGAGGAGTTAGTCAAAGTGATGTGATGTAAGAAGGACTCAATCTGCTTTTTCTGGCTTTGAAGATGGAGGAATGGGCTCTGAGCCAAGGGATGTGGGCGGCCTCTAGAAGTTGGAAAAGGCCAGGAAGCAAGTCCTCCCCTGGAGCCTTCAAAAAGGAATGCAGCCCTATTGACACCTTAACTTTAGCCAGTGAAAACTTCTACTAAGCTTTTCCTCTACGTCTTCCTGTAGTTGCTACCATGGACTCAGCAATGAATGAGAAAGTCATGGCTCTACCCTTACGGAGCTTATGGGGTGCCTATTCTGCGGCACCCAGGGTTTTATGAAATCCTATTTGGTAACAAGCATGGGATTTACCAATGAGATTTAGGAGATGTGAGTCAAGGCAGCTGTGTGGAGCAGAGACCTGTGAAGAGGGAAAGTAGCAGTGGAATATGGGTTGCTAATTGGAATAAAAGCTGAGACAGTAGATGTTTGGAAGTCCATTTAGGACGGAAGTCTTGGGGTTAGACAGGTCTGGCTCCTCTGTGAGGGGCGGGCTCAGGGAGAAGAGAGACATCAGTTTTGGCAGGAGGGCTAGGAGAAGGGGACAGGAGGCATGAAAGCCACTCCTTCTATGTGCCAAGCACCAATGTCTTCAACCCTCACCACAACCTTCCAAGAGATGTTGTTAGGCCCCTTTCATAGAGGAGAAAATCAAGGCTCATAGAAATTAAGCATTAGTTAAATTAAGAAATTTAATTAAGGTAAATTAAAGTATTAATTAGTTTAAGAAATTTCATCAATAAGTATAAGGTGAAATGGAATTTTAAAAAATTAATTTTTTTTGCCAGCGAAGAACCACAAATCCTCCCTGTTTCTGTGCAGTGTTGACTTAGTTGTTTCAGTGTTCTTTGTACACTGTGCACCTCACATTATAAATTATTTGGTAGCCAGAACTGTCTGGGCTTACTTAGAACAGAGCACCAGGAAGCTTAATGCTTAAGACCATATTTCGTCAAATCTTAGATGCCATCAACTGGAATATGCCCCATCATTTCATAACTCACGGAGAAAGAAAACATGTTAGGAATTGTTAAGACTCCCCGATCGAGAGATGTCAAAATGTGGGAAAAAGAAAAAAAAAAATTCCAGTTTGCTAATCCACCCCCAGATTTACTCACGATTTAGGTTTCTTATGTTTTAACTCAGATTGTTTTAAAATATTTTAAGTAAATTCCCTTTGGATAATTCTTTTGAAAGTTTTTCATTGTTCAAAATATGGTACTATTAAAAAATATCTCCACAAACATTTATAATGAACTATACAATTTTTTATGTGCTAGACATTATGCTAAGTGCATTACGTGCACTACCCTTTTTGATTTCACATGATCATCTTATGAACAATTAGGTTTCTATTATTGCCATTTGCAGACAAGACAGTTGAGGCTCATAGAAGTTTAGCTCCTTGTCCAAGGGCACCCAACTAGCAAATGGCAGAGATAAGACTCGAGTCTCTGTCTGGGACTTCAGTGCTTATGCCCTTAATGGCTGCTTTTCATACAAGCAAAAAGGGTGGGGCGGGGGGAAGCCTCTCTTTTCCTTTATAAAAAAATTCTGCAACCATAACCCTTTGCATCATATAATTAATGTCTGCTTTTTCTCAGTCTTTCTGAGCTGCTTACCCAGTTAGCTCTCCAATAAGTGCTTTTACCCCCCAGTACTCATTTGTTCTTGTTCACTTACGAATCAGTCTCCAGAATTTTAATCATTCTTGGCTAACTTCTCTGACAACCTTACCGTGTTGGAATTACTGTGTGCTGGAATTGCAGTCAGAAAAGTGCCCTGAAAACTTTTTAAAAAACTTAAAAAAAAAAAACTTTTATAGTGTATCTGACCTGCACAGGAAACTAGAAATTAGAAAACACCACATACTTAACTGGAAAAATACTTGAAATGAAATGAAAAGTGAGTTTTACTGTTATTTAGATTTTTATTAAAAAATGTTTATCCTTTATCTAAGGCTTGGGGACACTGGAAATGAGCTGGAAGCTTGCTTTATAGAACTTTAATGATCTTCTCTTATTATGTTATATTACCATTTCCTAAGCCTGTGGTCAAATACAATAGCTTTATTAAAGCTGTGATTCATTTAGAAAGGGGAATGAATTTTTCTGCCACAGGAGCACTGGTGAGACATGAGGGAAGATAGGGCTGTTGGGGGAAAGAAAACTTAACAAAGAAACTACACACCCCACAGAGTCTATTCTTCCCTCTAGGAGCCAAGCTTTCCTGAATCCACAGCTCAACAGTCCCAGGGGTACTTAGCTTCTAGTCCTTTGGGAGAAGGAAAACAAAGCAAAACAGAAAGGAGGCCTGGGGGTGCAGTTTGGACATGAGATAAGGCTGCTTGTGCTCTGTGTAAAGTTCTGACGAATGGGCACTGACAATGATTAACACTCACATTTATGCAGCGTTCACTATGGTCCAGGCACTGCACTATGCGCATGTCTTTGTCATATCGTCTAATTCCCTCGACAACCTCATAAGGTGGATACTATTATCATTTGCACTTTACAGGGGAAGAAACAAAGTTAGGCAAAGAGAGTAACTTACCTTAAGTTCACACTATAAAGGGTGGCGCCAGGATCTGAATGGATATTTTCACTCGAGAGCCCAGACGTGCACTTGGCTGTGATGTGACACTACACTGCTAAACACCCACCTGCTTTTGCCGGCAGGCCATCCACCCTGGGTGCTAGTTAGGCATGGGGGTCGGGGAGCTTCTAAGAGAAGCGACAACCTCAATGCAGCCTGAGAAAAGAGGGATTTGGAAGGAAACTGTGATGGGGCCTCCTAACCAAAGCAGCACTGGCTCCCTTTGAAGGGAAAGAAATGGAGCAATTTCAAACAGTTGGGGAAGATTAGAGGTCAAGACTAAGCCACCATAGTTAAGCAATGGAGAAATGCAAGCCCGTCATTGCCAAAGTGACAAAATAGAATATCAGGACACATTCAAAACAGCCTCCCATAATTATTATGGAAATCAACTTTTGCTATTTCTGAGACATTTTTGCCAGCTGTGTGAGGGACATATAACACCATGAACAATTACTGATAAACGAGAGGATGAGGAATTGAGACTTGGGCGACTGTATGACCTTGACCAAGTTACTTAACCTCTCTGAGCTCCAGTCCCCTCATTTGTAAAATGGAGATTTTTTTTAACATCTTTATTGGAGTATAATTGCTTTACAATGGTGGGTTAGTTTCTGCTGTATAACAAAGTGAATCAGCTATACATATATATATATATATATATCTCCCCATATCTCTTCCCTCTTGCGTCTCCCTCCCACCCTCCCTATCCCACCCCTCTAGGTGGTCACAAAGCACCGAGCTGATCTCCCTGTGCTATAAAATAGAGATATTAATAGCATCTACCTCTTAGCGTTCTTGCAAGGATTAAAAGATGATAATGTAGGCAAAGCGCTTGGCACCAAGCACAGTGCACAGAAAGTGCCTAAAACAGGTGAGTTCTCCCTTCTGCTCTCCTGTCAGTTCTACCTGCTATAAAACTTATTCCCATCTGTCTTGAGGGAGGTACATCATTTACCCATGAAGAGGGGGTTTGAATACCAACAAATATGTACTGAGTGTCCTCCGTGTCCCAGGGAGAGTGCTGGATGCTAGAGATACAATAGTGCTCTCTTTGGGTCTGGTTTTTGCAAACAAACAAAAAAACAGAAAACAAAACAGGAGGTATTTTCTTTCTGTGGCCACGCCAAATGGCATGCGGGGATCTTAGTTCCCTGATCAGGGATCGAACCCACGCCCCGGCAGTGGAAGCTTGGAGGCTAAACCACTGGAACGCGAGGGAAGTCTCAGGGAGGTATTTTCTGATGTTCAGAATACATTAGGGCTCCTACTACATACTCCCAATACACCCTGTACTGCCCCATTTTTACTTATTTGCAATCCTGACTCCCACCATCTGTAAGCCTCCCTGAAGAAGGGAAAATTCATGCCTTAAGGAGGAATGTTAGTTGATTAGGGGGAAGGCACCAGGAAAAGTAAGAGGCCCCCAGGAAAGGGGAAGAGCCCGGTGAAGTCTCAGAGTCAGTGTAGAAGGAGGCGTGTCCAAGAGCTGACAGCCAGCGTGGTCCGGTTTGGCTGGAACTCAGAGAGCAAGGGATGATTGGTGTCAGGTGACGTCAGAGCCAGAGGTGGGATTACAGAGGTTTCACAGTCCTGTTGTAGAAAGAGCTCCTGAGGTGAGGTCCAGTAATTGGTAGCAGCCTCATAGCACTGCTAAAAGTCTGGACATTAGGCCTCAGTGACAGAATCCTCCGAGTGTGTGTGTGTGTGTGTGTGTGTGTGTGTGTGTGTGTGTGTGTTTGTATAATTCTACCCAGTCAGGGTTCAGTCTGGGAAAACAAAGACTTCTCAATATGTTCCAGGATTAAAGGGTTATAATATAGGAAATTAAAGTTCTACAAAACTGAGGTAAGGGCTTCCCTGGTGGCGCAGTGGTTGAGAGTCCGCCTGCCGATGCGGGGGACACGGGTTCGTGCCCCGGTCCGGGAGGATCCCGCATGCCGCGGAGCGGCTGGGCCCGTGAGCCATGGCCGCTGAGCCTGCGCGTCCGGAGCCTGTACTCCGCAATGCAAGAGGCCACAACAGTGAGAGGCCTGCGTACCACAAAAAAAAAAAAGAAAAAGAAAAAAAACTGAGGTGAGAGGAGAGGGGATGGTGGAGCAAAGGTCAGAGAAGCAACTGATGAGATTCGGGACACACTGCCCCAAAATATTGGCACCTTGGCATATTGAAGCTCTAAGCTTAAGGAACAGAAAAGCAGGAAGGGCATCTGATCTCCCGCACTCTTCCTCCTTGAAACAGATCCTAAAACTCCAGGTGGAAGGCACCTTCCCTGTCCCAGGAGTCGTATCGCCAGAGATGGGGCCTTGGGGGCCAAGAAATCTGTACAAACAAACCCTGATAAACTCGCACTTATCTTCCTAGTTACTTCATCCCCATTTACCACCCCTCGCCCAAACCCCTCTGTCTTAGCAATTGTTCACAAATATATTGTTTCTTTGCCTAACAGATATAAAAACTTTCTCCTCTGGTCACTTCTTCAAGGCCTCATTCTCTTGTGAAGGCTCCCTTGTACGTGTAAAACTTCAGTACACTTTGTGTGCTGTTCTCCTGTGAATCTGTCTTTGTCAGTTTAATTTTCAGACCCAGCCAGGGACCTTAAGAGTGTTGAGGGAAACTTTTTCCTCCCCTGCACAGTCTCTGACCATCTGGTCCCACTGCCCCAAAGCAGGCGCTTGTTAAAGGTCTGCCTGCAGATCTCAGTCTACCCACGAGTGAGCTGGCAACTATCTTAGGGGCAAAAATGGCTTCTCCTCTCCTGCCTTCCAAATACCTGCTTAAGGGCTTCTCACTGGCCATCCCAAACCTGCAACCAGGAAGGGAAGGGGGTCGGGCTTCTGCTCTCTGAGGTACAGAGAGTGTAAGCAAAACATCTCACTGTACAAGAGATGTACTGTGCTTGATCAGATCTAAGATTTATGTGCCACTGAAAAAGGAAAAATGTTGCTAATTATACAGACACAGTGCCTTCTTGTCATCAACAGTTTGGCAAATCCCCATTTCAAAGAAAAATGTGTTTGTGTGTTTGGGGCAGGGAGGCGTCTCTTATAATTAATTGTTTTTTTTTTTTTTAGTGATTCAAGAAAAAGTTAATAACCGCCGGCTGCTGTGAACTCTTATTTTCCAAAAGAATGTGCACCTGAGGGACACTGAGGCGGTGCTCCAGCCCTCTCACTGTCAGGGCTGAGGATGCTCGCTGGGTGGTAGCAGAAAGCTTGCCTCGCTCCTGCCCTGCACTGGCCGCCTTCATCTGCCTCTCAGTCTTCCTCGAAGTGGTCGTGAGGAAACTGCAGACAGGGCCAAGGGAGCTCAGTGCCCTTGCTTGCTTCGAGGCCAACCTTAAGGGTGTTTTTAAAACTTTTATTTTTTTGTGAAATACATCACACAAACAAAAAAGTAGGCAAAACCACTATCTAGTCGTGAAACGGAATGCAGCTAGCACCCCCAGAAACTCCTCCTTGTATCCAGTGCCAAACAAGACTCTTTCCTTCCTCTCTAAAGACAGCCACTATCCTGACTATCCCCACTGACTAGTTTTATCTACTTAGAAGTTGTGTATAAATAGAGTCACACAGTAGGTCCGCTTTGGGGTCTGACTCCTCACCCCCAACATCACTTGTGAGATTCATCCATGTTGTGTCTAGTTATGGTCCATTCATCCTCATTGCTGTTTAGTATTCCATATTCCGGTATTTGGGCATTATGATATAATGCTGAGCATTTGCGCAATTTCCATTTGGGGGCTATAGTGGATCGTGCTGCCATCAACATTCTTCTGGGAGTCTTTTGTGAAGCTGTGTATGCACTTCTCTTGGGTATTTACTAGGAGTGCGACTGAAGGTGGATCCGGCTTTAGTAGAGTTTGCCCAACTTGAAGCGTTGGGTGCAACTTAAGCTTCCTTGGTTCCATCTCTCAGAGATCACAACTTTTTCAGAGAAGCTTCCAGCCAAGGACTTGAACCTTGGAAACATTCTATGCCGAAGAAAGTGCCTTTCTTGAGAGCAGATGAGGAAAGGATGGAGCAGGCACATTCTCTCCAGGCAGAAGAAAGAGTTTGATGCCGGTGAATATACAAGCGCACGGCTGCACCTGAAGAACTTTCTACGGGGAGGCTATCTTTTGGGAGGGTCAGTTCTTCCTTTGCCTTATTCAGCCCCTTGTTACCTGGGCAGATACAAAGTTACCAGCTTTAGGAGCCTCTATATGCATCCTTGGATTTTGCATCCATGGCAACGCATGCTTTACATACCATTTTATTTCAAACAATGGGGAATTAAACACTTGATGTGAAGCAATCAGGTTTCAGGTTGGGGAGGGGAGGGGGAAAGACTGTGTCTCCAAGTGGCAGCTTGTCAGACAGAATGCCTAATGCAATGCACTTAAGGGAAGGTGTGGATAGAGAGAGAGACTCCTTGCTTTGCGTCATACATTAAAACTCTCTCTCAGTGCCCAGTTCCCTCAGCCTTCTCCGCCCTTGCATGCTGATTGCATCTCAGAATGTAAACTGTGTACACGCACACACACAGACCCACACATAGACACACACACACACACACACACACACGCATGCACACCATCAAACAGAAATTATGGGATGAAGCAGAAAAGTTAGAAAAAAAAAGGCACCTATCTTCAGAATGTAGGACCTTTTGGTGGCTTACTGGAGGGGCAGTGTAGGGGGTGCTCACTAAATCTTTGGTTAATAAATAAATGAATGAAGGCAGCCAGGAGCTCTTCAGAAAAGGAAGGGAATTGGCAATCATGACATTGGCAATCATGTTTCATTTTGTGCATTAGTTTCCCTATTATGACTCTTAATGACTTAACTCTGTGATTATCTTTATGCCCTAGTAAAAGCACTTTTAACAATTAGGGATTGTAGCTCTGAAGTTGTATTTTAAATTAATTAGGCAGTGTGTTTAACAGCTTCCACTGTCGGTTAATGCCAACCCACACGACAGCAGCAGGTGGGGAGGTACAGTCCTGTTTACAGTGACAAGGCTGCCTGTCTCTGGTTTTCTTTCTTTTGACTTTTTGTTTTCTCCCCCACCCCCACCCATCAACATCCAAAGAGAAAGGACGACAGCCTGGTGGAATTGGCAGGACAAGAAATCAACTTCAATGGTGAAAATCATGTTGAAATCACCAGCATGAGAGTTTCACGTATATGAGCTTTACTGGCTCAACAGACAGGAAGCCATCCTCTTCTCTCCCCAGCATTTGCATCAGGAGCAGAAGGTCTCAACGCCTTGCCACTTGAAAGGGAATGTTGCATTTGGGGGCAGGTTTTTCTTTCTAATAAACAGGCATCAACACACACGCACCCACAAATGTGTGAATGCCTAATATTTAGAAACTCAAGTCTGGCAGGTGGAAATGAGCCCTTTTGACAAATCTCTATTTATTGTGTTATTTCACCATCAAAGGCTAAAATGCTAACTAGCTTTGTGAATAATTTGTGGATGGGAATGTGATCGTTTTTCTAAGTCAGCTGGTGGGCTCAGTTCTTTGCACTCCCCACCTAAAAATAAATTCTCTGGCTGATTGTGAACATACCAATACTTACTGCAAGTGAAGCAAACTTATGAGGGCCATTAAAGTGACAGGGCATTGGAAAATAGTGAAGTGAATGCTGATTTGCATTTATGTCATAAAATAACTTGTCACCTTCAATTTATCACAGTAACTGGTACCAGAGGAGAACGTATGATGCTTATACTTGGTTCAAAGCCACATTTCCTCACCTCCCAGTCCCTGCCTCTTCCTCCCCTGAAATAGTCATCGGGGCACTTCTGAAGATAAATGATCTTAGAACCTTTTCTATATCACTGGAATTTTGGAAATGAGATGCGTCATTGTAAGCAGAGAAATTAAATCTCATGAATAATCCAATGCAGTATGTACTATTATTATCCCCATAGCACAGATGAAGAAACTGAGGCACAAAGAAGCAAAATAATTGGCCCAAGGTCAAGGTCACATAAGCAGGAAGTGGTAGAGCCAAGATTCGTGCCCTGGCAGTAGGACCCCAGAGTCCATGATCTTAATCACTGTGCTATACTTTATGGTTCAGACTATAAGGTACTTTCTAATATAAATATTTGGAGGGGGGCATAAGTACCTTGGTAAAGCATACATCCGCAAGACTTTCAAAACTATAAGAAAAACATACTGAGAATGACACATCATAACCATTTCAAACCAAGAGAGAGACCTGGCCAGGCGTAAGTAAGTTATTCCAACTGGGTTTAGAAAAATAACCAGTGGTTTGTGGTTATTACCAATGCAGTTCAGGCATGACTCTCTTGATTACAGGGGAATGCTTTGAATCCTGTGAAACTATTTCTATAAGCCAACCACAGCCGCACATGACAGATAGTTGCACCTTTATTAGGGAAATTCTTCAGGTCTCTCTCCACTTAGCTGTTATCAGAGCATGTATATATTTCAGTTCTATGAATTAAAAGTTAGACTTTTCTTACTGATGAATTCTAAAGTATTTCTCAGTTTGGGTCTCCCATGTTTCAGAGAGCAGGTAAGTTCAGCTTCATCTGACTGGCATATGATCACCCTGAAAGAGTGGGATTTTTTTCAGGCATTTTGCAGTATGTAAATTGTGCTGCATTTGGTGACAGGCAGATCAAAGTTTAAGCCCTCCATCACTACAGTGGAACCTGGGCAACTGAGTTTTTACCCCTCTGAACTTCAGTTTCCTCCTCTGTCAAAAGAAGCTGATGATACTTCCCTGAAGAAGAAGTAAGGTAAGGCAAGTGTGCACGTTTAGCTAACATTTGTAGGACACTTTACAGATTACGGCAATGAATTCCAAGCTCTGTAGGTACTCTAACTATCAATACATGCAGTGTGCCGAGTGTCTTTCTTTTTAAATATGTGGTAAAGTAGACACAACATAAAATTTCCCGTTTTAACCATTTTAAGTGTACAGTGCAGTGGCATTAAGTACATTTCCACTGTTGTGCAATAAATGTATACATGTTTTCATCTTTCCCAACTGAAACTCCTTTACCCATTAAACAAAAACTCCCCATTTCTCCATCCCTCCAGCCCCTGGCAACCACCATTCTACTTTCTGTCTCCTTGAATTTGATTATTTTAGGTACTTCACAAAAAAGGAATTACAAAATATGTATATTTTTATGTCTGACTTCTTTTATAAACTTGGCATAATGTCTTCAAGTTTCGTTCACCTTGTAGCATGTGTCAACTTCCTTTTTAAGGCTAAGTATTTTTCTGTGTTGTGTATATGTCACAGTTGCTTTATCCAGTTATCTGTCGATAGGTGTGCAAATATCTGAGTCCCTGCTTTCAGTTTTGGGGGGTATATACCCAGAAGTGAGATTGCTGGATCACATGATAATTTTATGCTTGATTTTTTGAGGCTGGGTATCTTTTGTATTTATTATTTGGAGCAGAAGAAGTGTTGAGATGTACCTTGGGGGATTCTCAGGTGTGCCTGCAGGACGGCTCCACCATCAGCCCCTAAATTAGTTCAAAGACCCACAAGGCAACTCCATAAACACAAGGGCATGCTGCTCGGTCCTTTAGGCTCTCTGTTGCCTGCCTTTCCTCCTGTTACAGGTGACAGATTGCCAGAGCAGGAAAAAGTAATCCCAAAGATATTAGTATGCAAACCAGAAGTGTTTTGCTATGGACATGTGTCTGAATGTGACACAGGGCTCACCTCCACCCCGCCCCCTCCTCCCTCACCTGGAAGACCTAAGGCAGCCACACTGGGACATGTTAACCCTTCCGGAACCAGCATCAGGCACTTACTCAAAGCAGCCCACATTTCAGCAGCCGTGCCTCCGAGCAGTAAGCTAGCTGAGAAGCTGCCAGTCACTTGATGACATCAATTGTTTCGTAACCTGACAGACACTGAAAAATCTCATTATCACCAATAATGGGAGCACCTCATCCATATTACACCTGTCACGGCAGTCAGGCTGGGTCTTAGATATATCCAGAAAAGCCAGCGCTAGCGTCACACACGAGAATCCTGCACTCTGGGGATGCCCCTCCCCATCCAGCCCAGTGCCCATAGGTAAGTTCCAGGAGAAGATCAGAAGTCACCGGAAACCAAACTCATTATTCTTTTTTTTTTTTTTTTTGCGCGGTACACGGGCCTCTCACTGTTGTGGCCTCTCCCATTGCGGAGCACAGGCTCCGGACGCGCAGGCTCAGCAGCCATGGCTCACGGGCCCAGCCGCTCTGGGGCATGTGGCATCTTCCCAGCAGGCGGACTCTCAACCACTGCGCCACCAGGGAAGCCCTCATTATTCTTTTGATGTTGCTTTTAACCTGTTGCTGATCTTAGCAGAGAGACGAGCTTGTCAGAGGGGAAAAGTGTTGACTCAGTGCAAATGGCAGGAGGTTAGGAGGGAGTGCTTTGAGCCGTGAAATAGCAGTTGGTCTTTCAGCGGGCACCTGGCAGAGTCGCCTTCCTAAGTCACCCAGACAGGGCTTTCTAGGAAAATCACTTCTGGCTGCGTTGTCAGGGGGGTTGCTCAATAGAAGAAGTCACTGGAATGGTGTGATAAACATGGGCTTTGGCAGTGGTGGACGGGGGTTTGCATCTGCACGAATCATGTCACGTGGAAAAAGTTACTGCACCTCTCTGTGCCTGTTTCCTCATCAATGAAATGAAGAGAATTTTTAAAAATCTGCTTTGCTTTGCCCACGTTACTGATGTGGGCTTTGGTAGATCAACTTTAAATGAGCTTTAGTAGATCAACTTTATTTTTTTTATTTTTTATTTGTTTGCGGTATGCGGGCCTCTCACTGTTGTGGCCTCTTCCGCTGCGGAGCACAGGCTCCGGACGCGCAGGCTCAGCGGCCATGGCTCACGGGCCCAGCCACTCCGCGGCATGTGGGATGTGGGATTTTCCCGGACCGGGGCACAAACCCGCGTCCCCTGCATCGGCAGGCGGACTCTCAACCACTGCGCCACCAGGGAAGCCCTAATAGATCAACTTTAATTGAGCTTTAGTTTCCTTATCTGCAAAGTGGGTAGAATAACTCCTATCTCTAAAGGATTATTGTGAAGATGAGATAAAATGTAGGATAAGTAAATAGTCCATAGTAGGTCCTCATAACTGTCAGCTATTACTATTTCAAGCTACCTTCCATCCTTTTGATGGGAGATGGGGCGTAAATAATCAGACTGTACATACAGAAAATAAAATCTGGACTCAGAGAAAACTCTGTTGAGTTTGTCACTGCCATTTGTGCTGGGATGTTAAGTCTGAGGCCATACTCTAGAAGGCAGAAGCCTTTCATAATCTGATTCTGTTTGTTAGCAGAGTGGTTAAGTGAGACATCTCTGGAGTAAATTATCAGGGATCAAGACATGGCACATCAACTTCCAAGCCTTATGATTTTGAACAATTGCTTATTCTCTTTGTATTTCCGTTTCCTTATCTGTAAAATGGGCATGAGACTCATACCTACCCTAGAGGTCGTTATTAGATTAAATGAGTTGATACACGTGAAATGCTTAGAGCGATACCCCACATAAGGTAAAGTGTTTAATAAACACTAGCCATTATTTTTACCCGGAAGCTTTCCTATGCAGCTGCCATAGTTAGAGGAGTAGAGGTGGAACTGTCCCACACGGACTTAGGAGAGCTGATAGTTCTTGTCTCTCCCCAACTCTGTTTTCAGTGACAGCACATTGGTAGCTTGAAATTGGCCATGGTGGGAGTATTTACACCATGGAAATTGGCAAACATTACAAATCAACCTCTCTACCCAAATCCAAATGTTAAACATTTACCAACACACTGCTGGGTACAGGGAAACCCACAGTGCCACTAAGCCTGCCTTTCCACAGCTCCACGGCCAGGTCAAAACAAGGAGACCAGGCAGGTTGAAGGCCACACTATGCAATCAACCTGATGGGGAGAGGCAGATACCTTTCTTCACCTGACCCTGCAGTCTTCACTCCTATCTAGCCCTGTGAGATATCTTTAGGTGAGATAGCTTTAGGTGAGATATCTGTTGTCAGAGAATCTTTCCAGACATTATTTCTACTCCCTCTACTTTTTGAATATTCTTGGGATCTTTAATTGTAATCAACAGAAACAAACTCTGGTAAACCTAAGGAAGAGACAGCTTGGCTTGGAAGAGACAGGTCCCAGGCAGCTGCAGAAAGTTCTGGTAGCAGGAACCACTCGACTATCTCACCAGCTTGAAGAAATAGGCTTTAAGCTTTTTATTTTTTTCTTGCTTAAGAAGCAAAGTCTTAAGAGGGAGAATGCAGTGGACTGAGTTTAGATCACATACCCACTTGTTGGCTGTATGGGGGCATCTGAATTTAGGACTCAGCAAAATTACCCACAACGGGGTAACTTCCCAGAGTAAACCAGATGCTCTTGAAGAAATGGATGCTGGGTGACCACAACCATGACAAGCGTTCACTCTATCTTCTCAGTCCTCCCGGTGGGAAATGTTTTGTGGTCCCTTTCTGCAGAGGGGATGGTCAGGCCAACTGAACTTCATGTGCATGGTCTTTCACAGGATGTGGGGACAGCAGAGGTGAGTGAAAAATCCCCAGGCCCACCAGACTGAAGAAAATAATAACCTCAAGGGAAGAGCTTCCTGCCTTTAGCTTGGATAATCCCAAAGGTTACTGAGTTCATGAGAGTGCATTTCACAGAGTGATCTCCATGTGGCATTCTCTGGGGAAAGACCCAAGAATTTAATAGGCCCTTTTCACCTCCAATTTCTCTCATTCCTGCCCAGGGTGATTAACACGATGATGGCTTTGATGACAGCTCCACAGAATCCCCAGGGATCTGTAATCTTGCCATGGCATCCTGGGATGATTTGTTTCCTCCCAGGTCCCTGTACATTTCTATGGGCACCAACTAAGCACTGGGGAAAGTCTTTTGTAAACCTGTGAGAAGTATTGCTGGGTCTTGCTGTGCCTTTTCTAGTTTGAATTTCTGTTTCCTTCCATTTCTCATGGTGATCAATTTCAGGTGGTTTTAATCTCTTTGGTTCGTTCTTTTTTTTTTTTTAACAGCTCTGTAGATGATGACCTTATTTCTTTGACTCTGGGTGATCTCCTTCTATCACCAGGTTTCTGTGGCTTTTTTTTGAGGAATATGCTGAGAGATTTATTCAGGAAAGAATCAGTAATGAACCCCCAAATACATATGGAACCTGCTTTTGATAGAGTGGGTCATGGGAAGGGGGTCAGTGAGTAAGCTTCTTGTGAACTATTGATGTGATAATAACACAGACAACACTGGGTGTCTTTAAAGGGATGATTAAACACAGAATATTTTACCACGGAACCACCTTTGAATTGGGTAGAAATGAGTAGAAAAGGAGTCACTTAATCTGTCTGTGCCTTTACTTCTTTCTTGTGTCCTAGTGGTCAGTTCCTGATATTTCCTGTTTCCTTACTATGTGCTCGGTGTTTTTCTAAGTGCTTTACATATATTAACTCATGAAAGTGTAACTAAGCAGGACCCCATGGGGCCTTCCGGGAACAGACCCCCACCCCTACCATGTCTTCCACCTGTCTGTTATCTGTAGAAAAACTTTGGCCTCCTAGACTTTCCCTGAGTTCAAAGAATAAATTTAACCAGAGAAGTGAGAAAATGCACAAAGAAAAGAAAACAGTCAAGCAAGACAAAATAATAATAGGTTAGCCATCAAAGTCAAGGACATTTGGTTCCTCCTCAAGGGCTATAGATAATATTCTGAGCCATGTCCTTTGAGCTGTTTTGCAGATACTGAAACCCCCACGAGGTGGAAGAAGTTAACAGTATGCTGCCCACAAGCATGTAGACCCCCTTCTGGTTGGAACCAGAAGGTTTATGATGTTGACTCCTGATTACCTCATCACCAACCAATCAGAAGAATTTCCACAAGCTGATCACACACCCCACAACCTCCCTCCATCACCCTGTCTTTATAAACGTTTCCTTGAAAGCCTTCGGGGAATTTGGGCCTTTTAGGCACTAGCTTCCTGTACTCCTTGCTTGGTGCCCTGCAATAAACGCTGTATTTCCTTCACCATAACCCGGTGTCAGTAGATTGGCTTTACTACACTCAGGCAAGCAGACCCAAGTGTGGTTTGGTAACAAAAGGTAGGTCTTATTATCCCTATTTTCAGATGAGGAGACTAAAGGTCAAAGAGTATAAGTAACTACCCAAGGTGATAGAGCCAAAAAATAGAGGAGCCTGTATTGGAACCAAGAACATCTCCCTCTAGAATCCAGCCTTTTGCCACCATGCTAGAGAATATGGCTAAGGGACAGATGCCATGCTGTGCCTCTCCTGCCCTTGGTGCCTGGCACTCAGCAGGTGCCTACCTACCTGCACAGTCTCAGATCCTGCAATTCTCTTTCTGGGACCACTCTCTCCAATTACACTGAAATTCTTTCCTTTCAAGCTCCTTTTCTCAGGGTCTCAAACATGCAATTCCTTCTGATTAAAATGCCCTCTGCTCCCTCTTTTCCCCTCTAATGCTGGCTGACTTCCACTCATTGCTCTGGTCTCTGTTTAAATGCCACATCCCTCAACCTCCAATGTGAGGTTGTTCCCTATTAACACTCTCATAGGACCATGTATTTTGCTGTCAGCTAATTTATTACAGTAATGATTTGCTTAATGTCTGTCTCCTCTTCCAGACCCTACACTCCAGAAGATCAGAAACCACGTCTCTCTAGTTTACTGACCTGTTCCCACCATCTAATACTGCCTGACCCAAAGTAAGCAGCCAAGAAATATTTGTGGAATAAATAGATGCCCATTGTCTGCTTGCCAAATAGATGAAAGCTTTGAATAAAGCAGGGGAACCAAAGATAGGGCCTAGGATGACAACTCTACTGTTTTAGGAATTTGTACCATTATACCTTATACCCAGGGGATGATATTCAAATCACATAAGGAGCAATCAGAACTTACTATTGGTCTTACTGTTGGAGCACTGGTCCAAGAGACTGCCCGTTCTTCCGGGTGTCAACCTGTTAGCGGCTGGATCATGGGAAGGTGTGTGGGGTTGTTCAGGAGAAGGGCTGGGTGCTTGGGCAAGTAGGAGAAGCACTCTGGGAACTCCTGGCTGTAGGCATTTATCAACCTAGCTAGAAGTATTTCAATAGTCTAATAACCAACATAACTGTACTGATATATACTGCACATATCTGGGCCATGAGTAATCACTTGAAAATAACCCAACAGGGATTTCACATGAAGCACCAACTTCTGAGTTGCTAAATCTAGAGGCATGACAATAATTCATATGTATGAGTCATGCACCCAGGATCACAGCATTGGAAGAGACACACATTTAATGTGGAGTTGGGTCATGACTGTTATATTATAGGGAGAGTTTGGATGGTCTCAGCTGCAAAGAGGTGGAGGAGAAGGGAGCCACACAGCAACTTTTTTGGACATCTTTTTTATTAGCTTGATGCCTTGAGAAGTCAAAGATGCATAACCTCTTCATTCATTAGCATTTTGGATGTTGCTAATAGCTCATTAGAGATGGGTTCACTAAACGGTGAAGCCAAATGCACCGTCCCTGGAAATGCAAGGTTGAGATTCACGTGTGTTGGCAAAGGCTTTGTTTTCTTCACGAGGTTGGTAGATTCTGGTCTTCACTGGTGATGGCTGGATTTTGCATATTTGGGAGCTGTGGTGGTGGCAGGAAGCTGACTATAGATGGAAAGTAATTTTCCCTGAAGATACTCGACCTTTCTTTAACCCTAAATGTAACGTGCTGAGGCACTAGCTCTTTTGCCTGCAATGTGACATCACTTTTGCTGGCTCTGATGTTGATTGAAGGTCAATCTGAGGGATCGATGTTCCAGAGGCAAGGGCTGCCCTTTGACACTCTACCACATGTTATTCTTTTTTTAACAATCCCTCCTCACTCCCCTTTCCTCTTGTTCCCAATCTTTTCCTTTCTTCTTCCCTTTTAATCATTTTCCTGGCTTATATCTCAAACTTGCTGTGGCAAACAGAACAGAATTTGTTATTGACTCCTGGGTCACTTATTTCATGGATTATTTCAGGTCAAATCCTATTAAAGTAAATGTCTCCACTGTGGGGAAATCTCTCTGAATAACCAAATAGGGCATCTAATCCTTAAGTAAGGGCCAGCTTATTGCAAGCAGGATTTGATAGCAGGGTTTAGAAAGAGCTCAGGTGGACTTTGTTTCCAGCAATAAGGCAAACTACATGACCTAAAAACCTTCCCTTGATAAGACACCTATAAATGCTTTACAAAATATAACAAACATCTTCTTAAATGCATATCTGAGCTCATAAAAATGTACAGAAAATTCCCAGGGGTCCAAAACAAAGAGAGAATGGAAATCAGAGTGATAGGTGTGAACTGAAATTCGGGCTGCTCTGATGGTGTGTGTGTGTGTGTGTGTGTGTGTGTGTGTGTGTGTGTGTGTGTGTGTGTGTGTGTGTGTGTGTGTGTGTGTGTCTGATCTTTGTAATCAAACGATTTAGGTTTAATATGTCCCAGCTTGGGGACGGTGGTTGTGTATTTGGATTTTTCTAAGACCTTCACAAAGCTAAGACCCTCAAGGAAAACTCTATTCTTCCAGCAAAGGGAGATGTGAGTGGGGATTTTAGCCTGAACTCTGGTTGGGGAAAATAACCAGCCTGGGAAGACTCCTCCTGTCATCATACACGTTTAGTACTTAAATTTACACTACCTTCTAGGACCTCGACGCCCAGGCAAAATAATTAATATAAAAGTGAGCTAGTTTTGCCTCTAACCCTGGGGTGCCTGACACAAGGAAATAAAAACTTCCTGGGGGGCTTCCCTGGTGGCGCGGTGGTTGGGAGTCCGCCTGCAAATGCAGGGGACACGGGTTTGTGCCCTGGTCTGGGAAGATCCCACGTGCCGCAGAGCGGCTGGGCCCGTGAGCCATGGCCACTGAGCCTGCGCGTCCAGAGACAGTGCTCCGCAACGGGGGAGGCCACAGCAGTGACGGGCCCGTGTACCGCAAAAAAAAGGAAAACAAAAAACAAAAAAAACCCCAAAAAACTTCTTGGGGTGGACACGTCTTCAACCCAAACAAAATGTGAGTGTCGCAGATAAAAGCCTAGATGAACATGAGTTTACAATCCAGAATTACAAAATACAAAGCTTCTGTGAGTCAGATTGCCAGATTTAGGGAAATAAAACAAAACAAGAAATCTAAGTAACTTTGAATTTCAGATAAACAACAAATAATTTTTAATATAAGCATATTCCAAATATTGCTTGCAACATACTAAAAACTTATACTAAAACTGAAGTATACTAATACTAAAAACTTATTCATTGTTTACCTAAAATTTAAAGTTAATTGGATGTTCTGTATTTTACTTTGCAACCCTATATGTGTAAAAGTCAGGAGACACACAAACGGTAGGATTAAACTATCCCAGAATTCCAAATACTAGAGTAATCAGATGTATACTTTTAAATGGTTGAATATATTAAATGACTGAATACATCTTGAAAATGTGAGAAAAGAAAATATTTTAAAAATGACTTGGAAGTTTTGAAAAAGAACCAAGTACTACTTCGGAAGAGAGATTGTCAGTTTCTTACAAAATTAAACATACTTTTACCATAAGGCCCAGCAATTACACTTCTTGGTATTTAACCAAAGGAGCTGAAAATTTATGTCCACAAAAAATCCTGCACATGGATGCACACCACAGCTTTATTTGTAATTGCCAAAACGTGGAAGTAACCAAGATATTCCTCAGTAGGTGAATGGATAAATAAACTGTTGTACATTCAGACAATGGAATATTATTCAGCACTAAAAAGAAATGAGCTATCAAGCCATGAAAATACATGGAGGAAACTTAAATGCATATTACTAAGGGAAAGAAGTTAACCTGAAGAGGCTACATACTATATGATTCCATCTATATGACATTCTGGAACAGGCAAAACTGTGGAGACATTAAAATGATCAGTGGTTGCCAGGGGTTAGGGGGAAGGAGGAATGAGTAGGTGGAATACAGAGGATTTTTAGGATACTGTCTTAAATGATACTGATGAATGATACTGATACTACTCTGTATGATACCATAATGGTGGATACATTTCATTATATATTTGTTCAAATCCATAGAATGTACAATGAACCTTAATGTAAACATGGACTGTGGGTGATGCTGATGTGTTAATGTAGATTCATCATTTGTAACAAATGAACCACTCTGGTTGGAAACTCTGATTTGGAAATGTTGATGATGGGGAGGCTATGAATATGTCGGGCAGGGGGTATTTGGGAAATCTCTGTACCATCTGCTCAATTTTGCTGTGAACCTAAAATTGCTCTAAGAAGGAAAGGTAAAAAAAAAAAAAAAAAGAACCAAATAGGATTTTTGAAAATAAAAATAAAGTAATTGAATTTAAAAAGACAAAAAAAAAAAACCCTTCAGAAATGAATAAAATAGTGGTCTGGACATGGTTGGAGAGAGAATTCATGAACTAGAAGATAGATCTGAGGGAATTACCCAGAGGGCAGCATAGAAAGATTAAGAGATGGAGCATATGTAGGGATTTCCCTGGTGGTGCAGTGGTTAACAATCCGCCTGCCAATGCAGGGGACATGGCTTTGAGCCCTGGGCCAGGAAGATCCCACATGCTGCAGAGCAACTAAGCCCATGCGCCACAACTACTCAGCCCACATGCTGCAACTACTGAAGCTTGTGCTCTTAGAGCCCATGCTCTGCAACAAGAGAAGCCACCACAATGAGAAGCCCATGCACCACAATGAAGAGTAGCCCCCACTCGCCGCAACTAGAGATAGCCTGCGCACAGCAATGAAGACCCAACACAGCCACAAATAAACAAACTTATAAAAAAAAAAAGAGAGAGAGATGGGGCATATGTAAAACAACTTGGGCATGGAAGATGGTCTAACACATGCGCAATAATATTTCTAGAAGGAGAGAACAGAAAAAAACCTAAGAGAGATAAAATATGTGAGAGATAAATATTGAGAGATAATGACTGAGAATTTTTCTAGACTGAAAAAAAAGAACTCATTACATTTAAAAAACACACCATGTTCCTATCAGAAAAGAACAAAAATAAATCCACATCCAAATACATCATAATGAAATTACAGGACATCAAAGACAAAGAGGAGATCTTAAAAGAAACCAATTAGAAAATACTAATATTTTAAAAAGAGGAATAAAAAAAGAAAGAAAGACCAAAGGAAAAAGTATAACCTATTCTTTGGAAATAGACAGATTTCCCTTCAAGCCACGGCCCCACCTCTTCAAGCCGTGTGGGAAGTTTACTCTTTGAGTCTTAGATTCCACACCTGTAAAGAAAACATTCAATCCAGGGTTATCATTGCTAATTCCATAGTAACCTTGCAAAATGCCTAACACAAAGTCTTGTTTGTTAATACTTGTTCAGCAAAAAGGAGTTATTAATATTATTGACAGAAGTAATTTCAGAGAGGGCAGACAGAAGAAGCAAGAAGAACTACAATCCTGAAGCCTGTGGAACAAAAACCACATTCACAGAAAGAGAGACAAGAAGAAAAGGCAGAGGGCTATGTACCAGATGAAGGAACAAGATAAAACCCCAGAAAAACAACTAAATGAAGGGGAGATAGACAACCTTCCAGAAAAAGAATTCAGAATGATGATAGTGAAGATGATCCAGGACCTCAGAGAAAGAATGGAGGCAAAGATTGAGAAAATGCAAGAATGTTTAAAAAAAACATAGAAGAATTGAAGAACAAACAAACAGAGATGAACAATACAATAACTGAAATGAAAAATACACTAGAAGGAATCAGTAGCAGAATAACTGAGGCAGAAGAATGGACAAGTGACCTGGAAGACAGAATGGTGGAATTCACTGCTGTGGACCAGAATAAAGAAAAAAGAATGAAAAGAAATGAAGACAGCCTAAGAGACCTCTGGGACAACATTAAACACAACAACATTCGCATTATAGGGATCCCAGAAGGAGAAGAGAGACAGAAAGGACCCGAGAAAATATTTGAAGAGATTATAGTGGAAAACTTCCCTAACATGGGAAAGGAAATAAGCCACCCAAGTCCAGGAAGCGCAGAGAGTCCCAGGCAGGATAAACCCAAGGAGAAACACTCTGGGACACATAGTAATCAAATCGGCAAAAATTAAAGACAAAGAAAAATTATTAAAAGCAGCAAGGGAAAAATGACAAATAACATACAAGGGAACTCCCATAAGGTTAACAGCTGATTTCTCAGCAGAAACTCTACAAGCCATAAGGGAGTGGCATGATATACTTAAAGTGATGAAAGGGAAGAACCTACAACCAAGATTACTCTACCCAGCAAGGATCTCATTCAGATTCAATGGAGAAATCAAAAGCTTTACAAACAAGCAAAAGCTAAGAGAATTCAGCACCACCAAACTAACTCTACAACAAATGCTAAAGGAACTTCTCTAAGTGGGAAACACAAGAGAAGAAAAGGACCTACAAAAACAAACCCAAAACAATTAAGAAAATGGTAATAGGAACATACATATCGATAATTACCTTAAACGTGAATGGATTAAATGCTCCAACCAAAAGACACAGGCTTACTGAATGGATATAAAAACAAGACCCATATATATGCTACTGTGAAAGACCCACTTCAGACCTATGGACACATTCAGACTGAAAGTGAGGGGATGGAAAAAATATTCCATGCAAATGAAAACCAAAAGAAAGCTGGAGTAGCAATACTCATATCAGATAAAATAGACTTTAAAATAAAGAATGTTACAAGAGACAAGAAAAGACACTACATAATGATCAAGGGATCAATCCAAGAAGAAGACATAAGAATTATAAGTATATATGCACCCAACATAGGAGCACCTCAATACATAAGGCAACTGCTAACAGCTATAAAAGAGGAAATCGACAGTAACACTATAGTACTGGGGGACTTTAACAACACCTCACTTACACCAATGGACAGATCATCCAAAATGAAAATAAATAAGGAAACAGAAGCTTTAAATGACACAATAGACCAGACAGATTTAATTGATATTTATAGGACATTCCATCCTAAAACAGCAGATTATACTTTCTTCTCAAGTGCACACGGAACATTCTCCAGGATAGATCACATCTTGGGTCACAAATCAAGCCTCAGTAAATTTGAGAATATTGAAATCATGTCAAACATCTTTTCTGACCACAACGCTATGAGATTAGAAATGAATTACAGGGGAAAAACCGTAAAAAACACAAACACATGGAGGCTAAACAATACATTACTAAATAACCAGAAGATCACAGAAGAAATCAAAAAGGAAATCAAAAAATACCTAGACACAAATGACAATGAAAACACAACAATCCAAAACCTATGGGATGCAGCAAAAGCAGTTCTAAGAGGGAAGTTTATAACTATACAAGCCTACCTCAAGAAACAAGAAAAATCTCAAATAAACAATCTAACATTACACCTAAAGGAACTAGAGAAAGAAGAGCAAACAAAACCCAGAGTCAGCAGAAGGAAAGAAATCATAAAGATCAGAGCAGAAATAAATGAAATAGAAACAAAGAAAACAGTAGCAAAGATCAATAAAACTAAAAGCTGGTTCTTTGAGAAGATAAACAAAATTGATAAACCATTAGCAGGACTCATCAAGAAAAAGAGGGAGAGGACTCAAATCAATAAAATTAGAAATGAAAAAGGAGAAGTTACAACAGACACTGCAGAAATACAAAGCATCCTAAGAGACTACTACAAGCAACTCTATGCCAATAAAATGGACAACTTGGAAGAAATGGACAAATTCTTTGAAAGGTATAACCTTCCAAGACTGAACCACTAAGAAATAGAAAATATGAACAGACCAATCACAAGTAATGAAATTGAAACTGTGATTCAAAATCTTCCAACAAACAAAAGTCCAGGACCAGATGGCTTCACAGGTGAATTCTATCAAACATTTAGAGCAGAGTTAACAACCATCCTTCTCAAACTCTTCCAAAAATTGCAGAGGAAGGAACACTCCCAAACTCATTCTATGAGGCCACCATCACCCTGATATGAAAACCAGACAAAGATACTACAAAAAAAGAAAATTACAGACGAATAACACTGATGAATATAGATGCAAATATCCACAACAAAATACTAGGAAACAGAATCCAACAACATATTAAAAGGGTCATACAGCATGATCAAGTGGGATTTATCCCAGGGATGCAAGGATTCTTCAATATACACAAATCAATCAATGTGATACACCATATTAACAAATTGAAGAATAAAAATCATATGATCATCTCAATAGATGCAGAAAAAGCTTTTGACAAAATTCAATACCGATTTATGATAAAAACCTTCCAGAAAGTGGGCATAGAGGGAACGTACCTCAACGTAATAAAGACTATATACGACAAACCCACAGCAATCATTCTCAATGGTGAAAAACTGAAAGAAAGCATTTCCTTTAAGATTAGGAACAAGATAAGGTTGTCCACTATCACCACTATTATTCGACATAGTTTTGGAAGTGCTAGCCATGGCAATCAGAGAAAAAAAAAAAAAGGAATATAAATTGGAAAAGAAGAAGTAAAACTGTCACTGTTTGCAGATGACATGATCCTATACATAGAGAATCCTAAATATGCTACCAGAAAACTACTAGAGCTAATCACTGAATTTGGTAAAGTTGCAGGATACAAAATTAATGCACAGAAATCTCATGCATTCCTATACACTAATGATGAAAAATCTGAAAGAGAAAGTAAGGAAACACTCCCATTTATCATTGCAACAAAAAGAATAAAATATCTAGGAATATACCTATCTAGGGAGACAAAAGATCTGTATGCAGAAGACCATAAGACACTGACGAAAGAAATGAAAGATGATACCAACAGACGGAGAGACATACCATGTTCTTAGATTGGAAGAGTCAATACTATACTACCCAAAGCAATCTACAGATTCAATACAATCCCTATAAAATTACCAATGGCATTTTTTATGGAAGTAGAACAAAAAATCTTAAAATTTGTATGGAGACCCAATGACCCTGAATAGCCAAAGCAGTCTTGAGGGGATAAAAAACGGAGCTGCAGGAATCAGACTCCCTGACTTCAGACTATACTATAAAGCTACAATAATCAAGACAGTATGGTACTGGCACAAAAACAGAAACATAGATCAATGGAACAAGGTAGAAAGCCCAGAAATAAACCCACGCACCTACGGTCAACTAACGTATGACAAAGGAGGCAAGGATATACAATGGAGAAAAGACAGTCTCTTCATTAAGTGGTGCTGGGAAAACTGGATGTAAAAGAATGAAATTAGAACAGTCTCTAACACCATACACAAAAATAAACCCAAAATGGATTAGAGACCTAAATGTAAGACCGGACACTATAAAACTCTTAGAGGAAATCATAGGAAGAACACTCTTTGACGTAAATCACAGCAAGATCTTTTTTGATCCACCGCCTAGAGTAATGGAAATAAAAACAAAAATAAACAAATGGGACCTAATGAAACTTCAAAGCTTTTGCACAGCAAAGGAAACCATAAAGAAGACGAAAAGACACCCCTCAGAATGGGAGAAAATATTTGCAAACGAATCAATGGATGAAGGATTAATCTCCAAATACCTTTAATCTCATGCAGCTCAATGCAAATGGTATTAATCAAATACCATTAATCTCACGCAGCTCAATATCAAAAAAAGAAACAACCCAATGCAAAAATAGGCAGAAGACCTAAATAGACATTTCTCCAAAGAAGACATACAGATGGCCAAGAAGCACATGAAAAGCTGCTCAGCATCACTAATTATTAGAGAAATGCAAATCAGAACTACAATGAGGTATCACCTCACACCAGTTAGAATGGGCATTATCAGAAAATCTACAAACAACAAATGCTGGAGAGGGTGTGGAGTAAAGGGAACCCTCTTGCACTGTTGGTGGGAATGTAAATTGATAGAGCCACTATGGAGAACAGTATGGAGGTTCCTTAAAAAACTGAAAATAGAATTACCGTATGATCCAGCAATCCCACTACTGGGCATATACCCAGAGAAAACCATAATTCAAAAAGACACAGGCACCCCAATGTTCATTGCAGCACTATTTACAATAGCCAGGTTATGGAAGCAACCTAAATGCCCACCGACAGACGAATGGATAAAGAAGAAGTGGTACATATATACAATGGAATATTACTCAGCCATAAAAAGGAACAAAATTGGGTCATTTGTTGAGACATGGACAGATCTAGAGACTGTTATACAGAGTGAAGTAAGTCAGAAAGAGAAAAACAAATATCGTATATTAACGTATATATGTGGAACCTAGAAAAATGGTACAGATGAACTCGTTTGCAGGGCAGAAATTGAGGCACAGTTGTAGAGAACAAACATATGGACAGCAAGCGGGGAAAGCGGCAGGGTGGTGGTGGTGGTGGTGTGATGAATTGAGCGATTTGGATTGACATGTATACACTGATGTGTATAAAATTGACGACTAATAAGAACCTGTTGTATAAAATTTAAATTTAAAAAGGAAGTAATTTCCCCATGACATGAACTTCTATAGCATATGATATGGATTTCTACCTTTGCATGAACACAATCTCAGGATGACTAATATTTAAATGCATGTCATATTGCAGAAAGATGGCATCACTGTTGCAGAAAAGCTTAAACCACCATCATGGGACTCCCTCAACCTTCCAAGACAAACTATACAGATCAAGCCTCCCTGCAGTCTTGTCAGCAGGACATCTTCAGAAATACTATGAGAATCCCTCTTTTTGTAGTTTCCTTTTCTTCGAGACTTCCCTAAAATTCAAAGATAAACACAAGGGCAACTTGTAAGACTTCTTTGACTTCCCCACCTTCAGACCAGTTTACAAAGTCTGCTGTGTGGCCCCATAGCACTCTCCTCTTTTATACCATTGATCACATTTTGTTTCTGCTAGATTATTTTCCATCTTCCCCACTAAACTCTAAGCTCCTTGAAGGCAGGTACCTTACCTATCTTGCTTGCCTTTGACTCCACATGACCTAGCATATGACCTGAAATTTTTTAAGGAGACATCGAAAAAGTTACTGAGTCTTCAGGTAGAGAAAAGAGACTGGAAGTTAGGGATGAAATTCATTTGCATGGTTGCTGTACATAATAACATGGCACTTTTCTAGAGTTGAAAGGGATTCTAGAGAACATCTAGTCTTCCCATTGTTTTTCCAGATGAGGAAAATGAGGAGTTCATCAATTGGTATGAAAACCCAGGGCTATTAAATGGTGGAAATCAGACCCAAACCCAGTTTTACCAGTTCCCAAATGATACTGCTTACATTCTATCATGTTGCCTCCAGGACGAGGATCACGGTTGTGTAAGTGAAAGAAGACAGACAAAAAAGGACAAATATTGTATGATTCCATTTATATGAAATATTGAGACTAGGCAAGTTCATAGAGATAGAAAGTAGATTAGAAGTTACCAGAGGCTGGGGCAAAGGAGGAATGGGGATATATGGCTTAATGGGGTTATATGACTTAATGATGACAGAGCTTGTTTGGACTGATGAAAAAATTTTGGAAATAGATAGTGGTATGGTTGCATCACATTCATATCACTGAACTGTACACTTAACAACGGTTAAAATGGCACATTTTGTGATGTGTATATTTTATCACAACTAAAAAGAAAAAAAAAAAGATCATGGCTATGGTCATTCCCTACTCTCCTTGCTTCTTCAGGCCATTTGTAAGATGGAGACAAAGACTTTAACAAGCATTTAAAAAATTGCTAAGAGGAAGGTGTAAACAGGCAGAGACAAATGCATGATGTAGGACCATCAAATTAAAAGTGACACTTCTCTATTATTAACTCACAATTTCTCAGCAAAGTAAAATCTGTGGGCTGATACTGGAAAAAGGCCAGTTCCATAAGCTATTTAGTTTTTTCTGGATAGGGTGTAATATAACTGTTAAAGCCATAAAAGATACCATATGGCATCAAAGAAAGGGAAAAAAAAGAGCTCTTTTTTTGTTGTTGTTATTCAATGAACAATCAGTTCTCTATTCTCCTAAGAAAAATTAAGGTACCGTTAAGGGAAAAAATTCAGAAGTGTCAAGAAGACATATTCAGAATGGAAAGAAAGTTGAATAGATAAATAAAATGAGGATTCCTTTAGCTATATTTGATGGAGTCCTGCAGAGAAAAAAATTCCAGCTAGGCAGCATTGAGACATAGTTTATTAATGCAGTTTCTACCACAGCAGGACACAGAAAGAGAAGTTGGTAAAACAGTCACATTAAAAAATTATGACTCCTACATCTGATCTTTATGAACACACAGAGAAGAAACTGTCCCCTTGAGTCGTCCTTGGGCCACGTTGAGGCAGAGACGCAAAGAATTTTTTTTTTTCCTTCCAAAGCCACACAACAACACTATTTACTCCCACATGGCAAGAACAGACCGAAAGTTATGTCCCACCCACATTTAGGGGATCTCGAAGGTGTTTATAAAACGACCCTAGGTGAGATTTTGAGCAGTTCTTCCAATTACGTTTTGAAATATACATCCGTCTTTTGTTTTTAAAGAGTGTAGAAAATTGAAATCTGCTTGTATTCTCTTTGGGGAAAAAATTATAGTAGGTGGTGAACTGGTTATAAATGGAATTTCCCTAGAATCTTAGAGCTGCAAAGGAGCTTACCAATCACCTAATCCAGTATTTTGCATAGTGTAGATTATGCCGCACTGATGAGTTATTAAATCAGTTTAGAGGGTCACGACTAGCATTGGGAAGTAGAGGAAGAGGAGGAATAGAATAAAATTGAATATAAAATCGTGTTGTACAGACAGTTTTGTGGAACTTGTTTCAGTTGAGGAGAGTGTGTGTGCGTGGGTGTGTGCGCGCCCGTGCGTGCATGGGCACATGCGCGCGCATGCTGGGTCACAATGTAAAGTGTGTGTCTTACTGTGAGTTCTGGTGACAAAAATAGTAAACTTACCAGTCTAATCAAACACCCCCTGTTCCAGGTAAGACACCTGGAGCCAGAGAGGGAAATGACTTTCCCAAGTCACATGACTCAGAAGTAGCCTGAATCTCTTGACTCGCAATATCCTTTCCACTTGACTCTAACGATTAAAGTATGCTTGGAGGTGGGTGTCAACTCTTGCCCTGGGATTTCCATCCACCTTGGAAGCTGACATTCTATTTCTTTCTGGAGCAATTCCTGTGCTTCTGGGTCAACCGGAGTCCCCACTCTTTCTTTAATACTCCTGCCAACCTTACACCGCAGGGATCAGTGGCTCTGTGGGAGGGGTCAGATGTGTGGAGGGACAAATGATCAGTGCCCAGGCTTGGATGATTCATGGCAGCTGGGTAGCTCAGAAGGTGCACAGTTCCACAGCTTACTGCTCCCTGGAGCTGATGAGCCATATGAGAAACAGAATCACAGCCTCCCTGTGAAAAAGAGGGGGCTGCATGTGACGACTCACACAGAGGGCAATCTCAGAAAGGAGACAACCAGCTGACAACTGTGGGCTTTAGGTAATTCCTGCCAGACTCATGCACTCTGGCTGGTTTTCCTGAGCCAAAATAGAAGCACGTAGAAGGTGTTCTATGATTGCAGAGATACAGCAGGATTATGAAAGAGGAGGCTGCCTGGGACCCAAAATTCCTCTGGTTTTGACTTAAGAGAAGAAAATGATCTATTCCACGAATAAACAAACACTCTGTATTGCATTTACCCTGTGCCAGGCACTGTTCTGAGAATGCTACAAATAGTTACTCATTTAATCCACATAACCAACCTCTAGGCCTTAAGAGGACTCTCTTGGCTGCGGTGGTAGGCGGAAGGTGGAGAAGTGTTGAGAGGTGTTAAAATAATTTCTTTTTCTCCCTGATTCGAAGACAGGAGGGCAAGTACTCTTAATAGAGTTTAGAACTATGTCATTGACAAAGTGAATTAATCAACAGTCAAATCCAGGGAATAAAGGTCAACTGCCTACTTTCTCATGGCAGAAGGAAATTGGAGGAGGATTGTTCTTCTTGCAAAGATTCATCACTTTTTGATGCTTTCCAGAAGTGATGATGGATTTGCAATGATCCATCTACTTTAAAAAAAAATCACCCTCGTATATTTGTAGTATAGCTGTCTGTGGTACAGGGGGTCTGCTTGGGTCCTGAAACCACCCACTCGAGCCCACATAGAGATCAAGCCTCTGCCCCTGGCCATATGATCCAGTGCTTTGCATAGGATCATATGCTAGAATAGGGTTCTCAAGCACTTAAAAATTCGTTTATTACTAATTTCAAAAACTGGACCTCATCTTGGACATTTTTAGATTTGGCTTTGATGATGAAAATTAGTAGAAATTTACTGAAGTGTAAGAAAGGCAGGAGTATTTTTTTTTTTTTTAGAGCAATAGGAAGTGAGGTTTTTTTTAAAAGTACCTATGTGTGTCCTTATGTTTTATATGTTAACATTTAAATCCCACAATACTCTGACTGAATGTCCATTTCATAAATGAGGGAACTAAGATAAATGACTTGCTGAAAGTAAACAGGTGAGGGACAGAATTCAGAATATAGTCTGCCTGCAGAACCTCTTACTCTTTTACACCATGCTGCAGCCCGAAAGTTCTTTTTCTTTTTCTTCATCTGAAAAATGATTTGGTCCTAGCAGCATTCACTGACCATGGCAAAACATTAATTGATCTTTCCATGTCACAGACTACCGATTATCCACAAGGAATGGCAACAGGTAAAACCTCTTCTCTGTAATTAAGTCTTGGTTCCCTTAACAACTCCACCATGTAATTAAACTTATTTCTCGAACAGGCAGATACGGTTCACTAAAGAATCTGAGAAGAGCCATTTAAATTATGCTTCGTTTCTTGCTCTGGGTTAACCGTGGTCAAGTCTGGGCTTGAAACTGAAGTTTAGGAGGAATGTGGAGAATGCAGCTGGCCCAGAATTTACCAGTGCAGAAGTTATATGGGAGTCAGGGTATATTTCCTGTGCATCTGTGAAACTTCTAACTTAGCTCTGCCCATGGTTTCCCTCCATGAACACGTCGGGTAAGCATGCAGATTGCTGAATATTTATCCTTTTCTTGGAGCAGCCTCTGCTGATTTGGGCAGGAAATCTCATATAGTTATCAATCATCAGAAATGGAAAACGTTTCTTTTTGAAAGAGGTAACTATCAGAGGTTTCACATTAACAATGTCTTGAAAAAGATGTATTTGCCATTATCACTACCCTGTATCACGAAAATCTTTGGCTTACACTACAAACTTTATGGACCCTTTTTTGAGCTGGCTTAGCAGAGGCACTGAAACATAAGGATGGCATTAAATCGTTAAATTACATGCTGTGTTGTAATGCACAGTGAGAAGGGAAACCCACAGAGATTTAATACCATCACGAGTCTATAAAACCCTAGGTTTACAAATGCAAGCCAAATAAAAATCTATTAAAGTAGCCAAAAGTTGCTTTGAGTTAAAGGTCATTAAATAAAAAGAAGATAACAGGCAAGATCATTTGGACCCACATATCAAATAAAATGCCAAGATAAAACACCAATGGGTCATTAAAAAAAAAAACACACAAACTGACTGCCTCTCCTCTCCCCTATGGGTCAAAAAGAAGCTTAAGAAAATACAAAGACATTTCCTGTTTGAAGTCACCAAGAAGGGTCCAAATGCCATATACAAAGTACTACACACATTCCTGGTTTCACAATGGCTGCTCTGAGGGGACCATGCAATTAGTACTTGGGGGGGCGGGGAACAGTACAATCTCTTAAGAGAGCTGGATGAGTCCAGATGTTGGAGATTATGATCTCCTGGATGCAATGGAATTTATGCTGGGAGATTAAAGAGAAGAATTAATTTATGATTTCTCTACCTGTATGCAGTTTGTGCTCAGCTTATTATCTGTACGCATTGTGATGCGTGGTACTTAAAATGCTGAAAATCAGGTGCAACACGTGACCACAGCGGTTAAGTTTAAAGGGGGGAGGCTTTTATCATATTTCAGTCTATACATCTGGTTCTATCATATTTGCCAAATGATTAATATAGGACTAAATTACAGTGAAATCCTTTTATATCACAGTTTTATTGGCCAGGAAATAGAATACTTTCCGTCCATGTCTCTCTCCACCATCCCGCATGTTCTATGCTGAACTCTGAAATTTCCAGCACGAGGGTTCATTTGAGTGAGCAGGACAGGGAATCTGCTCTTGTCTTTGTTCAATTCTATAAGTTCCATGGTCACGGCTGGGATATACATGCGTCCTTTGTTTTAAAAGCACATCCACAAGGGAGAAACCTTAGAGCTTATTCTAAAACCAGGCAGGGCATCAGATACCTCAAACAGTTAAAACCACAGGAATTAAATTCTAAATTTTAAACTCCCTTTTATTGAAATATAAGTTTGTTTAGTATATTTACACCACACTTTATGCACATATATACACATAGAAGGCAAATTTTGTCAAAATAAAAAAAGTTTTTCTTAATAAAAAATTAAAATAAAAACAAAGTAAAGTGCATGAAACTTTTTTTTTTTTCCCTTCTGGTGAACATCATCACTGACAAAATTATGAACGGTTGGGAAGGGGGAGGAAGAAGAAATTCATTATTTGAATCAATGCATACAGCCGGTCCTGCATTTGTAGCCTTCAGGCTGAAATGACAAGCTGTAAGGAACAAGTCAGACAGCGTCTGCAGGACTCCCTCCATTCTGCAGGTCCTGCTCCCTTTGTCCTATCGGGAGCGGTTCCCTAGCTCTTAACAGTGATCTCACCATCACCAAGCCGGAACAAAGGGAGAACACAGGAAGGGGGCTCCACCAGCCAATGTCATAGCCCTGCTCCGGGGCCACCCGCGCTGCGTTTGGTAGGAAACTGCAGAATTAGCTCAATGGCTCAAATAGAAGTTTTCCTTTTTCGGAAGGGGAATGAGGGGGCCAAGAAATAGGATGTATCTCCCACAGAGACGGCCACCCGGGGGCCAAACTCCGGCAGCAGCCAGTTTCTTTGGATGCAAACTCCGTGCTGGCACAGGGAAGAATCCTTTTATAGGCTGGGTGGAGGAAATGTTACACTTCTCGCCTCGGTGAGTTCGTCCTCCCAGAACTTTGAAAGGACACAGCTTGGGACTGAGAGAAAGGGGCAGGTGGGTAAAGCTGAAGTTTTTAGCCGCCTTCGCGCTCGGGTCTCCGGCTGGGCGTTGGCTGGCTGGTCCCAGGCGGTGGCTGAGGCGACGGCCCTTCCCCCATCATCCATTCCCCAGCCAGGGTCTCTCTCTCTCTCTCTTTCTCTCTCTCCTCCTCCTCCGGGGGATGCTAAGCCCCCGGTCGGCGGCCGTACTTAGCCTTACAGTGCAAAATGTGCTTGGCGAGGAAGTCGAGGCGACGCTGCAGCAGCTGAGCGTGGGGGTCGGCGAGGGCGGCCAGCTCCGGGAAGCGAGGCTCGTGGTGCTGGTAGAGGCGCAGCAGCCGGGCGGCCGCGTCCTGGCCGCGGTGCAGCTCCAGGACACGCCGCGCAGTCCGCTCTCGGAACACGCACACTGACTGCAGCAGCGGCTCGTTATACTTGTCCCACATGCCCGCCACCCGGTAGCCGTGCACCAAGCCCGCCTCGTTGTCCAGAAAGACCAGCGCCCCGCCCGGGCCGCGGTGCAGGTTGCTCGTGGCGCGCTGCATGACCCGCGGGTCCCACTGCAGGCTGAAGAGGTTGCTGACAAGCCGGTCAAAGTTGGCCGTCAGGTAGTCGAAGAGGATCAAGTCGGTCCATTGCACCAGGTCTACCAGCTCCGCCCGGCTGCGGTTGGCCAGCTCGCCCCCCGTGGCGCGCAGGGGCCGGAGATGGCCATCCTCAGAGCGCCAGGGCGCGGGCACCACCACGTCCGTGAGGTTGGGCAGCCAGCGAGTCAGGCTCACCACGCTGCCCTCGGTCCAGTGAGCGGCACGAAGCTCCTCCTGCACCTGAGCCCACTGCGCGCCCCGAGCCTCCACCCGGGCCAGTGCCAGAGGCGGCACGTGGTGCTGGAGGCCCAGCAAGCGCGCCAGGTAGTAGGATAGGGCCTCGCCCTGTATCTGCTCGGGGTTGATGCCATAGCGCACGCAGGCGCGGGTGCCGTCGGCGAAGCGGGCCAGCCGGTTGGAGCTGCGCCCGCAGCCCCCGCGCTCCAGGGCCACCACCCGGGCGCCGCGCGCCACCTCCAGCCAAGACGCCGCCTGGGCCTCCGAGAAGCCCCGGGGCACCTGCTCCTCCAGGCCGCGGCTCCAGAAGACGCCCCCGTGCACCGCGGCGCGTTCCTCAGGCCAGGGCCGTCCGGTTGGCACGTGTCGCCTGCGCTCACCCGGGGGCTGCCCAGGCGGGCCATCTGCGCCCGCCGCCAAGGTGAGCAGCGCTCGGAAAGTTTTCAGGGAGCCGCCGCGGGCGTCCCGCGCCAGGGGCGGGGGCAGAGGGAAGCGAGGCGCGGGCTCCCGGCCGCCGCTCCGGGCCGGGCGCCGCGGGAGCCGGTCTTCCGGCGGCCGGGAGGCGGGCAGCTCGGTCCGCGGCGGCAGGAGCCCGCCCCACAGCGCCAGCAGCGAGCCCAGCGCCAGCAGCCAGAGCCCCGCGGTGGCGGAGGCGCCCCGCATCCTCCTGCCCATGCTCCCCCGGCCGCGCCGGTGCCGCCGCCGCTTCAAGCCGAGCCCAGGAGCCCGGGTCCCGGCGGCGACGCGGGCTCGGCAGCTCGTTGGCTCCGGGGCTCCGGGCGCCTCAGCTCCATCGCTGCCGCGGGGCGGTGCGGGTCTCTGCCCGGCACTGAGAACTCGCCTCGCTACCGCTTCCCAGCTGCTTTTGTATTTCGCTGTGAGACCCTCCGGCGGGCGCAATTCACAGGCGCCCGGACCACGTGGGAGCGATGGAGGATTCCCCCTCCCCCTCCTCCTCCGCCGCTCCCCGCCCCCTTCCCCGCCTCTTCCCTTTAAAGCGGCGATGGCTCCTTCCAAGCGGGAGAAGCGGTCCCACACTCATTCGGGGACTTAGGGGCAGGGAGCCGGAAGCCAGGCAGGCGGCGCCCGCGCGGGGGCGTCGGAGCTGGCGGCAGAGAGCTGGATTCGCGCTGGGTGGGTGAGACGCGCCGCTCGCTCTCTTGGGGGTTGGAGTGGTTGTGGAGTCCCTTTGCCTGGGCGGCTCCTGGCCTCCAGCAAAGTTCAGACTAACCCCCAGCACACTCCCGGCGCCGCCCGGGGTGGATTGGGGCAGGTCCCTTTGCCTTCTCCGTTTCCGACGGTGGGTGTGATTCACCCTGCCTTATGTAAACCCCTGGGGAGCTCTCCGAGCCACTGAGGAGGTGACTCCAGCCGGGTTAGACGAACCATCTGTAGCAAACAACTTTGAACCGACACCTCCTTTCCCGAGCACCCTCACCACACTGGTCACCGAGGGCTGTGCGCTTTGAGGTTGGTCACTCCGCCTTTCCCGAGGAACTCACCGGGAATTCATCCTCACTGTGCAGGAACCCCTAGGCAGGTTCCATTCAACAAACTCCCCTCGGTTCTGGTCACAGAGCATTAAAATCCACAGATGAGGTCCCGTGCTCACGGAGCTCACATTCTAGGGAGATGTTCAGGTTGCCAGGAGAGCCTTACAACTCAGGATCCGACTTGTGCGGAGGAGGGGGCCTTAGAGACCATTTCTCTACGAAATGATACTATTTTGCCCATGAGGAAACTGAGGCACAGAGATGGGATGGGGCTTGCTCCAGATCCCAGAAGTAGCAAGTGGAGAAACTAAAATTCAAACTGGGGTCTCTGGGCAGCATGCCACTTGATTTTCCCTCTATCAAGACAGTTCACTATTTTTATCAAGTTGCCAGCATTCTCGTTTTTTAAAAACTCACTATCACTTTATGCCCCAAATGTGATTTTCAATTCAATGAATGAAAAACAAAAAACCAAAAAACAAACCCATATTGTATTTGACATACTGGTTTAATGGTTTAAGGGAAGAAGTGGTTGGGGGGAGGGGTGGAGGAGCAAAAAAAGAAAAAAAGAAAAAAAAGAAAAAGTAAACAGCAAACCACATTGTCTTCCAGCCACTTTCGGGTTCAATCCACCAGGAAGGCTCTTGGGTAAAAATCGGCTCTCCCTCTTACCTCTCGGCGTGAGACCCTGTCCCAGATCTAAACCAAGATTTCCCAGGTGAGACACAAGACAAGGGGTTGGGGGGTGGAATCCACCTCAGAAAGCAGGAGTTTGAAATTTGTTTCCTTTCATGTGTTTCTTTTGTCTTTATGCCACCTCCCCATCAGATGCAACTGGGGGTTTTCAACTGCCTCAGCTCGTTACCTGGCACTGATTATATTTTTTTCTCCAAAGAATGAACATTTTAAGAAACCCTAAGGTTTGTGACTAAGCAGAGGCATCCAGAGACCACATCTGGGGACTTGCAGAGCTGACCCCATGTACCCTCAAGTGTTTCCATATTGGCTGAAGCGTGGGGTCTTTGTTGAATCTCTTCTGCACCCCATGGTGGCTGCCTCATGCCTTTGTATAGATCTTATCTGATGATGAAATTACTATTACTATACTACCTTCATTCATTAAAAGGTACCGTCTTCCTGCTCTGTGCAAGCTCCTTACCCCCATCTTTCCCTAGCAGGCAGGGACTATATCTTAACAACTTTCTATTTGTCTTACCACCTAATATAGGATATTGCACTAAAAAGGTGCTCAATAAATTGAATTTAATTTTTGGTCTTTTGGTTTAACTTCTGAGAATTTTTTTTTTTTTTTGAATGCATTGCTTTCAGCTTGGGTAAACCGTAAGCAAGATCTCCACCTTGTGGGCATTAAGTAGAATATCATCTAACTAGAAAGAAGAATACATTTTCAGCAGGTCGGTTAATTGTTTAAGTTAAAGTCTGAGATTATTACTTGGCTACCATGGCCCGTGCCATGTCCTGGGGGATATGGGGAAATCCAGAGTAGTTGGTGTCTCTGTCTTTGTAGCTGTTAAAAAAACTATAAGTAACTATAAGGTATGGTTCACTGTAAACTTTGTGAGGAGTCCGTCTTGTCTGTTGTTTTATGGCTGCCTGGCACAATGCCTGGTACTTAGTGGGTGTTCAGGAACAATTTGCTCAATAAACCATTGGAATGTTAATAAGATAAAGCTCTGCAAGTAGCATGTATCAAGGTATTTTTAAAAGAACTGCTTACCACTAAAAGAAATAAAATAAGTGCTTTCATACATAAAAGGAAAAAAAATTGGTGACGGATCCACATAATGTAGGAGAAGGAAGCACATGATTTTCAATCTGGGAGGGATGACTTCAACTCAGATACCCCAAATCCCAGAATCTTCCAATCACATTACCAGCATTGACGAAGAAACTAAAGCCTTAAAGCAGTCAGCTAGGATCTTATACCTCGGAAGATGGACTGACTCTATTGTAGCTCTTAGCCTGTAGCCACAGGACTGAATGCACTGGGTACCAGAACAGGATGCACTAATAGAAACTTGAACAAATGCATTGAAATGCAGAATTACAGAAAACCGCAGAAATAAAAGAGAAGCAGAAAACAAACCCAAGGTGGAATGCAGTTTAAATGCATTATATAAGAGATATTTTTAGGCAGTGTTTAAAAACACTCCTCTGTTTACCCGTTAGATGAAGACACTCCCATTCTTCTTTACTTCCTGGCCTGAGGACACCCCCCACCTACTGCCATCCCCCTGGGGCTCCTTGGGAGGGCACAGGGCACAGGTCTTCACAATGTGTGACCTCAGGCTGGCCCTTCTGGCAGTTGCTTGGGGATGAGGGGAGGTGCTGTGCATCTTTCCCTACATAGGAACCTGTTTTTACCTGGAGAACTTTCTCCACAGTCCTCAGAACTTCTCCCTGAGCCTCAGCTTCCAATTGCTTCACACTCGTCCACAGTCCTGTTTGAAGGATGATCTGCTTCCTAGAACAGTGCCTCCTGGGGAAGAGAGAGGAGGTGGATTTGAGGAGTTGAGGGTTGGGTGCAGGACAGCAGGCTGGGAGTTGGGAGATTTTCTAACTCTGGTATTTCCTCTTGCTGGCTGTTTTCCTTTCTGGCTAGTTATTTCCCTTCTATGAGTTCCAGTTTCCACATCTGAGAAACAAGGATAATACATCCTACCTCCGTCACAGGATTGTTGTGAAGTTGCTGTGAGACGTTGATAATAACCACCACAACATTAGTAGCAAACGCTTATTGAGTGCTTATTATGGGCTTGGCGCGGGACTGAGCCCTGCACGTGTGTTCTGCTTTCACCCTCCCGACCAGCAGTCTTGTCCCCACTGTACAGATGGGAAAACTGAAGCTTAGCCAGTCACCGGCCTGAAGTCACACAGCAAGTAAATGGCCGGGCTAAGATTCCAGAGTGATGGAGGCCAAACTCTTTGCAAATTGTAAACTGCTAGGAAGATGTCAGATATCAAAATTATTGACTTAAATCAAAGTAGATTCAACTCAGATTAAATTTTGCTTTGAAATGTTCTCTGTGGTTGCTATCAAGTGAAACGGTTAAGAGTGTGAACCCTCAAGCCAGATTGTCCAGATTTAAAACTCACCAAGTGTGTGACTTTGAGTAAGTTACTTGACCTCTCTGTGCCTGTGTCCTCATCTATAAAACACAGTAATAATAGTGTTGTTGGTATTATTGCTACTAATTACAATAATGTAATATCTGATGATTAACAGTAATTAATTAATAGTGAAAAACCTTACAGCTTATTGTGGTGATTAAATTAGTTCCTGTATTTAAAACTCTTGAAAGACTATCCAAGAGTCCACTATTTTTATAGCTTTTTAAAAAAATTGAAGTATAGTTAATTTACAATGTGTTAGTTTCAAGTGTAGAGCAAAGTGATTCAGTTATACATGTAGATATCTTCTTTTTCAGATTCTTTTCCATTATAGTTTATTACAAGATACTGACTAGAGTTCCCTGTGCTATACAGTAGGTCCTGGTTGTTTATCTATTTTATACATAGTAGCGTGTATCTGTTCATCCCAAACTCCTAGTTTTTATCATTCCCTCTCCTTCCTGTTTCTCTGCTTTGTTGCCCAGATGGGGGTCTCCTTCTTTTCCTATTGCTGTCCTCTACCAAGCCTCACTTGGGTCTTGAGAGACATGATACAGGTGGCGACCCTGACCAGTGCACCCTCCTTATGCCCCAGATGAGCATCTTCCCTGAAAATTTTGCTCCCTTCCTTCCCAGCTGGACCGTAGCAGGGTTCCCAGTGCAGCTCTTGTTGAAATCCTAGAGCCTCCAGCTAGCCTTGGGCAGCTGCTTTCCTCTCACTACTCTGCCTCATTCAATCCTAACCTTTCCTGGGTCTTCTGAGTTACAAGCCCCTCCCAAAGATAGAGGCCCCCAAATTCACCCTCTAGATGCTTCTACAAAAGGGAAGAGTGGGGAAGACCATGTCAGGGAGAGGAGTACAATATTCCTTGAAACTGGGTATGACTCCTGCTTTAGCTGTTACTAGCTGTGTGACTTCAGGTAGCTTTCGAGTCTCTCTGGGCTGCAGTTTCATTATTTGTGTTTCCTTCTTCTCTACTCTGTCTCTGCCTAGGGTACATTATTTTTCTGCTCGGGGATCTTTTTCCTTTTCTTGGCATGTCTCTATTTGACCATGATCTGGATCTCCCAAGAATTGTGTAGCTGTCTCATCTTTACACACTTGGCTGTCAGGGGCAGGTAATATATACACCTGGCTCTAGGTAAATCTTGCTGGATAGCTAGAAGGAGGTCTGGAAACATACAGTCTTTGCAATCAACCTGTCTGCCTGAATGAGTCCCGGTTTTAAGAACACACTGTTTCTTAATTTATGGTGAGACTAATAGTTATATGATTCTCTTTATTCCATGTAGCTCTCTTTTTGACCTGCTTTTGGAAAAGGTTCCTGTAGCCACTGGTGTTGGAGACTAGAATCTAAAGGTTGGAACACTGGTGAATTAATTTAGTAAATTTTAGAGCAGTTGCTGACACAATCTCTCAGTCATATATCATCATACCCTAGTTACAGGGTATGATGGTAAAAATTCTGGACTGGGCATTTGGGGACATGAATTTCTTTCTCTACCATAACTTAGTTCAACTGACATTTATCGTTCACGTGCGAAAGGCCAAAGAATTGGGCGAAAGTGATGGCGTCAGATTTTCTCTTGTCCTTCACACCTGCATCAGGAAACGTTGGTTGTCTTTTCTTCACCCTTCCCTTTCCCTTCCTTCTTCCTGGCAGGTCTCCATCCTTCTCCCTGTTCCTGGTGCTGGAGGGGAGGCCGAATTCTCACTGGGCTAAATCAGTCACAGTGCCTTCAGCTTCCTTGCCAGTGTTGGGTTTAGGCACAGGCATGGGACACCACTCTGGCTGGTGACAGCTGCAGGGAAGTCCACAGGGAGGTTTCTGGGAAAGATGTCTGTGCTGTTACAGAAAGACACAGAAAAATATGGCACTTTTCTCCATGGCTCAGGTCTAGATTTGAGGCCTGGAATTGGGGCCGTCATCCTATAACTGCAAGGAGAGCCAAGTGGACACGTTGAGGGTGGCAGAGCCGGAAGAGGGAAGGAACCTGGGTCCTTGGTGATGTCACCAAGCTCCTGAATTAATCCGCTCTGGAGCCACCCTGCCTCTGGGGTTCCCTGGTGGTTTAACGCACTCTGAGTTGGGGTTTTTATTCTTGGCAGCCAAAAGATTCCTAAATGATATACCTCTCACATGGGAGCTTGCAAACCGGAAAGAGGGCAAACATATAAACAGAACTCTTCCTGTGCTGCGGGGAAGGCAGTGTGTTGTCATCTTTTGGTACATGTGCTCGGCAGCCAAGCTGAGTCTTGCACTTACCAGCTGTGCTGTCTTGGGAAAGTCACTTAACCTGTTAACTCATCCGATAGATGGATGGTGATAACTGCACCTGCCTCGTAATATTATTGTGTGGATGAAATGCACATTAAGCACTTAGTAAGTGCTCAATAAATTTTATCGCTTGCTCTAGCTATTATGGAAATGGAAACCACACAAGAGCCCAGAGGAGGGAGCAGGAAGGTCAGGAAGGCTTCACCAGGGAGGCAGATGTGAAGCTGGTCTTGAAGGGTAACTGGGGGTTTGCAGGTCAGGGTTTCGGGAGGAAGAACATTGGGGCAAGCAGAGAGAGCAGCACGTGAGCTCATTTCTACATCTTTCAGGAGCTCAATTTCCTCATCCTTAAAAGCACTTGAGTGTGCTGGATTAGCTTAATCCTCTTTTGATAAAAGAAACAAATCTCAGGCCCCCTCCCTAGATTGAGAAGCGCCAGATGACAGACTCTCCAGGCCCCTTTATCACTCACCTATCATTTTTGAACCACCCTGGAGAAATTCACTCAACAAACATTCGCCACTGAAGAAAGTGACTCCCGCTGGCTTCGTTGATTTCTTTGTTCATTGCAGCCCAGAGCCTTATCTGCTGTGTAATTAGAAATGCTGCGCTTCCTCAGCTTCCCCAGGCTCTGTGCATCTCATCAGTCAGATAGATGCAGAAGCTTAATTAAGCTTGTAAAGCTTTCTGATTTCCGTAGATGAAAGGTGGCCCATAAGTACCAGGTTTTATTTTGGTGGCTCCTGCCAAGGGTTATTATAAATGGGACTTAGTGCCACGTGGCTGAGCTCTTAGTGTGATAATGTGTCAAGACCAATCGAGGCTGCCGAGAGCAGAGATATTTTCATAATGGTTTCATCATAGGCGGTGGGTGTTAATGGAAGTGGCTGTGAAAAAGAAAGTATTGCAGGCAGTGAAACCAGACTAGAGGTGGCTGCAAGTGAAATATCGGCTGTTCCTAGGATCTCCGTCATAATCATTAGCTATATTAGCCTTGGAGCCATTCTTCTGCCGTCTCTTCTAGACCAGGCTCAAAGTCGAATAAAAAATGATGCTTTAACTCCAAGTGAAAATATATTCCTTTGCTGCTTTTTAAAATCCATTTACATTAAAATGGTGGCCAGCAGGTAAGTAATTTATAACTGGGGGCTCAGTGCAACATGGATGGGTGTTGTCAGAATAGGGAGCAGCCTAAATGGGAGACAGAGGCACTTCCAGGCCTGGGAAGAGACATCACTGTTGGACTGAAGAGGGGCTGGAGGAATATGCAAAGACGAGGGGTAACTTAGGGACACTCGCTGGTGGGGAATAGTGCATGGAGAGGTAGCTTCGTATTTCAACAGTGAGGTGGGTGAAAAACCAGGTAGAAGTTCTTCAGTAATGCAGCCCTCGCTAAGAATGTGCCAGCTTCCTGGACTCCGGTTCCATTGCCTAAAACCAGTCTTCGGCATCCCACAGGCAGACAGTCGATAATACCTGATGATGATGATGGTGATGATGATGACAATGGTATAACCCCGTTGTTAGCTGAACTTTCCCTGCTCTTTTGAGTTCCGGTTAATCTTGACCTAAATTCCTATTCCATGGCCTGGGAGGGTCCAGAAACTTCCCCTCCGTTTCTGAGAGTCCCTGGGCCTTTGTTCCTCAAGCATGTCTCTCTGTGTCCACCTCCTGCTTCCATGCTTGTTGCTTTGACTTCAACACACAGTAGCATGGATGTGAAGTTCAATGCCTTATCCACAGCACCCTCTTGCCCTGTCCCGGAATCCACTTGGGCCAAAGATATGAGTTTAGTGATTTTACTGAAGATCTGGGGGGGCTCCCGGGGTGTGTGTGGGCCACGTAATTGCACAAGGCCTTCGTCCATCTACCTCTCCTTTCCCTCCTTTCCCTCTCCCCTTTGTGGAGGAACAGGCAACATTTCCGTCTTCCTTCATGTAACACAGTGCTGCTTCTATTCAGGCCTCTGTAGGATCCCAGCTTCTTCCCTCGGTCCACAGACTGTCAAGGTTTTTCTTGTGATAAAGTCGGGAACAGAAGTCTGGTGGACAACACTGAATGATTCTGAGGTACTTTCTACATGCAGTGCAGTGTGTGAGAGCTTTTCACGCACTCGGTCTAGAAGACCTTCCTCCAACCCCCCTCCCCCGCCCCTGGAGGTGTTACTCCTCCATTTCATTGATGGGAAAACCAGAGCACCATGAGAAGACTTCTCATTGGCCTGGGAGACTTCTGCTAAGTAACAGAAGAGGAATTCCAACTCTGGTCAGTCCAAAGACAGAAGTTATGTTAACTACAGTGCCATGTGACCTCTGGGGCTGGGAAACACCCTGGCCAGTTAACCAAGGGGCCTCTTACAAGGGACTCGTCTCTTCCTTTGTACTGGCGCATTGTCTTACACCAGGCATGTTGGAAACAGGTACTTACATCTCTCCTCATCTCTGCTGTGTGACTGAGCCCAGCGCATCTCCTGGGAGACCTGTCATAGCCCAGAAAGCTCCCCGTGGTAAATATCTTATGTGGGGGGGATGAGAGGGATTGGAAAAGAAGTAGGCTGGGCTGGCTGACCTGGTAGTCCTGAGGACAGCACTCTCTTTGTCTCAGGACCAGAAAAGTCTGAGTTAAGGTTGACAGTGGAAGAACACTCATCACCTTCTATAATTTCTCCTCTGGTTTCACCTCTCCTGAGAACCGACTCCGAGATTGCCACAGGGAATCAGAGAATTGCCTCTCTGGGACTGGGCGTGTTTGTTACGCAGCAGGCACTGAGACTCGATCCCTGGTTCCTTTTCACTTCACCTGATGAGAAAAGGAAGGAAAAAACCCTCAGAGGCCATTTCTTGCCTGCTTGAGTTTAAAGAATGGCTGCATTTTAGGGACAATGTGGGCCTGAGGAATAGCAGGAGAAGGGCTGAGGAATAATGATGGTGATATATTTCTATAGCTCTTTGCAGTTTTGCTGAGTTCTTTCCCGTGCCAGTCTGGTCGGATTTTTACAACAACCTGCTAGGGAGGGGTAGTTGGGCAGGTGTTAGTGACTGTTCCTATTTTATGAAGGAGAAAACTGAGTTTCAGAGGGTGTGTGATGAGCCCAAGATGCACAGCTAGTTCCTGGCAGACCTGGAACTTGAAAGCACTTTACCTGACTTCCACATAAGAGCTCTTCCATGGCATTCATACCCTGTTTGCTGAGTTTAATCCACATCTGCAGACTTTGTCACTACCTCCGGTTTTCCACATGGTTACATGTCCATGTTGAATGTATGTTACAATGACCATTAAAACTCCAGTCAGGAGGGCAGAAAAAGGAACCCAGGGGCAATTCCCCAAAAGGTGGAAAATTTAAAAGCCCCTCTTCCCCTTTAATGGTGCTTTCTATTTCTCTTATTAGCTGCTATGACAGAAAGAAGGAGGAAAAGAAAAACCAGAAGGGTTGGGGAAAAAAGAGAGAGATTATTTTGAAATCATTTTCTTTGCTTGCCTGGTTCTGTTAATAAACAGGATTTAATCAATAGGAGTCAGAGAGAGAAAGAGGCGGGTAATCACCGATCATTGGATTCTTTGCGGGGCTGGGGGGGGGGCGGAGAATGATCATAAAAAACCTCTGAGATGGCAAAGAGGAAATGGTGAGAAACAGAAAGTTTTCTCTTGCTTCTCTGCTCCTATGCATGATACCCTTGCTCACACAAGGCAAAACCAAGCCGAGAGACCAGAGTAGGGTGCTTGACCTTGTGGCCTTACCCCACTGAGAGGGTCATTTAGCTGGGGATGAAGATAGATCTGCATGGCTGTTTAGGCTCAGAGAGGGTAGCTAGACTACATAGAAGTCTTCCTGCTTTGATTTTCTCTTCCGTAAGAAGGGATATTAATGCTTGCCTCACAGGAATATTGTAAGAATTAAATGAGAGTATGGGATTAAATAAATATAGCAAGTGAGAAGTTCCAGTACAGTTTCTGGCATATAGTAGGCACTCAATAAGGACTAAAAACCACACATTCAGCTACATAGAAACATGTCTGGGAGGACACAGTAAGTGATTAACAGCATTCTCCTTAAGAAAAGGTCTGTGGGTGGGAGGCACTTTTACTTTTTAACGTATGTATTTTTACTTTATCCTCCCTAGAGCATTTGGGGAAAGTATGCTGTGTACATATGAATGGGTGTGTGTGGAGGCTTAAGTTAAAAGTTAAGATCAGACATAGAGTAATAAAGAATGTGAGGTTTTGGTACCCCTGTCTTTGTGTGATTGTAAAATTTGTACTCACTACACTTGAACCAGTTGAGGTGGCGACAGAAATGGACTAGCCAAGTCAAGAAACAGAAATGGGATTTGATAGAAGGATGCTGGAGTAGTTCCCAGCATCAATGGAGGACCTGAAAACTGGGCACTGGAAAGCACCAGAACTCAGAAACACCAGGTGGGTAAGCAGGAGGGCCTTCTCTCAAAGGTGCAATGTCTCAGCTCTAGTCACCTCTCATTCGAGTGTTTACATTCCAGGGAGAGGAAATCTGATTGGTCCGTTTGGAGACAGCTGTTTCCACCATTGGCTCACTGGGCCTTTGCCATGTGACAGGGCAGGGAGTATATAAGGGAGCAGTTCTGTGCTGGACCATAATTCTATAGGTACCTACCTCAGTCGTCTCTGCTGTTTAATTTTTGAAAAATTATAATCTTGTGTTACTTTTAAAATAATATTGAGAAACCTCTAACAATTCATCAAATAAGTAGAGCTATACTGTAGGATCTCAACAGAATGTATTTTATGCATCTTTTATAAGGAGCCAATACAAAGCAAAACCAAGCAGCATCATGTGCCTAGAGATACATCACAGAGTGACACATCCTTTGGGTCTGAATGAATGTTGATTATGATGGCAAACACACCCACACGACAAAAACAATACTTATCTTTTTGACTCCAACCGTTAGCAGATCCAAAATTTCCATAAATTCGTCTAGCGCTGTCTAGCTTAGGCAGGGAGTTTGAGACCTTTATCAGGGTAAAGAAAAGTAATAGGGCATTTCTGATTTTTTTAACATTAGCTGTTATTTTATGGTGTTTGGGAGGCAGGGAATACAAAGTATACAGAATGTATGCAGGGTCTACTCCTTGTGGGTGTTTGTGTGTGTGTGTGTGTGTGTGAGAGAGAGAGAGAGAGAGAGAGAGAGAGAGAGAGAGGGGTAGTACTTCATTGCCCTGGGGCATAATGATTTAGCCAGTCCTGTATAAGGCAAGCTCAAATCCAGACTGCATTTTCTATGCTGACCATCTGTGTTTCCCAGGAAAGAGGAGCCCAGCCGTGGGCCCCAAGAGGTTGAGGAAAAAGTGAGAAGCAGGGTGTGTGGCTAGTCCCGGAGGGTGTGGGGGGGATGCTCTGTGTCCTTCTGGCAACATCAGCCCCACGGAGGCAGGCTTGGCTCTCTCCCCTCCTGGCAGCCTCATAAGCATCCTTCCCAGTGTCAATAAATCTCCTCTGACCACTCACCCCTTCCTTGTGATTTTTTTTCTTTTCTGAGGGTGTTGCTGGGGGAGATCATCAGAAACTACTTATTTGAAGACAGAAGCCTCATCTCTAACAAACGGGGATTGACTGATAACGCATACCATTTACCGAGTCTTGCTAATAAGCCACACATCCTCACCAACCCTTTCAGGTGGGTTTTTATAGCCCCCTTCACAGACGAGGAAACCACGGTTCAGAGAGTTTGAGTGTGTTGCTCAGTTGGCACAGCTCTTAGATGGTGGAGCCAGATGCACACCTGGCCAGTGTGTCACCAGGTCACCTGGTCCTAATGCCTCCTCCATGATGGAAAGCCAGCTCAGAAGGGCCCAAGACCTGGCAGCTCTGTCACCCATCACTGGCTACTCTAGGACCAGTCACAGAACAGTTGAGCTGTCTCAATCTTAACTACAACAAATAGAGAATTATGATATAATAATACTCCCAAAGCCAGCACTGTAATAACATAATTTTAAGGCAAGGCTTTGAGTTTGCTCTTTTGGGCCCCAAGACCTGCCAGGACTGCATACCCAACTGTGAGAGCCCTCTGAGGAGTGCCCTTTCTGAGATGCCCAGGGAAAGCTTTCCTTCTCTCTTCAGCTTCAGACGCTGGGTGTTCTAACCTCTGAAGTTCCTGGAACAAGACCATTAGGCTTGATAGTTTTATTGGAATTAAAAATATTGTGAATTCACAATGGCCTCTGGCCATAACTGGAATAAAAATGGTATTGCTTTAGACGATACCATTCACTAATTAAACTAGTAGAGAATGAAGCAACAGAAATGCAACAGCGACAAGAATGGGAGTGTGGGCTTCAGAATACTCCCCCAGCCGGCAGTTGAATTTAAATTTCCATTATTTTGAGTGAATGTGGCCCTAAGGAACCATGTAGGGATGGATTTTTATGTGATTTCAGGGCCTTCCGTCTCTTGTAGGGCAGTAACTTTGATAAAGCTATATAGCATGCTTTCTTGAAAAAAGTATAAAATATATGTATAACTAGGAAAGAATCCAGGAGGACACAGCTAACTGTTAGCAATGGGTTACCTTGGGGAAAGAAAATTTGGAGAGAAAGGACTTTCTTCTTTTTCTTTTAAAAACATTCTATGTATTTCTGGTGTGTTTAACTTCATGATACTCAGCACATATTTCGTGAACAGACTAGAATGATCAAGGGAATGCTTTAGAGTGAATGATTCGTGCTTCACGGCATCAGATTATCAAAAGGCAGATTAGATAGGTACCATTAGGAAGCTGCTCCGAATGGGCCAGGAGTTAAGATGGGAACTATCTGAGCTGAGATGGTAGCTGTGGAGATGGAAAGGAAGGGAGAGGGACTTGAGAAGCCAGAAGCCGGGATGTGATGGTTAATTGTTTGTGTCGACCTGATTGGGCTAAGGCGTGCCCCAGATGGCTGGTGAAACATTATTTCTGGGTGTGTCCGTGAGGCTGTTTCTGGAAGAGATTAGCATTTGAATCGGTAGGCTGAGTAAAGAAGATCACCCTCACCAATGCTTGCTTGAGCTGGGGCATCCTTCTTCTCGGCCCTTGGACATTGGTGCTCCTGGTTTTTGGACCTTTGGACTCAGATGAGGACTTACACCATTGACCCCCCTGATTCTCAGGCCTTTGGAGTCAGACTGAATTATTACCACTGGCTTTCCTGGTTCTCCGGTTTGTAGATGGCAGATCATGGGACTTCTTGGCCTGCATAACTGTATGAGCTAATTCCTACAGAGTAATTTTATATTTTATATATATATATATATATATATAAATTTTATAACATATATATATATATATAAAATTATATCTATCTATCTATCTCTTATTTGTTCTGTTTCTCTGGAGAACACAGGGGTGTTACCTGAATTGGCTAAAAGCTTGCAAGGTGGTACTGTTTGGATGAAGATGGAGCCTAGATATTGGTGCTGAGCTATGGAGGGACCTGAAGGGCTAGAATCCTATTTCTCAGTGCATGGGTGGCTGGGTGGATAGATGGACAAATGAACGAGTTATCTCACAGAAGCTCTTTGCTTTCAGGTTTAGGCCAAACTTCTTTCAAAGCCTACTTAGGTCCTGAGGTTAGGTGGTGATTTCTCATACTCTTCCCCTGACCTCAGCTATTCTTCCCCAAACTAGGGAGGGTTAAGGCCTTTCTAAGATCTGGACCATTTCTGGATGCCTCATGGGGTCAGTTAGGTTTTTTATGTTCTAACTATGAGGACCCATCCCCCACCCCCCACCAATGGCTTAGACAATAAAGGAGATGGATTTAAAGCCAAGTAATTAGGAGGTCTTCTGGCTGGTTTGATTTGGGGGCTCACCAGTGTCATCAAGCACCTGGTCTAGTCTTTCAAGCTTTCTGTTCTGCTGTTCGTACAGCATCAGCCTGGCTTCCTCTTGGTGGCAAAATGGATGCAACAGTTCCAGGCTTTACTCTCACATTATATAGGAGATAGAAGGAGCTTGTTTTCCCCTAGAAGTTCCTTGAAAAATCTCTCTAGTCTCACAGACTCAAATTGGGTCTTTACTGAGTCCCTTAGGCTAGAGAATGCTGATTGGCTGATTGGCTTAAGTTACCTGAGTCAATCACTGTTGTAAGGGTGGTGGTGTCAATCCACCTTCCCCTCCTCCCCCCATGGCCATGGCACAATGGGGGAGGGATGGAAGTGATGTTAGGGGGCCATCAAGTTCTAGTTTGGGACAATGGAGCAGGAATGGCCTGTGTTTGTCAGTGTGTGGTGAGTGGTGGATGGAGTTAAAAGAGGAAAATGGCCAGAGGAGGGTGGTGGTTTTCCACATTGAGAAGCAGGACATTTTCCACTGAGAAGCAGGACAGTGAGTGTGGATGTTTGGGTCCAGTCAAGAGCAGTGCCTCTAGAGCTACGGGTAGGGGCTGTAGAGGAGAATGATTATGAGGGTGCCTGAGAAAACTGGGCACGGAGAACTTAGGGTCTCGGGTACTAGACAAGGGGCTTCCTGGGCTTTGCTTGGCTCTAAGGGAGTGGGTCAGCCGAGGAGATGCCCACTTCCAAAGGCTATGTTGGCATAAGCAGGAAGTGGTGAATGGCACCCATGGCGGCGTGGAGCAGCGTTACCAGGCAGCATGTGGAGGGCCACGGACCCAGAGCAGCTCTAGGGGCACTGAACAAGTTTGTGTAGAGCACTTGGAGTGTATGGCAAGGAGGGCATGCTCCATCACTGTTACAGTGAGTATTTTTACTTTATTTTTTATTGCGGTACGTGGGCCTCTCACTGCTGTGGCCTCTCCCGTTGCGGAGCACAGGCTCCGGACGCGCAGACTCAGCGGCCATGGCTCACGGGCCCAGCCGCTCCGCAGCATGTGGGATCTTCCCGGACCGGGGCACGAACCCGCGTCCCCTGCATCGGCAGGCGGACTCTTAACCACTGCGCCACCAGGGAAGCCCCTATTTTTACTTTTAATTGTTTAACGTGGTGAGAAGCAGTAGCAGAAATGGAAACAGGAGACTGAGTGATTCAGGCCTTCTTCCTGCTTGAAAGTGACAGTTTGGTGAACCTTCTTTTTGGACTGTCTCACCTTAGGGCTGGGAAGGCTCAAGAGCGTGGTGGCTGGGATTCCTTCCAATCTGGTGTATGGGAGCTTAAGCAGGATCCAATCTGTCTGAGAAATAAAGACCTATGGCATTACTTGTGTGGCACGAGCGAGCCTGGAGCTGCTCATACAGACAGAACTATAAAATCACATGCACACGTACTTTACATACGTGATCCCATTTGAGCCTCACGATACCCTACAAGGTAGTCGTGGTTATCACTGTCTGACAGGAGAGGAAAGCCCAGCTTGGAGGTATTCGGTCCACAGCCCAAGCTTCAGAGCTAGGATACGGTAGAGATGGTCTTTGGACCCAGCATCCACAGGCCCACCAGCTCCCCAACACCATCTACCTTCCTTACAGAGCTTAATTTGGCGAGCTATCCCCTCCTCCCCCATGAAGCCATGTGATTCAGGGATAGGACCTCACCCTCACCTCCAGGGGAGAGGCTGCTTTTTCCCCTTGACCTAGTTCTGACCATTGGAATTGTGCTGATGGGATTTTGAGAGAAGTTTTCTTACTTCCAGAGGAGAGCTATCGGAATAGTTTCCTTCTTCTTCCTCCAGATATTATCACATCTGGATGAGACATTCGCAAGTGCTGCAGAGCCACGTGCTACCAACCTCAGGACTAGGCCAGTACTCAAGATGGCAGAGCCGAGATGGAGAGAATCTGGGTCCCTAATGGTGGGGGGAGTCACTAAATAACCCATCGTAGACGCCTCCAGATACTGCTACTTGCCTTCCTAGGGTCCATTCTGCTCGTCTTCCTTAGTCACAGAAAATCTGTATTGATGAATGTAGCAATGTACCCAGATATAAAGCCACATTTTCCAGACTCCCTTATCAACACAAGTAGCCGATAAACTGTTAGGTGGCCCTTTGCCCTGCCCCTCTTGATCTTCCTACTTCCTGGAATGTGGACATGATGGCTAGAGTGTAGTAGCCATTATGTAATCATGAAGCTAACTTGAGGATGGAAGCCATGTGCTAAAGATGGCAGCACAGAACGTATGGGTCCCTGCTGACTGTGGAACTGCCATACCAGCTTTTGACTGTTTATATCTGGGCTTCTTTTCTGTGGGAGAAATATAAGCTTCTGTTTTATGTAAGCCACTGTTACTTGTGTTTCCTGTTATATACAGCTGAGTCTAATCCCAGCTGGGAAAACTATATAGTTCTGAATTTCCTGCTGGGTGAGAATTAATTTCCTTAATACCTAAACCGTTTGGAGTTGGGGTTGCTTTTGTGGGCAATCAATAGCTTCCGAATTGTTTCCTCTTCGAAACCCATACTGTTCACATCTGCACTACATAGCCACCTATAACATAGGGCTGTGTTCTTCAATTCTCCATTATTCTTGGGGTGAGAGGTCCTCACGCTAGGATACCCACCACTTTCTATGATGTTTCCTGTCTCTGAGTCCCATCTTTGGGCAATAAATAAGTTCCAGAAAGCCCAAACAAAAAGCAAATGTTCTGGCTAGCTGCTACAGGGGTGGTACGGCACTGGTGGGGAACCCAAGTGGTTTCTTTGGCACTGACCTCAGACTCTCAGAGTAATACCTCCCACCTGAGCAGGGTCTGGCTTTCAATAGCCTCCTGTCTATTCCATCACCTTCACCACTGCCTGTCCCTCCTCGGTCCCTCTGCCCAGACCATGTGGTCTGCCTCCCACACAAATCCTCAGGGAGAGGAGCTTTTAATAACTGGCGAGGCAACTGTTGACTCAGGTTTTGTTTGTCTGCCCCTAAGTTCGCATTTAATAAATGCAGGATTCTTGGCTAAATAGGCTGGTCATCGTCAAAATGGCAAATTAATTATTCAAAGCTGTGCTTGAGATAGACCAGAGATGTAACCGAGGTGGCCTCTCTCGTTCCTAATTCACAGTGAACTTTGCATTTCTGGCCAGTCAGTATTTATTTAAAGTATAATAGCTATCTTCTTAAACTCAAGTCTATTAAATCTAAATGAAGGTCAGGGATTCGTACTGGAGGGTGGGGCAGCTTTTAGTCAGTCTATGCCGAGAGCCTCCCAAACCACCCGCTTCATTGCTCCCATCTTGCTGTGAGGTTGCCAAAGCCAGCTCATAAAGCATGGATAGATTACTCATCATTCATTATCCAGGGACAGAACCACCTACCATCCTTAGCGCAAGAAACTTTCCCTTGGATATAAACCTGTAATGTAATGATAATAATGACAACCACCACTTAGCAAGGCCTATTGTATGCCAAGTGCTTTAGATCCATGATCTCCAATTCTCACAGCAATCCCAATCTACAGATGAGGAAATTGAGGCCTAGAGGGGTTAAATAATCTGCCCAAGGTCACACCTTTGTTAATTGGCAGAGCTAATTCACAGAGTTATTTTTGTTAATTAGCTCCAGAGTTTGGGGGTTCAAACACAGGTTGTTTGGATTCTAACACCCATCCTTCTCTTGCTGCAGAGACTGATACCTTGAACATGTCTTTTTGTGTCCCTTGCCTCTTGGGTCAGAGCCTGATTACCTGAGCGGTCTGTTTGACCTTCCACCTACTCTCATTCCCCATTGAAGTCCCCCAGACTTGCTCCACCTTTCCATGGCATGTGCATTGGCCTCCTGTGCTCTCGCGGTGCCTCTCTGAGGCTGATGTGAGAGGAGGTCATCCTGACCTACCTTTGCATCCCTCCTGTTTCCACCCCTATGTGCAGGACTGCAGGATTTGTCACCACATTCTAATGAGAAGGAACAAAATTCCCAAGGAGAAAAATAATTTTTAATGCATCTGAGCCACTTTTCTAGATTCTCTGTTTGAGTTTTCCCCACCCTGCCTTGTGAACCCGTCTGGGCCCTTTCAATGTGGCCCTTCGGTTTACAGCTGAGACCCAGCAACCCTCAGTGGAGGGAACATAAGGCACCAACAGCCAGCTTCCTGGGGACTTCAGTACAGCTCACAACTTAGGATCCAAGACGCCTGGTTGGACCCATGGCATGATGTTGCTGAGCAACCAGGCCACATGGTTCAAACCAAGGACCTAATAAAAGGATACTCTGTTCAGCTTTTACTGAAGGCAGCCACTTGTTTTATTCATTCATTCACTCCACACATATGTGTTGTATGTCTCTCTTGTATCAGGCGCTGATGTAAAGCCTGAGGTCTTTGACTGCATGTGAGATAGTCCTGGAATCCCAAGGGTAGGAGAGAGGAAGGAGCACTGACTGGACAGAGAATCGGTAGACCTGGGTTTGACCAACTCTCCCGGTTTGTCTGGAACTTTCCCAGTTTTAGTACTGCATCCTGGACACCGCTCAGCATCCACAGATGTTTGCTTGCCCTAGTTTGAGTGCCAGTTCTGCCATCTACCAGTCAGTCAGCAAGGGTATACTTCTTGAGGGCTGACTGTGTGCCAGGCAGTGTTCCACTGCTGTGAGAACAGCGGTGAACAAAGTGGAGTCTGTACTCAAGGGGCCCCCTTTCAGTGCTAGTAAATAATACAAGCAAGATTGCTTTTGGTATTTGAGGTCTTTTGTGTTTCCATACAAATTGTAAAATTTCTTGTTCTACTTCTGTGAAAAATGCCAAAATGGAGCCGGAAGAATCAGGCTCTCTGACTTCAGACTATACTACAGGGCTACAGTAATCAAGACAGTATGGTACTGGCACAAAAACAGAAATATAGATCAATGGAACAGGATAGAAAGCCCAGAGGTAAACCCACGCACCTATGGTCACCTAATCTATGACAAAGGAGGCCAGAATATACAATGGAGCAAAGACAGCCTCTTCAATAAGTGGTGCTGGGAAAACTGGACAGCTATGTGTAAAAGAATGAAATTAGAACACTCCCTAACACCATACACAAAAATAAACTCAAAATGAATTAAAAACCTAAATGTAAGGCCAGACAAATATTGTATATTAATGCATATATGTGGAATCTGAAAAAATTGGTAGAGATGATCTTATTTACAAAGCAGAAATAAGGACACAGATGTAGAGAACAAACATATGGATACCAAGAGGGAAAGGGGGAGTGGGATGAATTGGGAGATTGGGGTTGACATATATACACTACTGATACTATGTATAAACTAGATAACTAATGAGAACCTACTGTATAGCACAGGCAGCTCTACTCATTGCTCTGTGGTGACCTAAATGGGAAGGAAATCCAAAAAAGAGAGGATATATGTATACGTATAGCTGATTCGCTTCGCTGTACAGTAGCAACTAATGCAACATTGTAAAGCAACTATACTCCAATAAAAATTTTTAAAAAATACAAGTAAGAGCAAATAAGATAAGGTATGTCTAAAAAGATAAAACAGATACTGTTATGTAGGTTGACTGCATGGTGGGTGGGGCTGTTTTAGATAGGAAGGTCAGAGAAGGCCTCAGTGGCAGGTGACGATGAACAGACACAGGTAGCCATGTACAGATCTTGTGGGGGAAGATTTCCGAGCAGAAGGATCATCAAGGGCAAAGGCCCTGAGATGGGAACAAATCTTGCCAGGCTTGAGATCAGAAGGATGGTCAGAGTGGATGGGTACAGGGGAGGCGGGAGAGGGAAGGAGGAGGATGTTGGAGGATCAGGCTGGGGTCAGGTGATAGAAGGCCGTGGGCTCTGCACTAGGTATGTGCCCTGGGGGAAGTCACTGTCAGAGGAGCAATCAAACGTTCAGAGAGATCAGGTGGAGCTAGAAAACACAGTTCATAGGGTTGAGGTTAGGTTCCCTAGCTTCCCCCACAAACCTGCTTTCTATGTTGGGTTTTCTATCTTGGTAAGAATATCACCATTCGCAGAGTTGTCTGGGCTCAGAACTTTAGTGTCATCTGGGTTCCTGCTTTCCCTTCCCCCTCTGTCCACATCCAGTCAGTCTCCCGGTCTTGTCAATTCTATCTTCCCCTCAACCTCACATCTATTTTCATCTCTCCATCCTCCCTGACCTGCTCGGCTAAAATGTCTCATCGTCCCTTATGTTCAGCAGTTTCCTGACTGATCTTCTTGCCCTTAATTTCTTCTCCATTATGGTATGTATTGCCAAAGCTCTTTTTCTAAACCATAAATCCTTGCATTCCATGACCTTGCTTAAGACAATAGTACTCAGCATATTTTCCCAAGCTGCAGACTTTCCCAGAAGCAGACTCTGAGGTAAAGATTTGTATACAGGAAGTTTACTGGAGAGTTTTTTTGGGTGTTTTGATATGGTGAATTACATTAACTAATCTTGTAGTGTTGAACTAACCTTGCGTTCTTGAGATAAAATCTACTTGGTCATGATGTATTTAGTATATTATATTTATATTTTATTAGTATTATAGTATATATTATATTTATAATTATAGTCTATTATCCTATTCTGTTATATCATAGATATAATATTTTATATAGTACTAAATTCAATTTGCTATTGTTTTGTTAAGGATTTTTGCATCTATATTCACGGTTTTTATATTTTGTAATGTGTTTGCCTGGTTTTGGTAAGAATATATAACAATGGTCTCCTAAAATGAGGAGAGACTGGATTAGGGATGGAAGTGATACGGCAAGGGACTCCTGTTTTTCATTATAAAACTTTTAGCACTGTCTGATTTTTAATTATTTTGCTCTAGTACATGAAAATCAATTTTTTTAAACACTAAAAAACAAAACCAAATGAAAATTCAAACCTATAATTTTCCATGACTTGATACTGGTGTGGGGTTTTTTGTTTTTTTGTTTTATTTTTGTTTCTGTTTTGGAGTGAGTGGTAGAGAAAGGCCTTAGGTGGTTGCAGTTGGGCTGGGTAACAGTTGAAAAGTAGGAGTAGGTAGGCCTGGACTTGAGGCAAGGGAATCATTGCCACATATAAAGCCACTTTCTGTGCCAGGAACTGTGCTGGCCCTTTGCATTACCTGATTTAATCCTGACAAGAGCCTGTATCAGTTAACTATGGTTAACATAACAAACCGTCCCCAAACTTAGTGGTTTAAAACAACAACTGTTTATTTTGCAATAAACAGTAATGCAGCAGTCTCCCTTGCCAGAAGCCAGAGAAGGAGATGGGTGGATTAAAGAATGCAGAACTGGGCTTCCCTGGTGGCACAGTGGTTGAGAGTCCACCTGCTGATGCAGGGAACACGGGTTCACGCCCCTGTCCGGGAAGATCCCACATGCCGCGGAGTGGCTGGGCCCGTGAGCCATGGCCGCTGAGCCTGTGCGTCCGGAACCTGTGCTCCACAATGGGAGAGGCCACAGCAGTGAGAGGCCCGCGTACCACCAAAAAAAAAAAAAAAAAAAAAAATAATGCAGAACTTTTGTGCTTGCGTGGCCCTTCCCTTCCTATAACTGAATGCTAAAAGGATGATTTAAAAGAGGACAATTTGTACTAAGTAGGTGCGTGCGTGGACTCATCTTATCTGTTGATGGTACAAGATACAAAAGGTCATCTCTACAAATGAGATCGGCATTCTACCATTTGAACTGGGCAGTTATTCTCTGGTTTCACTTGGGGTCACTTGTATGACTGCAGTCATCTGCCTATGTGGCTCAACCAGGATAGAATGGCCCAAGATGGTGACCATCTGGTGGTCACAACATATATGGTGCTTAGCTGGGGCTGCTGGCTGGGGTATCTCTGTTCTCCTCCGGTGGCCTTCGCAGCAAGATATCTTAGGTTTCTTAGATGGTGGTAGCAGTACTACAAGGGCAAGCCCAGTAGTACAAACACTGAGGTTCCGTTGGCATCCCATTTGATGATATTCCATCCGTCAAAGTAAATCACATGGCAAAGTCTAGTGTCGATATGAGAGGAGGATATGCACGGGCATGGGTACTGAGAGGAGAAATTCATTGGGGGCATTCGATGTAACAATTGGCTGCAGAATGCTTTGAAGCAAGCATTTATTATTATCCTTATTTTATAGATGAGGAAACCAAGTTAAATAGCTTGCCCAAGGTCCTCACTCATGTCTGGCAGGGAACTCTTCTCTCTTCAACTCCAAAGCCCACACCTTAACCATTGTAGTGTCTCCGGTGCCCTGTCTTGACATTGACTTCTTTTGCATGGTCCATTGTCAGATTATCTGATTGACATGGTGTTGAGTCTTCTAGTCTCAGGTCTGCTGCTGGTCTCTTGTGTGTCTGCGCTCGACGTCAGTGGTCCTCCAAGAACACACACACACACGCACTCAAAAGAACAGTGTAAACATGATTGACTCATGTTCTCCCTTTGCACATATTCCCTTAAAGGTACTACCTCGTACTTCCCACTCTCACTTCCTTTATATATGAGGCCTGGAGAGAATGAATGCCCCATTACATTTGCAGAGATAACCCTTTGTATCTTGTACCATCAACAGATGAGATGAGTCCATGTACCTACTTGGTACAAATTGTCCTCTTTTTAATCATCCTTTTGGCATTCAATTACAAGAAGAATATGGCCAAGCAGGCAGAAAAGTTCTGCATTTTTTTTTTTTTTTTTTTTTTTTTTTTGCGGTACGCGGGCCTCTCACCGCTGTGGCCCCTCCCGTTGCGGAGCACAGGCTTCGGACGCGCAGGCTCAGCGGCCATGGCTCACGGGCCCAGCCACTCCGCGGCATGTGGGATCTTCCCGGACCAGAGCATGAACCCGTGTCCCCTGCATCGGCAGGCAGACTCCCAACCACTGCGCCACCATGGAAGCCCAAGTTCTGCATTCTTAAACCGTCCATCTCCTTCTCTGGCTTCTGGCAAGGAAGACTGCTGTGATACTTCTCTCCCACCACTTAGCAGACTGCCGGAAATAGGGGAAGTTGAGTCCTCCCACCGTCATTGCCATCAGAAATCTTATAGCATCCGACAGACTGAGACAGATGGCCTCTTACTCAGGGAGGCCTGTTTTGTTGACAGCAACCAGCCTGAAGGGCCCGAGCACTGTTGTTAATGACAACGTGATTGAGAGGGAAAAGGGCTGGCTTGTCAACTTGGCCTTCACAGGACTGTCAAAGTGAAGCAGGAGGTAAAGTGTATTTTGTTTTCAACAAGGTTTCCTTTCTGTCCTACACGATGAACTCCAAAACATGTCATAGAAATGTGGCTTCTTATTATTCCTCCTTTTGAAACGTTAGGAGAGGTGCAGGCGAAGAGCTGAGTGTTAATCCTTACTGACGAGTGTAATGCTGCTCTTTCTGAGATTATTATTTGTGGTTGACAGAATAATGCCCACTCCTCCCCCATCCCCACAAAGATGTCTGTGTCCTAATCCCTGGAATTTGTGACTATGTTACATTGCATGGCAAAGGGAAATTAAGGTTGCAGATGGAAGTAAGGTTGCTAATCACCTGATTTTAAAGCAGGAAGAGTCGCCTAGATTATCCAGGTGGGCCCAGTGTACTCAAAAGGGTCATTAAGTGTGGAAGAAGGAGGTCAAAAGTCATTCATTGAGAGAGACTCAACTGGCCATTGCTGGCTTTCAATGTGAAAGGGGAGCATAAGCCACGGAGTGTGGACAGCCTCTAGCAGGTGGAAGACACAGGAAAAGAATTCTTCCCTATAGCATCCAGAAGGAGTGCAGCCCTGCTGACACCTTGCTTTGTAGCACAGTGAGACCCATTTTGGACTTCTGACCTCTAGAAGTGTCAGATAATCAACTGGTGTCATTTTAAGCCGCCAAGTTTTTGTTAATTTGTTACAGCAGCAATAGGAAACAATACACTCCTTTTCATTGGCTCCTTGAATAATAGTCAGTGTTTAAAGAGCATCCTGGTTGCTTTTATGGACGACTTCAGCATACATGATAGGAACAGAATGCATAATTCATGGTGGAGATATTACCCCACTTCTCATGTTTCTGTAGAAAGACTATGGAGCCACACTCCCTTTACACCAGAGAGACTTACCTGGTTGGTGAGGCTGAATAGCAATTTCCAAGCATGCTCTGATCCAGTTTAAGATTCTTTGCTCAAGATTTTGTGGGCTGACAATTGGGGCAGGACTCGGTTGAGACTGCTCATCCCCGTTCTATGTGGTATTTGTTGGGTTCGCTCCTGTGTTAGTGGTCACTTGGCATGTTGATTGGGTGCTGGCTGATGCTAGCTGATGTCATTCACAGGTCTAGCAATTGGCTCAGGTTTCAACTGGGCCATGGTTTTCATCCACATGGCCTTTCCACTGCAGTAGCTCGCGTGGCTTTCCCTCCTTAGCGGCTGGGTTCCAACAAGGAAAATGCAGAACTCTCTACAGATCTTGGCTCAGAAATTGCGTAGTGTCATTCTGTTACTTTCTATTGGCCAAAAGAAGGCACGGGAGCAGTTCAGATTTAAAAGAGAGCAGAGAAATAGATTGAGCTTCTTGATGGGAGCCGGGCCAACCCCACAGTGCAAAGTAGCATGCGTGCAGGGATGGGAAGAATTTGTAGCTGTAGTTTTCAACCTTCTATACTCTCTGCTGTTCCTTTCTTGGGCTAGGATACCAGAAGGTGGAAAGTGTTCTTCCTTCCGCTCCTGCCTCTTCCGTGCGGTGAGCATACCAGGGCAAGCTCTGCCCTTGAGGGAAGTGGCCTGCAGTTGTCCAGCTGCTGTGACCATGGCTAAGTGCAATTTGGAGAAGGAGCAGAGAACTCACTCAGGCTCAGGGTCAATCCCCAGGAACCAGTTTGGGTAGCCAGCAGGACAACTATTATTAGGACATCTGTCTGACTCCTTTGTATATTTCTCAGTTGCTTTAGAACTTGGGGTGGGAAGAAGGCATGATTAATTAATAACTCAAGAACTTTGCAATAACCGAGACTTCCCTGGTGGCACAGTGGTTAAGAATCCGCCTGCCAACGCAAGGGACGTGGGTTCGATCCCTGGTCCTGGAAGATCCCACATGCCACAGGGCAACTAAGCCCATGCACTACTACTACTGAGCCTGCGCTCTAAAGCCCATGAGCCACAACTACCGAGCCCCCGTGCCACAACTACTGAAGCCCACACGCCTAGAGCCCATGCTCTGCAACAAGAGAAGCCACTGCAATGAGAAGCCCCGTGCACCACAACAAAGTGTAGCCCCTGCTTGGCGCAACTAGAGAAAGCCCGTGCACAGCCAAAAATAAAATTAATTAATTAATTAATTAAAAATAATCTTGTTTAGAATAAAAAAAAGGAACTTAGCAATAACCACCTGAAGGAGATAGAAAAATAACCAATGACAAGCAAGGGGAAGTTCAATAAGGACAAAACCAGACCATTGTTCTAAAAGAGAGGGTACAGACAAACACTGTCAGTATAAGTGGTAGAGGCACAATGGGAAGGGCTTTCGCCATCTTTGTGGACTAACTATAAAATGTCCAACAGTTAGGATGTTTAAAAAACACTGGCAAAATTCTGGAAAGCATTTGCTGATTTTGTGTTTCCATTCTGGTTAAGTGTTTTTTTGCAGGATAGTTGCTATATGGACAGGTCTCTTGAGACCGCAGTGGAGCATAATATAAACTGACAGATAGACATTCAAACATTTCCATTCTCTCTAGTTCATCTTCTTCATAGAAAACCCACAGGAGTATATATTGAACATACTCATACACAGACACATTTTCACTCTTGTTGTTGATGCAATTTATAATGGGACACATGAAATGAAGGGTCTCTGGGCATGGGTGAGACTTTTTCAATTAGCACTGCATCCAGAAGTCGTTCTCTTCCTACAGAAATGGCAGTGAAAAATCAGAGCGTTACATAGACGCTCTTGTTCTATAGCAGTGGCAGCAGGATGGAGAGAAGACATTGGTGCGTGGCTGCAGGCAGCTTTCTGGTTAGAGCAGATGTAAAGAATTAGTGCACCGTGGTGGAATGAACATGTGCTTTGATTAAAGAAGGGCCTGGGTTTTCTACTCCTGGATTTACAGATCACTCAGTCTGAAACCTTGGGAAGGTAATTTCATCTTCTTCCATCTCCATTTCTTCTATAAAATGAGGCTCATGATACTCAAATTCACATGACTCTTGCAAGGATTAAATAAGATGCATGTATAACATCTAAGATATTACAGCTAAGATATTACAAATAAACACAGGAAGGAAGTAGCAATAATAATATCCAGAGGTGCACATCTATGGATAAGGAGGGATGTATTAGTATAAGCATTCTCTAGAAGAAACAGAAGTAAAAGAATGTGTGAAAAATATTTTCACACATTTTAATACATATATATATATAGTATACTTACATATACATATATACTTATATGTATACATATATGGGGGGGAGGGGAGAGAGAGATTTACATTAAAGAGGCAGCTCATGTGAACGTGGCCCTGGGGAATCCAAAATCTGATGGGGTAACCTGGCAGGTTGGAGACCCAAGGAAGAGTTGCAGTTTGAGTTTAAAGGCAGTCTGCTGGCCAAAGTTCTTCTTGCTTGGGGGAAGGGGCAGAGTCTGTTTCATTCAGGCCTTCAATTGACTGGATGAGTCCCACCCACACTGTGAAGGGAAATCAGCTTTACTCAGAGTCCACTGATTTAAATGTTTTTTTTTTTATATATTTATTTATTTAGGCTGCACCAGGTCTTAGTTGCAGCATGCGGGATCTTTAGTTGCGGCATGCGGGATCTTTTAGTTGTGGATGCGGACTTCTTAGTTGCAGCACGCATGAGGGATCTGTTTCCCCAACAGAAATCGAACCCAGGCCTCCTGCCTTGGGAGCATGGAGTCTTACCCCCTGGACCACCAGGGAAGTCCCAAACCCCTTCACAGAAACATCCAGGATCATGTTTAATCAAGTATCTCAGTACTGTGGCCCAGCCAAGTGGACACATAAAACTAATAGTCACAGGGAGTTATGCTTTTCGTCATGAACTAGAAAGATATTGACAAAACCCCGTCTCAGGGGGTGACGTTTCCAGAGAGTTAGAGATTACATTGGACTTCAGTTTTAAGTGGCTGATGTGGGCAGCACGTCAAGAAAGAGGGGAGGTAAATGATGGTGAGGAAGGTGTGTGCCTCCACCCGCCTTACTTGGGTCATGTTTATAAGCAGAAAAACCCAGTTCAAGCACCCTTTGTCTAAAGGGGGAGTTTTTTGGAGTGTCTTTGAAGCCAACCACAGCAACAAAATGGAACCTTGGGAAACATCTAAGATCAGGACCCAGAACACAAGCCAGACTTTTCCTGAGTCCCTTGCCTCTGATCTCCTCTTCTCCATTCTTCTTATTCCCTGGAGACTTGCTTCCTCTGCTTCTTGATTCCCGTGGCAGCTGGAACATGTTCAACACACAGGTCCAGTTATCCAAGTGAGGTCATACTTCCTTTTTCTAATTCCTGGGGGAGCTTTGATCAACCCAACTTGGGTAAGTGGCCCAACTCTGATTCAATCAATCATGGTAGAGGATCGAGGGGATGGCTCAGTGACCGCCAGAGGCTCACTGCTGTGGATGAGGAGGGAGTTGAGGGTTTCAACCTGAACTGGGGAGATACTGCCAAAAAATGATCCACTCCCCCCATCTCAGTGGGTAAGGATTCCAGGGAGTTGATCACATCCATGAGAATTGGGGTGGGGCTGCCTACCTCTCTCTGGCACTCTGCCCACCCTCCCTTCGAAGGATGCTGGCCTCTGTGACATTTCTCAGTAGCTTGTCAGTAGCAAAGAGAGCCTGTGAGGAACACCAACCTCCCTCCTGCCTTTAGTTGAGGACACATTAGGGCTTGTAGCTGCTAACACCTGTGAGAAACTGAGAGTTACGCCAGTGCATTGCCTGAAACAGAATGTCATTCACTATTCAGTTCATGGTCCAAGAAACAAAAATAATATATAATGAGGAAAATCTTCTTTGCTTAATTATGGTGAATGTCAAGGTCGAATCCAAGTGCTTTGCTTGAGATCAAATGCTCATTGCTATCAGAAAGCATTTAACCAGAGTGGATGGGCTATTAAAACCCAGATAGTTAAAATGAGGCACCATCCTCTTTCAGTAATTTATTTCCCCAGTGGAAGCGGTAATGTTGGAGCTAGAACAATCCTCTTGTGTTTTTCTCTTCTCTGATGTTCTCTTTAGGCTGATGAGGAATCCCCTAATGAAATCAATACTCCAAGTCTCCCAAAGAGTTACCCACAAGTCTCAGGAATCCTGTTTCCATTTGACCAGTGGCTTAGGAAGATGCTGATGCCCAGAGTTCTCTCTCAGGGCTTTTTATTTGATTGATCTGAGTGAGACCTGGGCACTGGTATTTTCTTAAGGCTCCCAAGTAAAGCGTTTCTAATATGCGGTAGGGTTTAGAACAACTGGGTTAAATGCTCAACTTAGTCAAAATGCCAAAAGCTGATGCTCTGTGTGACCTGAGCTTTCTGCCACATTGCACTGTTCTTTCTTATAGTTTTTATTGAATCCAAATTTATATTCTTCCCTGCTGCCTCTTATTCTCAGAGCCCAGAGTTGCCTCCTAAGAGAGAGCATGTGCTGTGAAGCTCCAGAAAGGGCAAAGTTGCAATAGCATGCTCCCCTTGTACTTGGCAGTGAATGAAATGGGAACTATCCCGCAAACGTCCCTAGCTCCCCACCACGTGGGTTAGCAAAGATCAGTTTCGAAGGCTCAAGAAAGAGATGAGAATTCAGACCCTGGCGTTCAGACCATTATCCTGTAGGTAAACAGAGGTGCCAGTATATCATGGGCAGAACACAAGTCAGTGGGAGAATAGTTGATTAAACGTCTCTGTAACTTATATAGCACCTCTCATCCCAGAGGATCTCCAAGCACCAGATAGACCAATGTATGTGCCACTACCCAGCCCCTATATATGTCATTTTCTACTCCATTGCCTCAGGGGGTGTGGAATGTTTATTGCCTTTTTCATATAGTTATTTCGAAACTGGAGTCGTGGTTTAGACGGGAGGCAAAGAAAGGAACTTTTCACTTCCTTGTCCTTTCAGGGAGCAGAAATCAACTACCCACCAGGAACTCAGCAGCAGTCAGAGAGTAATCTCCCTGCCCTTTGGGGCAAAATTTCTTTGGTTCGTGAAATGCTGCCAGTATTAGAGAATTCCCTGCTTATTCTTTTAAAGTTGGCAACAGTAGGGCAGGCATTGAGATTGAGGGGTGAGCTAGGACAAGATCTAAAGTAAGGGTTACCAAGGCAGAAATGTTTTAGGATCTGCTAGAATCATTGTCTAGGAGAGAATCACTTGCAGGGAGGATTACTTACAAGACTTTAGAACTATTCTTGATAACTCTGCTCTTTAAACTTTAGTAATACTTGGGCCCCTTTGAAAGCAGAAAACAACTTCCACTTCCCTCCCAGGGTTTCCTACAATTATAGTGCTTTCAAACTTATTGGTACAGCTCTGATATATGTATAAAACCAAAAACCAAGTTATATTCAAGCAAGTTAAATTCAGTTCAGTCAAATTCAGTTCAATACAAGCTAAAACCAAAAAGCCAATGTGATTCAATTTAACAACATTAATTTAATGGGAAAGGTGATGTTTTGCTGAAACCAAATTACCTCTCAGATGAGAACATGATATTGACTGCTGCCTCATTAGTTCTTTTAAGTTTCATAGAATTATCCTACAGGGTGCCGTGACCCAATTTTCCACCATTTCTCTCTATTTGAATGGCAATGGAAACTCCCTTTGTGCAGCACACTATTAATTTATTTGGCCTTAAATTGGGGTGAGCACAAAGTTTCTGTGCTAAGTCTACATATGTGCCACTGGAACAAACAAGGCCGACGGGACCCTGTGGCATGATCGATAATGTCAGGTTGTGAGAATGATGCAGAAGATGGTAAAACTAAATTTTAACACTATGATCAAAAGGAAAGCCCCCAATTAAAAAGTCCTCATAAAATTTTTTAAAGACTCTTCGGGGTCTGTGGGAACCATGGACCCCACATTAAAATACCTGCATCCAGAGTCATTAGGTTTAGGCTAATATTGGGTTTAAAGCTGGAATCAGTGAAAAATTCTGGGAGAAAAGCAAAGGAAAATTAAAAGGCAGCATGACAATAAAATTCATTCCTAATTGGAATCGTGGACTCGAGTATGGAATCTTGTCATAGCCATGGCAGACACTGCTGAATGTCCAAGTGTGTCTGCTGTCTCCTTTTCCCTTATAGTAAGAGGCTCCCCCTTGACCCCATTCCACAGGTGCTCTCCGGGAACTTGGCTAATCAGCTAGAGGCCACATTCCCCAGCCTCCCTTGAAGTTCCTCATGGGCATGTGAGCAGATTCTTGCTAACAGACATGGGAGCAGAGGGGTGCAACTTCCACATCACTCCTTGACAGGGAAATTGCTTGCTTTCCACTCTCTTTGCTCCTCACTTTGGCAGGTGCTTGGATGTGATACTGCTGGATCATCACCAACCAGGCAGCATCACCCTAAGAGGATCCAGAGGAAGAAAGTAGAAGAACCTGGGTCCCAGGATAACCTCGTAGAGCACAGTTGTCAGTCTTTCCTGCTTACTGCTATTCTGCTATATCAGAGAGACATAAACCTCTTTGTTGTTTATGCCGCTGTATTTTGGGATCTCTTTGTTATAGCCTCTGAATCTATACTCTAGCTGATACAGAAAGTGATAGCTTAAGATCCTGTTTCATTCACTCAGCAATATATATTATGCACTTATTATGTGCCAAGAATCAGAGAGGAAAGGATTTATTTGAGACTGTGTATTTAGTTCCTGGTAGAGCTGGGGGAAAAATCAGGTCTTCTGACTTTCAGCCCAGAACTCTTGCCATTTCATGCTTCCTCTTCTTCTGGTTCTGTGGCTAACACTCTAACCATTACGATTGATTAGGGGAGGGCCAGTGTTCCCAGAACTGAGTGTGACCTGGTAGGCTTTATTCTCACATGGCTTGTTTGATTCTTGTTTGTTTGGAGTTTATTTTTTTAAAGGGAAGAATAAGGATAGTCCAAAACAAATTAGAGGAGATACTAACCCAGAAGAAATGTGTATTCATCGCTGCAGGACCAACCCCACCCCCTGTGTATAGAGGGATGTACAGGGAAGCTCACAGTATTCCAGGGGTATGACTTTCCAGCAATAACATTGTTAGAGAAAGGCAGGAGCTGGAGTGAATAGAGCTAGCCGATGTTTATGCCGGGGAAGAAAACAAATGGCAGTTGGGTTCAATGCCCCACTTCAGTGTTTCAAAATAGAGTCTGAGGGATGAGAAAAGAAAGGAGCAGAAAACGTGATCGAACACGATGGCTTCTCTTCTCCCTCCCCTTAAAAATCCTTCCTTATTGCATCATCCAGTTTTGTTTTCCTCAAGGTATGATCATGATCAGAAACGTTCATCTTCATTTTTTCATTCACAGTTTTATGGTCCATCTTCTTTAAAACAAGATATTTCCATGGCTGACTTGTTTACCATTGATTCTCTAGTGACCAGAACAGTTAGGCTCTCAAAAGCATTGCTGAGTCAATGAAAGAAGTAGTGAATAAATGAATGAATGAGTGAATAGGAAATGTGACCACACAGAAAATGTAAATTATGAAACATACACAGTTCTGCTTCTTTGGTGACAGTATAAAGATCATATGTTTTCAATAAAGACAAATTGAGTGTTACCTCTTAGAGAAGTGCTATTATTCCAGAATCACCTCCCTGCCTTACTGAGCTCAGAATTTTCATTGTTAAATGCCCTGGTGGTGACCATGAGACTGCTCCTCACAGACCTCTACTACAGGGAGGTTGTGTGCTGACGCCACACTTCCTATTCCCAGCCAACACCTGGCAGGGCAGGGATACTCAGGCAGACATGTTCGCGGGAGACCTAGGACTCCACTGACAGCTGACTTTGGCTTGGAGACTCCCTGACAGCTTTGAAGAATCCTCCTTGGGCTGCATGGTGGTCTAGGGTGTTCCCACCCAACTTTCCTTCTCTCTCTTGTTCACTCAGGGACGAACTCACATTGCAATTGATGGCTCTCCCAGCCTTTTCTGACCCCTGTTTCCCCCAACAAGTCCTTGCATATTTAATCTCATGTTGGAGCCTGATTCTCAAAGGACTTGGGCTAACACAGGCTCTGAGAATAGCTCTGGGGCCTCTGGTGGTGGGGAGGCTGCCTAACTCCAAGCACCATCCAATTTTGAATCCAATGCCCTCTCTCACAGAGCCACCATCCAATTTTGCCTGCCAGAGCCAGACCCAGCTTAAATCTGGAAACCCTAACGCAAAAGCAGAGGTCTAAGGCAAACACTACTTATTAGTCCATACTCTAGATTCAGGCACTGACAAGAAGAGTAAATATTAGAAGACGGCTAGGAAGTTTAACAGGGAAAACAAAGCCATAAAAATCTCTTACGAGTTCAGAGCCTTCCTCACCATGGGGGACGATGTCAACTTTGACAAGCAGTAGCATGGTTACTGAATTTTTGGAGGCAAAAGAAGAGAGATTGGACAATTCAAATGAGAGTAGCAGCTCTTGGAATGAAGGCACTTAAACATACATATCTCTTGACTTTGTTTAATTACAGAAGTGGGAGGAAATTGGACAGGGCATGTTAAAAACTAAATTTCATAGTATGCCTTGGAGAAAGACAATGGATGTGAACATTTGTTTCTGAGGAATGGATTTTCCAGTTCCAACCTGCTGCATTCTCTGGAACACTATTAGCCTGCCAAGGCACTGAAATTTTTTCTCTTTTACTAAATGTAAAGAAAATTTTTAACAATTTGTAACATAACAAAAGAAAATGTATTCATTATCTATGGCTGCATAACAAAGGATCCCCAAATGTAGTGATGTAACAATATGTTTTATATCTCAGTTTCTGTGGGTCAGGAATATGGCAAAGCTTAGCTGGTTCTCTGGCTCAAGGTTGGTCATAAATTGCAATCAAGGTATCATCTGGGATGCTGCCAGTTTTTTTTTAGCATCTTTATTGGAGTATAATTGCTTTACATTGTTGTGTTAGTTTCTGCTGTATAACAAAGTGAATCAGCTACACATGTACATATATCCCCATATCCCCTCCCTCTTGTGTCTCCCTCCCACCCTCCCTATCTCACCCCTCTAGGTGGACACAAAGCACCCAGTTGATCTCCCTGTGCTATGTGGCTGCTTCCCACTAGTTATCTATTTTACATTTGGTGGTGTATACATGTCAATGCCACTCTCTCACTTTGTCCCAACTTATCCTTCCCCCTCCCCGTGTCCTCAAGTCCATTCTCTATGTCTTCATCTTTATTCCTGTCCTGCCCCTAGGTTCTTCAGAACCTTCTTTTTTTCTTTAGATTCCATATATATGTGTTAGCATACAGTAACTGTTTTCCTCTTTCTGACTTACTTCACTCTGTATGACAGACTCTAGGTCCATCCACCTCACTACAAATAACTCAGTTTCGTTTCTTTTTAGGGCCAAGTAATATTACATAGTATATATGTGCCACATCTTCTTTAACCATTCATCTGTGGATGGACACTTAGGTTGCTTCCATGCCCTGTCTATTGTAAATGGTGCTGCAATGAACATTTTGGTACATGACTCTTTGAATTATGGTTTTCTCAGGGTATATGCCCAGTAGTGGGATTGCTGGGTCATATGGTAGTTCTATTTTTAATGTTTTAAGGAACCTCCATACTGTTCTCCATAGTGGCTGTATCAATTTACATTCCCACCAACAGTGCAATAGGGTACCCTTTTCTCCACACCCTCTCCAGATTTATTGTTTGTAGATTTTTTGATGATGGCCATTCTGACCTGTGTGAGGTGATACCTCATTGTAGTTTTGATTTGCATTTCTGTAATGATTAGTGATGTTGAGCATCCTTTCATGTGTTTCTTGGCAATCTGTATAGCTTCTTTGGAGAAATGACTATTTAGGTCTTCTTCCCATTTTTGGATTGGGTTGTTTGTTTCTTTAATATTGAGCTGCATGAGCTGCTTGTATATTTTGGAGATTAATCCTTTGTCAGTTGCTTCATTTGCAAATATTTTCTCCCATTCTGAGGGTTGTTTTTTCATCTTGTTTATGGTTTCCTTTGCTGTGCAAAGGCTTTTAAGTTTCATTAGGTCCCATTTGTTTATTCTTGTTTTTTTATTTCCATTTCTCTAGGAGGTGGGTCAAAAAGGATCTTGCTGTGATTTATGTCATAGAGTGTTCTGCCTATGTTTACCTCTAAGAGGTTTATAATGTCTGGCCTTACATTTAGGTCTTTAATCCATTTTGAGTTTATTTTTGTGTATAGTGTTAGAGAGTGTTCTAATTTCATTCTTTTACATGTAGCTGTCCAGTTTTCCCAGTACCACTTATTGAAGAGGTTATCTTTTCTCCATTGTATATTCTTGCCTCCTTCATCAAAGATAAGGTGACCATATGTGCGTGGGTTTATCTCTGGGCTTTCTATCCTGTTCCATTGATCTATATTTGTTTTTGTGCCAGTACCATACTATCTTGATTACTGTAACTTTGTAATGTAGTCTTAAGTCAGGGAGCCTGATTTCTCCATCTCTGTTTTTCTTTCTCAAGATTGCTTTGACTATTTGGGGTCTTTTGTGTTTCCATACAAATTGTGAAATTTTTTGTTCTAGTTCTGTGAACAATGCCATTGGTAGTTTGATAGGGATTGCATTGAATCTGCACATTGCTTTGGGTAGTATAGTCATTTTCACAATGTTGATTCTTCGAATCCAAGAACATGGTATGTATCTCCATCAGTTTGTATCATCTTTAATTTCTTTCATCAGTGTCTTATAGTTTTCTGCATACAGGTCTTTTGTCTCTTTAGATAGGTTTATTCCTAGGTATTTTATTCTTTTTGTTGCAATGGTAAATGGGAGTGTTTCCTTTCTTTCTCTTTCAGATTTTTCATCATTAGTGTATAGGAATGCAAGAGATTTCTGTGCATTAATTTTGTATCCTGCTACTTTACCAAATTCATTCATTAGCTCTAGGAGTTTTCTGGCAGCATCTTTAGGATTCTCTATGTATAGTATCATATCATTTGCAAACAGTGACAGTTTTACTTCTTCTTTTCCGATTTGGATTCCTTTTATTTCTTTTTCGTCTCTGATTGCTGTGGCTAAAACTTCCAAAACTGTGTTGAATAATAGTGGTGAGAGTGGGCAACCTTGTTTTGTTCCTGATCTTAGTGGAAATGGTTTCAGTTTTTCACCATTGAGAGCGATGTTTGCTGTGGGTTTGTCATATATGGCCTTTATTATGTTGAGGTAAGGTCCCTCTATGCCGACTTTCTGGAGAGTTTTTATTATAAATTGGTGTTGAATTTTGTCAAAAGCTTTTTCTGCATATATTGAGATGATCATACGGTTTTTCTCCTTCAGTTTGTTAATATGGTGTATCACATTGATTGATTTGCGTATGTTGAAGAATCCTTGCATTCCTGGGATAAACCCCACTTGATCATGGTGTATGATCCTTTTAATGTGCTGTTGGATTCTGTTTGCTAGTATTTTGTTGAGGATTTTTGCATCTATGTTCATCAGTGATATTGGCCTGTAGTTTTCTTTCTTTGTGGCATCTTTGTCTGGTTTTGGTATCAGGGTGATGGTGGCCTTGTAGAATGAGTTTGGGAATCTTTCTCCCTCTGCTATATTTTACAAGAGTTTGAGAAGGATAGGTGTTAGCTCTTGTCTAAATGTTTGTTAGAATTCACCCGTGAATCCTTCTGGTCCTGGGCTTTTTTTTTGTTGGAAGATTTTTAATCACAGTTTCAATTTCAGTGCTTGTGATTGGTCTGTTTATATTTTCTATTTCTTCCCTGGTTCAGTCTCAGAACTTTGTGCTCTTCTAAGAATTTGTCCATTTCTTTCAGGTTGTCCATTTTTTTTGGCATATACTTGCTTGTAGTAATCTCATGGTCCTTTGTATTTCTGCAGTATCAGTTGTTACTTCTTTTTCATTTCTGATTCTTTTGATTGAGTCTTCTCCCTTTTTTTCTTGATGAGTCTGGCTAATGGTGTACCAATTTTGTTTATCTTCTCAAAGAACCAGCTTTTTGTTTTATTGATCTTTGCTATCGTTTCCTTCATTTCTTTTTCATTTATTTCTGGTCTGATTTTTATGATTTCTTCCCTTCTGCTAACTTCGGAGTTTTTTTGTTCTTCTTTCTCTAATTGCTTTAGGTGTAAGGTTAGGTTGTTTATTTGAGATTTTTCTTCTTTCTTGAGGTAGGATTGTATTGCTATAAAGTTCCCTCTTAAACTGCTTTTGCTGCATCCCATAGGTTTTGGGCCATCGTGTTTTCATTGTCGTTTGTTTCTAGGTATTTTTTGATTTCTTCAGTGATCTGTTGATTATTTAGTAGTGTATTGTTTAGCCTCCATGCGTTTGTATCTTTTACAGATTTTTTTCCTGTAATTGATATCTAGCCTCATAGCATTGTGGTGAGAAAAAATACTTGATACGATCTCAATTTTCTTAAATTTACCAAGGCTTGATTTGTGACCCAAAATATGATCTATCCTGGAGAATGTTCCATGAGCACTTGAGAAGAAAATGTATTCTGTTGTTTTTGGATGGAATGTCCTATAAATATCAATTAAGTCCATCTTGTTTAATGTGTCATTTAAAGCTTATGTTCCCTTATTTATTTTCATTTTGGTTGATCTGTCCATTGGTGAAAATGGGGTGTTAAGGTCCCCTACTATGATTGTGTTACTGTTGATTTCCCCTTTTATGACCGTCAGCATTTGCCTTATGTATTGAGGTGCTCCTTTGTTGGGTGCATAAATATTTACAATTGTTATATCTTCTTCTTGGATTGATCCCTTGATCGTTATGTAGTGTCCCTCCTTATCTCTTGTAACATTCTTTATTTTGAAGTCTATTTTATCTGATATGAGAATTGCTACTCCAGCTTTCTTTTGATTTACATTTGCATGGAATATCTTTTTCCATCCCCTCACTTTCAGTCTGTATGTGTCCCTTGGTCTGAAGTGGGTCTCTTGTAGACAGCATATATATGGGTCTTGTTTTTCTATCCATTCAGCCAGTCTCTACCTTTTGGTTGGAGCATTTAATCCATTTACATTTAAGGTAATTATCGATATGTATGTTCCTATTACCATTTTCTTTTGGTTTGTTATTGTAGATCTTTTCCTTCTCTTGTGTTTCCTGCCTGGAGAAGTTCCTTTAGCACTTCTTGTAAAACTGGTTTGGTGGTACTGAATTCTTTTAGGTTTTGCTTTTCTGTAAAGGTTTTAATTTCTCATCATATCAGAATGAGGGAGATTGGTTCAAGATGGTGGAGTAGAAGGACGTGCGCTCACCCCGTCTTGGGAGAGCACCAGAATCACAAGTAACTGCTGAACAATCATTGACAGCAAGACACTGGAACTCACCAAGAAAGATACCCCACATCGAAGGACAAAGAAGAAGCCACAGTGAGACGGTAGGAGAGGCGCAATCACAGTAAAATCAAATCCCATAACTGCTGGGTGGGTGACTCACAAACTGGAGAACACTTATACCACAGAAGCCCACCCACTGGAGTGAAGGTTCAGAGCCCCATGTCAGGCTTCCCAACCTGGGGGTCTGGCAACCGGAGGAGGAATTCCTAAAGAATCAGACTTTGAAGGTTAGTGAGATTTGATTGCAGGACTTCAACAGAACTGGGGGAAACAGAAACTCCACTCTTGGAGGACACACAAAAAGTAGTGTGTGCATCGGGACCCAGGGGAAGGAGCAGTGACCCCATAGAAGATTGAACCAGACCTACCTGCTAGTGTTGGAGGGTCTCCTGCAGAGGCAGGGAATGGCTGTGACTCACTGTGAGGACAAGGACACTGGAAGCAGAAGTTCTGGGAAGTGCTCCTTGGCGTGAGCCCTCCAAGGGCCCACCATTGGCCCCACCAGAGAGTCGGGTAAACTTGTGTTGGGTCGCCTCAGGCCAAACAACCAACAGGGAGGGAACACAGTCCCACCCATCAACAGACAAGCAGATTAAAGTTTTACTGAGCTCTGCCCACCAGAGCAGCACCCAACTCTACCCCAGTCCCTCCAGTCAGGAAGCTTGCGCAAGCCTCTTAGATAGCCTCTTCCACCAGAAGGCAGAGAGCAGAAGCAAGAAGAACTACAATCCTGCAGCCTGTGGAACAAAAACCACATTCATGGAAAGATAGACAAGATGAAAAGGCAGAGGCCTATGTACCAGATGAAGAAACAAGATAAAACCCAAGAAAAACAACTAAATGAAGTAGAGATAGGAAACCTTCCAGAAAAATGATTCAGAATAATGATAGTGAAGATGATCCAGGCCCTCGGAAAAAGAATGGAGACAAAGATTGAGAAGATGCAAGAAATGTTTAACGAAGACCTAGAAGAATTAAAGAACAAACACCTAGAAGAATTAAAGAACAAACAGAGATGAACAATACAATAACTGAAATGAAAAATACACTAGAAGGAATCAATAGCAGAATAACTGAGGCAGAAGAATGGATAAGTGACCTGGAAGACAGAATGGTGGAATTCACTGCTGTGGAACAGAATAAAGAAAAAAGAATGAAAAGAAATGCAAACAACCTAAGAGACCTCTGGGACAACATTAAGCGCAGCATTCGCATTATAGGGGTCCCAAAAGGAGAAGAGAGAGAGAAAGGACCTGAGAAAATATTTGAAGAGATTATAGTGGAAAACTTCCCTAACATGGGAAAGGAAATAGCCACCCACGTCCAGGAAGCGCAGAGTCCCAGGCAGGATAAACCCAAGGAGAAACATGCTGAGACAAATAGTAATCAAACTAACAAAAATTAAAGACAAAGAAAAATTACTGAAAGCAACAAGGGAAAAACGACAAATAACATACAAGGGAACTCCCATAAGCTTAACAGCTGATTTCTCAGCAGAAACTCTACAAGCCAGAAGGGAGTGGCATGATATATTTAAAGTGATGAAAGGGAAGAACCTACAACCAAGATTACTCTACCCGGCAAGGATCTCATTCAGATTCAAAGGAGAAATCAAAAGCTTTACAGACAAGCAAAAGCTAAGAGAATTCAGCACTACTAAACCAGCTCTACAACAAATGCTAAAGGACCTTCTCTAAGTAGGAAACACAAGAGAAGAAAAGGACCTACAAAAATAAACCCATAACAATTAAGAAAATGGTAATAGGAACATACATATTGATAAGTACCTTAAATGTGAATGGATTAAATGCTCCAACCAAAAGACACAGCTTGCTGAATGGATGTGAAAACAAGACCCATATATATGCTGTCTACAAGAGACCCACTTCACACCTAGGGGATATTCCATGCAAATGGAAATCAAAAGAAAGCTGGAGTAACAATACTCATGTCAGATAAAATAGAATTTAAAATAAAGAATGTTACAAGAGACAAGGAAGGGCACTACATAATGATCAAGGGGTCAATCGAAGAAGAAGATATAACAATTATAAATATATATGCACCCAACATAGGAGCACCTCAATACATAAGGCAACTGCTAACAACTATAAAAGAGGAAATTGACAGTAACACAATAATAGTGGGGGACTTTAACACTGCACTTAAACCAATGGACAGATCATCCAAATAGAAAATTAATAAGAAAACACAAGCTTTAAATGACATAATAGACCAGATAGATTTAATTGATATTTATAGGACATTCCATCCAAAAACAGCAGATTACACTTCCTTCTCAAGTGCGCATGGAAAATTCTTCAGCATAGATCACATCTTGGGTCACAAATCAAGCCTCAATAAATCTAAGAAAATTGAAGTCATATCAAGCCTCTTTTCTGACCACAACGCTATGAGGTTAGAAATCAATTACAGGGAAAAAACCGTAAAAAGCACAAACACATGGAGGCTAAACAATACGTTACTAAATAACCAGAAGATCACTAAAGAAATCAAAGAGGAAATAAAAAAATACCTAGAGACAAATGACAATGAAAACACGATGATCCAAAACCTATGGGATGCAGCAAAAGTAGTTTTGAGGGAAGTTCATAGCAATACAAACCTACCTCAAGAAACAAGAAAAATCTCAAAAAAACAATCTAACCTCACACCTAAAGGGACTAGAGAAAGAAGAATAAACAAAACCCAATGTTAGCAGAAGGAAAGAAATCATAAAGATCAGAGCAGAAATAAAGGAAATAGAAACAAAGAAAACTATAGCGAAGATTAATAAAACTAAAAGCTGGTTCTTTGAGAAGATAGACAAAATTGATAAACCATTGGCAGACTCATCAAGAAAAAGAGGGAGAGGACTCAAATCAATAAAATTAGAAATGAAAAAGGAGACGTTACAACAGACACTGCAGAAATACAAAGCATCCTAAGAGACTACTAAAAGCAACTCTATGCCAATAAAATGGACAACCTGGAAGAAATGGACAAGTTCTTAGAAAGGTATAAACTTCCAAGACTGAACCCGGAAGAAATAGAAAATATGAACAGACCAATCACAAGTAATGAAATTGAAACTGTGATTAAAATTATTCCAACAACAAAAGTCCAGGACCAGATGGCTTCACAGGTGAACTCTAACAAATATTTAGAGAAAGCTAACACCCATCCTTCTCAAACTCTTCTAAAGAATTGCAGAGGAAGGAACACTCCCAAATTCATTCTATGAGGCCATCATCACCCTGATACCCAAACCAGACAAAGATACTACAAAAAAGAAAATTACCAACCAATATCACTGATAAATATAGATGCGAAAATCCTCAACAAAATACTAGGAAACAGAATCCAACAACATATTAAAAGAATCATACACCATGATTAAGTGGGATTTATCCCAGGGATGCAAGGATTCTTCAATATATGCAAATCAATCAATGTGATACACATATTAACAAATTGAAGAATAAAAACCAGATGATCATCTCAATAGATGCAGAAAAAGCTTTTGACAAAATTTAACACCCATTTATGACAAAAACTCTCTAGAAAGTGGGCATAGAGGGAACCTACCTCACATAATAAAGGTCTTATACTTCAAACCCACAGCAAACATCATTCTCAATGGTGAAAAACTGAAACCATTTCCTGTTAGGTCAGGAACAACACACAGACGTCCACTCTTGCCACTATTATTCAACATAATTTTGGAGTGCTAGCCACGGCAATCAGAGAATAAAAAGAAATAAAAGGTGTCCAAATTGGAAAAGAAGTAAAACTTTCATTGTTTGCAAATGATATGATACTATACATAGAGAATCCTAAAGACGCTGCCAGAAAACTACTAGAGCTAATCAATGAATTTGGTAAAGTTGCAGGATACAAAATTAATGCACAGAAATCTCTTGCATTCCTGTACACTAATGATGAAAAATCTGAAAGAGAAAGTAAGGAAACACTCCCATTTACCATTGCAACAAAAAAAAATGAAATACCTAGGAATAAACCTACCTAAGGAGACAAAAGGCCTGTATGCAGAAAACCATAAGAGACTGATGAAAGAAATTAAAGATGATACCAACAGATGGAGAGATATAACATGTTCTTGGATTGGAAGAATCAATATTGTGAAAATGACTATACTACCGAAAGCAATCTACAGATTCAATGCAATCCCTATAAAATTACCAATGGCTTGTTTTACAGAGCTAGAACAAAAAGTCTTAAAATTCGTATGGAGACCCAAATGACCCCAAATAGCCAAAGCAGTCTTGAGGGAAAAAAACGGATCTGGAGGAATCAGACTCCCTGATTTCAGACTATACTACAAAGCTACAGTAATCAAGCCAGTATGGTACTTGCACAAAAACAGACATATTGATCAATGGAACAGGACAGAAAGCCCAGAGATAAACCCACGCACCTATGGTCAACTAATCTATGACAAAGGAAGCAAGGATATACAGTGGGGATAGACAGGTTCTTCAATAAGTGGTGCTGGGAAAACTGGACAGCTACATGTAAAAGAATGAAATTAGAACACTCCCTAACACCATACACAAAAATAAACTCAAAATGGATTAGAGACCTAAATGTAAGACTGGACACTATAAAACCCTTAGAGGAAAACATAGGAAGAACCCTCTTTGACATAAATCACAGCAAGATCTTTTTTGATCCACCTCCTAGAGTAATGGAAATAAAAACAAAAATAAACAAATGGGACCTAATGAAATTTAAAAGCTTTTGCACGCAAAGGAAAACATAAGATGAAAAGACAATCCTCAGAATGGGAGAAAATATTTGCAATCGAATCAATGGACAAAGGATTAATCTCCAAAATATATAAACAGCTCATGCAGCTCAGTATTAAAAAAACAAACCCCATCCAAAAATGAGCAGAAGACCTAAATTGAAATTTCTCCAAAGAAGACATACAGATGGCCAGGAAGCACATGAAAAGCTGCTCAACATCACTAATTATTAGAGAAATGCAAATCAAAACTACAATGAGGTATCACCTCACCTCATTTAGAATGGGCATCATCAGAAAATCTACAAACAATAAATGCTGGAGAGGGTGTGGAGAAAAGGGAACCCTCTTGCACTGTTGGTGGGAATGTAAATTGATAGAGCCACTATGGAGAACAGTATGGAGGTTCCTTAAAAATCTAAAAATAGAATTACCATATGACCCAGCAATCCCACTACTGGGCATATACCCAGAGAAAAGCATAATTCAAAAAAGACACATGCACCCCAATGTTCATTGCAGCAGTATTTACAATAGCTGGGTCATGGAAGCAACCTAAATGCCCATCGACAGGTGAATGGATAAAGAAGATGTGGTACATATATACAATGGAATATTATTCAGCCGTAAAAATGAACGAAATTAGGTCATTTGTGGAGACGTGGATGGATCTAGCAACTGTCATACATAGTGAAGTAAGTGAGAAAGAATAACAAATATCGTATATTAACGCATATATGTGTAACCTAGAAAAATGGTACAGATGAACTGGTTTACAGGGGTGAAATAGAGACACACACGTAGAGAACAAACGTATGGATACCAAGGGGGAAAAGTAGCAGGGGGGTGGTTGGTGGTGTGATGAATTGGGAGATTGGGATTTACTAATATAGAGTAATATGTATAAAATGGATAATTAATAAGAACCTGCTATATACAAAAGTAAAAAAATTAAAATTCCAAAGTTCAAAAAAAAAAATCTGAATGAGATCCTTGCCAGGTAGAGTAATCTTGGTTGTGGGTTTTTCCCTTTCATCAGTTTCAATATGTCCTGCCACTGCCTTCTGTCTTGCATAGTTTCTGCTGAAAGATCAGCTCTTAACCTTATGGGGATTCTCTTGTATGTTATTTGTTGCTTTTCCCTTGCTGCTTTTAATATTTTTTCTTTTCTTTGTACTTAATTTTTGATAGTTTGATTAATATGTGTCTTAGCATGTTTCTGCTTGGATGTATCCTATATGGGGCTCTCTGTGCTTCCTGGACTTGATTGACTGTTTCCTTTCCCATATTAGGGGAGTTTTCAACTGTAATCTCTTCAAATATTTTCTCAGTCCCTTTCTTTCTCTCTTCTTCTTCTGGGACCCCTATAATTTGAATGTTGGTGCATTTAATGTTGTCCCAGAGGTCTCTGAGACTGTCCTCAATTTTTTTCACTCTTTTTACTTTATTATGCTCTGCAGTAGTTATTTCCACTATTTTATCTTCTAGGTAACTTATCCGTTCTTCTGCCTCAGTTATTCTGCTATTGGTTCTTTCTAGAGAACTTTTAATTTCATTTATTGTGTTGTTCATCATTGTTTGTTTGCTCTTTAGTTCTTCTAGGTCCTTGTTAAATGTTTCTTGTATTTTCTCCATTCTATTTCCAAGATTTTGGATCATGTTTACTATCATTACTCTGAATTCTTTTTCAGGTAGACTGCCTATTTCCTCTTCATTTATTAGGTCTGGTGGATTTTTACCTTGCTCCTTCATCTGCTGCATATTTCTGTGTCTTCTCATTTTGCTTAACTTATTGTGTTTGGGAATCTTCTTTTTTGCAGGCTGTAGGTTCATAGTTCCCGTTGTTTTTGGTGTCTGCCCCCAGTGGCTAATGTTGGTTCCGTGGGTTGTGTAGGCTTCCTGGTGGAGGGGACTGATGCCTGTGTTCTGTTGGATGAGGCTGAATCTTGTCTTTCTGGTGGGCAGGACCGCATCTGGTGGTGTGTTTGCGGGTGTCTGTGAACTTATTATGATTTTAGGCAGTGTGCTATGCTACCATTTTGAAACTCAACTGGGGAAGGATCCACTTCCGTTTGGTTGTTGGCAAGAGTCAGTTCTTTGTGGGCTGCTGCTCTAAGGGTCTCGGTTTCTCATTGGTTGTTGGCTGGAGGGCACCTGTCCTGAGTTCCTTGCCAGGTGAGCCTCTCCATGGGGAAGCTCACAGTGGGTGACATTGGAGTCCATCAGAGTGATCAAGTGATTGGGCCCGAGAGAGGCTGCGAGCAAGAAAGGAGTCAGAGTCTTTTGTAACCTAATCTTGGAAGTGACATTTCATCTCCTGCCATATCCTATTCATTAGAAGCAAGTTATTAGGTGGAGCTCACACTCAAGGGGAGGAAATTATCCAAGGGTGTGAATACCAAGGCGAAGGGATCTTTGGAAGCCATTTCAGAAGCTGTCTACCACACAAAACACAACTGAAGCCTAAATAAAAATAAACGTGACTTGAGGGCATAATGGAAGAATGACATGGAAGAAGGAGAAGAAACCACACCTCCAAGGGTATGATTCTTTGTAGGGTTTTATTGGGTTTTGCAGAGGATGAATGGTTGGTTGGCATTCAAATAGTACTGGGCAAACTTCTCCACCAAAGTATTAATAATAATAGAAGGTTAGAAATGTACCCATGAGTCCCAAGGCTGTCAGTTTGAAATGGAAAATGACCTTAAGTTTTATGCTTTGTTGCTAAAGTTCACATGAGTTGTGTATACTAGGCTATAATATATGGGTTTGTTTGAATATAAAAGTATAAGAACTACTTACTAGGAGCAGAGTTGATTTTCCAAGGCAAGGCACCATGTGGATTTAGTTTGAAGAGCCTGACTAAGATCTCATAGCACCAGCTTCTTTTCCGTGGGTCATCTCTGCTGAGTCACAGAGGCCCATTTCCTCTGTGACATGGAGAAGCTAACTACTATCATCTGCTGATAGGAGAAACATGAGACATTTTGCAATGTCTCTTTATCTTCTCTTTTGTTAGGCATCCAGCCCCTCTGCTTGCTAATCCTTGTGTGGTCTACACACCAGCCATGTTAAACACCCACTTGCTCTTCCTTGAGTATCGCAGCTCTTTCTCACCTCGGGTTATGTGAACGTGTAATTCTCTCAGCCTGGACTGTCTTTTCCTGCCTTGTCTCCCTGTGTGATTCCTCCTTACCTGTTTATATTCCCCTTAGGGAGTCAGGGGTGGTATTGGAGAAGCAGTGACACTTCATCTGAGTTAAGGGCTGCACCTGCCCTGCATTCCTGGAGCCATCCTTGTGCACCCTCATTAGATTGTTCAGACAAATAAATCTATAATGGCCATCTAATATTCAACACTTCCTCCTCTTGATGTAAGCTGCTTAAGGACAGACTCTGACTTTTCTCCTTTATACCCCAGCTGTCAGTATAAAGTATCCACTGTTTGACATATAGTAGATGTTAAAAAAAATGGCTGTAGACTAAATCAATGGTTCTCAAACTTTTTTGTCTTAAGACCTCTTTATACTCTTAAAATGTATTGAGATCTCTGAAAAGCTTTTGTTTATATGGATTATATCTATTGATATTTACCAAATTAGAAACTATAACTAAATAATAAAATATATTAAAATTTTTATTAATTCATTTAAAAATAACCACAAACCTATTACATGTTAACTAAATAACAGATTTTTTCCCTAGCTCTTGTATTTTAAAAGCCTGGGCCTTTGGAGGAACCTCAGTATCTCAAGGCAGAGATAAAAGATTTGGGAGAAAATGTTATGAGTGCAAAGCATCATTTTTCCTCCAGGAGAAGTTCTTCTTGTCCAGGAATAGTTGACCTGGGATTAGGGGGTGTGGGTTGAGAAGAAGTGAAAAGATTGTTGGTGTTGGTGGAGCCCTGGATAGGAGCTAAGCCCAGAGATAGGAAAGAGTGGTTACACACACCAAAGGGACTAAGCTCCATTCACTGGTACCATCTAAGAGAGTCCTCCGGACTCACCAAGAGAGAGGAGGAGAGAGAGGCTCTGTGTGATGGGTCTCACCAGGTGGCACCTTAGATGGCATACTCCAGGGGGCCTGGGAGCAGGAGAATGACTCCAGGCACCCAAATGTGTCAAGCAAGTTGTGGCGAGGGCCCCAGACAAGAGGGAAGGTTGCATCCGATGTGGATCTGAGTTGCTGACTGCTGTGGCTACCAGCCTGGACTATGAAAAACACCAAAGCATGGACATTTTTGTAGATTTCTTTATGGTTATATATGGTAGGGGTGAGATAAGCCCTCCAGAGCTTAGCACTTTATAACCCCTTCAGAACCATGTCACAACCACGGGGAAAAGGGCAGAAGACGTTGAGTTGATGGAGATAAATATCTGCCGTTCAGATCCAAACGGAGCTCAAGATAAAAATGAAGCTGGGTTATAGAAAGTAAAATTAGATTTCTTCATTATATGAATTTCTGGACAGAGATTTGTCCTCGCTACCACCATTTTACTGATGAGGAAACTGAAACTTCAAGACAGCAAGGCACTCGCCCAAGGATTAAAGCTAAGGGATTGGCTTTAATTGGCTGGGATTCAAACACCAGAGTCCTGGTTCCTAAACATGCATTGTTTTGTCTCTCGGAGGACTAAACTGAAGGCTGGAGGTATTCAGTGTCCAAGACCACGTGACCATTTGGGGTAGACTTAGACATGGAACCATATCTGTTGACTTCTCAGCCTGTGCCCTTTTCTAAGACAATAGGATTCTGTATTTCGAAGGAATGTGGTGAATTCCTACAGTGAGTTCTGTTATATGTGAATTTCTGTTGACTTCTCTAAAGGTCATGAGAAAAATCTGTTGATCAAGCCTGGGTATTTTAATCGTTTCTTTGCAGACTACTAACTTTGAAATCTTAGAAAAGTGATTTAACCTTTCAGCTACTTTTTTTTCTGTGAATGGGACTCACAGTATTTGTCTCCCCACTCCTTAAATGTGCGCTGTGCATAGTGACTTGCTTCCAAAGATTACACTATGGAAAGGGGAATTTTACAGTGGAGAAACTTCACAAACACTACCTCATCCAGGTGATCAAAGTCAACGTCATCAGTGCTAAGTCAAGCTGAGAAAGGAACCCTGTGTTGTGCTGACTTGACTTCTGTGGTTTCTTCCACCAAATTCATAGCCGCAGTATAATCATGATAAAAGTGCCAGAAAAATCTCAATTTTGGTCCATAGACTACCAGACCAGTTTTCCTCAGGGTCATCAAAAACAAGGAAAGTATGAGAAACTTTCATAGCCAAGAGGAGCCTAAGGAGAAATGGTGACTAAAAGTAACATCCCTGGATGGGATCCTAGAACAAAAAAAGGACATTAGGGAAAAACTCAGGAAGTCTGAATAAAGTATGGATTTTAGTTGATAATAACATATGCATACTAAGTCATTAACTATAATAAATGTACCATACTGATGTAAGATGTCAATAATGAGAGATTGGGTGTGGAGCATATGGGAACTCTCTACACTCTCTTTGCAACTTTCTGCAAAGCTAAAACTAATCTAAAATTTAAAAGGGTTGATGTAAAAAAAAGGAAAAAAGGTAGGATATTGGTAAATGAGAAAATAACATTGGCTGTAACATGGAGGTATCCTTGAATATGCTTTATTTTATTAAAAGGAAACTAATTCTCAAACTGAATTTTTTATGGTGGTTAAAATACATGTAACGTAAAATTTACCGTCTTAACCATTTTTAAGTGTACAGTTCAGTGGAATTAAATACATTCAAAATGTTTGGCAACCATCACCACCATCCATCTCCAGAATGCTTTTCATCTTTAAAGCTAAAACTCTACACTCATTAAACAGGAACTCCCCATTCCTTCCTCCTCCAGCTCCAGGCAACCACCATCCTACTTTCTGTCTCTATGATTTTGACTAGTCTAAGTATCTTATATAAGTGTACTCATATGGTATTTGTCTTTTTACATCTGACTTATTTCACTTAGTATAATAATAACAGCGCACATAACGTACTCAAAGTTCATCCCTGTTGTAGTATATGTCAGAATTTCCTTCCTTTTTAAGGCTGAATAATACTCCATTGTAGGTATCATTGGCCCTCCATATCCACGTGTTTCGCATCCACACATTCAACTAACCATGGATCAAAAATACTTAAGAAAAAATTCCAGAAATTTCCAAAAAACAAAACTTAAATTGCTGCATGCTGACAACTATTTATGTAGCTTTTACATTGTATTAGGTGTTATAGGTAATCTTGAGATGTCTTAAAGTATGTGGGAGGATGTGTGTAGGTTATATGCAAATATATTTTTGTATGTTCAAGCTTATTTGTAATTATTTTTAGAAACAAAGCACTAGTGACATACCTGTGGGTCAAGAAACTTGAGTTTCAACTGCTGAGGTAGATGGTGTCTATAAAATGCTTTTTGGCAACTCAGGCTTCTTGATTCAGATCTTCAGATGGTGCCTGAGGTTCTTTCCTGAATTCAGTCATTATCTAGTACTCAGTGGGAGTTGTAGCTGGACTTAGCTGATCATTAGCACCACAGGAAAACATATAATTTTTAAAAATGTATTTTGATTAACCCAACGTATCCAAACTATTATAATTTCAATATGTAACCAATAGAAAAATACTCATGAAGTCTTTTAATTTTTTTATATACTAAGTCAAATCGGTAGAAAGGGCACTATCACACACACACACACACACACACACACACACACACACACATGATCACGATCTCTGAATTTTTTAAAATGAAATTTAGGTGAATAAAGGAACGAATTACCTGTCCTTGTTTTCCTCGGCCTTCGTTGTGAACGTCTTGGAGGACCATGCCAGTTCACAGACGCTGTTTCCCAATTAGACACTATGGGGTGGGTTGAGTTGCACCATGGTGTCTGGGACAGCCGTGCCCCGACCTGAGTTGACGCCTTCCTTCATTGAGCAGATATCATTGAGGATCTACCTTGTGCTAAGCCCTGCTAGATACTGGGGATACAGTGGTGAGAGTCCCCTGCAGCTTCCAGTCTACACAAATGAAATGTTAATTACAAAGGAGCTGAGTGCTCTGTGGTGTGTGCTAAGGGTGGGGCAGGTGCAGGCAATGAGGGTGTGTGTTGTCTGTAGAGAATTTAAAAACAGTAATAAAACTGATGGAAAGTTGGTGTGCTTTTTATTATCACCATGAGCCTGCAATTCTAAATGATATTAGTGATAAAATGCTCCTCACAGGAAGACTCTTAAGCACCCAGATTCCCATGCCCACCTCTAGCCCACTAAATCAGGATTTCCGGGGGGTGGCTCAGGCCTCTGAATGGTGAAGGAGCTCCCCAGATGCTATGGACTGAATAATGTTCTCCCCAAGTCCATATGTTGGAGCCTTCATGCACCCCCCAATGTGATGGTGTTTGGATATGGGACCTCTGAGTGAGAATTAGGTTTAGATGAGGGCCTGAGGGTGAGGCCCTCATGATGGGATTAGTGCCCTTACAAGAAGGGACACCAGAGAGCTTGCAAGATTGTAGCCACCTATGAGCTAAGAGGAGAAGCCTCAGAATGAAACCCACCTTGCTGGCACCTTGACCTTGGACTTCCCAGCCTCCAGGATTGTGAGGAAATAAACATATGTTGTTTAAGCCCATTAGTCTATGGTATTTTGTCATGGCAGCCTGAGGTGAGGAAGACACCCGGTGAGTCTGAAGTTCATCCAGATTTGGGAGCTCTTAAACTAGACCAGGAATAACCAGTAGGGTTCTTCTGCCATGCTGTCTGGGAAGGACTTTGAGCCCTCAAAGGAAACAAGTGCTCTATCTCATTGAATAGTGATGTTTACCAAGGATGTCAAGGTGGTGACATGGAGTGAGGGGACTGGGGAAAGTATTTGCCACAAGTGCCATGTATTTGCCATCCTCTAATTCTTTAAAGTTTTAACAGCGTCTTTTCTTATTTCCTTGAGTCCTCTTTTTTCCTTCCTGGCATTGTAGTTTTGATAACAATGTTAACGAATCCTCAAAAAACTTTACACCCTTCCCCTTGACTCACTCACGCTCCTTGGATTTCGAAAACATACTGAAGAGCCAAGAGTCACTGTCTACATTTGGGCTTTTCCTTTTGGTGTATCTTGTTTTTTTCCATTTCTTCTCTTCAGAGTTCTGGAATAAGCTTGGGAGTGATTCATCAGTCAAATGTTCTAACTTTAAAACAAAAGAATCTCTGACATTAGAAATCAGACAATTAAAATGTAATATCGAATTCCTTATCTTTTTCATTCATTCAACTGTCATTTTTGAGCACCTTCTAGGAGTCGGTCTCCATGTTACTGAGCCTTTGGGAGACAGATAAATAGAAGATAAAATCTCTGCCCTAGGGAAGCTTCAAGTCAAACAGGGGAGCCAGATTCCATATCAAATAATTATAATGTGTTGGGGCTATAATGGGAGGTCTAAGGGAGTGCAAAAGAGAGCCCATTTCTGTATGGAGGGGGTGATTAAGGGTTTTCTTGAGTGTTAATCATGCTTCTTCCCCCTGTGGATTCAGTAATTCATTAAACAAATAAATCCTGAGCCTCTTCTATGTGCCAAGCTCTGCTCCAGGCATTTAAGATATATAAGTAAACAAAACAAAGATTCCTGCTCTTATCAAGCTTATATTGTAACAGGGAGATCAAATAGATTGAGGCGTCAGAAAGAGACCAGCATATCGACCCAGCAGTCCCACTACTGGGCATATATCCTGAGAAAACCATAATTCAAAAAGAGTCATGTACCAAAATGTTCATTGCAGCTCTATTTACAATAGCCAGGAGATGGAAGCAGCCTAAGTGTCCATCATCGGATGAATGGATAAAGAAGATGTGGCAATATATACAATGGAATATTAGCCATGAAAAGAAAGGAAATTGAGTTATTTGTAGTGAGGTGGATGGACCTAGAGTCTTGTCATACAGAGTGAAGTTAAGTCAGAAAGAAAAACAAATACCGTATGCTAACACATATATATGGAATCTAAGAAGAAAAAAAAAAGGTTATGAAGAACCTAGGGGTAAGACGGGAATAAAGACACAGACCTACTAGAGAATGGACTTGAGGATATGGGGAGGGGGAAGGGTAAGCTGTGACAAAGTGAGAGAGTGGCATGGACATATATACACTACCAAACGTAAAATAGATAGCTAGTGGGAAGCAGCCGCATAGCACAGGGAGATCACCTAAGTGCTTTGTGACCACCTAGAGGGGTGGGATAGGGAGGGAGGGAGGGAGGGAGATGCAAGAGGGAAGAGATATGGGAACATATGTATATGTGTAACTGATTCACTTTGTTATAAAGCAGAAACTAACACACCATTGTAAAGCAATTATACTCCAATAAAGATGTTAAAAAAAAATTTATTAGCTGGTAAAACGGTATGGGAAATTGTGGTTTGGACTTGTGGCTGGAGTCAGTTGCTCCTCCTTTCTGCCCAAGTTCCCTTCCTTCCCACCGTCTTCAGGGGAGATAAAACCTGTCTCATCCTGCCCAGCCTCAGTACTGACCTTAAGAAGGGAAACCATGGGCCGTTACCTGATGTGCGTACTGCAGGGGTGGAGGAAGGGTCCAGTGAGCCTGAAAGAGAGGGTTTTTCCTAATCTTGGCATTCAGATGAACTACTCCTTCTCACTAGGAGAAGAGTGCAGGAATTGGTGGTGGTGGTGGTGGTGGTGATGGGGGTGGGATGGAGAGGACAGAAGTTCCTGCTTTAGGAAGGAAGGCAAGGAGAGGAGAAGGGCGCCTCCTTACTTTAGATCTGGAAAAAGTACAGAGATAAGGAATTTGATGATAAGGAATTGTTCACCAGGCAGATAAGAAAGAGGGGGTTTCAGTTCAAGGAACATCATATGCTGAAGCATAGGCTCTGTAAATAAAGCCCCTGTAATGTTGCTATTTTTACCTTCACGATATGGATGAGGAAACTGCATTGGACATCTCTTGTGCTCCTGGGCCCACCGTTTTTTCTAGCCATTGCTGCAGTGACCAGCTTGGCGGAAGGTATAACCTACCTGACTATACCTCATCTACGCCACACCACACTTTTCTTGCGTTCTGCTGTTGAGGAGGAAAAACTGTTCCTCTGCACCCTTAGGTACTGCGTAGGGTGGCCTGCGAATTAAACCAACAAAGACAGATTAATAAGAGAACAATTTTATTTGCCTGTGGAAGCTAACAAAAGAAGTAGCTAGCTTGTTAAATGTTTAAAGTTAGAGGCTTATATACCTAACTTATTAGGGGAAAGGGCAGGAGGAGAAACGGCTTCTATGGAAAGAACAAATAGACTTTAGGAAAGACACAGGAATTTTTAGGAGAACAAATGGGAGATAGGAAAGTTCGTGATAATGTTTGTTTATGCAGGTGTGGGTGGTCTTTTCATCTTTTTATGGCCATGAAACTCCCCTGAGAGGGAATTTTTGGCAGCCTCAGTTCTCAGAAATTGCTGCTTTTAGTCAAATGAGGGAAACTCTGAGAAGCCTTCTTTCTGCATCTGTTGATTCTCAATTGCTTTTAACTCAAAATAATCCTTATGCCAGAGTGGCCTATGTTAGGGTGGCAGATTCTGATCCCCACCACTGTCTCAGGACTCTCTGACACAGCTGCATGGGAAGTCTGCAGGAAACCATCTGGCGTTCATGCAGGCGTGATCTGGGCGTGGATGGTGGAGCCCACTGAGAACTGTCTCCTCCTTTGTCCCTTGGGCATTCCACATAGCCCCCAGAACGTCCCTATATCGCTGGGCCCAGCTGCCCACAGGACGGGCTAACTCTAGAATACCCCTTGCAATGGCTTTTCCTCTTTTCCTGTTGTACTTCTGTCACTTCCCAATCCTTTCCTTAGGTCATTTCTCAAAAATACCTGCATAAAAGCCCTTGGCCAGGCTCCCTTTCTGGGCGAACCCAATCTAAGATAGAAACTGCAGTTCAAAAAGGGTAGTGATGTTGCCAAGATGCCACAGATAACATACGGTAGAAAAGGAATTCAAACCTGGGCTTCACTCAAAAACAAATCCTTTTTCCTCCATCTCTGCATGTTTTCAGTTGCTAAACTCTACTTGCATTCACTGCTTGAGTCTCCTGGGCCAACAGCTAAAATAAAGTAGGAGTGGAAAAGAATGATATTTTGTAAAGTTTGAAAACATGGAATTTACATCTGGTTTCTCTGGAATTTAGAGAGCCTTTGCCATCAACGGTTAAATTTGGAAAGTTTTTCGAAATACTGGTTTTAGAATGGTTTTCTTAAAATTATTTGATTTGAAATCTATTTCATGTGGTTTTCATAACATGTAAGTGTTTTTTAAAGACAGTGTAAGCGCGTTGGGCTTCAAACTGGTTTTTGAAACCAGACCACTTAGGCAAAATATTTTTGTAACATTTTTATACTATTTAAAAATTAAAGAATTTTTAATCCAAACAATTTAAAACTCTTTAGAAACCTATTTATCTGAATACCAAGATTTCTGGAGAAGTTTCACACTATTGAACGTCAAAACATTTAGTCAAAATAGCCTGGATCTGAGACAGATTTCAAAGCTGTATACTTTCAAAATGGCTCATCTAGATAACATCCAACGCTCTGTGGACCATTTTATTGTCTCAAAACATTGGTTTCCCATCATATAAATAGGAGCCTCAGTAATAACTTCACATTATTGCAAAAATCAGCTATATATTTTTTTAATTAAAACATCTGTGCAATGTGGAAGTGGATTGAAATGTTTTCTTTGTCAATAATATGGAAACTATTTTGCAAAACTTTCATCCCTGTCCCCCTCTTTCCCTCCCATTGGGTTATAACCGTGGTTGTACATCACTCGATGGAACCAGCAATTTGTGGATTCACCTTGTGCTTCTTCTTTTACTAGTATTATTCCTTGTAATTCTCACAACAGTGCTGTGAGGTGTACACTATTATTATGCCTTTCACAAAAGAACACCCAGGGTCAAAAGGTTTCAAGTAACTTGCCTAAAGTCTTAAAGTTACTGAGGGCAGAACAAGTTTCAGGTCTTATTGGTTTGGTCCACGTCTCAAGTTCTTAACTGTGGTACTTCCTGCCTCATGCCCAGTATTCATAACTTTAACTTACTGAACCAGTCTATCTTGTCTGTATAGTTCCCCTCTTTCTAGTCTGTTCCGGTAGATCGCAACCAAAGAATTGCCACGTCCTTGCATTCAGTTGCCAGATATATTACAAGTAATCTACCATCAATAACAAATGCTAATTTGAGTAAATTATGATTTACAGTGAGACATTACAGTGGATTCAGGATGATCTATAAAGTAATATTGTTCCCACGCATTTCTATTCATATATGATTCTTGAGTGGGAACAAGGGGGAAATGGTAGAATTAGAGAAAGAAATGCCACCATCCAGATGAGCGTAGCATCTTCAGCATCTTCCAGGATGCTGGAAGATCCAGGAGGATGCACCTTCAATTCTTGGTCATTGGCCAAGAATTGAATGCTCTCTTTACACGTGGTTCCTCTAAGTTTAGGCTGGAGCCGACAGGAGGTAATTTAGAGGCTGCCTAAGGGGCAGAATGTGGAAGAGTGAGGGTTAGGAGTGGGGGAAAGGAAGTGACACTTCTGCGTAATAACAGAAAGGAGTACCTTCTTTTCTGTGAGAGATCGCCTCATAAATAGAGAATTATAGGGAAAAATAAAATATTTCTCCTGCCCCTCATAGGATGACTGTGCTGACTCTGAAACTGATGTTTGTTTTTGGAAATGTGAGTAGCTGTGTTTGATTTCAACAGTTAAGAGCTGGATGGTAAGGAGAATTATGAGGTGTGTTTCTCACTTACATTCGTAGACAAATGTCAAAAGATAGCAAAGACATTCTGGAATAACTTGTGGGCTTTAGGGTGGTGGAGGGCAATGTTGGATCCTGCTGGGGCTCCCCGAAGCCCCGACCCGGACTAAGGGAGCTCAACTTGGGGATATTGACTGCTGGCAGAGGGATGCTCCTGGAACAAGCATCCTGGAACAAGACCAGTTTCTTTGGATGAGGGTAGGGTTGTGCCAAAGGTTGTTGGAGAAATTTATGGGAGAGACTGACAGGAGGTGCCTTGATAGATCTGAAGACCAGAAAGCGAGCCTGGGAATGGTGGTGTGCTCACGGGCTGCACCCCGAAAGCCTTAGAGACAGGCCACTTCCGAAAATTGCTCATTTTCTCTTGAACCCATTACATATGGCCCTTGCAGATCAGAAAAAAACTGCCCTGGATCCCAAATTGGGCCCTAATTAAAATAATTTGTCATGGACAGATATATCCTAACTGCTGGTTAGGGCTCATGAACCAGAATTAAACCATTTTGCCTCTGACTTGGTTTAAACCTGTTGAATTAAGTGAAGAACGAAGACAATTATAGAAATAATTTTTTTGTTTTGTTTTGCGGTACGCGGGCCTCTCACTGTTGTGGCCTCTCCCGTTGAGGAGCACAGGCTCCGGACGCGCAGGCTCAGCGGCCATGGCTCACGGGCCCAGCCGCTCCGCGTCATGTGGGATCTTCCCAGACCTGGGCACGAACCCGCGTCCCTTGCATCGGCAGGCGGACTCTCAACCACTGTGCCACCAGGGAAGCCCTAGAAATAATTTTGTCTTCAAATATAGTTTTTCCTGAAAAATTCATTTAATTAAAGCAAAGGATTTTTTTTTTTTTTTTACTTGAATTTTCCCCAAACTCTTTTGAGGTTGTGTTAATAAAGCCACTGTCTGTGGGAGAAGTGCTACGGGGTTGGTGGGGGGGGGGGAGGAGTGGGGGAAGGGCGATCGAGAGTCTGGTGTAGTGGGAAAAATTATAATTTAACAAATAAAATGGCTGGCTCCATGTCTGCATTCCAGGGCACAAGCTGATTGACTTTGTTTTCATTTTCACTATATTTATAATTAATTTCACCTTAGAAGTGGGTGAGTCTTTTGTGAAGGAAATCATCTTGATAAGCATTGATGAATCTTTTGGATTGAGAAGGGTAATACCACCCCACCACCACCGCCGCCCCGCCAACACACACACACCCCGTCCCTGGCTGAGTTTGGATGGGCAATCGAAAATTGCTCTAGAGATAAAGTCATAAGAATTAGGGTTTGGGAAGCTGACAGCTGGAGCAGAGTGGAGAAGATCTCCCGAGAGGGAAAGACCCAAAGATGAAGGAGACAGGAATCCATCCTAGAGGAATTTCCCACAGCAGAGAATGATCCATTTTAGGGGAGAAATGCCAAATATTAACTTTGGACAATGTATGATTGTATCAATATGTATTTTCATCTAGGAAATAGAACAAAGTCAAACAATATGAAAGGATCTAGGATAAATCTAAAATGTTGATTTGGGTCCAACATTTCTTAGCAACATGGTCTTGGGCAGGTGAGTTCCTTAACCTTTCTGTGCTTCCACTTCCCCAACTACAAAAGTAGGGCAGTGATGGTGCCCACTTCACAGAGTTGTTGAGAAAAGTAACTGAGTTCACATCTGCAAGGGGTTAGGAACAGTATTTGGCCTTTAATAAGCACTTTATAAGCCCCATATTTATATTATTATTATTATTATTAAGCACTTTAGAGGCACTTTGCTTTCTTGTTTTCTTTTTTTTTTCTTTTACAGGAGAAAAGCATGCAAATTTTATTCGATGTTAATTTTTACATGACACGGGGGTGGGGGAGAAGTGGTTCCTAGAAAAGAGGACTCAGAGAAGTAGATAGTTCTGAGAGCTTATATACCACGTTTAGCAAAGAGAAATAAATTGTGGAGACATGACAAGACAAAGAAAAAGCATTCTTAGGCTTCCAGGAGCTGCAAACTGCGGGAAGGGAATACAGGTATCCCTCTCCCCACTTTTCAAAAGTTCACTGTGCGCCACTAGAGGCACTTCTCTTAACTCCATGTTTTCCACCAGCTATTGCTCCATTTCTTTGATCCCTTTTGCACCAAAATTTGTTACAGCATTATTTATCTTCTGTCCCTAATTCCTTTCCTCACGCTGTCTCTTGAACCAGTGTTTCTTAAACTTTCTTTTCCATTATTGTCGCCCTAAGGAATCTCTTTGGCTTTTCTAAAAAAATCGCCTCTTCCAACACTTGACATTTAATACCACAGATGAACTATAGAGTTGTTTATCTATGTTTTATACATAAAAAGAGCAAGATTTTTTCATCCCCCAAGAATCCATTTCTCCTCCCTTGGGAGTGCTATCACCCTCAGTGAGAATACATGTCTTAAATCTACTCCAGCCCTTCTTCGCCTCCACTACACAATGGTTCTTGTTCAAGGTCAGATCACTGACCTCTGTGTTGCTGAATCTCCGGTCAATTCTCAGTCCTCATCTTACGACACTTCCCACCAGCATTTGCCATGGTTGGTCACTCCCTCTTACTTGATACACTTTCTTCAGTGGCTTCTGGCACACCCCATTCTCTTGGTTTTTCTCCTAGTCACTGGTTGCTCCTCCTCAGTTCCTTGCTGGTTCCTCTCTTCTTGTCTTCCTCTTAATGTTGGAGGACCCCAGGGCTTAGTCCTTGATCCTCTTCCTTACCTATACTCACTCCCTGTGTGATCTCATCAGATATCCTGGCTTTATGATCACCTATGTACCCATGATTCCTTACTTTATGCCTCCACCAAAAGTCTCTCCAGGACTCCAGGCTCATATAATAACTGCTTACTTGATTCCTCCACTCGGGTGTTTAATGGACCTCCCCCTACTAACATATGCAATATTTAACTTTTGAAATTCTTCCCCCAAACTGCTCTATCCGAGTTCTTCTTCTCTATTTTTCTCACACCCCACCAACACATTAGCAAATTCTGATATCAAAATAAATCCAGAATGCTCCTCGATATTTACCCAAATGAACTGAAATAAACTTACATCCACACAAAAACCAGCACAGGAATGCTTATAGCAGCTTTATTCACAATTTCCAAAACTTGGAAGCATCCAAGATCTCCTTCAGTAGGTGAATGGATAAATAAACTGTGTTACATCCAGACAATGGAACATTATTCAGCACTAAAAATAAGTGAGCTATTAAACCATGAAAAGATATGGAAGAAGCGTAAAGGAATATTACTAAGTGAGAGAAGCCAGTCTGAAAAGGCTACAGACTATATGATTCCAACTATATGACATTCTGGAAAAGGCAAAACTATGGAGACAATGGAAAGATCACTGCTTGCCAGGGGTTGCGGGGAGAGAGGGATGAATAGGCAGAGAACAGAGCGCAGAGGATTTTTAGGGCAGTGAAATTACCATGTATGATATTACAATGGTGGATACTTGTCATTATATATTTGTCAAAACCCATGAAATTTACAACACCAAGAGTCAACTCTAATGTAAACTATGGACTTTGGGTGATAATGATGGGTCAGTGGAAGTTCATGATTGTAACCAATGTACCCCTGGGGTGCAGGACATTGACAGAGGGGGGACGCTATACATGTTGGGGAAGGGAGTATATGGGAATTCTCTGTGCTTGCTGCCTAATTTTGCTGTGAACCTAAAATTGCTCTAAAAAAGTAAAGCCTATAAAAGAAGAATTCAGAATCTGCTAGCAGCTTGGTGAGAGCCACATCCTACTCTCTCTCCTGAATGACAATAATCCCCTTCTAACTGGGCTCCCTGCTATGACCTGTTTCACTATAATCTGTGCTTTTCCTAGCAGCTGAAGGGTCCTACTAGAACACAAGTCAGATCATATTACTTCTCTGCTCAGCACCCTCCAGTGACTCCCCATCTGACTCAGAGAAAAGCCCAAAGTCCTGACTGTGGCTTTCCAGGCCCTCCTTTCTGACCCCCATTCTTTTAGTCTCCCACTTGTTCACTCTGCTCCAGCCACACTGGTCTCCTTGCTGTTCCTCAGACACACCAGGCACACTCCTGCCTCATGGCCTTTTCACCAGCTGTTCCCTTCCTGGAAGCCTCTTCTTCCCTGTGTCCTTGGGACTCCCTCGCTCACCTCTGCAAGCCTTTGCTTAAATGCCGCCTTCTCAATGGGGCTTTCTTGTCTACCTATTTAAAACTGTAACTCTTCCATCCCCTGCATTCTGAGCTCTTTTATCTGCTCTATTTTATTCATAGCACATCATTATTTAGCATACTGTATTGTTTACTTACTTTCTAATTTGTTGTGTGGACAAAGAATGTCCACTGCCATGTCAGTAAACAAAAGATGTGGTGGCCATGAAGCCCTCAGCCACTGCAGCCACCCGCAACTGTGTACCCCGAGGGATTCAGGATGGAGAAAAAAGGATACTGGCCCTAGATAGCTAAGGTGCATATCGAAGGAAAATTTCAGGAAGCCCGTCCTGAAATTATACTCTGTATCTTCCTCCACATAGGAAAGCACTAAATTCATCCACTTCGGATGTCTGATTTTTCTTTAATTAGCAGTAATCTTTTGATGTTTGACTACCTGTTTTGTTTTGTTTGCAAAAGCTCTTCTATATCCTGGCTCCTTTAACTCTTTGGAACAGTCCCTCAGAGCTATCTGAGAGGCTGCATCCTAGGCTTAAGTCCTCAGTAAGTCTGCTGGATAAAACAGAATTTTCAGCTTTTACGTTATGCATTTGTTTTTCCGTGGACAGTTTTTTTTATTTGGTCTCCCCTTGACAAAATAAAAGGTCCATGAAGACAATGATGTGTGTCTGTTTTGTTCTCTGCTCTATCCTAAGTCACTAGAACAGTGCTTGACATGTATTAGGTGCTCAGTCAAAAGTTATGGATAAAGGAGAGTCTCCCTACTGCCTCTGATTCGAGGTCCTTCTGCAGTGTATGCTTCCAGGGATGTTCTGGGCACATATGAGCAAATGATTATAATTTAAGCCAGTTCTCGTATTTTGCTGTGCTGTAATTCTGTTGCTTACAACCTTCAGTCAAAGTCTGCTGCATACAACTTTAACAGTACTTGGAAGGGCTGAAGTGATGGGGTGTTCAGCGTATGGCAAGTGGGATGGAGAGAAGACAAGAACAAAAGGAGGTGAGTCAGGGAATGCAGAGAAATAATTCCACGGAAGCACAAACTCAGTAAAGAGGTGACCAGAAGAAACATATGGCCCCAAAGAACCCTTGGCGTCATTTGAATAATGGTGCATATTCTTATTGCCTGCTCATTTACTATGCTAGTTGAATGAAAACTGAAAGAGCCACCATCCCACTAAGGCTGGAAGACTTGGTGATATCCAGACAGCAGACGTCTTGATAAGAATTGAAGAACTGCCCCGATTCTTCATTTTATTATGCTGATGTAACTATAACCAGGGACAAGCTCTCAAATAATGATTCTTCAGGCTTCTGTTTTCTTCTTTTTCCTGTTGCTTTTATTAGACGATCTCAGTTCTGGTGGCTGGGACCAAAGGTGTTGGGGGAAGAGGATGGACCATTGTGGGACTGGCTAAAATTCTTCAGGATCCAGTCCTGCTGGTCCAGAGACGGGCTCCACTCTCCTCCCCTCGCTGATGCAGTGATTGAAAACACTAGGACTCAGACTTCAAGGCAGGGCTGGCCTTCTCAGTTGATTTTACAGCAGGGCAAGTATGTCTCCTTCTGGCTGAAATGCCTGGGATTGAAGGTCTGGAACATGTATTAGTGGAGTAATGTCTCAGGAGAAAAAGACAATAACATGGAAATACTGACTGCTATGGCAACAGCTGGAATAATAAACAACATTTTTTCCCCCTAGGAAAATCACAGAGTTTGGCCTTGTGGCAACTTTAGGAAGGGAAATAAGTAATACCCCAAGTTAGATCTTGTGTTTGGCTTGATTTTTCCCCCCTGGGTTGAAGAAATTTGCTAAGTGCCTTATTGGGCAAATAGAGGATGTTATGTGTCATTCAAAACTCATGTCTTTCTAGAAAATCTTTTAAACAAAAGGAACTCAGAATGTATGAATTGAAAAGTCAAAATCCCTCCTCCCCCTTCTCATTCTTTCTCTTCTGGGGTAATCACTACACAGGGAATTGTTATAAAATTTCTATATACATACAAATGTATTACTAACTGGTTTCGTGTTTTTGGTTTGTTTGTTATTAAGTGGGTGAGACTTGATAGGGTACATTGAGCAATTAGTGTAATCCTCCCCTCGATTTCTTGCTTCAAACATACTCTAATGATTTCCCTTCTTGGCATCTCAGATGGTCTCACAGCTTTCCAACCACTAGCAAGTATTCAAAAGTCCAGCTCAGTATAAATTAAAACTTTAATTTCTCATCTAATTCAAAGTTTCTTTCCTCACCACCCTACCAGGACGCCTGACCCCAGCTAAGTGCTGACCTTATGGGGAAGGAGGCGTGGCTGTGATATGATCCATTCTTTCCAACTTCTTGCACCATGATGTCCTTTGTGACCTTTGTCTCCTCCAGCGTGGGGAAGAGGGAATTAGAAAAACAAAGGCGCAGTCTTATTTGACTGACATTGTTGTAATCTGTAATACAGTTGCCCAAACACTGGCTCTTCAGAGACCCCATGACCCTTACGCACAGGGAAATCAATCTCTTTTATACCGTTTGATGAATTTATAGCTCCCCAAACTTGCACCCTACCCTAGCCAGCTTCCCTGGGTATTATGGAAATGTATCTGTCAATGTAGGATGATAGAACATGTTTTATTTAGCTTGATTCATGCTTTAAAAATATTTAGACATAGGGTATGTGAGCCTTCCTTTGTGCTCTTGGTCTGGGTCCTGGAAATATTAGGGGTGGTCCTGATTCAGCCCGCAGGGAAACTCATGCCTCCATGACATGCTCAACCTTGGAAGTACAGGCAGGTTCTGCTGCTGTCCTCTCTCCTCTCTCCAGCATCCCAGGGAGCTTCATCCAGCCTCCCACCTTTCCACTTCTTCAGGCTAGAGGTAGGCATTTCTCTCTCCCTTTCCATACCCCCCAAACTCGGAGGGCTACCTTTCAGGTTCTCTCAGAACCTTTTGCCCTCTACTTTAGGTAGCAGCACCTGGTAGTGAGTTTGTGAGTTGTTCCCAGGACACATTAAGCTGAAGGATGGAATGTAGCTGCTCCTCCTGGCAGACAAACTCAGACTCCATGAGTGGTTCTCTTGGGGAGCATCTCCCTCAGTCTGAAGGGGAAGGAGGAAAAACATGCCTGTGCTCTCTACTCCTACGGATTCCCTTCAGACGATTTTCTCTACTGGATCTCAACCTTTTCTTCTATGACCTGCAGGTGGGTGAGCGGGACCCATAGTGAAGGGCCCCTCTGGGTACCTCCTGGTAAGACCTGCGTGGGTGTGTCTAGAACTTCTCTTTAGAATGTGTGTGTGCTCCTCACCCAGTTGTTTTCACCTTTGGGCTTTAGCAGAATTCAAAGGCAATGGGAAAACTCCCACCTAGTAATCTGCGACACATACACATCTACTCATTTATTAATTATTTATTAAGCCCTAAACTTGCCTTTTTCATTTGGATGACTGTTTATATATTTCTTTAATAGCTACATAACATTTCATATGGTACATGTGGCTGTACCATAACTTATTTAACCATTCTCATATTGATAGTTATTTAGGTGGGTTTTTGATATAACAAGGAAGGCTGCAATGAATAATCCTTTAACATATATCCTTGTGCCCTTATGTAAATATTCTTAGAAGTGTGATTGCTAATCCAAAGGGTCCACAGATTTTACGTTTTGTTAGGAATCACATTTTGTTTCATAGGTGGAGCCAAATTACCCTTCAAAAAAACTTTAGCAATTTACACTCTTACTCAATGTCTTTCCCTAAACCCTTGCCTACACTGAATATTGTCAAGCTAATCTAATCAGTGACAAATTCTATCTCTTTGCTATTTTAGTTTGCTTTTCCCAGATCACTAATGAGGTTGAACACCTTTTCATACATTTACTAGCCATTTGTAATTCTGTGAATCATGTTTGTATCTTTTGATGACTTTTAAATGTTTAGAGCTCTGTGTTTTAGTCATAACTGCTTGACTATAAAATATGTGGCAAATATTTTTTCTCTATCTGTTATCCTCAGGATGCTTTAATCATAAATAGATTCTTGAGACCAAAGGATTATTCTGTTGACTTAAGTTAGTATCTCCAGAAAACAGAGTAATGAATTACATATTAGTCAACAAATTTGCTATAACAAATTATCCTCAAATTTCTGTAGCTTCATTCAATAAAAAGTTTATTTTTCATTCTTTTTTAAAAAAATTATTAATTTAATTTATTTATTTTTGGCTGTGTTGGGTCTTCATTGCTGTGCGCAGGCTTTCTCTAGTTGCGGTGAGCAGGGGCTACTCTTCGTTGCGGTGGCGGTCTTCTTCTTGCAGTGGCTTCTCTTGTTGCAGAGCACGGGCTCTAGGTGCCCGGGCTTCAGTAGTTGTGGCACACGGGCTCAGTAGTTGTGACTTGCGGACTCTAGAGCTCAGGCTCAGTAGTTGTGGCACATGGGTTTAGTTGCTCTTGCGGCATGGGGGATCTTCCCGGACCAGGGCTCGAACCCGTGTCCCCTGCATTGGCAGGCGGATTCTTAACCACTGCGCCACCAGGGAAGCCCTATTTTTCATTCTTGCAACACTCCAACATGGGTGTTCCCGTTCAGCTCTTTCCAAAGTGACTCATGGTTCCAGGATCCTTCTACTTTGTGGCTCTGCTCTCCTCTAGATTCTTGAAGTTTTCCCCACTCAGCTAGCAGATGGGGAAGGAGAGAGCACAGGATTTCACAAGATGTTTTACAGACCAGGTTTGGAAGTGGCATACATCACTTGCCCTCTTATTCCTTTGACCAGAGCATAATCATATCATAAAGAAGACTAGAAATGAGATCTAGCTATGAGCCTACAGAAGTCTCTGCTACAATAAGTGGAGCACACCGACATCTCAGCAAATAAACTCCAAATCTCACTGTGTTATTGAAGGAAGTCTAGTGACTCTTGAATAGAGCATAGGATGATCCCTACCAAAGAGTTTTCAACACAGAGTGCTGTTTGAATGTCAAGGATCATGATGCCATTGAAGTCTTATAACTCTTCCTTATGGAACAAAATTCAAAGTCTCTTCAGAGGGACAAGGGATTCTTCTGAATTCTTTTACAAGAGGAAAAGATGATCTCTCTCTCAATCTGAAAACATTTCTGGAGGTTTCCTTGCCCTTGTTAGACTCAGAGGCTTGGCGTGGGGTGTTTGGGTGGAGGGGCCGGGATCAGGCAGCTCCGGCGAGGGCGGGTTCTAGGGGTCATGAGATGAGGAGGCGGTTGGCTGAGAGCTCACAAGCCAAGCTAGAGCTGGGGTGGAGGTGAAATAAATGTTCCAGTGTTGGGGAATCACTGTGGAGGCTGGTGAGGGGTGAGCTTTGGGAATGTAATTCTTGTAAGGGGTGACCTTAATAACAGACAGATTAGGGCAGAGGGAGGAAAAAGTTAAGAACAGCCTGGAACATGGATTTCTGACCCATGTTTAAAATGGGGAGGAGAGGGGCAAATGCTAAGGCTGGTATGGAAACAGCATTCGGAATTGCTTCCTAAAAGTGCCACGTGAATTTCCAGACAAATAAAACATTTTATAATCTTCAGCAGCCTTGACCCTAGCACAGCTCTCCCACACCTTGGCCATCGTGATGTTCTCCTAACCCAAGACTTTATGTCATTAGGAAGTAGTGCTTCACCACCTGGACGGCCAACCACCTGCAGGGGTTATCCTGGGGCTGCTGTTTGGTGCAGGGGCACTGAAAATATTTGGCTACTCAGAGAAGTGATATATAGACATTCATAACTAGAATGGCAGTGAATGACCTCTGGCCTTGTGACCAATGTTCACATTCCATTAGACGGTCTGTTGAAGTCAGCAAGAGTCATGCCCTCTTCTTTTATAAGGGGTAATTAGTCCCAGGATCAAGCGAAAGAAGACAGCAACTTCTCGCCAAACTCCTCAGGCTCCAGTGATGTTCTTGACCTCAGGCAAGTTACCTTCTCTCCCTAGGACTGTTTTACCATCTGAAAAAATAGGGTAGAGTCTGTGGGGGTGACTTACTCTTCCAGCTGTGACTTTCTAGGAACCTAAATACAATGTGTGAAAACCAGAGTTTTCAGGAGAAGGTAGGTTCTGCCCCAGTGTGATCAGGGTGGTCTTCCCATTGCTGAGCTCACGTATAACCCAGTAGTCTTTATGATACCCTAGACTACTCAGGGGCCTTAAAGTCTTCCTTATCACTCACATTGGAAGACAAAGATGTCCCAGGGGGATGCTTACTGCTCTGTTCTGGTGGCTTCACTCCCTGGTACCCCCCACATCCCAGTCCCAACACATCACTGATTTCTCTCCTGTGGCTTCTCCCTGTTTGAGTCATCCTTTCAAATAAATCCATGTTGGCGGTGCCCTGGCTTTAAATTTTGGCTTCTCTCTATATCATGGGGTCCCCCATTCTCTCTGAAACTACACACCAAAGTTCATGGTTAAGTCCTAACCAGTCTTGCAAAGGCTTAAGAGTCCCAGGTGTCCCCACGGAGAGAGAAATTGGACAGTTGTGCATCACAGCACTTGTTCTGGTTTTTCTGTTTGACCAAACTTCAGAGGGTGGCAGATGGTGGTCAAATGACCTTTAGCTCTGAGAGGCCAAGAATCAGCTCTGTGAGAAGGTGTATTTTTAAAAACTCTATTATTTGTTTGGCTGTGCTGCACGGTATGTGGGATCTTAGTTCCTTGACCAGGGTTTGAACCTGCACCCCCTGCAGTGGAAGCGTGGAGTCTTAACCACTGGACCACCAGGGAAGTCCCGAAGTTATCATAATATTTTCAGGTCTAGGATATTCCTATCATTACAAAAAAAAAAAATCAGGATGCACTGTTTGGGGCCTTATATGGGGCTGGGAGTAATCAGGATGATGAACACTGAGCATATTTTTTCCTTATGCCACCCAGCCCCTTCTAATTCAATAATCAGGAAAGGCTAGTATTATGGAGGGAAGTGTTACATTTGTTAATTAACTTCTTCAGCATGGCTGGCACACGCTGACATGACTCTCCACTCTGACCAGATCTTCATTTCCTCCACTTTGTAAAGGCACATCTGGGAAAGAAAAATGAACCTACCAACCCAGAGAGACAATTGTGGGAGAGAAGCTCCTTTGTGGCAAGAGAGAATTTTCTAGAAGAAACTTCTCATTCAGGGAACCCACCCTGGGCTGTGGGCTCGATGAGGGCAGGGTCCATGTCTTAGTCACCATCGTTTCTGGTGCACTTAGGGTGTCAGCATCTGGAATGAACAGGTGAATCCAGGCCTGCCCCACAATGTCCATGACGGACACTCCCAGGGCTGAGATGCCCTCTTTGATAAGTAAAGCCCCACAGTGTTTGCCCTACAATTTGGCTCTTACTGTCCTATTCTGTTGTGTTCTAAATCTCACCCTGTTTCTTACTGTTGGCACTGAACATGGTTTTTGAGATCCAGCCTTATTCCTAGATGTAAGTTATGGTTTCTGACTGCTGTGTAAGATTTCGTTATATATCATACAAAACTCTCTAGAGATGGATATCTAGGTTGCCTCTGACAACTAACTCTAGTTCCCAGCCATCCCTACGCTCAAAGTATTTCCTCATACTTGTCTTCTTCCGAAATGCAATCTGACTTTGTTTAGTGTTTACTTGAATGGTTTCAATCGCAAATTCATTGCTTTCTTAGTGTGTAAGTTCCCTTCGAGCAGATAATCATAGTCTCTACCTCTTAGGGTGGTTGGTGTAGATGAGATTATGTGAGTGAAGTGCTTAGCACATTAGCTGGCAAGCAGAAGGTCCTCAGTAGATGGTATAATCCTTCCAGAGCCTAGAACACATTAGGACTTTAATAAATAGCAATTACAAGAATGAATGTTTAATTACCTCTGGTGATTTGGGGTCTCCTTCCCCATAAAGCTCGGTCCCAGAACACTCGAAACATTAGGTATTCATTCAGGAGATAGTAATTACGATAGTCACCATTAATCCTCCCAAATTGTTCCCCTTTTACAGATGATAAAACTGAAACTCAGAGAGGTTTTGCATCTTGCTTGTGATCATTCAGCATAGTTAGTGGCAGAATTGGGGCTTAAACTGTGGTCTAACTCCAAAGTTTCTATTTCTAAGCACCCTGCTGTATCACCACCCCTGGGGAAGTGTGCTTAGATGATTACTATTTCAGCAGCAATAGCTTTTATTTTCTCTGTGTGCGGATAACAAAGAATTTAAGATTCAATTAATATTTACTGAGACCTCACATGTGCCAGGCCCTGCCAGGGCCATGTTTAAGGGACATTTGTGTAAATTACCGACAGATGCTCCCTGGGTGGATTCAGCAGTGGGCACATGGCTTGGTGAGTAGAAGCCGGGCTGGATTCTGGCCTCTGCTTGTCCCCTACCCTGGGCACCTGTGTGCAGTACACAAACTGCCCAAGTGTATGCCGTACCTCTGGGAACATGCTGCTTACTTCCTCCGTGCCATGCCACTGAATCTTCCTCTCCACAACAGTCCTATGGGGCAAATACAATTCTGCTGGACAGATGAAGAGACTGAGGTTCAGAGTTGTGACGTAGTCTCAAGGCGCAGATCCAATGTTCAAATGGGAGTTCTTTGGCTTCAAATCCAGAGACTGGCTAAATATAAAGCAGAGTGATCGATTGGGGTCCCATGTAGGGAAGGAAAAGAGATTCGGGAATCCCTGGGAAGAACCTGCCAAGTCTGACAACTGCTGCTGGGATGATCCTCATGCTTTGCTGGGGCTGCCTCCCTGGAGAGTGATGGATGTGGTCCCCCATCAGAACTCCAGAGGAGACGAAGTTCCAGGCAGACTGAAACCACTGTCTGGTGAGCTTAGGGCTGTGGAATGTGCGTGCTGGAAGGCTGTTATGAGCTCCTGGAATAGGCTTCAGGTTTCAGGGCACACACTGCTTCTTCTGCACGAGGGATCAGTAAATATACCTGCAGGTACAGAGTAGCACACGCTCAGCCGGGGGCCAAGAGATCCTGCCAGTGGCTCAGTGGAGAGGGACAGGCTGTTGGGTAGTGAGGTGACGATGAGGCCCCTGGAGAAAGCCAGACTGGGCTTGCCCTCCGGCTTGGCACTTACGAGCCAACCTCTCAGAGCTTTGGTGTCCTCATCTCCTCCCTTATTCCTCTGTGACTTTTCTAGTCCTTTGGAGATTGAGTTTATGATCTCCCTGAAGATACACCCATGCCCCAGGGTCAAATCAGGACCTCTGATTCTAGAATGTTCTACAAAATCATTATCTCAAAGAGGTATCTGCCCCCCCACCATGTTCACAGGAGCATTATTCACAATAGCCAGGATATGGAAACAACCTAAGTGTCCATTGATGGCTGAATGGATAAAGAAAATTTGAGATATATAAATAAGAAAATAAAGTATATATAAATGTGGTATTCATATATATATATATATATGAATATTTACTATCCAGCCTTTAAAGAGGAGAAAATTCTGTCATTTGCAGCAACATGGATGAACCTGGAGGGCATTAAGCTAAGTGAAATAAGCCAGACAAGGAAGGATAAATAACTCATAATATCACTGATATGTGGAATCTTAAAAAAATTGCCAAACTCATAGAAATAGAGGGTAGAGAGGGGCTGGGGCTGGGGGCACTAGGGAGGGGTTGGTTAAAGGGTACAAACTTTCAGTTACAAGATGAATAAGGTCTGAGGATCTAATGTATAAGATGGTGACTAGAGTTGATAACACTGTATTGTATGATTGAAAAGTGCTAAGGGAATCGAACTTAGATGTTTTCTCTCACACACACAAAAGATAAATACATGAGGTGCTGGGTGTGCTAATTAACTCTATGGCAGGAATCCTTTGACAGTGTATACGTGTATCAAATCACCACGTTGTATACTTTAAATATCTTACAATTTTGTCAATTATATCTTGGTAAAGCTGGGGGGAAAATAATGTTGTTCTAAAGCACTGGGGACTTTTCTGCCAGTGAAGGAGATGTGTATTTGGATGGGCTATTCTCAAGTTACTCTGTAGGTATCCTTCCCTCTGAAGCTGGGGACTCCCTGCCCCCTTTCCTGCCCCCCAAACTGTGTTACGTGCTGGAAATATTGTCGTAACCATTCCTACTTCGAGGAAGTTTACATCTAAAGGGAGGCAGACTAATAAATAAGCATTTATAATCCAGCATAATAAGAGCTAAAATAGGCACTGCAACACTGGGGGGAATCAGAGAAGACTTCCTGGAGGAAGTGATCTCTAACCTGAGTCCTGAAGGATGAGTAAAAAGCAGAATGGGAAGAGAGTTCTAGGTGGAAGGCACAGTCTGCGCAAAGATCCAGAGCAAGTCAAAGCCAGCTTGTTTGAGGAACAGAAAGATTGGGAAACAAAAGACCCCACAGGGTTCGTTTGTCTGTTTGGCTACATTCATGCTTTTGGACTTTATCCTGGGGGCCACAGGAGGCCTGGAAGGAATTTGAACAGGGATTAACCTGCTCTGAAGTTGAGAAAGACCACTTTGGCCTGATGCAGAAGACAGCGGGGGTGGGGCAGAGATTGCACGCCGGGAGATCTGTTAGAAGGCTGTTCAGATATGGGATTATTTAAGGAAACCTAAAAATCCAAGTCTAACTGTGCTCCTCAGGAGAAAAGCCTTCCTCCTCCCACCCCAGAGTAGTCACCTCTGGAATCTTTGGAATCTCTATGATCTTGGAGGCCAGTGAGAGCCCATAGTTCTCCTGGCTCCCAGGCCAGTGCTGTGCTCCAAACCTTCCCCATCCGTTTCCCTTCCAAGAATCAGTCCTTTCCCCCAGCAGCTAATCTTTCCTTCCAGCATCCCCACGGCCTCCAGACCGATCACGTGTATTTCTTCCTATGCCCTTTAGTTTCCCTTCTGACTCTCCTCTGATTTTCTCTTGACCTCCCCGGGGCAGACCCAGAGATAAATCTGTTGGCTTCTTGGTGGGAGAGTTTAGTCTCGTTTCCAGCTCTGGCAGAGGCAGCAGCTTCACTCTGGCCTGGGACCGCGCCGAGGGGGCAGTGAAGGAGCTCTGGCTGCCGGAAGTTCTTGCTATGGATTTAAACATGGAAAGAGAAACTGATTGTGGTCCCTTCTGTCAGTAATGTGGTACCCTGTCTCATGGTTCTCAACCCAGACTGCAGAATAGAATCACCTTCTGTGGACTTAAAAAAAAATTGCCTGGTTCCTCAGAGATTCTGATTTAATTGTCACAGGAAGAATCCAAGTATCTGTAGTTTTCAAAGCTGCCTGGCTAATTCTAATATGTAGGCAGGATGGATAGCAGTCTTAGCATCACATTTCAGAGATAAGATGACACTTAGGTGGATTGTAGGCTCTGGCTTTTTTTTTTTTTTTTTTTTTGTGCTGGGCTTACCTTGGGCAAAGCATAGCCTCTCTGAGCCTCATCTCTTCCCTCCTCTGGACAGGGAGGTTAATAGCACCTATCTCTTAAGATGGTTGTGAACCTGCCGAGTCAAGCGTTTGCATTGCCTGGTACAACTTTTCTCCTCATGCCCAGCTACTTTAGTGTGAGTTGGATGAGCAGATTTTTAAGACTTAACTGTGAGAGAAGATGTACTCTATGAGGGAGAAAGGTACAGGGTTAACATTTTTGCAAAGTGATTAAATAGAATAAGTTTGTCTCCAAGGTCCCCACCCCCATTTCCACTCCCTGTGCCCTAAGGCTTTTAGACAGGATTTGAGGCCACTGGAGGTCCCTCAGTACCAAGCATGCATCCCCAAGGAGGATGGAGAGAGGATGCTTCTGTAAAATTTTCCTTTACTAAGTGGTTTCAATGCCATTATAAAATAAGACTTTCCATCGCTTTCCTGCCAAATGTGTTTCATTGGTCCCTAGATGTAGCCTGTGTGGTCTTTTCCTATGGGTGGGCTCTCAGAGTCCCTGCCCATTCTATCTTCTGTGATGAAGGGGGGTAATGCAGGGGCAAGAGTGAGTCCTCCCGGGCACAGTTAGCTCGGCCAAGAACTCTGTCTCCTTACTCCCATTGTCACAAGTGTGTTTTCCTGGGCACAGCAGAAATGTCAGTGGAAGAGGATAAGGTCAGTGCAAACTCATCACCACTCCAGGAAAAATAGCTCGCAACACACTCTTCCTAATGAGAAGAGGGATGTGTCTCTCTCAAGACATTTGAGATTCAGAGATTGGGAGAGGCGCTCTGGAACAGCTGAAACTGAGTTCCGAAGAGGTGCTCAGAGATCCAAGTGACAGCTGATGGGAGAAGCCCACGCCTTCACAGTGGTTGTGATAGAATTCGAACTCAAAGGATATTGCCTTTCCATAGAGACCTTCATTAAGATGGAAAACAAACAACGCTTTCAAATCTGAGCCCTTAATGGGTTAAGCTAAAGAGTCCAGCAGCAGTTCAGTTTCTGAAAGTCAAGCTATTTTAAGAAGCAATATATTATCCCAAAGAATTTTTCGATGCTATGACAGAACCTGGATGTCCTATGCACTGACTCACTTCGTAATTCAATAAACATTTACTGTTCCAATGAGCATTTGTTTCTTCTCCTTTACCACAAATACATCGCAGGAGCAGATCTTTCAAATTGCAGGCATTGACTGGTGATGAAACTGCTTCTCACACAGGCAACTCAACGTAGCATGATCCAGGGCGAGTAGCTACATGAATTTAATTGTGTGTCTTGGAAATTGAATGACCAATTCACTGTGTAAAAAGCTTTATTGCAAAATTTAAAACTATCATAGCTTGGTATTAATTATTAACAATTATAAAAAATTAATGCTGACATATAATAATTTTTACTTATAAAATTATTATGACGTCAGCATTAATTTTTATCATTTTCATAAAACTTTATTTAATAATGGTTAATCGCTTTTACTGAGCCAACCTGGCAAAACAGTTAAATGAGATAAAATATGTCAAGTGCTTAGCACACGACATTTAAATAAGCAGGCAAGAAATGGTGGTTCTCATTCTATCATGGGAAAATTATAATTTTTTCAAAAGATAAAGGCATTTTGAAAAAAACTTGAATTTTTCAGAAGAGGAATAAAAGTGGTGCAAGTCTAATGGCTAGTCTGATTATCTAGGAATCACAGTATCCATGAAATTCAGGTCTAGATATTCACTGACACTGTCATTTTGATTGGTTTTGCCCTTTCTTGAATGCCTAATAGTATTAGCAACAACTACTGCAACTATTATTATTCTAAATATTAATATTAGTAGTAGTAGTGGTCATAACTGTAGTTGGTGTTATTTATTTCTGCTTGCCCAGTATCCCAGCCCCCTGATTTTGGAAGTATCTAGATTATCCTTTGGATAATTACCCTTCCCCGTTGGCTTTGGTCTTCGTTGGGATGTCAAAGTGTACACCTTCCTTTGGAAGGTGACTCAGAGATGGTGGAGTTGTTTCATCCTTACAGCAACACGTTGAAGATACCCTCCAATGATTCCTGTGACTTACCTGGGGGCTCTTCTGTCTCCTGCTTCCTAGTTCCTTCCAAAGCTTGGCCATTCAATTTATCCTTTGATTCTGTCAACTATCTCAGAGCTACTCAATATATTTTCTTTTTTTTTTAAGTTAGCCAGAGATGATTTGCTTTGCTTAATAATCAAAAAAAGCCCAAATAGTAAGGTAATATTATTAATAGTAGCTCTGATTGTCATTGTCATTATTTTCAAAGTCATAGTAATAGCTACCATTTACTTGCTATGCGTTATGTTCTAGGGACTATTCAAAGCATTATCGTATTGCATCCTCATAACAATTCAGTGGATATACACTGTTATTTCCTTTTGCATATGAGAAAACTGTAGGTCGGAGAGATTAAGTAATTTGCCCATAGCTAGCAAGCTGTGCTAGCAAATGTGGCATCTCCAACTCTGGCACCAACACCCTCAATCACTATGCTACTTTTCTATGACATGACTGAGATGGGATGTGCCTGGTAATATGCTAATCACTTTACATCAATTACCTCTTAGTTTTCACAGAAACAATCATGTCTCAGTATGGGTTCTGACTGCAGCCATACAGATGAGGAAACAGGGGCTCAGATGAGTTAAATGCTTTGTGCAAGCTCACTCAGCTACTAACATTCCAGCACAAAGCTATCCAGCAAGAAAGGTCTGAGCCTGTTGGCAGAGGGACGAAGAAACAGGCCAGGTCTGTCCAGACTTAACCTCACTTGCTGTTAATAAAACAAAAGAACCTTTAAAAGATGCTGAGAACCAGGCTGCCTTCTGAGGAGTCCCAGAAGGCTTACAGCGGAAAGGGAAAACTTCCTTGTACTGAGATAACTTTGAAACCCTCATTTCTTGGCCAGTTTTGTTTTGTTTTTTTCTCTTTTCTTCTTTGAAATTCCAGGCCTGATTATATCATGCTCTGGACTTGAGTCGGCCAAGGGGCATGCTTTAAATCACTGTGATCCTGATGACCTTACAAGAACATCTTAAAAGGATAAATCTATTTGTTTTACACTGAGATAATGGAAAATAAAGCAACCTCTGCCCTCTCCAGGAGACCTTGCTTGCCACGTTGGTTTTTATAACATACTTTTACAGTTGATTTATCTGCTCTGAAAAATGAGATTTAAAAACTAAAGAATAAAGAAGCCCTCAGTGGTGCTTGTGCTAAAACCACCATTGAAAGCCAAGAACATCATCGTAGACCCTGTTACCAGAGTCGGCAGGTTGATGTGTTTCCATACATGGGAACAAAGGCCTCAAATTCCACTGAGTCTGGAGAGACTTTCAGGGGCTGTATTTTCAGGCCTGTGTCAGGAAATGAATGATGTGGAAGGCACTCGTGTGGCTGCTGTTTGGCCTCCACCACCAACACCAAATCCCACCAGCATTTATGGCCCTCGTCCCCAGACTTCTAGGTCCGCGGGTTGGAAATTCAAAACTTGTGCCCCGAAAGTGGATAAGGCCATTTTAACAGAATTATCTGGCTGGGATGATTTTCTAGAGGATGCTGATGGGGATGGCGTGGGGAGTCATCAAAGTGATGACAGAAGAACACGTCACTTCTGCTTTGCCTTTTGTAGCAGTTATTTCTAGACCAAACCAACTTTTTCATAAATTTCAGAAGCATGGAAGGATGAGATTGTCATTGGACTACACAAGGGCATGCCTGCCAGCTGGTGGAGGTCATTGGGCACCATCTTGGAAACTGGCTACTACTTAAGACTGGCTACTGTATAAGCCTTAAGGACAAAAGCCCTTAACATGGTCCACAGGGACCAGCTTGCCTCACCAGCCTCCACTCCTTGATACTCTCTGGGCTGCATTTCACTCTGCTCTTTTTTCAGTTCCTTGCATGTAACATGTTCCATCCCAGTCTGCCTTTGCAAGTGTTGCTCCCTCACCTGGAATGTTAATGTATCACTCTGTGTCATCACTACCTCTTCATCCTTTAAAGCTCAGCTCCACCAACGCATCCCCCAGGAAGCCGTCCCTGATCCCCTAGACTAGGTCTGGTCTTCTGGTCCCGTGCACTATATTGCTAATAACTGAGTCATCGACTAATTGATTAATCATTAATTCATACAGGAATGTATGGTCTGACTTGTGCTCTCTGGGTCACCAGCAGGGAGCACAGATCATAAAGTCAGACCCAGATTCCAGGTTTCTTCACTCGGAATGCTGGGGTCATACTCTTCATAACCACTTTTTTTTTTTGCTATACGCGGGCGTCTCACTGTTGTGGCCTCTCCCGTTGCGGAGCACAGGCTCTGGACGCGCAGGCTCAGCGGCCATGGCTCACGGGCCCAGCCGCTCCGCGGCATGTGGGATCTTCCCGGACCGGGGCACGAACCCGTGTCCCCTGCATCGGCAGGCGGACTCTCAACCACTGCGCCACCAGGGAAGCCCCATAACCACTTTTTAATCCCTATTCCTATGGGGAGAAAAATGACCATTATTGTACCCTGTCCTTATACAAGGCTCTTTTCATTAGTTCTAAAAATAGAATCATGCTGATTTTCCAGACTGAGCATCTAGCCTATACTTTTGCTTCCATGTCCCCTACATTAACCACAAGAAAGCACTTTCATTAAAGTACGTTATTTTATTCCCTTATCAATTTGATTCCTATTTGTCAGGAAGTACAGAGTTTTAAAAGTTACCAGCAACACTGTTTGTTACAGGTTTTCTTTGGACATCAAGCCCTACTGCTAGAATCCATTGCAGGGGAGAGTTGCAGAAAAGAATTCTCTATTTTTCCCGAGTACGGTGGTTTGGCATACTGGGTGAGCCACTTGGAGCAGAGCTCTTAGTCCTCTGCTTTTTTTTCACTCAACTCACACACACACACATACACACACACTCACTCCTTTGATTTATTTGCTAGGATGATGTAAACGGAAATTACAGAATCATCTATGCGTGTGTGTGTGCACGCGTGTGCTGGTGGGGGAAGTAGGGATATCTGAGCTGAGCCTAAAATGGAATTCAAATATGTCTGTAGAAGTGGTGGGAGGACCACTTGGAGGTGATTTGCAGGAAGGCTTTCCCACCCCTCACTGGGAAGGAAGGGGGATGAATCAGACATGGCCTGTGTCTTACTCCTGTGGAAAGGAGGCTCCTAAGGGAAAGAAAGAGGAACTGTTTGTATTATACAACAGACTCCATGACCCTCGAGGGCACAAGCAGGGCCTTTTGGAGGTCTGGGTGACCCTGTGTGACTCTGAGTGAGGAGGGGGGTCATAGCCTCACTTCGGAGTGGACTGAACTTGGAAGCCCAGCAGCTTGGGGTAGTGGCAGGTAGCACCTTTGTGTGGACATTGGCATTGAACTAGTGTCAGCAGAGTTCAGAGGCTACATGGTGAGCTCTCAGGGGGCTCTGGATGCAGGCGGTATAGGTGGGGAAGAGAAAAACCCAGTGGCTGCAACTGGATGTGTTGTGTCTGCGGTAGCTGACTGATTTGTGACCACCAGGGAGACACCCCCAGGGAACACCAGGACACAAGAGGCTGAGATCTCATGGGGGCTGATGAGCTCTAAGATCTTATGGAAGAAAGAGCCAGTGGGAGTTTGGAGGAACTAGGTAGATCACTGATAGTTTCCTAAGACCACTGAGACTTGGGGGTGGACTGATGCTAAGAGACAAGCAGGCCTTAGGTTGGGTGGCTCCATGTCGTGTGGCTGGAGGGACAGAAGAAAGCCAGCATGCCCAAAATGTCTCCCCTGATGGCACACCCTGGACTCAGAAATGCACTCCTTCAAGGTCATTCCTCTGGTTTGAAGGCTTGTGCTTAGCAAAGATGCTTTACTGGGAGAGTTGGACGCCATGAGTAAGCATGGGAGGAGTTGGAGAAGGGAACAGCAGAGCTGGCAGACCTGGGTGAGGCCTGGGAGGGGAGGTCCACGGAGATGCAAGAGAGGTGAGCAGATGCTAAAATGGGGAATGGGTGGAAACGAAGGACCATGACAAAAAATGGGCCACTTCTCGTTTTAACTGGGCCCTGAGCCCATTTCCCATGCTCCCTCCAGGCAGGTTTCAAGTGGTCCGCTGTGCATCAGTCATGTGCTGGAAAATCTCCTTGCCCTACTTGAGTGGTGGCCTAGCCTGACCTCATGCTTAGGTTCTTGAGCCTTGCTTCACTGAAAAGAGAAAGGGAGAGGAGAGGAGAGAGGAAAGCAAAAGAAAGAGGGAATAGAGAATGAGAGCAGAGAGAGGCAGAGAGCAGAGGAGGGGGAGATGTACTGAGACACACAGAGAAAGAGCAGACATGGGCCATAAATTGCTTCCAGGGTGTGAGGAATGACAGACGCCCACTTTGAAGACCTTCTGGGGTCACTGTTTAAAAGCATCCAGCCATCTGGCCGCAGGTGGGCCTCTCACCTGACCCGTATTAGAGCTCCTTGCCTCTGGAAACTGGCATGATTTATGGGTCCCTCTGGACTCATGGCCAGACAGCCACCCCTCACCTATCACATCCTCCCTGACCCTGAGTTGCCCTTCTTGCACGTGGTGCAGCAGGTGGATTTGAATTTCTAATGACTGCAGACACCTGTGTTTCCCTGAGGCTCTTGCTGTGGTGATGGAGAACAGACCCAGGTTGTACACAGGAGGGAGAGCTCAGTGGAGGAAATATGAGAGACAGGCTTGATGGAGACATGACAGGTCACCGAAAGTGTGCACCCTGTTAGATTTCATTAACTGTCTACACTTCCTTGGCTGCATTCCACTGGTCACCTGCCCAGAAACACAATTGGAAACACAAATCTTAAAGGAGATCAATTTTCCAATGACATATGATAGGAAAAAAATGGGTCCGGAGCCAAATCACAGATAAGCGGGCCCAATCCACCAGAGGGTCATTCATGAGGATCCCGGTGTCAGTGCAGCTCTGGTCCAGCCTGACTTATGGCTGGGAGCCCCGCTGTGAAGGAGAAGGGGGTAAAGCAGGTTTGCAGAGCCCAAGAGGGGCATGCGCCGACTTGGATTAATGGGGGGCCCCCACCAGATCCCTCCCACCCTCTAAATCCTTTGGAGAATAGCATGCTTTCCCTGATGACAGCTCTGTTGCAGTTCATAGAAACTCAAGATTGAAAGTTTAAGGCCCATGGTCAAGCCAGCAGTGCAGAGGGAACAGAAGACTTTGTTACGAGTCTTAAATCCCTCCAGATGCAACGCAAGTCACGCTGCTCATCTCCAAGCTGCTTAGCAGAGAGTAACCCCTTCATTCCCAGGGAACATGGTTTGAAAACCCTCTCAGTCAAGTCAAGCTAAGTCCTTGGTGCCCGCTTTCATGGGTCAGGAGTTCCCTGCTGCTGTTCCTGCTTAAGGGGAAGTAGTCCTTGCTAGAACCTTCATGACTCTCCTTTAGAGCCTGCTGGAAGAACTTTTCCTCTCTCAATAGTCTAGCCTGTGACCTTAGAGGTGGTAGTTTCTGCATTTTTACAGCCTTACTTCTCTAATTGCAGTGCACAGACCAGCGTCAATGGCGTTGTTGGGATCAGTGGCATCATTTGAGTCCTTGTTAGAAATGCAAAATCTCACGTCCCTGTCCCAGTCCTACTGGATCAGAATAGTGCCATGTCAGGGGCTCAGCATTGTGCCTGGTTGCCTGCAAGCTGGATATTCAGAGGTGGCAGTAGTTGGATTGGCTTTGGTAAGCAGCAGTCCAGGCTGTTGTAACCTCTATCTCTACTACTTTGAACGCTCATGTGCCCATCATGTCAGGTGATGACAAATACCGGCTAACGTCATTTTTGTCTACTTGGCTATTCAATGCCTTTCCCACGGTAGATGCTTTCTTTCTACCGTGATCACATTTTCTAGTCATCCTTAGTGCTCACTCCCATGTGCCCATCCACATGCCTCCAATCATTCAGTCCTTTTCATTTCAGGCTCCTGATCAGCCCGCGAGGCCATTTGCTACTGTCCATGAGACTTGATATATTCTCACTTCTGGCCACTTTTTCTTCCACACAGAGCAGAGGACTGGGTGCACCACTCAAAGCTCCACCCACTGGAAAGGTTTTCCCTCAGCTCTGTCATTCGCGTCCACTCCATGATGCCTGGAAGACACCCACCATTCATTTTCAACTTGTACTCACATTCCAAGATGTCCCACCTGTAAACCAACCATGAGATTTTTCTCCTTCAGCTAGTTGTTTTGGGAACCTTCCTAACCATCTGGCCATAGGTACAAGCTGAGAGAGTGGTACTGGGCAATCATGGAAGATAGCATGGGAGTCTGGGGTTCACGCCCATGAACATTTATTGTGCCATCTGGTCCTGCTTGGGATCCATTTGGGGTGTACCATTTCCATCTTAGAATGGCCTGCTATGGGCCTGTGTGATTTCATGACTTGGAGGGTCTGGTAGAACTCAGCTCATGATTACTTGACATTCCAGGGTCAAATGTCCCACATCCACCAGGGCCCAGAAATACTCTAGGATATATTCCTCAAAAAGCACATCCTGCAACTGATATGGCCTTCATCCAGACCCCAGAGCCTCTGTTGTAATTCTCCCACTGGGGTTTGTTATAAGATCCTTACTGTATCTTTTCCCACCACTGACACTTCCGACACCAGTTTGTCTGCCAGATCATATACTCCAAGTGGCAGAGCTACTCGTTCCATAGCCTGAACTGACTACAGATTCCTTTCTTGCTCCAGGCCCACACAAAGTTGGCTACCTTTCAGATTTCCCGGTATATGCACTGGAGTAGTATTGCTAGATGTGGGATGTGCAGCCTCCAGAGCCCAACCCAGAAGGGAATGACAGACATTATACCTCATTCTAAGGGATAAAAAATGCAGCAATTTGTCTTTTACTTTGGACAGTATTTCTCAGCATAATCTTTGGACCCCTGAAAACTTTACCAATGTGCCATGCCCCTCCATCTTCCTAGGGTTTGTCTCCCACCATCTGAAGTGAGCTGTTTCACCAAGGCCCCCAGTGTGCTCTGCAGCTCTTACTCTCCCGGCTCTGCCATTGATAGAATGGATCAATGTGGTATTCTGAAGGATGTGCATCTAGATGGTCCAGATTTCTTCTGACTGTATTGTGACAGCAGAAGAATTAACATAGACCTAGGACAATACTGTAAATACATATTATTGTCCATTCCATGTGAATGTAAATTGCTCCTGATTCTCTTCTCTGATTGGGATAGAAAAGAACTCATTGGCTGCATGCCATTTGCCCAAGTCCATAATAATCTACTGTGGCAAAGGTACCATGAATGGCAAGACAGCCACTATTGGAACTACTTCTCAGCTGAGTATGTGATAATTGACAGTCATTCTAGAGTATCCATCTGGTTTCTGCAGGGCCCTGACTGGTGAATTAAGTTGAGATGTGGAGATATGAAGAAGACCACCGTGACTGCATCAGTACGATCCTTACGGGTGGCACTAATCTCCAACTTCCCCAGGAATGTGATATTGTTTTTGATTCACTGTTTGGGGGAACTGAAGTTTCAGAGGGGAAGGCAATTTCAGAGGCTTTTACTCAGGCTTTCCATTATGATAAACCAAGGATCTCATGTAAGAATTTAAGAGTTGAGTATATTGATCCCAATTATATATTTGGAGACCAGAAAAATCATCACTGGATGGGTAATCCATGGACCCACTGGACCCACTGTAAGTTGGCCTTTGGCCAAAACTCACTATATTAACTTGCTGCCGTATACCTCAAACAGGTGGCCATTACGACATTTCAGGTCTCCAGACATTGATATCATCTCAGACTCTGTCCAATAACCCTCAAAATGTATGGATATTTCTCTTGCCCCAGTCATCTGAGTAAATGGTTGTAGGTATTTTAAGGGAAATATTAAGGGAATCATTAGTATATACTTGCCATGGTGTTGCTGTGTACTTCCTTTTGGGGACCCATCCACCTCTGTAGCCAACAGAGTCTGGAGACGAAAACGGGCTCAGGTCCAGGGATTGAGCAAAGTTCATGACTTCTGTTGAGGTGACCACCTCCAGCCTCCTGCTCATTCATTCTTGCCTTTTTTGATTGTATATTTTAAGCAGCACCCTCTTTGTCTGCCTGTGCCTTTTGTCCCTAGGGGATCCCATGTTCTACTAACCATATCCACAATTCCTTGTGGGTCAAGCCCCCTTGGCTGCCCCTCCAATCTTGTTGGTTGTGATAGTAATTGTGGGGCCCCCTCATTTCTGGTGATTAATAACCATCATCTGGACTCTTTTGCTTTGAGGCCTTATCATTCCCATTGCTATTAGTAAGCCAAGTTCTGTGACATATTCCCTATAGTCAATCCTAGCCTGTAGAGGAAAGCCACCACTTAATGTCTTAGTGATGCTAATATTCATCCCATCAGCATGTTCTTGATGGCCTTCATGAATAGCACGTTCTCTAGGTCCTTCCATGGAACAAAATTTCTGATGTGTCTTCTGTCCTCATGTAATATATCCAATTCAGCATGCCTAGTTCCCTGAGCCATTTAATCTCGCTAGTTTCCATGGTACCTTAGGCATTACCACTTGGTCAGTATGAGCTATTTTTTTTTTTTTGATTTTTGATTTATTTCGGCTGTACTGGGTCTTAGTTGTGGCGCGTGGGATCTTCATTGTGGCTTGCGGGATCCTTTTTTTTTTTTAGTTGCAGCATGCGGACTTCTTAGTTGTGGCATGTAGACTCTTAGTTGTGGCATGCATGCAGGATCTAGTTCCCCAACCAGGGATCGAACCTGGGCCCCCTGCATTTGGAGCTTGGAGTGTTACCCACTGGACTGCCAGGGAAGTCCCAGAATGGGCTGTTTTTTTCTCCATGTCTTTAAGACTTACCTACTAGCAAATTTGCCCATATCCTAGGGTTCTTGCCAAGGCGTTAAATCCATATTCCTGAAGAGTACTCCAAAGTAAATGAACTTTTGCTTGTCCATTCTTATGTCCTGTACTCCTTAATCAAGCACCCTCAAAATCCAATCCCATGGGTACTCCCCTGGCTCATGCTGGTATGTGCTACCTAATTCTTGCAGCTCCATTGGGATTTGTCTCTTTCCTTATGTTCTAAACTGGGAATATGCTGGAATTTAACCCTATTTTCTGGCCTGACAGCCAGGACAGGTCTGGGAGAAAGTCCTGAGGAGGACACCTGTTTTCTTGCAATGGGGAGGCCCATGTTGTCTCTTCCCACAGGAAGGAGTTCTAGCTCTTAATAGGGACAGATGAGCCGTCTCTGAAGGCTCAGAGGATTCAAGGAAGTCAATGGAACCACATTCTTTGGGGGCATCCATCCAGATGACTCAATCTCATGTTCAGTTCAGGTTTTCCCAGGCAGGGCACTGATCTCTGCATAGTAGAGTGGCGGTGACAAAGCATTCCACTCTCTTTGAACCCTGGTGACTATAAACATCAGAACCTGAGTCAGCTTCTCAGTCCACTCTCCCACTGCAGGAACTACGAAAGAGGACCACTGGCTTTCGCACTTAGTATTTAAATTTGTTAATTGCCCTTAGTTTCTCATTATCCCTCTGTAGGCATCAAATCAACTCAGTTAGTAACCAGCTGTTTCTACTGTCCTTAAATGTGCTATTTTTCCATAATGTGCAAACACCTGAATCTTCATACCAGCCCAGGCATTCCCCTCCACCAGGAGGTCCTTCCAAGGAATCACCTGTGAAATTTTTAGCAATTGGGTTGCCACCTTGTGCCAGGATTATCTATACCTCAGATACCATTTGGGATGGGGCCTTCCTTGCCAGCTGTGTGGCAAGTGATCTAGAACGCAAACTCCCTCTTATCACCTCTTGTTTTTGATTATTCCCAGTATCAGTTATGTTGGTTGGTCCCTTTAAGAAGCAGACACCAGGCTAAGATAGAAGTGCAAGACAGAATTCTTGGTTGTAGAGCCTGTGAAAAATAAAGGGGAGAGAGGCAAGAGTAGGCAGGGAGAGCCTTCAAACTGCTGTGCGGGTCTGACATGGTGAAAAGCCAGGGGAAATACAGGAGGATGGGGTAGGAGACCCTCAGACTGGAACGGCATTCAGGATTTCTTGGTCAGCGTGGTAGAGAACTCTAGTGCAAATATTACCTATGAAGAAGTCCTGCATTGGGTAGAAATGGCCAGGCGCCCATACCCTCACCAACTGGGAATAATGTGGCTTGAGTTCAAATGCTGCAATTAGGTCATTTCTGGGTAGGCTTCAGAGGGTCCACGCATATCCTGAAACTGTAAGCAAAAATCAATATGTGTGTCTGTTTCTAGAATCCATAGCTTTTCACTAAATTTTCAAAGAATTCCCTGATGCCCAGAAGGTAGTGTGACAGTGGTGTGAATTCACTTGGTCATCCCAGCATGTTCTCCTGGCCCCTTTCATGTTCCCTCTTTTCTAAAGAGCTGTGTGCCAGCTACACTGGCCTCCTTTGTGTTCCTCAAGCACTCTAAGCTCATTCCCAACTCAGGGCCTTTGTCTTAGCTGTTCCCTCTGCCTGGGATGCCCTTTCCTCAGATGCATTCAACTTAACTGTCAGCTTCTCAGAGAGAAGCTTGGATTCTGCAAACGAAAGTACCTTCCTCCGTCACCCCTAGCATACTTCTCTGTTTCATTTCTAGCACTGAGCCCTTCCATATGATCTCCTCTTTGTTATTTGTTTGTGATATATCTCTGCCCAGTAGCATGCAAGCTCCATGAAAACAAGTCATTCTCTCTTGTTCACCATGCTTTCCCCATAGCCTAGAATGTTCTTGACATGTAGGAGACACTCAAAATATTTTCTTTTCTTTTTTTATTGAAGTACAGTTGATTTGCAGTGTTGTGTTAATTTCTGCTGTACAGCAGTGATTCGGTTATACACATATATACATTCTTTTTTATACTCTTTTCCATTATAGTTTATCACAGGATATTGAATACAGTTCCCTGTACTATACAGTAGGACCTTGTTGTTTATCCATCCTGTATATGAGTTTGCATCTGCTAATCCCCAAATCCCAATTCATCCCTCCCCCCACCCCTTGGCAACCACAAGTCTGTTCTCTATGTCTGTGAGTCTTTCTGTTTTGTAGATAAGTTCATTTGTCATATTTTAGATTCCACATATAAGTGATATCATGTGGTATGTCTTTCTCTTTCTGACTTACTTCAGGTAGTATGATAATCTCTAGGTCCATCCATGTTGCTGCAAATGACATTATTTCATTCTTTCAAAAGGTTTTCTTAAGAATAAATGCTTGTCTTCTCTGTCCATTAAAATATTTTCCAATGTGTCCCCTTCTTACATTTTTTGTAGCTATTTTATAGAACTATAAATATAATTATTAATAATCCAGACATGCAAAAAAATTCCAGACAATAACGGATCCCTATGCACTAGCCTCAGAGATAGACAGATGTTAACGTTTGCCTTCAGTTGCTTCAATTTCTCCTTCATTTGTTTTATTTTTTAGCTAAAATTTCATAGCTCACATTTTGTGACGTGCTTCCCTTTCAGTGGTAACTCCTGCCTTGAAGGTAGTGTATGTCATTTCTAACTATGTTTTAGTAGTTTAATGATATGTGTTTCTATTCACAAACAACATATGCTATTTTTTTTTTACTGAAGTACAGTTAATTTACAATATTGTGTTAGTTTCAGGTGTATAGCAAAGTGATTTGGTTATGTATATACATAACTGAATACATATATATACATTCTATTTTTCAATTTTTTTTCCATTATAGGTTATTACAAGGTATTAAATATAGTTCCCTGTGCTATACAGTAAATCCTTGTTGTTTATCTATTTTATATAGGTAATATGTATCTGTTAATCCCATACTCTTAATTTATCCCTCCCCCCACTTCCCCTTTGGTAACCTTAAGTTTGTTTTCTATGTCTGGGGTCTGTTTCTGTTTTGTAAATAAGTTCATTTGTACTAGTTTTTAGATTCCACATGTAAGTGATATCATTTAATATTTGTCTTCCTCTCTCTGACTTATTTCACTTGGTATGATAATCTCCATCCATGTTGCTGCAAATGGCATTATTTCATTCTTTTTTATGGCTGAGTAATATTCCATTGTATATATGTACCACATCTTCTTTATCCATTCATCTATTGATGGACACTTAGGTTGCTTCCGTGTCTTGGCTATTGTAAATAGTGCTGCAATGAACATTGGGGTCCACATATCTTTTCGAATTAGAGAGTTTTCATCTTTTGTGGATATATGCCCAGGAATGGGATTGCTGGATCATATGGTAGCTCTATTTTTAGTTTTTTAAGGAACCTCCATAATGTTTTCCATAGTGGCTGCACCAATTTACATTCCCACCAACAGTGCAAGTGGGTTCCCTTTTCTCCACACCCTCTCCAGCATTTATTGTTTGTAGATGTTTTTATGATGGCCATTCTGACAGGTATGAAGTGATACCTCGTAGTTTTGATTTGCATTTCTCTAATAATTAGCGATGTTTAGCATCTTTTCATGTGGCTGTTGGCCATCTGTATAACACATGCTATTTTTATATGTCCCAAGATTTTATAGAAATGTGTGCACACTATATGTATCTGTTGGTAATTTGGACCTATTTAAGTATTTAACACTATTGTTGAGCCACAGAATTAACTCTGGAGCTGTCCTATCTGTGGACGTATTGTTATACATGATAATACAATTCCTTGTTGTTTAAGCCACATGAATTGGGTTTGTTGTTATGCACAACTGAAAGCTTCTTCCCTGTGATAGGCTCATTGTATTAACATTTCTCACTGTTGAGTCCTTAAGCTGTGGCTGCCCAGAAGTTTTCATTTGGCTGCAGGTTTACCAAGTATATAGACAGTTTTTGTTTCTCCTCTACCCCAGGTTGCCCAATTCAGAAATCTTTTGTGGTAGTAATTTATTGCCGTGTAACAAATTTAGCAGTGCAGAACAACACAATTTATTATCTTGCCTAGTTTCTGAGGGTCAGGGATCTGGGAGCAGCTTAGCTGGGTGGCTCTGGCTAAGGGGACTCTTGTGAGGTCACAGGCAAGTTGCTGGCTGGGGCTGCAGCCATCGGAAGGGCTGGAGAACTGGCTCCCAAGATCCTTCATGGGACTGTTGTCAGGAAGCTTTGGTTCCTTTCTGTGTGAGACTCTCCATAGTTGACTTCTCCCAGAGTGAATGATCTGAGAGAGAGAGAGAGAGAGAGAGAGAGTCCTACACAGCGCACCACCATACACCCACCCACATCTACGCAGTTATCAACTGGGAGTGGTCTTTGCTCCCTCACTTTTCTCCTCAATATACACCATAATCACTGATCCCATCCTTTTTACCTCCTTGGTGCCTCTCAGATCAAGCCACTTCTCTCCATCCTGTTGCATGCTGGATGTAGGTGCAGAGAGCTGAGTCTGGGGCACAAGTCTGATCCAGTCACTGGCCCTCAAGTTGTTTTCAGTGACCCTCAGAATCAAGTTCATGGTTTTGAAGGCCTGCCTGCACCTCTAGCTTCCTTATTACCCGGACTTCGTCATCTCTTGTCCTCTACTCTCCCTTCCCTCTGTGTTTCTTTAGGTCTGAAGTTCAGTGTCACGTTCTCAGGGAAATTTCTGACCTTCAGACCAGACTGGATCTCCCGGTCACATGCTTTTGGAATGTTCCACCTTCAGTCATGCTGCTCATCACAGTTGCCCAATGTCTCATTGCTATCTGGTCTGTGAATCTGCAAGGTGAGGGACCACACAGGTTTTGTTCACGGCTATCCTCCAAGGACCGGAGATGATGTCTGGCACATAGCAGACGTGCAATACGGTGCGCTGAATAAGTGAATGGGTGATTTTTCACCTGGTATTTGTGCTTTCTCCTTTCCTTCCTTCCATGGAAGGAGACAGGTTACTTTATATGCAAATCCTATTTATCCCAGTGAACAATGTGGCAAGATTGAACCAGACATTCAAAGCAAGGGCCTTTCAGGGGATTTTGTGGGTCCTGTGTGACAAAGACTTGCTCCTTAAGCAAGCTGTAGTCAGTCTTGTGTAAGCCTTTTCTTGACTAGGCCCCTCCTTGAGGCTTGTCCTCAAGAGAAAGAATCCTGCCAAGTCAGTTTAGTGAGAACCTCCCGTCACTGATATCTGATCACCCTTGATGTCTGATTCAGTTCCTCATCCCCCACCATCTCCTGGCTGATATCTGATCGCCCTGACGTGCTTTCAGGAAGAATCCTGTTAAATCAGATTAGCCAGTATCCCCCCTTATTCCTAATGTTTCCTCTTAGTACTTTTCCATCCACTGACCCCGCACCCTGCTCCTTGGTGATAAATCCTCACTTTTGCTTGTTTTATTCAGAGTTGAGCCCAATCTCCCCTGCTTCCTGCAGACACCCATTGCTGCAGTCCCTTAAATAAAATCTTCCTTAGAGTCTTTAACAAACATCAGAATAAGTTTTTCTTCAGCACTTGGACTGGGTCTACTCAGGACAGGCCTCTCGATTTGTCTTTGAACAAATGCACACTCTATCCCTAGACTTCCAACTGGAAGCATAAACATACAAGACAATATATTCTTCACACATGCATTGGCTGCAAATCAATATAGGAACATAACCTAACTTATATCACCAGACCTGTGGGAAATGGTACCTACTTAGTTTCATTTTGAAATGAAACTCTAAAAGTGGATGTTCATGCATAGTTATAACAACAGTCAACCTTGACTGAGCTACCATTATGTATGCCAGCCTCATTTTAATCTCACCAGAATTATAAGGTAGCTATTACCTCCCTTTTATAGATGAGGACACTGAGATTCAGAGGGGCCAATGAACTTACCCAAGTTCATACAGCCGGTAGGTAGTAGAGCCTGGATCCACTCTGGGGCCTGTTGCCCTTTTTTTTTTTTGCGGTATGCGGGCCTCTCACTGCTGTGGCCTCTCCCGTTGCGGAGCACAGGCTCCGGATGCACAGGCTCAGCGGCCATGGCTCACGGGCCCAGCCGCTCCGCGGCATGTGGGATCTTCCCAGACCGGGGCACGAACCCGTGTCCTCTGCATCGGCAGGCGGACTCTCAACCACTGCGCCACCAGGGAAGCCCCCTGTTGCCTTTTTTATGCCACTGTACCCTGCTGCCTTTCCTTGGAGTTATTCTATTTTTTGGTCCCTTCCTCATCGTAAATGGCTCAAATGCATGTAATTGTTGAGTTAGCCACTTGGATCGGGGTCACAGTTTTTGCCAGTGTTCTTCGTAAAGCTTTGCAGTTCCACGGCATGGCAGACGTTTTACTTTAATTTGAAGTTTATAAATACACATATAGAAGTCAAGAATAGGTTTCCCCAAGTGATTCAGGAGCACGTTGACTATGAAGGAGGGAAGTGTGCCCACTTTCAGCAATTTCCATGATGAATGACATAGAGCAAGAAGAATGTGGTTAAAGAAAGAATGACAGACTCACCTACCCCTTTGCCTGGTTCCCAATGGAAAGGGAGCAGAGCTGAGCCAGCCCTGGAGGTGGAACATTGGGGCTCGTTGTGTAGGTGAACAGCCGGGATTCATTAGGGCTGGAGACTTCCATGGTGTGGCCAGTTAGAGCAGGCTCTGGTGGAAGGACACTTTGTCTTTTCCACAGACCTCCCCTTCTCCATCTCTGGCCTTGGTTGACTTGAACTTTGTGTTTCGTACGCTGATGAAAACCACACTTACTGACCACACTACTGACCAGTGCTCTGGGATGCCTCTCTCAGGCTTGCAGGCCTGTAGCACCCCAGCTCTTTACTCTGGCTTGCCCTCTCTATGGTTGCTGCTCAGGTGCTGATCTGAAAAAGGTATAGTTTGGAGACTGGGGAGCTGTTGGCATTCACAGGACAGCCTTCTCTGCGGTTTCTTTCTGTGTATTCACATGCAATCAGCCTCCCGCGGCATTGAAAAAGGTTCAGGTTTTTTAGAGTGCCTCATCCTTTCATGTGAAAATTAGAGGGGATTGTGACTTGTAATTAAATGGGTGGCCCCACTCCATCTACTACAGCCAATTGTTGATTTCTGAGTGTTGATTATAAGTAGATAATTCTTTTTTTTTTTTTTTTTTTTGCGGTATGCGGGCCTCTCACTGTGGTGGCCTCTCCCGTTGCGGCCTCTCCCGTTGCGGAGCACAGTCTCCAGATGCGCAGGCTCAGCGGCCATGGCTCATGGGCCATGGCTCATGGGCAATGGCTCACGGGCCATGGCTCATGGGCCATGGCTCACGGGCCCAGCCGCTCCGCGGCATGTGGGATCTTCCCGGACCGGGGCACGAACCCGTGTCCCCTGCATCGGCAGGCGGACTCCCAACCACCGCGCCACCAGGGAAGCCCTATAAGTAGATAATTCTTAATTCCAGGTATTGTTCCCTACTTCCCAGCATGGCATTTTGCCTCTTTCACCCATAGCCTTTGTAATGATTGATTCCTCCCAGAAGTGGGTGTAGAAAGTGAGGGCAGGAGGGGGAGAGAATCATAATAAAAATAGCTAATGTTTCCTGAGTACTTAGTATATTTTAGGCACTGTTCTGAGCTCTTTACTCCAACCCTATGGGGACAGGTACCATTATTCTCTCTACTTAACAGGTGAGAAAACTATAGCCATCATAGGTGAAATAACCTGCCCAGGTGTACATGTATAGTAAGTGGTCCAGTTGGATTCAACACTAGGCAATATGACTCAGAGCAAGAGCTCTTAAGGCAGAAATAGAAAAAGAGGGAGGGAGGGTCCTACAAATACCCATTGTGCAGCTTATAGCCTAGATTCAACAATTGTCTGTCCCAAACCACTTTCCCCTAACCCAACAGATACTTGGTGAATTTTTCAGTGTTAACTTATGATGATCAGGGATTCTTAAAAAGTTGGGACTTGGCAGATCCCTTTGAGATTTTGAAGAAGGCCATGGCTCCCTCTTACTCCAAAAACTGCATGCAAAATTTTGCATATCATTTCCAGAGGTTCAAAGGCCATGTGAAACTCTCCTCCCAATAGACCCCATGGAACCTGGGTCAAGAATCCTGACTTAGAATAATACTAAACTCTATCAATATGAAAAACTGATTTGACCATAATGGGAAGAGAGGAAGCTAAATTTGGGTAGGAAAATGGAAATTTGTGTAGAGTTGTGTGAACTCAGACAAACTACTGACCTTTTTTGTATCATAATCATAGCTTCCCTCTTCCTCTACCAGCCCATGTTTATTGTCAAGTTCAACAGGGTAATATCTGATCACTGCTTTCAGTTCCCCAGAAGAATGTGTCCTGCTCCTTTCTGAGAATTCCTTTCCAGGTTCCATAGCCCTAGGAAGTTTGCAAACCCAAATTAGTGACAACAAACTAGTAGGGCCCAATTACTCCTGTGGGCATTCCAAAGACAGATGTGAGGGCCTGTTTCCAGCCCCCTAAGCCTGGAGAAGCAAAGACCTGGCACCAGGGACTTCCTTAGGGAGCTGCCAGTCATGTTCATCCCCTGGGGCTCCACCCTAGTGGGGTAAATCGCTGTAGGGAGAGGCTGCTGGGTATGACTCCGGGAGGGTGTGTTTGTGTGTGTAGGTGAGGGGAGACAAGGGAAGAAGGAAGTAGCATTGTCAGCTGATGGGAGAAGCAGATTCCTGAGAGGCTCTAATACCTACAGTTATTTGGAAACTAAGTCACCACCTCCCCACTCCCATTACCAAAGGACTAGAGCTGGTTGACCAGCAACAAAGTAAACCTCTCCTCTTCTAACTTCTTCCCTCTACCCCCTAGGTGTGCTGCCCTTTGGCATTTTCCCCCCTTTTAAGTTTATTTTTGATGCTTGTTTTAAACAAATTTCACCTGTATAGAGAAGCTGAGGGTGAGGGAGAAGGCCCATACCACGGGATGTCCTTGGGGTCAGTCTCAGACTGATAATACAGACAAGGATTTATATTTATGAAGCATTGAGGATGAGCTAGACGCTGTGCTAAGGGCTTTATGTATATAATCTCATTAAATTCTCCAAACAGTCTACAAAGTAGATTTGATTATTATTTCCATGTGACAGATGAGAAAATTGAGATTCAGAGAGTTAGTGGCGAATCAAGGATTTGACTGCTGTTCCCAATCTTTCGGCTGCAGTGGGCCCCAGAAGCAGGGCTGGGACTTAGGAATTTCTCCCTGAGAGGAGCACCTGTGTCAGGGCTCCTGCCCATTTAGTCTGTCCTGAGTCCTGGGATTCTACCTTCGCCAAGTTTCTCCCATCATTTTCCCCTTCAACTTCCACGGCTGGCTCCTTAGTCCAGGCATTACTCCATAGTTCCAGCTGTTCTCTCTAGGCCGGCCTTGGCCTCCTCCATCCCTCAGTCTGGACACCAGGGTGACTTTTCTTCCTGGGACTTGGCTTTGGGCCCAACACCCCCTTCTCCTACTGGCTCTGCCACTTACTGCCTGACCTTGGATGAGCTATTGAACTCTCAATGACTCAGTTTCCCTATCTGTAAGATGGAGATGATAGGTTTATTTATTTTTTAATTAATTAATTTATTTATTTTTGGCTATGCCTCGTGGCAGGTGGGATCCTAGTTCCCCAACCAGGGATTGAACCTGCACCCCCTGCAGTGGAAGTGGGGAGCCTTAACCACTGGACTGCCAGGGAAGTCCCAGAGATGATAGGTTTATTGTGAGGAATAAATGAGTTAATACATGTAAGGTACTTAGATGCCTGGCACAGAGAAATTGATAAAAAATGTCAGCTATTATCTTGTAAAGCATCCTTCCTCCTCACTTCAACATGTCATTTGCTATCTCTGTACCTAGACTGAACGTCCTCAGAACGGAGGCAATATCCTGTATGTTCTTTGATCCCTGAGCCCAATACCCTGCCTAGCATGTGTGCAGGGGCTTTTATGCTGCTGAACTTACCATAATGGGCGCCATGGGAAGATGAAGAATTTTCCCAGAAGCCTGTAGAGGCAAAGGCTAAGATTTCCAAACTGTGATCACCTGGGGCAAATGCTCCAGGTAGGAAGGAGACTTGGGGATACAGGTGGAGGGGGAGGCAGGTTGGCTGCTTTTCTCCTCACATCACCAGTGCGCCCCCTCCCCCTCGAAGGCAGGCTTTTAATCTAGCAGACGCAGTGTGCGCAGTGAAGGCAGGCAGTGGACCTCCCATCCCAGGCTCGGGGTGTGGGTGAGGGTGTTGGGGGCAGGTGCTTCAGGCCTCACCTGAGCGGCCCCCAGCCCCGTCTACCTCCGCTCCCATTCAGGGTACTGCGGGCTGCTCCCCACCCCTCACCGTGCTGAGGGAGCCCAGCCTGACCTGGGCTGGCCTCCGTGCCCCGCAGCTTCCCTTCCAGCCACAGCCTGGGGCCTCTCCGCGCGGCCACACCTCCCCGGGCCCCGCAAGGGTTAAGGCAGCCTCGGAGAGGAGAGGTTTGGGCTGACGTCGCTCTGGCTGAAGGTGGTTCCCCTCGGATGAGGATGGGAGAGCCTGGCGAGCTGAAACCCGAGCTCCCGCTCTGCTGGGGCTTGGGGAGGTCCGTGTAAGAGCCGCCTGCCCGCCGGCCTCCCTCGGTCCCTCCCCGGCAGTCGCTCCGGGCACCACCGCGGAACGATGGAGCTGGGCTGGTGGCCGCAGCTGGGGCTCACTTTCCTGCAGCTGCTTCTCATCTCCTCCTTGCCAAGAGGTACTGTGGGTAGCATCAGGACCCCCAGGAGGGGACTTTTCCCTCTTGGGGTTTGGTAGGGGGCAGGACTGGGGGGTCCCAGGAGATGGTGCTTGTGTGTATGTGGGTGGTGGCTGGGAGGGGGGGCTTCTTCTCAGTGATAATCTTGGGGGCTTGGCTGGTGATGCTGGAGTGTCTGTCTTTCTCCCTGAGAACGGGACACTGTTTTCTGTCATCCCAACTTGTGGGACTGAACTGCCTCATGAAGGGTACCAGCTACAGTTTTATTTGCTGGGTTTTTATTTTAGCTTTTGAAAGCACAAAATCACCTCCGGGAATCCACCCAGTGTCAGGTATGCCCCCTGACATGCAAAAGCTAAATTTCCCACTGGAAGAAGCCCCCTCAGAGGTTTGCTGGAAGGAAAGAGGAGGATGAGAGCAGGGCTTGCAGTGAGGGTGTCCCTCTGGGGCGTCTTACTTGATGAAATCTTACAGTTACAACCCTTCAGAACAGATTCCCAGCAAGGGAGATGTACTCGCTCAGCATATATACACTTCCTTTCTGATAAGAATGAGAAGGAAGAAGGAAAAGCCGAGGTGAAGAGTGCAAGTCGTTTCTGGGGAAGCACAGTGTTTGTTTAGAAAGAGCTGTGGCTTCTGTGTTTTTCACATGTCATTTTCTGAGCCACAAAACCCATGTCAAATGGGCTCCTGGGGCAAGTGAGGCTGAAACGAGACACAGAGGTCTTGGGAGCCTCTTGACCCAGCAGAAACAAGGAGAGGGCAGGCTTGTCCTCTGATTGCTTCCAGGCAAGCAGGGAAGGAGGACTTCTTAGGATCATCTGTCCTATGGCTGGAGAGGCCAGGTGTCAGGAGGTAGGGTGAGACCTCGGGAGATAAGGACCGGTTGAAATGTACACACATGATAAAATAGGGCAACTTTGCCGAGGAGCAGGGAGTGTGTGAGCTTTTGCTACTCTCCTTCTCCGGGGGTTGCCTGTCACCTGTGCTGGTTACCTGTCACCTGTGCTGGTTACCTGTCACCTGTGCTGGTTACCTGTCACCTGTGCTCTACTTGAGAGGTGGATGCTCCATTGCTGCACAAAGCTGGCAAGTGCCTGAGAGTGAAACAGCGTAAGTGGGAGCGGTGAGGGTGTAAAATGCAATCAGCTACTGTAGAAGGGGAGCTGGACCGTGGGGCATATCCCTTCATGATGAACAAAAAGCCAAGATATAAAAAATGCAAAACCCATTTTGGTGAATACTTCCCATCTACCTGTAGCCTGCCAGCCCCAGGTGAAATCTTCCTTGGTGATTTACTCTCAAGCTGGAGAGAGTGTTTCATTTGAATTTTGCCTCACTGGCATCTGGAACAGCCCAAGGACAATAATGTAGGAAGAAGGAGCCCAGGAGGGGGAAGTCTGTTAATCCACAAACGCAGACACTTGCCCCAGCGGGTAAGTTGGTGAATTTTCCTTAAGGCTCATTCCTGTTCCACCTCTGCCTTTTGGAGCCGAACTTCCAGGGCATGGTGGCCCGAGCCCAACTCCAGAGGAACCTGGTTCCTTCTGGAGCACCAGGGCTCCGAGGTCTAGTTTGCTCATCCCTGCATCAGCACGCCCCTGCTTCTTTTTTTTCTAACGTGGCAGGTAAGATGGCTGAAACCCAGAAAAGTTAAAAAGCAAAGCTCAGCTGCCCCTTTTTTCTTGCCCAGGATCTGAAAAACTCATTTTTTCCTGAACTGAGAATCTCTTTTACCTTGTGCTCTGGAAAAGCTTCAGGGAGGGTACGCGGCGTCTGGGCAGCCGAGCTGCTGACTGAACCAGAGAGCAACTTCGCGAGTCTAGCAAGGGTATTTCGTTGTCGAGCATTCGCATTCAGAGGGAACACGGAGGGATGGAGTGGAGAAGGAAAATATTTCTTCAAGTCGCGAGTGAATGAGTCCACTCCCCGCTGGAGTTCTGAATCTGGCCCTGTCAAGGAAAGCTTAGCAGCATATTTCCTCTAATTACTTTTCTAAAAAGAGCATCTGATGAAATGTAAACATCCACGGGGATGGCACAGCAGACGGTTGTTGCTCATCGACTTGGGACACGTGTCTGAGGATGAAAATCCAAACATCGGGCCAAGTGATAACCCAATATAAACAGCATGTGAGGGGAGAAACCCAACTCCACTGACTTCACCAAATACCAGTAGCTCTGCCAGCAGGATTCTGCCTAAAAGGAACAACTCATTTACAAGATGCGACTCTGGGGAGTGAAACCTTAATATGAATAACTTCACAAGTGTTGCTTCCAACAGACATTAGCTGGTGGGGAATTAGCATCAAGGCAGCTGGGGAAGATAATCTGAAGCCCAGATATTCAGTGGGCAGGAGAAGCCAACCGAGAAAGGGAATGTGGAAAGAAAGCAAGGGGGAAGGAGTGGCAAGAAAAATTAGATGTTGGTTTATAATGGGATGTGTTAGCAAATTCCAAGGAGAGAGCTATGAAAATTGGGCCTTCTTGGCAGGGCTAGATTTTTGTGGGGACCATGAAGAGGGTGTTCCCCAGATATATATTCTGAGAACTCCTGGCTTCTCCAACAGGGAAATAATTTGAGAGTGGGATCATTGGTTTAGGGAGCTGGGAGTAACTGTAGAGATCGTTTAGTTTGAGTACCTCAAATGCAGAGGAAAAGGAGAGTAAATGTCTGTGAGCATTTATGATGTGCCCAGTGTTTGAGCCAAAGCAGGGTAGGTGCTGTTTCCAGATGAAGTTTAGAGAGGGTCTGTAACCTGTCCAAAGATATACAGGCACAGTTCTGAAAAAGGTAAACGTTTGATCTAGCAATTCCACTTCTGGGTATATACACAAAATGAGTCAACGCTGGAACTCCAGCAGGTATTTGTACACCAGTGTCCACTGCAGCATTATTCCCAATAGCCAAAAGGTGGGAAAAACCCACGTGTCCATCAGTGGATAAACAAAATGTGGTAGGTACATATAGTGGAATATTATTCAGACTTCAAAAGGAGTGAAGTTCTGACACAGCCTACAACATGGATGAACCTTGAAAACATTATGCTAAGTGAAAGAAGCCAGACACAGAAGGACAAATCCTGTGTGATTCCATTTATATGACGTACCTAGAGAAGTCAGATTCATAGAGGCAGAAAGCAGAACAGTGGTTACCAGGGGCTGTGGGGAGGAAAGATTGAGGAGTTAGTGTTTAATGGGTGTAGAGTGTCAGTGAGGGATGACGGAAACATTCTGGAGATGTATAGTGGTGATGGTTACCCAAGCCACTGAACTGTACACTTAAAAGTGATTAAAATGGTAAATTTATGTTATTTACATTTTTCTGTAATAATGATAAAAAGAAAACGCAAGCAGATTAGCGGAGCCTGGCGTGAGCCCAGACTGTCGAATTTCTGAGCTCAAGCTCATGTGGTACCTGGCTGACTTAAACTCAAGTACCTAACAGCATCATATACTGATGCACATGTGATCATGGCATGGCTTCAGGACACACGTGGCGGGGGGAGGCTTCTTGCTAGCTCCAGTTTGGGTGGCACTGCTGCTCTTTTGGGGGTGACTTTGGCAATGAGGGGGACTGTAGGACCGAAGGATTGGCAGCCTTCGGGTCAAAGGTCTGCAGAAGTAGCTAGTAGGATATGACGCTTAAAAATATTTTGAAGCTGAATGCTTTGAGGCAGGCTGGGTCCCCTCTCTGGCCTGACACCCTGCCTTCTCGATTCACACGTGTGTTCTCTGCTAGTCTCTACTGGCCTTTGCATTTTTGACCTCCATTCCTGGGAGGGATGGGGCAGAAATGGAGAGTGAAAGAGAGAAGGTAGAAGGCTGTGTACTGAATGGGGGGAAGCACAAGTGAGAATTTCGTAGCAAACGGGACTTTTAAAAGAAGGAACGTAAATATATTTTAACTTGTGTGTTTTGTGCAATGTAATCTCAACTCTGTGACCACCAACTCTTTGGTAAAATGTTCTATTCTCAGGAATGCCCTTGAGAGTGAGCTTTTGGTGGAAACTGAGGGTGAGGCTTGGTGTTATGTTTGGGTCAGTAAGCTAGGGACAAAGCACCTCTGGACCCAGAGGCAGATGTGACCTGGAGCATGTAAGTCCCTTAGAAATATCCAGAAGCCTTAGGGAGGGCTTTGGAATGCTCCTGGCAGGGACCATGGGTTTGACTTAAACTTATCTGCATCTGGGTTACCCTGGCTAGACAGCAATGGCTGAGATAATGGCGTCTCATGACGTCTGGAGGACCTAATGACTGGCCTTAAGTCAGAAAATTATTTCCATCTGCCCTACTAGGGGTGGCCAATCCCGATGCATGAGAAAACCTCTCTACCTGCCTCCCCTGAGCCCAGCTCTAGACACTGCAATTGATCTGGGGTATGTGCAAATTGGGAAAAGTGCCATTTCAGTGATAAATGAGAGAAGGTGGTGCCCTGCTCCTCCCACATGTGGGAGAACCTGTCACCCTCACTTTGTGGATACTTGAAAGTCATAGGAGCCCAGATCCCTTTCCTCTTATTTTATTTTAAAGGGGAGGGGAAAGCAATGTTTACATTTTCTAATTCCTGAATTCCATGGCAGAGGACCCAGAGGGCAGCTGGAGCTTTGAAAGCTACCAGACCAGTGGCAGAAAGTCTATCAGAGTCCAAGCCTGGTCTGTGTTTAAGGAGTTCTGTTCGTCAGTCATCATGAGATCTGGGCCAAAGCATTAGGTTTATAATGGAGAGAAAGAAGTAAAATGCAGGAAAAAAATCAAACCTCATATCTATAAACAAAACCACTCACAGAAGGCAGAGAAGTAGTGTTGGCTGCAGATATTCCACTCTCTTAACCGGTGGGACTTTCTACTACTCCCCCCGCACTGCCCAACCCACCGACAATGACTCCTTTCATTGTTCTCGGTTGTTATTCGTGATACAGACACGGAGCCCATGTGGGCTGAGAGTGGAGTAGGTAGGGCTGCACATCAGATTCTTCACCGGGTGATGGTGGAAACACCAATGGTGGAAGCCTCCATACCTAAGGGACCAGATCCCAAGTGATCTACTGAGCTTGTGGTAAATACCAGGCACTCTCCTATATGCTTTACTTGTGTTTATTTAATCCTCACAACACATCTAGAAGCCAGTTAGTAGTGTTATTATCCCTAGTTTACATAGGAGGGAACTGAGAGGTATAGTACTTGCCCAGGTCATGGAGCTGGACGTCCATGATTTGAACCCAGAGAGCCTGACCCCATTATGCATGCACTGAAACACCGCACAACGCTGCCGTGGTCAGCAGGGGGTCCGACTATGGTAGATCTCCTGGCCGAATCATAAAGACCATGGCGTTAGTAAAGAATTCTGGTTATCCCTTGGATATTCCAGGAGCTGAGAATGGCCTCAGGGAGGTCATGTGCTCACCACCGTGGGGGCAGAGTGGATGTGAGAGACAAGGGAGAGACCTCAGCAGCCCCAGTGGGACCACGTGGAAACCAAGAGCAGCCATTTTCTAAAGGAACCAGGAGTGTTAAGCAGATTGCACATCCCGCTAATTTCTGGGGTAGCTGTCCACAGGCTCATGCATCTCATTCTGATTAGATGTGGGAAGTGAGAATTTCTTTGTCCCGTGGTCAGCCTTTGTAATCAAAATCATGTGTCTGCTTGTGGAGGGACAGAATTGAGGATGAGACCTGCTTCAAGCCTGGCCCTGACGCTGGGTAGCGCTTCTCCTTTATGGATTTATTCTGTCAAGATCGTCAATGTGTAAACTCTCAGGCTATGGAACAGGAACCGCAGGCCTGGCGTGAGTAAAGCGAAGCGTGTTTTCTTCTTTTTTTCGGCATAACGCAGTTGATGGCTATTGCAGGGGATGGAAATGGAGACGCCCTCCATGAATACTCAGGTGGGTTTTGAATGAGGATCAGCTGTCTACTAGACACTAATGTCTTGGGTCCTTTGTCAAATGGTTAAGGAAGTGCCCCCCTCGGCTGAGCGGCAAATAAAGACACATGTTTCTGTCACCCTTCTGCCTCTGGAGCTGGGGAGATGCCTTTGTTCCTGCAGTGTCGGCATCTTCATCACTGCCCTCTCCGAGGCTCTGGCTGTCTCAGAGGGCTGCGTTAGTGCTCTGGCAGCCGGCGTCAATGTAAGTAGAAGTCTGGTCGGTTGGTTTGGAGATTGGAAACCCAGGGCTGCGGCTGCCGGAACAGAGTGGGGAACACATTCAGGCAACTTTAGCTCATGGGAAGATGTAGCAATTGTCCTCATCAGCTGAATTTATGATTGGTTACAATAAATTTCCAACCAGTTTTTAATGGAAAACCGCTGGGCGAAGGAGGCATGTTGGCCTGCTTTGCTTCAAGTCAAATCATTTGAGGACTCTGAGGGACCAAGGTGTCAATGTTTTTCAAACCCGGTTCCATGTCCACTTACTTCATAGGACTCCTTTGAAGATGATCAATTAATCCCCTGCATCATGGGATCCCACCTCGGAAGTCAACAGTGATGGTAGAGAACACCTGAGATATCCCAGGACAAGTTGCCTGAGCTTAGCTTCCATCTGGTAGCATCTACTATATCTTTCAATATACCACTTGGCTCACCTGGTTGCAAGCAGAAGGGAGGGCTTGCCTGGTATTAAGTATCTTTATTCTCAGTCTGGCTTTCTGCCTCCCAGTGGGTGATTGACTGCCTGCTTCTAAGTGATGTTCCGCCTCCTTTCTGTACAAGCCTGGCTCCCCCCGCCAATCAATGGTAGAAAAGAACAAGTGAGCAGCGCAAGCCTTTATGGAAATGAGATGAAAACTGCAGTACACAAAGAGCGAAAAATGTTCAGCAGTAATGGACCCAATGGATTCCTTCTACTGTAAAATAGAGACCCCAAAAGGTCATCGCAAGAGCCATTTCTAACATCAGTCTTTGACACAAATAACCTGACCCTGGAAGTCACACATGCCTCATGTATCCACATTCATGTATTTATTCAGTAAACTTTATCAAGCACCTACCAGGTGCCAGGTGTGATCCTAGGTGCTGGAGACAGGATGATGAATAAAAGGCCTTTTCCTTAAGGTACTTTCTTTCTTTTTTAACATCTTTATTGGAGGATAATTGCTTTACAATGGTGTGTTAATTTCTGCTTTATAACAAAGTGAATCAGCTATACATATACATATATCCCCATATCTCTTCCCTCTTTCGTCTCCCTTCCACCCTCCCTATCCCACCCCTCTAGGTGGAGGCAAAGCACCGAGCTGATCTCCCTGTGCTATGCGGCTGCTTCCCACTAGCTATCTATTTTACATTTGGTAGTGTATATATATATATGTCCATGCCACTCTCTGACTTCGTCCCAGCTTACCCTTCCCCCTCCCCGTGTCCTCAAGTCCATTCTCTACGTCTGCATCTTTATTCCTGCCCTGCCCCAAGTTCTTCAGAACCTTTTTGTTTTTTGTTTTTTTAGATTCCATATATATGTGTTAGCATACTGTATTTGTTTTTCTCTTTCTGAATTACTTCACTCTGTATGACAGTCTCTAGGTCCATCCACCTCACTCTAAATAACTCAATTTCGTTTCTTTTTATGGCTGAGTAATATCCCATTGTATATATGTAAGGCACTTTCTTTAAGGCTGAGAGAGCTTATGGCCCAGCCTGGTATTTTCCAAAGTAGGTTTCATGGAATACTAATCCTAAAGGATATTCAGCAGAAGCAAACAAAACCTAGGATGTCATGATGGAATTAGTTTGGGGGATGTGGGAATTAACTATGTGCAAAGAATATTATAGACTTGGCAAAGCCCTACAATAAAGAAAGCTGCTATTAGTATTTACAAAGTTGTTTGGCCGCAGAACCTTTATTCACATAATACCTTATACCATCCAGTGGAACTTGTGCTCCATCATTTGGAAAACTCAGGTCTCTTGCCCATAATGAATAAAACATTGAAGAATATCTTCACTGTTACAGAGGATGGGGTAAGAAGGGAATTTGAAAATCTACAAAACATGAGCTTTTCTTCAGACTTCTGCTGAGAGATGGATGGGAAGTCTGATGTCCTAGTCCCTTTGCACTTGCTGAGATGTTGAAAGAACTGTGGAGGTGACCCCGACCACATTGCTGTAAGAAAAGTCCTCACCAGCATCGACCTGAATATTTCACCAAGAAAACTCATTTCTTGTCCGTAAGTTGTTTAAAGTAATGTGGTTGCCCTGGGATCACTGATCAAACTGAGGTGTGGGTCTGATTAACGCACACCTATGATGATGTGGCAGTTCTGGGGAGCCATAAGAGCTGTGACTTGACTTCTCGACTACATTGTATCCTTGGTGACAGTCACACTGTCTCCTCTTCAAAAATAAGGAGAATATGGGACTTCCCCAGTGGCACAGTGCTTGAGAATCCACCTGCCAATGCAGGGGACAGGGTTCGAGCCCTGATCTGGGAAGATCCCACGTGCCGCAGAGCAACTAAGCCCATGTGTCACAACTACTGAGCCTGCACTCTAGAGCACACAAGCCACAACTACTGAAGCGTGCGCGCCTAGAGCCCGTGCACCGCAACGAAGAGTAGCCCCTGCTCACCGCAACTAGAGAAAGCCTGCGTGCAGCAACGAAGACCCAACGCAGCCAAAAATAAAAATAAAATAAATTAAAAAAAAATAAGGAGAATATTTAGGCATCCTTCTAGTCCCTGGGAGCACTGAGTCCAAGGTCTGTTCATTACCAATTAACCTCTCCCTTCCCCCCTCTAACACATGGGGTTTGTCTCCAGTGTTTTTTTATTTACCCCCCTGTCTGCCAGTTCTAGTATAGCTACCATGACCCTGAGTTGCACAACCCGGAAGTGGTCTGGGCTGTTTACACTGGGGCTGTATCCCATAGAGACAGAATGTGAGTTTGAGCTGTTCATCAACCTCTTGTTTGCTGTTTCTGGGAACAGCTTTATTCCTGCCTTTCCTAAATATTGTTCTTGTTGTCACGCGACACGGCTTCTCCCTTGCCCCTAGCATCGCCTGCCTCCTCTCTCTGCCCAGACTTGCTTCAGAACAGTGGCAATGGATAAGGAATAAAACCAGCTGTTCCTTTTAAGGGCTTCCTGCCTAAGCAGACTTGAGTAACCATATCCTTCTCAGCAAAGATTCAGCCCTTGCTTGCCATATTTATGAATTTCATTTTTTGATATAGACATCTTAGTATGGATATGTTCAAGTTTGAATACACATGTACACAGAAAAATAAAAGTGTAGATATGGTTATGTATATACTTATGTGTGCATATGTATGGATATGTATAAACATAGGGTGTAGAGTATTACGGTTTAAAAATATGGGACAGGTTTGAATCTTGCCTCCGTCATTTATGGCTGGTTTTCTTGGCAAGTTACTTAACCTCTTTAATGTGGCTGTACCACCTCTTAGCCTGTACACTGAGGATAATAGTGTCTTTTTTTTTTTTTTTTTTTTTGCGGTACGCGGGCCTCTCCCTGTTGTGGCCTCTCCCGTTGTGGAGCACAGGCTCCGGACACACAGGCTCAGCGGCCATGGCTCATGGGCCCAGCCGCTCCGCGGCATGTGGGATCTTCCCGGACCGGGGCACGAACCCGTGTCCCCTGCATCAGCAGGCGGACTCTCAACCACTGCGCCACCAGGGAAGCCCCTGTAATAATAGTGTCTTTATATAGGTTTATTGCAGGTGTTAAATGAGATAACCTATTTATTTATTTACTTATTTATTTATTTTTAAATTTTTATTGGGGTATAGTTGATTTATAATATTGTGTTAGTTTCACGTGTACAGCAAAGTGAATCTGTTATACATATACATATATCAACTCTTTTTTAGATTCTTTTCCCAAATAGGCCATTACAGAGTATTGAGTAGAGTTCCCTGTGCTATACAGTAGGTTCTTATTAGTTATCTATTTTATACGTAGTAGTGTGTATATGTTAATCCCAATCTTCCAATTTATCCCTCCCCCTCTTTACCCCCGATAACCATAAGTTTATTTTCTACATCTATAAGTCTCTTCCTGTTTTGTAGGTAAGTTCATTTGTAGCCTTTTTTTTTGTTTTTAGGTTCCTCTTATAAGTGATCTCATATGATATGTCTTTCTCTGTCTGACTTACTTCACTCAGTATGACAATCTCTAGGTGGTCCAGTGGTTAAGACTCCACGCTTTCACTGCAGGGGCACAGGTTCGATCCCTGGTCGGGGAACTAAGATCCTGTATGCTGCGCGGTATGGCCAAAAAAAAAAAAAGTAACCTATTAAAAATAGTATAATGCTTTGCAAAAAGGGAGCACTCAGGAAATTAAAGTCATCTTCTACTCCTCTCCTTTCTGCTATTTTTCCCACTAGCACACGTTTCACAAGGGATTAAGAAGGAGAAATACTGGGTGTTCTATCTATAGTAGGATGGAAGTTACATGGTCCTCTTGAGGCCCACTCCACCTTGGTCCACAGTCCTATCCTATTCATCTGTTACTCTGTGTCAGGGAAAAAATATTCCTAAAGATTCACCATATGTTTATTTCTTTGAGACTTGCTTTCTCCCCTTGCTTTTATCATGCATCTGCCTTCCAGCCTTAGGGTGAAATGCCTTCCACATGCTGTGCCTAAGTTTGTCCATGTTTGAAATATGGCTGGTGGTAGATTCTTGCAGGGGGTTGAGGGGATGGTGTCTTTCAGAGTAGGTGATTCTGGGTCAATGATGTTGTCTCCCAAACATGAGACGTTGCTCACGACCATCTGTTGTGATTCAAGGGTAGAGCCAGCCAGGAATCCTCAGGCAAAAAGAAGTTCCCCTTCATCTTGTTCTAGCTTGCAGAACTGGAGAAGGCAATTCTAATGAGGGCTAGCCTGCGTGAAGCTGCCGCCAGCTTAGGGCTTAGTGAACCATAGGACATGCCATTATAAATGCATCACCCTCGCTCAAACTGACATCTGCTCTTGGCCATCTGCCTTTGGTAGAAGGAAACTCTGGCTTCTGCCTGGCATCAGTGAACCTGGATGTGAAGACAGTAACACTTACTCTGGAAGCTCTTGGCAAAGGGGCGGGTGTGGTTGACCAAGACCCTCTTATAGCCCTGACACACTCTGACTCAGAAAGAAGGTTTTAAAAGTGTTGAGGATTGAGGAGCAGGTGGGATCGTTTGTAGAATTCTTAGGTCTGGGGAAATCCAGATTGGATTTTTAGGGTATAGCTTAAGTTTTATTGTTTTTAACTTAGACATTCTAATACTTTGATATAATATTTGCTGAGTTCTATTGCCAAGTACATTTAGATGCATTGTTAAATTATATTTTTAGTACCCAATGCTAATAAAAAAATAAGATCTATTCAGCTCATATTCCAGTGTTTGAAATAACCCAGAAGCAGCTGTCCTTCAAGGGTTTCCAGCACAGTTGTTGAGGATAATGGCAACTTGAGGCTCTTCCAAGATGCTAGAGTTTGGGTTTTGTTCCCTTTGCCTATAGATGTAGAATTTCTATTTCTGGAAGACAAGCAGCAGGAGGTGAGGTATGTCCTAGTGAAGAAGGTGTCTGAAGAGGAGGTATTAGAAAAAAGAGATCAGGAAATCTAGAAGCAAGGGGGAACCCAGAATGCCATGATATAAGCAAGAACTGACTGCTTAAAATTCCGTGTATGTGTGGGCCTCTGGAGGAGACATTATTACTCACCTCCTTTGCTCCCTTAGCCATCTGTATTTTAGCTACATGTGATGGTTTTTAAAAAAATTTTATTGGAGTATAGTTGATTTACAATGTTGTGTTAGTTTCAGGTGTATAGCAAAGGGAATCAGATATATATATATATATATATATATATATATATATATATATATATAAAATCTCCATTCTTTTTCAGATTCTTTTCCCATATAGGTTATTACAGAATGTTGAGTAGAGTTCCCTGTGCTATACAGTAGGTCATTGTTAGTTATCTATTTTATGCATAGTAGTGTGTATATGTTAATCCCAATCTCCTAATTTATCACTTCCCCCCACGTTTCCCCTTTCGTAACCATAAGTTTGATTTTGAGATCTGTGAATCTGTTTCTGTTTTGTAGAAAAGTTCATTTGTATCATTTTGATTAGGTTCCACATATAAGTGGTATCGTATGATATTTATCTTTGTCTGACTTACTTAGTTTGATAATCTCTAGGTCCATCCATGTTGCTGCAAATGGCATTACTTCATTCCTTTTTATGGATGAGTAGTATTCCATTGTATATATGTACCACATCTTCTTTATCCATTGATGGTTTTTTATTCTACAGAGAATAATGGTAATATCTCAACAAACACACGATTTTTCTTCGAAAGCGCTTTATGCTCATTGCCTCTTTAACTGCAGTGACATTAACAACCCTAACAATCTACATCCATTCTCTTGAGGTTTAGGGGAAATGCCACAGCAAGGTGTCTTGTCTATGATTGTCCAGCAGCATACAAGAGGGACAGATTTGGTATTAAAATTTGGGTGATCTGATTACCAAGTGTGTTCATTTCACCAATGCTGCATTCTTAATCTGTAAAGTCAAAGTTGTGAACTCTCTAGAATCAAAATACTGTGTTGGAAAGAATAAGACTTTGGCCCCAGAAAGCGCTGGCTTCTAATCTTTCTTCTTTCACCTGAAAACTGTGCCACCTGGGACAATTTATTTACCCTCTCTGTTCCTCAGTTTCCTCATCTGTGAAATGAAAAAAATGATACTTCCTTTGAAGGGTGGCTCTGAGGATTCAGTGAGCTGGTATGTTTGAAAGGTTCAGCTCCATTTCTGTGGGGGCTGGGACCCAGGGAGAGAGGAGAATGCACGAGGAGTGACAGTGTGGGGCAGAGTGAAGAGGGGAAGGAAGTGAAAAACTGATTTTTGCTTCCCTACCCCTCCCCAATGTACTAGTGTCAACAAACTAGATTTCTAGGGAATCCATTCTAAGTTTTATCACTGCTGATACCCAAAAGGGGGTGATGGAGGTGTTGACTTTCCAGCTATTGTTACCTCGTTAACAAGAGGAGCTGTGAGCAGGGAAAGACCAAGGTCACTGAAGTTGGGAATCCAGCCAGGCTGGGACTGAGGGTCATGGTGATGGGATGGTTCTCAAAGGCTCAGGAGGAGATATTGAGTCACCAAGGGCCCCAGTAACCGTTCCATCACCCCTGACTCACAGCATTTCTGTCTGGGATTTGCCTGGCGTCTGTTATTGGCCGCATGGAGTGGGTGGTCAGACCTTCAGGTGGTTAGGAATGTTGTGTGTTAGAAATCAATTCAGGGCGTTGAGATAGCACGAGAGGAGGCGGGGGAATGAGTGGGGATGAGAGTGGAGCCCAAGGTGCCTAGCTGCAGGACTCTCTGATTCCTACATCTTTTTTCTCCCTTTGGTCTTAGATGGTTTATAACATGCAGGACAGTAAAACACTCAGTAGAAATTTTCATTAAATGTGGTTAGAGGGGAGGGCTGTGGGGTTTTTGGTGGGTGCAAAGGCAGACCCTAACATCACGGAGGAGCGGGCGCGTGATGAAAACGCCTTTCTTTGCCACCTGCTGGGGTGGCCTGTGGTTTGACAACTGACATTTCCACTGTATATGGAACAGTCTGACTCATGTTTTCATCAAGAATTCTCTGACCTTTTTCAGATTTATCTTAACAACTATC